>NC_141396.1:11818326-13018326 GCF_034619465.1 Leptosomus discolor | reverse complement strand
ACATTTGGTGATATAAATAATACACTTGCACTATTCTGAAAATGGCCAATATTCACAGTTATTGCAATAGGCTGTGGCAGGACATTAAACATGGTTTAGCAAACTGCAGGAGTGCAGTGGGATATAGCATTAAGAAACTTGGTCCCTAGCTAGTTATGCTCATCATATCTCTATTAACAGCAGTGGAACTGCTGCCATTTTTACCAGCTGAGACTCAGACCAATGCAAATATTTCCAGTGTGTTTTTCAGGGTAAATGGTCGATGAAATTGACATTAATATTGAAGAAAAGTGTTGGAGAAAAACACCAGCTGTGACAACTGACATTTATTCTCTTATAGCACTACCAAAAAATATCAACCAGTTCATGCTGTAAATTGGTGAGCTGCTTATTCATGTTAGAGGAGACTATCAGGGAAGATACTACCTCAGAAGAGCTGTGGATTAACTACACTTTACAATATCTTCAACTTTGTCCTCATAAGCTGTGCAGAGATTCCACACTTCAGTATCAATCTTGCACCTACATGGCAGCGAGAGCTGAGAAAATATTTGCATGTTCTGCTGCAAATCTGGGTGATTGGAATTTGAATGTTAGAAGTTCCTTGCTCTGTTATAAACAACAACAATCAAAAAAAAACAGGTATTTTTTTTTTAAAAAACACACTTATGACCCTCAAGTACATAGGACTTTTTTTTTTTTTACCACGAAAGAGTTCCATCAAAGAATTTAAAGATAGTATCCAATGATTTTTCTGGTACTTTCAGAGCCAAAATTTATTCCAAATAGCTTAATGTAAAATGATTAAAGAAACTAGATTTTACTCTCTGTACTTTACTTACCAATTCAGCCTTTCCATAGTTTTATGGGTCCCTGGTTTCATAACTTTCCATATCTGTAGGCAAAAAGTAGGGGAAAATAGAAAGCCTCTTAATTACACATATGAGGAGAAACAATCTGCTTTTCTGAATAGATTCTGTAATAGATAAACTGACAAAATTCTATGACTAACAAATAGCAGCATAATTTCACCACTAGTTTGTTGAACCTGAGTTAATTATGTGCTTTTATCTGTTATGGGCTCACCTAGCACCCCTTTTCCAGGCCTCTCCCAGTGCTGACTTGTTTTAGATGTGGATTGAGGCACATGCAGCCACCTACAACGTCAACTTTTTTCAAGAATTTCTTTCAAATGACAATGAATAACTTAGATGGAGAGCTTTACCTTATCAAACGCTTGTCCTCTGAAGATTAGATCTATGATATGTTTGCAATATGTTTCCAGAGACAGCAATGTGGCCTTTGAAGCTCAGATTTTACATGCTCATTTCCAGTTAAAGGGGTTTGGTTCCAGATTTAAATATACAAACTCAAAAAAATAAGGCCAAATGTATCCTGTATTTTGTGTAGTCAAGTCATCATGTCAGACTTTCAATACAAGTTCTTGCATATTTGACTTTCATATTAATTTTAATTGCATTAAAACTGCAGGACAATATAAGTTCCCTCAAACAGTCAATGCACAGAGAAACAAAGTACTTTAAAAAAAGTACAGGCAGTGTGTTACTTTATTTTGGCAAGTTGCTTTGGCAGAAGAAAAAAGGATTGTTAAAGTAACAGCAGAACTTATGAACCTTGTCAAAGATTGCTCCTTGAGTGAGAGTTTGTTTCTTTGGGAACATGTATATATTTTCTTTATTGCAAGCATGGCAATAAATCATTTTTCGCTGAATTCATTTAGAGATTTGTGAAATAGCTCATTAACGAGATGCTTTATCAGAGGCAAAGAAATGAATATTTTTAGCACAGTAGATTGATAATAGCACTTCGCATTTGCAATAGCCCTTTTCCTACCAGAATCTTTGACTGTGTTGCAAATATTTTTTAAGCCTTACACCACATGTGGGAGGCAGGTACGGTATTTTATATTCCTTCAGACTAATCCACTACAGACTACAGAGAACTCCTGTCCCAAATGAGTGCTTGCTGAGGATGCTTAGACTATTATTGCTAAGCAAGATACAAATGTAGCTTATCCTGCTGTCTGTACAAAGTCACTTACCTCAATTACATTAGGCTGTGGACTTATGTTTGTCAGTCTTCCCTCCTATTCCTCCAAATACTCTGATCATAAGCAATCCAGCACTGCCAAGTGGCATATGTGTGATAGAGATTGCAGTCACTTGTCTCATGTTTCCCTCCCATGTGACATTTTGACTGTGAAGAAGTCATGGAAATTGAGAATCTGATTATAAGGGCATCTGCCAAACCTAAACACCCAAGATAAGCCCCAGAAATCCTTGGGTTCAAACACAGAGGAAATGAGTATGACTATGTACTTACAAAATGGGTATCATCCAGCCTTTCTCTTTAAGCACATCCCCTCCCATCCTTGAAGCTAAATAATAAAGGAAATAGAATGAAGATTGCCAAAGTTCTGCCAGATGCAACCAGATACTAGCAATAGTAAAAGGGCTCTGCAAAGCATTTTGCCTCATGTACTAGAAATGTACTTGCTAGGGCTTGAGAACCAGTCCTTAACCATTCCATGGGGACCAATATTCCTGACAAAGGTCCTTGAGGCTCCTCTTGTGAAAATAAACTGCAAGAAGAGAACAAACCTAGTAAGAAGTGCCAGTAGAAATAATCAGTGACGAATATTTCAGTTCCCTAAACATAGAGATCTTATTCAATATATTCATCAACAACCTGGATGAAGGGACAGAGTGCACCCTCAGCAAGTTTGCTGATGATACAAGACTGGGAGGAGTGGCTGACACACCAGAAGACTGTGCTGTCATTCAGCGAGACCTGGACAGGCTGGAGATCTGGGTGAAGATGAACCTAATGAGGTTTAATAGGGCAAATCTAGGGTCCTGTACCTGGGGAGGAAAAACCCCATGCACCAGTACAGGCTGGGGTTGACCTGCTGGAGAGCAGCTCTGCAGAGAAGGACCTGGGAGTCCTGGTGGACAGCAAGTGGACCATGAGCCAGCAATGTGCCCTTGGGACCAAGAAGGCCAATGGTATCCTGGGGTGCATTAAGAAGAGTGTGGCCAGCAGGTCAAGGGAGTTTCTCCTCTCCCTCTACTCTGCCCTGGTGAGGCCACATCTGCAGTACTGCATCCAGTTCTGGGCTTCCCAGTTCAAGAGGGACAAGGAACTACTGGAGAGAGTCCAGCAGAGGGCTACAAAGATGGTAGAGAACTGGAGCATCTCTCTTATGAGGAAAGGCTGAGAGAGCTGGGGCTCTTTAGCCTGGAGAAGAGAAGAGAAGAATGAGAGGTGACCTTATCAATGCTACTAAATATCTAAAGGGTGGGAGTCAAGATGATGGGGCCAGGCTTTTTTCAGTGGTACCCGGTGTCAGGACAAGGGGCAACAGGCACAAACTGGAGAACAAGAAGTTCCATCTGAACATGAGGAAAAACTTCATTACTCTGAGGGTGACAGAGCACTGGAACAGGCTGCCCAGGAAGATTGTGGAATCCCCTTCTCTGGAGATACTCAAAACCCATCTGGATGTGATGCTGTGCAACCTGGTGTAGGTGAATCTGCCTTAGCAGGGGGGGTGGGCTAGATGACCTCCAGAGGTCTCTTCTGATCCCTACCATTCTGTGACAATGACCTTTTATTAAGCTATAAAGTACCATTTCTTAAGCAATCGTCACAGCTGCAACCTCACTACAAATACTAACACTCTATAGGAATCTGTGAGAAACCTGCATCATCACCTTTGCCGCAGTAATACACTACTACCTTTAAGGAGAATAGACAGCATCAGTAGTCTCTGAGGATAAGGCTATAGCTTACCCTGCTGCTAGTAGTAACCAGTATGTATGTAGATTCTAGCCTAAAACATGAGATTCTCAAAAAAGTTGATATCCATTTATGAAATCACTTGTTACCCTAAAATCAAGATTGACCTGTTTTGAGCTGTTTATCTTGTAACATCTTACGGCTGAACTAAACAGCTACTTACCCTTTTCCTTTCCACCATCCCTTAGCCCACTCCATTCAGCATTTCTGTAAGACTTCACTTATCTGAATTATTGAGCTTTAAAAGTTCCTACTTGCTGTAGTCTTAACTCCAAAATAACACATACCTTTTCTTCAAACATGCCTTTCTCACTAAAAATAGAAAAGCAGTTTAAGAAAGAAGGGTTATATAGGTTCCTTACCTTACATTCCAGTGTATTATGGGAACTGGCGGGCTGTAAATTTCAGGTGTTGTTAGCTAAGGCCTTTTGTGTTTGGCTACAGCTGAGGCAGGCAGGCAAGCAGGCAAGCAAGCAAACAAGGTATAACATAGTTACTCATAAATCTAGGCTGGGAGAGAAATTTATGTCTGTTAGAGGACTGAGGTTCTAAAGTAAGTGGGATAGGTAACAGTAAGAACGTGGGTTTGATAGATAAGAAATATTCAGGAAAGGGGACACACATGGTTTCATGTGATGTTAGAGGACTTTTTGATCACTTATTGTTCTTTGCAAGCATGTGTTTCAATTTACTTCAGAGATTTATGAACAGTCTTACCAATACTGTTCAGTACTGCTAAATCTTTGAAAATAGATGGATTATCATAAGAATCAGGGCCATAAAAGAAATGCACAGTGATGTCACTTATACATCCTCAGTCTTAGCTCAAAGCAGCTAGAGTAACTTCCCCCTCAAAAGAAGTTTTATTATAATGAATGTTGAGGAAGCAATCTTAAGGAGAATTTTTTCTGTTTGCCTTACTCTGAACTATAGCTATAGGTTTGGTTCTTCCCTTTCTTGTTTATATCCTTTCTACCTTAACTTTTCTGTCTGATCAATGTAGAAACACTATGTTTCTCTCTGAGGACCAGTTCACAGTTGCCTGGTGATTGCAGCTCCCAAAGCCTATGTTTTGGGGTGCTGCATTTCAAGCAGGAAGAAAAGCTCATGCACAGCAGTGTGTTGACTGGACTATTTCCTTTCTTCAGAATAGTTAGTTGGGCACAGACATTATACATGCAGGTCAACTGAATAGGATGTGGGTATGCTTGCCACCGCGCAGCTTGAAATGGGAGCCTTTCTTCCCTGTGTGGAAGTGGTTACTTAATGCTATTGTAATAAGAAAATATTTGCCAGGTGAGATGTATCCTTTGGAAGTCTGATTTGATCAGGCTTCCTGTAAATTCATCTTTAACAAACTTTTCAGCAGGCAAGAATAGAAAAGAAATGGGAGGAAGAGTTAAAAAGAAAAAGGCAAATTTTGCAATTGAGAGCTCAGAGAAATGAAGTTCACTGTATTCCTAATATAGCAATTGTTGCTGCAGAAGAGTTAAAAGGCAATAAGAGAAGGCTACAAGAAATAGCTTTAATACACAATCCCCCATATTTCCTCCAGGGTAATTGCACTTGATATTACACTCATTGCACTTGAAGCATGATTTCCTGTTCCACAAGCCATGATCAATACCTTTTACAATGCAAGAATCAACAAACCCTAAAATACTCCTTTATGCTCTCATGCAAGCTACTGTAATTTCTGCCTTAACAAGCTATCCTGAACCTAAACCTCCCTTGCTAACTGCCTCCTTAGCCTTGTGACAGAGAGAGAGCTTGGAGAGAACAGCAGGATGATGGGGTGTCAGGTGAGAAGGGATGCCTTGTTTGATGACAAGAACCTGCCAATTTATAAGTGGTGGTGGTGGTCACTTCTAGCCCTGAAACAATGCGTTTCTGTAGTCATTTATTACTACCTGTATCTGTACAACCTTTCTATGATCACAATTCTAGATGGTTACCCTCAGTAAAGGTAACCAATGATCTTCTGCAGGAAAGAGCCACCTCCTAGTGTTTTGGGAAGAAGAATCTAATCTTGTTACCAGAAACTATGTGCTGCTCAGGAAATGGCTATGCAGACATACTTTCTGTGGCTTAAGGAAGACCTTTCTGTGGTGCTCACATATTTTCCATTGTATTTCCCACCTGCTGTCTCTTCTCTGACATTTGGATTGCAAACCCTTGGGGAGAAGAACCCTCTCTCTTTTTTTGGTGTTTGCATCAGCTACTGCAAGGGGGTCTAGTGTCTAATTAAGAGTCACAGGTGCTGCAGAAACATAGGTATATAAATGCTTGGCCTGTTTCCTTTGTGGATGTGTGACTGAATTTACTTAGCAGTACTACCTGATGACTTTGATGGAACAATAATTATGTGCAAATATATTAATTTTCAGATAGGAGCAAAGGTGAATGGCTGAGTAGTGTGAATGAAGTGACTGAGCTACTCTTCCTGGAAGCACAATGAAAAGGAAGGATTGATGTGTCCCAAACTCCCCCTTCCAGTAAGCAACAAAGCAGGACCCCCAGAGCTTTCTCAAATCAGGCTTTTCTCAATTCTCTTTGTGAAGGATCTAGTTTCTCTTTTCTCATCCGTTTTCTTCTGATAACATAAGGACACACGATTTGGTTGTTGTCTTCAATACCTGGTTTTAGAACAGACACATTATTATATAAGCTCTACACTGAAAAGCTGTTTCTTTAAAAGTTTAACGTTCTGTGTTTTCCACTTTCTTTGAAAATCTAGCTACAGATATTGAGATATGATATTGTCCTGATTTGGGCTAAACCAGAACTAATTCTGTTTTAGTGCTTTAACTTTTCAGTCAAGTCTCCTCTAACTAACGACACTTTCTGAAACAGCAGCACGTTTTTCCAGACAGTGACTGCTCCCAGCAGTGATCAGGCCTGATGTTTATAGTTCGTACCAAGGAATGGTGCACAGAGAGGCCCTTGCTTATACTTGTTCTTACAGCGACCAAGGTCACTGCTAAATCTTGTACCCCATGTTGGGGTGCCGGGAGTGAAAAGGGCCACAAGCACGAAAAAGGTCGCACCTGCAGGGAGGAGCGAACAGGACAGGTGACCCAAACCTGACCAGCAGAGTATTCCATCCCATAGACGTCATATTCAGTATAAAGCTGAGAGATCACGAGGGTCTCTCTCTCTTCTTCCATGGCCGACATCTGAGGAGGACTCTGTCTGTTCTTCTGTTGTCGATCCCAATCCGTGCATCCCTGAATCCAGTGCCTGAGTCCAGCTCCTGCATCCCGTCCCTGTCTGCTGACGAGTCCAGCCTGGGACTGCCCCAGTGCCAGCCCTGCAGTGTGGTGGTGATGTATCGTCATAAGGGTGGGGGGAGTTGGGTTCGGTATTGGTTATATTGGTTATATTAATAGATAGAAATCTATTTGTACATATTGTATACATTTGATTATTTCCTTATTCTTATTATTATCTTTTCTTTTATTGTTATTGTTTCATTAAAGCTTTTCCAAACCGTAAAGTCTCTCTCCCTTGTTCTGTCTCCTTTTCCCTTTTGGGAGGGGAGAGGAGTTAATAGAGATCGTCTGTCATTTGTTAATGGCTAGCCCAGTCTCAAACCGTGACAGATGTGTAGAGTCTATTGTGGGTGGGGAAATGAAATTTTTGTCTTTTTAGGCCATAGAAAAGAATTGGTTCATCTTCAAAATTCTAATTCAGATTTAGACCAGAGAGGAGGGAGAAACAAAAACAAAACCCCATGAAAATTTCTGACTTTCTTCTGAAGATAAAAAAAACCAAGGTTATTGTCCTCGTTCGGCTGGGATAGAATCCCAGCCCAGCCATGCTGGCAGGCCATTAGCAGTTTCAAGTCAGCCAGGGCAGCTGCCCTGGGTTAGCTGCAGGTGTAGCCCACACCGTAATGTCATGGTCATTATAAAGGGGGAAGGTTTCCTAAGGAAGGGGAGATCCTGTGGGATTCCTCCTGCTGCTGATGACTGCTCTCCTGTTGATTGTGACAGCTGCATTTGGCTGAGTATAACTTTGTATACCTTTGTTGGCATTGGTGGTGTTTCATTAAATCTGTTTTCACTTCAGCCCATGGGTCTCCTCTCCTTTTTCCAATTCCCCTTCCTGGATGTTGAGGGGTCGTCGGGTGATAAAGCAACTGTTATAGTTTAGGCTAAACATAGACAGTTATTGAAGAGACTGACTGAAGGGGAGAGTTGTATTTTATCACTTCATCTGCCCTAATCTGAAGCAAAATCATGACTTCCCTGAGAAACTCTTGGGTTCAGACATTTTTCCCTAAGATCCATTTTTCTGAGCAGCAGTGCCAGAATGCAGAGATTGCTGGAGTCACTTGGTGGAAGGCCCTGGTATATAGTGTAGATCTCAGTGTCTACAGTTACATTGCACTTTTAACATCCTAGAATGCAAATCTTTACTGTCTAGCTTGACAAAGTTAGAAGCTCTTTCCCAGAAACATAACTGAAACTGTAGAAGGCTTAACAGAAATGTTAATGCAAGGGAACAGAATAGCAGGGCCAATGCTGGAGGGATGCAGTGGAGATACAGCTCTGAGACTAGCCATCAGGAGTAATTTCTGCAGCATCAAAGAATTGCTGTGAAATATTTTCTGGTAGGATCTCCACAGTCTATCTGTGACAGCAAACAGTTTAGCACAACAAGAGGTGTTGTAGAGCAAAGCAGTGCAGTTCAAGGACCTGTCATCCCTAGTGATCATTTGTCACCTAGAGCTGGACTGGTAATCTTATTTCAAAGTCTGATTGGGATATTGCATTTGTGATCTTTGACTGGTAGGTTTGCTGGTGTGTAGCTTCCACATGAGTTTCTCTGGGGAAGGTCCAGCTGGGGGAGCTGCAAAGCACAACCTAAAGCACTTCAAAAGTAGATACCAAGAAGCCTTGTGTCAGAGAAGCACTGACACTACACAATAAATCGCTAAGGAAGATGCACCCTCATTGTGATAGTTGTTTCAGTTCTTTTCCTGGCACATTGTAAGAAAAGTGTTATATTTCATGTGCTTTAGGGCTGTGTGGGGGGCCATTCAGTTGATGCGGTAGCTGAAACTGCAGCTATTTTCTCAAAAGCCTTTTAAATGTTGCTTGCTGCATGCAGTATGCTTGCGGCCTTAACTGATCCTCTGGAGCTGTGTCAGCTTCTTCTATGTTGCTGCCAGTTCTCCTGCTCAGGCTTTCTCAGTCCCAGGAAAAACCTGTCCCTCGCTTCCATATGTGTGAAAGGGTAAAACCGTAGCCAGATCTCGACACTGTCCTGGCTCATATCAGAATAACAGAAAAGCCCGTATTGGCTTATAGGTACAATTCTGCATCGGAGGCTAAGGTACAATTGTGTATTTAATCCCTTGGAATGAGTGGAAGTGCTAGCAACCTACTGAAGACTGAGGTAATAAAATGCTGTGGAAACATGGTCATACCACTACAATACAAAAAGCATCTTTGGAAAAAGCCCATAATATTTGTTAATACTACTTTTAGGAACTGCACACCCAGTAGTGATGCAGCACCTTGCTGAACTTGGACCTTATTTAGCAATTAGTTGCTACTTCACTACTTTGATGTTTAACTCACTTGTCATTGTTACTTAGCTTAGAAAATAGCATGGACTAAACAGAGAAGACTGATTTTTGTTTCCAAGCAATGATCTATGTGGTGATGAGCTGTTTGTCTTTAGTTATTCAGATTTTTGCTGGGTAACCCTTGACATTTCAGCCTCCTGTTCTGCCTATGGGTACAGATCTGTGCTGCCACATTACACTCAGATCAACAAATGCTGCTATCATATCGCAGGATTAGTCAAAGAAAATATTGACAACTGCTAATTACTTTATAGATTTGTGAGCTGCTATTTATGCAGGGATGGGTTGTCTGTTACTGTCAGAGCCAGGACATGATGATGTGGGATATGCACAGAGTTGCATGTCAAAAACTGTTGGGCTGTGGCAGTGTCCAGCCAGTCTCTGGGTGGCCAGATGGCTGCTGCTGTGCTGATGAGTCCACATGTTGTCCAGTTTGAGAGCTGCTGGATGAAACTCACTCTTGCTTTTAGCTGCCCTGACAGATTTTTCGTAATTGAATGCTTGGTCTGATTTCTGACTGGACTTGTTAACATACTCTCAAGCAGACATTCAATGGTCTGTTGTTTTGTCATGGTCTTTTTAAGAGCAGTAGCTCTGAACCTGCACTTTATTGTGCTGACTGCAGTACAAGGAGACCAAGGGAAATCGCACAAACCTCAAACAATTTATAGATTACATATAAAACAGGATGCCCCTACTGTCTATTATGAAAATGCAATTGCAAGTTTAGGGGTTGGGGATTAAAAATAATGGTTTGTGTTGTACGCCTATTCTGTGTAGCTTATCCTCCACAAAAAAGAACTGATGTATCTTTAAAGTGCGGTTTATTTTACCGATACAAGTTTTTGACTATGTGTCCCTTTATAGGCACCAATTGCTTTCATATCCTGTGCTTGGCATTTGAAAATCTTAACCTATAAAGTTAGTAGGAATAAGAAACACTTCACAAAGCTTAGCTGAATTCCGGTTGTAGAAGCTGAAGGTAGTAGGAAGGATGGGAAGAGACGAATATGAAGCATGTCACAAGGAATTACCTTCTGGCTTTAGCCACTCTGGTCCCTCTGTCCCTCTCTACGATATCTCCTATGCTTCATTGAGCCCACCTGGAAAACGGGGCCAGTTGTATGTGATCAAAAAGCAGATTTTTTCTCAGGTATGGGGAGATCAGAGGAGTTCTTGCTGAGCAGGCTTGACAACATGCAAGAGTGATATGAAGCGCAGACAGAAAATTCTTGTTTTGGTCTGTCTGTGCCCCATACTGGCTTGACTGCATGCATAATTCACCAATTTGACTGATGAGTGTTGTCATAAGGCCAGACCATGCTGCTTTGAACCAAAAGCCATTGCACAAATGAAGTCAGTAAGACTGTCACGGGCTGTGTTTACTCCAGCAGTTCCCTCATACCTGCCTATAGGAAAAGATGCAGCAGTTTGGTTTTGGTACTTTTCGGGAAGAAGGGTCAATCTGTGTTTGCTATTGCCTACCGTGGTGCTGTGCATTTGCATTACAGAAGTGGTTTAAATCAAGCTATCCCAGCAACTTTTGCTTCCATAGCTGCAATCTTTGCTAGGAAACCATGTTCTTTTATCTCCAGTGCTTGACAGTGCTGGTTCTTGCTTTTCTGATTGGGCAAGGAGAAGAGGAAGATTGCAGTCACTTTTTAAAAAAACACAGTTTGAAATTCCAAAGCAGGATGACTTTAATGACGTTCCTTGCCAGGGCTAAGCAGACTCCAAGATCGAAGTTATCTAGCCACCTGTGTCTTTTTAATAGCAAACTATAACCACTTTAATTCTTCCCTGAGCATTGATTAGATGCGGTGTAAACTGCAGTGACAGCCTCCTGCTTCATAAACGTGGCAGAAAGCGCAGTCTTAAAATTCACATAGGATTTGTCTCTAGGACTCTGCAAGATGAACTGGAAAGAGTGGCATTCCACACACTCAACAATATGCAAATACTGACTTTGCAAGCCAACATAGCTGTTTTTAAGCAGAAATACAGACCAAAATTCAAAAAGATCTTTATATCCAGATCTCAGCACCCCAAGTGACTCCCAATTAGGCCTGGAAATAGGTGACCAGATGTTGCATTTGCAAATGCTGGAAGCTGATGGCTGCTGGGTATTTTGAAAATCTGCTCTGATACAATTTGAGAACTGTTTCTTTACTCAGTTCTACTTGCCAAGGGTTGTGGGTTTTATTTCTTTTCATGGGCTCTGTTTATCACTTACCTCGACGATAGCTGATACTTAAAGTAGTGCAGAAAACTCAGAAAAGTGGTCATCACATGAATGCTGCTTTTCAGCATAGCAAAGAAAAGAAATTTCCTGAGCATCTGGTTTTGAAATTTGAAAAACGTTTTTAAATACTCATTTAAAAGGAAGGCTAAACTTTACTAAGAAAATAATTTAAATCAGTTGCTTGCTGTACAATTCAGCTCCAGGACTGTGATGCAATTTAAAAACTTCAGATTTCAGAATTTGGAATAGGTTAGCCATTGTGGTTAGAACTAGATGGTCTTTAAGGTTCCTTCCAACCCAAACCAGTCTGTGATTTTATGGTTTAAATTAATGAGAACTCTATGACTAAATTTTTCAGATTTGGAAATCTGTGATTTGATTTTATCAGGTTTTTAAATTCTGGGGTTATGAGATCTGGAAAACTGTTCCTTAGGTGGGATGCAGAGATGTAACAGCAGTTAATATATCCTCCCCAGCAATAATGAAATCCACAAGTGATGGGGATGGTCTAGAGAATACATTTTCATCGACCTGCTCAAGCAGGCCCAGAGGAGGCCATGAAGATGATCAGGGGCTGGAGCACCTCACCTATGAGGACAGGCTGAGAGAGTTGGGATTGTTCAGCCTGGAAAAGAGAAGGCTCCGGGGAGACCTTATGGCCTTCCAGTACTTCAAGGGGGCCTACAGGGAAGGTGGGGAGGGACTCTTTGCCATGGAGTGTGGTGGCAGGATGAGGGGTAATAGTTTCAAACTGAAAGAGGGGAGATTTAGATAGATATTGGGAAGAAATTCTTTCCTGTGAGGGTGGTGAGACACTGGCAGAGGTTGCCCAGTGAAGTTGTGGCTGCCCCCTCCCAGGAAGTGTTCAAGGCCAGGCTGGACGGGGCTTGGAGCAACCTGGTCTAGTGGAAGGTGTCCCTGCCCATGGCAAGGGGGTTGGAACTAGATGGTCTTTAAGGTCCCTTCCAACCCAAACCATTCTGTGATTCTATGACATTTTCAAGGAGTGGAGGGAGAAAGATGTTCTTTTTTTGTCCTGCTAACTAGACCACTCCCTGGCTGATGTTTGCAGAGTACATGTAAGGTCAGGCAGATTGCTATTCACTAAGCAGAATAAAATGTGCAGTTAAATAAATAAAATCTGTAAGTGAATTTTTATACTGACTGCATAAACAACATGAAGTTGATTTAAGTAATAAAGGATTCATGCTTAACCAAATCAGCTTTTGTCATATGTGGTTTCCTTCTCAGTTGCCTGCATCAGGAGAAAAGCCATCCATCGTGACTTCTCTTTTTCTAAGGGTACAGCAATGCACTCTGAAAGCTCTTACACCAAAGTCCTAAGGAGGGACAAGAGAGGTAATCACAGTACATTGGTAATAAAATAATCGGCTAAGCTTTCCTGACATTTGAGTTCGCAAGCTTTTCATTGCCTTTGAGATTGGTGCATAGTGAGAAATACAGAGGCAGAGTACAGTTCCCACAATGGCTATTCATAATTACAGCATGCTTTGTTTCTGCGCTTGAAGTGCCTATGTGATAGAGTTGGAAATGCTTCGCTGATGTTAGCTTAGTCTTTCAACCAGACAAAGCATGGGGGCTGTGTGGGGCTGTGTAAACGCAGCAGTGCCATTGCTCATTGCTGTACACTGTCTCTGGTAAAATGGGACAAGAAAGAGGAATTCAGAGCGGACTGAACTCTGACCTCAGTTTTTATGTTGTTCTTTCTTCAGATAAGTTCCTGCTGTGTTCCATAGTCAGCTTGTAATGCTTTAAATACTGTGCTTTAGGTTAAAGTCAATTTTATTGAAGAGGAAAGAAATACAGACTTTTAAAAAGTGTTCTGTTGTGATCCCAAATCTTCTAAAAGATCAGTTTCTGAAGGCATAAGTTTGTCTGCAATTATTTTGCTACATGGAAATTTCAAAAAATGACCTTTATATGGACTTTTCCTTCAAACAGAAAGAAATAAATTGTGTAAGTAGATTACTTGGACCACCAAAACCTGCCAGTTAGGATGATTCACAAAGATTAATCTTTTGCTTTAAAACAGCAAGTAGCCATTAAAATTTTCATTCAGCTATAAACTGCTGCAAAGTTAAAATTTAGCAATTGTAATTCTGTGGATTTGTGCAGAAAATAATCAAACAATAAAGAGTTTGTCATGACCATCATTATGTTAAAACAGACAAACAAGGAGTTCTGTTTAGCAGCTTTTATTTTTTTCAGCATCCCTCACAAAGCAGGGGAAAAAATGCAGGACTGTAAGCTTAAGCCGTAATTAGCTTAACAGATTCCTGAAGGAAATATGCTGGGCCAATTATCAGCACCTTCCTTCCAGCAAAAAGGACATTCCTTTAATATTGAAGTAAAATGGACTGTGTCTAGTTACTGGAAGCATAACGATGCTCCATATTTTAGCTGAACAGAAATGAATATGTTTTCTACTGATTTAAATAAGTTCCACTCCTCTGGTTAGGTAAGGGTCAAGAAAAGAAGTCATCGTTAGAAGTGAATGGAGATCAGGACTGGATTAGAAGTGAACCAAAAATATTAACTGAGCTCCATGGAAAATACAGAGGTTTCAGATATTCTAGTCAGATGCAGAACGAAAATGAATGACAGTCTCCTTTAAAAAAAAAAAAAAAATTAAGCTTTTCCTTAATATGAAAGTTTGTCTGATGGTTAGGCCACTCTGAATTCAGAGGTGACAGATTTTTGAGTCAATTCATTAATAAGTTTTAAAAAAGTCACTAAGGTTGCATGTGCCTATAATTTGAAAGAAGGATTCCTTCAGCATCGTTTGGGCAAGTCTGTATAGATGCACTTGTTACACAGTGAAATCCATACTGTTTGTCAAGCATGAAAAGTCACCAAGTTGTGGGAACAAAAGCTATTTTATGGGATCAGTGCTTTGACTTGAATACAAACGTTTCAGCACTTTAAGTAACAGCAGGAGTCCGTTATGTTGTGGCAGAATTTTCGTCCTACTGTCAAGTACATGTTTCTGATCATGCCTGAAATACCAGTTTAGCTGCCTTGGGGGTGTGTCTTCCTGCACCTGATATCAAGTGATGTGACTGTGGCCATGTTTTAATTCTACTTCAGACAGCATGGCAGGGTGGGGCTGAGCACCAGAAGACCTTTCATGAGTTCTGCTGGCTGAGGAGCTGTGGGGAATGAAAGAAAGTTCTCGCATTAGCTAATGGCAGAGCCGGCCTGCTGCAGGCATGGTCTCTGTGAGGGTTTGCTGTACGTAACAAGCTGAAACACATAACCAATTTTCCCAGGTATACTCTTTTTTTTTTTTTTGCTAATGCTTAAACACATTGTAGAGCAATGGTGCATTCCTGCTCTTGTGCATTAGTCCTCACTGGGGATTTCTCACAGACATGGGCTAGTGGTAGTTTTTGCTGAACAGTGCAGGAAAGTTACAAAGTCTACTGTGAGGTAATTGTGTGTTGTGGTTTTTTTCCCAGTGCTTAGCAACTAAATGTTCTCATTTTATTGGGACTGTCTATATAATTAATAGCTTCTGCTTTCTTTTTTCATACAATACTACTCTCTTAAATCTCCGTTGTGCTCCCTGCTGCCCACAAACATCCCTAATTAAAACAAAATTTTCTGTTTAGATCCCCAACAGATAAAAAGCCTACCTACAAGTTTATGTATTCTGCAATGTTGCAGCGTCAGTTGTTACAGACAGGTTGCATGTTTTCTACATGGTAAGAAGGTATCTTAATCTATTCTACCAGTGGGTGGCTCTGAAGGAAAGCATTGTCCGCTTGAACTTTATGGAAACTTGCAATGGATTTAATATGTATTTTTTCCCTACCAATTACTTGTCAAATTAAGCTATTCTGGATTTTTCTGTAGTAGTTATTTCCAGTTGCATTTAACTGGGAAACGAACTTTTTTGGGGGTTATTGGCTTAGTTTGAGTTTCAGCTGTTAGTCGTGCTTTTCTTTGCAATAATCTCAAATTTGTACACATCTAGGAGCCTTTACCAAAGGACATTCCTATGCTTATTGAAACCCACTGTGTATTTTTTCCACTGAGTTGTCAGTGACTTATTTCCTTCATTGCAAAAACATTTTAATTCTGACTTCAAAAGCTCACTGCACAGATCAAAATCAATTTCAGCTTCTGTGGTAGTTGGCCTATGTAAGTATAAAACGGCATATGATGGTGGGGGAATACTGGCTAAAAAGAGGCAGCGATGTTATCTCCTTGTAAAATACTCTGATGTGTATGTGATATGTGTTCAAACTGGGGTGAGATTGCTTGGGGTAGAAATACACTTTCAAAATATTTTTCTCTCATTTTTCCCTATTTTCTGCTTAAAAAGAAAAACCGTAAGAAAGCTGAGGAAAAAGGAAAGATTTTCTAGGGAAACACTGCCTTTCACTTTCCAAAGGCTGAGAATTGCACATGGTTTAGAAACATTTTACACCTGCCAGAATGTTTGACCAACACTGAGAATGTGTTTTCATTGCTTTGTTTAGCAGAGCAAAGTGTCTGCCTCAAGGTGCTCTGATGCAAAGACCAGTGTGGGGAGCCATGCCAGGAATTACTTGCTTCTCTTTTCTAAAGAATGCATTTTTTTTCCTTCTCTCTCTCTCTTTTTTTTTTTTTTTTTTTTTTTTTCCCCTGAAAAAATGGTTGAAGCTAACCCTACTTTTGTTGGTCGGAAAGATTCCTTGATGATTTTTCTGTCTTTTCATTTTGCTGTGACCTCTCTGCTCTTGCCATGGAACTGTGAGCAGGGACCCTCTCCTGTGGCTGTTTCCCTTGCTTTTAAGATATTAAATAGAGATTGTAAAATTCCATTTGTAGCTCCCAGATCTTTGCAGTGATCTCCATTTTGCCTTTGAGCCATCCTTCATGCCTTTGACATACATTATCTTTGCAGACTTGCATATGCTACTTATCTCTCGGGGAATCCCTTTAGGTATGACGGAGACTAATTCTAGGTGGATGTAATCGTTTCACTCTGCTGCAGTGGAGCCATGCAGAGCTGCTGCTCTTAGCAAACAGCATCTTACTGTCATTGGGGAAAAAAACACCTGTTCTGAGGAGCTGCTGCTGCCTTGATGTTCCTTTCATCAAAGAATAAACAACATTTGCTCTGTATTTGTGAAGTCTGTTGCTCTTTTACATTGTTTCTGCACATCAAGAATTCTTGCCTAAGGTACAGGAATTAAAATGAGTTTCTACTCGGTGGTTAATACTTGATGAAAGTTCTACCAAATGATTGCTGGAAACCAGACAGGGCAAAGGCTTCAGTCCATCCAGAAGACACTCTGTATGTCACTCTGAAATGGCCATGCAGGTGGAAAATCCTCCCGGGATCAGTGTTGTGTGGTGGCTGAGGATCAAATAGCACTGAATTAGGTACAGCAGGATTTAGCTGTAAAATTAGTCTAAACCACTGTATAGTATTCAGTCTTGGTTACCAAAACAATGCTGTAGGAACAAGGCAAATCCATTTTTATTTTAGCAAAAGGTCTTTGTTTTTCTTCCACATGCAGGGCTTTTTCAAACACAATACTTCTCCCCATGCAGGTGCATTTTTAGCTAACACTTCCTCTCTCATCTGTTCCTAGTAGCCTTCACCCTCTGGTTCTTATTTGGGTTACATGGATGGCATGGACAATCTAAAGGAAGAGGATATGTTATCATATTTATTACTGAGCAATGAAATAAGGGAAGTTTATTCTTTCCACTTTGACTGTGATTTTGGCTATCAAGAAGACAATTAACTTCTAATTGGCTTCCCCTCAAGACAAAGTGGGGAAAAAGCAAGAGCTGTAACCCCTTCCTGCAATCCCCAGGAGCCTGTTAGGTGTGCAAGAGGTGGAAGGTCTGTTTTGGGACCAGGAATTTCAATATGACAAGACTGGAGGCATTTGGGGAATCAGTTTGACAATTCATTCCTTGCTCTTTTCCTGGGGTGATGCAGAGACTTGCATTCTCCTTAGTCATGGTGGATTTCAGCTCACTTCATCACCAAGTCAAATAATAATAAAGTGACAGTTTGCAGAACTCTTTAACATCCAAATCACTTTTTTGAGAATAAACCCTGTTTATGTCTCCTCCAGAAAAAAGAGATTTGGAGGCGAATAAATGTGCTTGGAAATTTTTGCAAAATACTGTTTGATCTTCCAACTGATTCTCCATAGACCTTTATGATTCTGAGTCAGATTGTGGCTGCTAGAAAACTCTTGTGTTGTGCCAAGGACTTTTTTTTTCCTTCCTCAGAACTGTTGCTGTCATTTCAGAGTGAGTAGGAAACGTTTGAAATTTGTATGAATTTGATATCATTGATTATCAGGTAGAAGGATTCTGTTTTGTCTTTTTGGTGTTTCCTGGGTTCGTGCTGCTACAGGAGCTAGCATATTCTTACCAAAGGTACTGCACTGATCAGAGCTCTGTTCTAACCATTGAATGTAGTAGGAAGATGTTATCCAGGCAACTAAAAGGAAAAAAAAAAAAAAGCCCCTTACTAATATTCTTCTTAGCAGAACAATTACTGTCTTTTTAAACTCAAGACTGCAATTGAAGTCAAGGAAAAAGCAATAGGTAGCTTGTCTTGTCACACAAAATTAATTGTGAAGTGTATATGGGGAGAGAGGTATTTATATTGTATGATATTTGTTCTGGAAAAAGTACAATGAATTGGTGAAACATTTATTGCCCTCTACTTCCACAATGTATACACATAATTCCCGTTATCATTAATTGATATATGCTTATATTCAATAAGGAGGAGATTATGCTTTGTTTTTCATTGAACTTCAAGGTGGTTCTGTTTTAATAACATAGATTCATTTGCTTTGCATGTGTCACCAACACATCTGAGTAATTGAGTCATTCGTCACTGCTGCACTCTCAGACAACTGTTTCTGAAATTGCTGAAAATGGGACTTTCTGTCTTCAGTGACTGAGAATGAAGAAGCTACGAGAGTACCAAAGTCATCATCAGCTCAGAGGAGGCCCACAGCTCTGCTCAGAAAAGGGCAGCAAGTATTAAACACAGTCTTCTCATATTCAGAAAAAAGTGAAAGAACACATTCCAACTTTCTTCGAGTTCTATTAAGAGGAGCTGTTGTTTCTACTATATATCTTTTCCCCACTGCCTGGGGTACCTGGAAAGCCTTATGCACTCACTATACCTACTCCACCTTTTTGCCTCAAGCAAAAATCACATGCAGACAACCCACTAAAAAGGTACAAAAGCAATCCTGTCAGCCATACTGGTCCTTTTTGACAGCTGTTTTTTCCTATTAACAGTAAATTTTTCCATGCCGGGCTAATAAAGTTTGAATGCATGGATAGATTGTAAAGCAGTACCTTATTCTGACTTGCCTGGCCAAATGTAGGATAGAGAGTTTGTGAGAAACTGGATTAACCTTTCTCTGCTTCACTTGCAGATCCACAGTACATATAGTTGGGAAAAATTAATAATGCAATATCAGTGAGCATTTCTTAAATCAATAGATAGGGTTTTGGCCAGACATTTTAGATCTGAAATATGACTACCTGGTATAATTTAGCCAGTAAGCTGTGGCCCTTGTTTTTGGAAATGGTATTCATGGGAGACATAAGTATGCTGTGTAAGTATTTGTATTTTCTTTACAATACATATTTTGGGGGAAGAACCCATAAAATGAGATGACCTGTGTTACACATTTGATAGGTCCTTGGGAATGTAGCCCCTGTTTTGGTCTTCTAGCACAGGAAAGACTCCGTCTTCCCAACCTTTCAAAATGTTGATGACAAAGTTGTTAGGCAAAACACCAGTGGGTCTGCTTGGATGAACAAGGAGCTCCTGGACAAATAGAAACACAAAAAGGAAGCCTACAGAGGGTGGAAGCAAGGACAGGTGGCCTGGGAGGAATACAGAGAAATTGCTCAAGCAGCCAGGGATCAGGTTAGGAAAGCCAAAGCCCTGATAGAATTAAATTTGTCCAGATATGTCAAGGACAACAAGAAAAATTTCTATAGGTATATCAGTGATAAAAGGAAGACTAGGGAAAACATGGGCCCTCCCTGGAAGGAAACAGGAGACCTGGTTACCCAGGATATGGAGAAGGCTGAGGTACTCAACAACTTTTTTTGCCTCAGTCTTCACTGGCAAGTGCTCCAGCCATACTGCCCAAGTTTCAGAAGGCAAAGACAGGGACTGTCAGAATGAAGAACTGTCCACTGTAGGAGGAGATCAGATTCAAAACAATCTAAGGAACTCGAAGGTGCACAAGTCCATGGGACCTGATAAGATGTGTCCGTGGGTTCTGAGGGAACTGGCAGATTAAGTTATTAAACCACTATTCATCATATTTGAGAAGTCGTGGCAGTCCAGTGAAGTTTCTGCTGACTGGAAAAGTGGAAGCATAACCCCCATTTTTAAAAAGGGGAAAAAAGAAGACCTGGGGAACAACAGGCCGATCAGTCTCGCCTCTGTGCCTGATAAGATCATGGAGTGGATCCTCCTGGAAACTATGCTAGGGCACATGGAAAATGAGGAGGTGACTGATGACAGTCAGCATGGTTTCACTAAGGGAAAATCATGCCTGACAAATTTGGTGGCCTTCTACAAGAGGATTACAGAGTTGGTAGATAAGGGAAGAGCAGCTGACATCTTCCTCCTGAACTTGTGCAAAGCACTCCATACTGTCCTGCACAACATCCTTGTGTCTAATTTGGAGAGATGTGGATTTGACAGATGGACCACTCGTTGGCTAAGGAATTGGCTGGATAGTCGCACTCAAAGAGTTATGGTCAATGACTTGATGTCTAAGTAGAGACCAGTGACAAGTGGTGTTCCTCAGGGGTTGGTATTGGGACTGGTGCTCTTTAATGTTGGGACTGAGTGCACGCTCAGCAATTTTGATGACAGCATTAATCTGTGTGGTGTGGTTGACATGCTGGAGGGAAGGGATGCCATCTAGAAGGACCTTGACAGGCTGGAGAGGTGGGCCTGTGCAAACATCATGAAGTTCAGCAAGGACAAGTGCAAGGTCCTGGACATCAGTCAGGACAATCCCAAGCACAAATACAAGCTGAGTGATGAGTGGATCAAGAGCAGCCCTGCCGAGAATGACTTGGGGGTGCTGGTGGATGAAAGACTGAATATATGTCAGCAACATGTGCTTGCAGCTCGGAAAGTCAATCGCATTCTGGGCCATATAAAAGAAGCGTGGCCAACAGGTTGAAGGAGATGATTCTCTCCTTCTACTCCACTCCCATGAGACCCCACCTGGAGTACTGTGTCCAGCTCTGGGGCCCCCAGCGTAAGACAGACATGGACCTGCTCAAGCAGGTCCAGAGGAGGGCCATGAAGATGATCAGGGGCTGGAGCACCTCCCCTATGAGGACAGGCTGAGAGAGTTGGGGTTGTTCAGCTTGGAGAAGAGAAGGCTCTGGGGACACCTTATAGAGGCCTTCCAGTGCTTACAGGGGGCCTACAAGAAAGATGGGGAGGGACTCTTGATCAGGAAGTGACAGGGCAAGGGGTAATGGTTTCAAACTGAAAGAGGGTAGATTTAGATTTGATATTAGGAAGAAATTCTTTACTGTGAGGGAGGTGAGGCACTGGCACAGGTTGCCCAGAGAAGCTGTGGCTGCCCCCTCCCTGGAAGTGTTCAAGGTCAGGTTGGATGGGGCTTTGAGCAACCTGATCTAGTGGAAGGTGTCCCTGCCCATGGCAGGGGGGTGCGCTTTAAGGTCCCTCCCAGCGCTAACCATTCTATGATTCTGCAATTATGTACTTTGTAGTGGAACGAGACAAGCATGATATTAGAAAGTGCTCCGGCACAGTTTGTAGGTCTGCCTGAAGTTATCTTCAAGTTGATCTGGAAAAGAGATGTTAATTCCTCCTCTGCCCCACCCATTATCTCTGTGTCAAGGAAAGAGAGAGCAGCAGGGGTAGGAAAATCTCATCTCCTCCTTTCTTCTGCATCTGGTGTGTTTCTTTGCCCTGGCACTGCTTCCCTCTTGTTTAGGCCAAATACAGGGAGGAAGTGTACTGTGGCTTTCAGCATCCCTACTCAAATCCTGCTTTGCTCAAAAGTGAAAGCAGCCCTCCTGCTAGTGGATAGTGGTCAGAAGGTAATGAGCAGGGGCCAACACCACTGAATACTTCCTACCTTCCCTGGAAATACCTGTGTCCAGCTTTGCTTAGAAAATGTGTCAGTGCCTCTCTCTTTATTCAAACACCTGATTCCTGTTCAAGTTGCTTCTAAATTTTTTTTTTTTCATAGTCTAATCTTTTGGAATGAAAATATTTCAGGAGGTTAGTTTTCAAGCTTAGCAAAAATCAATGAATTATCAATTCATACAAAACGAGTCAATTGTGTGAAAATATGGCTTCCTAAGATATTAGTTTCCACCTCTGCCCAGGATGTTGCCTGTAAAACTAAAATCCTATTGCAGCTTTGCTTCTGACTGCTCAGGTGAGGTAAGGCTTAGATATGTCTTTCAGTCCTTGCTTACACACTTAGCTATTCAAAATAATTTTAGTGTGTTGAGAAGATGTATTACCCATCGGCAGTCCAGTGTTCCTACCTCAGTGAGCAAGAGAGCTGCCAAACACCATGTTCAAATGATATGGTACTTTGTTGTCCTGCTTTTCCCTCTGCATCTCCAGCAATTCCTTGCTGGGTAAAAGGAGAGCTGTGTACGTTACCTCTCTCTTGCAGTGTTGTAGATTTTCCCTTCCAGTTCCAAATCTATCAAAACTACAAGCAATACTTTTTATATAGACATATTCCCCTGCCCCTCCTCCTGTCCTTTTGAAATATTCTTGAATGCCACTTTCCCCTTCTCAAGGGTTGCTTGCAAGCATGAGTGCCAAACAAGACTATTTGTGAAAACACATTTTCCTGGAGTGGCTGCTGGGCTGCACCTTTGTCTTCTTCTGCTGTTGCCCTCATTTAGCAGTGAATCTCTGTGTCCAGAAAGATAGCTATGGTCTCTCTTACAAAAATGGAAATTTTCTGAAGACATTATTTTCAGCTTTTTTTCTTTCTTTCTGAGCTTACTGGGGAAAAGTAGGTAGAAAAACACTGGACATTTGAAAAATAAATGTAAGTTGGTGAGCTGTCAGTGGCAGGTGTGCTATATGCACATGTATAAGCCAGAGGTCATTCTTATAAATGCTGTTTCTCCCCCTTGATGCTTGCATTCATATTCAATTTCCATTGTTACACTTTCAAACCTTTTTGGCCACAGAAAGTGAGAACATTTTCCTTCTGATTTAATGCCAGTGCAGTAGAGAATGCTCTGTGTAGCACTTCAAGCTTCTGCAGTGCACCCCAGCCAATCTGCCTTTCTACCTTTGGGATACTTGCTTATTTCCTCATTTTTAACAGACTTTTTTTTTTTTTTTTTAAGTTACGTGTTTCTAAACACATGCATTTTGTGGAAGATTAGGTTGCAAACGTACCCCTTTTTGTTTAGTTTTTATATTGAAAAGGAAAAGGTAAATTTCTCCATCCAGGAGTGGTTGCTGCCATCTTGCAACAGGACAAGTCTTCAGGATCCTAACTACTACTTTCTCCAAGTGGAAATCAGGAAAATATGGTCTCTTTTATAAGAGTTAAAACAGCTTCACTGTTAAAAAGTGGATGCTAATCATCTTCTGCATAAAATGAAAATTTAACAGAAATTAAAATTAAAAGTAAGGACTTTTCCTGTGTTTTGCTCATATATTTTCCTTTTTTTATCTGTTTGGATTTTTTTTTTTTTTTGACATTTAAATGCTAGAAATATTCTCTAGTGTTTCCACATGTAATATGGTTGATGCAGGTGCATGAGATAAAAATAAAAGGGACATGTATTTTTTCGGAGCTTTAAAATCTCATGGCCTCTTTGTTTTTTTCTTTGAGGAGAAAAAATTGTTACTTAAAACAATCACCAGAAATACAAAAGCTAGATGTGATTTGATCCCCTTTTGCCAAAAATGAAATGTCAAGAACATGCTGCTTGAGACAAATCTTGGAACCCTATGGGTGTGAGTTCATGGTTTTGAGAGATTTTTTGTCAAGGAGATTTGAGAGGCCAAGAGCTTGTGCTTATTTCTGCCTGTCAAGAGATTTTTTACAATTGCAAAAACCTTTTGTGCTTTTTAGCCAGAAAACAAGGTTTCTGGCATAATTAACTTATAGAAACATTTGAATGAACGTTTGAAAGAAAACTGTTCCAGTGCGGGACAAGTGCAAACTGGCATCTCTAAACCGTCATAATTTGGGCTACCTGGAACTTTTCATGAACATCTACACATTTTGGCTTTCCTGATTATTATTTTTTCACAACTCTTTTTGTACCATTTTGCACAGACTTACTCTTGGTAAGCTGGTGAAGTGTCAGTGCAGTAAATGAAAGAAGATAGGGCTGAGTGAAAAACAGGCTGTCTTAAATGCAATAGATCTTGTTTATTAATTAACGAGCACCACAAAAAAACCCCTACAAAACAGCGTGTGAAAGGTAAATGGCTTTATGCTTGAGTCAGAAATATTTGAAAGACAGTTTACGCCAGTAGAGAAAGTCTCTCTTTTAATACTGGAAGGACTTTTCATAAGAAGAGAAGAAAATTGCTGAGATTTGAATTGCAAATATTTGCCGCAATCATTGTTTTCCTGAAACATACGTTAAGGTGGTTTCAGATTTTGACTGTTCCTATTTATTTCCGGGTATGACACATCAGCCTACCCCTCCTCCTACCAAGTCTAAACATTGCAAAACCTGGTCTTTCACAAAACCTGTATGTTTAACTGTCCTAGGCAATAGAGATTAGAAAACCCAAGGGGTGTGGTTGCCAAAACTCATACAATTATAAATTAGCTCCCAGTAGCCTGTGAGAGAAGAAAACTGTAAAACATTTTTCAGAACTAATGATACTGTATTTGTTCTCACATAATCACTTTTTGTCACAATTCATATTTATTACACCTGTTCCATTTAACTACAAATAAAACCTGACAAGCTGCTGTTCTGCTGCTGGATTTTATCTCTTTTTGCCAGTGGGCTAGGTATGGCTGATGTTTACTTCCATCTGAACTCAGCAATTGCAGTTGTGTTACATACAAGGGATCTCATCTTTATTTTTATGATAAATGAATAATTAATTTAATCAAGGCAACCAAACTATGTGACATGAGAGCTGAAGTGAGCTTGCCACCTCCGGTTTTATTTTGTCAAAGTCAATGGGCAGTCATGAAACAAGTAGGAGATATTAGTTTAATTAATCCTTTACTGGGGAGCAGGTGATTGATTATATGTGTTAGTTTAGCTACTACTATTCGCAGCCCAGTGGTATTAACTTAAAAAAACAGTGATTGAGGTTTAATGGGCCGTTACACTAGAGAATAAGGCTCACTGGGGTAGGAACGGGTATTCTGGAGGAGGAACAGGGATGTGGATGTTCAGCCCAGTGACCTTCAGGATGTGTTTTCATGAGCATTTTGGGTTGGAGCAGGAAGGTGTTTTGGGGAAGTGGCTACTTCACCTTGGAGGCAATATGGAACCAAGATGCCAGCAGGGATGAACAGCAATTTCTAGTCCACCTAGAGGCCAGTAGCTACCAAATCTTACCAGACTTAAATCACTAGGGTGGAAGGGGAGGTACCCAAGGAAACATGGCTTTTGTGAAGAAAAAGGTATGAACAGTGATCTGCAAGGTAGAGAGCAGCTATAGCATCAATACAGGCTGGGTTTATTTCACAGGCTGGATTGATGTGATGAGCCTGGACCTAATGCCTTCCCACTACCTGGATATTTACAGCTTTTGTGACATGAAATCTTCATTTTCCATACTGAAGACACAGTCCACAAACCATCAGATAATGACCAAAGGAGCATGTAAAAATTTGTCAGCAATCTGCGTTTGCTCACTACTAGTACCAGAAGCAGTAAAGGCTCTTTCATGGACATTGATCCAGCTTCCCAGCCCATACAGTAATTATATGTTTCTTATAACTGTGTCAATTACATAATTGCATTTAAATCATAAAGTTAAATCCAAAGCAATTGTGTATTTAAGCTATAAGAAGATGCAACTTACAATATAAATAGTCCTGCAATTAGGCAACAGGTACTCTGTATGAATAGACATTTTTGGATACTGAGAAAATATAATTTTAATGCATTATTATTTTCTTGTTATGCCCTTAATTTTTAGGGACTTTGAAAATACTGTTAGCCAGGTCTGTCAGAAATGGATGTGAATGCTAAATAAAGTCCTGTTCTCAGTGACAGTGCAGCAGCTTTCAGACTCCTGCTCCTTTCAGCATACCTGTACTATGCTTGAAGTAACTGTGCCATAACCCAGTGAAGACAGAAAATGTGCTCAGCTGCTTCACAGATCTTTCAACCCACTCTAATTTTCCATTAAAGGTAGAAGTACAACTACTTCTCAGCATGAAGTGATTTTCAGACCTATTTGACTTAAATTGGTATTTATTTAAGGAAGGCGAAATCTACTGGTAATTCATCTTCTGAGTGTAATTGGTAATCTGCTGCTGTACCCCAGCTATGGAGTTGAAATAGCTTTAGTTATTATTTTTTTTATCTACTACCCTCAGGATCCAAATTAAATGGCTAATAGAGTGGTTAAAATAACAGAAAATTGTTCATAGTTGCTTAATCAGATTAAAAATCAGCATATTTAAACCCAAATAAGCAATTAGGAAGCTATTTAATTATTATATTAATATCTAATTATATCTAAAAGCACAACATCCTCATTTTTAAAGACTAGGTATATAATTGATTCATTGTACAAATACTGCTTTGTGAAACTATCTGAATGCACAATTGTAATTTCTCATGTACAAAACCACAGATATTTAGAGACATGTTCACTGTCATTAGCAGCATACTAGAGGAGTTAAAACCTGTGTTAAAGTCTCCTCTTTTTTATTGTTGCTTTGCGAATGCAAGCGTGTTGTTAATGTCTGAAGTGCTGTGGACTTAATTCTGTTAAACTTGTGTTCTAAGAAATTTTAGTTTCTCTCTAATTACCTTATTTTCAATTCAATCTCTGCTTGTCAGGGTTAACACTTTTTTTCGTCTGTTCAAGTCAGCTACCAAGAATATTTTTTCCTTAAGCTTTTAAAATCTTTTAGTACTTCAAATATACATGCAGCCACTGATAATGGAAAATGTAGATTTCCACCATGCATAACAGCCAGACTGAAGCTGTTTGCTTGGCAAAGGGACATTGAGTTAAGGGAATTGGTGTTAACAGTCAAATACCAACAGTTAAAAGCATTCCCATTAGGAGCTAAAAATGATTGACCGAGGGATGGAGCTATCAAGTGTTTACTGGAATGTGTGAAGGTTTATTAACATTGGCATGGGGATGGTCCTATTTGTCTAGACACATACAAAATCTAGTGTGTCTGGAGTGTGATTTGTGGGAACGTTTCCCCTTTGTAAACAGTATTTTGTTCTAAGTGATAGACATAGCCCCAAGTACATTGCAATATTGGCCTGGAGTATCAATTGGCTTCGACAGAAACCTGCTAGTCACAAATAACAGGGTAAAACTATTGCCTTTTTTTAATTCCCTTTGAATTAGGGTTCTGGAATGGGGTTTTGGAAAAAATCTGATGCCTCCTTTATTCCTTTCGAAACATTATTTTTCTGAAAGTATCATTTCAGAATTTTTAGATTTTTTTTTTTTTTTTTTTTTTTTTTTTAGAAAGGGTGTCTGAGATTGCAATGTCTGGAAGAAAGGGATGTGTATACCTGAGGGAAGAGCATTTTCTAAATTATTGCAGAACATCTTTTTCACAAGGTCATAAACTGGTTAATAAATACAGAATGCAGAAAAAATCCAGAACCCCTTGTTCTTTGCCATTCATCATCTTCCTTGCTTTGAATTCTGCATGCATCCTCTCACTAGTCTTTACCAGCAATAGCTGCTTTCAAAACTTCTGTACACCGAAAGACTACAAACATATACTCTCACTTGCTGTGTAGGTATTTAATGCTGTTTTTCTGTTCTGACAGTAGGGCAAGTGCTTTCCAGCTTAAATATAGTATCCGTGATTGATGAATATATTGCCAGTGCCTATTAAAGTAGACATAATGTCATAGGAATCTTGTCACAAACCAGTACGGCTCATTTGACAGTAGTGGAAAAACTGTAGTGTGGGTTTAAGCCTGGCTTGCACACAGCTTAAGGGGGATACTCTAGTAATAAAGTAATGCAGCCATCATTCTAGGATGTGTGCCTCAAAACAAGACTTTATCTCAAAGAATGGGGCTATGTCTGCTGCTTGCTTTCCACTTTGGAGTCAACATGGACATATGTAGCAATGCTAGTATAACTATCTAAATACACATAGGCTAGAAAAATAAGAAGTAATTTTCCTGTGATAAATGGAGCACTTTCAGAACTGTGGAATACCTGTCGCTCACTTTACCTTTTGCAACAAGGAGGAGGTTTTACTAGGTAACCTATTGCCTTGATTTGAAAAACAAATGAACAAACAAAACCAAACCACACAAAACCCCCTTAACCTTTAGGACAGTTACCAGATAAATCTCTTTAAATGATGAAAAGAAGTCATCTTATGATTTTTTTGTAAGCTCCCAGAAACCTAAGTGAAAGCTGATGATGATTTGTGGTGGTTTTGCTTGGTTGGTTTTGTTTCTGGAAGTTTTTTTTAAATTAAAATGAATATAATTTTCTCCTAAACACAAAACCAGGCTTCAGGAAATTGGCTGTTTTCTGGCAGATTCTCCCTCCCCATAGAACTGTACTCCTTCATTCACTGGAAAAATTTTCAGTTGTATATTTCAGCCAGCCCTACTCACCGTTTTTTCCATCATGCATAGACAGGAGAGTGCTCCTTTGCCAGTGAGAGACTTCAGCAAGCTTTGGAGAGGCCTCACGTCACGATGAGTTTCTTTTGCTGTAACAAAAGCTGCAAGAGTTAAGGGAAGATCATCAGAGCGATTTTTTAAATGGCCACTTCATTACAGCCTCCATTCTTTGAATGACACCTGGTAACACATTGTGCTTTTGCAATTTTGCTGTCAAAATGGATGGTGGTTTATGGATAGTATATCTCATGGAAATAGATTGCATAGCTCACTATAGAAGCAGTTAGTCAACAAAATGCACTCTGGCACTTGGTGTAGAGACTGTAATTATTTGACTGGTGGCCAGCCTAGGTAGCACTTGGGAGCCATAAATAGTATTTAGAGGTTGCTGTAAAAGCTTTTTAATTTGTTACACCAGAGTTCATTTACATTGTACGCAATATGTCATGGCAAAAGCACCCTCTCTTTGTAGAACATTATCCGCAACACAATATGTTATAAACAGTACTTTTTAATGGCCTCCAGAGTAGCTGTGGATAGCTCATCCAGGAGGCTGTTTAAAGATGAATCTGTTACATGGATGGAAATCCGAGGTCACTTCGTTTTAGCTAATGAAATGAGTCAAGATTCGGTCTGCATTTCAGATGAGAGCATGGCCCACCAGCAGTTTAATCTCAGTAATGTGAAGTCATTCATTACAGACTAATGCAGGAGCTGTTACTGTACTCGGAGAACACAACTTCTGGAAGCAGAGGAGAAAGACCTTGATTTTAAAGTGAGGAAGTCTCTGGATGAACCTGAACCTGCTGCTGTGCAGCTGATGTCAAACAAGGCAAACACAACTGCAACACTATATTGGGGAGAGGTTACCAGCATGTATAAGGTAATTACCTGTTGTCCAAGACTACATACATGTACTCTACAATCCTGTCACTGAAGTTCAAGGAGTTGAAATGGGGGGAACTGTAAAGAGAGACTACCAAAGAATGGAGTGAGTGTTTTCAGGAGAAGACGAAAAAAGCTTAGCTGTCTTAGCCTGCAAATTGAAGGCTGAGAGGAGATAGGATTATTCTAAATAAATGCATCAGAGAGGATTAAGTATGAGGGAGGAAGAAGAACTATATAAACTGAAGGACAATGGTGGTAGGAAAAAAAAGGTTAGGCACTGTACATCAGCAAACTTAGTCTGGCAGTTGAATGATTACTAACCATTAGAGGAGTAATTTCCACTTGCCTTCACCCCATCTGATTATGTGAATGAGATGGTAAGTTTAGAGGATGCACTAACCTGATAAAACACAGGTGGCAGTGACAGTCAACTAAAACAAAAGAGATCTGAAACAGTCCTTTCCTTTATAGTCCAGACACAGATGATCTTTCTGCTTCTCTTGCATAAGAAATTCCAGTTTACCAAGAAACTATGGACTTCTTAGAATCTATTTCACTCATCTGCATCATCTCAAGCCAACTGAGGAAAGAAAAGTTAGAGACTTTAGTCTGGAAATCTGATCTCAATTGGCTTTCTTTTTTAGGATCTCAGAATAGGTTTGTCCTCCTTTTTTTTTTTTTTTTTTTTTTTTTTTTTCTTTTTCTTTTTCTTTTTCTTCCCCTTTCTGCTCAGTTTACTTCTAAGCTTTTAGTGGCAGAAAAAGGGGTTTTTTTAATGTATTGGTGCAGAGCCCAGGCTTGTTTGGGGGTTACCACGATGTTGATAAGCATCCTTCTTTGCTGTCAATATGTCTCTATGTACTTGTATTTGTCTCCATCTTTGTTAAATGACTCTTATTCTAAAGTCAACCTGACTTTCAGAAGATTGGTAACTTTCTGAAGCACTGAGGGTAGAAAGAAACATTGTTCTTGTGAAGTCAGTATTTCTTTCTCAGTGTAATTCTTACGTGGCCTTTGTTACAGACAGAATATACTGTTTGGCCCTGCCAAATAAGACATCAGAGGGTTAAAAAAGAAAATTATGTCCAGTTCACATGGAATAGCATCCCTCTACAAGCTTTAGTGGTTTTAAGGTTCTTGCAAATGAATTGCAATCAGACTCATGAAGCTTGTAAATACACTATATGTCTCAGACAAACCCAAAATCTGTTCCTGAAGGCGACCTACTATGTCAGGATGGATGTTCATATCTCAATGCCTGTTACTTTGTGTTTTAGCCTTCCTGTCACTACTCAGCTTCAAGTTTGAGCGTTAGCTGCATTATTCTAAGAAATGGTGAGAATATTATTCTCATTTGCCATCTGTGGCACTGGGCAGTATCTCCATGTGAATGGGACTGGATAACATCACTGGAGGAGCTGTCTCCCTGCCACCAGTCTTACATGGCTTGACGCTTGTATGTCTTGCCACCAAAACTCTTGCTAGCTCCTGAGGTGAGATGATACTCCAAGGACTTGTTCCTACCAGGACAGTGTAGCAGGGGCCACGGAAGTGTGGTGTCTACAGCTGCAGAGGCACTGCTGCCTGCAGTGCCACAGGATGAGGTGCTGCTCCAGAAAAGAGGGGGGGAATGTGCAGACCTGAGATAGTGACAGTAAACACCCTAAAGAACCCATGGTTGATACTCTACAGTCTCCTACATTCCCTAGATCATCCCCTCAGAGGGACAGCCTCTCTGCCTTCCCAGAGCTGAATAGGAAGCAGCAAGGCGAAGGCTGTTTCTATCAGCCTTAGTGTCTTCCTATGGCTAGAGGTGGCCCTGCATGTGACCCATCCTCTATCAAAGACTGCATTTTACAGCCATTATTGCTTTGGGTTTGGATATTTCTAAAATAACATGTACCAGGTGGTAGAATGAGGATCTGTACCCTAACGCCTTGCAAGGTCTGACTGTGCCTTCAAAGGTAGGAGTGGCTCTGACCAACCCTGTACGTTAACCAAATTTTGTTTGTAAAACTTCCCTCCCTGTAGAAAAGGTTTTTATTGAAATGCTAGGAAAAAGTGGCTCTCTTCTTCCAAGTCAGGGAAGTAATTAACTGCCACGATCTCTCACCTATGCTGTACTTCTCACAACACTTTGAAGGAGCTTGTTAGATACACATAACTTACTGTGCTCATCCCGTGTTAAACCCATCAATTGCTAAATCCACCTTTTCAAGCTGGGGCTGAGCCAGAGGAGTGAGTCAGTCATGCGGAGCAGGTGTGGCTTCCTGATTTCATTAATTTAGGTAATTGCAGCTCTTCTTCAGCAGCATCAATCTCTTCTGTGTCTTATGCAGTAAGTCCCTGGTTTATAAATCCAATTCCTGGGGCTGCTTGATGGTCAGCTAAAAAAATTCTTTGTTTTCCCTCATGTATGTTGACTCTGTCTGACTGCCCACTCAACCAATCAAGTCCAATTTCTGTTATAATGAGCTTTTGGAGATGTGATGAATTTTGAATGCCAAGGGCTGGCAAGGAATTACGGTAGTTCCCAACTTTATTCTGTGATTCTTTTCTCCTCCAAAGCTCTGTTGGTGCAGCACTGCAAGTAGGATCAGCTCTAAACAGATTTTGATTGTGTAAGGAGGGAACAGGCAATTTGTAAAAGTAAATAGATAATTACTTGGGGAATATGAGTGTTAGGCTGATTAACAGTGGTGAAAGGAGAATGCTGTGGTCTGATTTGGAAAAAAAGGGGAATAGTATATTTGGGGGCAACATGCGTTTAGGTAAGGTTTACAGACTATCGCGTAACTACCTCTAGCATAACTAGCACAGGAACATCTTTGTACCTTGGTTTCTCTAACAACTTCAGTAGTCCTCAAAATTGAGGCATGCAGACTTATGCTGGATTTTTTTTTTCTTTTTCCCAAATACTGATGAAGTCCTGAAATACTATACTTAACCAAAGTTTTTACATCTGTAAATTAAAATTCTGAGCTGGAGATCCTGTAAAGTCAACGCTGAAATCTAGCTGTTGAAGTCAAAGGATTTACATATGCATAATCCAAATGTGTGTTTGTTTGTGAATGTAACATCAAACAATTTAAAAGGAAAGTATGATTTTATGTGAAATTTTTTGAAGGTTTTTGTGCCTTGGGGCTCCAGATTGCTATACAAACGTGTTCATTCGAACAAGTTTATAATTTTTCACTGACAGTGTTTAATTTTGGACTTTTTTCTTAGTCTTTTTTGTATGGTTTGTAAATCTCCTTTGTGGTTTTTAGAGAGTTTTCAGAGATATGCCTACATTATCTGTGTGCTTGGAATCAGGTAAATCTGTTACATAAATATAATTCCTGAGTTTATTTGGAGAAATTTTAAAATAATAATGAAGCAATAGATACATGAAACATTGTTTGTAGCTTAGTGAACTGTCTCTTTCAGTTACATTATTATTTTATCTTTTTCAGAGTTACTGTGTCATGCTGCAGAAGTGACACAGTCATTCCAGAATTCAGCCTTTATCTTTCTTCTGTTTGAAGGTGAATCTTGCAAACTGTCTGAAAACACACAGATACAATCAGAGGAGTTTTAATTTGGTATTTAATTTTATATTTTGATAATCTAGTATTTTAATGATATTTTGATTAATATGATTAGCTATTCCCAGAATAAATAAATGAGAAAAATGTAACTGCCAGCTGTCTTTGCTAAGTGTCTAATTTCCAAGCTGGTGATTTTAGAGGTATGCACAATGTTCAGACATCTGCAGACCTACTTACTGCAAGAAGCACTCCTTCTCCATTTCCATGGATCAAATTCTGTGTGCATTGAAACCAGCTGCAGTGGTCCCATTGCAGTGTGGTGGATTGTGCCTTATGAGGCCATAGGAAAACTTCCACTGACTTCAGCAGCTTTGCTTACCGCTGGGGTCTGATCCAGGCAATGGCAAGTAGTGTGGTTCGGTGAACTGCACTGTTATAGTGAGAAATAACAAATCCTCTCAGATGCTTGATCGGGTAATGTTCAACTCGGGGGTGATTTCACAAATGGAGGCCAAGGCCTTTTGCAGGCGATATGACAGGAAGCGAGATAATGTAATGTGGCAGATTCTGCATGGAGGAGAATTGAGGTCATTTGGTATGCCCATGTATAATGCAACCTTGTGCCATAATTAAGACGCTGGATAGAAGCTGTTGAGAAGGATTAGCTACTGATCCATACTTTTTATGTTTCTGTTTATTTAAGATAAATCCTCGTGCTAGAGGGCTTTTTTTTTTTTTTTTTATTAAGCCCCTTTAAAGCTTTAATTTCCTTTATTTTCTTTGTAGATTTTTTTTGGTCTTTATCTCTATTTAGGTGAAAAGGATTTCTAGATGGTGGTCTGGCTTTAGAAGCTGACCTATAAAGCAGGACAGAGATGTATAGAATTGAACCAGAATTCCCATGATTCATTGCAGTACTAATCCCAAAGGGAAGTATGTCTCTAATTGTCAGGGAAAAGTGGAAAAATCTCATTTTTCAAGTATAGGGAGGTGATTGCATGCGCTTTCTTTTTAAATAGTGAAATTCCCCATAAAAACTGTGCACTCCTGCTGAAATATTCTTTCCTCAAGAAAACTGATTTCTATCAGTAGAGAGCTATGACTGAAAAATGTCACCTGCTCAAATTCTGGAGATAGAGACAGAGAGATGCGAAATAATTCTGTACAGGGAAGTTGTGGACTGAAGTCCAGAGTGGACAGGAGCTGTCAGACCCCAGTTAGAAGTCAGCTTTGATAGAGGAGAGAGGGAAAGGTGGAACCAGGTTACATTTAATTATTCAATTCATTTCTATCACTGGTTATTCCAAATCTTCAAGGTGGTGCTTAGGAACAAAAGGTTGGGAACACCATCTGTTTCGAAAATGTGCCAGTGAAAATAAAATGATCAATTAGTATCAAAGGTAGACTTTTCTGACACAAAGTGGAAAAAATGCAAACGTATGAAACCTGTGAGCAGATCTCTTAAAGTTTAAGTTATGTTTGAAACTGATCTGGGTTTTTCTAGCTAAAGAAGAATCATCCTACTTCTCTCTTTGCTTTTCTGTGCTGTTTTCTTGCTCTTGGAAAATCTCCCAAGTTAGATTGGTCAGCTTTATCAATTTCATACTTATTTGACCCTTTGCAATTCCCATGGTACTTCAGTGCAGTGCAGTTGAAGGTCTTCGAAGACTATCTCTGGAAAGTTCAGAAGACAGTTATTTCAGGACATTTAGCCTGGAGGTGATCTTCCTCCCACTTTGGAAAAAAATGGGAGAAGAAAAAAAACCCCAGAAACTATGTGAATCAATTCTTTAGGGCTACATTAGATCACTGCCGAGTTCCCAGAAGATCACACAATTTCTGCTTTCCTGTGGTGGGTAGAATCAGAGGCCCATCTGCTCTATAAGACACAGTACCCCCTTGTTCATGGATGATTTGCCTGTAAAAGAATTAAAGGTTTGCCTATATTATGGCATGTGTTTCCTTTCAGAGGTTGCATAGCTATAGTTAGGCAAATTCACCATCTGGGGAAGAGTCCTTCTTGTCAGTCAGCTAAAACAAAGCTTAGAAATACAAACACACCACAAGGCTCTTCCACTGGCAAAACCACTCTCAGAACCAAAGCTTTGAAAAATCATCTTGCATGCCTATAGATTTCACCAAAACCAAGCAATAGCCATAAAATACAACACTTCTGAGTTAATAAAAAAATAATAAAAATCATATCTCTTGGTGTCTCTGGTTTAGAAAACAAAACATAATTCATATTTATAGGGGGTTCATAATTATCTTGTGTAAAATTAATTCTCTCAGTACATAAGTAAAGTAAAATATTCAAAAGGCAAAATGAAATGGCCATAATAAAACCACTTGTAATGGACACACACTGCACTCAGTAAACAAGTTTTAGGTCCTTTTGCGTGACAGTGGCATCCATCTGAACATGCTGGTGTTCAGAGAAGGGAGCCTGGTCTTGTCTCCCATTTGCACCTTATCCCACACTTCAGGAGCTCATCTAATCTGGAATCTTGAGCTATAAAAGCAGTAACTAATTTTCCTGTGGATAAAAGTTTAAGGTTCAGCTGTTTCCAAACCTTTTCCTGTTCCTGGATCCTTCTTAAATTCATTTGGCATACAAATTTCTCTCAGTGTGCTCTTGAGTTCGCTTTTTCTAGGATATACAGGCTGAGAGCTTCTGTATCGGAGGAAAGGCCAATTTTAATAAAGAAGCAGGTACACTTCAGCTTTTGCATCTACACTTCCCCTTGCCTCTGGTGTGATACCTATATCCTCCCACAATCACTGTTTCCAAGCACTACTGCTATTAACAATGTTTTCTAACAGACTAACTCATTTCCCCACCCTGGTCATTATGGGCAGTCAGTGACCTTTAACAGATGAAAGCCTGAGGCAGCGCTCAATGAACTTGCTCCCTGCAATCAAAGCAAATTCAGAGGAATAATTGTGGCATTAAGCCTTAACCAATATTTTTAATGACAAATTTGGTCTTTTTTTGGGGGCTTTTGTTATTACACCAAATGGCACCAATGAGAGAAAAGTGCTGGTTTTAGCTGTTAACAGGTTTGGTTTTGTTTTTGTTTTTGTTTTTGTTTTTTTTTAACTCCTCCCCTAGATCCCAAGGGATACAAGAGAAGGTCTGCTAGATTTGTTGAATTTTTTAAAATTAGTTTTATCTCATTTCTATCCAAGTCATGGAGCTGTCCCTGAAGAGATGGGTAATTATATGAGACTCTGTATTAGCTTAGTAATTTGGGGATATGCAGTGTGTGTTGTTCATGCTGTAAAAACGGGTGTCTCCAGTTGTGTGTTACTGTACAATAAGGTGTGTAAGGAGATGGATTTATGAGTATGATCCAGCTGGGATGAATGGCCGCCAGCAGGCAGTGTGTGCCAGGGCATCTTTGGAGATTTTGGAGATGTAGTGAATTAATTTCTTTGGGAAAAGCATTCTTTTGGGATAGAAATACAACTCTGTACTCCTGCCATTCTTGGCAAAAGAAAAAATGAGGGGGGAGAGGGGACTGAAGAGAATGCTTCAGCAATGACTTTGTTTGAATGCTGAAGTGCTTCCATTTTTAGATGATTTTTTATGTACAACTTAAAACATCTCAGCATATGAAAGCACACATTCAGACAACTGAAGACAAATGGCCCCAAAAGGAAGGTCCTTAAAAATCACAGAATCACAGAATGGTAGGAGTTGGAAGGGACCTCTGGAGATCATCTGGTACAAATCCCCTGCCAAAGCAGTTCAGCCTAGAGCAGGTCACAAAGGAACGCATCCAGACGAGTTTTGAATATCTCCAGATAAGGAGACACCACAGCCCCCCTGGGCAGCCTGTTCCAGTGCTCTGTCACCCTCAGAGTAAAGAAGTTCCTCCTCATGTTCCAGCAGAACTTCCTGTGCTCCAGTTTGTGCCAGTTGTCCCTTGTCCTGTCACCGGGCACCACTGAGAAGAGCCTGGCCCCATCCTCTTGACACCCACCCTTTAGATACGTGTTGATCAATATGGGCCATTGGAAAGCTCAGTCCACTTGATTGCTTCTAGTTGAGTTGGTGGCTAAGTGGGAATAGAAATGGAGATTCCTAATTTTCAGTGGCAGTAAAATGACACTAAGTGGAAGTTTATCTGGCGAGGTGGTTTTACAGCCAGAACAGAGGAAACATTTGCAGAGGACTCCGCATTTTTGAGAATCAGTGTGACAAACAGAGGTGGCCAGAGTCTGAGCCCTTCAAGATTATTCTTAACATTTAAAACTACTTTGTTTTTAAACTGTCACAACTATGAAGTTAAGTTAAACATAAGTGTTTCAGACACTCTCCTCCTAGCCCACTGCATGCCAAGGTAAGCTGCTTAATATTTTTCTTCCGAGAGATGCCATTTCTCTCAGCTAACCAAACAAGGTGTCTGTTCCCAGCCAGGACAGTGAGTGTCCTGAGAGTCTGACTGTCTACTGTTGGGTGTATTTCATCCTGGTTTAGGGAGTTTCATGTTTACTGATTCCTCCTTTGGTAGGAGTAAGGTGCATGCAATCTGCCATCTCCATCTTATTTTCAGTACCAGGCAATTTAAGGTAAAAATAAAGGTGGCATTGATTTCATCTTAATGCTATAACTATTTAATCAGTTACTATACATTAGTTGTACAAAATAAGAGACAAATGTTTTTAAGTACTTAAATAGTAGCTTAGCTCCGATAGGCTTGCTGTCTGGATCATCCATTAAAAAAGTTAACAGGGTATTTATATCATTCTCTATGTGATATAGACTCTTGATATGGGGACAAACCTATTTTCCATATGTATCTGTTTTTCTCTGGGATTCCATTCAAACTGAGTTTCTCCTCCTCTGCTTGGGGATATATGTAATAGAGTTCATGAATTGCTGGAATTAAAATATAATCATATTTCTCTAACAGATTAACGGTTACCAGTTTGTAAATGCTACTGTTGTCCCTTGTGTGTTGAAAGATACTAAACAAAAACCTTTACTGAATGCAGATGCAAAGCCTCAGGACTGATTTTGTAGTTAAATGGACTATAATTGGGTAACTGATCCACAGTAAATGCAGTGCTATATACTATATTAGTGGGGCTTAGAGCTTCTGTAGCTGGGCAGGAGGTTTTCAGAAGAAAACTCACTAAGAAAATGAATCTGAATATGTTTTAAGAACTTTTGCCTGGAAAGGTTTGCTCAGCTCCAGGATGGGAAAAGTATTTCGAAAAGGAGTACCGCTCAGCAGAAACACACCAGTGATTTTTCTGAATGCTTTTGTAGCAGCATCAGGTTTTACTTCCGACTATCCCACTGTGTCACATATCTTACACTTTTGGTTATTCCAGACCAATTCTACAAATGTTGTCACTCTCTGAATAAAAAGATACCCAATGAAGGACAGAAAAAACCTGTGGGATTCCTGCAAGTTATGGCAGTGACTGGACATGTCTTCTATGTCTTCATATGAAAGACAACAACAAAATCTCTTTGAAGGAGGAGGAACTCAGAGACCCCAACTTCGGTCATCTGGTGAAAATTTTTCGTCTGCAGATTGTGAGGCATCTCCAGAAACATATTCAGAGTATGAGCCTGAGTTGTTTGCTGAACTCCCTGGCTGCTGGAGGTGCCTCTATCCCCAGGGACTAAAGGCAGCTTTGATTAACCTGCTCTGTTAAGTTCCTAAAATCAGATGGATTCAATCTTCTTTTTACACAGCACCTACTGCAGGAGAGCACAAGGCTCAGATCTACAGAGAGAATTTGATATCTAACTTTCTTCTTTAAAGAGACAAGGCCATTGATATCAGTAGGAACAAGGCACATATATATCTCTGGATCATCAAATTTGCTGGGTAGTGCTAACATCAAAGCAAATGACAATCTTCTGTCTTCTCAGATTTTTACTAATCTATGAACTGTCTTTATCACGTGAATGTAAATTCATTGTGGAAATATATGTTCCTCATTATTTCTTTTACTCATTGAAATGCTAAATTTGCCTGTCTTCCACAGATACATTTTATGTGCTGCTGTAGCTTGCTAACTCCCTTCTTTATTAGCATTATATTTGTCTGTGTGTTCTCTGGACCTCCTTGTGAGTCTCCTCCTCAGCTAATAACAGTTTGGGAATTCACAAGCCAGCAGGATTCTTCCTGCCTCGCAGAGTCTTGTGCATGGCTGTCCACTGCCCATGCACCTGCAATTACCCATTATGATGCACTAGCAGATAAAATCTGTCTGGGATTATTAGCTCAGCCATTGCTTCCCCTCTTGTATTAATTTACATGTAGGTGTTGTGTTGAAGGCCCTGGAGCTGTGCTGACATTTTGTGAAAGAATTCATTCGGATGTATGTTGTTGCCGTTTTTCAGGGATGGTGGTGACATCGGTTAACAGGTTAGATAAGTTAATGCTGCCACTTCTCCAGAAGTACTAGATTCTTAAGAAGTGAATTGGGCTACTCTTATTATTTACAATAAGAAAGGAAAGCGCAGAGACTCCGACTCCGTTACTCTTGTCAGCAATGAGTGCTTCAATGAGGCAAGAGAAGGTCATGTTTCCAAGATAATGGGTTTCCCTACCAAATACAGCTGTTGCTAGTGGAAAGCAAGGAATGGATTTCCTAACACAAGGGAAGACTTGTGCTTTTAAAATATTATTTTGATCTGGAGTGAAGAGAGATTTTAGAAGAAAGTGTCCTGTGAAATCAAACTTTCACCCATGAAAACCTGAAAATGTTTTATTTTGATAAAATGGGGATATTGGATTTTTGTGTCAATTTTATGTGCACGTGCACAGAAGTATAAATGTGTATTATCATCTAAGCATTTTACACAGAGAGGTTGTTTTATATAACATGAAAACACATCTTGGAAATTGTAAAAAAATACATTTTTACATCTTTTTAAATGCTGCTTTAAAAAGAATCAGAATTGCTTCTAAAACATTTTGACAGCAGGAAAGCTGAATTTTTTTATTATATAAGCAGTAATAGAAGTTTCTGTCATACTCTAACTTATAGCAACTTATCTAAACTGGGTTAATAATAAGACTAGAAACTTTTGCATAGTGCAGAAACTATCTTAAGATTTTGTGAATTTTAGTCTGTAACCGCTATAAACAGAAAGGTTTTTCTTTCCTCTCAGCACCTACTAAGTCATTTATCTGCCTGGCAGAAGCTTTTGTAATATTTTCCCCTTCTGTTTTAGACTGGTCCAAACCCAAATTAAATAGCTACACATGCAGATGTGGGGCAGGCCAAATCCCAGGCTCAAACTTCGCAGCTTAGGGTTTGCAGTGCTTAGAAACAATAGAACTTGGACTAAACACACAGAATTCTGGAAATATTGTGATTTCAGTGAAAGCTTATCCCTAGATCTTCTTTGATGTCAGCTTCACTCAGAATTCTGTCACTCCTTTTGATCCTTTCAGTGCTCAGAGTTGAGAAACTCAGTGCAGAAACGCCAATTTGGTTAAAACTTCCTGCTAAGGTGGCTGTTAATTTTAACTAGTAGATGCAAACATAAATCACCAGGAAAAACAATACTTTAAAAAATCAAACTGCACCAGCATCTATCATTAGTTCTACTACATCACTGAATTAGCAGCCAATCCCAGCTTCCTTAGGCAGATCGATCATACTGTTAGCAGGTTCCCGTGATACCATCCCGCAACAACCAGTCTCTATCCATTATATCCTGCAAAAAATATCACCAACTCTTCCCTTATCTTCATCCTAATCCCCAAATGTTTAGCCCACTAAAATCTCTGGAACAATATGCCCAGAACAAAGAGGGACACCACCAGTGTCAGGGCTGCTTTTCAATTGTCCAATCAGTACTGGCTTGTTTCATTGCATGCAAACTGGCTTGGAAAAAGTGAGACAGCCTTTTCTCCCAGGCAATCAGCACTGCTAAAGCCATCACGGGCTGACTGGTAGTGAATCTGAGACTGTTCCGTCCATTCCCATTCTCAAAACATTTATATGAGATTGTGGCCATGTTGCATCTAGCCACTTAGGGAATATGCAATAAGCTATTCAGATGGGATTGGGGGAGAGGGACTTAAGAATATCACAAGGAACACTCCATGAATATCCTTACATCTTATTGGTGCTAGAGCTAAAGCTGGTATAGCTTGAAGCAGAGGGTAGGCTGTTTCTGAAACCCTTAGAGAAGCAATATGCAGGGAGTAAGATATTTTCACCTTAAACAAACAAACGAAAGAATTCAATAAATTTTCTAAGCGTCATAAATAGGGAGAGTTGAGAAGTCTCCTGAAAGTATTTAAGAACAATAGAAAACGCTCAGATATCCATGGGTTGCCATTAAGATAAACAGACACAGAAGGGAGGAGTTAATGGATGACATGTCCATTTTCTTGATCAGCAAGAAAAGAGGCTCTCCTAAGTCTGTATGGGTCCTAAGATGCTGATGGGAGGCAAGTGAATAATTGAAAGCAACTACCCTGTGCAGTATCAAGGTGTCAATGCATGTTTACATGGTATGAAAGTACATTTATTTCATCTGGGGCTTGGACTTTGTGTCAGTGGAGAGTGGAGAATGTTACACCAGTGCTCACAAAGCTTACACCATGGACACAGTGGCTTAGGACCCTCTCTTTTGACATGGAAACACTGCTTACTGTCTGCATCATCAGACCAATGCACTGTTAAGGAGGCAAAGCGTTGCAGTCATCCTTCACACTTGATGATTTTTGCTCTTTTCTGTCTCCTGTTTGGCTATCTGGGAAGCAGTGTCTTTCCAAGAACTGAGTCACTCTGAATAACTGGAGTGTAGCTGCCACTTTTGCAGCCCCAAGACCTCTGCAGCTTGCTTCAGGCCTTGTGATCGAGTCAGCAAAGAAGGCTATCAAATGGATTGCTTTTCTGTTCTCACTGGAAGTCCACGTACAACACTTCGCCCCATTGGAAGGTGGTAAGTCACTGCAGATTCAGTGTAATGTCCATGAGCTGAATCTCGCTTGGAGTTCCCCAGTTACGGTGGTGGTCTGCTTGGCTTTTTCAAGGAAGGATGAAAAGCATGAACTCTGCTCCTCAGGAGACAGAAAACCTGATTTTTTCATAGATCTGGGAGCAATTTTTTTTTTATTTTCACACTGAATTCAACCGGGTTCTGCAGAAGCAATTCTTCCTTGTCTCTCACTCAAAGGCTGGAGCTCAGAGCTGATGGCTATTTCAGCTGAGGCTTGTAGCCTTGCCCTCAGCAAATATAGTTCAAGTTCAAAATGTATTTGCTCCTCTGTAGCCTGCTGGAATGGCAGGACTCTGACTCAGAAAGCTGCCTGCATCTTTAGAGAAAGTTTAATGCTGAAATGGGTTTTAAATGGAAGAAAGGTGGTGTTGCTGGAATATCTTCTATTGTATATCCTCTATGGGGTTGGCATCTCCATGACTAGGTGATTAAGAGTGCCTGGACATGCCATATTGAAGTTATATCATATTAGATCTCAAATCAAAGAAATTCTGTTCATGTGTGTGTTTTCCCCTAGCAGATGAATGTTGTTGCCAAGACAAAAAATAGTATAAAGTTTGGAGGGAATGTTGACATGTAAGGAAGAGGGTATATCTATTTGCATTCTGCAAATGTCTTGTCAATTAATGTTGCTGCAGTTAAATTCACAGCAAATGGACTTTGGATCTCAGCTAATGCAACAGTTCTTGAAGATTTAGCGGTTCAGTTTTATCTGAGCAAATGCAGGCTCAAACGATGTGAATCATCTCTGAGTTTTTAAAGAGCACCTTTATTTAAAAAAATGAAAGGTAAATTACTTCAGATGGCAAACTGCATCAGGAGAGCTAAATAAGGAAAAAATATTGTTACAGTGACAGTAATATTAGCTGCCACAAACAAAATCAGTCAATAAAAGCACTTCGGAAAGTTAAAAAGCAAATGAATGAATAAGCCTCTCCCTAAATTCAATATTCTCTTGTATAAAATATTAGCACTCGGACTACAATCACCTCCTGAGTATAGTATTTTTTTCTGTTTTATCAGCAGTCTGTCTCTTCTACTAGTAAATTCATTTATTTGTTCAAAACTGCAGTGTATTGCCAGCACTTTCCAATACACGTATATAAGATAATGCACCCTTCATCCACCCTAAATCTCTCATTCCATAGGTTATTGATTTAGCCATGCTGCTATAAAGACAAACAGCCAAATTCTCTGCCTTTCTCCGACTCAAGTGACCAAACCTTCTCTTGCTTGATGAAATCTGCTTCTGATAATGAGGGCATTGGGGACTATGTTTGCACGTGGTCAAGCATGGAGCCTGTGTTGAGAATTACTTGCCCACCATCCCAGAGGCTCACAATTAAGATATGCTCTGATGCAGGTTCAGTCCAAGCTGCAGAGGCTTTCTGAAGAGGGAAAAGCCAATCTTTGTGAACCCAAAAAGTTCATCACTAAGAGCAAGTAGAGGCATGGAAGAGCTCTTCACCAGCAAGTCTGTCCCAACTTGCCTTTTTCTAAGCAGCTAAAGTAATGAACTTGAACAGTGTGTTGGCTAATAGTCAGCAATATGGGTAATGAAAAACACCCCAGGGACAAGAATGCTTACACTTGTTTTTGAGCTCTGTGTTTCTGTTAGGAACATAGAAATACTACCTAAACTATCAGTGCTGTGAAGAGTTAACATTGTCTACATGAAGATGAAGATCTTCTGTCATAATAATGTGGAGTGATGTGTGCGACCCCTCGTGTCGCCAGTGACTCCATCCAGGACCGTAAGCCAGACAGCTCATCTCCTTTCTTGAGGAAATCCTGCTCTGCAGGAGATTGTGAGGTCTTTATTTTCATACAGCTTTGAATGTACTTGGATCAAAAAGGCTCACCCTGCACTCTCTGTCTGCAAGATGCACTTGAATTTTTAGCAAAGTTTGACCGAATTGATTGGGAAATTTTGACCCTGCCTTCCAGGTAAGAAGCCAGGTCAATGATCCAGGCTTCTTCCATCTCCAGGAAGGGTTTCTGTGTGTCAGAATCATAGAGTCATAGAATACGAGGTTGGAAGGGGCCTCAAAGATCATCTGGTCCAACCTTTCTTGGCAAAAGCATGGTCTAAGATTACCCAGAAAGTAAATTCAAAGAGAGCATCCAAATCTCAGTAACAGAGACTGTGGCTGCTTCTTCAGATCATCTTCCTTTTCTGAGCACACAAACCGTGCCTGTGTCATCCAGCCAACCTCAGCTGCTGCTTACAGACTTTTGTGAAAGCCTTTGATTTACAAACTCTCTGATACTCACCTAACATTGTCACAAATTAACAGGAAGAAGTAAGAGCAGAAGATTACCTAGTTGGCAACTGCGGCTGTGTTTTGCCTCTTCTGGAGGCAAATGTGTAACCTGAGTGTTAAAGAAATACCTGCAAAATGTTCTGGGGTCAGGAAGGAAAGACAGGAAGATAAGAGGCCGTGCCACTTTGCTTTTCCTTTTCAGCATGACCTGTTTCATAATTCTCACAGGACAAAATTCAAATGAAGACACATAGGACAGGTTGACTTTTGACTGAGTAGAAGGAGCAGCAGCTGGCACATACCATATTCCCTGATGCCTGGGTCCTTCACAGCCAAGGAGACATGTTACCTTCCCTTTATTTATCAGTATGTCTCTACTCCTGGATCCAGTGCCACATCAGTCCATTCCTGCAGCAACCCAGCAAACAAAGAAGAACTGTTTGCAGTTCACTTCCAGCTACCAGATAGTACCAAAATTGATGTTTTTCTGTTTGTTTATTTTCCCTGACAAGGACATCTGTTTACTAGAACTCATCTCCAGCTTTAGGGAACATCAAAAGGGATGTCTGTGAGAGTGCAGCTGGATTTAGATGGTACAAAGCCCTTCAAGTGACTGTTTAAATGTCTTTTTCCCTTCTGCATCACCAATCCCCAAATAGAGATGGGTTAATTTTAAATGCATTTCCAGCTTTTGCAGATTAATTTAATGTGACTGTCCTAACTTGTGTTTCAGGATCACCTTTGGGCTTAAGTGTAGCATTTATTGATTTAAAAAAACCCACAAACAAACAAACAAGAAGAAAAGAACATCTATCCTAAAATAGATACATGGTTTTCTTCTTCAATAAAAGTAGGTATCTGGAAAGGTGGGGGGAAAACGAGTAAATTGGGGAGCAATCTTCTTTGTTATTCCTCTCCTCCTAATATCAACCAGCATACACTTAATCTCAGAAAAATCTGATTTAGGAGTACTGTGCTTTCATGTTGTATGCTTATATGACTGTTTATTTAGTTGTGAGTTGATTGATTAGGAAATAAGTGCTTTTCAAGTTGACAGTATAAATAATGAAACTTTATTAGTGATATATGTGACACATTTAACAATGCTAATTTTCTGTACTGCTCTGTGTAATTCACTTGCCTTTTTCAGTAGGCTGTAAACAAGAGAAGGTTTGAGGGAAATTGGTAATTTGTTGGGTTTTTAAAAGGCAATGGAAAGGAATCCAGAATTTAGAAATATTTCCAGAGTGCCACCTAGTGGAAAAAGAAGTGAAGCCACAAGAAAATTGAACTCATGTACAGCTTTGGAGAGTATGTCTTAATACATTGAACTGTCTCTTCATTTTCCTCTACAGCTAGACACAGGCAGCTACTAATGGCTTTTATGCAGCTTAGTGATAATTGCAAAACCTTGTTTATTCCTTTTTTATTTATATTAAAAATATATGTGTTGTAGAAATAATGAAAATTAATGCCTTCCCTGCTTTTAGCTTTTTGAAAAAATAACAAATGTCTGGCCTGAGCCCAGACTTAAGATTTGATTAAACCATCTTGTGTTCTCATACCTCAAAAGCTTTGTCATTAAATCTTGATTTAATTTTCACTCTTTTAATTAAAATATAGACCTTTACATTTTGATTGGTAATATATATAAATTGAAGACCACTGTTACAAAAAAGGCTTTAAAACAAAACAGCCTCCAAAAATCGGGTTGATGCCTTGTTGCTTCCAGGTATGGTTTTATCAGAGATGGTACTTGGTGCTCGTTAGCAAAGCCACAGCTCCTGTGGTCCTGTGGTTATAGCAGACTCATTGCTGCCATTAAATGTTTCTATTACCACGTAACATCTCGTTACACAGGTAATCTTGAGGGTGTCCAAAAAACCCCAAATCTGCTGATGTCAATTTTGCAAGCATGGCCTCAGGTTTGATGGGGGAAATACCAGTAACTCACCACATTCTTCTCACTTAAAGGTGCCTGGGTGGCGAGCAGGGTTTCGTTGGGGCAGGCTGGCATAGCTAGAGGGTAGGGGAAGGGGACAGACCAGCCTGTGCGTACAAATATTCTTGCATCTGTCTACCTGTCCACTGTGGGTAGATTGAGTGTAGTGTTTCATAACCCAGACAGCCCCTTGTTACTTTTGTGAGATCTCAGGCTGTTACAAGTAAGCCTTACAGACTGGGCAGCCTGAATAAACCTGGGGCTGCAACCGCTACTGCCTTTAGTGCTGAGGGTATGGAGCAGGGCCATTGCTGGGCAATGCTGAAGGTGCCTTTCTGAGGAGGGATCACATCTGGACAAATATGTGTATCTCTTCTGTTATTGCTGCCTCCTGGGAGAGAGTTTGGGGATCTTAAAATAACAACTTTGCTCCTGCATTTTACTTTATAAGCAATTCATGGGAAAGGATGTTGGTGCTGTCTTGGGAGTGTCTCTTAGCTTCATTTGTTTGGTAATGATTTACAGCAATATAAATTCTGAGATGTGCATTCTGCACCAGATATTTCTGTGGTAGATATTTTCGCCTTTCCAGTCAAGAACAGGAAAATCAAGTCTGCTTCACTTTCATTTTTGCCTGCTTATTAATTAATGTTCTTCAAATTTCTTTTCTACCTGTGGCATATTGCAGGGAATAACTTACATCAGAGAAGAGCCATAATTACACTCACAATGACTGGCTTTGGGATTTAGAAATGTTTTCAGTAAGCATGTCATCTGGGTGGGTTGTGTGTCTTTGAGAGAGACAGATTTTTTTTTTTTATCTACAGTAAAAGGCAATATTTACATTATGGAGGCTAACTGTTGTGTATCGTTATGTCCGTTTGGTATACAAAACTGCTAAGTTTATTGATCTCAAGATAAGTTAACAGTAGGCGAATGACAAAAAAAACTGATGAGAAAAGCAATGTGAAGCTGAGACAGGAAGATTTTTTTATTATTATTCTTTCTGAATTTTGCATAAGTTGTAAAGGAGAAAACTCTTACAACAGAGCTGGTGAGAAATTAGCAGGGAAAAGGTGTAGGGACAATGTGGTGAGCAAAGAACTGCTTCCTGCCCACTTTAATCCAAGCTCTGCCTTTGCCTTTCTTGGGTAAAACAAACTGAAAAATTATGTAGACATCACCCTTGCAGCCTGCGTGTTTGCAAAGCCAGAAGAAGAACAATTTGTCAAAGAAAATGTTTAATGGCAGCATGGAGAGTCCTCTTTTCAAATGGGCGTCTAAGTTATGGTTGGCAATATGGGGAGAGAAATGTGTGGAAAGGGAAGGAGCAGAGAGGAGGCACTTGGGTACTTTGCTACTAGGGGAGGCTGTCTTTTCTAGTGAGGGCAAAAAAGAGTGTTGTCGGCACTAGAGTATATTATCAGCTTTACAGGGAGATATTTCACTATACATAAGGGCTCTTAAGAAGGCTCCAGGGGGACCTTATATCGACCTTCCAATACCTGAAAGAGGCCTATAAAAAGGCAGAGAGAGAATTATTCACAAGAGTTGGTAGCAATTAGGCAAGGAGTAATGGTTTTAAGCTAGAAAAGGGTAGGTTTAGGTTGGACATTAGGAAAAAGTTCTTTAATATGAGGGAGGTGGATCACTGGAACAGGTTTCCCAGAGAGGTAGAGGAAGCCCCATCCCTGGAGATATTCAAGGTCAGGCTTGACGGGGCTCTGAGCAACCTGACCTAGTTAGGGATGTCCCTGCTTATTGTAGGGGGGTTGGACTAGATGACCTTTAGAGGTCCCTTCCAACACAATACATTCTATGATTCTATGATTTTGTATTTTTATGGTTCTTGGTACTGTGTAGAGTGCGTTTGAGATGTGTGTGTGTGACTGAAATCTGGAAGGAAAGAAAAGGATAGGAATGACAGCCGTGAATGGTACAACTTGTATCCATGAAATACAACTGCAGGAGTTCAAATAAGCAAAAAGGATCACGATCATGTGAGAGTCACATGTTGGATTCTATTTCCATGACTGATGTGCCTGCATGCAAATGACTGCAGGTGGGCACCATAAATAGCTTCCATTTCACAAGCACAGCTCTTGGAGACAGTCATAATCAGTAAAGTTGCACTTTTCCTGCATTCTTTTTCTATTTCACTTCTGCTTTCCTCACTGAGTTTGATTCACTCTGCTGCAGTTTCAAACAAATGCATTAGATCCTTTTAGTTTGAGTTTTGAAACCAGCTTGTTAGAGAAATGTTTTCAGTTTTCACTGTTACTGCCAAATCACTCCTACTTGGATCTTCCCATGTTCCTGAAGGAGTTGTGAAGGCTGACAGACAGTGGTCTTGTAGAAGCAAGAACTCAAACTTTATGCCCCTATAAAATAAGAGAAAATTGTAGTTTTAGCTTAGTGAAAATCATTCCCTTGAACTCTAAAAGATCCTCTGGTGTTTGACTCAAAGTATTTGAAATTTTTTCTATAGAAAGAAAACATCTTAAATCATGTCTGGAGACATCTCCAGTTGATTAGTTGTGGGTATTTTTACTCCCTCGGAGACTAGTTTTATTTCACTCATGGGAACCATTTATACAAGCAGAAGAACATGCATGGTCTTGAATTATTTTTGTTTAGCTAATATCTCTAAAATATTTTTGTAACTGTTTAAAATATGTGACCTGCACAAAATACATGTGTGAATACAGTGTGATAAAAGGGTTTGTGTGTCATTTTTGCATCTCAAACTAACCGGGCAGGACAGAAGACACTTCCTATTGCATTGCATATTCTTACCTTCCCCTTTCACCTCGTTGGTCACTGTCAATGCAGATGAGTGCTACCTCACTAACTGTCAAGCCCTGGAGTTCACTTGCATGTCTCGACATATTGCTTCAAATCTGATGTTTTCTAACATCCTGTTTTCACCGGCCTCTGCCAGCTTGCTCTTTTTCATACTAAGGTGGTCAATATTGTGTTTAAGAATCTGTTACTGACTGCAATTTTTGATAGTTGTCATTAAAGAGTGACGAGTTCAGGACAAAATATTGAAATTAATGAAAGTGCTTGCATTGATTTTCATACTTTCTGGCGTCTGTGCGATGTATTTATTTCAATGGACATTGGATCAATCCCCTCAGAATGCTCTCTAAGATTAACCAAAAGTGTAAATAAGGTACCATGGAAAAAAAAAGGCTCAATCATGAGCCACAGATGAGAATCTTCTCACTGCGAATGGATTTACTTAGTTGATTTTCATACAAACACAAATATAAGAAGCAGCATGTTAACCTAGGTGTTGGTATAAGGGATGTATTTTTTTAATTACTTTAGAGTGTTTAAGAAAATTAGTCTGGTAAATATTTCATTAGCAACTCTAATAAAATATTGATTCAAATTTCTCCATTAATCCATATTACTCTGATTCTGTAATTTTTCATTTTTAATAATTTAATAAAATCTTTTAGTGGGCACTTTCCCCTGTAGCTACCCCAGGATGGGGGGAAAAAGTCCCTGTGGAAAGATAATTTCTTTTTTCCCCTGTGCCATCTCTTCTAATTCAGCTAATTACACATCATGTCATAACCTCTGGTTTTACTTTATTTTTAAGATATTAATGTAAATAAAACAGTTAATATTTTCTTGAAGAAAACCTTCTCCCACACTTTTAAGCCTCCAAAAGGACTGTGCATAACCTGAGCTAATTAGCAAGTAGTAATATTTCCGAATGGATGGTATGCAAAAGAATCCAAATCCCTTATCATGGGGAAGACCAAAGCATTCTTATTTCAGAGAGAGACTGGCCTATTTTGGTGTAGCTAGAAGCTTGAAAGAAAAGCCAAAGCAACAGCTAGATACGAAGGAGGATAGTAAGATATCCAAAATCTTGTTCCTTTGCCTGTTACCTTGTAAATATGCTTAGGCATTAAGGTTAAGAAATCAGGATATCTAATTATCCTCATACAAGTCTTTCCAATAATAAATATATTTTTCTTTAAAGCAGCTGAAGTCAAAGCAGTGCTTTGACTAAATATGCTGACTGTTTAACCACTATTTGTAATTGCAAAGTGTGTGTTTAATCTCATAGTATTTTCAGTAATACATTAGCACAGAATCTGCTCATGGCTTCCAATTTCTTTTCTTCTGGAAACTCGGAGTACTGGGTGGCTCTACCAGTTCCTCAGTGGCAACTGCGTAATTGTGTGTTAATAAACATATAATGGTTAAACACAATTTAAACACTGAGTAAATGCCTGGAAAATGTATATCCATCTTGATCTTCTAAAATCTTGTGTAAATGGCCAGTGGTAATTTCCTTGCATTTAATTTCCTTGCATTTAATTTCTTTGGAAGTATTGAGCTCGTTGTTTAGTTCCTCTTAATGCTGAAGAAACCTGTTGGAATCCAAAGTATTTACAGTAGAAGCACCATAAATATGGAAGCAAAGACATTAACTATACCAAAGTCTAACTGGCAGACTTTTGTCACAGTTTATGGCATACTCTTGGTCATCAGACCAGCGAAAGTAGTAGTTAATGCCCAATGTAGCAGCTAATTTCTGCCACATGGTATTCGTCTGAGAAATTAGCCTGGGACTGAGCCAGCCAGTATTGCAGTTTCACTAACTTTGCAGCTCTATTAGTTTGAAGTCAGGAGTTCAGACATGGCCTTGACAAGCATATGATTCTGTGCTGCACTGCCTGTCCTGGGAAGCTGTTCAGTTTTTCTATATTTAACAGATGAAAATGTCTCCAGAGTTCATCAAACACATACTCAAGATATCACAAGCTGCAGCTGGCAGCTGTGAGCTCTGTAGTTCAAGGTGAATGGGACACTAATTAGTAAGTATATAGGGTTATCAGCACATGCAACATCCACTTTTTTTGAGCAGAGGAGGAAAATGAATTAATAGTCAAGAGGAGGGCCCTTCTCCAGTTGTCTATAGCTCGGCTGCAGCTTTCATTCCTCTGCCTACCCAGGGGCCTCCAGGGCGAGTGCTAGAGAGAGCTCATGCAGACACAGCTGTGAGCACCAGGAGAGCCTTTCAGGGTTGGTTGGCATGGGGGAGAGCCAGATCCTCCCTGGAGGAGGTCAGAGTCAGGCTCTACTTTGTCTCCTTGCAAGCACTTCAGACACTGTGAAAATCTGGTAACATGATAGGCTCTAAAAACACTCAGCAGCCTCAGGTTGTGGGAACTACCCTAATGCCAGCAAAAACTAGCAGAGAGCAAGAGCTGGCTCACAAGTAACCTCTCTTCTGGTGTCAGCAGAAATTGAGGGTAGAATAGAAGATAGGACTGGAAACTGCTGGAACACTGAGTTGAATAATAACCAGGGAATGATCCTTCTTAAAGTGGGAAAGAGCAAGATTAATGTGCATTTTACCAAGAGATAACACTTTTGCAATTACTATTAAGTATCTAGAACTCCCTAATTCAAAATACAGATAATTTACTGTAAATCTTTCCACTGCCATATTTTCAGTAACTCTTGGCTGTAAATTTAATAGCTGGAGGAAAAATTCAGTTCAATGTATGTAGAATCACACCCTTCTCAAATATTTTCTTCTTTCCAACAGCCATTCTTTCAGGACTCAGAAACACATTTGTTTGGGTAGGAATCCCATCTGTATAATTTTGAATTATCCAAGATAAGCCTGGGGGATAAAATTAAAAGCCAAGTTTGATGAGGCTGGTTCTTAATTTCCTTGTCATTTGGCTATCAGGGACATTGATTCTTTAGATGGCTTTATGTTTGACAGCCCATATTCCTACTAAATCCAGAATTAGTAACTCTGTGTTCACAGAGATCTCAAACTAATTTTTGTCAGAGACTCTTGAAAATGTAGGTTACACAAACTCATCTGTGGTTCAATAACTTTGCCGGCTCCTCCTATAACTGAGCTTTTCATTCTTACCCATCTGAATCTCCATTGCATTCCTCCTACCACAATATAGTCTCCTTAATTTGCAGTTGGGCATTTGCAATAAATGGGAGGGAAGATGAAAGCTTCATGCGTCACAGAAGTAGCACAAGAAGGAGTAAGATACTTAGATGTCAAAGCAATATTAAGTCTAACCAAAAGGATAGTACAATTATCTGGGAATATTCAGGGAAACATATAGAAAATTACAAGCTGAGGTTCTGTGGATATGAAGAAAAGTGAAGCTGCTTTACAGTTGGGAAAAAAATACAGTAATGAGTAAAGTGTACGGTTATAATACTGCTTCAGGAATTATTTCAGGTTGCACTCTTAGTAAAAGAGAAAGCTCTGCTCTCTTAGACTTCTTTCATAAGTAAAGTAGAAACTCATAAGAGAGTAGAAGCTCTCCTTGTTCTCAGGATTGTTCTCAAAGACTGAAAAGTCTTAATGATATCAGCTGAGATCTATACATGTAAACTTGAATCTTCAGGCCTTGGAGAAGGACTGCCCTAAGGTGAATTACACTGAGTCCTACTCATGTAAAGATTCACCTCTGGAAAGGACCACACTTACATTCTTGTGGTGCTGTGGCACATATAAACACCTGAATTGTGGAGTAGTTGACACCACGTAGTCTGGCATCAAGACATGGAAGGGAAAAGAAAGGTCAAATAAGGTTTCACATGATCACAATGAGCCTGTATTGGGATACGTAGTTCTGGATCGTGAGGGTCCTACTCAGCTGTGCCTGCAGGTAGTGCAAGGTAGTATGCAGAGATGGGTGGTACTGAGGCTTCCACCACTGTCTGAGGTCTCAAGGTGTCCAAGTCTGTTGGATACAGATGGGATTGCTGATAAATTAACAGACATGCCATAAAAACTTTACCCATGGATCTCGCATCTCACTTCTGTTTGCAGTCAAAAGTACTGGAAGATCTGTCTCTCTTGTGGCCCAATCTTAGTCTTTCTCACCTTTCTGCACCACTGAGGATTTTCATTTTTGTTGACTGTCTGACAAATCAACTTATACGGTCATAGGCAGAAGCAGAACTAAACACATTCAGGGGCTGTTATCCTGCTGGCATGCCAGAAGCATGGTGTCCTGGTTTTGGGTGGGATAGAATTAGTGTTCTTCCTAGTAGCTGGTACAGTGTTGTGGTTTTGATTTAGTGTGAGAATAATATTGATAACACACAGATATTTCAGTTGTTGCTAAGTAGTGCTTGTCCTACGCTAAGGATTTTTCAGTTTCTCATGCTCTGTCAGTGAGCAGGTGCACAAGAAGCTGGGAGAGAGCACAGCCAGGACAGCTGACCTGAACTACCCAAGGGGTATTCCACACCATAGAATGTCATGCTCGGTGTATAAACTGGGGGGAGCTGGCTGAGAGGTGCCGACTGTGGTTTGAGGACTGTCTGGGCATCAGTGAGCAGGTGGTAAGCAATTGTGTAGTGCATCATTTGTCTTATCTTGGTTTTTATTTCTTTCTCTTTTTGCTATATTAATTTTAATTACAATTATCATTACTATTATTATTATATTATATTTTATATCAGTTATTAAACTTCTCTTATCTCAACCTATGAGTCTTACTTTTTTTCTGATTCTCCTCCCCATTGCACTGGGAGAGGGGAGAAGTGAGCAAGTGGCTGCATGGTGCTTAGTTGTTGACCGGGTTTAAACCACGACACATGAGTGTACTCCACTTAGAGCCACACCATTCTCTCTGGGATGGATGTGGCTTTGAGCTTGAGGTGAAGATGACTTTTAGCCCAATTGATGCAGTTCTGACTTTGTCCTGCTGAGGTTTAATTAGCTTCACAGAAATGTAAGCAGTGAAACTGCAAGCCTGAGATGGTTGCTTGATAAGCCTTTGGGATGTTGGGATTCAATAACTGGAATGACCCAGCGACATTACAGCAATTTTCTTTGTTAGAAAAACACAGCCATAGTATTCTCAACTTAGAACACTGAGTTGCTTTTTAGAATGTCTCTCTAGTTAATACCAAAGTGCAAAGTGATGTTAACCATGATAATAAGATAGCAAATACTGATGGAAATTTGATTGCAAATGAGCGATTTGTGTAGCAAATAAGAATTAGATACCCTAATGTGTTAACCAAATAAGAATCAGGAAACACTTGGGAAATTAATGTGTAAAGTAGACAAAATAAAGCATTCAAGGCATGCTGGTTCCTGGAAGCTTCTCTTTCTTTCCCAGTTGTCATAGGATGAAGGTTATAAGCAAGGGAAGAGAGACCCCACTTCTTTTGCATCAACTTTGTTCACAGGAAACCGGTTTTAATTTTAGAAATAAACTGTGCCTGAATTTCCAGAGTAAGCCTGTGGTTCTTATAACCACCTCAGACAGGTGTATTAATTCAGGCATTAGCAAACATCAACCCTACAGCTGTAGTTGCTTCCGCAATGTTTCCAGCTACGTTACCGAAACCAGTTTAAAATATGCTGTCATATCTGAACACCTGAGAAACTCTTCACAAATGGTGCTCTTGGTTAGAGATTTCATTACCTAAATATTTTCTTTGATAACCATCTCTTTTTACTAACTTTGTCTTGTTTATGCTACGGCTATTTTGAACCCTCTGAAGTACTTTTTCTCACTCTGTTATTTGTATCTTCAAAGAGAAGAATCCTGTCATCTTAGTAGCTAAGCAAAGCCAATGTCCTACTGCTGTAAGCACTGAATAAATGCTTGGAATGAGACCCTGACCTCCCCAAACAGGCTGCAATTTGAAGGGACCAGGCAGAAAGAAAATCCTACCTTTGTCATGTTGAATACAGGATTAACTGCATGAATACGGACACTAACTGCCTCACTGCACATAGGAAACCTCTGGCAAGATGGACACTGCATGTAAAAACCTCCTGAGTCCCAGTCCAACATTTTAGCTATTCTTTCATCATACATCTCATATTGTCTTTCACCAGTGGTCTTTGTTCCTTAGACAAAAACTGGGAGGAGTTTACTTGACAAAGAAGGCAAGTCGTAAGGTTTAATTTGTAGTTTCTCATTCATTTCTTCTTTTCCTTTTACTTAATAGTATATAAAAATTGCTTTAGAGCCTCTTAATGGATCCAATACTTTATATAGTGTTGTAATTATTATGATGAAAATGTCTAAAAACACAGCCAATCTGTCTTTTACATGGTTTAAATGCAAGTGAAGCAGTTATTTCTCCAGTAAATCTTCTGCTCCTCTAACAGAAACTGATTTAAACAGGGAGGGAAGGGAAAAAAAAAAAAAATAAAGAGTTCGTTTATATTCTTACAAGCTGTCTGCAAAGTATTATTATTAAAATAATTGCATTTTCAGCTAACCAAAGGTGTGTTTAGGATACTTGGGCTGCAGGGTTTACACATACAGAACTTAGAGCTTTCAATACCTGTATGTCTGAATCTTTCAAAGAGCTCAGGATTCAGTACAACAGATTATTATTTTCTGAGCATGCTTAGACTGGGAGTTGCTTTAGGAGATAACCCAGTTTTTTCCCCTCCACACCTCTCTCTTCTCACTGCTAGTATTCAGGGCGCTGGTGGAAGTTAACGACTGATAAACAGTAAAATTAATTTAATCCCATGTGATGTCTGGCAGAGGTTGACTGGCAAGTAGACAACCCAAATTTCATATTGACTGACTTTTTTATTTTCTATTTTTTTAAAAAGTTCTAGATGGTAGAACGATATATTCCCAAAGCCACCAAAATCTTCAGATTAGAGAATCTTCACCCAGAGTTGTTTCCTTTCTCCCTTCCTGGGATCAAAGATATCATTTCAAAGCAACGGCAATCAATTCATTGACAAACTCAGCAGAAGTGTGACAGGAAAGTACCATGGTGCCGGACAAGGCAAAATTATGAGACCTATCTATGTCATTGTGTTTAGTTCCCTCAACACTTGCACACCAATATCAGGACAGTCCAACAGAAAGATTCTCTGTTGTTTCCTGGGCCCATCTAGTCTTCAGAATCATGTTGCCACAGGGTTTTGCATGACAGTAGGTCTGCACTTACTTGTTCATTAATATTAGTCAGAGAGAAAACATAATATATGCTGATTAGAAGTTCACTTCCCTGTTGTTTGCTCTCTGACACTTTAGCAGCAATGATAATCCAAGCTTAGGCAGGCATTACAGTGGAAATCCTCCAAATCAAACACATAGATTAGTGACCCCTCAACAGATAACAGTACAGCCATTTCCTGTGATCATTAAAACAATACTTTCTGTGTAAGGGGGAATATACACTGAAGTGCAGTGCTGCCACTTGTTTCCCTCAAGAGTAAGCTTTGCTGACAGTTCACTCAATCTGAAACCTAAGTTTTAAGCCTATTTGAATGATAAGAGTTATCTTTGTCATCATCATCTTCAAATTAGCTTCTTTAAGCAGTCTTCCAAGATCTGTGTTTTGCATGTCTGAAGGGCTTTGGAGATTCGTATTGTTTGCTGTGTTGCTTGAGCTTTCTTGTTGTACTGAGCAACACCCAGCGTTTCAAAGGAGCTGGAATATCTAATAATTGAATTGGAAAATCCTCTTCATGTGGTGTTACAGTACGAAGCAGCTTTTTCTTCAGAGACAATGTAATTTAGCAGAATTTGAACCTCTGCTCTCTGGGCTGTTACCTCCTTCTATTACAAGAGGATAAGATTCATATTTTGTCCTCCCTTTCACATGAGGCAAAATATGAGAACAGTGAAGTTCCTTAGTGCTCTGCTCACAGTATTGTGAGAACTGTAGAAATGCTTCTTCTGGTTTTGCATGAACTATCTAGCCACCGGAATAACTCCATCTAAGACTGGTGCCTTATGGAGCCACACTTTTCCATGAGCTGCAAAAGAATGATCAAACAAGCCTGAAAGTATGATCCACCCTTCTTTTCTTCATGAATAAGGCAAAAGTCACCTCTGGGATCAAAGAACTGGAGACTGAAGACATAAGGAAGTATTAAGATGAGAGTATCCCTCAGCAGCCTCTTAAGTGTCTCTAGTGTGCTACCTTGGCAGGCTGTGTGATGCTGGCACATCTGGAGGTATGTGAGCAGGAAGGGACACACAGGGCTCTGCTCTGGTGTGTGTGAAGATGTGCAGACCCATGAGCACATGCCCTGGCTGCACCACTGCCCTGCCCTGCTCCGCTCCAGTCTTTGTATGGCTCTTTAGTGGATCTGTTAATACACTGGAATGTGAAGCCACGGAGCTGAGGAAAGGAAACAGAAACAAGCAGAAGTCCATGTGGTCTTGAGAGAAATCAGTTGTGAGCCACTTCTTTAACACATAAGATCCTCCAGGTCTGGTTGCTGGGGTTTTTGTTCATTTTTTTGGTGCTTTTTTTGTTTGTTTTTAAAAACAAACAACATCAGAATAACATCAGAACTCAAAGACCTGCTTCATGCAGCTAAGTTTGAGGAAGTATTTGCATGAGGGTAGATACCTCCTCACTGGTTTTCAAGGGGCATTTAATCAAAGTGTGTGGCAGGAGATCAGAAGGTTGTCTGTCGCAGCTTTAATCTTCCAGCTCATCTCCCATGGTATGAAGTGTTTTATAACGAACATTCATGAGTCACCTTATTCACACTTCACTTGTACCTGCTTATAAAAATACAGGGTACATTTATTGCTAATTAATTAACAATGACTTTATTATATAGAGCCAGTTGAAATTTACTAGCAGTCTAGAAATATATCTTGTAAAGAATTATTTAATAAGTTTTACTAAAGAAAATAGTTAGCTAGAAATGAATTTCGAGTGTCTGTACTTTTGGAGGCAGAAATGGAAAGACATAATGTTCTCTTTGAGTGTTTTGGTCTCAATATAGGGTTTTCAATAGTAGGGAATAAAAAAAAAAGAGTAAAAAAATTTAGAAGTATTAAAAAGCTGTGGGGTTTTTTTACCGTATGAACTGACCCACAGAGGCTTTATAAGGTTATTGCAGGAATGATGAATGATTTTGCTTTTTAGTTCTATATAATTATTTTTTTTTAGAAGAGGTGATTTCCTGATTTCCCTTTGTTATGAGTTGATCAACATTTAGGGCTTGCAGGTCTATTTCTCTTAAGTAGAAGCACTGATGATATCAGTCAAATAACCTTTAGATATTTATTTTTTTATTAACCTAAGTAAAGCATGTGTGGAAAAACAATGGTAGGCAATTTCTTTGTGCAGAATTTCCCGTATATGTGACTCTAGTGAGCTCTGTGCCAGACGAAGCATCCTTCCTTCTTCCTGTAATGTTCTTCCTCACAGCTCTTTCTCTGTCATCCAACCTGATGCTACCTTCAAGACACTACCTGCACTACGTATTTCAGCCCTCCCACGTAATCAGCCGTTCATGCCTTGAGTAACGATCTCTCTGTAGGTTTTTCTACTGAACATAGGCTTTTTGAGCCTGAAAGCAAGAGCTTACTCAATTCTTTGATGAATTAGTAGGATCTTTGATTCTCCAGCTGCTATTTGCATAGAGGTAAATGGCTCTTATTACTGGATAAAAAGCAGTCGTTGCACTTAGCACCTTCCACCATAACAAATTTTTTTAATGTATTGGTTACACTACCTGTGTAAGGCAGGGTTATAGATCTGAGAATATTATTCTGATTGCTGAATGTGAAAAAGTTGGCTTGAAGAAAGTTACCGAGTACCACAAATGTCTATGGGGCAGTTCTTGGGTGTTTAATTATTTATGCAGAGAAATGAGACTAAATGAATAAAAGAAACAGTTATTTTGATAATAATTTTCTAAGATTTTAACCTATTTGCTCAAAGACTAATGTTGAACATAATGGGGCATGACATAGGGCTAGTTTCATATGGCAATAGAACGTCTGTACTGATTTTTCCTGAAAGGTCGTTTTGTTGGTGGTGCTGCTGGTTTCTTATTCTTGTATATTTAAGTTACTGCATGTCTAAATTTGCTGATTGATGTGTAGTTTTGGAGGGAAGCTGGAAATTTACAGTTCTAATAGAAAGCAATGCTTTTTCTGGTGGGTGCAGGGGAAGCACAGAAGCTCTTATGACAAACAAAACCATTTCAAATTCAAGAAGAGCTTACTTTGACCTGCATGTTCTTCGTGTATCTTAAGAGTCTTGGAAGGAAGAGGACAGGCCTTTTCTGAAAACTAAGCACCTGAGTTAGCTGAAATGCCTTGAGTTTTGACATTCTGAAGGAGAAGTTCGCTGCAATACTTTTCTCATGTCTCAGTCAAAGGAACATCACAGCGTACCACTTACTCTTCTCTATTATCCAGTAAAAAAGAACCTGTGTCCTTTTATGAGTGGAAGAGATATTTTTAGCTTTAAATTATCTGCCCCTTGTATCACCTTCCTTGTATATGAATCAATAAGTAATTTGAAAACTAAAACACTAGATCTGGTTGAATGGTTTGCATACAACAGCTGTGACAAAAGACAAAGAGAAAATGGCCTGGAAAAAGTCAGCTCAGGAAACCCTGAACAGCAGTTGCACCTAATTGATTCGGTTGGGTCTGTATTTGATACAGGTTAGCACTAGAACTGATCCTAGGGAGTTTTTCACTTTCATAGCATATATTTAACCTTATACACACAATTAGGTTGCAAAAAAAAAAAAGAGGTTGATGTGCAGAGGCTGAACAGGAGGACAAAAGAGGAGTTCCCTTCCACCGGCACAGTTTCATCCATTACCTGCTCCCTAATGCGTATTGCATTTGTTACCTGCAACCTTTAGGTCACAAGCCACCTAAAAGGGGCAGGGATATAGATTAGTTCTGGGACTACAGCTGTAACAATTTGGTATTGCAAATCACAAAACTTCCAGATGATGGAGGAGCTTCTATCATAAAATGGTTTAAAGATCATAAGTTTTAAAATGTGACAATGGATTCAAAGTCTCTTCTTATTTGTCTCTGCCTAGTATAAACACAATGAGCCTTCTGCTGATACTGTTTCTTTTCAAGTTTTTTTTTTTCTACAGGACAACCAAGCTCAAAACGCTTCAGTGGATGTTGTTTTTTAAAAGAGGACATGATTAATGTATTTAATCACATAAGTCAAGGAACTATTGCTTTGGAAAAAAATAAAAATCAGAAAACAAAAGACCTCTGTTTCATAAAGGTAGTAAAAGAGTTGACTAGATTGTGGCAACTTTAGCTTGTGGCAACTTTGTCTTATGACAATCTGGTTAGTCACATAATTCAAACATTTTTACGAACAACAAAGTAGGAAAGTACACCGCAAAATCTTCAGTATCACTGAGGAGGGGAAAAAATAAATTAAGCAGAAGGGATTGCAGCGATATTTCTCTGTTTAACCTGACAACTTTTCAGGATATTGCTGAAGTCTCCTATACTAAAATTGATTTGAATTAGCATAATCCCATTTTATCCATGAGCTTACTATTCTTGTTACTGCCTGTTAGCCTGTCATTCATTAGTTCTGCTTAGGAAGATCTGACTTTGGGACACCTGATGCTGGGTGGTTTTGGATTATGCTTCTTTTCCTTGTTATTTTGGTCTATCCGTGCCTTACGAAAAAAAGCATGGTGATGTGTGATGACAACATCCCTGCGTGGCCCCAGAGCTCTGCCAGTATGGGGTGGTGGTTAGCCTTGCTTCGAAAACAGGGCGTAGATGTTCATGTCTGTAGCAATGTGGATTGCCTTGAGAGGTTTTAGGTAAGAAGCTGCATAGAGGAAACCACATCACATTTGTGTCTTTTGTACAGGTCCCACAAAATCGTATAACTTAAATATCCAATCTGGAGTGGAGTCTATTTGACAATTCATCTGTAAATGAAGTACTTACAGAGACATACCTCACATGGAGACCACACTTGTGGCCTGTGGCATCAGTGGGTACATTTTTTTTCCTAAGCTTCAGAGGAATTCTCTGGGAGGCTTGTAGCTTTTTTTTTTTTTTTTTTTTTTTTTTTTTTAAGCACAGCCTGAGCTGTATTAAAATGTTGTCCAGAAGAGACTGGATGTATGTGTATGGTGTAGGTATCTTTCTAGTCTCTCCGTTCTTTGCTGGGAATCAATATGACAACTTCCAGCATTTAATACTGGAGCTTTATCTATGCTTTGACCAAGATGGTGACAGTACACATGAGCATATGGCTGAAGAGGTAAGAAAAGAATGCACAACCTTGATTTTGTTGAACTTGAAAGGTTATAAACAATGAGTTTGTGATTCTCATTATGTATGAGACCCAGACTGAATTTATGCAATAGGAAAGCACTATCAGAGTCTGGAGATGAACATATTGGTCTGCAAGATCACCTTTCTCAGTTTTTCTTCCTTCCTATGAGCATCCCTAGTGTTCTGCTTTCATACAGCAACATATTCAGGTCTATGGTTGACTGATGGGAAAAAAAGATGGAGGTTATGGAACTGCAGATATTAGAACAACAATAAGCACACACCTAACACCATATCAGCCCAACCCAAGTCAAATCTCATCTTTGGACTGCAGTGGTCGCTGCAGAAGAAAGGGCTATATTTGTCTAGAATGAATGGAGTTGACAGGTGGAAGACATTTATTCAGTGATATTTGCCATTAGTGGCATGTAGGACTGTGTATGGGACCAAGGCATTGTTATATTCTCTGAAGAAGGCAGTAGATGCATCTTGTCAGTGTGATGGATTCAAGGGACAAGGATAATTCAGAGACACTTCAGTTTTCTCTTCTGTGATAGGTTTTAAAGAGCCTAGCTGCAATCTGGCTTAATTTTTTACCTGCTTTATTCTGGGGAGAGAGTAGAAAGGGATGCTTGATCTAGTATTCTTTATTGTGGGAAATATAGGGACTGTAATTTCAAAATGAGCAAAAAGTGGATTTAGGAGTGGTAAAAGTAATGTGGGTAGGCTGCCCTTACTGCTTATGTCAGTCTCATTTTCCTTTTCAAGACTCACATTCTCTTTGTGTTTTGTTTTCCCTCCTCTGTAAGCTTTGACACGTTTGTCTTGGGATGCAATCCTGTAAAGATCTAGGGGATGATCATGTATGTAGAATTTTCCTTCTCCTGGTTCAAATATAACAATTCACAAGTTCCATTCCCAAAACAGAACAGCTGGGACACATCAGGATGCATTTAAAATAAATACGGGGCAAAACTCCTTCACATTGAGGAGAAGGAAAATAAATCATGTAATGACAGGTTACAGGTGTTATTAGAGTTTCCATCGACTGCATTTGGCTTTGTTTTGTTTTTACCAATCAGTAATATTCTGTGAATCCAGGAAGCACTTGTGAGACAGACTTGCTGGAGCTAGAGATCACCTTCTGTTAAGTGTACAGGTGGTTACTCTTTGCTAGCAGGCATGGTAATAAACAATTTTACTTCTCCCCAGGGAGTTTAATTTCTCTATTTATTTGTTTTGCAAGGAATTCATATTTTAGCAGCTTCATTATAAATCCAGGCCTGTTTGAACAATCCATGCTGATTAAATGAAACACTGGGAAACATATTAGCATAACTGGCATATATTAGTTGTGAGACTGCTTTAGCTTTAGGAACCTGGATAAGTCTTGCTTGAGGTGATCTGTTGTTCTAGTAGATGAAATCTTTCCCTCTGTAAAGCTGATGTCAGAAAAGATCAAATATTTGCACAGACTAATGAGGTTGAAGAATTATGGCCAAGCTTAAAATCAGGTCAGAAATGAACCTCTGGCCCCCTTTAAAAACTCTCCTTGCAGAGTAGTTGTAGAAGTGTGCAAATGCTCTTTGTTACCTCCTATGTTGGATTTGGCTACCACCTATCACTATCAAGTGGCAGACACTTTTTTTTTCAGGAGGAGAGATCTGTACATGATTTCCTTAACACACTTATCCTTTATTAAGAAAAGTTTAGTGACTGGCATATATTCTTTAATCCTTCCCACTTTGCATGTCTACCTGTATTCACCATTTTGTTGAATTCAGCACAACCATGACTGGAAAACTGTTGTCTTGGGAAAGGACTACTAAAGCTTCCCTCACTCATCTTTGGGTAGCTCTTCTTCACCCACAGTTTTCAAAGCCAAAGAAGTATGTCATTGTTAGGACCTCTGAAAGCCAAACTGTTCTCTTGAGTAGGCTCTTTGAGAATGACTTGGCAACCATCAGTTTCCAGAGCTAACTGAAACCAACACTTCAAGGGTTTCTGTGATTACTGTTGGGGCGATGGAGGATACACTTGGTCTCTGCAGAGTTTTGCTTGATGATGCCAAGCTTGAGGATGAATGTTAAAATTTTGCTTGCTGATGTTAAATCCTGTCTTTGCAAGAGGATGGAGTTACACTCCAGAAAGCATACCCTTCAGCCTCTGAGACTTGTTTGCTTGCAGCATGCTGCCTCACAAAACAAATTTGATTGGTGAGGAATCCACAGGAATTTCTTCAGGATAACTTATTTTAAAAAGCACTTGTCTCGTCTTACTGTCCTTAAGTCTTAACACATGTGGGCAGCCCTTCTTCAGTTGAATCAAAATAATTGTCTGTAACTGAGGCCATTTTTTCTTTTCCTTCCTTTCCTTTTTTTTTTTTTTTTTTTTTTTTTCTTTTTTCTTTCTTCCCCAATTACTAGCTCGCAGCCTGCCTCTGCTCCCTTGTGCTCTGGGTTGAAGTTCAAGAGTGCCCTAGAGCTACTTAGCTGAATTAATGACATCCAATATGACCTGTTAATTTGAGGGTGAGAGAAGAAATTTTCCAAGATGATGTATACCAAGCAAGCTCTGTTCTTTTGTAAGTGTGTGCCCAGTTATTATCTTAATTAAATGGTTATAACATCCTTGCTTAAAAAGAAAAAAAAAAAGTACCCCATTACTGTAACTTAAAGATTATTCCTTCTTTATATACCTATTACTGGGAAATGCTCAAGAACTTCCCTGTTGTTGACCTTGTAGACTCATAAAGTGGAACTTCTCATGACTCAAGGGAAAAGATGTAAGCAGTGAGCCAAGGAAGGAAATGGTTCTGTCCCATTTTAGCATGTTCTTCTGCTCTGTATGAGGTGATGACATTGTACATTTTCAGTATGACAGGTTATGCACTGGAGAGGGGTGCCAGGTGTCAATCTTAATGTCATTCAGAGATGACATTTTAAAATGTAGGAAAAAAAAATCAGTAAAACAAGAGAGGGGGGTAACCGAGAGTTTTAAAATACATGATATTCAATACAACGGCAGGGACACTGGGATCAAGGTCCCAGCTTTAGGAGAAATATAAAGCTATCATGGGAATGCTGATCTGTAGCCTTTGCATAGGCAGTGACAGTATGATGGTCTTGCTCAGATCATATTGCTGGCAAGCTATTCCACCTCTACTGATAACAGAGAACTGGAACACCTACAACATCTGCCTGCTTCCTTAAAAAAATTCATGGATGAATGACCCCATGCCAACATCAGAGGAAAGGCTTGTAACATTGCTGGCTTTGGGATTTTGGGAAGTTGGGGGCAGAGAGGTGTTGATTTTCTTCAGTCATCTTTTGTCCTGAAAGAGAAGGTGTTTTAAGAGTCTTCAAAGCTTAGGACTCAGGGGTTTTTGTTTGTGGGTTTTTGGTTTTTTTTTTAAATTTATTCAGTTGGGGTCCTTTATCTTAGACTTCCATGTTGGAAGCTGTAAAACAAGTGATGAATTGGGTTGGTGGAAGATACTACACCAGACTTACTCCTCAGAGCATGCAGCCTATTAGCAGTTTATGTGATACCAATCTCAAGATGCAGCGCTTTCATAGACTTCAAGTTTCCTCCTGGCCAGTGTATAAACATTCACAAAAGGCAGGAGTTTCTTTCAAAAAGGCTGATTCTATTTGTTGCAGGGATTTAAATAGCCTCATCATAGAGAAATTACAACAAATCAGCAATGAAAAAATGAAAAAAATATTTCTGAATAGTATCTTTTAGCACCACCTAAATTCTGTCCCAGTAAGATTTTCCATCTTATCCTATCTATGAATGAGAAATGTCTTTGTCCTTGGAAGAATGGGTATCACTGCCCCGTGGTATGAGAATGATCACACAGTGCCTTTGCAACCTGAAAAATCAATCCTTCAAGGCTTGTGGTAACAATGCCTTTTAAATGTTCTGCATGTGTTTCACAAAAATGAAGTTCATAATGGAGATGTTTGTCTATGACACCTTTGGAAGAACTCAATGTGCAGCATTTATTCAGTGTTGAATTTGGGTTTATATGATCCTCGGTTTCACAAAAATTGCTGTCTTGGGCTACAGGCCAATAGACCACCTGGTCTAATAACTTACCTGTAGCAATGGATGATTTCACTGGCTTCCATAGCTATTCACAGAGAAAACACCAACCTAGCATATGCATGAAAGACCTAACCCTGACACACAGTTAGGATGTGAGGGGTCTTCAAATCCCAACACTGAGGACAGCTGACTGTGAAATACGCTGGTGGTAGCACAATCATTCTTTTCAACATTTCTGTTCTTACTGCACATTTTGCACTTGAGCTAAGCTATGCCTTAGCTACCAGTGCTGGAGTGCTCTTTCTTCCTGGTGCAGCATTTCTACTGTACAACTGTCACTAAGCGGTACTGATCCCAGCTATATAACACACATAAGAAAGAGCTATTCAGTGTATGTATTCATTTGTATGACAATTTGTAGAGCTTTAATGAGTCAGTTACTTCCATGGGAAAAATATTTCCTCATAAAAATTCTAGTCAAATCTAAGGGTTTTTTTTCTTCTTAAGACCTAATTGTTCCTTGATTGAGTCCTTTTAATAATAACATCAAAAATGTATTGAACACATGTAGTATAGAATTTTAAATAGAGATCTGAGACTACTCAACTTATGCTGACAGCACCAAGCAGCTGTTAAATGGCCAGGCTGTTCCAAGCTAGTCTGTATCTGTTCAGATGAGAAAAATCTAGAAAGAGAAACTTCTGTCCAACTTTAGATTCTTTCTTACAACACAAAAGTTGTGGAAGTTATGGATGTGAGACATCTAAGAGAAAAAGAACTCACAAAGGAAATTGGGCTTTTATTTAAGTAATGAAAAATAATGCAATGAAATATAACAGTCTGGTTAACCTATTTAATCAGATAAGTCACAGATTGACTGTGTCCCTGAAACTTTTTTAAATAGTGGGGCGGACTTTGAGTGTGACACAGCAGGCTCAGTTTTATTCTCTGCCACTTCCTGTGAGACCACTTTGGAAAGCCACCTGCAACTGATCAGTGCTTTGCATCTAAAACTTTAGAAGTGCTAAGATTGATCACTTACATTTTTCTATTTGGGTGAACGTTAATCAAATCTGCTTTTATCAGGTGTGTATAAAACAAAAGAAACATAAAACCACTGTGTGTTTAGGCAATCAGGTAGCAATTTTACGTAATTCGGCAAAGGACTGGAATTTGCGGTTGTGGAAGAGACCTTTTGTGAATTGCTGACTTTTTCTATACAGTCAAGTGGCACAAACTCCATTCATCAAAGGCAGTTTCTGCTGCTCGGAAATGCTCTTTCATGCCCTGAAGAGGATGAGCCGATGGCAAATCACAGGAATGGAGGAGGTAGCAGAATGCTGCGTATTAGAATCAAGCAAATCCAAAGTCACTCTTTTCTTTCTTTTTTTTTTTAGTATTTTTTTTTGTCTGTGTGAGTGAATGTTAACAAATTATAGTAAAGTAAATTAATGAGAGTTTAGTAGGTCGCAGTTTTCCATCAGGCCTTGCAGATAATCAATCTTCTACCAGGACTGTCATGTTAAAATATCTTTGTTCTTTTAAGTGACAAAGCTGTGTTTTGATACACCAAAATGTTTATCTGCTCAATGTGCATGTGGAAATAACATGGTTAAAGAGCAGGCACATGATTGAACACAGTATCTCACATAATAGATGCAAATTTTATTTTTTCTTTTCATAATACCTAAGTTTTCTATATCCCTTTGTTTTAGTTATTTCAAAAAGGTATTGAAGTAGTTCTGGTGATCTATCTTTTCATCTGCCTATCTACATTTTCTGACTCTCATTACACAATATTTGATGATAGGATCTGACTCAAAAGGTCCCTGATATTAAGAGATCTTTCCTTTGGCTCAGAGGCTTCCTGATCAGCTCCTGCAGCCAGCTGCAAGGACTGCAAAGTCCCGATTCCTGTAAACAGAGCAGAACCAGGGAACTAGATCCTCCCAGAGTCCCATCAAAGCTCAATGTCAGTCAAGTTGTCAAATTCAAGCATGAGTAAGACTGTTAAAAAACACCAAGCTCTGCAGCTCTCAGGTGAGCTCATGGTTTGCATGATGATATTCAGGTGTTCATATTTGCTATTTTCCTACCTTCGTGGATAAAAAAGTAATTTTAAAAAAAATCCTTTATAAAATAAAATTGAAAAAAAAACAACAGAAACTCCACACTATATATCCAAGTAAGCTTCACTGACCAGCCTCTACCCTTCCTTCTCTTTTTTAACCATATGAAGTAAAATATAATGATGAAAATTAAATTAAGCAGAATGCTCTTTTGATAGAGCAATCAAATTATTTAATGTCAAAACTGCTGAAGACAAATACCTTGAGATTGTTCGACTTTCCTCCCCAATGCATACACACGCACAAACATGCATGTTCATACTTACCCAAAATTCAGTTCTGGAAAAATCTATCTTATTTTGCAAAGCATTTTTGTGTTTTGCGATATAGGAGACGGTTCCTTTAAGAAAAGTGAGTTTGTTTGTGGATTTTTTTTTCTCCTCTTCTAACTAGCTCTACTCAGACTGTGTGGGAAAAACTTGTCTTCATCTTCCCTTGAGGGGAACTGAGGGTTGTTCCATGAGATCAAGCCCAGCATTTATGAAGTGCTAACATTTATCGTCAGTTTTAGACCTCCACATGGATCTTAGAGAAACATTTCCTTAGAGAAACAAAGCAGAGGGAGATCTGAGGGAACTCATGAGAAATATAGGCAACAGGCACTAACATTTCATTCACTGGCATGCATGAAAGGCCTGACCTGGGAGGTGCATCTCCCTGACCAAGGGGCATTCATGCTTATCCTTGGGGGCACAAGGGCTCCAAAATGAGAGTAGCATGTGAATCCCTCCACCTTCTATCTACCAGTGCAGCAAGCTTTCACTCCCTACAATTTTTCTTAGAAAGCCTCCAGTGTGCATACTTTCTTCAGCTCCATTGGGAGAGATTTATTTCTTTGTGGCAGGGAGTAATGAGATGCATTTCCCACCACTATACATGTATAGCTAGCCGTGGTCCGTAACATCTTTTCTGATGTATCCAAGAATGATTATGTCATGGCTTTCTTGCCAGATCCATGGGATAGGAGTAACAACAATAAAAACATGACTAATAGATGTTTCATTTCACAGCTTTTTGGTCTCAGTTGCATAATTGGGATGAACATCTTCTTTTCTTCCTTTCAAAAATAAATCTTTACCTTGCCCTGGACTTAAACAATTTTATGTCTGAGGCACTATATATTTAATGTACGATGTTAAGTGCTCAATGAAGAGGAGTGGTAGTGTTTGTCACTGGAAGGTTCTGGTGTCATCTATGCGTCTGCTCCTTTTGGTCTCTACATGTGTCTTGTGATAATTCATAATGCATATAGAAAAGCTTGGGGAGCAATTCAGCTACTCCAGTAAAGTAAATAACATAGACTGTTTGTGTCTCTTATTTAAATCCTTGAAATGTAAAATAAAGAGACAGCTTAATGGTTACAGTGTAGTTTGAACATAAAACTCAACTAATAAGACACACCCCCTCCAGTCTCTGAATTTAAAAACAGTTACACCTGGCTATTAATAAAGTAAAATAGACTTTAACCTGTCTTGATGTGGTAGAAACAACATTTTGATGTTAATCCAATACACATGGATAATTTTTGCTTCTTTTTTCGGATTTGAGGGCAGCTGAATGAATTTTCTTTTCCTCTAATGAGAACATTCACATCAAACAAAGCAACTTCCTGAACTCCAGAATTCTGAATCTGCTTCCAAAAGAATTGATTTTTTCCAAACCAATGCATTCAGTCCGACTGTGAAATCAAATGATCATTTTATTCTCATAGATCTAATTTGGGCTGCTGGTTGTTACTGCTGAGGTATCATTTCACTAATCTTTCTAAACTGGTGTGATATGGTTGACAGCTGTTACAAATGTCAAGAGCCTCCATATATACGTATAGAATAACAGGTCCTGAGAGAAGTCTAAGAAGAAAGCTCTGACTTTGCCTCATTCACTTTCGTTTCACCCTAGAAAAGTTTTTAATTACATACTTCCCTGTAAATGAGGGGAGTCATAAGCACTTTTTTGATCAAGGATGGGTTTATAAGCATAAAGTTGTTTTCCCTTAGCATGGCTTTTTGGGGGTTCAAAAAGTCCATTAGCATTTCTCTTCTTTCAGAGTCATTTTCATGTACAAACAAGATTACATCCCTATCTCCTAGTGATTAAATAAATACGACTTAATTCACATATGCCTGAGCTTTGGAGCATGTTAAATAAAAGGTACTGTGGGCGGCTAAATATTACGGGTTAACTCTTTCAAAATCTACAAAGGGTTAGAATAAAACAAACAAAACCTGAAGTGGCTGGTCAAGAAAAATAAAGGTTAGAAATTGAAAGATTAATCAAACTCCATAAGAGCTGTGTTGAGTCACACGGATCTATCTTACTAACAACCAGGACTGCTTTGCCATCCAGGTGTACCTGGTGGGTAAACTCCACCCTTTCTTCCATAACCAGCCTGATGTTGAAGCTTTAAAGGAAATCTTTTATAGAGAAAGGCTGAATAAATACCTTCTTTGCCTTCTGTGGATCTCAATTTGTGTCCAAGTGGAAGGAGACTAAGTTCAGCAATTTCTAATACATTACACGTTGTTTTCAAGTGCCCTCGTGATCGCTCACATTGCAAACAAAATCTAGGCATTATTCCAGGTTGATATAAATCCTGAAGTGTCTCGTGTTTAGCTAAGGCCTCTGTCTGCTGAATCCCTCCCTCCTCATCTCTTCATAAGGAAAAGTACTTCTCTGATAAGCCTTCTGCAAGTCTCGTGAGAGCAGGACTGCAGGCAGGGCTGGGGCAGGTCCCTCCAGGGACACGTGTCCTGCACTGCTACGGTGGCCATGGATCTGAGTATCCTTTCTGCAGAGAAGGAAGCAACGTCTAACGTGAACCCAAGGGAACTTTAACTTTACATCTGAGATGTGCTGTATCACCAGACAGCTTGAGTTGGTGGTTGTTGAGCACCGGGCAATATCAATATACAAGTGCCTTAGCCCTGAAGGACTCAGCAGGCTGGTCCTGCTGAGGAAGGGGTGAAGCAGGAAGGGCATACAGAGAGATGGAACTAATCCCACCAGTGCTTGAAACACTGCCTTGAGAGAGGATTAGAAAAGTTTGGGGTTACGCTTTCCTCCTCGTGTTAAAAATCTCTGCGCTCTTTCACATAACAGCATTTTCTCCATTCACCTGCATCGCTTCTCTTCTACTTGGGTGTTGGTGTATTTGAAAGTTAAGGGATGTTGGGTCTGAAAGAGAGGAGGGGGAGGAAAAAGAAGAAAGGAAATAGGGCAAAAAAAAATCCAGGGACAGATTTTGAAATCCAAATCCTGTTCTCAGACTGATTTTTCTCTTTGTTTGCTCAGCTGCTTTTCACAGCCACCTTACTGGCACAGACAAATCTGAACAGCTTGCAGAACAAAATGACAGGAAGATGGAAGGATAATATGTGTTTAAATATCAGTGACCAACCTCTTTCTTGGCACTCTCAGCATGGGGAAAGCTTGTTATATACTGCCTCCTTTAATCATTCCAGACAGGGCTTTTCCTCCTGCCTATCTATCTAGAGGAGAGAGGATCTTTCTCCAATTGTTAGTTGGAGTGATGCACAGATGAATTATTGTTTGTCACTGACTTTCCTTGTTACTCTTATTTTTTAAGTCCCCAGGCAATATGACCCCTGTTTTTTCAGTCTGCTGAAAGCCTGACCCACTCAATCACATGCAAACTGCACGTGATCACCAAATGGATTCGAATTTTGAGAGGTTTTGAAAAAGCATGGAAAAAACGAACAACTTTGGTACCTGAAACCCAGAGAAACAGAGTGGAGAGGAGCTGGAGGAAGGCTGATAATACACAGCCTGCAGTTAATGAACTGACTGCCAAGAAATTTAATGTCTACTGTCTCCATGGGACACTGATGTGTGTCAAAAAAAAAAAAAAATCTTACACTTTTGGTAAAACCAGACCTTTGTTACAGCTAGCATCTGAGATGATTAAATTTTAAGCACATCAAGGACTGAGATAAAGAGAAAAATGGCTCTGCCCTTAATTGGACACTGTGTTTTTCTCTTGCTTCCTGATAAAGGTGGTTGTTTATTTCCTCAGGCAGATTTTCCTCTATGTGTATGCCTGTGTGTGTGTCTGTATATATACAAGCTTACTTGTGCAAACATATACAGCAAAAAATCCTATATGAAAAGTTGGAGTGCTTGACTGTAAATCAGGAGCCACTGGCTGAAGCTGGTACAAACAAGTATAATTTCACTCCTTTCAGACTAACATGAAGCTAGGTTTTTTTCCTTCTTATTGTGGTGGGTTGACCCTGGCTGGATGCCAGGTGCCCACCAAAGCCACTCTATCACTCCCTTCCTCAGCTGGACAGGGGAGAGAAAATATAACAGGCTTGTGGGTTGAGATAAGGACAGTTTAATAAAGCATAAGCAAAGGCTGTGTGTGGAAGCAAAGAGGAAAAAAAAGATTTTATTCTCTACTTCCCATCAGCAGGCAATGTCCAGCTGCTTCCAGGGAAGCAGGGCTTCAGTGCACGTAGAGGCTGCTCTGAACAGCAAACGTAAAAATGGATGCCACATGTCACATTTCTGGAGTGAAAGACACTATAACCTCCATTTTACTGAAAAGAAATTGAGGCATGGAGAAATTGTTCATAATTTCATTTTTTAAAATAAATGAAGCTACCAATTTTGAGTGCTCATGCATTCAGAGCTGGATTCAGCCTGCCTACCTGTAACTCACATCTGAGGCCTCAGGCTCAGTGCTGAGGCTCTCTATTCAGCAGGAGAGCACTCCAAGAGGATGACTGGTTTTGCCATGAACCAAATCTTCCTCTGTCTATCCCAGGAGAATCTCCAGCTCCTCTGGGCAAAAATCCAAGTGCCTTTTCCAGAAGTTGGGGTCATCATAGTTGCCTGCCTAAGTGGTTGCCAGAGTTACTGTATTTTATTCTAAACTAAAAGAGTGAGTTATTGTATGTATGTGCATGAGTCTATGAAGGGGGAGGCATTTTTTCATATTCTTTTCTTAATCTAATTAATCAGTTTTCCTCTTTCCCCAAAAAGATCAGTTTGAGGTAGATGCTCAGCCTGAACTTTCAGCCTAAAGCACTAAAGCAGCTGAACAGAGGTCATCTTACCTCTGCTACACTAAAGCAAATATTTTACATAAAAGCATCAGCCAGCTTTAACAGTTATCTCTATTTAGAAAAGCACTTAAGAAGCCTAATGTTAAGTGTATGCTTATGTAACTTGCTGAATGGGGGACTGTATGCTGTAAAAGGCATGTGGAATAGGGTGTGAAGTGGGTAATAACTGTAATGAACATTTACATAGCCTTCTGCACTTTCAAAGGGATGTAGGAGCTGTAAGTATAGAGCATCAGAGACAGGAGGAGATACGAAAATGTAAGGTTGTGTGTTTACACTTCCCTTTTTGCCTGGCTAAATCTTCCGTTCAGTTAGAAAACTTCTAACCTCAGTAAATGCAATCATGCTGGATTTACTAGCTTTGCAGGACGAGTAATTCAGCCCAGGTTTTAGTAATGTTGGCAAAGAGCCGTTTCAAAAATGAAAACCTCCTCTCCCTCATTATTAGTTATTTCTATTTTCCTATTAAATTACTGCAGAAAATACTGCTTTACCATGATGATGTTCTGAGCTCTAAAACAGATCAATCAAATCAAGTCAACCAAAGATGGTATTCCTGGCCCTGGAGTGTGATTTACACAAATCCACAGAGGAAAAAAATCTGGAAGCAAAAGAGGGAGAACAAAAAACAAGAGATTTTTAAGGATATAGACACATAAATTAGCTCTCCGCTGGACAAGTGACTGTATGCACTGAACCTTTGAATCAGTATTTAATTAACCTCTTTAGAAAAAACCATTAAGCTCACTGGTGTGTGACGAAGAGGCACAGGAATGAATGTCTGGCAGGATGCCAGAGAAGCTTTAGGAAGATGAGGTTGAAATTAAAGGGAAAGTTTGCTTTGGGAAAGTATCTCATTCACGAGTCCTGTTTCACAGGCATCACAAACAGGAGCCTGGGAGCAGCTTCACTATGCCAAGCCCTGGGAGGTTCATAAATTGCTTCTCAGTCTGGCTGGATGCTGTGACTCACTCTCCACATGGAAATTAAATGAGGCAGCTCACAATATCTGCTGCTGGCCATGGCTGGAGGTGGGATATGGGGTGGGTGGACCAGTCAAGTTTACCTGAAAGCAAGGGCAATGGGAGCTTGAAATAGAGGGACCAATTCACATGGCTGTTGTTAGAAGGAGAGGCTGAGCAGCACCTTGAGCCACTATCAAACTTGCCACACTTCCTAATGGTTAAACTTCATTTGGAAAAATAGAAAGGATCTTTTAGTTTAAATCATAGTTTAAATTCTTTGTATGGCTTTCTGAAGCAGCTTCTGCCACACTCTCATTCTGCTTGAATCTGATTTACTAACTCACCTCCCCAAACTATATGCTTGAAGTTCAGCAATACCAAAATGAAGCAGCACTTGAATTTGAGGCATTAAAGTCTCAGTTGCACACTGTAGCAAAAAAGACAGAGTCAGGCCATTTTAACATCCCAGGTGTCTGCCCATCATCCTTGAGGGCAGTGAGGCTTTCTGAAGTGTGCCCCCTCTCATGGCTGAAGGAAACTATAGGAGACAAAGTACTACACAAGTTCATGCTGTGCTGGGCAAGTTTGTGAAAAATAAATCAGCTGATTGTTATTAAATACATAGAAGTTATATCTGCACCAAGAAGACTCCAGCTCTCCAATTGTTAGAGACTGGAAAGTATTTTGGGAAAGCACACTGTATACTTACCTTGCTCTTTTGCAACCCTGCTCTAGGTTTCTGTCCAGTGTCACAGATAGGAGAGCAGTCTGAACCTACACTTGCCGTGACTCATGAGGGCTGCTCTTTCCTCTTTACTGTTCTAGTCTTAGGGTCCATCCTAAAATACTACATTGAATTTATCAAATAAAATCTGCTTTGTTTTGTAAAGAATGGGCTGTGTCTGTTCTGAACATTAGCAGGAGATGTTACTCTGGAAAGTGAAAGGTCTTTCAGTAGAGACATCAGGTTCAGCAAAAGTGTGAGCTAAGCTCTGCTGAAGTCACATCTGGGGGAAATTCCCCCTTCTGGACATGCCCTGGGAAAGAAAGGGCTTAAACAATTGCACAGAAGAGGAGAAAGCTGCTGCTGCAGACCTGTAGCTCTCCAACACTACTATGGGTGAAGCCATGCAGTTCATAGCAACTCAGCAGTACGGAAAGCAATGCTACGGACTCCATGTCCCCCGAACAGGCTATTCATCCAGCCACTGCTATGTTCTAGATAAAACAACCACCAACAGTATTTGACACACTGACAATGTGCTTGTCCCTGTTGAGCAGAGACCCTTTCTGCTGTGATTTGATCTTTTATCAGCATGGAAGGAAATTTTCTAAAGGAGGTAAATTAATTAATCAAGTTAACCCTGAGATGCTAAGGAGCATTATTGTATTTAACCACCAGTGAATCTGGCAAATACTAAATAGCACTTGAATTCTGTTTCTTTAATGACTGTTAAAAAACAAAAATAAGGGGAGTTGATTATGTCGGGTTAACAACATTAATTAAAGTGGAGGGAAGGGGTTGCTGTAATTTGCAACCACCACGGAGAAGAATCAGACAAGAGAGTGTTGTGCAAACCTGTGAAGTACTCCAGCTTTTAATTAAAATTACAGTTCTTTAAGATAGCCCTGTGTCAAATGAATTCTGGTTAATTGCTGTCACTCCTGCAATATTGTCAGCAGGATTCTTCAGTGGCTTCATGTCCTTAATAGAAATCTCTGTGTCAGGGGACGTCTTTATGCCAAGGTACATGCTGGATCTGTCATGTGTGGTCCCCATCCCTCACTGAGGGTGATACTGCACAGCAGAATAATGATACTGTAGCTGACTGTATTTGTTGGGAATGTATAATCTATAGATGAGATAAAAGATGATGCTAGTTAAGGAAGTGCTGTGTCCCTTTGTTTAAGGACTGGTACGTTAGTTTGCACTTTGTTGTGATACTGTTGCTCATGGAGCTATTGGAAAGCTTTTGCCAGTGATCTAGGAGTCAAGAGACCTCAACTCTCTCATGGTTGATTTATTAATTAGCTGTCAGCTCTTGGTCATCTCTCTTATCCTATCCACATCCCTCTGTTATCTGCTGTGAAATAATGATCCCTACATCCCTACAGTGATGTTTCAGATCTACACATAAAACTATCGTGTCGGTAAAACTGGCACATCTGCAATGTCCTACTGGCACATACACACACAAAATGTGAGGTAATCAGGTGAATTCACTGCAGAAACAAATAGAACAATATACAGAGTCTAGAAAAGTCAGAGATGACTAAGGTACTTTTCAGAAAGATATTCACAAAGCAGTAACAATGTGCAACCAAGCATGAAAGAGATGATGTATTTAGCGCCGAGAAACAGGTAAATGACAAAATTCACTTGTTAAATGCACTGTCATGCACTTATGAATACAGCTTCATGTACCAATATAGCTGGGTTTGTTTCTTAATCAACAAACATGCACAAACACACACAAACATGTTTGGAAAAAGTGAATTTGGGATTTAGAAAAGAAATACTCAATTTGGTAATATGATTGTGCTGATTCAAACCATGTCAGGCAAAATCTGAATTTTGGCTCATGGTATCTTCCTTTAGAGGTGACTGCAGTCTCTCTTGAGTTGTCTTTAGTAGTTTGGTGAGTTTTGACATAAAATCTCCTAGAAGTTCTAATGGTAGCTGCCCTAAACCCTACTTCTCCATCTCTGTGTTCTTACACTTCTACCTCCTAGGTGTCCAGTTATCCACAAAGAAAAGAAGATGGGTTTTTACAGAATTTCATACTCTTCAAACCGTGCTGGAACAAAGGAATTTTCTTATTGCTAGGGACAGAATATATGTGGTAAGTATATTCAGTCATTGTGCTACCAGACTCACTTAATTACTTTACTTCTCTGGGAATCAATCCACATCTGTGACACTATGGTATTAGGGTTATGCCCATATTTTGTCTTTTGTCATTTTAGGCAATAAACTCTTCTAGGCTATTATTATATACAGATAAGATATTTAACTATTGTGGCCTTTGTCTCAGTTCACTGCTGCAAAGAAAATGAGTATTTCCTACTGGCTAACAAACACTTTTTGTTTAATAAAGAGCTAAACAACAATAAAAGCAAATCTAATGAATGTTACCTGTCAATGAAACTATGAGAGCATAAATGGTAAAGAAGTCTTCAGCTGAAGAAAATTATTTTCAGATATACTGTTTCATATGTTTTCAAAGCTTTTTTTCTCTTTTTAGAGCAAATTTCTTGGAGGTAAACCTAGGCCTTTGTTGTTTATCATAAAGAAGCCAAAAAGCAAAAATAGAGCCACATCTATCTAAATTTAATTTGCTTGTCCCTTTCTAACCAAAGATTTTATATATAATTATTTAAATAACATATTTTCTAAGGAACTAAAAATTCACACACTACTCTGGGATAACTTCATTAGACTCCACTTTGAAATCCCTTGGTCACATTCTGCTCCCACAGACATGGCTGTAAACATGCTGTAAATCCATCGAAGTGCCTGTTCATTTAACTCTATCTCAGAAAGATGGAACTGTCCACCAAATTATTTATTTATGGATATCGCAACCCCTTCGTCACTTAAAAGTAGATGTTTGTATTTCATGTTCTTGATTTTCTTGATTTTTAATCATTCATAGGACATCATCAAATATTGATGTTTCATCTATTAAAAATGCCATAAATAAGTAAGCTACGTACACAGGCCTGACCAGAAACAGCATGGTCTGAGGAACTCCAGTTCTATACACCAGAAACTGTTTTCTGTTTGATGAAGTATTCAGCTGAGCTGGAAGGTTGTGAGTAGATAGCAGACCTCTACTTTTTTGGCTGCTGTACCATAAACATAAGAAGACATTTCTCTTCTTGGTTAAAATAACCCAAGGAATCTCTGAAAGGGAATATGAATACACATACCTGGTTTTCATCTCAAAAACAAAAAAGGAAAAAGTACCAGTGACCTTTTCTTACTTTCTGCAGTCTAAGTGCTGTGTCTTGACTCACATCTATGGGGAAAGAGAAATCTAAAAGCAGTTAGATGAAGCTGCTTGAATGCCCAATTCTGATCTGTTATTACTTTTGATATTGCTAACAGAAAAAAAAAAAATCTTAGTTGAAAAACAACCTTTTTACATACAGTCTTTTTATATGAAGTGATCATCTTTGAGGAAAAAAGTTTATTCCTATTTTCAGTTCAGAAGTCACGCTTTAAAAAAAAAAAAAAGGACTAATTATACACTCAACACAAACATTTAGGCTAGTAAGTGTCTTATTCCTTGAAGGGATGTTAAGAAAATGGATCCACTCTTAGCCCTAGTGTTTTATTGTTTGAGTGAATTGCTGCCTCCTGCAAGTTGCAATAAGCCAAAGACCTGCCAGCCTCTACACCAACTCATGATAAGGTGTAACTGACTCTCTTTCCTTCTCCATAAAACATTTTTTTAAGCAGAGTTGGCTTCATGCTTCTTAGAAGAGCTATAGGAGAAGGGAGATGCTGTTTTATCAAGCACGCAGTCCCTGGGCTGGGAAACCCCTGCCATAGTAAGGTTGAGGGAGGTTTGGTGCAGTAATCAGGGCCCTGCTGCTCCCACTGACACTACATAATGGGGGCACACACTCACCCATTGCAGTTAGCAGGGGAACAGATAGTCACCTAAATGGCTGTGATGTTGCTGCTCACTGCACCTGCATCCAAGAAGCAGTACAATTTGAAGTGAGGCAAGTCCATCGCCGTGGATTCCCTGTTAATTCAAACACGAGTTAATCACACCCCACTATTCACGTGAGATCACCTAAGAGCCTGTGTTGTTCACTTCTTTGCTCTTTGATGTTTTAGGTAAAGCACACGCTATTGGGGAAACTTTGTGGCTGCTGAGTCTCAGTTGACCTAAAAAAGGTCCAGATCAAAGGAGTCTCTGCTATTGCAGTGATCCACTTGGCTATTAGGGTTTTGGCCATGAAGTAGAGCCCTGTGCCTTCAGTGGTGTGCCCAGGACTATTCTGACAGTGCCTGTGGGAAGTGGGCACACGGGGACAGGAGATGGGCTCAGCTGAAGTGATTCACCAGAGCGAGGAGGTTGTTAGCCCTTTTTCCTGAAAAAAGGAGGTTCACGCAGTCACTCAGTGCTTGTGGGTATGGTTGTTTTGATACCTCTCTTGACTCTTCTTCCCTCCTGCCCTTCTTTTTTTATTAATGAAGCTGCTGGGCAGTTCCAACCATGCTTGACAAGTCTCAAAGAATCAACTTCTTATAAGCCTAATGCAAATAGGCAGCTGGGCAAAGAAGAAAGTCCACAATGTGTCTTTCCATCCCCTGCCCCCAAGGTGATCACAAACTGGGTCACCCCTAGAATGGCACATCTGCTGATACATGGCTTCATGAAAGAGCATTTCCACAGGCTTTGATGTGCCCTCAGTTTCCCTCTCCATGGGCTGGCTCAACTCAAACAGTGGTGAGAAACTGTGGACACTGGGCTTTTTGGCAGGTTCTCTGCCTTCACAAGAAAATAAATTAATAAATCCATTAAAATCTAGGCAGCTGGCTATGTGGGCTCACTTCGTGCCCTTTGATCTATACACCCATGGCTCTGTGGTGATGCTTACAGCTGCTGACAGGTGATTTGCTGGGGTCTCTGTTCTTTGTTGTGCTTGGTCTCAGCATGAAAATTTCACAGCGGTTAATGAGATCCATTGGCCATGACAATCCATCCCCTGTGCATCAAGTGCTAATTAGTGTCAGCTTGTCACAATAGCAAGATGAGTTGCAAAATAAAACCATCAAGTGCACTCTGATTCTGATTTATTACTTATTTTCTTGTCACTGTGTCTGAACAATAATACCAAAAAAAGTCAGTCTGGCCTCTTCTTTGGCTTCATGTGCTGTGGTGATGATTTCCCTGTAATTAATGAGGTGCATTATCTAACTCCCTCACCTTGCAGTAGGAAGAAAAGTCCTTTTTTCACTCTTTCATTGTTTCCAAAGAGTTTCTCTGAAAGCCAGGGGAAAACACAATCATGCAGAGTGAATGGCCTAAAAGGCAGGCTCCATTCATGGTTCTGCACACTCCAGGGTCCTTTTGTTCATCAATTTAATTAGATTTAGTGTGGACTCTACCCACATCAGTAAACACAGCATTGACGTTTCAGGTCCATGCAAAGGGGGTTGTGAGATAAGTTCTTGGGGCCTGATCCTTTTACATCTGAGCCCCTTTTCACAGCTCTCTCCTTACAGCATTGAACGAACTGCTGCAGTTTTCTAGAGTGGCACAAATTTTGCCATATTAAAGGTGGCTTTAGAAACAAACTATTTGTGTGGAAGAATTCTAGAGAATGGATTTTTATCACAGTTTTACCTGGAACCAGCCTAGTGACAGAACTCTTGCTCTTTCAGACCTGAGATGCTGAGATAAGATCAGTCTCACTTTGTCTGTGCATTACTGTGCCAGACATATTTTCTCTAGGAATATTCATCCACTTCTAGCAGTAAATTTTTGCAAGTGGCTTGATTCATATTTATTGTATTTTGTAGGCCCTGTCTAGAGAGTAGTGGTTGTGATTAAAGTAAGTATGCTACTATTAATAATGAAGCAGCAAAATGAGAGCTGGCATAAAACTCATATATGTCCATTCATCTATTTGTGACGAACTATCCAGTAGTAGTAGTAGAAATACTTTCTTTAGTGCCATCCCTTTTTTTTTTTTTTTTCTTTGAGCAGTATTTATAAGGTGCTAAAGCTGTGCAAATGTCAGAGGAGGGACAATAAGAATGACCTAGGTCAGGAGAAAATGGTGAATTATCTTTTAATACTATTCTCTAGGCTCTCCCTCAGGTTTCTTTCCTGTGGGATTATGCCTAGCACCATTGAATAATGAGTGTTCTGGCTGCTAATTACAATTGAAGACTGCTTCTAATGTTGGTCTGTCCTTTTTACACCACCAGCTTGTGTACTCAGCTTGGACTAGTCACCAAGGTACCTTCTTACACACTAGCTTAGAATGATCCTAACCAGAAGTGATTAATCTGTAATACACTTACAATAAAGCAATAATAAAGTATTGTATAGGATACCCTATTTCAGAGCAGACCTCTTAGCCTAGGAAGATTTTGACTTCCTTATAGCATTCCAAAATCAAAACTAATGCTACTAATTTTTTAATTTCAAATTATTTAATTTGGTGTGGAGCCTTTTCACTTGGATAGAATCAGGAATTTTGTTGGATGGTTTGCCTTGCCCTGTTATCCCCATTGGGTAATTTGGTATCATTTAGACCAGTAGCAGAGAGACCATGACAGCTTCCCCAACTATTGTTAGTTTGCAGTTTACTGGTCTCTTCTTACTTTGCAAATAGGTCACTTCTCAGTCATGCACCAGCAGGCTGTCAGCAGAAGCAAAAGGCTGTGTTGAGCTTCTCACATGCAAACTATGGAGACACGAGAAAATAACCTCTCTGAAATAAAGAATTGAAATGAGCACAGCAGAGTGGAAGATCCTCAAATGCAGCATACTGTTTGCACCTTGCTCCCACTCCCCTCTTTGATCCTCTCCAGCTCCTTTGTGGTTTTTGGTTTTTTGTCCCTTTGGTTTTGATCAAACAATGTTAGATGCGCTGCTTTTGTTGTTACTGGTGATCTGGGTGGTTTTGTTTGTTTGTTTGTTTGCTCCTTGTTTGTTTTTTCCACACAGAAGGCAGACTCTGTTAACATCTTAACATCTTACATAACAAGTCCATAACTGGAAGTGCTAGTGTGTCCATGAGTTTCATTTAATAAGTTCTTTTTCTTCTTCATGCTGCATACTGCTGCTACAGTAGCAACTAAAGCAGAGAAAGATTTGACAATCTGGAAGCTCTGCTGCTCACTGCTGTCTGTTTCTGCTTTAATATGGAGTTTTATTTATTTAAGGACCTAAATGCCTTGCCGAGTTCCTTGAGTTTTCCTTGGTGTAGATAAAGTTCTTCAGGAAAGTCTCCTAAAACTTCCTGTCACTTGCAGGCATTGGCTTGCGATGTGCTGTCTTTTGTTTTCTTTTAGTAATAGTTTCATAAATAAATAAAAGGGAAAATGGCTACAAAGTGGGAAAGTAAAGTAATAATTGGAGTAACTGTAGAAGAGGCAGATTGGAAGTTGAATGTAATTGTCAAGATCAGATAGTTTTTATATAACCTGATGTAGATAAGGTTTCAATGGGGTTATAGTTTTTTTGGTTTTTATCTATTACCTCTTAGCCTTAGAAAAATTACATGACCAAAGTCACACATGATCCTGTAGCACAGCCAGGTTATGAACTAGGAGCTCTTGTGTCCATCTCCATTATTTGATCTGCAAATTCACCTGCCTTCAACTGTGTTGCATTGTGATGCAACCCCTTATGATCCGAATTTTTAAGATCTCATTGGATAGTTAGTTTTCAGTTTAGAGCGATTTTGTTTGGATCATCGTGAGTCTTGAAATGCTTCCTCAAGTGTCCCTCTGAATCATGATGACCCATGTGCTAAAAAGCCTACAAAATGGGAAGTGAGTGACAGAAGGACCATGCCTTTATTTTTGTCTGAATTGGAATATGTTTTAAATGAAGGTGTGGCCACCCTGCAGGTTGCATGTACTAGTTATTTTATATAACCTTTCATATTCAGACCTTCAGGGTATGTGACAGATAGGTAATTTTAAAGAAGATATCTGTGCAAAAGCATGGCTTTGCTGAAATGATACTCATTTTTCCTGTAAGTAGGTCAGAGGAAAGAGCAATCCAATGTGACAACCTTGGTTTGTTTAAATGTCTAAAAACAACCTAACTGATTAAAAGAATGAGAGCATACAACAAAAAGATCCCACATGACAGAATAAACAGCATTTGAAAGAAGGCAGTTTGTTTTCTAACGTGCACTTTATTTTTTTTCAGTTATGGCCCCCAAAATTGTATCCCTTTAAGTTAATTTAGTTTTGAAAGAATGTAACTTGTTTTGTTAATTCAGCATGGAGTTAGTTTGTTTACATAAAACACTCTAGCAAAAGAGATTGGCAGAGTTTGTGTTGTAAATACAGGGATCTTTTCAGTTAATTATATGCAAATCAGCTTTGTTAACAAACACCTAAATAACTCTCCCTTGTCATCATTAGCCTGGGAGATACAGTACATTTCTCAAGGAACCAGACAAGGAATATTAATCAAAGCAGCTTGTAAGTTTTAATAAGCTTATTAATTGTTGACCTCTGTGTTTCCAAGAAGTGGTATTAAAATTGAAAGATAACCGAGATCTTTTTTTGTGAGGAAATATTATGCAGGCATATATGGGAAAAAATGTCATGGTCAAATTTGGGTCATGCAAAATAAAACCTCAATCTAGCTGCTAACATACTGACAACTCAAGTTTTTCTAAAAAAACTATGTCTAGCTGATGAGAGTTTAATGGCAGAAATGTTCCTGCACTGAAAGACATTCAGTGTTGTAGAGAAAGACGAGAAAAAAATGGAAAAATGTTCAATTCGTAGTTTCCCAGATCAGGCTTTTTAACTTTCCAAGACAGTAGTGGTGCAGTTCTGAATCTGTTTTCTAAACAGACCTTCTGAATGTCAGGTGATTCTAGCTGTTACTTCTAGGTTTGAACAATCGTTTAAGGCAGAAGTAATCTTGAAAAAAGCAAACAGAAAATGAAAATGGGAGCAAGGTTGGGGAAGATATCTGTCCTCCATGACTGGTTGACCTTGTCAAACTTTTCATAACAAACCCGTTAATGATAAGCACAAGGGTGAGACCCAGCCTGGGGAATCTGGTGGTGAAGTTCATTGATGCCTTCCTTGAGGGAAACTTTTAAGTCTGACCCTCAGCAGTGATCAACCCTCACTATCATCCCTTCTAAACAAAGGAATATACTGCTTCACATGGCTAACCCTAATGTTGTAGAGAAAGATGAAACACTCTTATGTTTGTGTGGAAGGATATCTACGAAATAAGGGACATGTGAACAATCCAGACTTTCCAGAGAACCTGAGCTGGGACGTACTGGAACTGCTGAAAGCATAAACAACTTCTGGTGCAGGGGGCATGAACATCTTACAGGTGCAGGAGAAGAGCCAGCCGCCATTAATGACACAGTTTTAATTTCTTGAAGAAGATGGGTGTGAACATCTATGAACGTGACTTGAACATGACTCGCAATGTGGCCGATCAGGTTGGACTATGGGCCGTTATTTGCGATGAAGCCAATCAGTATTTATTGGGTGTGGTCGAGGGTTATAAATTGCACTGGAAACACGGAAATAAAGGTTCACTTGTTAGATCACATTGATCGTGACAGTATCCTCACTCAGCTCCCACATGTTTCCTTCTACTGTTTTTCTGACCTCAGCTCTGGCAATAGTCTTTAATGCTGTGTGCAGGAGCAGACTTTGGTGTAATTAATCCTCTAATTAATTTCTAATAGCTGTCTATCCATGTGTCAATAAACAAGGAGGATACACGACAATAAAAACATCTGTCAGAGTAACATGCAGTGTTGTTTCAGAGACACACAAGAAGGGAGGGAAATGAGTAAAACAAGAAAGAAAACAAGGCAAACCACAAACCAAGATTAAATGGAGTCTAAGCAGGAGAGACAAATTTTGTGTTGCCATCTGATCTTGCCTAATCTGATTTGGTCATTTCCAATTCTGAAGGATAAATGAGTTCCCAGGGTGGGAGGATGGATACCTGATGATTAGCTTCTGGTACCCGAGTTGCTCTGGTCTCCTACTCTGACCCTTCTATGGAGACAACAGATGATGGCATCTGTTTACTTTCTACCACTGCTGTCCACATGAAGTCATCGTAAATGCATATGGATTCACTCATCCAAGAGACTGTACCTGTGTAGCAGTGAGTGACAAAGCTGGCCAACAAAAATACTGGAAAGTAGACTGTACTTCATTAGGTGCAGCAGAAAAAAGGATGAAACTTAAGAAAACGTTCTGCTGTCAGCTAGTAATCTGTTCCAGAACTTTTCCACCCAAACTTTTATGAGGAGGGGAAGAAATTAAGATCAAGCTGTTCTTATGACCACATTTCAGTTTTGATGGGATATAACTGAACTGGAAATATTTTGACCTGTTCTACTAGGCTCATTACAGATAAAAAGGAAAAAAGAATTTAAATGCTGACTGAGACATTTCTAAATCCTGGAACGTTAGAGGCCCAGGAAAGCTCCAATGATCATCTGTCCAGAGAGCACACTGCTCAGGGAGAATAGAGCTGCAATACAACCCGTCATATTCTTAATTAGTATTAGTCTTGTTTTCCAGTTCTCTCAGGGTTTAGATAGCTCCTTGAATCTCCAGACAGTCATAACAACTGGAAGCCATCTCAATTTTGTGTCTGCAAAGTTCTTGTGGCAGTAACTCCAATTGACATAAAACAGAGCAGTTGCATGTGGTGGTGGGTTTGGGGGTTTTGTTTTGTTTTGATTTGATTTGGTTTTCCCCTGTGAAAAAACATTCTACTCCCAACTAGTCATAGACTTTGGAAACTGTAAAAGGGTAATTCTGTCTTATTTTCTATTTTAAATCTTTTCAATCAGCTTTCTTCTTACCATACTTACGGCCATTGATTTATTTCAATTAAGATTCTTCTATTCAAGACCATAATTAGCCATTGTCACTACTAATTCTCATCCTCTTGGATTATTATAGATAGAACTAAAATCCCTGTGGACTAGTTCAGTGGCATTTGCTCACCTGCAAACTGGAAGAGAAAGAGCTCAAAAGTCCCCAGTGAGGCATACTTGGGACCAGGAAAATGTTTCAATACTAATCTCACTGAATTGGTGGGTCTGTTTGTTTTGATTTGGTTTATTTAGTTTCTTTCTGATGATATTTTCTACAAATCATCCTGCAACCTTGCTTAGAGGATAGAAATGAACCAGAAAATGTCTCTTTCCATGAGGGCCCAAAGGGGTCTAATATAGATCCATTACTCAGAAGTGGTTGTGAGATTCCAAAAAGGTGGTTTTAAACCGAGTTGTTAAACATGCTTTTATCCTCAGAACTAAAGAATATGAATAATATAAGTTACCTTGGGTAGTTGTTTGTTATGCTAGATCAACTTGACTATAATTCACTACATGCCAGACCTTCAGTGGTGCTATGAGATACCCATCACATGCCAGATTTGTCTTGGTGACAGTTTCTCTGCTTTGACTCCTTGCTTTAGGGAATTGCAGTTTGATGTACCCATGCAGCTACCTTAAGTCTCCTGAGAAAGGTGGCTTGTACTCCCTCATGCAGTGTGCTGGAGCAGTGTTGGTAGGCAACCACACCTACCAAAGGAAAGCCAAAATAGAACACACACCACTATGATCTGCACAAGAAACACACAAAATTTGCGGAAAAAGACAATAGGGACATAGAATCACAGAATCACTAGGTTGGACAAGACCTCTTAAAGCATCAAGTCCAACCATAGACCTAATACCACCTGCCCACTAAAACATGTCTATAAGTGCTACATCAACACATCTGCTTCTATTTTTTTTTTCTGGGATATTTTTAGACCTTGATGTAGTGTCCTGGTTCCACTAGTTGGTTTTTTATCTTCTTTGCTTACAGAAGCCGAGAACTAATACCTAGAACGACGTATTCAAACAAAGAGGCGGGAGATGGATGCCTTGCCTGGTGTGAAAGCCCACAGTGTTTGAGATGAGACTTTTTCACAGTCAATACGAATACATTGTCTTTTCTGCCCTGTAAAAAAAAAAAAAAAAACCACTCCTCATACTCATACACACAGAGTTTATTGAAAAATCTGGAGTAAATTGTTGTCAAGCCTCTTAAACATAGAATTCAGTGCCGTTACATCCGAGTCTTGCATAAAATGCTTGAAAAGGCTCTGGTAGTCTTCAGGGGGAAGGCTGTACATATTATAAATCGTTAATGCTTTACAGGATAGAAATTCAGTGAAGCAGAAAAGTGCTTGTTTGATTACTTTTTGCAGATTTTTTGGGTTTGGGATTCCCCCCCCTTTTTTTTTTTTTTTTCCTTCTGTGAGGCTCTGGAGACTTGCTCTTGGTAGGAACTGAGGAAAATAGAGTTTGCTGAACCAGAATCTGTTTCAGACCTTGAACACCAGCTTCAGTACTGCCAGGGTTTGGGATGCCTTTTACTTCAGCTGAGCAGGTGGGATGACTCCTGCACTTTAGGATATTTTTTCAGACCAGTGACTCACTAAAGAGATAAGGAGACCTGTAATATTGATTAAATTAAGAAAGTGCCAAATAACCTGTCACCTCTATCTGATCAGCTTTCTGTATCAAAATGTGAATATGAAAATAAGAGTGTTAAACTCTGAGCCTTTCCTGAGCCCTGCTCAAGAAAGTTTGCATGCACTAAAGAGGCATACTGTACCACAGAAAGCAGCTGTTTTGGGGACTGGGATTATGCAACATTTGGGAATATTTGAATTCAGGACAGATTTTTTTTGCTTCTCTCAGTGTACAGAGATCTGGTTTTCTGATTCAGATGAGGAGAAAGACTCCCATTTTTCTGTAAACACAGCAATATTTAAACCAAAATAATGAAAAAAACCCCGTCTCTAGTTTACACGTTTCGGTGTAGTTTTTCAAAGTATGAAATAAACTGAAATTAATTGGAAAATTTAGTCAGGCAAGAGAGGGCTAGGTGCCTGTAGTGCTTATATGCCAGTTTCATACTGAAGCCACAAGTCTTTTATAAAAGTGAATACATTCAAAATATAAATATATATATATATATATATATATATATACACAAAACAGCTCATATTTTAAATTGAGAGCTTGTCCATCTCAGTGAGTCAACAGGCAGAGGATAGTTCGGGCTTTGTTCAGTGGTTAGCAAGGAAGAGCAAAGAGTGTCCTTAGCCATATGGCCAAAGAAGGGATTGAGCTTTTTTTGATGGCCATGGTCAAGTGTACATGGATACATGGGTTTAAAAGGTATCAGAGAAGCCACAGGTGAGAAACCAGGAGATCATCTAATGGGAAAGATGGAAATCAAGGCAGGCTGGAAATCTCCATCATTGCAAGTACTAGAGAACTGCTTGCAATGATAATTATAAAAAACGCATTACATAGAGTTGTTTCTCACTTCCAAAAGCTAGGTGGGTGAGGTAGTCATCCTGAAGTCTCTTTTGACTCTATTTTCTATATTTTTCATAATTATGTTATAGAAAATGACTCATTTTCTGGCAGTTAAATGTGAGTGCTTCTGTGTGTGTACATGCACAGGCAGACAAATAAGAAGAGTGTGAAACAATGCCTGTAGTGTCAATTGCTTCAAATTTAGAATGGAAGGAAAGGTAAAGCATCCTTCAAGATGATGATCAAATTAGGCTAAGTCATCAAAAAAGCAGCTTGGTGTCCTGCATGTGCAAAATACTGATAGGAGGAAGCATTAATAAAAGAACAACAGAAACATCAGGGCTACACAAAACAGTTAAAATCCTTGGAAAGATCCTGCTTTCACCCTGCCTGTATTGAAAACGAATGTGGTGAGGAAAAGGGCAGAAAAAACTTTATCTGCCACAGTTGTGTGCAGTTATTTTCAATTGAATGCCCAGAGCTGCAGCTCTTGCTAGTGTCTGGGGGCTGAGGGTGTGGGTTTATATCCTGACATTGGAACAGCATGTGCCTGGCCTGGCCAAGGATACAACTTTTAGAGCAGCATGGAGCACAAGCTATGCTACTGCCCAGGTCGACTCACCCCCAGGTAAGGTTTATAGCTCAGCCCTGTACTACACTGGCACTGGGAGAGAGCAAGTCCTGTGTGGCACTCTCCCAGGTTGGGTACAAGAGGGTATAACATGACTGTGTGCTTCTGGCCTCTCCCTTAGTTTGCCTCCATCAAAGCTGGTGTAGCTGCAAAACCACCCATGGAATCACCCACCCTCGCTGGGGTCTTACCCAGCACCACTCTGCCATGTCCATGTCTGTAGAGACCCATCGTGGAGATGCAGCACATACTAGGACCAGGAACTGCCACCGCTATTTTTTATTTTATTTTAAGCATTTATGTTTAGTGGTATTAACTCCTCCCTGACCTTAGTGAAATGGAAAAGCCCAGGGAGAGAGCACTCCCCTGGTAATTCTGCAATGTGACCCTGTGGCTGGGGCATTGCTGTTTTTCCTAGATTCATCATAAAAAGCACACCTGCAGAAGTGTGTCGTGAAGGGGAATTTAATTTTTGCTCTCTCTCCTAAACATGGATGGGATCCCCAGAATTCATCTCTCGTTAGTTTCTCGTAACAGTGAAATTTCAAAGGGAGCATCTCTAGGCAAATGGTTTTACATTTTACAATACGGGCAGAATTTCCAGCATTTCCCATCACTGCACCTGCCTCAAGATTGTGTCTTTAATCCTGCCAGTTTGGAAGCAGGACACGCAAAGCAGAGTTCTCCAATTCATGGGAAGTTTTATGCCTTCTTCAGTCTTTTACCTGATTGGAGACACAAGGAGCTGCAGAAAGCTCAACACTGGCTCTAGATAGTAAGAAAGTATCCGTAACCAGGACTTCAGGATGTCTCTCCCAAACTTTTTCCCAAATTATCTGAAGTTCTCCATTTTTTCCTCCCTCAACAATATCCTTTCCTGCAGCACCACAGCACTGATTTACAAGCTAAATTTTCTCTGCAGTGTAAGGCATGAACAGATTCTAGTACTGGTTCCTTTTTTTCCATTTAATCACTCTTGAAAAGAGTGTTTATATGAGTCTAAGGAAAGTACAGGCAAGGCTAATTGGTTTGATGAAAATTCAAACCCTATCTTTCCCACCTGAAATCTGGTTTTGTTCGAGCCTGATATCAAAGTAAATTGTGTCAGCACAATGATGCCTTTTGCCAGCTATGGACCACTGCTCTATGCATTCTTTTCCCTCACCATGTTTTGTGTCCTATGCCCTCTCTGCATGGGTACATACAACCCTGGTTCTTAGGAAATCCACCTTTCTTTGCTGCAGATGTTGACCTGTTAACTGATCTCCTTAAAAAAAAAAAAAACAACCCCCCCCAAAAAAAGCCACCAACCCACAAGACCCCAAAACATTTCAGTGCAGGAGTTCCAAGTCTGTTTTATGCAGGTGCCTCAGTCCAAGGTTCACATGTGAAAACTCCAGAACAGCTCAATACCCTGTATACAGCCCCAGTATAGCTTCAGCTCCTTCCCAAGCTAAGGAAACTAGACCGTTAGCACAGCATGCATGTGTTCCTGCATACCTTTGAACTCATGGGCCAATTTTGATCTTCTTTTGATGGAAGAGGGGTTATCTTAAATACACTGGGTTTTTACCTGTTTAGATAGTACAAGAGGCCACAAAGAATACAGGAAAGCCCTTTCAAGATGTGAATCCACAGGCAGCCCAACTGCAATAGTTCCGCCAAATCATAAGAACTTCTGCGTAAAACCTTTGGTGTTACACTTGCTTTAGGTTCCTCTACATGGTGAAAATGAACTTTACCCTAAGTACAAAGCTCTTGTGACAAAAATAAAAATAAACTCTCATTGTAAACTCTGTAAACACCATATTCTTTGTTCCCCTCTCTTGAGGTTTGAAATATATTAATACAGTTTCCAGAGGAATTTCTGCAAAGCTGATGCAGATGGACACCTGTATAGATCTTCAAGTCTTCTTGGAGTATGAGTAACTGTCACCATCACCCAAAGACATCATAAAATCTGTCAGACAGTGCTGTGAGAGGAAGCAGAAATGGATTTTCTCTTTTTTTTCCCCCCTAATCTTAGTCTGAATGTCCTGTCTAGTTGCAGTGCAGTTAAAGACAGTGAGAGCTGTGAAAACTGAACATACCTGAATTTCTGCCTTTGCACTTCTGAAAATAATAATTAAATAAAAAGTTAGTGTTACTGAGTGTGACATCCGAAAATCTGGAACAGAAAGAGAAATAGCTCTTCTGAAAGACTGCTGAACTGAAATGAATGTCAGCATCCCATGGTGAGTCCTTAGTAACAGGTAACATGAAAATCTGTACTTCTGCATCTCATCCGCAGTTGCAATAGTGGCACATTTTCATTTCCTCCTTTTCTCTTCTCTCATAGCTTGGAGCTCAAGAAAAAGGTCCTGTCTGGGATTTACTGGCAATTGTAAGAGGTGAAAGTGTTTTAATTAGCTATTAAAATGCATACTGATGTCAAGGCTTTAGAGGATGTGCTCCTGTGATGTGTTAATTTTTAATGTGGAAAATTAAGGTGGTGGTGTTTGGGTTTTTTTTGTTTGGGGGGGGGGGTTGGGGGTTTGTTTGTTTGTTGGTTTTTTGTTTGTTTGTTTGTTTGTTTGTTTGTTTTTAATAAAAGGGTCTGTAGAGCACTGCCTAATGACTTGGCTGGATCTGATTGGTCATCATATCATTTCACCTTTTATGTGGCTGGACCCTTTTCAGAAGTGTGAATCTGTATGGTGGAAGTCACAGGTACGTTGCCCTCCTAGTGCAAAATTCCTGGGTTTTGTTCCCTGACTCAGCTCTGTATGTTACAGGCCATGTTACACGAGCTTCTGGCCAAGGTTTGTTCTTGCCTGGGTTCCAATGGCTGTATGTGATGAGGAAGAAGTAAGAAGGTCAATTTAGGCTTGTCAGAGATGTCAGTAGCAGCCAGAGAAAGATGAAGATTGATTCAAACATTATCCCTTGCTTTAAGTGCTTTTTACGACTGCCCAGCCCACAGTGTGGATCTCTTCTCTCTGAGGTTTATCTCTGATCATGTTAATGATTTAAGTAACAGCAGGAGATATTTTGCATTTTCTCAACATCCTCTAGCTCCATTATCAAGACGGGCTACTTCAGCTTGATTTCTTTTTCTTTTTTTCCTTTATTATTGGGCTTTAGAAATGATCCCTATAGAACAGCCAAGAAACTTTTGTTGTCCTCATACTCCAGTGAAGTTGAGACTCCCATATAGACCACTGAGAGCCATAGGCAGAGTCTGTCCTTAGGTGAACCTACCCTAGTTGACGCTACATGCAGTTCTCTCCATATGAAAGTAGCTCTTTGGAACAGAGAAACAACATGCCTTCAAGAATTGGATACAGCAAGTCGTAAATTAATAATATAACTTTGATACCCAGTGTTACCCTAAGAGAATGATTGGATGGATTTACAGTATAAACTATGTTTGATTTGGCTTGTATCCTTTCATGCTATTTAAAATTTCTTTACATTTCAGTGTTGCAAGAAAAATGCTCTGAAATATTTCAGTAGCATGAAAAACAAAGCATAATGTACAGAGCTTATAACAAAATGAAACCCAGTGCTGTAGCATTATTGGTTTGATTATTAGATTTGCTCCATTTTAACTCATGTCCTATTCCCCCTCCCAGTGATGCATCTGTTGTCAAACGTCAATATTAATATTGTTTCAGCTGAAGTGATACAGTTGTGCAAGAGGATTATAGCCTTGTCAATAAAACAGAAATTTGCACTCTCATTCACATGCATGAATACCTCAGAGATTTAATTTTCAGATCACAAGTGATTCTATTGATTGAAGTCTACAGGGGTCAAAGAGTAATCTACAATTTGTGTCTCCTTTGCCTGCGTTAGAGGCCTGTGCATTGCACAGAGGATAGTGGGGGGTAAATAAATACAGCAGCTGGTGGCAAATTCATGAGATTCTTCTCTGAGTTTCTTGTTTGGTTAGATTTTTGTGAGTTTTTTTACCCTTTAAGTTTTATCAGTTCCAACTCTGAAACTGGGACATATCAATCATTTCCAGGTAGGTAAGTTTTCTGATTCCTTCAGAACCATAAATGGTATGGTAATAAAACTGTATATTTAGATTGGCCTTGTGTGAAGAATTATGTCAGGCAGGAAAATTATTTTCCTCCTCAACAAAAAGACTAAGTTACCCTCTGAGCCTTTAAATCTTATCTTTGCTATAGCAAAGATGCAGACCATAAAAGTTTAGGTTCTGTAGCTCTAATTGCTCATGCTATGTTCTCACCCCATCTCACATGTTGAGTCAGAAAGAGTCTGTTCTTTGTAATGGAGGAATTGAAGGGAAAATCTAGGTGATTCAAAGGTTGTTTCTCTTCTCTCAAGCTGAACTAAGATATTAGCCTGCAGAACTGGAGGCCTCTGCAGGAAACGGTGTTTAGCTGACAGACAAATATAATACTGCATCCCTGCCCACCTCCAACTACGATAATCTCCCTCCACTGTAATAGGTAGCATATTGTGTTTTGTTCATTAAACCTGTATGGGAGGGTATGGATGGAAGATTTATGTGCTCGCAAGGCTTGATAGCTCAACCGAAGGACATCCGCAAAGTAAACAAGACCCGTAGCTGAGGGGAGTTGAGTAATCACATTCTTGCATAAGTTCACCCACAGGGCAACGAGGAAGACCTTCAGCCTTCATCCTTACGACCACCAGGAGGCAGAGAAAGACCCCCTAGCAACAGAAGGAACATGCGCAGAGTATCGACCTGATTGCGACATCGCCCTGATTGCGACATCGCGAATGCAGGAAATGAGACTGTATATAATGTGCTTACATGAGACGGGAAGGCGCGAGCTGCTGGCGGAGCGCAGACTCCCCGGCCACCCAGCGCTGCCTTTGCTCTTGTTCGCTTGCTAATATAATAAAATTCGCATTGGATTTTGACACTAAATTGTCCGTGTCTCTACTTATCACATCCACCATCTTCTTCCCAAACTAGACTTTTCCATTTGGGGCAATGGCAGAATATAATTTTTCTTTTCATTTCAGTGATATGTCTTCATTCCTGCTACTCTTTACATATACTTTGTTACTTAGTTTCATCTCAGCAGTAGCTGCATTTCTGTTTCAATTAGGGCTTTTATTATGCTTTTTCCAGTAATAGCTGTGTATCTATCACTATCCCAGTGAATAATGTGACTCATTGGTTCTGTGTTGCTTTTTCAGCCTCCTACTTGGTTTATGTCTTATTGGTTTTATTCTGACAGTGATTTGAAGGAAAAGAAAAACTTTATTTTCATTTTTCTTAAATGAGAAACATCCATGTGGCGCTCAATTTTTGTTAGAGAATTATAAAGTAAGACAGTATGAAACTGGAGGAAAAGAGGGGATTGTGTCTGGCAGTCCTCAGTTTCTAGTATAGTTCATTATGTAGTCTTGGAACAGGACCTCGAATAATTAAGTTCTTTGCAACAACAGCCTTTGCCCTTTTGAAAGAGTCATTGCACCAGAGGAAATACCAGTGTAACTGTTTGTGTATGACATCTATTACCCGCCTCTCTCTCTTGGAGCTAAAGTGATGGACTGAAAAGGATCAAAATATACGAACAGCCATCTGATTTGCGGGTGCCTAGAGAAAGCCAAGTTGGAGAGAGATTACTGTTTCCCTAGTATAAATTAAACTTGGAGTATCAAAGAATAAACTGGGACATGACAGCAAACTTTCTATAACTTTAGTAACAGGGATCACAGTAATGAGTGGGAAATGTGGAAAAGTGTTTTTCTTTGCAGATTTCTTCCCTGGAAACGGGAGGTCTTAATGGTGCAGGTATATTCCATTGATTTTGATCTGGGAAGTGAAGGAAGGAAGATTGAAAGGTGGTGGTAATGTACCTGGGGAGGAGGTCTGAATTGGATACTGGTCTTCTATGCGCTGGAGAAGACTGGAGCTGGGAGTGCCTGTCACAGAAGGGGTAGAAGGTTCTGTGGCAGCTAAAACAGAACCACACAGTCATTTCATCTTTGAGAAAAAGCATGTTGTTCCGTTTCCAGATTTTAAAGTTGTAGAGCTCTCAGAGACAAGGGAGGTCTTCGTCCTTCTGTTCAACTTTGTTATTTCTTCAGTGGGGTATGGAAGTACGAAAAGGAAAAACATGGATCTTTTGTTCTTTGCTGGTGCTGTCTTAGTCCTGGGACGGGGTGGACTGAGGTGAGATTCTTGAAGCATGGGACTGGTCCATATTCCTGTCTCCCCAAAATCAGAGAGCTAGCCTGAGGCTAAGAACATGCATGAGCTCTGCCACTTCTTTAGAAATAGATTCCCCTAGCTCAGTGAAGAGATGCGATATGAATGTACAGCCACTGATGAATATTTAACAAACTACATTCCAAGACTGGAAGATTGAAAAAAAAATCTTTCCATATCTTTTCCTCCATCCTTAGCCTTAACTAGGAAGTAAATAACTCCAGAATATATTTTTGGAATGAATTTCAATATGGTTTTTGCTTCTTTATAGTCTGAGTCACATCTTCACAAAAATGTACTGTCATGGCATTCTAAGAGACTCTAGTGGCTTATCTTGTTTAATGCTGCTCCATCAAGGTTGCCACATGAACATAATCTTGTAAATGAAGCAGCCAAGGCAAAGACGATCAGTGTCAGACTTTGACATACATCATATGCTTTTCTGATCATCTTTCCTGCATGGAGATCAAAGGCTAGAATATACTGCCAGATTAGCAAGGACCATCAGCCTTTTATTAATTTATTTATTTACAGAGATCAGCAGAAAATGAAAGGTTGCTTTAAAAATGGCTATCAAAGTAATTTGAGTATACATTTTTGGTTGGTGTTAGGAGTTTGGATATGAAATGCTGATGCAGGAATCCCAAGACAGAGGGAATGTCCAACAGAAAGATATTTTATCTCTGTCTCAAAATACTTGTTCCCTATGTGCAAGTGAGTGCCACAATGAGAAACTGCAAGCATCTGCAGCAAGATGAAATCTGTAGTCCTCAACACTTCAGTATTTGCTAGCTCAGTTTCTTTTTTTCATTAGGGATATTAATGCTATTTTTGCCAACATGTTGACTAGTCACTTCTTATTCACTTCAGATAGGGACTTGCATAAATGAACTCTCACCTCATACTATCGTGTGTGTATGAGTACAGTTTGTTACTCTGGGAGTAAGAAACGCAACTGCTCAGTCTGACCTGTGATGTGGTGACCAGTTCTGATGAGGGAAAGTGTGGATAAGTGTGATGGTGAGACCCCTGGTGTGCCCATCTGATCAAAATATCACCTACAAAGGTCAATCAAGTCATCATCCTGTAACCTGATGTTATATCTGCCAGCTTGCTGCAGGATCTGGAAGTCTCTTTGGGGCACTCTGACATATTGCAAAGGAATATACTTGAAATACTTGGTTATATCTACACTAGTAAATATAATAAATTTCTTGCAATTATGTATGCAAGAAAATTACATATATGTTGCACATGTAATGGCTAGAAAATCTTTTTGCCAGTACAGAGAGATACTATCAGCTGTTTCTGTAACAGAACAGAACTGCTGACTTGGTTCGTCTTTCTCTTCTTGTTTTCTTTCCTAGGGTAAATTTCATCCATGCTAAGAGAGTTTTTTAGGATCACTTTCTTTGGCAACCTTTTAAATTCAGATAAGACCTTGGAGATGCATCAAAATTGAAAGCTGTGAAATGTACAGCTTGTCGTGAAAACAGATCAATTCATAATAATACACCCAATTTATACAATATTGGAGGTGTTCAAAACTCTGTACAGACATTAACTCATTAAATGGGACAATGGTTACAAGCTGCCACGGTTTTGATTTGTGGAACTTGAAGCCACACTCAGTTTAATTCTAAATAGGCTAGAATTTCAGCTTCCTTGCTCTGTGGAAAAGTTTTGTGTTTGTGTGTGAAGGATACAAACAAGACATGATTGTGTGTGAGAAATATGACCAAATGCTAGAAGACTGTGAAAGGGAAAGCTCTAAAAATAAAATCCGTAGCTGTTTATTTCCACATCCACAAATAGTTGTTGGAGGGTCACAACATAAAAAGCACAGAAGTCTCTCCGTGCTCACTTTCTGTGACACGACCTGATGAAGATGTCAAAGCACCATGTTGCTGAACCATCCACAGCTGGTTTTGAGGGTAGAAGTTGATTCTGTAGTTTGCTTTTTGAGTTCAGATTGTTGAAAATTCTGAAAACTGAAAGTTGAAGATGTGATCTCAGGACCTGTGGGTTGGTTTTTTTTTTTTTTTAAAAAAAAAAAAAAAGGCATGAGTGGGAGGAAATCTCAGATGAGTTATCTCTTTTAATTGTGTATGTTCACAGTACGGATGTCTCCATTTGAGCTAGCCTCCCCAGACTCACTGGTAGTCAGTGAAATAAAACAAAGGCTTCTCCGGACTCTTGCACAGCTTCATCTCGCTTCTTAGAAATGTCTGTGGTTTGGTGGGGTTTTTTTTCAGAGATGTGCTTTAGGAGATTCATTTTCCTATTAACTATAAATGGACCTTGGAAACGCTCAGACAAATGTCTACATATCAGCCTCTGGTGTCAGGTGACATTAATCTCACTTCTGCTTACCAGAATTTTGAAGGTTATTCCCTACTTCAAATGAGACCCTAACACGAGTTGCACTGAACAAAAACAATCTATCTTGCACTGATTTTTGTGACTGTTGCATGGAAATCCCAATAAGCCTTCTTTTCCATACTGTTTATAAGCCTGACTCGATTACCATCACAGAACGGCAGCTTCTCCCCTGCTGAACAGTTACTTGGTGTTTGAGAAAACCAAGAGAAGCCGCGTGCGGTTTCTCCTAGTGCCAGTGCTATTGCTGAATGACTAAGTGGGACCCTGCCGGATGGTCTCTGTTAGCCACAGAATGCCCTTACCTGCTCTGGCAGCTGTCATGTAGAGATCCGGAGACCGTAGTGATGAACGCTCTATGGTACTGAGGTCTGTTAAGTGACCTGGGGCAAGTCATGTCCTCTTGGTTTGTCCAAGAGAGCAGAGCATATCCTCGTGGTGACAGCTGCAAAACAGGTTACGGGGAGGGTGGCCAAGGGGAGGTGAGAGACATGACTGAAAAATGGGGGTGCTTAGGTTGGGAGCTGCAGGGCATGGGAAGAGGGAACAAAACTCAGGATCAGCCAAACTGGAAGGCTGGTGTGCCTCAGGAAAGAAATCAACAGTGAATAGAAACAGGGCTGCTTCTCATCACAAATCTGCTGTCTGCTTTCTCAAACTGTAGGCTTTTCACAGCCACTGGCCTCTCTCATGCACTGTGAAAAACCCAGTGAAAAGATACATCAGCTGTTTCTTGAACCCCCCTATCTCTATTGCTGTTTTTTTTTTTTAACCTAGTGACCACCTAAACCTTTCCTGAGAAATAATAGTCATCATGCATGGAGCATCTTGTGAAACACATCCCTATAAATTTTCATCTATAGTTAAATACATGTTAACTTAATTTTTCAACATTTGATTCTTCCTTCTGTTTCTTCTCTTTATGTCTATAGGCCCACTATGCATGGACACAAGGTTCCTGTGACAGCCTGGTGTATTAATCATGTGAACGTCCTGTGAACAACTTCTTACTGTCTTACAGGCTGCTGGTTGTTCAGAAACTGAGCTGAGAGAATCTCTAAATAAGCCTCTAATACAAATAAATAACAAACATTGACCCTTAAGGACATTGACAACACAGTTTGATCCCAAATGGCAGGAAGACATGGCAATCTGTCTTTGTTCTATCAGGAATTTTTTTTTCTTGCCCTTTTACTTTCCAGTCTTTTATCTTCAGTTGAGAAATCTCAGGAATATTTGATTTTTAGAGACACTTGGATGTTCATGTGGAGAGTACCCTCTGACTGCCTCTTTCTTCAACATGTTAAGCAACCTGAAAAGCATTAAAAAGTAAAACAGTCCTAAGACAACTATTAGCACGCTGTCTCACCAGAAGCTTCCCACTGTATTTTATTTAACAAACAAAGCATTTATTGGCAAAGACAAGCACTGCTCCCTACTAGCATCACACACTTTTGGAAATAAAGCTTATCAAGCTGCATATGACAATTTCACAACTGGAGAGCAGCTTCTCTGGCATGTCAGTTTTGGTTAGCGTGGACACAGCTGTAAAACATGGGATTTCTATTCTGCCTGATGAACAGTCAATGTGATGGTGTTGTTGTCAGGAGCCAAGAAAAAACAGTTTTTGTGTCTGTTCAAGGTACACCACTAAAAGCATGTTTTCCTGTGGGTCTGCATCCCGAATAGCATTGTGATCCCTGGGGATTATGCCATGAGAAACACGAAAATGATAAAAACCACATGGTTACTGATATTGTTCCTATTGAAGAGAGCAGGTGTGTATTTTAGCAACATCCGAGAAAATAAATATGCCTGATACAAATAAAATAGCTTTTTTTCCTCTCCTGCTCAGCTTAGTCAGGGAGGACAGGACGCATCTACATGCTCATCTTGTCTGGAAACTGCTTTTCATTTGCTTTTGCCTGCTTGGAGGATAAACTCCTTTAACTGCCTTTGTTTCCTGAGTTGCTTTCAGCAGTTGATAAGAAGTCCTCTAATCTCCTCTTTTAAAAGCACTCAACACTGCCCATAAGCAATCTGATTCCTCTGAAGCTCTGTATTCTCATGTGCGCCTCATATCTCAGCATCAGTGAAGGGAAAAGAGTTGTCTGCATTATTTTCATACAGATGACTTTAACTGAAACTTCTGGCTATAGGGCACAACAGCTCAGATACCATGAGATGCATCCATTTTACTGGGCTTGTTTTGCTTTGAAGAAATAACAACTTTGTGATCATTTTAATCCTCAGAATTCTTTGTTCCTCCCAGCTGCAGGAGAATGGGGCAGTGGGGAATACAAAGCCAGGTTCCCCTTGCTGCAATAAATTGTTCATGATCACTGCTATGGAGGAAGGATTGTTCCATCATACTTACAGCAGGCACCGGAAAGATGGTGGAGAAAGGCAATGTATACTTTTTGATTGTTTCTCCATTTCTGACAATGATCCAGAGCATTACTTTGGGCAGGTCCCATGCAGACTCTGTTCTGGCACCACAGAGCTGCTACTTTCAGCCCCAAACATCCTGACATCCTTTCACCCTGCCCAGAAATGCCCCAAATGGCACTGAAGTGAATGGATGGTGTTACTTCTGGACTGGCCTTTGCTAGAAGCGGGGAAAAAAGTGGTGAAGGTGAGGAAAGGAAGTCTCAGATACATAGACAGGACTAGAGTCTCCTCCAACTGACAAGCCCTTCAGTTCAGTTAAGACGAGTAAAATTGTAGTGTTTTGGTGCCTATCTAGGCCATGTTTTCTTGCCCATGGGATGAAATGAATAGTAAAGTGAATTTGCAGTTGTTCTTTTTCTGTCCCTTTTGAGTGACAATCACTTTTGAAAATTTGCTCTGTGACTGGTTGCTTCAATAAAGTCATGTGTCTTTTGAATATCTGGCCTCAACAGTGGGATTACATAATGTGGAAAGCTGACCCTCAAGTTTTCAGAGAGGCCAGCCCTCTGTGCATATGTCCATTAATAGTTTGTTTGATCTGTCTGTGTTCCTTCATTAGGAGTTTAACTGCTGGCTGTTGATCTGTGGTCCATTCATAGTTGAAATTGAAATTAAAAAATAAAATGAAAAAAAGAGAGTGAGTGGGGGAGAAGAAAGGATATGCTTATACTGCTCTTGCTTAACATGCTGGAAGTTTGCACTGCTAGAGGCTTTCCACACGATTTGACCTATCAGTAGGGAACTGAGCTGACTCAATGTCCTAAAAATATTTACAAAAGGCTGTCCTCATGTTTCAGGCTTCCTTACAACAATATTAACTACTGAAACATCAAAACCAGAATAGAGCAAAAAAAGAGTTCTCCTTCTCCCCACTACATGTTGTCAGACCTGTTTTTAGTCTCTCTCCTAAGCTACCCTGACCTCTTCAGGTGGCTTTCCACAGCCACTTTGAGTTTGCAGAATAAAACAAAACATATTCCCACTTCAACATTGGTTAGTCTTTGAATATGTATGTGTGAATGTGTATGTGCCTCTCTGGGGTACAGCAGCAAAATGCAACCTTGAGTGTTTGTTTGCCAGGGATGTCTGCGTGCTGAGAACTGAAAGTTCCCACTGCATTCATTAAAATACATGTTTTGGGCTGAGGGCATCATTAACAGCTTGGTATTGCTCATGGCTCAGAGTGGAGCCGTTCACCGCCATACGGTGTGTCAGTGGGGATCACACTAATGATCTGGAACGGCAGGGCGAGCTGGGCATTTGGAGGGACGTCACACATTTTGGGCAAGGCTTTGGGGAAAACTTGCTTAAAATGGAAACACAGCTGCAGCAGGACTCCTTGAATTTTGATAAAAATCTATGTTTCAGAAGTCTGTTTTATTGATATTTACTTCCTTTTTAATACACAATATTTTGATTCATATACAAAATATATGCTTTCTTTGTAGCAATTATGTAAGAGCTCCTTACCTTAAAGTCCTACCTTTTCTCAATATTTTAACTTTGATGGAAAATGTCTTATAGTGTTTATTTACATAAGTTTTATATGAACTGGATTTCTTTGCTTCTAGCAGTCTAGGATGGGTGATGGATAAAGCAAGTGTGGATTGCAGTGTTGCAGTGTTGCAGTTGCCTAGCATTCAGGGCTCCTATGAGGAGGCCCAAAGATCAAAACTAACATTTCCCTATGTCTTCAGATGTGTAGAACTCTAAAGAAAGCTACTTGATACATTAAAAGTGGAGATGGGAAGGGATAAACAGTGCCAGGGAAAAGTCTGTTGATGTTTTTCTTTCTTTGTTTTGTTCCCCAGCAAAACTGATACTTCCCAACCAAAAAAAAAAAAAAAAAAAAAAAAATTACGAAGTATTTCCACCTTTAACTTACATCATCTAATTTTTGTAAGTTTGTTTTGTTTTGTTTTTCCCTAGACACTAATAGGAAGAAAGCAGGATGAGAAGGAAACTTTTCCATTCATCATTTAATGGTTTCTCGCTTTTTGAAAGAAAATTTCAATACTTGCACATGAGCACACAAACTAACAAACACATATGTACAAAAATGGCACATTTCTGGAGTTTATCTTATTCTTTTAGTTTCACTACTTTTATCAATCTGTTCTTAAAAATATCTGGATCCTCAGCAGAAAATGGTTAGCAATTTCTGACTAGCTCTGTGTATCTGAAAAACTGATCAAACTCATACCTGTCCATTGGAAATTGGACAGTGAATCACGTGTGAAACAAAGCTTCCCTGCTCCAGCCTTTCAGTCAGGCCAGAAACAATCAACTCCAGATTTTTCTGTCCTGATCTCTCCACAATGTGAAAAGGTGAATGGGGAAATAACGAAACAAATGCCAGTTTCCCCTAAGCTGTGTCAGCCTGGTGTGAATCTGAAGCCAAAATTTGTACCAGAGCTAGCTTCTGAGGTAGTGCAAATCCAAATAGCTTTAATGAGTTCAGTTTATGATCTGGCCTTCGGTTATTACTTAATCTGGAGAAGCCAGCTTGTCTTTACTAATTACATGTTACAAATACCTTGCCATGCTTTGTTCATTAAAGCAAAGTAAGGTCAATACATATAGGCTAATGACTTTTGGATGCGTTCAAAAGCTTGTCCTACAAACACTTTGAGGTCAATGGGAGGTTTCTGCATGCAATCAAATTTCTTGAGCTTGGACTCTGTGAAGTAATAAGCAGGAAGAGTAATTAACAGATTATCTAAACCAGCAAAATGGGGACAGGTTCTGAATCTGTCCTTCTCTATCAGACCAGGAGTGATTTGGCAGGGGCCAGAGGCATCAGAGACTGGTTCCATTATATCATCCTCTGCTGATGCTTTGCCACATCAGATCTGCAGAGCAGCAGACTTGTAAACAAACATGTTTACGTTGCCACCTTGCAAAACAAAATGCTACTGGCTTCAATTTAGATGCTATTAAATCTTCAGCTGGAGACTGCTGTGTGACATTTTTGATTTTGCATGCATAACATACTGTAACTCAATGACAATGTCTGCTTTCCATATCATTCCTGAGCAAAATAGCTCTCTTAGCCATGCGGGTGTTGATGACAGATGTTTCAGATCAATCACTGGAAAGAGATAACAGAAGCGTCTTGGATCATTACAGGACATGAATCTTTAAAAGTAATTATAGGTGGTAACAACCAGTATGACAATTGAGTCCCTCCAGCCTCTGTTTCACTGTAGAAAAAAACTATATGTGATATTTCCCCGTAGGAATATGCTGCTGACTGCCAGATCCTGCTGCTTTTTGATGTGAAGTCACATTGTGCATGCTAAAAAGGAGAAATGTTCTTAGTACAAGATTCTTGTTAGCATAGCAGATCTAATTGGGATCGAAGGAAGCTGGCAAAGCAATTGGATGCTAATTTTCTCCTTTTTGCATAATTAAAAAAAGAAATATTCTTCTCTTTGTGTGCTATGCTATTGAACTGTCATGTAGCACATCATACACCCATGGTGTATTTTATATAATCTTTCTTAACAGGGATATAATCTATGCTTATTCTTTGAAGAGCTAAATTCTTGGTGGCTTCAGCTGGAGCTGAACATAGACAGACAAAACAATAAGGAAAGACTTTAGGATTTGGCCTTTTCCTTGGAAAAATATAGAAAGATAATACTGAATCAAAACGGCTCTTCACATTTTAAACTCAGAAATTGTTCTACTTCAGTTCAATTACTTCAATTTGATTGAAATACTGTAGCATCTAGTTTGTTTCTGCACCTCACTAGAAATCATTTATAAATTCTGGATTAAAACTAGACATATCCTGGTATGCCTCAGTGTAGGCAGAAGCTGTGGCTGGAGTCATCTGTTCTACATCCTTCTTCTCTCGTAAGTACCAATTTCAAGCAGAAGCACCTTAGGGTAATGAGTTTGTTAGAAGAGGTCCATTGATCCAGCATCTCTGTAATGGCATTAAATTAAAGTTAAGATGCTCAAATGCAGAAGTAAGAAACCAAGAACTGATGCTAACTTTCAAAAACACAGAGGCTAGCATGGGACAGGGAAGATAGATAGATACGGATAAGGGGTAACGGTTTTAAACTAAAAGAGGGTAGATTTAGACTAGATATAAGGAATAAATATTTTACAATGGGGGTGGTGAAACACTGGAACAGGCTTCCCAGAGAGGTGGTAGAAGCCCCATCCCTGGAAACATTCAAGGTCAGGTTGGATGGGGCTTTGAGATGTCCCTGCTCACTGCAGGGGGTTTGGACTAGATGACCTTTAAAAGTCCCTTCCAGCCCAAACCATTCTGTGATTCTATCATATAGAGGAAGTTTGGATGGTAAAGAGAAACATGGTATTCCAATGGGGGTATATGTCTTAGCTGTGAGACCTACCATCAAGGGGTAGTGCCTACAGCAGTTTCCAAGCCAGACTTTTTAGCAGAGGCCAGGACCAAGCTAATGTGCTATCTTCACTTGGAGCACGGGTGCACACATCTTGGAACCAAAACTGCAGCAGCTGATTTAGCATCTAGTAGCTCAGCTACCAACCTTTTTTGCAACAAGGGGGACTTTTGTGCATTTCACTGTACTGTAATTATACAGCTTAGTTTGCCTAGTGGTTGAAGTAATTTTGGATTTCAGTCTTCCTGAGCCTGGAGGCATACGTGAAAGTTTAGCCTGTCTTCTGTTCAAGGCATTTAGAAGAGTGTCACCTGGAACTGGTGGGACAGATCTCTTTCTGTTTTGTTTGCAAACTTGTCAAATCTTCCTTTTGAGAGGTATTTTTTAACTCTTTGTGCATCTGCCTCTTTGTATTTTTAACCTGACCATATTTCCTTAGGTCCATAGTGAGAATGTCATATGAAATTGAGAAAAAGAAACTTCATTAAGGTCCATGTGTATTAAATATACTGCCTGCTACTTTTTCACTAACAAGAATATTCCTGACAAACAAGGAAATTAGACTGATTTCGTAGGTCCAGTTTTGGTAGAACCATTAGGGCAACAGAGTTTATTTTACTATCTTCCAGGTACTTGCAAACAAATTGTGTAATATTTTGTTCCAAAATATTTTCAGATTTTCCAGTTTCTATCAAAGATAGACCAGTTTGTAATTCTTTTCCCTGAAGAAGTTACTCAGTTGCCCTTAATCAATCTTGTGAGATCTTCTCTGCCTTCCATGGTCTCTCAGGCTAATTGCTGAAGGTTCATCCAGTGAGTCCCCCAGATACTTTAAGGTTAGTTTTTGAAGGCAAGCATGACTGCAAGTTAACTAAAATGAGCTTGAATTTTTATTGTTTTCTGGCCTCTCTCCTTATCTGCTTCTTGTAAACATATGATGTTAGTTAATTAATTAATATTTTCCTTCTCTTTTCCTCTAGGTGAAGGGTACTTTAGCTTAAGAATAACTTTTTGCCCTTTCAAGCAGTCTGCACGTCATTGCAGCCTTCGTCTGTTGTCGCATGCCTAGCATCTGCAGCAGCCTTGCTTCCACCTCTGCTTCATCAACTCTTCTTTCCCTTTTTTTCAGCTTCCCTGGAAAGCTGTTTATTGCTTCTCTTATTACTCTTTGCTTTAGTTCCCACTTTCTTTTGTTATGGTGCATTCAGTCTTATTTAACATTACAAAACACAACGGATTTTTCCTCATGACCGATAACAGGATAACACTGGTGAACACTGTTGCTGGGGATCTGGTGATGTCTATCCCTTCTGCTCACATAAAGCTTAATGTTAAACATAGAATATATCAGACAGATTTCACTGAAGTAGCACCTTGGTTGAATTAGTAAGGCTACCAGTCTTCTCACTCGAGACAACCAGAATTGGAAAGAGTGCACAGTCGGGGGAACCCGATGCCTCAGAGAAATGCAGAGATAGGAGGGAAACTGTTGTTCTGCCTGGAAAAGAAACATTTCCTAGAGAAGAGACAGGCAAAATAAGCATACTTTAGTTGCAAGAAAAGACATAGAGAACATACTGGGAATCAGGGGAAATCACATATAGCAATGAAACATCCAATGCCAGGGGCACAGCTGAACCTACATCTTAAAGAAAGTTGATGTAATTTCGATTTCTGTAAGACAGGGATAAGCTGGTACTAGTGATTTGTTTACAATGGAACATATGCTGGCATGGGCTCTTTGAGAAAGGAAAATCCTGAACAAAATAGAAAGGGGAGATGCTCACATAGTGCAATTTGTCCTTCTGTATAGAGAAAATGAGATCTATGGGGAGAGACACAGCATAGTCTTGACGTGAAATCCCCCACTACAACAGGTGCCACAAGCACAATGCATACATTATCTCTTATATTGTCCCCTTCTTATATGTATTATGGCCACAAAGATCAAGGTGCTTTCTTAGCTTTGTCTAAATAGTGTTTCTTCCTCATTTTTAAGAGCCAGTTTACTGCTAGTCAAAACCAAACTAGCTTCCTGGAAATTTCCCACGTCAACATTTACATGTGCGCTTTTTCCATTTTCAGCATTTCCTTACTTCCCTTCAAACTTGGATCCATGTCCCACAGTGTATCTCATTTAAATCATGTACCTAGTTTAGATTAATTATACCTCAGTTATCAATGCCAAACTTTTAATTTAAATTAGAAAAGGAGAAAAAGAATATATCTAGAGGAGAAGCTCTGCAGCGCATACAGGTAAAATTGCTACAAGGCAGCTAGAAGGCTTTAGGAAACATCTCTGGGCTTAAATTAATCAATTCTGCTCATTCCAAGTGAATTCACACCATCAGGAGTCTGATAAGGGGCAGTTTTTAAGTGACTCACTTCTTAATGAAGTGCTTCAGCAAGTGACTAATAGGGAAATCGGAGTGTGCTGCTTAGCTTGCAGCTGACATTTGGTGACATGGTATCTGCAGGAAAATGCACTGGTTTCAGGTCAGGGGAGAAGAGTCTGTGAACATTTCTAGAATGGTCTCTATGCATTGACCTTACCCTGAATAAATGCTGTTGTTTAACATTAGCATGCAGGAGCAGTAGAGGTATCCCTGGTGCTCTCAGCATGCTGAGAAAGACAAAGACCCTTCCTTTAATAAAGTAATGTAGAATAAATTTTTGGGTGCTGGAAAAACTTACTGTGGGGCTGGATTTGGTGCTAAATTACCTTGTCACAAGGGACATTGTATGTCAAGGTATCGCTAAGTGCCAGGCTACTACAGAGCTGAATAAAAACCTTGTAACTAATAATTTGTAAACTCCTTCTCTTTCTGGCTTACTGGAAAATCTCATAGCCTGACAAATGCCTCAAACTGGTATTTTTAATTTAGTCACCCTATTCAGCAAATAAGAATGTCCAACAACTTCTGAATCTAACACCACCCCAGTTAAAATGGTCCTATTTTTGCTCCCTGACTAGAGTAAGGGGATTTTCAGACAAGGTCCATATAAATACTTGTGTTTGCCAGACTAATGTTTATTTTCTGTGAGATCTTTCTGTAACTTCAGCTAAATGCTGTAAGAGGTTTTTCGCTGTAAACCCTTTACCAAACAGCAAAAAAAAAAACCATTCAGCCAGCTAACCAACAGAGAAAGCCCACAACCTTTTAATAATAATAAACTATGATTGAATGGAATTAATTTAAAACATGTAAATATAGACTACAGAACATAGGATTCCCTTGTTGTTACACACGCATATTTTAATGAAGTGTGAATCAAACACATATTTAGCAAGTCATGCTGCATGTTCTACAAGAAGGGATGTCTGTATTTCTGAGTGTTACAGGGATGGCAAAACCAGTTTGTCTACACTGGAAGCATTCCTTTCCATATCTCTTGTGGTGTTAAGAAGCTGTTTTGATGTGATTTTGCAGGTGCTATTTACAGCTCAGGTATCACTAGGAGGGAGAGAGCAAAAGCAAAAACAACAATAGAAACAAATACCAGAGGCAGAAGACACAAAGAAAGAGGAGAGAGAAAGAAGGCATAGGGATGGAAAACACTATGTGCCAGAAGAAGGAACTAAATCAGGATTCATTCACTTCGGAATACTGGAACACAAGTAGAAGGTAAACCTCAGTTTCCTCACTTTGTGCATTGATAGCTTTTAAAATGTGTGGGAATATATTTCCTACATGTAAAGGAATGTCCACACAGAGTACTCTGGAAGACTTCTTGCCACTTCTCTACTTTAGACTACCTTTGCAATCTAATGCTAGGTTTCTGTCTAGAATTGGTGCAATTTTTTTTTTCAGATGTTTTTTGATGTTTATTTGATTTTTCCCTTACTTTAGATTACATCTACAATTGTGATAGTAGTGTACTCTGGTGTACTCTGTGAGAACACCATTACGTACAAGTGTGCTCACTGTGCTGTGACTGTTACTAACGCTGAGTGAGAAACAGATTTTTTTTAGTTCCCAGCAGCCATAATAGCTGGGAAAAAAAAACCACAAACAAACAAACATTCCCAGCATTACGTATTTGAGTCCAATACAGCCTTGCCTAAAGGTCGATGGCCTTAAATTTTTCACACAATGTGGAGACAGGATGTGGAAAGAGCAGCAAAAGTTGGTTTGAGATCCCAGCCTCCAAAAATATCAAGGTGTTGGTATTCCTGTTCAGGTCCATTTCTTTTTACCAGGTGGACCTTCCTTGGAAGATAAGGAAAGATGCAAGTGGACATGTCCTTATACACAACTGTGTTGGTGGCTATTCATAAGCCGGCTTGTAATGGCCAAACCGAAATAGATCTCTTGAAGCTGGCCGTTCCCCTCTGGCCAAAGAAATTAAATAGGAAGAAGGACGATCTAAACCCTATTTGATTCTGCCCCAAACATACAAGTGATTTATCCCAAACCTCAGAAAGGTACTTCACCAAAACTCTGTACCAAATCTCTTCAGTCACAATATCCTTTCCTAGTTGCTCTCACAGTAGATACACGTCACCTCAGGGAATACTGTAAAATAATGAGTTAGCCTGAAAGGAACAGTTTCCAAGAAAATACAGCAAGGTGATGATGGACAGCAAATCAAGCCTCTATTGGCAGCAGCACCCTGAGGTGCTCTGAGATCTAATTGTCCTAAGGGCTGAGCTCTAAAAAAAACTTTCTAAGCTCTATGAGAAGTTTCTGTCTCCTTAGATGACATCTTACAAAACACTTGTAAGGCCACACTGGCCATAGATCTGCAAACTCAAGTCTGTTTATGGCTGTCCTTGTGAGAGAGGTTTCCTGCACTTCATTAAGTTAGGGTTTTCCTTTCACTAAGTTAGGGATTTCCTTTCTTTCTTTGCTGATTCCCCATGACACATAAGGTGCAGAATCCATTAAATTAATCAGTTCCATGCAGTTTGGCTGTAAAGCTCAGTGGATGTTTTATTTTACCATTCAACCAGCATCAATTGATGATCATTAATGACTTAATACAAAATGCAGGAAGCAGCAGGCAATGGAAGATCAGTTCTCATCAACTTTCCCAGACTCTGGCTCAGGCTGTAGTACTCACCCTTTAATTTTCTTCCTTGCTAACAGAGTGAAACTTCTCATTGCTATGTTCCTGAGTGAACTTTTGTAAAATCATGTTGTACAAAAACATCTCCTTCTCTCCCCCACCCACACACACACAAAAAAAAAAAAAAAAGCCAAAATAAACAAGGAGAACTGCTAGCACAGCTAACTGGATCAATGTCAGAGAAGAACTCACTGTCCGTTTATTTTTCCAGGAAATTCCTGTGACCAGGAACAGAAACACAGGTGAAAGCTTGTATCTGGAGAAGTGAATCAGCAGCTCTGAAACAAGATGAAAAAAGTGTTACTTGAAGTTGAGAGTATGCTTCTTGTTAAATTAGTGAGGGAACCTGAGTTCATTTAAATCGATCACCAAGTTCCAATGACTCCTATTACGGTGCCTTTGGAAGGGAGAGAAGGATGAGCGGGGAGGGGAAGTGGTTTTGGAAAAGTAAATTAATCTTAATGCAATAATTTATTAACATCATTGACTTTGTAAATACTATAAATATATAGTTAATATTCCTTGCCCACCCAACATCCTGAGTCTCTTGGTCACTGAGGTCAGGGCCTGATGCCTGTTATTTGTATTCTCACTTCCAACTTCCCTATGCCTTATACAATGAAGTCCTGTTTGGCTAAGGATGTGGTCAATACCAGCCGCTCCTAAATTCAGGAGAAAAGCATTCTTTGACATCTGATTAGAAATAAGGGACAGAGACAGAGGCACAAAACATATTAATGGCAAAATATAGGCTTTTCACAGCCCAAGATTGTCTTGTTACACCCCCTCTGGCTGCAAGTCGTGTTCTAGGTCAATGTTTGGGTACCTCCTCCAGTACTGGGCTTGAGTTAGTCAGCCCTGGGTGTATTATTTTGGGTGATGAGTGTAAAAGAGGCAGATCGAACACAGGATTAGAAATAACTGGTCACTGTAAGAAGCAGGAGTGCCACAAAACAATTTCAGGGATAAAGTCAGTGTAGCATTGAATTACTCTTTAAATGAATCTGAAAGCCCCAGGAGACCAATAGTGAAAGGCAGTTTCAGCTTAAGTTTTTAGAATTATTTGAACATATTTTGTTTCTTTTGTTCTCTTTATTTGAATGTTTGTTTTCTGAAAATAGAGTAGAAATAAGAAGTCATTATGAGACAAGCAACGGCATAACCCTTTCGTTACAAATTTTTTCCTAAATGAAATTTCAACTACATAGTCACATCTAAGGAAAATTCTGATGTTGATGGTCAGTTCTTTCCAACAAAGAATAAATGAGTTTAAATAAAAGCAATTTTGACTACTTTAGAATTTAAATTGTTGTTGTAAATGCCATGCCCAACACCTGTTCAGATGGAGTGTGTGACAATACACTGAACAGAAATGCAAGTGAGTCTTGGGATTCATGCCTGCTGTTTTAGCTGCTGTCCTGGTTTGGCTGGGACAGAATCCCAGCCCGGCCATGCTGGGCAGGCCATTAGCAGTTTCCAGTCAGCCAGGGCAGCTGACCTGGGTTAGCTGCAGGTGCAGCCCACACCGTAATGTCATGGTCATTATAAAGGGGGAAGGTTTGCTGAGGAGAGGGAGCTCCTGTGGGGTTCCTGTTGGGGTTCCTTCAGCCTCTCTGCTGGCTTCTCCCAAGGACTGCTCTCTGATTGATTGTGATGACTGGGTATTCATTTGGCTGAGGACAACTCTGTATATTTCTTGGTATTGGTGGTTCATCTATTTCACTTTCACCCACAGGTCTGCTCTCCTTTTTCCTTATTCCCCTCCCTGACTGGTGAGGGGTTGTTGCGTGACAGAGAAACTGTTGCAGTTTAGACCCGGGTACAGGCTAAACGTAGACAAGTGAGGCATTGCAGTTTCCTAATTCTATTAAGATCTAGTGTAATCTTGAAATGTGAAGATCAGTGCCAATAGGAGTGTCATTTGGCTTCAGTTTAAGAAGTTCTATTGGATTTTTAAAAATGCTGTGAGTCTGTTCAGTATTTTTGATTAGTTGTGCTCCTGTTTATGTACTTTATGGCACTGTTTTAGAATATCCTTGTGTTGAGTTTGGCTATGGACAGAATGCTGTAGCTCATTGTGGCATCATGTGTTTCTGACAACCCCCTGGATATGCCCTATTTTGTTCTACTTAATCGAGAGGTGGGTAATTTACAGCCTCTGGGTCATCTGTGGCTTGCAACTTTGTTTCACAGAGCCTGTGGCAGATGATAATTTTATTCTGGATAAGACCAAGATGCATATTAATGAAGGTCTACCAAAGACATGCAAGAGGCCTGTTTAGAAGAGGAAACATGTCCTCATCCTAATCCAATGTACTATTCAAAGGGGTTATAATGGCAGGAAAATAAAAATTGTTTTGTGCATCACTCTGTCTAGATGTGGACCAGGAATTTCCAAGTATAATCTCTGTGGTAATTTAGACCAGCTTTCTTTCTGCTATGGGACTAGAAATCTGCTATTAAAGGGACTTTTGATATGTCCTTGAAGCTATTAGCTGGTACCATAATGATAAATGATAATGACTTTGATGGCTGTCAGGTCATGTTGCCATAGCTGTGTCTCTGGGAATGTTCCTCCTGTGGACTAGATGTGCTGTCACTCCTGGTAAGGGAGCAATGTGTTTAGCATAAATACCACTGTCTCTTCAAATTTTCGTGGCACATGAACTTCCTGCAGATATAAAAGGTGCCCAGAGAGTCTGTGGTAAGATCTGTCCCTGATGGGGTGAAAGTATAAAGAAATGCCAGTTAGCTCCAAAAGTCAATGTACTGGGGGAGCAGGGCCACAAATACCACTGTTTATCCCCATAAAAAGCACATGTAGGAACAGTCAAATCGCAGTAGCACCACAAGGAACAGCCAAATGCTGCAACACTTCACCCCTGTTTCATATACTCCCAGACCAAGCTGTGAGCAGGACAATATCAGCTGTTCACTAAATCACTTGCTCTCTCACTTTTTTGTCTGTTTTCTTTCCCTGGTCCCCACACTCCTCCCTCCCAGCAAACCCATGCATGGGAAGCTGCCTCCTCTGCGCAGCCTCCTATGTGGGTTTCAGGTGACAGCAGAGCAGTAAGAAAGAGCTCTTGGAACTGACACACATCATCTTCCTCAGCAAGGACCCTGTGAGAAAGTATTTTTGGAGCAAGTATTCTGATAAGGACTGGAAGCCTCTGGTTCAGTGCTCAGGGAAGGAATGGCTATTCTTTCCCCCCACACACAGTGTTTTCTAGTTGTAGCAGCAGTTACAACTTCAACAGATGGTTTGGTTCAAAGGAAATCTCTGAAGAAATTAAAACATCTCCAGTTGTTGAAACAGGTAACTCACTAACTGATGAGCATTAGGACAGACTTAATAAAGTTGCTCTTCCTAGCACCTATCAAAACACTTGTTTTGTCTTCTGCAAAAGTTCCAGAAGTCTCTTAATCTCCTGGCTTTATCTGTTTTCATGATCTGAAACCCTTGGAAAGACTGGCACATCTCTTTCCCATGCTGGTCTTGTTTTTTCCACAGTGGTGCTGAATTCTCCATTTGTGGGTTGCAAAGCATAGTGCTGTAACTACCTGTGCTCGAGGCCTGAAAACAGACAATTTGGTGCATTGCAAATCAGTTTCAAACTCCATTTCGTTAGCAGCACCCTTGGACTGAAAGTTATAAATAATTCTAACAATTCTAAACATCAAGAATGCTATGAATTATGGGCTTTTCATCAGAACAACGTGTAGGATCAATAGAAACTGAAGGTGTCTAGATAAGCGCATTTCATAATTACTGCTTAGATCTGCATAAATCAATTTACTAGCACACTTTAGGAAAAAAGTTCATTTCTTTAAGATGTATTAAAATAATGGTATCTTGATGGAAGGTTACGTCCCATCTCCCATTTAATAATACCTCTTAAGAAAATTTAATTTCAACTTCAAAAGCAGCTACATTAAATATCAATCCTGTATAAATGGATCTGACACATTTCTGTTTCATTATTTTATTTTGTTCCCTCCCCTCCCCCAAAGGAAATGAATCAATCACTTTGTTACTCTTCAGTTCATCTTACTCTTTCTTGTGCAAAGCTATCTCCTTGAAATAATCAGGCCTTTTTGACAATCTGTTAATAAACAGACACTTAAATATTCTTTCTTGCAGCCTAATAGGCAGGCAATGAGGTTGAAAGATATTGCATAGTGCACATCATACTTTTTCCTTTTCTCAGGTTAATCTAATAAACCTTCAAGCTCTCTAGTAATTTAAAGAATATTTATTTAAACTGTCTAATCCATCAGTGAAAAAAAAGACATGAAAATTCAGTTATTTGGATGCAATATTGTCTATGTTGATAGGTTTGATCATTCTTGCTTGGGATTAATCCCACTTGATTGGATACAAAATGAGGAAACATCACTATAACATTCCACATGAAGCAGTCATGAATAAGAGTAGTTTTTCCAAGGAATTTTAATTTATAGTTTTTTCCAATAGTCTGTTGTGTTAGGAGTTGATTAGTGTAAGACTCGAGAAGAACAAAGAGTGCATGTTTATTGAAGAAGTGGAAAATGATGATTCAGGCCCATTTGTCAGTTCTTTGTAGCCTTCAGATGTTTAAAACACTTTGGTGTTTTATTCTACTCGATCCCATTTTTCAGCTTCTTTGGTAGCAAGAGTAATTCACAATGTCAAAGTCGCTGAAAAATGGGATCGAGTAAAATATGGGTTTCCCAAAGGTAGATCACACAAGAGTAACTCAACTGTATTTGATAAGGGAACTTCCCTTTTACGAAAGACAGGTGTTCTTGTCTTTTAAAAAGTATTTTGTAGGTTCCAAACAGGAAAAAAGAGAGGGAAAAGGGGAAGATGAAAAATGGAGTATTATGCTGGAGGAATAAGAAACTGGAAGAAAACAAGCGGTATTGAAAGGAGGTATATGACCCTTGAAAAAGGTAACTAATACAGTTCATAAAGGACACATTTTTGGAATTGATAGTACCTAATATTTTCAATAATAATTTTGTATTAACATGCTCCCACTTCTTAGGCCAATATGTTGATGAAATGAAGATGGAAAGTATTGTTAACACAGGTGGTCAGGTTATACTACTAAAAGAATTTGAGGACTAGAGTCTTAAAGTTGGGATGGAATCAAGAATATGAAATGCATTAAAAATACATATAAAAGGTATGTGTTTTGAAACTAAGAACAGGGGGAAATTGAGTTTGTCAGATGAAAGCAACACAAGGATATAAATACATTCAAGAGTCAAGTATGACTGTTAGCCAAAGCGGTGCTGCACATTAAAAAGTCAAAAATACTTCTATGAAGTATCAAGCTAGGTATGTTTTATAGAGATTGCTATCTAGTCCAGGACACAGGACATAAGAGTAGTCCCCAAAAGTAGTTCCTCTTTTACATGTGCAATATATTAAAAAAAAAAAAAAAAGACGACTGATTTTTTTGTTTGTTTCTTCCTTCTTTCGTTCTGGACTCAACAAGTGAAATGAGCTGTTTCACTGAGGCTTCTTCACAGCTCTATTTACAATTGCTTACCCTGTGAAGGGAAAGGATTGTGTGAGGGTTTTGGTGTTAAACAAAACTTTCTCTCCTTGTACAATATATACTTCAATACTACAGGCAAAAAATCCTCAAAGAAGGAGGAAAAATAAGGTATTAGCTGACATATTTTGTCCTCTAGCTATAGTGCCCTATTGGTCTTTAGTTTTGGATTTGCAAACAATTCATGCGGCCTTTTTGAGTGTGCTAAATGTTTCTCAGGATCAAGAAAGAATCAAGGTCATAAGATATGTCATGCAAAATCTGTTCATTCAGATAACGGAGTTGAAAGAGATCCAAAACATTAGACAACACTTAATTTTTCATGATCTTTCTCTGGTTTTGTCTTTGCCTGCCTGCCTGCCTTTCTCCTACCTTGCATATCAGCAGCTTAGTGTAGGGAAATAAGAATCCTGTTAAGTCTCCACACAGGTATCTGGACATGGCTTACGACTAATATTTACAGGTATATATAAATGAGGGTTAAGAGTAATAGTTCACACTGTTCATCTTCAAGTCATGCCTCTTGGCAACGTATTGTCTTGAGTCTCTCTGACACTGCCTACAGCATTAAGAAACAATCAAGTTAAAATTTAGATTGGCAGGAAAAGCAATGTGATACTGCCTGTGGGGTGATTTGTTCAGTATTATTATTCCAGTCAAGGTTGGCAAGCAATTGCATTAGACCTACTTCCAGTCAACTGAAGTTGAAGCACAGTTTATGAGTTGTAAGATCCTAGTTCAGTTATGAGCTGTATCATTTTTTGAAAGGCTTCTTGAAGAAACTGCAAGATAGAGATAGGAATAATTAAAACTTGTAAAGTCACTTAGAAGTATGCATAATGAAGTTGCTCCAAATCTTAAAAGATTATCTTTAAATTATCATTCAGAAACTTCCTTATCATGCAATAACAGCCTCTACTCCCTTTCCAGTTAGAAAGAGCTCTTGAAAAAATCCACTACTCTCGAGAATTACACGCTCCTTTCAAATAAGGAAAGAACCTGTGTGTATATATGTGTTCTCTGTAAGTTTATCTTGGCACCCTTAAAATGTATACATTTTCACATGACCCCTTTGAGACAGACAGAAGGAACACATCCAAGGCACTGTTTGCAAGTCCTTGGTTGTGTGTTTGTGCAGTCCTGGGGCTACTGTGGTATAAGACCTTTCCCATTTTCACAGTGTATGGCATCTTTCTGCCTTTCTTTGCTACTCTGCATGGCCTTGCTGACATTTCCTGCCACAAACTCCCTCAGTGGAATCACGAACATGTCCTTCCCATGGACACCAGCAGCTGTTCTTTCCCTTATAGCCTTAAAGCACTTGATTTTTGATACCTGACCAAAACACACCTGCTGCCTTTCCTTTTTCAGCCCATAGTGCCTGTGAAATACTGCAGGCTGGGGAACATGATCTTCCAAGACCTGGATTTGAAGCATGTTTGGTAGGAAGCTTTCCCTCACAAAGGTACAGCCTGTCTGCTGGTGGTGTCCCCTTGATGCACGTCCACCTCATGCTTCACCTTTGTGACATTTGTATATTGGTGTTTAAGCAAGACAAATTCTTTTGAAGGCCCTCTTGCAGGAGGACTGCTTGAAGGATGTCTGGTTGGGACAAAGCATATCTGCCAGCCTTGGGGAGGCTTTAGCATGCATATGCTGTAGGAGAGTCTTTTTGGTGCTGTAACAGCAAGTAGGCAGAGAACCACTCGGTGCTTTGGATACTGTCTTTGAAAGAGATGATCCAGCCCTGTGCATGGTGAGCATTTGGGGGAAGAGGACTTGGAGCTAAATCAAGAGTACTCTAATTTGCCAGCGTAAATGTACGTGAAGGATCACGTCCAGAGGCACCAGATGCTTTGTCCTTAGAACAGTGGTATAAAGTATCTAAATACATCTGATAGTCCCAGTCACCTAAGATCACAGGATCAGTTTGGAGAGCTAGTGCTTGTCTCACAAACCCAGGCTACTGCTCAAACCACAGGACTGTTCTTCCTCTTAAGAGTCTCCTTTTCTACAGAAATCATGTTTCTGTGGACTGGGTTTTATTTTTCTTCTTTTTTCTTTTGCAGTGGGCAGAAATGGACCCGTTTTACTCACATTTAAAGAGTATAAAAAAGCCATTAATTTCCCCATGGACTGTAGCTCAGTGGTACAAGCAATGAACCTGATTTTCAGAGGCTTCATCACTAGTATTGACTGCCTGCAAGCACTGCTCAAAATCAGTGTTCTTTCTTGTTGTCTATATCATAAAAAAGGCACTACAGAGAGAATTGTAACTGTTCTCTGCAGGTGTGGAAATAATGAAACTGGGCACTACCCTTCCTAAAAGGGCCATTTTCCCCATGGATTCAGCTCCCACCATGTTTGTCAATGGGCAGCATGTGATAATGACATGTCCTGTGGAAACTATAAAGTCAGAGCAATTACAGAACAAAGAATTTAAGCTCACTTCATGTCAGGCTTTGCTCGTGATTTTTTTTTTTTTAGGGGAGAAGGTTTTTTTTTTTTTCATTTGAGCTCTGCAAAATACACGATGTTTTATTTGACTGGTATTCAAAGCAAATCAACAAACATGATGCCTTCACAAGGGGAGGGAAATGGTGGAGATTCTAGTACATCCATTTTTGGGAGGGTCATTTTCAGACAGAAGGGGAAGTTTCATTCATGAAACATTATTTTGCTTCTCTCCTGTCAACTAATATTTTCCTCATTCCATGTAGAAAACGACCTTTTCAAATAGCTCCTGCTGATGACTTTCATGATAATCACACAAAAGGGCGGGGGAGGGGAAGTTACTTGCAGCATAGCTAGGGAGGGATACCTTTGGTTGAAACTTATTGGTACTAGTGTATTTTGAAAATATTCTAGCTGAGCAGGTCTCAGCTTCCTGAAGACTTGAGAGATGGAAGAGAAAAATGAATTTTGACTCTCAGGCATTCTGATACCAGAAATTGGGGGTAGGAGGAGGAAGAAGAGATAGGGGGAAATTAATAAAGTTGAATAAGAAAACTGGTAAGGCGATGAGTGAAGCACTGAACCCCAGAATCCTCAACCAGAAGAGCAATTCTGCAAGACAGTCAATAAGTTCTTTCTCTGAAACCCTGTTTATGTCAGGCAAGCCCAACCATTTGTCATCAGCTACTGTAGGCATCTATTTGTCAGGAATGATTTAGTCTTACTGAAAGACACGTTGAGGCAGGGGTCTCAGATTGTAACTGTTGGTGCACCAGGATGCCAGAATACAAAACTCTATAGCTGATGCAGATTTAACGTATTATCTGCTGTGGTAACTAGGCAAAGAAAAGAAATGTCTGGATCTCTGTGTTCCAGGGCACAAACCTGACAGCCAGGAAAGGCTATTCAGTTACTGTGTGGGGTGGCTATCCCCAAAGGGATAGGAAGGCAGGCTGGGAAGTGTATGGCAAGGTCTTACTTTGAATTGAAGCCCATCTAGTATCAGCTTGCTGGAGACAGAGTGACGTCTCTGAATCATTTTATGGTTCATTGACCTGGGACTCAGGAGAAAAGCATGGTTCCTTACCTGTCTCTGCTGCTTTGGATTAGGTTAATCCTTGTGGTCTCTCAGCTCACTAGTTTCTCAAGTATCAAGCAGAAGTAATGAGTGTACACCTGTGCATACAGCTATGTATGCACTTAGGTGTGTATATATCTATACATATGTGTGGATATGCACGTGTATTCCCATCTTTGTTTAGACTTATAGAGACTGTTGCCTACTATGAATCTCCCAACAGTATTTTTAATACAGTGCTTTCTACAAGGTCCTCTGAAAGTCTGTGTGGTTTTTAATGCTCTTCCGAAACATAAATGACTGTTTTGAGATGGTTTCAGTAAAACTGGTTCTTGAATATGCTGTTCCAAGTAGAGACTAGCAGCAATGGTGACTGCACATGGTATGCTCAGTGGGTGGAAAGAAGACTTGAGTCTCCAGCGCTGTTCAATGGGTAATTTAGACTGCAGTTGTGAAAGCATCTGGAGAATTTGGATCTCCCAGATACCTGAATCTCAGCTTTGTCTGGGACTGTGTTCATCCACAGTTCTATGAGGAAGAACCAGGCAGTCACTCAGCCCTGGAACTGAGGCCAGAGCCTACCTGAATAGTTTTATGGGAAAGTTACACCTATCCTGCATGCCCAGCCTAGGTCTGAGCCAGACTTTGTGCTGACTGATCCCCCTTTTATACAGTTGCTCTTTCCTTAAGTGGGCTTGTGGTGCTGTCATGATCTCTGTAGTAAGAGAAGGGCTAATCTGCTGAGTTCAGCCATGGGTCTTTCTGCGAGTGAATAGGTTATGAAGACCAGAGCCCTAACAGGGCAAGTAAAATTTCTTTTAAGGTTAACATTACTTTTAGCAGGTCATTCATGTCTTTAAGAGAAAACTTTAGACCTTGCCACTTCCCAGAATAAAAGTCCGTTCCTGTGCCCTTACTGGATGGGACCAGGCAGGTTTTCTGCCTCCTGAGGATCAAGGCCAGAGATCATCTTGCTACGAGATGAAGCTTGCTACAGCTGTGAAGTGCACATCCCCATGGCCCTCTCTGCCTGAGCATCATCCACCAGCCAACACAGGCATTTGCAAGTAATTGGGCTTTCAGATAGTCCTCAAGTCTGACAGGGTAAACTTACCCTTTTCAGCTGATTTGTGCAGAAGAGAAATTCTTCCTCATGGAGAAATTCTTCCTGTTGTTGCAAAAAAGCTGCTGTCTGTGGATGGCTAAATCAGTCAGTCTCTTAGGCTTGATTCTGACATGGGGCTGTTATTACATAGGTTGTAGAACTTCTTTCAGCCTTAAAAGCACCAGTGCATCTGGTTCTGGGCAACATTTTACCCTGAGCATGAGGCTGTAATCAGAACTAGCTGTGGCAATAAGTTCTTTTGAAACCACAGGAATGTTCCTGCAAACAAAGGTAAGCTTATAAAATTGATGCAGCCTGTTGAGATACCAACGGTTTTCTATGATTAGACGAATTTTAATTTTTGTTAGCAATTCAGGTGGATAGAAAGCTTCTGGACTATTACAGTTCTACAGCTTTTTCAGGTTGACAAGTATAGTATATTTTATCTAAGCACATGTGCAAAATACTAAAATTTAGAGTACATATCCAGTCTAATTTCACTTGAAAATTATAACCTGCTATCTTTATGCTGAGACAAGACTGTCACTGAGAGACAAATCTGCAAGGAAAGTGTGTTCAAATGAAGCACAAGTCTTTTTCCATCATCAGTCTTCAAGCCAGACTTGAATTCTGCCTGCCTCTTATTTTTCTTTCATTTATTTATTTTGCCCTGCAGATATTGAGGAAGGGTTGCCAAAAATTTTGTTAATCACTGGAATGTGAAGAACTAACCTTATCAATCTATTTCCTGTGATCAGAAGAGATATCATATGCCTGAAGTAATGATGTGTTATAGAGTCCATTTCCCTGGATTGAAATATGGTGTATATAACCACTGAAGCAGATCAATAAAAATGTAGTGATTTTGAAGAAAAATGTCTTTTTAACAAAACAGATTATTGCTTTTCCAATAAATCAACTTTTTAGCTAAAAATTTTCTGGTTTCAATCAAAACCCTCACAACAATTCCTCTTCTTCCCTTCACCTCAAAACTAATCTTTGTGTGAAAGAAAATGTCTTCAGAAATTGTTGATAAGGAAAACTATCTTTGGATATAATTTTAATGGTGAAAAATCCCATCAATTACTCAAGTAGTTCTAAGGAATTTCCTTTCTGCATCAATGTTTGTGCTAGTGATGTAGCTAGTAAGGAGAAAGCAGTCAACTTAAAGTTCACCTGAATTTAAACGGTTATTGACCTGAATTTGCAAACTAGGCACCGTATTTTTTAGCTATGAATTTATGATTTGCATACAAATGCAACACAATTCTTGGTAATTTAAATACTAAAGTGAAAATTCTGTATCTAGAGGTTATAAGACAATAGTGTAAATGAGGGGAATTTTCTGCTCATTTAAAATATGAAAAAAAGAGTGTTGATAAAGTCCAACTGTACTGTTTAGTCTGAGTTTCAAGACCAGTCTAAGATATAAATTTTTAACTACATGTCTGAGAGAGTTTGGACATAAAGGTAAATAAGCAGTGTCCTTGATAAGACACACTAGACCTGTAATACACCCAGGTAACCTCCTGAATTACTGCATCAGTTATTCTGCCTTTTTAATACTGGTTAGTGTTTTTCAGCTGTGTTACATTGTGTCCTGCAGAGATTACCAAGACTTAAATTGTCTATGTTATCTTTTGCAACAAACTGTGACTCATCAAAATTCTGATATTATAATATGATTATCAGAGGCAGAGGTGGCAGCTTGAAAATCAGCTCTCCCTTGCTGATGAGCTATCACTAGCAAAAATGAGCCAAAGGCCTCCTTTATGGTGGGACAGATGGTATCCTCAGCAAATTTGCTGACGATAGGAAGCAGGGAGGAGTGGCAGATACAGCAGAAGGCTGTGCTGCCATTTCAGCGAGATCTGGACAGGGTGGAGAGCTGGGCGGAGAGGAACCAGATGAGGTTTAACAGGGACAAGTGTAGGGTCCTGCACCCGGGGAGGAATAACCCCATGCACCAGTACAGGCTGGGGGTCAACTTGCTTGAGAGTAGCTCTGCTGCGAGGGACCTGGCAGTTTTGCTGGATAATGGGATGACCATGATCCAGCAATGTGCCCTTGTGGCCAAGAAGGCCAATGGCATCCCAGGTTGCATTAAGAAGAATGTGGTCAGCAGGTCAAGGCAGGCTCTCCTCCCCCTCTACTCTGCCCTAGTAAGGCCACACCTGGAATACTGTGTCCAGTTCTGGGCCCCAAAGTTCAAGAAGGACAGAGAGCTACTGGAGAGAGTCCAGCGGAGGGCTGCGAAGATGATTAGGGGCCTGGAGCAACTCTCCTATGAGGAGAGGCTGGGAGACCTGGGGCTCTTTAGCCTGGAGAGGAGAAGACTGAGAAGGTATCTTATCAACACTTATAAATATCTAAAGGGTGAGTGTCAAGAGGATGGGGCCAGGCTCTTCTCAGTGGTGCCCAGTGACAGGACAAGGGGCAACGGGCACAAGCTGCAACACAGGAAGTTCCGCCTGAACATGAAGAGGAACTTCTTTACCCTGAGGGTGGCAGAGCACTGGAACAGGCTGCCCAGGGGGGCTGTGGAGTCTCCTTCACTGGAGATATTCAAAACCCATCTGGATGCGTTCCTTTGTGACCTGCTCTAGGCTGAACTGCTTTGGCGGGGGAGTTGTACCAGATGATCTCCAGAGGTCCCTTCCAACTCCTACCACTCTGCGATTCTGTTATTTATCTCCTCTGTAATCTAGCAGGACAAGTCAGGGCCCAAGCTCTGGCAGCCTGATCCTCTGTGAAGATGAGAATATTTCTGTTTACTCTATTTTATGCTGTCAGTCACTGTAATGGAAATGATCAGGTCAAAAAACATTGAACGAATATGATTTTCATTCATTCTTGGTCTGGGTGGAGAAGAGAGTTGCATCCAGTAGTTTCTGCACCTGTAAGACTGAGTTTCCTCAGAGGACTAGGAGAGAAAGAAATCTGCTATAGCTACTTTTTTTTTTCAATGGCAGGTGAAGAACGACTTACAAGTGAGATGAGTGGGTTGGCATCATCCCAGTTTCTTGCAGCTTTGTGTTTGCATAAAACAAAGATGTAAAAATATCAAGGCGTGATTCAGTCAGGAAATCATTAACAAAGGTGCAACAATCTAAACTAGCTCCGAATAGCATTTCTTAATACTAGCTTACAGTTTTTTCATCTGTTTTTACTGATGGGAAATAAAGTTAATGAGAAATATTTGTTTTCTTATTTCTGTTTCCCCCTCTGAAAAAGTGATAACATGAGAAATCCTTACTGGCTAAAACATAAAATATAGATATGATTCTTCCCTTCAACAGCAAAAAATGTCCATGGCCTGTTCTGCTAATAATGACAGTGAGAATTCTATAAAACACATATTGGTAATTATAGTGCAGTGTCTTTAGTTTACATGACATGATATGGATAAATGATGACCTCTCTTACCACTGTGACGCAGACATAGGGCTCAATATTCTGTGAATATAGTGCAGGAATCATAGAATCATAGAATGGTTTGGGTTGGAAGGGACCTTAAAGATCATCTAGTTTCAACCCCCCTGCCATGGGCAGGGACACCTTCCACTAGACCAGGTTGCTCAAAGCCCCATCCAACCCAGTCTTGAACACTGCCAGGGAGGAGGCAGCCACAGCTGCTTCTCTGGGCAACCTGTTCCAGTGTCTCACCTCCCTCACAGTAAAGAACTTTTTCCTGATATCTAATCTAAATCTCCCCTCTTTCAGTTTGAAACTGTTACCCCTCCTCCTAACACCACACTCCCTGGTAAAGAGTCCCTCCCTACCTTTCCCATAGGCCCCCTGTAAGTACTGGAAGGCTGCTATAAGGTCTCCCTGAAGCCTTCTCTTCTCCAGGCTGAACAACCCCAACTCTCTCAGCCTCTCTTCACAGGGGAGGTGCTCCAGCCCCATGATCATCTTCATGGCCTCCTCGGACCTGCTTGAGCAGGTCCATACCTTTCTTATGGTGGGGACCCCGGAGCTGGACACAGTACTCCAGGTGGGGTCTCACCAGAACAGAGTAGAGGGAGAGAATCACCTCCCTTGACCTCCTGGCCATGCTTCTTTTGGTGCAGCCTAGGATACAGTGGGCTTTCTGGGCTGTGAGCGCACATTGCTGGGTCATTTGCAGTTTTTCATCCATCAGCACTCCCAAGTCATTCTCTGCAGAGCTGTTCTCAATCCACTCTTTGCCCAGCCTGTATCCATCCTTGGGATTGCCCTGACCTGGGTGCAGGACCTTGCACTTGGCCTTGTTGAACTCCATGAGATTTGCACAGGCCCACCTGTCCAGCCTGTTAAGGTCCCTCTGGATGGCTTCCCTTCCCTCCAGCATGTCAACTGCACCACACAGCTTGGTGTTATCAGCAAACTTGCTGAAGGTGCATTCAATCCCACTGTCCATGTCTATGTTAAACAGCACGGGTCCCAATACTGACCCTTCAGGAACGTCACTTGTCAGTGGTCTCCACTCAGACATCCATGACTAAGATAATTCCAGTAGTGGAATACGAAAAACAATACAGCATAAGAACAGCTGCTTTAGGTCAGGCAAAGTCACAGCCAGCCTCTTTCTCTGTTGCTAACAGCAGATGTTTCTGAATGCTTTTGAAAATATTTGTGATATACTCCTCTAGTTTCTAACAACACTGAACTAGAGGTTATATGCCGACCAAAGAATTTAACAGGTACCAGTGAGGCTATATCTTATATAACTTCTACTTTAATCCATCAATACTTTGACCATCTACAAAATACTGTGTCAGCAAGGTCCACGATTTACTTATGTGTTGTTCGGAAATGTTCCTCTGTCTGAGTTTTATAAACACTGATGCCCATAATAATACTGTGTGTCTTCTGCTTTTAGACTGTTGAAAGCAGCAACTCATCATCTTTTTTTCACTGTCTTTACATAATATTTGATTTTTGAGAATTGACTATGTATCCATGATCCCTGTCATCTATCTCAGAAGCTGAAAATTTCCAGACTCTTTAACGTCTCCTTGCATGGTTGTCATTCTAACTCTCCTGATTAAGCTGTCATTCTGTTTTGTGCCCTTTTGAGTGTTCCCCTCTTGGTGTAGAATGAGAAGCACTCCCCTCAGGAGTCAGGATGATGGTGCACCATAGATGTATGCAGTGGCCTAATAGGGTATTCTGTTTAGTTCTCCATGGCTTTCTTAATAATTCCTCCATTTGTTTTCAGGGAAATGTCCCCACGTACTCCATAATATTTTTCCTGAGTTATGAATAATTGTCATTTTATTACTCCTTTCCATGTACTTTGATTCACCCCTGCTAGAAGTTGCCTCTTGTTGGTTTTACCACCTTAATTATTATTCTTTCTGTACTCTGACTCAGGTCTATGAAATACTCGGAAGCCAAAAAAAAGTCACAAAAATTCTACCATTAAACAATAAAACATAGGGGTTTTTTAGACTGACAGAAATGAGGCAGTGAGTATGATTAGCTGGGGGCAGGCTTAAGGCACTCAGATTTGCCACAGCCAAGATAATTTGTCAGAAGCTTCCTGCTGAGCCCATCATTAAATATGTACAACTATTTTCTGTTGGCTTTCACTGGCTGTTTTATCATTGTCCCACTATAGAGTATAGATACTCTATAGTTCCTCCTGTTCTGCTCCAGTTTTAGCTACCTTAGTTCTGTCTGACCAAATTTTTCATTGTCAGCAAACTTTGCCCCAACATTACTCACTCACTTTTCCAGATCACTTATGAAATTGTTGAATAGTGGAAGTCCCAGAACAGATTCTGATGGGAATCCGGTGGTAACTTCTGCCCTAGCCTTCAAAAATTAACATTATATTTATTCACTGGAATCTTCTCTCAATTAATACAAGAGAATTATCTTATACCATGAGAATTTAATAATTTGCAGAGGACTGAAAAGCTTGATTTAAGCCACAAAGGATATCACCTTCAGTGTGCTTCCTGTAGCCATAATGAAGAAAGAGTATATACATAGCCTCAATGGACTTGATAGATCATGGACTTGCTGATCCTTATGGGTCCCTTCTAATCAAGATATTCTATGATTCTAGGTGTAATTAAGTTAAAAGATTGATTTCCAACATAGAATGCCTTTGATTTGAAGATTATCACCTAAATAGGCATGCAATTAAAGGAAAGAGAAGAGGCATCACTAGTTCTCTTCTGTAGAAATGGAAATAAAGGAAGTGATTTAACAGAACACATCTAAAACAGGAGTGACAGCTGAAGTCTAATCTCTCTGTTTACATGTCCCTCTACTTACAGCATGTCCTAAAAGTATATCCTCAGCTAGCTCAGGTGTAGATGTCTCCATTATCAATATCTGGAGGTAGTATGTTTTCTAGAGTGTAGTAGGTATACCTGCACTTGAGACTCATGCTTAGGCAATAGTAGAAACCAATGGATTTCAGGGTGGGGTTTTTTACAGACTCTGCCTACAAGTTTTCCAGGGGAGATTCAGGTTTCTGGATTAGGTAGATTTCTGGAGAAATTATAAGCACTTGGTTTTAGTGTCACCTTTCATGAGTTGCCTAGAAATAATGGATCATAGACTGAAAGTTCTTCTAGAGAAGACCTATGGGAAATATCATAGAGAATGGTTTATTACTACCTCTTGGGTGATGACGCCTTGAGACACAACACTTCTCTGTATTGCAGCACAAGTCTAATGTACACATAGAATCTGAAAAAGGGTCAATGGTGAAATACAAGAGGCTGAGAACAAAAAGGGATGTTTAACTCCCATCAAAGCTGTACGGCTTCAGTACTTACAATTGTCAGCATGCCTAATTTTTTTTTTTAATAGAAATACAGAAGGAAGTCTAAACTGACAATACTATCTGCATGCAATTTTAAGCAGTGACATTTATTTAGCTGCTTCTCAAGACTTTTTAGACTCTTTTTTTCTGCCTCCAATATTATTTCAAAGATACAACAGAAATGTAACTTCCAAAGAGAGGAAATGTAATTAATGTATACAGATTTTCTAGGCCAAGCATAATTTCATTATGTACTTCCAAATGCAAATTTAAAATACTTAGATAGAGATGGGTGGCCAGATTAAACATATGTGACAGACAGACAGGTAATTAGTGATAATGACTGCAGTGTAGCAATGAACAACTTAACCAGCCACCATGTGACAATTTTGCAGATGAAGTCCCGAACTTGCTTTAGAAAAGTAGTTTTCATGTTTTCTCTCCCCTGCTTCCACCATTGCCCTCCAGCTTAGAACCAACGGGCATGAAATGATGTTCCTCTTCTGAAATGAAACCAGAGCAGTTTCATACTTGAAGTAACTCAGAAGTAAACATTTAATATTTAAGCTATGTTTACCTTAAGAACTAGAAGTAGTTAACACAATTTAAAGACTTGAAATAGAAACCAAAATTAAATGTACTGCTTAAAGGATTAGACAACCATCTTCCTGTACAAACAGCATAAACAAGGAAATCGTATTAGCTCTTAATGTAATTAGCTGAACTCAACAGTCTATGGATAAAACCTTTCTACACACTTCTCAAAAAAAACAGGGCAATCTTGGGAGGACTTAGAACTTGACAATTTGCATGAATTCCTAATGAGGCAAAATTCATTGAACTGATTAAATGAAATTCTTCCTATTATCTAATCCGCATAACTGCTAGCCCAGAAGAGATGAAAGCTTTACTTACTTCCACAGTGAGAAAAAGCAGCAAAAAAAGAACAAAAAATTTGCAACCACACCGTGACCTCAATTTTTTTTTTTTCCCTTCTACTAAGCTACATAATATCTGGAATTGAATTACTTTATTTCTCATTCAGGGCAGCACAACCTTGGGAACATTTTCAAGCTAGATAAACACACCAGGGACCTGATCCAAAGGCCACTGAAGTCAAAGAGAATTTCCAAAGATTTCAATGAGTTTGCATCAGAAACACATTTCGTGATAGTTCCTCACTTGTAAGACGGCATCATTCATTAATTGTTATCAAGAGATCTGTTTGAAGAGGATGGTGTAGGTTATGAAATTATAAATAGGCAGATACAAAGTTGTGGTCTTTAAGTAACTATGTAATCACAGCTAGATTAATTCAGAAATTGGATTTCTCCTCCCATATAAAATTCTGATATTTTGATTCATGTTTTTATCTTAATTGGGAAGAAATGACAAAGCACAGAATGTCTTTCCTGGAAGAAAATTTTTTTGAACATTAATTCCATTTAAAAATGTATAATTTTTGTTTGGAGTAGATCCAAAATGAAATTGTCTTAGCTATAACACTGCAATAAGTGGGGATACCTCAGCAGCAGTGACTGTCCATGAGACAGGTAGTATGGCCATAAAATCAGTTCCATGGAGGAGAATGTGAGGAACATTTATGTGAAATACACTTTCTATTAGCTTAGGCAAATTTAACCCAAATTAAAAAATGTTTTGTTTGCATTTGGCTTTCCTGCCCAAGGGGAAAATTGAAAATAGTCGTAACTAATAATGTTGTCCAAAATGAAACAGCAATTTTGCAGAAGCCAGCATTTGTAATGAACTAGTTGTTCCTATAAGCAATAGACCTAACAAAGTCTGTTTTCCTATGAGCTTGATATTTGATTGTATTACACTGGATTTCCTACTGTATGCTCTAAACCCCGCATCCTCCCCAAGCCAATAGCTTTATCTCCCTTTAGACTACTTGAATGACCTTGGTTTCCCTACCTGATATGAAAAAAGATACCAGATTTGTATGGATGTTCAGGGCCCACACAATTGTCCCTTGAGAGTATTCTTGACCCACCCCCTGTAGGAGTGCTGAGTGTAGGAATCTTATGTTTCATCAAATTAAGTTGAAGTTGGCCAGCTGATCAAAACTTAGATAAGAACAGCAGAAGCAGATGCTCTGTCATGTAGTCCTCTTAATCCCATAACCCTTATGAGGTTTGGGGAACTGAACTAAAACCAGATTTTGGTGAAAAATTCCTAATCCAACAAGACAGGATTATCCACTGTTATCCACAGGCTTGCAGAATGTACACATTACTCTTCAGGAAATACTGAAATGAAGAGCAGCACTGTAACTCAAAATAATGCTGAAAAAAATATCATTGTCTTAGACAGAATTCCTTCCTCAGCAGGACAGTCTGGAAACTGCATGAGCTCCAATTGCAGAGAGACTGATGCTCATTTTGTTTAACTCGACAGTTTTTGAACTACCATTGCCTAATGCATTGCTTTTGTAAAGTGCTTGGAGTAGGAGTGAGACAAGGACCACTCTTACTTTATAAGGTTGGGGATGTTTATTATCCACCACCAGGTACAAACACCATATTTCAGGGAGCCAACAAGTAGCACAGTTTTGTGTGAACATTCATGTGAGAGAAGAAATAAAATGACGGAAGCACATTTTGCCTTTACAGTCCAGTCTTGTGTATTTAAGTGTGGACAGTCAATGTAACATGAACAAACCCTTCAAATTTTCTCCCACTTCCAGTGTATTATTCCTCTTTATAAAATGGGGCTGGACTTGAAACAGCCTAAGGAGGCTACTTCTGCATCTCTGCAGGAGCAGAAAAGCAGAAAAAACAGTAAATTCGTCTCACAATGCTGAAGTGGTACCAGGGGCTGCTGTTACGTCTTTGGATGAGAGGGGACATAACTGGTGGTGGCTTAATGCCAACAATCCCAACACACCTGCCTAAACCTTCTGGGCTGGCCCAGATTGGGAAAATGCCTAAGGTAGCGGTGTAGTCAGTGGAGGTGGGTTTGCCTCAGCAGAAACAGGGACCTAGGAGCATGGGAAGCAGGAACTAGAAATGAAGCCTAGACAAACATGGTGTCTGACACTAAACAGGGAATCTGTGAACATTGCAATGTCTCTTGCAAGGTGTGAGAGTGGCTAGGCAGAGCTGTGACCAGGAGGGATTGTTCAGTATGGCAACTGCAACACAGCGATACCTTGAGTCCAGAGACATGTAATTGCCCTGCTGCCATCATTCCCACTCGGGGTCTGTAAAGCTCATTGACATGAGCCCAAATATAAGGACTGAAACCATAGGGGAGCACCTACCATTCCCAGGTTTGCTGCCTGGCATGCATTTGGCCTGAGACAGTCAAGTAACAACTAGAAACTTGCTCAATTGCTATGCAGAGCTTGGATCCTCACTCAAGAGTGACAATGTGTTACAGTTTACCCCTTTATAACAATTCAATTCAGCCCATAAGATGGAGCTCTAAACAGACTTGACACTACTATCGCATGGAGGTAAATGTTTCCCTGTTATTTATTAACCTTGTTGAATTTCCTAAACTTGATTTTAAAGCTATCATGATAAGGAGCCTCTTGTTATGACTCACTGCAGATTATTAGGTACTCTGTAGACATATTACAGGGCAATCCATACAGTGCTGACTGTAGCACTGAGCTATTGCCAAGCAGAGTGAGATAAAGCATACTGTACATCCTGGATACAACCTTATGGCTTGTCATAGTTTCAAATTTAGCACGGCTGGGGACAGCTGCTTTTTCTTCCAGTGAAAATCAGTCTCATCAAGTGAAAGAAATTTTAAAAAAGATTCCTTTCCAATGAGTAATGACTAATTAAAAGCATGATGACAAGGGTGTAATTCCAATTGCTAACTTAGCATTGAAGTAATTTTGTGCTCCAGAGCAACTATTGTGTGAGAACAGTAATCCCACATCTAAAGGAAATAAATACATATATTTTAGAAGGGCAGGAGTCTTCCCCAGTTGAAATGGCACTGGCTTTTAAGTATCATTGCAAATTGAATTCCAGTAGGAAGAACACAGAGGGACAAAATAAAATAAAATAATCAAATGGAGTCCTTTGGTATAGAAATGAGTAAAATCACAAAAGATGCAGCAACTGTCAGTTGTGTTGGAAATATATAAATCTTTGCAAAGGTTTAGCTCTGAGCAAAAGCAGAAAGAAGCATGTACAAGCAGTCTTTTGTGTGTGGGTAGCAAAATGTTGACCTGAGCAATTATATCAGCCTTCCCAAATTTAGTTTTTTGGTGTACTTTTCTGCCTTGTTGCAGAAATGCATAATGGGTTAAAGCAGATTTTAACAACAGTGACATCCTGTCACTGCATACCATTGAACAAAGATGTTGGATCTGATAGGCAGAAGGAATCTCCTGTGTGATTATGCTTCATGATGCAGAGTAACAAATTTCATCAGCTAATTTCTGCCCTCTCCTGCCCCGCTGAAGCATGGTGCTACCAGCTTAGTAAACACATCTCATTGAAAAAACACTCGGACTTGATTTAAAATTTTCAAGTGACGAAGTATCTCCTTTGTTCCATGGGAAATTGTACAAACGATTAGTTATTGTGACTCTTAAGAAAAAATCAAGGCATGTTGTGAGAGTGAATTTGTCTGGCTTCCACTGTCAATCTCCAGCTTCTGCTCTGCCTTTTCCAGGGTATCTTAGAATGCTCTCAGGTATGAGAAATATCATTTCTGTATGTGGCCCAAATTCTGGGGCACTTACTATGTGACCTAGCACTCAGATGTACCAAAACCACACAACCTTTTAAGGGAGTCTAGCTGGTCTAGTAGTTCAGACCAGTCTAAAGAGAAGACACCCTTGGAACTAAACTTGTGATTTTATGTAATAAAATAAAAAAAGTATATCAAGCTGATTTAACTGGATTTTGTTTTCATCCTATTAAATTATTATTGAACTAACAACTGTTTCTTTCCCAATTGAATTTCCCCTTATGCTCATATTTCTGCTCTAGGATTTTTTCTACTGTTTCAGCTAAGAACATAAATTCTTCCAGCTAAGAATATCAATTCTTTTGTCAATTCTTTTAAACCTCTTGAAAGCAAATTTCCAAAGTGTGGAGAGTGAAGCAAGGATGAAGCATTACGGTTTGGCTCTTCTGTTACTGAGTCTCTCACAAATATCATCTATAACCTTGGATTGATCATATAATTCCTTTATCTCCTCTGGTGTATGAAGACAATCATTTTTCACTACCTCCTAAAGTTATTGTGAAAAGATTTCTGTAATTAATCCGCAGCTATATATTAATGAGGCTCATGAAAGAATCTAATCAGAGATGCATTAAGGAATACTTCAGCTTCAAATGAACTAGTAGTTATTATTGTATACACTGTATTATGTACAAGCTCTTTAAACTGTAGTTTGTTCATAGCCCAGATAATTCTGATAAAAATAGGGTAACTATTGGCTACACATTCAGTTTCACTGGCATATCCTGGAGAGGAATTTTTACTCCTTGCAATGGATTAGCAGTGAAAAGCAACTGGAGAGCTACAAACTAACGTATCTCAGATGCAACAGAACAGCATGTATAAGGGCACCCTTAAACCCAGTGTCTTGTCTGAACTAGGCTGAACAAGGCCATGAATTTGGGTTTCCCCTACACTGACCTAAAATTTTCTCCCAAATCCTAGAAACCTTCCTGTCCAAACTGAAATGAATATCCTTTCACAAAGTTTTAACTCCAGTGGCTTAGCACACTCCAACACCTAGAAAAATGTTTCTAATGGAAATTCCAAATTAGCTGTATCCATAGACATTCAACTCAGAGGGAAGCTCTGAACAAAAACTATCTAAAGGGACTTAAATATTATACAAAACCAAGCTTCTACTCCTTTAAAGGTAACTAACGGGAAAAGGAGAAAAATCTAGTTCTGAATATTTTTGTTAGGAATATTCACATTTGTCAAGCTCATACCGTATTGTAAGAGGATTCTCATGTTATCAGAGTCAAATAATTCACATCCTTGTTCAGCACAAGTAGTGAAGAGTACTGTCTATAAATCCCTTTGGATTACCACATGGCTTTGAGCATGCAATAAATCTTTTCTCCTATCCCATCACCTCCTAATCTGCTAAAAGTCTTCCAAAAGATCAGAACCATTAAGATGTCATTTTATAATGGAGGAATTATAGCCTAATTTAACAAACCTTGTCCTGAGGTCTATAAACTAGGACTCAAAAGTAGAGAAAGAAATCCTGCGCTGAATTCAATCACTGCTTGGGATTTGTTGCCATGAGAGCCCATTCATTGGCTGACTAGCTGCCAGCCTTGCAAACTGGCTGATTTTCCTTGCCAGCTTTGAGATATTCTGTTTCAACAACTGTTGTTCCTTATCTTATTATGTTTTTATTTGGGGGGTTTTTTGGTCCCACAAGTGAGCCAAAATGTAGAACCTCCTTGCAAATTCATTTCTATTGAAAAATAATAATTCCCTGTGTAGGTCCTTTTTCTATATGTTTCAATGTCCAAAACTGTACACAAAGGTTGGTAATTCTTAAAATTATTGTTAAACTGTCAGCAAGTAGCCTTCCAGCTTAGAAATTCATAAATCTGATGTTTCTTCTAGTGCTCTGCCACTTGAGCAAAAGGAGGTACCTCAGTTCACACAAATATATTGGTATGGCATACAGCACCGGCTGAGCCCCAGATGCGTTTAATGTATGTAGCACTCTTTACAAACAACTAGCTAGGCTTGTACATACTTCGACACCCTATGATTTTTGGGCAGTCTTTACCTCTGTCTGCCTTTCATTTTCATTAGTGTTAGTTGACTGGATGGGAGTGTAATTAGGATGAAGGTATTAGAGACTAGTAAAGGGGCTAGGAAGCCCCTGATGAGCTTAGAAAAACAGATTGCTGCAATATCCCTTTCCCATACACTTTCATGTACACTGGCATGTACAGTCTGGCAATCGGTCAGGTTTCCATGGAAATTATGGAAATTGGTCCAGAAATAGCTGCTTACAAAGTCTGATTTCTTGCCATTTACAGATGCCTTTGCCTAAGGTGGCAAAACAATAAAGATTGCCCTTTTCTTCTCTCTCTCTGTCCTTGTGTCCGACACCACCCTCAAGAGCCTGCAAGAATTATGTGCATGTGTGAGAGGGCTTTCTGCTTGAGGAAAATCAAAAGAAGTCACCTTTGGTGACTTCATGAAGGACTGGGTCATGGCTGTGGTACTACTCACCAAATCAGAAGGTGACTCCATCCAGCCCTCAGCATCAGTAGTATGGAGGAGGCAGTTTCAATTGGCTTATCTTTACAGTGGTAGCTTTTTTCTCCATAGTACAAAAATTGATTGCTCATGTTTAAAGCCTGTGTAACTGTAAGCTATGGTAGGTGCCATATATTATTAGTCCCTTCCCAGATTTGAGCTACTGTGTTTGACTAGGAGATCTCCTGTGAGATAACAGCGAATGATTATCTGAGCCAATGACACACGGCACAGCAAGTCTCTCCTGTTAATCTCTTCTAAATTTCCCAGCCATTAATTCCACTGAATAACCTCTTTATTACAGTATAACATTTTGTTAAATTTATAATAAAAAATTCTAGGAGCAAAGGCAGAAAATGAAATCACAGCTTCAGCGTAAAAGTGGAAGTGCCTTCATTCCTGCAGTCTCATTTTTGTTCAGGTTTCTCTGTGCTGTTCAGGTCCTGAATGAAGCTTTACATTAGTTTATACCTACTTTAAGGAGGGAAAGTAAGGAACACTACTTAGAGAAATAGCTCAGGTGCTGAGGATCCCTGGTGTAATTCCTCTCTGTCCTACTGGATTTTCTGTGGTCTCTTGGTGTGCCAAAACCTTTTATAAGATCATGGGCCAAATGGGTTTAGTTCCATATATTCTCTTCAGAGATGCGTTCTCTCCACTTTACCAATGCTAGGGCACTAGTATCCTGGTGACCTACTTTTCCTGCAGTGCTTTGTGCTGTAGGACATGGAATCCTTCTGTATTGGAGCAAAAATAACCAGTATGCCCAGTACAGGCCACACAAAGTAAGAGCAAAACATCATAGGATTTACTGCTCTCAAAGCAGGGAATGCAAATCAGAACCCGGTTTTGAGCTTGGGAAGCAATGGCATGGTCAAGTGTACGTGAGGGGGCAGTGAGAAGTGTAAAGAGTGGCATGGTACGTAATCCTGTCCTCATACTCAGGTCAAACTGCTAATACCCATAGGGAGCTGGAGCCACCTTCTCTGCTGTAATCAGCATGGGGGGGCTCAATGGCATTAATGAAGGTCTTACCCATACAGCATGACTGAGTGGTATTTTGAATTTGTTGGGTGCTACTTATCTCCTCCTGATTCCACCATTTCCCTCCTTCTCCCAGGAGCTGCCATCGGGAATTGTTAATGCACATGACAGACTCATTCATTGTATGATGTAATTATTATTTTTACAATTTTCTGACAGGGACTTTAATTGAACTTATGGATCTAGTCACCATATTCTCCTGCTATGCCACTCCTGTTTCTGAGTTCATGCTTCTGTTGTTGGTGTCTGGGCAATTAATAAGAAATAGAATGTATATTATTTATTCAGTACTCGGTATTCTCAGTGCAGCTGTCTGGCACTGATTGGCGAAGGGCCAGTAACATGAGGTAAAAGTACATTTTTTCATGCAATAAAATGATTATACCCATATGTATATATGTACAATTGTAAAATAAACATTACCAACAACAGGTGGTTTCATACAATTCCATTAAAGAAGTGGCACTACACTGTAGGGTTATTTTACCCAGTGTCTGGAGTCATGTTTATCAGCTTAACCCTTGGGAACTATTTCCACCTTCCCTATAGGCATATATGCGGCTGAAATCTGTTTTCTACCACTATCCTCAGTATTAGGCTTCAAAGCCTTTCAACCACTGTGTTCAAACAGGACTCACTCTTGTGATGCAATCACAAGCTTGGCTCCGTGTACTTAACTTGAACCATAAGAGTAGTTCCATTGCCTTCAAAAAGCACTTTCGTATTTTCCCTATTTCTGCAAATAGCTTGTAAATTTTAAAAATCTGTTGGAGGGCAGATACATTCTTCAGTTTGATTCTTCTTCTCCAAAATATCTATGTGTATCTGCCTTTCCCTCACTACCACCCTTAGTCCTGCAGATATCCACTCTTACATTAGATGGACAAGTCTAATCTTCCTCAGCTCTTATAAGGCAAGTGAAACAATTTAGGTTAGTCATTTTTTAAGGTTATTTATGCTATCCTGCATGATGTTAAACACCATCACATTAAAAGTGTTCAGTCCTTTTCAGCTTTTATAAACAAATTATCAGCAGAAGTTGACAAGAGCAAAGCTGCTTATGAAGGCAGAGTTAGAATTAGCTGAATACACAGAGTACCTGGGTGAAATGTGGTGTCTTCTGATGTACAAAGGGCAAACCTAGAGTTGATAGATATAATTTCTGAATCTGTCCTATAAACTGTGCACTACTTACTACCTATGGAAAGATCCTACCAGAGTAGCAGGAAAAGCAGGTTTACTGTTGTGTATAGGAGAAAGCAAAAAACAGGCCACAGTTGCAGGGTATCTTGAGGGCTGGTGCGAATTACAGAGCATGGGATATATCCTTGCTGATCTTAAGGATATGACATACCTCCCAGGTGAATACATGTTGCCAGCTGTTGCATGTCTCAGCAATAGTGCAATAGTCCCTAGGCAGCCAACTCACAGTACGTATTAGAGGACTAGGAGGATGGCTGGCAACTGTATGCAAGTAAGGGTCTTTAAATTAGGATTGGAAGGACATATTTGTTCCATTTTCTTCTCTACATTACAGAACTCACTCAGATATACTTTTGTAAAAGTTCCTGGAAGCCATCCATTATCTCTTCATTTTCAAATTGGGCTTTAGGCCTTGAGAAATCTGAATCTCTTCCTGTCCCTTGGATTTCAGCCTGGCCAGGAGTATCATGAGAAAAGATCATGGTCCCAGTTCAACTATCCAGTACAGAAATCAGCAAACACTAGTCAAGTTAAATAATCTGACTTTCCACAGTGAAATAAACTGACTTTCCACAATGTCTGAAAAACCTTCAGCTTTGGTCTGAATCTGAACCAGAGGTCTTGAGTTAGTTATTGCTGAGAGTGGTCTGACTTATGCTGTTATAAATTATCACCTCGCTGCTTCATTGGAATATCTTTAAATTGCTGTGGAAACCCTTTTGTTTTCCTCTTGCCCAACAGAAGACAGCAGCAGTGCAATGTAAAATGTAAAATGAACTCCAGGCTCCTGTAGTAAAAATAGCATTGTAAGAGATGATGGCAGTGCTGAACTCCCCTTTCAGGTGTGTCAGAAAGGGATGCAAAGACAATATTCCTCTTATTACACCTCATCAGCTCACACAGTACTTAGCTTGCAGGTTCTTTCTGATAGCAGCAAACCAGCACCACGTCAGAAACTTGAATTTTGAGTGTGAGGAAATCTCATATACTGTGACAGAGGTAGGTAACCCAAAAGCACTGGAGTCTTCCAGCTCAACTGCACTGCTGGAACATTTCTCTCTGTGATGTTCCTTACTGTTTTTCTGACTCAGTTTAATGATTTCTGCTTTGCTATTGGTGGAATTTTGGTTTGGTTTTTTGCTCTGAGTCAAAAAAATTTGAAACATGAAAAAAATTACATTCTGACAGCATTTTCTTCCCTGTTTGGTGGCATTGACTATAAGAAAAAATGAAAGCAAAGCTATTCACCCCTGTGGGTGAATGAGGATATTGCTTGGCAGGAGGGCTAGCAGGCTGTGCGTGAGGTAACAGTCAACAGCTGGATCCAGAACAAAATGGGCCTTCCAGGGGATGGAGTTCATCTTGTGATTTCTCACAGGACCGTGAGTCGGAGAGTCTTAGTTTGGCAGAGAGTGGAGCTAAGGAGTGGGTGTTCACAGCTCAGGAATTCCTCTAGTCTTCAGTTCTCACTAACATAAACTTTCCCTGGCTGGGACTACTGGAGCAGGATCCCTGGAAGCCAAAAACCAAGTGCTTTTGCAGAGCACAGGACCCACAGATTAAGCCCCCATGAACTGGCTGTCTGCTTTCCTCTGTCTTCACTGAAGGTCCAAAGAAAGAAGAAAAGCCAAGAGCAATTTTTGCCAGCAAAAAGGGAAAGGTGAGGGACTGGGCCACTGCTAAAACTACTGTTTCTCCGTGCGCTAAGTTATAGGTTATAACTAGGACAGACATCATTTTGCTCAGTATGTAGCGAAAATTCATGGGAGACAACATTCACATCACAGCTTACTGACAAGCTTTAGACAAATGCACCTAAAAAAATAAAGACAAGAGCTTGTAATACGCTTCTTGGCAGTGTGAAGAGTGGAGTCTGAACCTGTTTTCACAGCAGGAATTTGTGCAGGGTTTTGTTTAATTATTGTCATGAGCTGCAGGGTTGTTCTTCCAGAGAATTAGCAAAAGAAATGTCACAGCTGGGGAGTCACATTGAGAGTTTGACAAGGCTTCTTTCACCACTCTAGTCTTGAAAAAGTAAATTTACCATAATGAACTTAGAATGGCTGAGGACAGATTAGATGGCAAGAGGTAAGAAACCCAGATTTCCTTTTCCTATGGAGATAGTTGTAGATCTGTAAGTTTACTTTTTATTAGTACTCGAGCAGCTCCCTAAAATAAAGAGTATTAGCCCTCCCCTGCTCCCCTACTCCCCTAGCTGTAATAAGGAATTCAGTATATTTTGTTTGTACGGCAAGGTTTTGGTAGCAGGGGGGCTACAGGGGTGGCTTCTGTGAGACACTGATAGAAGTTTCCCCCATGTCCAATAGAGCCAATGCCAGCTGGCTCCAAGACAGACCTGCCATTGGCTAAGGCCGAGCCCATCAGTGACAGTAGTAGTGCCTCTGGTATAACATATTTAAGAAGGGGAAAAAAAAACTCCAAAACCGTGCAACTGCAGCTGAAGAGAGGAGTGAGAATATGTGAGAGGAACAACTCTGCAGACACCAAGGTCAGTGAAGAAGGAGGGGGAGGAGGTGCTGCAGGCGTCAGAGCAGTGATTCCCTTGAAGCCCATGGTGAAGCCCATGGTGAGGCAGGCTGTCCCCCTGCAGCTCATGGAGGTTAACAGTGGAGCAGATACCCACCTGCAGCCCTAGAAGAACTCCCCACTGGAGCAGGTGGACGCCCAGAGAAGGCTGTGACCCTGTGGGAAGCCCACGCTGGAGAAGGGTCCTGCCAGGACCTGTGGACCTGTGGAGACAAAGGAGCCTACACTGGAGGAGGTTTGCTGGCAGGGCTTGTGACCCTACAGGGGACCCACGCTGGAGCAGTCTGTTCCTGAAGGACTGCACCTGTGGGAGGGACCCACGCTGGAGCAGTTCATGAAGAACTGTAGCCCATGGGAAGGACTCATGTTGGAGAAGTTCATGGAGGACTGTCTGCTGTGGGAGGGAGCCCACGCTGGACCAGAGGAAGAGGGTGAGGAGTCCTCCCCCTGAGGAGGAAGGAGCAGCAGAGACAACGTGTGATGAACTGACCGCAGCCCCCATTTCCCTTTTCCCTGCACCACTTGTGGGGAGGAAGTAGAGAAATTGGAAGGGAGGGGTGGGGGGAAGGGTTTTTTAAGATTTAGCTTTATTTTCTCATTACCCTTCTCTGATTTGATTGGTTATAAATTAAATTATTCCCCAAATCGAGTCTGTTTTGCCCATAATGGTAACTGGTGAGTGATCTCCCTGTCCTTATCTCGACCCATGAGCCTTTTGTTCTATTTTCTCTCCCCGGACTAGCTGAGGAGAGGGAGTGATAAAGTGCCTTTGTTGGGCACCTGACGTTCAGCCAGGGTGAACCTTCTAGAAGGGTGCAAGAAATGCACATAGAAAACTCTCTAAGATTGGGTATGGGGCATATGGAAATATATGAGGGAAGTCACAACAAAGAATTAATATAAGAAAATCTCCCCTAATGTGGAGGTTTCAATTGTTGGTTTTAATGTGAAGTTGATTTTTCTCATGACTTGCAGAAAACTGTCAGTTTTCTGAAAAAAAAAAACTCTTCCCCTTAAAAATTCCTTCCTCAGATTACTTTGTTTGTTTTTTTTAGTTGTTTAATGAAAACAAAATAGTTCTTGGGTACATCTAACAGAATGAAACGAAAAAAATGAGACGAAGCTGATCCATCACCCCATCTTCCTAGCAGCTTTATTTACTCAAAAATGAGCCAACTCAGGGAGCAGTTTGTAAGCACAATCCAGTTAGTCACCTTACTAGGATCCTTCAAATTATGAAATAACAATTTCCAGTAACCATTCAGGCCTCTGTCTTTTCTTCCAGCAAGCAAATCCCTTCTTCTATGAGGATGTGGAGGTGGATCTAGAGGCTAAGTGGCTGAGAGTAGAGAGACCAGACATCCCCTTATCAGGAGCTTCCAGCCTCATGTTAGGTTAGAACTAAAGTAATATAACAGTGAGACAGTTTAAATTGCCTCACAGGTGGTGTGTTGCCTGTAGATCGCCCTTTTGGTGCAAAGACTTAGTAGAATTGTCAAAAGCGCCTATTTTGTTATATTCTGTACAATCTAATACATAACACTGTCCAAGTTCTGCCAAAATAGCTTTACTAGCAGCATCTTGGTAATGATAAAGAGCAGCAACATCAGCTGAGAAATTGCAGGGAAATTCAGGAAACATTTCTGAAGGAAAGGGTGGAGGTACTCTCTTTGTTCTGACCTGTTCCATAACTATCTAAAGCACCCCTCAAAAATGAGTCTCAAACAGAAGAGGGATGCATATGTCCAGATGTCTGTGTCTTACACATCTCTAAACAGACAAGAAAAAAAGAACTACCATGCCTTTGTAACAGGTATCTGAAGGAGAAGCAATGGCTTGCCTGTACCACCCAGAGAGGCCGCACAATTTGAACTGAACCTAGACTGCCTGTGAGTCACTGTAACCACAGGACCACGCTCTGTACATTTGGTCTCAGGGTGAACTCCTTTGAATAAATACGAGTATGACGTTTTGCATTTACTCAGGCTGCTGTCCCGCTTGCTGGACAATCTTTAGGCCACCTAGGAAGTCCAGACTATGGAGATTTCTGCACCAGTGGCAGATAAATGAAAAGATGCTGCATGTCCAAGACCTTAACATTTGTGGCTATATTTTATTTAGTGGGTTGGTCATGCATTTTACCCTGGACCTAAAGAGTAATGTGGACAGTTAGTTTTGTTATGATTACTTGATGCTATTTAGTCATGATCCCACTAGGTCTTCCATACCCTGTCTTAGAATTAGGAGTCTCACAGAGAACAATCAATATCATCCCTCAGAAAAGGAAGACAAATCCAGCTGATCTCTGTATCTCAGGGATTCAGGGAGACCCCAGAGAAGTTCTGAATTCCTTATCTTTTCATCAATTTTCTTCTTTTATAATTTTTTTAACCTTCCCATTTTGCTGTTATTCCAGATACCTATCAGTTATGTGCTGGGCTTCCAGCCACTGAGTTGAGATCAAATTGTGTTTTCCCTCACCTGTTAAGAGCCAAGGTAACATCTGATTAAATTATTTCCTTCTTTTTATAAATAGAGTAGTCAAAAGACTTCCAAAATGATATTATTATGAAAACCAGTGGGAACCAGAATTAGAATCTGTTTAGAATTGGCAGTGATGAGTATTGCATAGGACTAGACCCAACCCTAGGATAGAGGATTGCTCTTTCTTATTTGTACAGGTACAGTGCTGAGGGGCAACATGTTCATACATGATGATGATGGAAGTCCTATGACAAACTGCTTTTACTATGCTGCATTTGCCTGATGCAAGGAGTGTCTTGCACTGTAACCACTTTTTCCTTGCAGCTCTGAGCTTCTAGAGTTTAAAGCTGTAATTAAAGTAGTATTTAGGGCCAAACACTGCTTTTACAGTTGAGACATGAGTGTCCTTACTTCATTATATCACCAAAGAAGTGGAATTTCCTAAACCATAACATCTAAAACCAGTAACTGCAAATATTCCCATAATCCCCATTTAAAACAACCTCAGTGACTTCTTGCTGCCGTTGCTCATAAAACAAAATTAATATGGAAATGTCCTCACTCTATCGTTTCCTGAGACACGAAGAAGACTCCTCTTTCATAGCTGGCTCAGTGCCATTGGCTGGGTTTATCTGTTTGGCTGTCTTTGGCATTGGTCAGTGGCCATACCTACTGATAAATATCCTGAGTTTATTCTTTTCAACTGGCTTGATCAAATGTTCAGAAGAGAAAGGGAAAGCAGCACTTCCTATAGCTCTTTAGGTCATTTTATAAGATTGTACTCAGCCTAACAGTATGACAGGAGGATGTGTCATTTGATCTCCTAAGAGGAATGCAAACTTCAGCCTCATCTTTTCCTATATAATCCATGTTGTAGAAGTATCTGCGTTAAGGTGAGTGCAGGGAGTGCCACTTTCTTTTTAGGAATACAGGGGCTCTGATACTGAGATTATGTCCATTTATGTTCATTTGCTGTCATGAAATTCATCTTGAAAAGAGCAGTAACTGCAGTGGTATACCAACGAATTTAAACTGCTCTTAACACAGAGTCGTAATCATGTGACTCCCATACTGCAACACTGTCGGAGGAGAAGTTGCATTATACGATGGTAGATACAGTCCAGGCAGTGAAATCTCCCTCTTGGAAATAAGTTAATCTGAGACAGGTCCACTGTGACTCTTGTGGGGCTTTGAGACATCCTAGACTGCCTTTCCCTAATTGGAAACTGTACTAAATATGTTAATACAATTCAACTAATCAAAATATTACCCTCTGAGAAGTCTGAAAATACTTTTTTTTTCTTTTAAATAGTTAAAAAAGAAACAGTTTTCTGTAGGAAAATACTGATTTATAGAAGGTCTTCCATCAAAATTTATTTTGTCTCAAATTTTCCAGCGAGTTCCATTGCTCAAGCTCATGATTCATACATTTACCTAAGCCTTGTTCAGCATTTGTAAGGTTGTAAATTAATTGTGAGTTCCTCTTGGAGAAGGTCCCATTACTAGTTTTACTCTGGCACTACTTTGTTATGAAGGTATTTCAAACTAGAATCCTAAGTGGCATAAATCCGTGTAAATCCAGCTGGGATGCTGCTAATGAATTCAGCTGAACCACGTGAACTTGGTCCTGCTGTCATACGCTGTACTTCTTGCTTTAAATTCCTCTCAGAAAGCTGTTTTCACTTGTTTCTCTTTTGCAGAAAAAAATAGCACCAAGTGCCTTGACCAGAACATTTCAGGGTATTTATCCTAAATCCTTAGTCTCCTGATAGTACTACAGATATAAGAAATAAGTCCACAGAGGACGAAGTCATTTGCTGGGATTCTCCCTCGTATCCCTTTTGGCTTGTATTTGAAATCTGGAGTACTTATCTCCCAGTTGCAGAAGAAAAATATGTGCTGGGATAATAGCATTGCAATGTTTGAACCCAGTCAAAGCAAACTCCTCATTGCTGCATGACTGCTTCTTGTTGAGCAAGACTTGAGCATGCTGATGCACTAAATGACCTCTCAGAGTCCCATTAGTGGTCTTTTGTGATTCTAGACTACTTTCTGCTTCCTTTTGACTATATATTTCTCCTTGACTCTCCCTTGCTACCATATCTCTTTCATTTCCTTAATTTCTTGACACTATTCTATACAAATGATATTAACTATAACAGAAATATAAATATTTCTGTGCTGCCCCTGTGCAGGAAACACCCCAAAAAAATTGTTATGAAACCCATCCTTAGACTCCCTCAACAGTCAGCAGACAGAAACAAGGACTTCCACAGGATGTCTCATTCCACCCTAAGGTCCTTGTTTAAGACAGAAGAACAAATTACCCTATAGGGATTCCTACTACTCTCACTATTTAGGGAGTATAGGTGTTTAACTTCTAGACAGCTATGGTTAGATGAAACAAATCCTCACCTGAACTTATCCTCTGCACTTTCTCTGTGGTTAATGGAGGGGGAAAAGGAAGGGGATATGCATCACATGACTTAGTCTTAAGTGAGTCCTGAGACAGGAAGAGTTGCTTTCTCCATGTGCTCACCTCTACTCATTGATTGCAGAAGCCTAGATCTCTGGTTCACACTAGATACTCACTGTTTTGCTGGCTGAGCTCAGATGAATCATTGAATCTTAGAATCATTTTGGTTGGAAAAGACCTTTAAGATCATCAAGTCCAACCATTAACCTAACACTGACAAGGACTGTGAGGTGAATTGTGTCTGAAGAGAAATACAAAATCACAAAACAAGCCAATTACAGTGCCTGTAATTGAACCAAGAAATGTAACTCTTAACTGGTTTTAGGTACTGGACCATGACTTACATCACCTCATACCCCTTTTTCTGCAATGCTGACTCTAAGGACAAAGGAAACTGCAATTGAGAGAGAGGCTAAAAAGTGGCTACTGAGGGCTGTGAGAGAAGAAAGTCAGATAAATCCTCTGGCTAAAAAACTGAGACTGAACTGCCTTTAAAGGCCTCAGCCTTTCATGAAACTCAGTGTTTAACTCTCTAGCCAGGCAGCGCAGCAGAGTGAGAAGTGCTGATAATTTCACTGCTCTGCAGTGGTAGACGGGAACACATTGAGTAGCTTCTCCCTACAGCCCTGCAGATCTCAGTGGCGTAGAGCTGAAAATACTTTATCTTGGGAAATTAATGGTTCCCTCTCTTTTTAATGCTGGTGAACCCAGTTATTTCAGCTCTTTTCCTGCTACTTCACTTATTGTTCTCCAAAGTATTATTCATTCATGGCTTTCCATAGACTATAATGCAGTCTCAGAAAACATTTCAGGAGGATAGGGATTTGATTAGGGTGATGCATTTGAAATGTCAGAGGTCTTTCCACCTCATCTAGAAGAAATGGATAGAGTTGACAGATGTGCTCTGTGATAATGGGAACAGCATTATTCTTACAACATTTTTATAAACTACCTCTGTTTATTCTTTTCCTCCCCCTCTCCCTTTATTTTTCTCTCTCCTGGAATAAGCATCAGAACAATACAGGGAAATAAATAAGGAAATAGTCTTGACCTGGGTCACCTAGCTTAGTTTTTTATTGTTATTTTTTGTTATTTACATAATCTTTTCCCCAATAACTCCTCTGGTAAGACCACACAAACATCCACATGCATTTTCTGGAACATTTTATGACCTGCATAGCCAAAATTCTAAATTCTTCATGAGATGGTAATATTTTTCCTTACTATTCTTCTGAATAGTTAAAATCTGGCTAGAAAGTAAAGTGTCAGGCCAGAAAAACTGGTGAAGATCTGCCAGAGAAGAATGCAGCCTGCAATTTCTTCGGAGAGTATACGGGATGATTGGAATCTCAGAGATGAAAGCCAGGTGTGAAACCATAGTGCCAAAGCAAAGGGAGGTTTCTGCAGCAGGAAAAACCTCTAAAGAGCTTCGGTATTTATTTTCCCATTTGATTTTCCAAGGGGAATTCAGAGCCCATCTAATGGCTCTGAAACTTCTAGTTCAACACCCTTACCTGTAGGACCAAAGCTGCACATATATTTGACTCCTAATTCCCTCTGATACTTAAATACCTACATACCACGAGGGACCTGGGCTTGATAGTATAGCACTAATTCTCTTAGTAGTTTATTAGGCTCATTTGTCTTTCATGCACCTGCCAGTGGCTCTAGGCTTCCTGCAATTACTTGGCAAGGCTACATCTGGGCTTCGGCAGCATGTCATTCTCTGCAGCCCTGCAGAAAGGGCAATCAGAGGATACCAGTGATCAGGGTGAAGGCTGAGAACTCTTACAGCGTCTGTGTTGACTGATACCGTAAAGTAACATTGCTATCTTCTTAAAAGAGTAGACATGGGACCAGCTGGTTTGTCTTTATACCCTTTCCTCCTCCCTACCCCAGGGAGCATTGCCCAGTAACAGAACCTTTTTTACGTTATCTTGAAGCCTTCAGATAGCTCAGAGGAAGCAGGCTTCACACAGGTTCAAACATAGCAGGGGGAGTTGAGTAAATGTTGATTAATTTCCAACTTTTTGTTGTTCATATAACTGCTAGCCAATAGCCTTTTTCAATGCTCAGAATTCCCCATAACACTGTGGCTTGCTTTTCTGAGTCAATTCTCTAGTACCATGGAAAATAAACTTTAATTATGATCTGGTTTAGTAAATTTGTCACATCAACTCTTCACTTTGAATGCTGACCATGGTACAACAACATTGTAAGAGGTGGGCTACAAACTGACCAGACATTAACTGTTTTGCAGCCACATTACCCAGTTCCACAGGTGTGTGTTACAGGAGAAGTGAAAGTCTTAGGAGAAGCAACCTTTTACTAAGGCAATAGACTTTCATTCCAGACTGACATATATGAGGGAGCCTCAGCTGCTAGCAAGGGGCTTGGTAAGGGCAGACATTTACAGGCAAAGTAAAATGTAGCAAGTGTTTTAGAACAGAGGCTACCAGGTAAGCTGTAAACTATTGTGTAGCCCTCATTTTAGAAGAAGGTTCCTCATCTATTTACTGTGGACCAGCATGGCTAAAGGCATAATGTGCTGCAGCTGGAGGCTGCAATTTGTTTGATAATCAAACAGATACCGTCATCCTTTCATCTTGCTCAGAAGGAGTTCCTTATAAACATTTGCAAAACCGCCTTGTTAATCTTCCTCAGGCTCTTTCCTAATCCTTTCTTCTTGGGCTTTAAACAAGAATATAAAAGATTTACCTCCTACATTTTCATAAGCAGCCTGTTTTAGTACATTACAATGAATCTTGATTTACAGATAATGTTTATTGCCAGAGCTGTAATAAAACATTTGGGCAATGACGGCAACATTTATCCCTCTCTACTTACTCCTTCTGCCTCTCTCCTCTTCCTCTCTCTCCTTTTATTAGCTTGGATACAAGCACCTGTTATGAAAGCTTGTAAAGCTTGGGAGAAGGAGTACTGTCTTCCCTGACTTGTGCTGATGCTCTTTGACTTAGCTCCTGTCATACTCCTGGTCCTTGTAGAACAGAGACTTTCCCCGCTTCTTTATTCCTCTCCTGGCTACCAAGCTATATTTTGGTTGTTGGCAGGTGGTGTTTGGTTTGGTTTGGATTTGTTTTTCAGGTGAGAATTCAATTGCTTTAGCCAGATATGACAAGAAAGGTATGTTCTCATCTTCCCTTGTTTGTCTCTAAGGCTGTCCGGAAAAGGTGCCTTTTACCTTGTGTAGTTGTTACAAATCTGTGAACTGGATTTTTTTAAGGTTTAACATTTAAAATGCTGGGGTTTTATTAGCACAGTAAATGACAAGACTTCAAAAGGAACGCTTAAGTACATTACCTCTCTGGAGAGCAAGGTGATGACAGTTGCCTTGTGTTCAACTCTGAAATACAAAGACTCAGAAATATCTATGTAAATTTTCAGTGTTATTTTTAAATGGGTTTTGACCTGTTCTTTGTCCTCGCTTTGACCAGCTTTCCAAGCTAGTAAGAATACTGTACTAATACCTTGCACAGAGACCATCTGTGTTGTGATAAGACAGTCTTTTCCCTTTCAAGATTAGCTTAACTTAACATGAAGTTTAGGTAAATATAAATATTCTAGGAGCTTAAATAACAGTATTACTGTAGCCAAGATCATGTGATGGTATAGGCAAACAAAGTCTGTCAGTAGAAGAAATTCTGTTGTTAGACTAGTTGGTGTATTTGAAAAAAAAAAACAGACAAGCATTTCTTCAGGCCTTCTAGAAATTCAAGTATTGATTATGATAAAATGTTTCTTAATACTTGTCCTGTACTCCTTTGGCTTTGGGGCAGACACTGTCTGTTGGCACTGCATCTTACAAACTGCTTAGCATAGTTGTGTTGGTAAGGCTCAGGGCAGCAAGGAAATGGACATAATAACAAAAGCTTTTACTTTGTGTTCCACTATACTTTCAAAGTTTATGTTTTCCCTGGAGCTTCATCCACTTGTCTTGGTAGTTACACAAGCTGCTTTAATTTGTAGGGTTTTCTTTAGGTTTGTTTGGGCAATTGTTATCTGATAATTTAAAATCAAAGGAGCTTTTTAAACCAGGAGTCAAGCTGCCAGGATGGTCCACAAAAATTTGCAAGGCTGGTCAGAGAGAACACTCGCATTTCTCTATTCCACTAGCATATACCACTTCGTTAGATAACTGCAGCCCTGAGGCTTTCACTCTGCCCCCTTTGCACATTAGGTGCACCTCGAGTGTGTGCTTTACCCATACTATAGCTCATAAAACTGAGCAACAGTGTGTGACATGCAATAAATACCTAGTAGCCAATTCTGAAGTAGCTGCTGGCCAATTTAATACATATTTAACAGGCAGGGGATGGGAGAACAGTACTAGTATCATATTTTAAAGACAAATTTGGCTTTTTTATGGCTCTGTCATGTGATAGCGTTGTAATTATTTCTGTACCATGTGATCTTTGGGGAGGTTTACTTACATAGTGTTTGCTAATGGAAAACAAACATAAAATGCAGTGAAGCGAGGTGACATAGTGACAAACGAAGGATATTTCCCTTGCAAAGCTTCTACACCCTCTTTTGTCCTGTGACTCCTTGATCAGCTTCCCCATCTTGCCATCTGAAGCTGATCTTGGAAAAGGAAAACTCTTCCTGTGGCAGTATCCAACAGGGCTTTGGAGCAGAGATTCCTCAGAGTTTAATGACTGTATCTTTTTTTATCTGTTTATCAATGGTGTTTAAATCTGGTTTTGCTTCCAGAGACGAGGTAGAAAGACAGCTAAAATCCTGAGCTTAATATTAAGTCTAAGACAATTTATGAGGAACTATTGAGAGCAATGGTGGACTTTAAACTGGGTATGGTCTGCATTCTGTTACCCCTGGGATGATAGATTACTGTGGTCACAGGGTTACTTGTGGAGAGTGTTAGACTGTTATCGTGCACTAACCCATAATGGTACAGTCTATGTGGGGCTGATGAGTGGGTTCTCCAATCTCCTTTAACTGTAAGGAGCAAAAGAAAGCTAAAAACTTCAGTTAATTTTTTTTTTTTTTTTGGATGTTAGTGGCTTGACAAATATATTGGAACAAGCCCTATAGAACATACATAAAAATAGGTATGGAGTCTTTAAGGACACCAAAAAATGGGTTAGGTTGGAAAAGAAACAGCTAATAGGCATTCTCAGTCTCTGAAACTACCACTGTGCATAGGTCAATGTATTTGAAATGAGATTTTTTTTTTTCTTGGCACTGGTGTTTATCAGACAGGCCCAAGCCTTCCTTTGCTAAAGACCAGAACAGAAGAATGAGCAAAAGACTGTTCTGCCTACAGATAGTCAAATAACATTTTTCACTAATCCAGCCTCCAAAAACCAGGAAAGATTTTTGTTTGTTTTGCTCATCCTTAAGATGCCTATTAGTTAGAACTCTTTTGCAAAAATGGGTTTAGGACTTTTAAATTGCCTAAAAAGTGCAGTGTTTCTCAGATAACGAGAGTGAAAATAGAGCAACAGGTCAGCCACTGACACAGAGAGTTACTGTCAAAGACAAGTCTTAAATCCCTTCACCCTTTCAGAAGGTTCTAGGTGGACTTTGTGTTACAAGAAGAAAACATGTTTTCCTTATCCCATTTTCCTCTTCCCCATGCACTAACAGCTTTAGAAACTAAAGTACACTTAATTCCTAGTCTGGCTTACAACTTTCTGCTGGCAACACGTGTCTGACACTCCTGTCTTATTTACTGTTTTCCAACAAAAAATGGATTGTTCTCTCCTGCTGCCAGACAGTTTTGGCTGAAGTTTCTATCTGAGGGTGCTTTGGGATAACAACACTGTCAGATGAGGTCAGCAGTCTGAGCTCCTACTGAAGTCTAGACTCATTTTCTTCTACATTGTTTAATGCTCATGTGCAAGCTGTGGTCATACTCCTGAGGGCTAGATCTGGAGGATGCTCAGTATCTTGGCAAGGTATCTGAAAAATTATAACATCAAGCTCAGGGAGAGCTGAGTATACTGCAGCTCAGCCTGCTTAGCAGGTGTCAGTTCTTCCAGTGCACTGTATGGAGAATTTGAGCCTGCTCGTCAAGCAGGACCAAGATAACAGTGTGGGAAGCAGATGGACAGCTGATGGGACACTTTATACTCAGTTCCTCTTTTCAGGATAGATTTAATCATAGTGTTCACATAAACAATAAGGTAATTCTTCCAGTGCACAGAGACAGGTTAATATTGCCCTGGGGGGGTGGGGTGAAGAATGTAAGCCAGTTTCAGAAGACTCGGCTTTTAAGGGTGAGGAGATAGCTTAACTAGATGGATGAAGGCTAAGAAGGCATTTTTGACTTCCTGTCAATGACTATCATACTGCCTATATGGAAAGTCAGACATATGGAACAGTGCATCTAAATCCTCCTGTGAGTGAACTCTGCAAAGGTCTTCCTTCCCTGACTTTGTGAGCTGCACAGTCTGGCTGTGCCTCATACTGGTTTGGGAGTGCAGTTGTGCCTGTAACAAACCATGTAGGAAGCTAATCATAACATCTAGCTTAGATGTAAACCAATGACTTCCTAAAAGAAGGGAAATACAGTGCTTTGGATTCTGTCACAATGTTTTTCTTGGCCTGCCTTCATGCAAGTCAGCAGACACTAAATATAAGCGTGAGCAAAAGGTGCAACAAATTTGAGATGTAAGTCATATGTGAAAAGCTACTTACTGTTTCTGTTACTGATCTCCATAAAAGTAGTGGACTTTCATCCATGTCCCACTGTACTTTTAAACTGAGCTAGCTTATGCATTTGTCCCACACACAGATGCCAAATATAAGAGCAGGCAACCCATCAAGTTGAATTGACTGCAAAGAATGGGTCACTTGTTTGGGTTTTTTGCTTAACTGAACAAACCAACTACAAAAAGAAATGAAACTTACTCCATTTGAAATCTCCTGTATTTCTTTTCCCCCTCTTACACAGGGAGTCAGATGGCTTTGAAAAATGTATTATTCAACTAGCTACAGTAGAAACACAAATGAAACCCAGCAACTGTCAGTTTTCCAGCAGTGCATAAAGCAAAATGTCACAGAACCAGCATCAAACCCGATAAATGCATTAGTTTGATTACATCCTTTCCACTGGGATAATGGAAAATGGTGATGGTGTAACAGGAACGAGAATGATTTAGGTCTGATTCAAAGACAGACACAGCTGGGGATGTTAGAAAGTAAATCCAATAGGTGTGACTTCAGAAAAAAGGCATTTTGATCATGCATATTTTTATTAAAACTGTCTATTTTCCATGATTTTTCATTTAAAATCTAAGTGCCAAAAAGCTCTAGCATTTCTTTTTATATATGCGTCCATGGATACCATCACCAGCTTCCTAATACTGAGCAGTTCTGTGGCCCAGCTGGTGGTGCAGCCCCAGAAGTAGTTGTGCTCTCACAGCTGAGGGAGCAGTAAATGTTGGGAGAGTCACCCTGTTGGTCAGGGTGATGGAGGGGTCCAGTATCTCAGGCTGTGAGATCTGAGAGCTGACTACAGCTGCCTGAAGCTTATAGCAAGCTCCAGCACTGCAGGAGTCTCTGACTAAATATGCGCCCAGAATACCAGGTTTCTGTGCCTTGAAAAGACCAACAACATGGATGTGAGGAAGCGATAGATTTAAGTTCACTATAAATTCAGCGCTCATGTCTTCTGGTGTGCTTTGTGGTAAATACTTCTCTCTAAAGCTTGTAGACCTCTGTTTGCAGTTGCCAGCTGAGGATTTGCTATTGAAGATCTTTTGCCCAGCAACATTTGGAAGTTAGAAAATAAAATTTCCTGGACTTGAAGAACACCAGTGTTTGGATTTCTTCAGGCACTCCGGGACCAGCAAACTTAATGTACCATCTCTTACAGCTATAAAGCTGGATAGATTTATTCAGCTTTCTAAATGGCCCTATAGGTAGGAGGAAGATCCTAATGATGTATGACAAGACTTTCATTACAAAATAATTTCATTAGCTTCATGTGTGTTAAAGCACCTTATAACTGCTCTGGAAACTTGAAAATGGGTTTTAAGCAGGTTTTAAATTAAAACAGATGGGGGGATGGATTATTTCAAGTGTGGAGGTTCTTTATAGCCATAATCTCAAAAGCCTTGAACTTTTCTTCAGTTGATGGAATCCCTTGTGCCAGGAGAGGAGGAAAACATTGGCATTAAATACAAATTGTAGTTGTACTTACATGTAGTATACAGAAGGCAAGTTTAAGCAAAGCTAGTGTGGAAAAATATCATACTTGGCTGTAGTAGAACTTTTTCAGCATCTTTCAAAATAGTCCGTAAAGGAGGTAAGTGTAGCTGCTACACCTGTTTAACTGATGGAAAAGGGGAGATGCAGGGACCTGCATGTTGGAGACTAGTAGCAGCATCAGAACAGTACTTGGCTCTGAGTGCTGTGAAATGCCAGCTCCCCTGCCTGTTGGACACTCTGCTTTGTGAAATTACTACATGCCAGGGAGGTGGTGTGTGCTGTCATTGCACAGTTAAGTACAGTTAGGATCCCATACCTGGTCCAAGGAGCTAAAATCAAACAATTATGTAAGCAATAAAGGACACTTTGATCCAGTCTTACTAAGAAACTGAAAAAAGAGCATTTTTTTAATCAAAGAAAAATGGCTACTTTAAGTGATGAAGATGTCCTACGCTGTGTAGGTTTTATAGGGAAGAGAAACACTTTGGAAAGAGGATATTGGCCCAAGAAAAAAGCAAGTCTAAACTAAACTTAACAATGGATTTTTTCCTAAACATTGGACCGGGGCTGTTCTGCAGTACACATCCTATAATGGGGGAAAACACATCTTTAATTTAAAGGTGGAGTTGGTCCATAGATTTTATCTGTAACTGCAGGAACTAGGCTAGATGTGCCACGAGGTGATCTTTTCTCTGAACTCAACTGAAGAATTGCTCAACCTATATACAGTGCTGAAGACATGTCCAGACCATCCATGAGTGTGACATGCCTCATCTCTATTCCTATGGCTGCCCAGCTAATATAGCCCCTGTGGGGAAGTGTTCCTAAGAGGTTAAGTCACCTTGTGGGGTTTGGGTATGTGGGACGCAGCTGCTGCTATAAGCGTGTGCTCTGAAGGCTGGATTTTCAGGCTGGTTGACTGTTTCCTGTGAGGCTGGTCCAGAGTGCTTTTCTGGGGCTCTCCTTGTGAGCCAATGTGGATAAACCTGAAAGGAATTGTACTGATCCATCATTTCAAGACTGTGGGCTTGCTTCAGAGTCATGCTCCAGAGGCAAGGAAATGTTGACCTGGCAATGGTGTCAGCTCAACTAAGGAATCTCATAGACAACTACCAGTTAGCTTTTTATGTCCAAGATCCGTGTGCTGTACTAAATCAGCATAGCAGGAATAGGCAAGCCTCAGTTAGTCACTTTGGGGCACTCTATTATGCCCTGTAAATTGTCACAAAACACTATGGGGACAAGCCAGAAAATTTCAGAGTCCTGCACATTTAGCCAAAGGTCTTGAGTCTGCTAGAACTTCTTGCCCAAATGCCTCTGTGATTCCAAACTGAACTGAATCTCAGCCTCTTTGAAAATGAGGGGGAATGATGCTGTTACACAGGTGCCTGAAGAGCTATCCAGGACAGACCTAGGAATATGTTTTCAGCTATAATGAAGCTGGCAAGTTGCTGCATCATCAGTCCCATGATTGTTGGAGTGTTATCTTTGCTTAATTAAAAATAGCACTCGACAAGCAGCACTTGTCTTCCAGTGAGCTGACACCAAGCTGCTCCAGCAATCCTAAATAGGTTTGTTTAAAGGGCAGCTCTGATGGCATCGCTCCCTCTGGTGGCTTTCTTGCAGGAGGAGCCATCTCGCATCCCACAGTGAGAATAGTTCCCCTTCCCATGGTCCAGCCATGAAGTACAGGGAGGAAGAGAAGGAAGGGCCTCCCATGGAATTTGGTTTTGGTGCCTTATCAGGCCCAGGTCTTCACCAGCATTAGGAGGAGCTGCTTAAAGCATGAGCTTGGGATGATACACTTTGGGAAAGAGAGAGGGATTTACAATGTGCTGTGAACATGCAAAGACATTGGGGGCTCACCGCAGCCCGTCAACTCTCTCAAATGGTTTGTTCTTTTTCTGCCCATAAACCACGTCGCATTTTTCTGGACAAGAATACCACAAGGATTTGCATACAGGGTTCCAAAGAATGCTATTTAAATGCTCAATTTTGTTCACCTACTTTGTGCATCAGTCTTAAACCTTTATGCTTATATACATGTCTGTATACAGCCATTCCTTTTGATCTACTGTGTATTCATTTATGTTGCCATCTTTTCAACAATAACATAATTATGAAGGTTATACTGTTGTTATAGTCAGGCTTTCCAGGTATCTTATCAAAATACTCACTGCTGTAACAATCTGGGAATGAGTCTATTTACACAGCAGTCTAACATAAAATCACATCTTTATAATCCTATTCCTCAAACAGTGTCAGGTTATGCTCTACTTCTTAATTAACAAAAAACTACATTACACTGTATGAGTAAAACCAAACTGAAATCAATTTGCTCATAATTCACTTATTTATGTCACAGAGCTCTCTAGGAGGCCTAGTAAACAAAGAGATTGTCTGTTGCTTTTCTGTTTGCTTTACATAGTTTGGTTTAATTTAAAAATTCTCAAATGCTGCCTTGATAATGCATGTGCTTTCGGGATTTTTCATGTATCGCCAGCATATTCTGGGGTAAAAATGGCAACAACACTGTCTAGGCCTTGGTAGTAATCTCAGATATGCTAGATACTCACTTGGGAGCTGTTCTGATCTTCTTTGTGACACCTCAGAGCAGTTCTGGGCACCAGCAAAAAGCAGATGTTGTAGAAAGTTTTCTGATCTCAGGTGAAAAACTCCAAGGAAGTGTCATTCAGTATAACCCTGAAGATATTGTTTGCAAATTGCAGATAATTTCTTCTGAATTTAAAAAAAAAAAAAAAAAAAAAAAAGACACACAAGGACTGGCCCTGGTTTGCACAGGTAGTCTGTGTCAGAGCTCTTGAGAGAAAAGGCATGAAAAACTGATGTTACAGGAAAATTACAAAACGGTAGAGCTGGGTCTTGATTTAAGGCTAGGACAAACATTCATAGATGAGCTGTAATATTGCCCGAGACTGTTTCTCTCTTGGGTAGTGTGAGTGGCAGGATGTCCCTCTTCTCTCAGTAAATGAAAACAGTATTTTTCTTGTCAAACAAAATGAGTACAATTTGAATCAAAATACTTCTTTTTTTTGAGACGTGCTCCATTCTAAAAAAATAAATGTTACATATTTGAAAGCTCAAAACCGGAAGGAAATAAGTCACTCGGGGTAAAACAGAAAAAAGTACTTTTTAACTTTCAGATTTTTAAAAATTATTAAATATTGTCCTAACATGAAAGCAGCTTTATCTCTTGATTGAGTCAGTGAACCAGTCACACCTGTTACTTCACTGCTTATAATGTTGGAACAATTTTATTTTCAGTTATTTTTCACTTTGCTTTTCATTTTGCAGTGGAGTGTGTTTGCCAGCCATGACATAAGCATATTTTCATGAACCTTAAATAAGGAAACTAGTTTCAAAACTAGAATGGTTTCAGGTACAAAAAAAAGAAAAATAATTCAGCAACTACACAATGAAATCTTCAAAGTTTCATGCATCTGACACACCCACAGCTGAAAAGAGGAGAGTTTCTGCCAGACCTCAGATGCAGAAGCTGAAGTCTCCCAACGTCATTGAAGTAAATCAAAGGAAGCCTTGAAAAGCTGGCAGGGAGAGTTGGGCATCTTTTCATGCCAAATGAAAGCCTGGCTCAAAAAGGACTTGTGGAAATGAATAGTTCATATTCTGAAGGCAACATATATTTACAGAAAATGAAATCTTGGTTAAAACACTTTTTGAATCATGTTGAATTGTTCATTGTAAACTCAAAAGGTCTTTCTTGATTTACTTGGCTCAATTTCTGAACTTTTTCCTTCTGCTAATGGCAATCCATCGATCATAGCAGCTGTAATCAGATTTTGCAGAAGGCCACGGGCATCATTTTCAATCATTTAAACTTTGCCAGCCTGCCTCTTTTTCTTATGAATCATGGGGATTAAAGCCTCAGGATTTTTCCTCTTAAAAAATAAAATTAGCAAGTGTTGATTGCATCGTTGTTACACCTGACCCACTTATCACCAATTAACCACTTCACTGCCTGACACATAAAAGGCTGCCTGATGATATGTATGGAACGAGAAGGAATGGACTCAAGCTGCACCAGGGTAGGTTAAGGCTAGATATTGTGAAAAAAAATTTCTCTGAAAGGGTTGTCAGGCTTTGGAATAGGTTGCCCAGGGAGGCGGTGGAGTTACTGTCCCTTAATGTGTTTAACAGTCATTTTGATGTGGTGCTTGTCAATATGGTTTAGGGGTGTATTTGGTAGAGTATGATTGATGGTTGGACTTGATGACCTCAGAGGTTTTTTCCTACCTGAATGATTCTACGATTCTATGCAATTCTAGCCTCATCTCCTAAAACATTATCTATGGGTCAGAACCTCAAAAAATATTTGCGTGTCTAAATGCCTTTGAAATAAACAGGAGATATTTGCCTAAACTATGAATGTTGTAGCAGACTTCAGTGTGGGTGAACAACCTGAGTTCATAGCCAGAACCTATGTGATGTGTTGCGTAAAATCAAATCCCAACAATATTGTTAGCAGTAGTTGTAGCAGTGGTAATTTGCTATTAGCCAACTTAGATGTAATTTAAATGCTGTGCTCACACCTTTGTGTCAGTATAAACACATCCCTGTAAAATTACAATTAGAGCCTTTGTTCACAGTTCACTATAACTTCATGCTACTACTCCTGGATTTGTTGCAAAAGCAGAGTTAAGCAATCACTGGCTGTTTGTACATGATGCTTATGTAATGCTCATGACAGTGATGTCATCCCTCCTTAAATATCAGAAACATCACAGTTAAAATAACTCTATCAGATGACATTGGCTCTATCTCTCAAACGACTGATACTGGAGCAGTCCATGCAAATGATGGGGGAGGAGCAGCTTTCGAATGTGCTGTGTAGTTCATTCAGGTAACAGTGATGCAGCAAACAGGACCAAAACAGACATACTAGGAAAAGGTTCCTGAGACAAAGTGGTGGCTGACTTTGACTTTTCTCTGAAACTACCGTGGACCAAACACCGCAAAGATTTGGTCACTGGTAACTTCTGTCCAGTTTTACCAGTTACACTTTCCCCAGTTTTATCTCTGATTTGGGAGAGTGATGGCAAGGATCTGGGTAAATGGTATTTCTCAGGAAAAAAAAACAAGATATCATCTCTGTTTAATGCATAGAAAATAAGAGGGAAAGATATTACACTGCATTCTCTATCCATTGCCATTTTCATCTGTTTAAAGTACCTTCTTCCTCTTCCAGCCGTGGGTCAGCCCCTGGGTGAGTTATCCAATGCCCTTTCTCCCAGATGTCTAAAAGCACAAGCTATTTTCAGTGGGTTCTCTTCCATTCTGCAGAGGACACACCATTATGGAATAACCTTGATGTCCCCTGCAGAATGGGAACTCAGCAACGTTCTTCCTTTGTGGGCCCGATGCGTGGCAGGAACACCCTACCTGTGCCTTGAACCACCACCTCTGTGTCTTGTCCCTGGCCACAAAAGTCACTGTATAGAAGTATAGAAGGGCTGTTTCAGTTATAAAACGGTCATCTACACAAGCAGACCAGCAGAGGTAGGGAACACTACAAGGTTTATTTTCACTATATTGTGCTAAATAATTTCCATTCAGATCCTGAGATATAAAACTGTATTTAAGCACTCTGAATAGAGACGACTTCTTATATCGGGATTTAATTCTCACAGTCCTACAGAGACTGTAAGCTTCTGCCCTGAAACATAAAACTTCGTCTTTTTTATATCTGGTTACTCAAGGAAAATTACAAGCTCGTTAAACTTCATTAATTAACAAGAACATCCAAAAATCAGTTATGTAATCCCAGATATTTTACCACGTTTTACCTTTCCAATAAGTCTCTAGTCAAAATCCACATATGCTACCTTTTTAAACTACACTGCAAATACAATCTAAAAATGGTTACCAAAAATGCTTCTTTTCCACTGATGTATCTTTAAAGAATTTGAATCAGATGGCCTTTGCACTAGTGAAATGAGAAAGTAAGGCAGTCAGCTAAGACGTGGCTCTTTTTTTGCTTTTCTTTTGTCAGTACGCATAGAATTATGATTGCACAGGTACAATATCAGCTGTATGTGTCAGGATGATCAGTCACGCAATCAAATGCAGGATCATTCTTTAACATAAATGCATTAAAAGAAAATCAGTCATAGATTTGGCTTTCAACGGAGCAGCAGGCTGAGTTCTATTCATAACAAATCAGATCACGCTTTGGGGGAAACCACAAATCACTCCCACAGCATTATTCATTGGATTGTCCTTTGCAGCCCTCCAAGGAAGACCTAGTTTGAATTCCTATGTATTCTCTCTGCTGTTAAGCTAACAGCAGCAGGTGGGGGAGTCAGAAAGGAGGAGCAGTCTCCTTGGAAAGACAGCTTGGTTTCTTTTTGGGGGGGATGTTTTTAGTAAGCAGTTTTTCATATTTGCTTTTCATGGCAGGCAAGCATTGTAACTGAATGCATGGCAGATTATCCAGGTTTAGGTCTATTGAATTTATTATGATTTAGCTGGAAATATCTGCTTTCTAGCACTGTGAATTCACCATTAGTAGTACTAAGACATAGTTTGTATTAGTGGTGGTACATAAAACTCCTCACTGAACTTAGGACCAGTTGTACCAAGCACTAGACAGCACTACATAGAAAATAGTAATAAATATTCAGTAGGAAACTGAAATGGGCAAGTCTCAGCCTATGCCTTAGAGAGAATCAAGAGTTTAAAAATTCCCCCAAAAGCCATGGTTGCCTAGGAACATATATGCCTCCACTCTGAAGAAGTGAAAGGATTATATTAATTTACATCTTGTAACCAAAGGGACTAAATTCCTTCTCTTCCCCTGCCTGTTCTGCAGCCTCAGCAGCGGAGTGCTGCCACGCCCAGGCCAGCCGCAGCCCCACACAGCTTAGGGGAACTGGGGAGAAAGATGACGGTTTTGCTATCTGGTCTCTGCTGGGCTCTTGCTGCCCCAGTTACCACTCTTGCAGTATTCCCTAGCTACTTTAAAGCTAGCTCCAGTGCGACATCCCCTAAAACCAGAGCATGCAGGACTAGGTGGTGGCACAGCAGGCAGAGGCTCCTCAGGCATCAGGACGGGCTGTTGAGAAGGCAGTGGCTCCACTGCTGCAGCACAGCTCCAGAAAACCCTACTTGCTGCTGAGTAGGCCTGGGGCATGTAGATGCACGGTTGTGCCAAACGTGGCTTCTCACCACCCCGCTCATCCCACTCCCAGGAGAGCTGCAAAACCAGGCAACGCAGCTCTCCATGTCTCTAACTTCAGCCATCCCTTCTCCTTCCTCTTTGCTTCCCAGGACAGAAGTGGGCTGGCATTATTTTTTAGCCCAGAGGGGTAACATCTGCTTTTGCTTCCACTGCTGAGAAAACTTGAGCTGGCCCTGTGAACCCTGCACTGTCCCTTGGAGGGATAGATGTAACCTCCACAGATTTGGGCACCTCTCCAGGTGGACCATGAAGTGAATATATCAAGCTTTGAACTGCGGTGGCTCAGAGGTGGGCACACCATTTGTTCTGCTGCCTCAGCTAAGAGGGTGATGAAGTCAACCTGACCACTTTTCATCAAACCTGCTGGCTCGGAAGCCTCTTCTCAGTCTACAGTCTACAACACAGCTCTCTGATACATCCACCAACAAGGGTGTTTGAATTCATTGCTGTTCCATCAAGAATCTATGAAATGGAAGGTGGAAAATAAATATTGCCTTTGTTCAGTGCCTTTACCATGAGACCACCCTTTTCCAAGAAGCTCAAATAACTCCTAAAGTGAAGATTTTGCACTTTAGATTAATGAAATGACACAGACAGTAGATGAAATGAGTAAAGCAATAAGGACCTCATGCAAGAGAATCTGACCCATCAAATATGCGCCATCTGCACAGAGGATGCAGCTTCAACTTTATTTTCTCATTAACTCTCTTTACAGCCACAATGAATATGAAGCTAAAGCAGAAACATTGACTGACACAAGGAGGCTATGGGTTCAGTTATTCAGCAATGCCCCCTATGAACTCCTGGAAACTGAACTTTATGGAAAGTAACTGATATATAAATACATGACATAATTCCATGCACAAGAAATTATCTCCATCAAGCATCAAAACCTGGATTTTCTTCCAGATGGTTCCTGACTCATCAGGAAAAATGGTAGCATTAGAAAATCAGGCTACCACTCCAAGCTGATAAAAGTTTTGAAAAAAAGGCAGGCAGTTAAATGTCAAACTGCCTCAAAAGGTCAATTTGTTGGAACAGCAAATTTAAATGACATGTCTAGATTTGGGAATATCAGAACGCTTTTTTATTTTATTTTTGTAAAACTGTTTTGTCATTTCCAAACATGTCTTCTCTACATATGCATTTATCAGCTTTGTACAGATATTTTAATTTTTATACCCACACACATATGCATACACACAAATAAGAAAAGAAAGCAAGCTTATTTCTGTTTGTTCCAAGTACTGGGCGAGATAAAATGGTGATGGTTCAGAATGTTTCAAGGAACAAAATATTCACTTTCTACTTTACCATAGCATTAGATCAGCATCTGGCCCTCCTCTATGGAGGCAGCTGATAATCTCCAACAGAAGACCTCATGTCCCCTCCTGGCATTCATTGGCATTAAAACCAGAGATGTTAAATTAATTTTCTGGTAAGGTCTTTTCCCCAGATATTTAGAACTAAAAGACAAATAGAGTATACCAAACAGTAACTTTAATTTGGTACAGCCCTGCCTTTAAAGGCAGAAACAGGTGAAACTTTGTCTGCTTGAGTCTATCCACATTTCCCACTGAACGAATAGGAAATGCCTCATGATATAAAAATGCCCAGAGAGCAGTGTAATAGAAACACTTGGGTAGGTAATTTAGTTAGTGTCAGAATTGCTTCTCAATTGAATCTTTTTTGGTGATTTTCATGAAACATCTGGGAATCTTTAAATTTCTTTCCCCAGGCATTGAAGCGAAATTGATTGCCTACTGTTTTAACAGAACTAATCTAATGTTGTGATTAGTTAAAAATCTTTCGGAGGAAAGCGATGAAACAGAAATAGATTGAAAGCATTTTGGCATCTATAGGAGTTAATACAAACTTGTTTCTCCTCTCTGTGATTCCTAATTGAATTCTGTATGAAGCAGGTTGTAACCTTTCTTCCAGCACCTGATGGAAATATATTGTATCATTGCCCTACCTTCAAGATCAAGTCACCCACCTTCTGCTCCATGACTCAGTAGTGAGTAACAAGGAGAAGGAGTTATGAAGCCACAGGAGTTGGACTGACTAATGAATTCTGTTGTTGTCACAGTGCTCCTTCAGATGCACAGCGGCGAGTGGGAGAGGGGCATTAGGGGAAGTAGGAGAAAGGAAATGATGTTTTGGGTGATGAGGAATCAAAACTGTTTTATCATCCATATGATGGGCACGTTTAAGCTGTGTTAAATTAATATATTACTGCTTTGGAAATGAGGTAAGAGAAATCTTAAGAGGTCCTGAATGATTTGGTGGAGGGAAAAGGCAAAGAGATAAGGATGGTAATTTCTGATATGAATGAAAGAAAAAAAGTGATCATAGACAAAGAAACTCCAGCTGCTATATCTATATAACTTTTTTAGTTATATAACTTTTTTAGGTATGTGCACAGCTCATACTTATCAGTAGGATGTCTTCTCTTCTTCAGTACACAAAGTTGTTACGAGCAGTGAAGAGTCATCTTTGTAATAGTAAACGTGAAGAGCACAATTGCACATTCAGTCCACCATCAGTCACGATTCATGCATTTAAATCCTGTTTCCGTAACGTAAATTAGAGCTCTTAGGACACTGTCCCCAACAGGCTCAAATGCTTACCAAAATGGTTTCAGCCACTACAGGCCAATGCTTTATTAAGGACACAGGTAAGAATAAAATGGACTTGCCTGAAACATTTTCCAGCTTTGCCCAGGTTATGAGTAACCCCACACAGAGAGACGTGCAGCTTCAGTTGAATTAATGCAAACAAACCAACCAATGCCAGCACCTAATGAGGAAGACAATAGGCTCCCAAAGCCTGTCACTGGGTTGTCCTGGCCGAGAGCCTAGGGATTCATATGCAGCTCCTGTGAAGTCTGGCACAGTAGGAAGCCTACCAGACCACACACAGAGAAAATCCAGATGCTCTGCAGGACCTCATCTTTAGTGATTGTAGTGGATTTTGTTGGAGATTTACTACGATTTGGTGACCCAAGGTTTGTTGCAATTCGGTATGGCTACGTACCGGTGTGAATTTAAATGAAGATGCCTCATTTCTGCTATCCCCTTGTAGTAAAGTAATTTGAGAACTAATGAAGACAAACAGGATTTAATGGTCCTAGACACACATAGGATAGATAGTCTTCTTTTGTTTCCATGATAACACAAACTATCCCTGCAGACTTAAATCAACATGTAGGAGTCCCAAAGTTGAACTAGCTTTGCCTATTTCCTTTCCTCTTTTTGCCTAGTAACTCAGAGGACAGAGCACTGGAGATGCATGGTCAGCTCTTACCTGTCTCTACCTCAGAAGTTCATATGGTCAAGGCTGTTCAAATGCACTGTTTCTGAACAACCTTACGAGTTTTCCGTGAATGCTGCCCCGTCGTGGTTTGAGCCGACCCAGCCGGCAACAGAGCCCCACACAGCCACTTGCTCACCCCTACCCCGTCCTCTGAGGGATGGGGAGGAGAAAATACAACCAAAAGGCCCGAGACAAAGGGCAGGGAGGGCTCACTCACCAGTCGTGGTCACGGGCAAGAGACAGCCTCAACTTGGGGATAACATTGATTTAATTTAAACAACCACCAGCATCAAGGATAACGAGAAATCCAACCAGGTCTTAAGAACACCTTCCCCCCGCCCCTCCGGCCTTCCCGGGCTCAGCTCTGCTCCCTCTTCCCCCACCAGCAGCGCAGGGGCAGGGAATGGGGGTCACAGCCCGGCCGGCACAAAGGGTCTCCGCTGCTCCTTCCCCCTCAGGGAGAGGGGCCCTCGCACCCTCCCCTGCCCCACCGCGGGGTCCCTCTCCCGGCAGACATTCCTCCTCCAACCGCCCCAACGCGAGTCCTTCCCGCGGGGCCGCAGCTCCCCAGAACCCCCCAGCGCGGGGCCCTCCCGGGGCTGCCGCCCTCCCACCGACGGGCGGCTCCAGCGCGGGCTGCCTCGGAGCCACGGCTGCTGCGGGCCCGGGCCCTGCCCCTCCGGCCCGGGGCCCTCCGCGGGCTGCAGGGCGACCTCTGGGCCACCGCTGGGCTCCAGGGGCTGCAGGGGCTCAGCCGCCACCCCACCGCGGGCCGCGGGGGAACCTCTGCTCCGGCACAGCTGCCCCTCTCCTGCCTCACTGGCCTGGGTGGCCGCAGGGCTGGTTCCCTCACAGCCCCCTCCTCTGCTCTGCTCACAAAGAACTCACCCAACAGGTTTTTCCCCTCTTAAATAGGGTTATTCGCAGAGGCACTGGTTGGCCTGGCCTTGGCCAGAGGCTGGTCCAAAATTGGAGCCGGGGGAGCTTCTAGAAACCTCTTGGAGCAGCCACCTCTGTAGCCCCCTCCCCTCTACCAAAATCACACCAGACACAAGCCCACCACATGCACAAACAGTGCCAGTCCTTTTTTTGAGAAGGAGGGCCTGTAAGAGGAACATAACAATGGAAATCAAAGCAATTCAGAGAGGATTTTTCCATCCATGTCACAGAAACATGTCAGGCATATTTCTGATAGCGAAGTGTAGCAACAGGCTGAGATGCTTATATTTCTCTTGAGTCTCATACATCATACATGTTTTAAAAAAACCACAAAACAACAACAAAACCCAGAAACCCCCGCAGAGAGCTGGTCATTGAAGTTCATATCCTGCCAAGTACATTCATTACCCTACAAGAAGTGCTGAGGATATTCATTTGTGTGCTGAAATGAATAATTGATTTTTCATCCAATACACATATCAACAAATCAAAGGAAAAATAAGCTCTGATAATTGGAGGGGACATTATTACTGAAACAAACAAAAAACCATTTCTTCTGTGTCATACAAAATGTTCTGTTTCATCTGAAATATCTTTTTCTTATTCTGTGCTTGTAAGGAAAGCAAAGGGAATTATGAGGTATATTAATAATCCATTGGAGTTCTCTGACGTCGTAACCCAGTGAATAGTACAGCCACGTTGTTCACTCTGTTCCTGGGTTTAATCCCTCCCCATCCCCTTCTTGGGAATACTATAGACAGGAGGCTGTCAAATCTGATAATTTTTTTTTATGGTAGACAACATACTTCTGACTACTATTTGAAAATCCATGGCCAGGCAAAGGCTTCTCCAAAACAAAATGGGAAGAACTCATCACTAAGAGGAAACTTATATGGGTGGGTTGAAAACCTTGTCCTTAAATTGCTATGTCTTCTACATTTCTTATGTTTTTGCAACTTTACATTTCAAATTCTTGTCAATAATCATCTTACATATCTTAGCTATTGAGGGCTAGAGCTATACTGTGTAAGACCTCTTGTGGCACCACATCCTTCTTCCAGGCTAGACATTCCACAGCTCTTTCTACACACTGTGAGGCTGCATGTGGTACAGTGTTAAGCGATCTTCCTCTTCTTTTCAAGTGAAAGTTTGCTATTTTCAAGGGTATTTCCACTTCAAGAACAGGGAGTTTTTCCAGGCTGAACCCCATAGCCTGATAGACAGTGTATTACAACTAAGTCAGGATATTGGCCATCGTGTTTACCGATTGACAGATGTATGCCTGAAAGTAATATTGTAACAGTGGTTTGGAGCAGATCAAAAAAAGATAATGTGTGTTGACCTTATAAGAAGGAGTTAAGGCTTGCTGTTTTGTAATTTAAAAGGTGTGTAGATGTGGCACTTAGGGACATGGTTTAGTGGTGGACTTGGCAGTGTTAAGTTTATGGTTGGACTCAATGATCTTAAGGGTCTTTTCCAATCTAAATCATTTTATAATTCTATTCTGTTGTTGGTCAGATTCTCGTCTCTTCCATCCTGTTGAAACAGACCAAGACCATCCAGATCTTCAAATTACTGACACAAGTTGCTGTCTATAGTGCCTTTTCTATTAAATCCCCACTAATGCTCAAAATCTCTTGAGAGGTTGTCCTTTTCCCTGCTCTCTCACAAAGTACTTCTGAAGCCAGTAATTTGATAATCAAGGATTTTCTTTCTCTTTGGAAGAGGGTTTTGTTTTTCCAATCACAACAAATGAACTTCTCTGATAAGTGCTGGAAACAAACTTCAGACAGATATCGACCAGGAAATTCCTTCAAATGTGCTCCACTGTAATCTAGGTCTTTGACTGGTACAAACTGACATGCTTACTGCAAAGCTTGCGGAGCTGTAACGGCTGAAGAGAGCAGAGCTAGCTCCCACCCTTCTTAGTGAGTGAAGAATTGTTCTCCACAGTGTGTTCTGCAATGTTTTAGCTGCAGCTATTCTTCAATGTCTGTTTTGTGCTAAGACCAGTTTGATTATTTTTTTCTCCAACTCCCCCATTGATCAGACAAAGCATTGCTTTTAATTAAGTTTTGTACCTACTAGACATAAGTTGCAAGTATAGCATTATTTGTTATTTCTCCTGATAAGGTGTAAACATATGGGATTTGGAGACTGTTGTAAGTAAAGGACAGCACAGAGATGTACCAGAATGCTGAAGGGGTGGAAAGAGAGAGGGTCAAGAATGAATTTCCTTTCTAGAGTTCAATGACAAAAACATTTGCTTTTTATGTTTGCCTTCTCTGTAGCTGATGCTTACATTCCTTCCATGTATCACCATTTTCAGCTCTTTCTTAAGGCCCTAGAATTTTAGCAATAGCTTATTCCCACTTGCTCTGTTTTTATGATGCTCTGGGTTTATTTGGTTTGGATGGGGACGCATTTTTTTTTTCTTGGGTATTTTGACAAAACCCTCAGTTTGCTGTGGTATGTATTTGCCTGTATGAAGGGCATCTGCTTCGTCACTGGACATAAGTGGAGTGGTTGGGTTTTGTAGGCTTATTTCAAATGATGTGTAGATTTGCTAATTCAGTTTGATTTCTTCAGTGCTTATGTTCCCATGTAATTCCTCACTATATACAGGAGTCAGCTATTATTGTTCCAATTTGTATACTTTCTCCACATCAGACAGGAGGTAAAGAGAAGTTTCTTCCCTATGGAATTGCTCTTTTGATCATGTATTGCTTGTTCATGCTAAACCTAGGGGTTTTAAATGAAGGAGAGCAAAGGAGTGATGACATTTTCCTTCCTTTTCCTTGACCAAGTTACAACCCTAACACAGACACTCAACATGCAAGTGTCATTCATTGTCTCCTAGCTCCAACTACAGGCAAGTCATCATCATGCCTAGGACATTTCTCTATCATGCCATTACATAGAGATTTCTGCAGGGTGGGAGGGAAGGATTTTTTTATGATTCCTTAAGTCTTGGGGAGCCTTTAAGATTTTTCATCTCCACTGAAAAACAGAAACTGTTTTGAACAGAAGGCAACTTTTCATATCATTTACCCCATTTGCAGTGAGCACACTAAAGGTTTTCTTACTAGGACCATTTATAAACAGCAACCATAATCATACATCAAAGAAGACATGCTTTTACAACTCAAATCAGCTTCCTCAATGTTTTCAGTAGAATCACAGAATCGCTTTGTTTTTTGTAACAATATTGGAATTCCTTTGTTCCCTGGCTGCATTTATCTAGCAGGAGATATGTAGGAGAGCCTCAGAAGTTTCTTATCTCAATTTGTATTTAGGGTCTTGAAATTCTTCTTCATTAAAAGCTGCATTGATCTTCTGGATGTAATTACATCTGTCTTCCTGTAATTATTAATTTCTTAATGGCTTTATGAAGGGCTTCTTATTCCATCTTAAGTGCCATTTGGATGCCCTTTTTCCTCTTACATAGATTGAATCAGTAATAATAAAGCTTACAGAAGTTCAGCAAGTGCTCTACAGATATTGCATGCGGTGATCATTTCACTCACCTGTGAAATGCAGCCATCTCTGGAGTGGAAGACGCTGAATGTTTTGACAGAATCTTGTGATTACAGCATGACTTTATGAAAGAACGGAATTAAGAAGTGTAAATAAGCAACTCTTATTTGTACCAAACTTCTAGATCAAAGAACTTTCTAGATTTTTCTCTTGCAACTCTGGAAATATAAGTTGGAGGCTCCTTTTCCAGAGGATTTTCTTTATGATCTGTTATCTCAATGATCTGTCTCATCTTGGACATCCAAATCTTCAGACATTCACCAGTATTTGTGTCTTCGTGACTATGATGGCCAGGTGAACCTGTTGATTTTATCTAGTTGTTAAAGACTGATTCTTTTCTGACAGGAAAGACTACGACATTGGACCATATAGCAACTGAAATGTGCCCGGTGTCTGAATGAGGAAAGGGGAATTGCTTGTGACCCAGTAAGAGACAAATGGTCCCTTTACCCCTCACCTGTAATACATAGGTGCTGTTTCTCATACTAAATTCATGATCTATTGCCATTTCACATAAAAGTTCTTTAGGGCACCCAGAGGATCATCACAAATGGTCAGCATCATTTGATAGAATCATAGAATCACAGAATGGTTTGGGTTGGAAGGAACCTTAAAGATCATCTAGCTCCAACCCCCCCTGCCATGGGCAGGGACACCTTCCACCAGACCAGGTTGCTCAAAGCCCCATCTAGCCTGACCTTGAACATTTCCAGGGAGGGGGCAGCCACAGCTTCTCTGGGCAACCTGTTCCAGTGTCTCACCACCCTCACAGTCAAGAACTTCTTCCTAATATCTAATCTAAATCTACCCTCTTTCAGTTTGAAACCATTACCCCTCATCCTGTCACCACACTCCCTGGTAAAGAATCCCTCACCACCTTTCCTGTAGTCCCTCTTGAAGTACTGAAAGGCCGCTATGAGGTCTCCCCAGAGCCTTCTCTTCTCCAGGCTGAACGACCCCAACTCTCTCAGCCTGTCCTCATAGGGAAGGTGCTCCAGCACCCTGATCATCTTCATGACCCCCCTCTGGATTCGCTGCAACAGGTCCATGTACTTCTTATGCTGGGGACCCTGGAGCTGGACACGTTACTGCGAGTGGGGGTCTCACCAGAGCAAGTAGAGTGGGAGAATCACCTTCCTCAACCTGCCGGCCACACTTCTTTTGATGCAGCCCAGACTACGGTCTGCTTTCTGGGCTGTAAGTTGCTGGGTTATGTTGAGCTTCTTATCACCTATACGTTGATTGAAAGCGTCTCTACTTTCTTTGCTTTCCTCAAATTCCCTTGTTTTTTTTTATCTTCTCACAATAATTCCTACTGATTTCCACTTCTGCACATTGTTGCCCAAGTGATGTCAGAGAATCTGTGAAATTTCCTTGCCCTATGTGGACACAATACATCTCCAGTCACTGAGAAAGTGTGAAGTTTTCTTTACTCAGGGGGTGACTTTCCCCTTCCTTTCCTATCAGCAGGAGGGTAATTCCAGTCACTGGCACGCATAGTCACGACTGGCAAATATGTTGTGCTGTGCCCTGGCCCCCCAAATCCTTACCTTGGGCAGCAATAAGGAGAGGAGCCTCACACTCTGCTGATGGCTGGCTGCAGAACGTGTCCGTTGGGTAAATCAAAGTGACACTGATCCTCTGCCACAGTGCTCCCTTTGCAGAACAGTGTCCTTTGGCATCAGGCAGGCAGTTTGAATGGGCTGTCACAGGCATTGAGAAACCTCAGGGAAGAAAGAGAAGTTGGAAACAGAGAAGGCAGTAATCAGATCTGGATTAAGTTGCACACATGTGGTTTGAGGGAGTCAATTAATGTTACATTTTAGATGGTGGTGGATGCTGCATCTGGCCATGGATGTGCTCACCTCCCTGCTGAGAGCATATGTTTGTAGTCACTGAAGGTGTAACAGATATTTCAGTCCTTGGTCTCACAGTTAAATCTTCATTTGTGATGGCACTTCCTAAGATATAGACTACTCTCAAAACTCTCTTATGCTAAGAGCCCCACTCCCCTTTTTTCCATGAAGGCTATGGAGGGCAAGGAGATGATCACAAAAACCCATCACACCTTCATAATTTATTAGAGCCAACAACACTAGGTTTAGTGACAGCAGTATAGACAGGTAATATCAGTATGGCCGCATTTATTTGAAATTATTTATGTCACAAAACACTAACAATACTTGCAGTTGTGCATGGTCCCAGCAACATGTCTGAGAAGCTGGACCTCCTGCCTCACACTGAGATCCACAGTGTGACAACCAAGTTATTGTGTTGCACGTGGAACTTGCAGCCCCAGCATGAGGCTGGGTAGCTCTGCACTACAAAACCATCACTACTGTCCAAGCTAGGCATAGAAATAGAAAGCAACTGTCTGCTGCCAAGCCCACTAAGCTTTGGGAAATGCAGATAATGTGTATCTACATTTAGTGCTTTGAACTAATACCAGCTTTAGTGCTTTGAACCAGTTCAAAAAGGTTAGCGACAAAGAGTTCTTTGAAAGTTTCTTTATTCTGCTCACTGCAGTAATTACACAAAGTCATGCCAAACTCTACACACAAAGGAAAAGTGCAAATATTCTTTGAAAGTTCTTGACCTGCCTTGGAATAAATGGGTTTCCTTTTAACAGAATGGCAGAATCACAGAACGGTAGGGGTTGGAAGGGACCTCTGGAGATCATCTGGTCCAACCCCCCTGCTAAAGCAGGTTCACCTAGAGCAGGTCACACAGGACTGCATCCAAGTGGGTTTTGAATATCTCCGGAGAAGGAGAATCCACAGCCTCCCTGGGCAGCCTGTTGCAGTGCTCTGTCATCCTTAATGTGAAGAAGTTTTTCCTCATGTTCAGATGGAGCCTCCTGTGCTCCAGTTTGTGCCAGTTGCCCCTTGTCCTGTCACTGGGCACCACTGAGAAGAGCCTGGCCCCATCCTCTTGACACCCACCCTTTAGATATTTATAAGTGTTGACAAGGTCCCCTCTCAGTCTTCTCCAGGCTCTTAGACACTTTTGCATTGCTACAGCCTTTAAACAAACAGAACTGTTTCCTTGCATTTGTTTAGCTTCCCCTGCTGATATCAGTTAGGTTTCAGTCTGACTGATTCAAATTCCAGTGTGGTGAATACGAAACCCTGGTCATTTAGTGCTCCACGGAACAGCACAAAGACAGGTTTCTTTTGCCATTCCAGTGGCTCCCACTCAAGCAACTGAGGTTACAGTTGCTTCTTAGGATGCTCTACCTGTTTTTTTCCAGACAGATGCTAGGTTCTTTGTCTATGCTCTAAATACCTGAAAAAGCAGTGCAAATCAGCTTTAGGGAAGTGGCACACAGGTGAGCCTGAAGTAAGACACGTTGCCTTTTGGGAAGGCTTATTAGCTTGAGCATACAGCAACTATTCAGCATCCAAGTTCAGAGTGCACACAGGGAGAGTCTGCCTGCAAAGAGCCTTTCACTCCATTACCTATTCCCAGCTGCATTCTCTTTTACTGAAGCTGATGGTCTTTTCGTCATGGATTCAGACAGGAGCATAGTCATACCAGTGCTCCTTGGTGCTGAGGTGTCCAGGAGAACTGGCAGCAATTTTGATATGTTAACAAACAGACTAAGAGCCTGTCCTTGAAACGATGTTCTGTTCCACCTCACTGACCATCCCTTAGCTGGCAGGAATTTACTTCTTTGAGCTATTTAACGTATCTGGGTTTATTTTTAGTTTGAAGGGTGTTTTGTTGTTGTTGTTTCATTTGTTTTTTATTGGAAGGCCATTAAGCAACTGAAGTAACTAATATGAGGCTGTTGTCGAATACTGAATTTTTGGATGTTCTTTTTATTTTTTTTAAACTGGGAATACATATAATATTTTTTATGGTGGCTTAGGTGCTTTAAATAGACAAGACTGATGCTTGGGTTGACATTAAAAAATAGGTATTGCTCTACTTTGTGTCATGTATATCAATATATTTCCATAAAAGAAAGATGCTTTCTTTTGTTTAGATGCAGTCTAAGGCATTGTTTTCACCGTGTATTTAGATTAAGAGTGTGTCCCAGTGAGTTTGAAAACAGAATTAGTCTGGACTCAATGCACCTGACTTGTTTGGAAACATTTGATGGAGCTCAGTGTGAGAGCTGCTCCAAGAGAAGTTTTGAAAGAGGGTGTCCCTTTTCTGAACAAGTTGCAGTTGAAGCACAGGAGAGGGAGTGGCAGAAAGATATGGACCTTAGGCACTACGTATCGCAGTAGCAGTGTTCCCAAATATGACAGGCATTTTAAATCTTTCAGCTGTCCCCTGATGAGAGTAAGTTATTTCCCTGTTCACATCAGCTCCGGTGCAGTATTGTAACACTGGACCTGGATTCTGGACCTGTTTCTGCTGTTAACCCGTGGTGTGTAACTTGGCCTCACCCACATCCTTCCTCTGTCTAATCTTCCTAACCTTCCAAAGGGAAGGGCTGAGCAGTACTGTTACAAACATTTCAGGAGGACAAGTTTTGAGGTAAATGACATTCACTTGTCATCTGATCAAGACTAAAACCAGAAAAACCTGGGGAGAAAGGGGACAAATTGTTATGCTTCGACAGATTTAAAAATGCAAAGAGGAAACGCAAGCTACTTTAGCATTTGATGTTACATTTAAAATCTGCAGAATACATGCCTAGAATTCAGTTTGAAATAAAAAATCAAGGAAGCTTTGTTACACGTTTCCATTACATATTGCCAAACATTCCACAGACCCTCCTCCTCAGTGAAATCTCAGCTGAACAGGGCATGGCATATTTCTGGGCAAGTAGAAATTCTATTCCCACAAAACCACATTTTGCAATTCCAACTTTATTTCACCTATTTTTTTCTTGAGCAGAACTAATCTAAGCACATAGATTGACAGGATCTGTAAGTATTGTCATAATAATAATAGTAACTAGAAGGACTGCATCAAGTGTCTCTGCTTGTTTAGCCATACAATTCTTGTAATGTATTTTAATCCTTTTGCTGCTGTCTCAATTCTTAACAGTGCTAGAAGGCAGCATCTGCAACTAAATATTTTCCAGCCCTAAAATAAACTTCATGGAATGAAACAGTGACCCTGCAGGTAGCCATTCAGGTCATTCTTCAGGGCTCTGTAATCAGTGTTTCATCACAAAGCTTTTTGTATTTACTCCCAATATTATTTTGCTTTACTGTATTCTTGTCATTGCAGTTCTTATTCCAATATGCTTCACGTATTTTCCTTGGAATATAATCCTCTTCTGTGTGGATTTGTGCAAGCAAGCTTTTGCAAATACAATTTATTTTTCAATTGGTTTGTCAAAGAGCACAGTCATCTACCTAGATTAAATGAGCTCATTACAAAATTAAAACTTTTAGCTGCTTTTAAAACACAGTTTGTATTATTTTTAGTCAAATATTTTCTTTTTCTCCTGTGCCAAACTCATTGGTCTGCAATAGAATAAATTATGCACACAGACAAGTGTGCTGGAACAACATTATGTTTCTTCTGTGCAACAGATTAGTTTTACTTTGTGCATACAGTGCGTCCATCTTCCTGTTGATACATCCTGAGGATAGGGAAGAAATTTATGACAGTCCTACTGAAAAGGCTAATGAAAGTCAGATGCGTTTTCCTGCCCGCTGGCAGGTTTCTTGCAAGCAAGTACAAAATTGGAAAGTGCACTGTGTTGTGATTCTGGACATTTAAAGTAAATTCCTAAGAATTTTCAGCCAAAGGACTGTACTCTCACCTATGAAACTTGATTTCAGCTACTGTGGAAGAGTGATTCATATAAGGGATTTTTACCAAGATTTAGGCAAGTGGAATTTTGGAATTAATTTATTAACAGAACTCAACTAATTTAGGAGTTTATGATATTAATCAACTCCACATTTTCCCTCAATTTTTTTTCCCTATCCATTTCCATTCTGGTATCAGAGTACTTTTGAAACTCTCTCTGACTTATTTTTATCTTGTTAAATTTCTTCGCTATAGAGAAAAAAAAGTTGGATCATCAGTTGTAATACTGCATTTTTAAACAAATGGTACATATTTTTCTCCCCAAAGCTTCTAGCTTTTTAAAATCTTTTTCTTTTAATTAAACAAGCCAGCTATATTTTATTAAATCAGTTTAAGCAGAGTTTGAAATACTTTGGCAATGTGATGACTTCATCTGTGTGTAATTTTACCTGGTGTATTTTTCTGGACCAAGTTTGGATTGACATCTAAGCACCTGACAGTCTGTGAAGGACGCCTTGGTGACAGTCAAAACTGAAAACTCAGATGTTAAAAGTGTTTTGTTTACCATAACCTTAGTAAACATGGATACGTTAGATGCATGGTTAAGGTGTCCTGCTCTGCATCAGGAAATGTGAATGAAAGTTTCACTTCCGTTTTTTTTTGAAGAGGAAATCTCAGCTGCTTTGCTGTGCATCTACTGTTGTGATCACTAGGATCCCAATACATCACAAATCACCTTTCAGGATTAGGACTTTTGGCCCGTATTTGCTAAATAATTAAGTGTACTTTGCTCCTAATGACACTCACAAAATTGTCCAAGCATATTGGGTGCCTTCACATTATCAAAATCAGCTGGGCACTGAAGGGCTAAATAATTTCATGAGCTTAGTCGTTTTTCTCCTGTTCCTCAACTCCCTGTTTGGATTTTTAAAAAATGAAGATAATAGCAGGTTTTTCTGTCACAGAAGGATTGTGAAGATAGGTACATTAAAGATTATGAAGTGGTCTCAGTGAAGTGGGCTCTGCAAGTTTCTTCCCTGTATATAATTAAAATATTCTGCAAAGCAAGTATGCATACACTCACTTTAATGTGTTTTGCAGTACAAGAAAGAATTACATGTGTGCTTAATCTAAAGCTCATGCTCAAGTGCTTTGTTGAATAGGACTGTCATAACAATGCAGCCTCTTCTAAATAATGTTTCTCTGTTCCTGTCCTCCTGACTAGATTGAGCAATGTATTTTTTAATTACATCAGAGCCGCTGAGTATTGACATTCAGGTCACTTGCAGATAATGCTTCCAATTTCACTGTCCCCCTACCTAACAGATGTGACATCTTTACATTACAGTATCTTATCCTCTAAATGACAAGCCTCCCATATAATTAATAATATATGAAAAAGAAAAAAAACACAGCTCAGAAAGGTATTTTGTCAATAAAGCTGCGGAAAGAGCAGAACTTGTGTTTTTAAATCAGTCTGAAATTAGGCTCAGAATTATGCAACTCCTCACTTATGGAGACACTTCATGGAAAGTGGAATGAAATTCATAAGAGCATAGCTCTTATGAAATTTCATTAAAATCAGTGGAAAACACAGGTGCTGAAAACTAGGCTGACTTGGAGACCTGTCTGAGTTGGGACATCTTATTTTGCAGGTGAACAAGTAAGATGACTGCTGGCCTGTCTCTGTGCACTGAGTGGAAGCCAGATTGGAGACTAAGCCTCATGAGCTGCATGAGGCTTTCATCTGAGAGATGTCTGTAGAAATATCACCCATATCTGATAGTCAGGGAGATGAGTAAGGACTGGGGCCTTCCCCTAGCAAGGATTTCCTGACCTGATCCCGAGCTGACAGAGGCTCAGGTTCAGTTCTGGGGCATAGGGCAGAATTAGGAAGGATTTCATGGCTGCTGATAGAAAGAGTTACTGCCCTAAAGAACAGAGGGATTTGAAGATCAAATGAAGGAGAGAAATACCAGCCAAAAGGAGGGACAGGAATAAAAATGACATGAACCTTTAAAGCTTATTACAGAATTTAGATGCACAACTCTATCTATGTAATGGGCTGCATATGTCAGGCTATATGCGTGACTGGGAGATGGCGCAGGCATTAGGTCTCACATCTGCTGTAAAAGTCCTCAAATTCCACCTCAGTTCAGCTTGCAGAGAGATTAGGCAGACTTCTCCAGGGCTGTGAAAAGATCGCTACTGTAGTAGTGAGGTCTAAAAACTAACCAACTTGCAACTTCACCAATTGTGCAAGTCCTGCACAGACACAGAGTAAGTGGCATTACCGTCTTGTTCACTTAAACATTTCAGAAAACATTTAAAAAAGAAGAGAAGGGTCTCACACCTGTGTCTTTAAAACTAACCAAAGAGAACAGGGAGTATAATAAAGGCAGTGTGAAAACAGGGTTTGAGCCAGCAGCACAACTCTGACCTGACTTTATCTGTTGATGAATGCAAATTGGCATTCTAGCCTTGCTAAATTAAATCAAGCTTTGATGAAATATACAAATCAATCAATTTGTGTATTTAAGGTTTCTTGTATAAGATGTCAATGTCAAACAAGACGATGTATCCAGACCCAATGTGCTCTTTATAAATCCTTTAGCATGTTCCTACTTGGAGGCATACATTTTATGGGAATTGATGATTTGTAATAGGTTCATCATTCATTTCACTACAAAAAAGAGCAGGGAGGTAGCTATGATAAATTGGTAACTACAGGCATCAACATATTTTTAATGCTCTTGATCAATCGCTTCCCTCAGACTTCGTCTGCAATGCAGGGTGGTTATGGTAGTTCACAGGATTTAACAATACAAAAGAGTTTAAACAAACAATTGTGGGGCTTTTCACACATTTACTGCTTAAATACAGTACATTTTAAAATGCTTTGGTATTCTTAAAAAGCCCGTAAAGACTGTATTTAAGCTGAGATAAGATTGCATTGTCAGACTTGCACAACAGTGTCTGTCACACTGTTCAGTCTTGCTGCCTCAAGTCACATAGTAGTAACTCCTACTTTGAAAAATCTCTCCAGTAAATTAAGATGCTCCATGCTCAGCTTGTGGCTGAGTAGCAAGAAGTTATATATATGCCACCAGACTTGCTGTTGAACTGTTTTCAGTATTTTCTTATAATGAAATCCCACCTAATTAATCCCATCCTATGCCAATCTCCTGGAGATGTTTCCAGAGATATTCTGGTTTCACATACATTCCACAAACCTTTCTCCTAAAGGCTTAGAGCAATATTCACATATATATTCCAAATGACTCTCATAGAAAGTGCATCCTTTTCTGTTTTAATCACTCCATTTCTTTGTCAGATCTCCTCTCAGATGGATTTCCGTTGCTGTTATTAGGACACATGGTTCATTGAAATGAACAGATACTAAAAGGCTTTGCATTAGCCCTTTCTCCTTTGAGATAACACTATCTTACCTAAATTAGGCCATGTATGCTGCAGGCAGTGAGAGATGATTTAGGGGTACCAGTGGCTCCGGAGATCATACACTCAGGTTAGGAAAGTGGGACTAATTAGCCTTCTGCAGAAACAGAACAGAGAATTTCAGACACAGCATCATGCACATGCCCCTGTACTACTTTGGGATGAAGTCTGTATCTCTGAGCAATATCAGGCAGTTGTATGGTGTGGGTTATTTCTAGCTCTAGCATTTGCACAGTGTTGTATATGTCCATGAGGTCTTCAGAGGCCCCTGTGACCATAATGATCTATTTAACTCTCTGGAGCAAGGCCACAAAATACAGAAAATACTGAGTGTGCTAGGTCCTGTTTCTAAAGTGCGATTGTTTGGAAGACATTAGGAAATGGCAGAAGTTCTTTTGGGTAAATAATCATAAGTTTTTATTGTCTCAGATAATATTATCATTTAAACAAAGAGGTAAGAAAGGGTACTGTGTGAATAAGGGAGGCTCAGATTCCCTGTGATCCCCAAAGCTAAAACCTCCCTTGGAGCAGTTTCAGCCCAGCTACATCAGCTATGTTCTGTTGTGCCCCATTGATAGAAATGCACCTTTTGTGAGTCACCAGTACTACACTCATTAGTGTGACAGAGATGTGTGCTACAAAGAGATCTTGTGAAGGAGGTAGATACTGAGAAAAAGATTAATGTCTTCTGTTGAGCTACTCACAGTTGCAGTGTTGTGAAGGTAAGAAAATGTTGCTCACACCAATGACTAGTTAAAGATTGATCTGCAAACAGTCTGTTCCTTATGGAAGAGCTGAATGCATGGCTTAGAAATGAATGTGTTTAAAGCTCCTCTGCCATTTACCTGTTACAGAGCATTGTATCATACATCTTATGCTGCCTAAATTACCCAAGTTTGAAAGGTGAATAGATATTTTTCCAGGAAGCTAAGAATTAAACACCTCTCTCTTTCCTTCTTCACAAGATCAGCCATTAGTTCATCTTATATCCACTACTAGTCAGGCACACGCCAAAGTGAAATGTTCTGTTACTACAAATTCATTTTATTTCATAAATTCAGACGGTTGGAAAGAATTTCAAGTGATCATTTAATTCATGCATCTTTGTTAGTGTAAATCCTAATGAAGACTTGTCCAGTCTGCCATAAAAGCCTTTCACCCTTGTCACCTTCCCAGGTTGTCTATCCCAAACCTCCATCTTCCTTTCTGTTGGAAAGTTTCTCTGTAAAGGTAACCTGAATCTCACTTACTCAATTCACACATGTTAACCTTCAACATGGAGAATATGTTCTTCCTTTTCTTTCTAATAGCCTTTTAGAGACTACTATTCTATTTCCTCCTCAAAATTCTCAAACCTTCTTTTTTCTTTACAGCCATGGTTTTGGATTTCCTTGTGTTTTTATATGGGTTCTTGTCAGATGATAAACATTTTTTTCATTCAGTGCTGAAAACTAACTCAAAATATTCCTACTGAGCAGTGTTCCTACTGTGTTGAATGAAGGAGAATGCCTTCATAAATGGTGGACTTTTGTGTTTATAAGTGCTGATATTATATGTTTGTGGAAGTGGCTGATCATAAATGATCTTGGAACTGTATCTTCCTCTGAACTGTATCTTCTGTTCATGGACCTTTTAAAGTTCATCTCATTTCCCCTATTTTGAAGTTATTAATCATTTGCAGCTTTCTTCAAGGTATCTTTTGTCTTTGTCCCTGTCTCTCTTTCTGTGGGGACCTGTGTTTGTTTGGAGATTTTCTAATTGATTATTTTAGTGTCCTCCAGGATGCGATGCTCCAGCACTTGAAAACTCCTGGGATTTGTGTGCAAAGAATTTCTCAGCCTGAAAAACAAAGGTTTAGATGGATAAAATACAACCGATCAACATATGTAGGAGAGGTACCTGTTTCTCCAATGGTACTTTAAAACTAGCAGAGTTTTTGAGTCTATAGCTGTGACCAAGACAAGGGCAAAGTCAGAAGACCTCTGAAGATTTCTTTCTACCCACAAAGGGTAATCATTGTCCATGCAGATGATTTATTTGTCTCTGAGGCAGGTGTTGGTTTCTGAGAGGAAAGAGCTTAAGGAATCATCAACAGGACACCAGCGTGCAGTGCTTAAGGGTTTGCCTTTCATTGTAGCACTGCTTAGGTTTTACGTACGCAGAAGAAATACATATTTCTGGTGGCTCTGGGATTCAGTCAGGATGGAAATAGTATTTGAAATTTTGGATGCAAACTCCAACTGAAATGACATCCCAGTGTCATTCATTACTGGCAAGCTGGATATCTACTTCCTCACAGCTTTGACTATTAACAGTGAGCTGCTTAACTGAAACACAACATGCATGCGAGGGGATGTCAGTTTTCTTTTCCAGTCTGGAAATGCCAACACTTCCCTCAACTAATTTCTCTGGCTGGGTGAGTTTACAGCTTAATCTATGTCTAGAGAACAATCAAATATAGACTCAGGGTACTGTCTAACTTCTTTCTCCTGCCACTCTTTGTAACTCTCCACTCCTGACAAAGAAGGAGATAATACGTTAATTTCTGAAAGAAAGGATTTGTCTCTTCTGCCTCCCCAAGACGGTGCTCTTCACGTGCCTCACTTGTTCTCTGCTTTGTTCTTTTGGCTTCATCAGCACCAAAATTGAGATACCAGAAGCAGTTATTCAACTGGAAGATATGTCATGTCCAACAGTAATGGCTTCAGAGCCACTGAGAGTGGTGCAGGAGATGTCACCCAGTGGCTGCAAGTCACTGATCTGAGCATGAAGCAGCCCTGAAAATATTAAGTGTGGGCGGTTCAGTTTTGCTTTAGCCTGTGATGCCACTCCATGCTGGCCACCTCTTCCCAGCTGCATCCACCGATATTTGCCTCTCCTAAAAGTCTCCAACAGCACTTTCCCACATGGGGAGAACGGGGGGAATAAGAGTAGCACAGATAGAATATGCCTGGGAAGGAGGAAAAAGGCACAGGGAAGAAAATCTTGGTGAGTTTTATGCAAAGAGCTTGTGTCATATGCCATAGTCTACAGGGGCACCTTGCTCATTTTCATGCTTTCATCTACATAAATTAATCCACAATACATCTGGAACCCAGAATTTTAGGTACATAACTGGTATTCTGTGCCCATGTGGTGCTAAACCATTATTTTGTTTTGCTTTTCTTTGCAGTGAAATTAAAAATCAACAATGTGTAGAAGTAATTCCTTGCACTCTGCAATTGTGACATTCGCCTTTTGGGCTGAGACAGGAGACAGAAATAGAGATGCTAAGGTTTGTACTGAGGAACGTGGTGTTCATAGCAAGGAACAGCTAAGGTCCTCTGGAGTTCAATGTTGCGGAGGCAGAATTTATAAGATGTCAGTACTGGGTTTCATATTCATTAGCATTTTTTCGCACTGACGTTATACTGCTCATTTTTTTTAACCTTGTCAGGTGTTTCTCAAGTTTCAAGCAATTTTCTTTCATGAAAACACGAGAATTGTTAATCCTCTGTAAATGTTGCTAGTTCAGCATATGACCTGTAAAAGCACAGATTTTAAGTCTGTTCTTGTTGATCTAAGTTGCACAACCCAAAGAACGTCACCTGATAATTCTTGCATCAAACCTTACACTTGGCCTAGAACAGTACATGTGAAGAATGTGTCATTGTGATGTAAAGATCTGAATTGCTGAAGAATCATAATATTTTCCTCAATATTCAGTTTTTGACCAAAACTAGTGATACCGAACAGCTTCTGATTAAATGCCTCACTTTGAAAATATTATGCTTCATACAACCTCCTTAAAAGTACCAAATGTACTGTTAAACGTCATGTAGCATGATAAATTTTAAACATGCCAGATTGACACTATATATTCTTTGTACACATCCGATAAAGTTTTAGTGAGATATACTAGATGGTGAAATTGGTAGAGGAACACTTAGATTAATTGTTACTAAAGAAATAGACTTTTTCAAGATATTTTTAGATGCTTCTTGTACTTAGGCTGAAAATAACATAAGAATGTCCATGGTTGGGAATTTTGAGATTTTTTATTCTACTTCCAAAGAGGACTTCAAAGTACAAAAGATCTGCATTACAGGGTTATACTCAAAAATCTTGTTTTATGGGCAAAGAGAAAGCAAACTTTATATATATATGTGTATATGTAAAGCCAAAAGTTTGTTGGTAATGTAATAAAATCTTAACCATCTTATTAGTAGTCCAGATCTATTACCAAATAAGAAAGAATAATAATATAATTAGGATTGTTATGCATTCACTTCCCAGTTTCAACCATTTTCCTGGTATTGTGCTTCCCCTTCCTCTGCTCTCCTCAGGGTGCTGAGGTCAGTGGTTTCATTCTGGCATTGATGATTGTGGGGTGTTGTGGAGACTCATCAGCATCTGGAGACCTTTGCAGGGTGGGTTATGTTGTTCATGTTGATGGTTTCTCTTTCCTCAGTCTTAATATCCACTTGGGGTCATTTATATGTTCTCTAACACACTTTTTGCACCTCTTTCTTACACACTTTTACAGATAATACAGGGATGTGTACCTGCTTATGCCAGAACACTTGCTCAATATTCCATTTCTGCAATGGCTGGACTGTACTTTCTCTGACATGAATGCAGGAGTGAAGATGCTCTCAGAACCACTTATGGAAAGAAGTGGTGTTTTCCTGGCCAGACTGATGTGACTTGCTCACACTGGCTTGATGAAAACAAGCTCCAGAGCTAGACTCAGGAAGAAATTAATTCTTCAGGCAAGTTAGCAGTGGGCATTGGAGGTTTTATTGTGTATTTTTAGTGTGGAAAATACTGCATTTTGCATTAACATCTGGGTATTTGCTCCAAACAAATGTCTTCATCCTGCAGGCCTAAAGCATTGGTTGTGCATTTGAGATCTCCTGTGATGCACAATAGTGGTGGAGGGTTTTTTTCTTTTCTTTTCTTTTTTTTTTTTTTTTGATGCTACCAATCTGTAATTTTACAGCATTTAGAAAAGGAGGAGTCAGGGGTTACTCTGGCCTTACGAGAGGAGAAACTTATGTGTTGTTTGCCCTCTGGGATTAGTTAGTAGGTGACCAGAAGCAATAATCCATGTGGCTGATGTTCTCATATCTCTGTCTTGGCTAGTAATTACAGTCATTCATTGGTCAAAGACATGAAAATTATTGCAACAAGAATGAATGTACAACTCTGAGGCTTTTTAATAGATGATATTAAAAAAGGAAGAATAAGATTAGAATGTTTTTATGGTGAATAACAGGCCATTTCCTTAATATGCAAAGCATTTATTTTTATGCAAGCTGTGCTTGTGTGGTTTCTCTGGACCAGAATCCAAAGCAGCTGTGCTTTTCTATTTGAATTCCTCCGCAGGTTATAATGAAGCATGCTCCCAAACTACTGCACAGCATTTAAGGGTTTATTTTTAATTTTGTCATTCTTATCTTGTTCAAAACTGCCCAAGTTTTGTACCTCACGGATTTTAAGTCACCAACAGAATTAATGAAAAAGACGAAGTGAAGAAAGACAGAACCCTGTTGTTTCATAATGCAGCCAAACTGCCATTATTTTCCTCTTGTTAACCACACACTGGAAGCAACTACCCTCTCACTTTGCTCAAGTGCAAAGGGTATAAAAGTAGAAAAGTTCTCACTAGACCAAAAAATCAATCAAAGAGGTTGAAAATGTCCAGAAACCATATCTGTGTGGGTAGAAAGAATATGTCCTAGGTCCTATTCTGTGTGATTCCAGTGTGTTTGCAAAAGGCTGGAGTCAGGTAAATACTGAGGGGAGTTGATTCATTGCCAGACTGAAAAACCACTGCTATGAAGGAGAAGTCTCCTTTCTGAAAAGAGTCATTTTCTGAAATTAAACATGCTATTTTGAAAGAAAGAGTGTGAATGCTTAATTTAGAAAGCACTGATACGAGATGGTCTAGCTTTATCAGATCTGAATGTCTGGGTGTGAAAATACTCAAGCTATATGGGCTGGTCCTCAACACAAAATCACGGGAGGGTTAGTGAATAGCCCATCTGCCTAAAAATTAAAAAGAAAACCATCACCCAGCTCCAGCAGGGCTAGATGCAACCATAGTGCTGATGAAGAAGAGAGCTGGAGGAAGGGTCTCTGCAGTCCCCTTCATCTTGCAGGGAGTTTGTCCCTTTCCTGTCCAGCTTGCCTAGCCTTCTCAGGGCTATTTGAGACCTCTCAAAGCTGCTTGTATCCATTTCCCAACAGCCCCAAACCAGGAATCTGCTGCTTTATGCTTTCTCCCTTTTTCTCCCTCACTGTGGGTTTGATCTTGCAGGGGACTAGGAAGAAATTTCAGCTCTGTGGAAACCATCGTGCCATGTCAGAGTAAGTCCTTTGGGAGACAGCTGCTAAGGACTTCCTGATGCAGAGCACTGGGCTGATCAGACCTCTTCCAAAAGAGGTACATTCATTACTGATGTGGTACCTAGTGCTGTCCATCTACAACATTTGCTCTTCTCCATTGACAGAAGATTAGTTCCTGCTGTAGCAGCAAGGACTGTGCTGTGAAGGGTATAAATTAATATTTCATCATGCTTACCTGCCATACCTTACCTCATAAAAACTCCATTTCTTTACAGTGCTTCCCTTTATTTTAGTGGTACTCTTCCCTTCTGCAAATACACGTTTTACCATCACAATATTACATCTTATTCCCTGAAGCATTTATAGAGTATGTGTCACAAGTTTAATGGATCAGGAACATAATTATTCTTATCGTATTAAAACTTTGACTGACGGCTCTTGGCCATTTTTGGTTTTTACTTTTTTTTCAACAATGAATTGCAGTACAGAGAATATTTTAAAACCCACAACAACCTGACAGGCCAGAATTCTCCTGTCAGCTACATCTCAAAACATCAAACTTTACTGACATTTTTCTCGAATTTCGTGCTTGGTGAGAAATGCCTGGGAGCAAACTGGAATGATCATCTAGCAGAAAGGGCTAGTTCCCTGTTGGGATTTGTACTTGTTTAGGGTGTTAATCTAATTTACTATATAATCTAACAATTTGTTTCCATGTGAATGTAGATTTTACTTGGACAGTGGGAGAGGAAGATTGCTAATATATTTTATACAAATATGGGATCAAACTAACTGACACTGTAAATTCCTTGACTGAGAGAGAATATGTTGCATTGAGGTGGAAATTTTTCTAATTGTTTTTCTAGAAAATGTTTCTTTTTAAATTGCAGGTTTAAGCTGGTTGAATTTGTGACACCAAGTGATAATAAGCAAAATCTTTGAGATAATAAAAGTAAAGAAAAAATCTGAAAAATCAGAACAATTTAGTCAGACATTTTCAAGCATATAAATATATTTTCAAAAAATTTTAGGTGGTACCCTATGTTGAAAATTACCAGGCACGTAATTCAAAGGAGGGGTAAGAAATGGGTTAAAGATACACCCCCACAAAACAGGGGATAAAAAACTATTTCTCTAGAGGTAATTACAGCTGTCATTTGGCTGACATTTTTCATGTTCATTTTTCTCTCACTGCCTAACATTAAAATAATAATAATTGGGGATCAAATCCAAATATACAGTTGGGGGGGGGGAGTTGGCATGTAATAGTTAAAATCAATTATCTGCTGCGTTTCCTTGGGAGATCAATGGACGCTGTAAGCCTTACAGTGTGGCTGCGATCATGACATATTCCTTAACAAACGAAGTTAATAACTATGCACTGATATATTGAGATTTTTCATAAGGAGGCAGCCCCGTGCTGTTTCCTATTTTCTGTATGTGTTGCCTGCATGATTGAGTATTGTATTAGTCCTGAGATTTGCAGGGATGAATTCAAGTATATATGATAAATGTCACAGATAATGTATGGCCATGGGCAATACTTTGCTACCTGAAGGATATCTACCAGCTAGTGAAGGGCCTGGTAAGTTGAAGTAGAAAGCCAAACCCAGAGGAAACTCTCAAAGTAATTTAAGAGCTTTACCTGCATTCATCCATGTACTCAGAAGATATTTATTTTTCCCCATGCCTGCTGATATAGTTCAGGGACACCGTTCATTCTAGCTAACTAGGTGAACCCATCACAAAGGAGGTAGATACCATTTATGAGTAGAAACTCCCTACACACCAGCTTTAGCCTCTAAAAAACCCATTGGCAGCTTCCAGAAGGAAGATGTACCTGGAATATGGCAGTACTAAGGAGGAATGGAAACAGGGAAGGTTATGTATCTTCTGGTTGCAAATACGGATGTGAAGTCAGAAGAGAAAGAAGAAATGCCAGATCCAACCTGCCACTGATATCAAATGCAAATGGAGCTGATGGAGTTCTCATCTTTGATTTTTATCAGGTACAGAGGAACCTTTGACCCTCCCTGTTTCCGCGGTGGCAGTGACTGGGGATGCAGCGGATCACATCATACGAAGAGAGCAGCTTTAATTCTGGTGGGATGGCTCAGTGTATCAAGTTATATTAATGAGCTTGAAAAGAAAGGCAAGAGGAAAGAAAAAGAGGTCCCCTTGCCATATCAACATGATTTCTTTTTATGGCTTTTTCATCTCAGCGTCCCTAATTGCCTGCCTACAGATGAACCTGAGTCTCTAATAAACAGTATTCCAGGACAGCTTCGATGGCTTAATATTTTTTTATATCTCATGGTCCTGGTTGCCTCACAATTCACAGCTAATGGACAGAAAAGACTATTTCAGTTTTCACATTTCACAGCATTCTGAAACATAAGCATCTGCGTGTTTTCATTCTTGAGCTTTGGGGTCTTTTAGTACTCACACAGAACAATCCTTTTCACTTTCCCTTTTAACTTAGTTAATACTTTCAGACTGGGATTAATTTCTTCTCTTATCCAGTTGAGAAACACCTGTTCTAGTTATCATAGAATGGTTTGGGTTGGAAGGGACCTTAAAGACCATCTAATTCCACCCCCCCTGCCATGGTCAGGGACATCTTCCACTCGACCAGATTGCTCAAAGCCCCATCCAACCCCGCCTTGAACACTGCCAGGGAGGGGGCAGCCACAGCTTCTCTGGGCAACCTGTTCCAGTGTCTCACCACCCTCACAGTCGAGAACTTCTTCCTAATATCTAATCTAAATCTACCCTCTTTCAATTTGAAACCATTACCCCTCGTCCTGTCACCACACTCCCTGGTAAAGAATCCCTCCCCACCTTTCCTGTAGGCCCCCTGTAAGTACTAGGTCTCTTTAAGGTCTCCCCAGAGCCTTCTCCTCTCCAGGCTGTACAGCCCCAACTCCCTCAGCCTGTCCTCACAGGGGAGGTGCTCCAGCCCCTGATCATCTTCGAGGCTCTCTTCTGGACCTACTCTAACAGCTCCAAGTCTTTCTTACGCTCGAGGCCCCAAAACTGGATGCAGCACTGCAGATGGGTCTCACAAGGGTGGAGTAGAGGGGGAGAATCACCTTCCTCAACCTGCTGGCCACACTTCTTTTGACACAGCCCAGAATGTGATTGTCTTTCTGGGCTATGAGCACACATTTCTGGCTCATTTGCAGCTTTTCATCCACCAGCACCCCCCAAGTCCTCTGCGGTAGGGCTGCTTTTGATCCATTCACTGCCCAGCCTGTGTTTGTGCTTGGGATTGCCCCAGCCCAGGTGCAAGACCTTGAACTTGGCCTTGTTGAACTTCGTGACGTTTGCACGGGCCCACCTCGCCAGCCTGTCAAGGTCCCTCTGGATGGCCTCCCTTCCCTCCTGCGTGTTGACTGCACCACATGGCTTGGCGTTATCAGCAAACATGCCAAGGGTGCACTCAATCCCACTGCCCATATCGCCGACAAAGGTATTAAACAGCACCGGTCCCAATACCGACCCCTGAGTCTCCACTCGGACATCGAGCCATTGACTGTGACTCTTTGAGTGTGACCGTCCAGCCAATTCCTTATCCAGCAAGTGGTCCATCCATCAAATCCTTGTCTCTCCAATTTAGAGACAAGGATGTCATGCAGGGCAGCATCAAATGCTTTGCACAAGTCCATGTAGGTTCTCCTCTAAATGATCTTCAAAGGGTCTGTAAACTCTGTGTATAAGAGCCAGTCACAATAAAGCAAGGAATTCCACAGAAAATTATGAAAAAGGGATATCTTCACGCGTAGTTAGGTATGTGAAGTGTGGTCATTCACAACAGCAAGCAAAAGATTCTGGCTAGCCTGTTCAAATAATGTGCCTATCACCTACCGCATAAATGATTTGGGACTAATTTTTCCCTTTTATCCAATAACATGGGCAAAATGTTTTCATTGCATCTTTTAACTATGATTTTCCATTTTCATATTTCAGAATTTCATTAGTAAATAACCTTTTTTCACTGCTTGAACAGTTCTGCAGTCAGGTGGCAGTAACTGGAACAACAGTATTACACATCTAATGAACTCATTATTATTTCTAGCTGCTAAGCAGGATTTAGAAGCCTCTCCTGCTCACCTAATATGGTCATTGTAGACCTATTTATCTGATGAAAGCAAAAAGTAAGTGTCTTAAAGTTTTCCTGGAGCTCTTCCCAGAAAATGGCCTCATCTTGAGGCTTCTAAGTGAGCTTTGTTCTCTCTGAACAGACTGTTGAAGGGACAGCTAGGTTTGCCCTTGAGAAAAGAAGACTACACCACTGTAATGGTTACACTCTAGCTGTCAGGCTGTAGTGCAGTGTTTCAGAGCTAAAAGCATAAGCTACTGCTGCTTGAACTCGAGAGAAGCTTCTGCAGCTGGCCTGAGACTTGGGAAGCATGCTCTTCTGCTCCTCTTCCTTTCCATGAGCATGGTACATGGGGGGCATAGCAGTCCTCCAGAATTTACTGTCCCCTTGTACAGCTATCCACACACCCACAAGTACTCACTCAATCTTTATAAAGAAAGGACCAGCTTAATACAACTGCTGCAGGTGTCTAAAGAAACTCATGTGCCTAAATTACTGATGGAGGATTGCAGACCTTTGTGTAAAATAGACACACATATATTTTAAAGTTTTATTCCAGCTTTTAAATATTAATGATTTTTTATTAAAAAAGCTTTTTATCAATTTAGCTCTGCTTATAGAATCCCAAAGGCAGGAAAAAGGAGTATGAAACTGTTAGGATTTTCTGGGTGATCAGTGATGCTGTACGCAAGAGACAATAATCCTAGTCTCAAATCTTAGTCCTCAGAATAAGGGAAGAGGCATAAACTCTCCCTTTCCAGCCATGGCATTCTGCCAGAACACCAAACAAAGAGGGCATGGAGCCCTTTACAGAGTGTTTTCAATACCCTGCATACACAGATTAAAACCAAGGCAAGCTGCAAACAGCAGACATTTCCAGAGGGGATGGAGGGCTTACTTCCTGCTGTCCATTTTAGTGCTGCAGCACTAAACAAGAGATTTGGGCTGGCTCCATTCAGAGAAGGACTGATCAGATTCTTCGCCAGTCCAGCAGTTGTCAAGAACCTGTAGCTCCAAACAACTTCAAGCTGATATTAATCTTTTTGAATGGTCTGCTAAAGTTTGCAGCAATGACTCCAGAGTATTCTAGCCAAGAAGGTTTTTTCCTGTGCGATTAACTCTGCTATCTGTTTGTCCCTGGAATGTTTTCCTGCATTGTACTGTCCTGCCACCCTGGTGCTTTTACCGCAGTGTCTAGTTAATTAGCACTCGGTCTGTCTTCCTGATACTTTGATTCCAGTCTCATTACATTATGCAAATCTGCATCTTGCTGAATCTGCCGCGTTTTAGGCCACATGCTGAAATAATCAAAACCCCTCTGCATCCCATTGTTGTTGTCCTCTCTATTTCTGGGTTTTATTAATTTCTGTGCATGTGCGCTTCCTAATTTAGAGGCAATTGAAATCTTAATTTCAGTTCTCGTATAAACGTGAACATTGCCATTCTAAGTAGATGGCATGAAATGACCAGGTTTCATTTTGTAAGCACTTCTGCCTGAACTCCTATTTTGCGATATATATTTATCAGTCTAGTACTGAGTATCATCTCCCCTCATTCATTGGTGCCATTTTTTTTTAATCCCAGACAGAAATATCTGAAATGGACTGTGGACTTAATCTTGGGAACTGAAGTAAAAACCCGTTACTTCAGCATCTAAGAATTAAATATTAAACTGAATTATAAACCTGAATTTTGGAGCTTGACATTTAAGCTTAAATAAACAACTCAGGGAAAGCAGGCATATGCTGTCACTCCATCACCTGGATAGAGTAAGAATAAGAACAAATAATAAATAATAAAATTATTTAGAGTAAGATCTCCAGTGTGCTGGGAATGCTCAAAATACCTGAGAAAATTAATTCCTCATTCAAGGACTTTTTCAGTCACAAATGCTTACAGACAGAATGTTGCATACATACCCCCTGAAAGACTGAAATCTTGAGGAGGGTTTCATAACTGGAACTGTTTTTTTCATGAAAAGATGAATCCAGGTTCTTGGCAGTCTAGTGAACTGTAGAAAATCCAATATTCAGCTGATTTCTGTTTGTCAGTCAAATGCCATAACAGGATTGGTGGGGTTAGAACCAGCAGGATAACTGGGATTGCGGACAAAATTGCAATTTATGGTGCCACATTAATTTGCTTCATTAGTAATGATGTCTACACCTGGAAACCTTGAATCATGAAAACAGGCAAACTTAAAAGTATGGTTATTGCAGAAAATCCTCTGTCCATCAGAAATACCTCTTGTGAGTTAGACCTGTTTTCTTGGCCAGTAAAACAGATCTCTTAATTAGGTGTTAACTAGCGTATTCTCTCCTTTTACCCTTCCACCCTTTGAGAGGCCCTTACAGAGGAGCAGAAGCTGGGTCAGAAGGTCCTATTTCTTCTCCAGGCCAAAAAAAGTGGTGTTGGAGGGTAGGAAAACGGGCAATGTGATTCACTCGCCTATAATCAGGAAAGATGTTTGCCATCAGTGATGCCATTTTATTTTTCATAGGTGAGCAAGGACCACAGGGGCTTTTGTCTTCTTTACTGAGCCTGTTATCCAACAAAAAATAATTCTCTTATTCTCTGGACCCTGGCAATACCAAGGTAGTAGTCTTTCCTTTCCTTCTTCCTTTGAGCTGCTATAAGAGAAGCGACATTTTGAAGGCAAAGATGAAACAAATTTTGTTTCCTTATTTGTCTTACTAGAACCTCTCTGAACAGGATGGATCAAACTGCTAATTATAAGTCAGCTTACATTCAGAGATTAAAGAGAAATTGTTACTGTGAGAGGAGAATTTTCATGCATCTCCTCTTTCCAGAAAAGCTGGAGGGCACACCGAAATGAGTAAAATGGAGCGAAATGACACAGAACATGCTACCTGTTGGAGATTTGCAGTGATCTATGATGATGAAAGCAACAAGATCAGTGGCAGCCAGTCAAAAACGATGATTTGCTAATTCTCTGAACTGGTATGACAGTATTTCCAACTCCACAGCAGACAGTTCAGACATTTGAACGCAAAATGCGTCTGTGCTATCTCACCATGGGAGATCAGAAATTCAACGCCAAACAAGAGCTCATAAGGTCACCCTGAGTTGGTCATGAGTAAACCAAGATGAGATTTGATGGAGAGCACCTGTAAGAATTTCTTTGAGAAACACATGTTCAGCTTCTATCTCATGTAGCGGTTTAGGAAAGCCTAAAGGTTTAAGAATAATTAAGAAAGATGAGAATTTTATTTATTGTCTCCACCATAGCTGGAGTATAATGAAAGTTTGAGACCTAACATGAATAGCACAGATTCTCAATAGGCTGTAAGCAGGTGCCTGGTTAAAGTTTTCAGAGAGGACAGTACTTGCTTTTCTTTTCTGTTCAGTCTTTCATACAGAGGAAAGGGTTTGTAAAACTTGTATGTCCTTCTGATTGATATAAGGAGGAACCCACCTTCGGACATCTCGGCATCTCAATCAGCAAAAGGGAGGGATGTGTCACTCCTTACTGATCAACCTTTAACCACTGTTTTTTGGGGCATATTTCAGACCTTTGCTAATTATCTGAAAAATCACCCAGATCGATATTTTTTGAACTATCACCTTTCTTATTTCAAAGAGAAGAACAAGCATCCGGAATACCCTGATTCTGTTCCTGGTATTTTCCTCACTTTTTTTTTTTTTTTTGTGTGTGTGTGTCCTTTCACACAGGATTTGTTCTCTCCTTGCTATAGCCCCATAAAGCACTATTGACTTTTCTGATGCATTAGGAATATGAGTTAAAACTTGTAAGGCATTTGAGATCTCAGCTATCACTTGCAACTGTCCTGACAAGTCGCTGAGAGTCATTAGGCTGAACTGAATACCCACGACTCCCTTAGAAGCATCTCTCAAGGGTAAGAACTGGAATCCACTTTCAAGCAGTCACCCTGTTGTTTTCAGTGATATTCTGCAGCTGTGAACCTGAAAGAGATGTAATTGCTGACGGTACAACTGACAGTATGAATTTGCTGCCATGATCTGGACAAGACTCCTGTTGAGATGAACAGTTTCTCATCATGGGAGATGATACAGCTGAGGGGGAAAGGAAAGAGACAGATGAACTCTTGGCCAGCTCGCTTGATGAGTGAAACTGGGATTCTGACAGAAGCAGTTAATTAGGAAATCATTTATGCACTGATTATCAGCACTGCCTGCCTAAAAACACAACGCAGCACTTGTATTGAAGCAAGCAGAGTGTAACTTTATAGTATACTTGTGTTGTCAATTACCTGCCTAATAGGCTTATAATTGAAACCACTATTATCATGTAGTTTCCATAATAAGCAATAAACACTGTAAAATAATGCATGAAGCCCTTCCAAGTCTATGGAGAGCATGTATAAATCATGTAATCAACAACAGCTTACTTTGTGAATCCCAAAAATTGATTAAAAATAATGACACTTCCCCAAGGAACTCTTCAAAGAAGCATCTCTAAAATTCAGGAACTTTCAGATGAGAGTCTGGATCTTGAAATAATGGCTTTAAGCCAGAAATTTTAAAGCCTAATCCTAAACCTATGAACTCAATGGACAGTTCGCCTTAACTTCATAGAAGTTTGCACAGGGCCTTTAAAAGAAAACCATGTCCAGGCCTTCTGCAGTACTTAACACACAACTTCATTGGGAAAAAAAAAAAAAAAAGAAAATAAAAAAAGCGCAGTGTCATCTTTCTGGTTTCATCTGCTGTATAAATTTTCCTCTCAAACTACTTGGAATAGGAAGAAAAGAAGACTCTGGTAGCTGGTATTTCTCTTGCTCCATCTATTTCTAGTGAAGCAATAGAGGTCAGGATGACCTGAGAAGTTCAAGGAATCACATTATCTTTGCATCCTTCTCACAGCATAATTGATTTGAGAAAGCAATCACAGGTAAAACAAGAAAGGGTTTAGGATATAGAGAGATTTAGGCATCTTGCTGATGTTTTAACAGAATCCTCACAAATTTGGCCACTGACCATAATTAACACATGCAGTTCCTTGAGGGGAACAGTAATGCACATGGTTGAGGCTTCTTGTGATTAACAGTTGAAATGAACTGCAGCTTTTCTGCCTAGCAGACACTTTTCCTGCCTGTAAAGATAAGAATTATCTCCACTTGTGAACCAATTGGCAAATCAAGCATTTATTCAACTTATTGCTAATGTCACTAAGAGCATATATAGATAATACATTCTGGGAGCAGAGAAAAATGAAACATACTTATGCCCCAGACAGAAATATTGACAAGAAATCCTGACCTTTCTTGGTTTACATAAGTCATTTAACTAGTCACTTCCTGCAAGTTTCAAGAGAAACTTGAGCCATTTTCCTCATGAAAACCCTAATGAGTTAGTGACTAACTACTTGAAAGTAATCCTGATGAAACAGTGTGACCTCTTTCACTTTCTTTACTCTAGTTTAATACCTTCATTTAAGTGAGGAGATTTGACTTTATAGAATATTCAGTCTTGCTCAAAAATACAAGACTTCCACCTCCCCGAATCTTTATGATTAAACAGAATGCCTTATTCTGCCTTGGTCTAATTTGTATAATAAATTAGACATTTCACTGAGGGTTCCTAAATTACAGTTGAGCCAGTTAGCAAGTTCTACTTCTTACTGCAGAACTAATTCTTAACTTCAAATAACTCCTGGGTGTATATATTAGACTTTGATTTTTCCTGTTTCTCCCAATATAATGTCCTACATACATTTCCTCCTTATAAAATGACAACAGCTTTATCTCCTTTCTGCTGCACTTAAGTCAGTATCCCTTGCTGTCACCACACACCTCTTTCAAGGTCATTCAGCCGAGTGCTGGCTATTTTCAAGTCGGTTAGGTCCTATTAAATCCTCAATGCTAGTTTCTTCTGTGGGCCTGCAGATCACAGGACCACTCTCAGATCTCTCAGATGGGCTCTCCCTGAAGATGGGGTAATAAGCTCATAGCCATTGGCCTCCAGAGCCTGCCTTCCACTGCACCACGCTTCTCCAGCTTCACCAGGTGTCTACCTGGCTTCTCAAGTATATGTCTTCAGGGACACAATGCACAGCAAAGGATATTAAGGCAGAGAAGAAAGTCTTAACAGAGCTAAAAAAAAAAATGCAGTATTGAAAACACTGAAGGGTGGAAGCTTCCTTAAAGAAGCCAAGTGCTTATAAGTGCCTGATCATGTCCTTTTTCACACCTCCTTAAGAGGATGTGGTTTACTGTCTGCATGGCAGTTGTCCTCATATGAAGAGTGCTCCCTGCACCAGAAGTATTCAGCTCTTAAAAACCATACTCTTTCCATATCACATAATCAACCTGGAAATTTCAGTTCCTATACCTACTCTCAAGTCACAACTTCTTATAGCCACCTGCAAAAAAATTGCTCTTCCTAAAATGTGTCAGAAACCAGTAGAGAAACTCCCTAGGGCTAGGGCAGTAGCCTGCTGTTTTTGTGGTGAAGTGCAATGTGTCTTTTGGGGGTGCAGGTTGCTTGCCGAAGTTCAATGTATAGCTTGGGCAGGAGTAATGCAGATGTTCTCGAAGCATCATGAAAAGCAAATGCTCTGCATAATCTGTTGCACATACATCACATGCTGTCACAGATGTTTGCTTAAATTCTTGATGTTTCAAGGCTTTCCACAGCACATGGTTGCACAACCAAAGAATATCTGGACCCCGATCTTGGCTGGGTCTTGCACAGTCAGTTTAATTCCATTATTAATCTTGTTTGTTGTAGGCCATTCTTTGATTACCTCCTGCCAAATTCTGATGTGAAAGCATGAAATGGAAATAAGAAAGATCTTTTACCTAACCCATTTGTGGCATTTGCCTCTCCCAGCTGTGACAGGCAAAGGAATGGACTGAATTGTCCCCAAAGGTCCAGCTTGTGCAGCTGGGCAGAGATTACTAACCTCTGGCAGATAGTCTGAAGCTTTGCTGTTCTGAGAGCAAATATTCTGCCCGGAGACAAGGAGGAATTTGCTTTTGTGGCTTGTCAGAACATTTAGTTTCAGAAGGGTTTATCCTGAAGGAATAAATGAAGAAAAAGGTAGGATGTAGATGCAGACCAGCGGGGCTCTGACCTTCCTTAGGAGATAGCTTCACATCGAGGTCCCGATGGCAGCACGTGCTTTGCTCCCAGCTATGCTGCTCTCCATCCCATGCTGCCCAGAGGAGCACAGCTGTCTTATTTAGCTCATTTAAACTTTCCCCAGTAAATCAACTGCTGCAGCACTTCTCTCTGAATGCTCATTTGTTGATATCTCTCTGGTGCCCTGGACTGAATACAATATTCCAGGTGCAGTCACAGCCAAGCTGAACAGAGGAAAATTATTGGCTTTTTTTTTTTTTTTTTGGTCTGTAATGTAATGTCTCTCTGACCATAGCCTAAGATTGTATTGCCTTTCCTTTTCCTGCTGTATCGCATTGCAAATTCATCTATGATTTCTCTACTGCCAGCCCTCAATCTCTTTCAACAGTACTGATTCATTCCATTGAATATACCATTAATTTGTAGCGTTTGTAGACCAGTGAGTGCTATTGTGTGAGAGGTTGGACTAGACCGTGTAGAGACAATATAATATCGATGGCAGCCAAACAAAGAGAAAATTGACAATTCAAAAATAGAAGGCAAAGGAGGAACAGGAGACAGAGTTTAGTGAATAACAAATCTTTCATTTATGTGGTAGACCAAAAAAGATTTTTAAAATTGCTCACAGTTTAATGGCAACAAACTTTTAAAAACACAAGCACGAAATCTAAAAAAAATAAAATACTGATTTTTAATTTCACTGAGGTATTTTTTTTCATTTGAAATTAAGTCGAGATTTTTCATTTTTTAAATTTTTGTTCTTTTGCTATCATGTAATAATTTAGAAATCTCTTTTCAAGGGAAAATATGTTTTAACTTTAAATCCCCTTTTTTTCATTCTTCATCAAAAATGACCCTTCAAAGCCAAAATTTGTAAAAATTTTTAATATATATTTTCCAAATTTCTTTTTCTTTTCAGTTGACGATATTAATCAAACCTGATATTAGTAGCCAAGTTCCAGACCAGGTTTTTATTTATTCAAGACCAATTTTGGAAAATTGACTGTCGATTCAAAGTCCACTTAAATACGTAATACACAAATCAGAGGGAAGAAGAAGATGAACAGCTGAGGTTGTAATGAGCAAGAAAGGGAGAATCAAAGGGAATGAATACTGTATACAGAGGAAATGGGAGGTGGAAAAAACAGAAAAGAAGAGGAAGAATTTGAAGATTCACAGGGAGAGAAATAGGGACAATATGCTAGAGAATGGGAATAATGCAAAAAATACAGACCCACCTGTTTTAGATAAGAACTGAGGTTTCTAAGTCAGGTGCCCAGATGTCACTTGTCACTGCAAGAAACGGGGAAAAAAGCCTTGACAGGAGAGCTGTACCTGAGATCAAAATATCTCTTCAGATCAATGCATGTTTCTTCACTGAAGACACAAGGTGCTGAAGGTGACCAGACTCCCTAATCAGTCTTTCTGCTTAGGTGCCTACACTTAGGTGGGATGAAATCAAACCAAGGTCTTTTTAAAAATTGCATTTATATTCTTTTGTTTCATGGTCTTTTCTTCACATGCATCCAGTATCTAAGCTTGGGGAAAAGGCTGGTGAGCCAGGATGGTTTATTTATAGTGTTATATAGACAGTTGCATCATGGGTCATGGAAGAAAAGGATAAATTACATAAAACCCCTCATGGTTCCTTGATGAATTATGCAGCTTGCTGGCAATAGCACTCAGGTTACTGACATGGATGTCTGGGCCCTGCACCAATGCTACCAAAAGACAGTGGCTGAGATAATCATACAAAGGAAAACAAAAAAATAAGCCTGAGCACCCTAAAGAATCAATTGCCCTTAGTTCTGCTGCCTTTTTGATCCTCTCAAGAATATTAACCCCTCTTTAGGGTTTTGCAGTGGGACAGAAAAAAACAACATGTTGGCATCTGCTCATTTTTGTTGTGGGTCTTGATCCTCAGAGGAAGACAACAATTATACCAGCTCTTTGTTCAGCTCTAGGCTGCAGTGTGGATCTGATATGACTTAACTGCCCTGCTAATCCTTATGTTTGGGCCTCCCCAGTACAAAAGCTCGTTCACTGAGCATTGGGTTGACAGCAATGATATTCCAAGGTCCAGGTTATTTTTCATATCCTCTCTTTATTAGCTTTATGCCTATGGTATTGTAATGGCCATTCTCCAAGATCAATGCTTGCAAAATATTTATTAATTTGTTTATATCTTCTGAAAAAGTCATGTGCCACCTAGCACTGACCTCTTTGAAGTGCGTGTATGCAGTGCGTTAATGCCACTAAATTGGCAATAGAAGTAAATGATAGCTGTTGTAAGACTGCTTTGTTTGATCCTTTTTCGTTCACGTTAATACTCAATTGCAGTAATTGCCAGATCCTTTTTATTTCCAAAATAAAGCTGACTTCCAGAATAACCCTTCTGCGTTATTCCAAGTAAAATCAGAGCCAGCAGGCTGCAATAGAGGTTCAACATTCCCCGCTTTGAAACAGAACAAACATTCACATAGTATGAGGCATCAGGTTCTTTATTTTCTGACTGCTACAAGATTAAATCCTTATGTTTTTTTTTTACCAGAGCTGATGAATGATAACCCCAGAGTCGTTGCATCCATGGGTGCCAACCAATGTCAGAAGCCCACCAGTTATCTCATCAGGACCTATTACTTGAAAGCTGCAGACCCATGTTCACAATCCCAGCATGTAAAGCTGCAGCTGCAAATTTCTGGAGGATCAGACTATACTCATCCCCAGGGAATGCTTGCCTGAACACGCTCTTACATGCAGGGATCTCTCATCTCTGCCACTGAATCACACCGTTCTCTACTCTCTCTACAGTGACATAACGTCCATGAAAAATACTTTCCCTTGACTGATGTTGGGCCTGAAACAAGTCTCCCTTGTGTCTGTTCTGTGAATCCATCGGTCCATTGCCAAGAAGAATACTTTTGCCAACAGATATCAAACCAGCTGATACTGAAGCTTTTGATTAAAATGAACTTAGAATCATCTAGCCATATTAACTAAATAGTTATTTTAGTGTTTATTATGTCTTTACTGTGAGACATCTCATCAGAGAGGCAGATTGCATGAATCAAAGTAATTGTGTGTTGTGGGGACTGGCAATGATGACTTTATCTGCCTTCAGTAAGCAAACCTCTTCTGAGCTGTTGTGTAAAGTAAGGAGTGAGAGAACATCTCTGTTGTGGCTGAGGCACTCTGAGTGAAGAATTCCTGTCTAGCATCAAGTCTAAGCAGTCAAACTTCTCCACTTTGTTATCATCTTTAAGTCTGTTCCCTGTTGCAGTGGATCTGGAAACCTCTTTGCTTCTCAGATTGCAGATTACAGTCAGGACATGAACTTTGCCTTGGGCTGGGACTTGTAGCTCATCCAGACTCTGTGGCGCAGGGCCTGGAAACGCAGCAGGGCCCATTTGCAAGGCAATCTGGAGTTTGGCTGCCTCAATGGAGCGCAAACAATAAGTGAGCATCCCAACATTTCACAAAGCAGTTTGGCAAGAAACTGGGCAGGGATCTACAAGAAGTTTATAAAAATGGATCCCACTAGGTAAATCATTTTGGTTTCACCAGATTTTTTTTCGGGGCGTGGGGGTTTATGCTAAGAGTGTACCTACTTGATCATCCTCACAATACCTTACCTATGGTTTTCTGAATCCTTTTTTAAAGTGGAGTATCGGCAGAACTGACATCCAGCTCTCTGTAACTGCAGAATTACACACAGGACCAGATCACCATCCTGTGGTGATCGTATATTCACCTATTACAAGTCTGATTGTTTTTCCCTATCCATATGTTTTTTTGGACTGTTGCATCTGCATATTATTATCCATCAGTGTCTAAAACTTCCAGTAAGCGTTGCCAAAAATTTAAAGATATGAAGAAATTCTTCTTATAACCTTATAAGATTGTGGGGTAGCTGTTTGGTGTCATAGGGAGTCTTAATACAATGCGATCCCATAAAATTCAGCCATCAATCTAGTCTAGAGTCATCAACTAAAATCAGACTAGAAAAAAGTACTAAAAGTTCTCCTGAGTGATGCTTTCCTTCCTTCAATATATTTTAATATTTTTGGAAGATGTTAAAGCTTTTATTTAACTCTGGATCAAATAAAGCATAAGCTGTACCTTTCTTTCTGAGCATTTCTGTTCTCTGTTAAATAATGGATCTGAGCAAACCAAACATCTCTCATGTGAGGATGCTGAAATTAGATATGTACCCTTATGGTTCACGTTCAGACAAACCTTAATGGCAATATAAAGTTAATATTGAAATGAACTTAGATGAGAGTATTTTAATCTGTATTTTTATGATTGAGCTGATTTCCTTTGCAGCTAGAGGAAAGAAAATAAGTTCTCCAGTGGTCCTTTTCTTCCATTCCAAGCCTTTATATTCAAATGTCAATATGCAATGTTGCAAGATGGATATTTATAATTAGTCTGATTTCATTAGCTAAAAAGCCAGAATTAGATAGTAAAAATTAGATTTTAATGAACAATTTCAACATGAGGAAGTTATGAATTGGTGTCTTGAGGATATCATCATGACTTAGAAATAAGGCAAATTAGACAAGTCCAATAGGAAAAAAAATCGCAAGGTTGAGAGAAGATTCAAATAACTTCAAACAGAGCAGAGGGGTAGAAAGAGTAGAGAAAAACATGGAATTAGCTTTAAATTCCTAATTCTTGTTTTAATATTGCAAAATATTTCTGAACAGCATTGGTAGAAATTGGGAAAAGGCTTCAACTGGAGGCAAACACCAGCCTGGGGAGAATAAATGTATCCAACAGAGCAACACATGCTGTTACTCCACCTATCACTGTTTTGAAATCAGTGAGGTCGCCTGCACTGAAAATGCATCTGTGCAGACTGCATACATAATACCTGCTTTGTGCTTCAAAATAGGCTCATAGTGGCTTTGCACTTTTGGCCTGTGAATGTGTTCACCCTCATTTGTGAGTGAGTCTGGGCTTAGGCCAGTGAGAAAAAAAAAATCTGAAATTAACCAAGGTTTGGTGATTAGGGATGAAAGGTAGCTGTTTACAACATATTAAATAAAAAATAAATACAGGAGTTTCTTTACCATATACCCTGCAGGTATAATGTGGATTACAACCACACTGTGGTGGACATCTGAGCTGAACAGCTCTTGGCTAAAGTTTTTATAAACTGAATGGAGGAGTCTGAGAAAGAAAGAGGAAGGAATCAGTGGAATCAAGAAGTGATCTGACTCTTTAAAAGGTCAAACACTTGGAAACAAATCTGAGATGTCCTGAATCCTGATGCAACATCATCCTCGTTAAACTGTGTCATGGCCTAAAGCAAATGCTGAATATAATGGCATTTTTACTGCAGCCATTTTAAAATGATGGTTCTTGTGGCATACGCATGTCTCATTTGTTATATACAGTCATGCAAGCCACGCAGATGACTGTTAATGTTACCCTCTCTCCCCCTCAACTATTAAATAAACTCAGAAATTACAATGACATTAAAAACACTTCGAGCAATTTTATGTGATCATTAAGTCAGAATATTCCACTCTGGAGGCTTCTGCTATTCATCAGCCTTGAAATTACTTAGATCAATTAAGTGCATTACATTTTATACAGAATATAGGAATGGGGTTTTTTGCCACTGTGGGAAAATATAAATAATGAAATAGGGAGAATCTCCAGCAACCTCTTTGTAGTCCTGTGCTGCTTTTCTCTCTCCTGAATGTTTTCATTTGGATAGGCTTGCTTTTTAATTTCTTGGTGAAATACAGTCATGCAACTCTATAATCCAAACATTTTAGCTGTAACAAAGTCTGAAAGTCTCCCTCACTCTGGCATCCCTTTTTCTTAGGTGATAAAAGAGAAATGAGCAAGCATAAGCCAGGATCTTTCAATGAATTGGAAGTACTTAACCAAACCAGAAGCCTACTTACTCTGTAACCTGGAGAACTTCCTAAGGATGCTTCATTCTATGGCAGATCTGAGGCACCCCCTCAAAATACTCTCTGTATCCACCAACAGCACAGAAACAACCTGAGAGTGATTTTCATGAGATAGGTCTCTCTTGGGGGTATTGATGATACTGAACAAAACTGCTTTACTATCAACAATGAAAAAAGCAAAAAGGAGCAGTATGAGGATCAGACAGAGACAGTTGGAGTGATTCATTGGGGCAAGTCACTGCCAGACCCGGCAATATAACCCACGTCTTTTAATGGGCAACATCTAAGGGGTAATCCCCTTTGGAGAGAATGATGTATGACAACATCACGCTTCATCATGAAGTGAAGTTGAGACCATATTTATTTATTTACTTATTTATTTATGCTATTAATCACTGTAATATTGTTTTTATTGTGATATGTTCATTTATATTTTATTCAGAAAGTGGGCTGTTTGCTGTTAATCATAATCTTTACTTCTGGTCATTACCAATTTAGGAGAATGTTTATAGACTCTCATGTCATCTTGGGGTATGATCTTTCAGGAAGGGTCATTAGTCATTAGCTACTACTAGTAATTAGTGTCCAGGTAGAGCAATTAGCTCATCAAGTACAATGCAAGCGTGACTTCAGAGAAGGCATTGCTTTCTGTAAAGTGAAAGGGCTAGAAGAGAGTTTTCTGGCTTACAAGAAAGCTGATTGAAAGGCTGTGTAATTAAATTCGTTGTGTACTGTGCCCATCCTGCAGAACATAATAGGACTTACCCAGAAAATGAATCTGATAACCTGGTGCCCAGTGCCATGATAATTCTCATGCTGTTGTGCAGCCCAGCCACTAAATTACAGTTATGCAGGATTAATTAGTACCATTCTCCATAAAGCTAATATTCGATGTAAATGAGGGGGATTAGCAGGGAGTTATGCAGTGACTTATGAGAAAGGAAACACATTTTAAACAGGGATCTTAGGACATATGAATTAAAACCCAAGCGATTTACTTTCAAATATCAACGGCCCACTGCATCAGGTATGGTTTTGCTTTGCCTTGGCACTGAAATATGTTTGCGGAGATAGAGCTGTGCTCTACTAGGTGCAGCTGAACATCCTCAGGTATTTCAGGAGTCACCAGCTTCTACACTATAAAATTCAGAAGGGACGCAAAGTGACATTTTAAGGGATTACTTGTATAATGTGGATATTCCAACATGCTCAAACAACATTCTGTTTAAGTTTTTTTTAAAAGAATATTTTTAGGAAAGAAAACAATATCAAGCATTTGATGGTAATCTAAAATTGCCCGGTGATACTGTGAAAGCTCTTGTTGCTTTATTCTAATGATTAATATCTTCCCTATTTAAAAATGTATATCTTTTCACACAGATTGTTTGTTCAATATCGGATTCTAATCCCTGGGTTTACTGTAGCTTTATCGGATTGAGTTTCATTAGTAAACTCATCCTCCCCACTCAAATCTGTATGAAACAGGATGAAGCTACTCCATCTCTTTTATAAACTAATAGACTGAATTCTTCAAATATTTGTCTTTCGGGCATGTTTTTCAGTACTTCACTCATTCCTCTTTTCAGAACAACTGGCAATATCCTTCCCGAATTGCAGACACCAGACCTGGACATAATATTCCTGCAGTGATTGCAGCATCATCAAATGCCAAGGAAATACAGTGTCTTGATCTCTACTATGAATCCTCTTGTTTATACTGTAACACACATTTTTCGCCAGAGTCATCTTTTGTCAGCATCATGTTCACTTGACTCAAGAACACTTATCCTTCTTTTAAATTCACTACAGCAGAATTCTTCTCTTCCCCATTTAAGCAGGCTGTAGCTATGTCTATCACTCCATTCCCCTTCTGTCTCTGCTGGGATATACTAGTTACATACAGACCGATTTCCTTAGGAGGTTACTGTGCAAGGACCTTTGCAGCAGGATCTAGGCTCCCACGCAGTGTGTACGTCAGACACATCGGGTGACTCTGTAACTTCGTGAATGCCTGAATGCCCAAGAAGTGACTCCACATACATTTAAGTGAACAGAAAAGGGCTATACTATTTGTCTGCTTTCTCTTCAGGAAGGTAGAGGAATGTATCAAAGATAACTGAATATTTATGTTATTTCTTATATTCTTCCCTAAGAATCTGAAAATGATACCATCTAAGAGAGACAGACGTTTTACCTGACCCAGTACAGCAATTCTTATCTTCTTCAGGGGGGAGGAAAAGAAAGAAAAGGAAAGCTAATAGGAGGATACGGTAAATTACAATCCTATCCCAGGCTTAAGCAGAACAAAAAAACCTACGACTGAGAAAGACATTGAGGAGTCACAGACACACACATAGATCTCTTCAAGTGATATTGTTCACCGTCCTGTATTTTGCCCAAGACTGGGCTTTGACTGCAGCCTTTCCCTCTTCAGCTGGCCAAAGCCTCTCCATGGGTGCATATGCATCTATGCCGAACGCTTGCCACCCTGGACACCACACCAGGGATCGAAACAAAGACCTATAATGCTGGAAACTTGAGTCTGCCCTAAGACTAAATGTGGCAGCTGTCAGAGACAGACTCCTTCTGTGGCAGTGGCAGAGACAAGAGCATGGCGACTCCCGCAGACCTTGCAGGAGGTCTTGCACAGTGCAAGTTTATTTATGTTCCCTAGTCCCAGTAGGCTCCATAGTTTGGAAGACATAATTCTTCGCTTTGTGAAGAAGGATGGTAGAGAGATCAGAAACAAGACAGAGCTAATAACTTAGTTGGCACTGCAATCAGCTTACATTTATCTCCCTCTGTACCCTGCTCTAGCTTTTTTCTGAACTGGTTCAGAGCCCTTGCCATCAGAATCTCCAAATATCTCTCTTTCTCCACACCCAGGTGTGTTTAGCAATTACATTGCACAGGGTTACTATATTTTTCTAATGAGAAGAGGTGCTATGAAAGCTTTTATGTTGTTTTCTTTTTTATTTGGTTAATATACTTAGTGTGTGTGAGTGTGCATCTGTGTAATGTTTTGTTAATGTGACATTTATTCTCCTTGCCTTCCAGCCCCTCCTCAAGCATGTCTGCAAATCAATCCGGTTTTGTGTTTAATGCAAGTTATCAATCATCTTTTCATGAGCAAATGGTTTCATATTAAGGGGAAGGAAACATTCTAATGTGTTCATTCTATTATTGTTCCTTGGAAAAGATCCAGATTTGTAATAAACCAGTGATTGGAAATGCACAAAGTATTTTAATATACTAATTATTTTGATTTAACTTCCTCTAATAGTTTAAATTGATACTGAATTTATTTAGAAGCCATTACAAAGGGATTCTCTCCACCCCCTGCCAAGTAGTTCAGAAACACATGCTGCACTTAAGCTGAAGACAAAGTACATTGTTCATATTCCAAACTGCCAGTGGTATGAGAAGGAGAAGCTTTTGTATGAGAAAGCCAGGTGGAGGGAAATGAAAAAAAAAGAAAACCAAACAAAGCTGCTATATATATATTCAATTAATATTTAAAAATTCATCTGATTTAAAAAAAAATGTTACAATGGCAATTTTTCTGTCTTCAGGAGATGCTAATCAGACACCCACTGACTTCCTACACTGTTGGCCTCAAGCCAGATTTGACTATATGAAAAGATCTACTCAAAAATTGCGTCTCTCCCTGCCTACTTTTTTTTCCAATGTTATCTGCATTTTTTCCTTACTGTTACAGTCATGCTTTGCACTTCTCACATAAATTTCATCCGAGGTCTTCACAGGAATGCTTTCCTCATGTCCAGGATTTCTCAGCATCCTTTCACTGCCTGGATGGACTGAGAAGACTTCAGGGTGATAATGCTCAGTCCTCCAACAGATATCTCAGAAACCTTAGAAGCCATCCCTGGAAGGCTCCTTGCTGCAACAAAGGTCCATGGGACACTTCCTGCATATGTACTAAGAGCTTTGTAAGGGCTTGCACAAGCAGGAAAATGTCATTGCTGGGCTGTTACCGAGCTGAAGCCAGCAATGTAGACAGAAAGTGTGTCAGGCCCAGGGTCCTGTGTTTTTTCTAGATCTTTCGTGGCTCCAGAGCTATCCGTAAAAGCTATGGGTAGGATCAGTTGCCTGTCGTGCTCCTGCTGCTACTGACACAGTGAGAAGCCACCCTCAGCTTGATAGCTCCAGACCTGGACCCCCACAGTGGACTACAGCAAGCAAAGCTGTCACTTCTACATTCAGAAGCCTTATTCCAGTAGAGGACTGACCTGTTCAATCAATTCCTTTTCAATGTCCCTCCAACAAGAAGTTACTACAGGTTTACAACCTGTTGACCCTAACATAACCAATGGCATTACATCAGCATTAAATCAAAGCAGTGGAAGACTGAAAAAAAACCTGAATAGGATTTCTATAATAAGTTAAGAATTTATGCCCCATGATAATTTTGAAAATAACTGTAGCTTGACAATAGCTATTGCCTGTGAACATGCATCCATGGATACCACATTACTTATGAGTAAATTCACGATGACACAAAAGTTTCTCAAAAGATTTGGCAGAGCTTTGCTCATTAAATTAATTTTTAAGTGCCAATTTGGCACCATTTTTTTAGTGCACACTAATTAATTATATAAATTTTGACATGTTCAGATTTTTTAAAAAAAGTTTTAATGGCATTGGAATTTGTTTGAGAAATGCACTCTGTCTAAATATCCTACCATGCTTTACTGCTTTCTTTAGTTGCAAGTGAAGAGATGAGTGTTTCATGTCATGTTATGTCATTTTATAAGAGCACGTGAATGAAGTACTTGAAACTATTTAACTGTATCATCTTGCCATCTAGCTCTAGGGCAAAAATCCTTACTGTTTGCATTAGCTTGACAGTGAACAGCGTGAGTGGAAGAAATAGTCATTTCTGAAAACCAGTCAGGAACATTCTCTGTGCTGAAAGAATAGCCACTTGGAGTTAGCCAGTAATAATCATGAGGCACTACTCAAGACCTTTAGAAAGAAATCCACTATTGTTGTATCGTTTCATTTGAATTACCTCTGATTTTAAAGTGATTACTCTGAAGATGGGAAATTTAGTCTCTGGCCTAGGAAGATTCAAAATCTTGATCCTGAATTATGACCTGGAATATTCTGGAAATGGGGTATGCATGGACCTCTTCTTTCTGAAACAGGACCACTCTGCACCCTGAAATGCAAAATTCGTGGTGGAGGCAAATAAGCGGAAACCTGATTATGAAGGCCAGTACAAAATGCACACAGCTAGGACATGGGGAAGTTGGGTATTTTCATCCCTATCTAACAAAATCATAAATGAGGGGAACTAGAAGGCAGATCCTCCACATCCTCCATGCAGGCACTAACCATCAAGGCAAAGAGTAGACTGTACTGAGAGAAGTTGACTTTATGTCCATACCAGCATTTTCAAGACTTTCTCAGACAGCTCTTCGTGCATTAGCATCTTTCTCAAGGACTTTGGCAGCATTTAGGCAGCACTAATCCACTCTGCTTCGATCCAGACCACGCTGGTGAGATCTACGGGCCAAATATGCAGTGCTTAAACATATGCACCTGTAAAAGACTCTTTTTTTTTTTTTTTTTTTTCCCCAGGTTGTCCAGGGGAGCAGCCTATAAGCTCTAAGGTGCTTAGGCAATATTTAGCAGTCACCCATCCGGACTGCGGACAGGGGTTAAACCACATCTAAAGCCACTTTAGATGGAACATATGCAATTCTGGATTTTGTCGTGACTATTCTGGTGTCTCTGATGCAGCGAAGGGAGAAAAGTATAATCTGTTGTTGCTGTGAGAGACAGTGATGGCTGATCACAATGCAAATGGATTTAGTCTACTCGTGATAACTTAGGGAATTTTGTATATTTATCTAGCTATCTACCTGTCAGATAAGGAAGTCTATGATTATCTGTATTTGTTTGAACTACAGAGCTACGATCTAAGTTTTCTATTCATGCAATCATCTTTTCTCAAGTCACCGAAGATTTTCTGAATCACTTGAGATATTTTAACTCAGTTTCTTAATGCAAAATTTTCTTTCTTGAAATAATCAGGGAGCTGGAGCGTGTCTTTGTCCCTCTGTTCAGTCCTTTATAAAATGTGACTAGTAATTGCAGTATTCTTTTTTGACTCTTGTAGCAATGCTTCATCTACTCCACATTCTCTTTGAAGTAATCCACCCTCACAAATGAGGTTGTTTCAGCTTTTCTTTTTTAATTCTATCGCTTAACCAAAAAAGATGCTAGATTTTACAGGTGTCACATTTTCATCAACAAAAAAGATGAAAGCCACTGGAAAGTGTCAAGGCCCTATGAGATGTGCTCCTGAAGAAAGAGATGCCTTTCAGTATGCATGATTGAGTCAAAATCAGTGATTCAGGGTTTGTTTTTAGATGCACATTGGTAACTAAATGTGAGCCTTGTCGTTCCCTCTTAGCACACCACTTCTGTACTTGAAGCAGTTTCCCTCTTTGGAGAAGAAAGGTTGAAGCTACTTACTGAAGCATCCCACCTTCAAAGCGAATCTAAGGTTCTCCAGATGGTAGCAGTTTTCCTTGCCTGTGAAACGAGATGTGGATTTATGGTCCTAGATCAAAGCAGATCACAGGAAACGTGTTTCATGAGCTAGTAGTGTAGCTGTGCAGTACGTAAACCCGTATTTGATTTCCAACTGGAGTTGGGGTTTAGCTCTTTCATACAGCAAACAGTTATCATTTCCTTCCAAAGAGAGTCCTTGGATGCATGCCTAAAACAAACTTCCAAATCCCTTCATTCAAATTACTCCTCCCTCTCTCCTTTGTCTCTGCCCCTCCTTCTCCTTTAATAATAATGGAAACAATTGCATCATAAGCTAAACACAACTTAATTACGTTGTACCTTATGGGAAGAAAATAATGTTGCAAACTAAATAAAGTAAATGAATAGTGCGTGAACTGCTGCCACCTCTCGGTTGTAGTCATCACTCCAAGTATTCTGGGCATATTCATCTATATCAAGAACATTAGGGCATTTCATAGTGTAATTTTCCCTTTCACCTCACATCCAGCCTTGCAAACACAAAACAAGACACCATTTAATATTTTTTTTCTGGTGCTGCTGCTGAAATTGTCAATTGCAACTATTAAGGTAATGTTTAAAGGTCTTCTATCAATATTTTTTTGTGTGCTTATGCTAAATTCTTTGTCTTACTTTTCTGGGATTTAGTTTTTGTTTTATTTTAATCTCTACCTTTGTTGAGCTTCCAGGCATTCAGCTGTAATTTTTGTACTACAACAAAGAGTGTTAACTTTGTTACACTGGTGTTCTGATAATGAAAGGCACGAGGACAAATGAAGGGAAGGGCAGTGGTAGTGAGGAATCACATCTGCCTAAGTGAAACAAAATCAATTTCCAATATAATTTTTTTCCCATGTTTAAAGAATAATACACTAATTTTATGCCTTATCCAGATGTGTGGTCTGATTAGAAGCTTGTTGAAGGTCATGGCATAACTCCAGTGCACTTCAAGGCCATTGGGATGATTTCTGGAGAAAATTGTCTGATTTCAGTTGAAATTGTCAGTAGAATGACATTGGTTTCTCCCACCCAATACCATTCACCACAGTTGCTGCATGTTTAATCATTTCCTGCTGATTTCAGTAGGACATCAATTGACCTTTTATAGGTCAATTGCAATGTGTGGACAGCTAAAATACCCTGTCTGAGCAGTTATTAGATGCCCTCTAAATGATATGGATGATGAATGGGAACAAAATCCTGGCAATCTCCCAATGACAGGCACAGAAGCAGGATTTTCACCTATTCCTTGCTTTTTCCCAGCCCTCAGTCCCATTCCTGTTGATGTCACACTTGCTTATTAACACGTTTGCTTGTAGCCATACGTCACCACGCCCTATGGCTGCATCACAGCCTATCACTTCAGACATCAACAGAGAAGGATCAGCAATTTGTACTGAAAATTCAAATGCAGAAGGTCTGAGAGCAACATAATTAAAGCACTCCTGAGTTAGGCCAAAGGTTACATCAACACCCAGGCTATATTAGCAGATCCCCTCACTTTGGTGAGAGAGGAGGCTTATCCACCATCTGTCTTCTGGAGCAGAAGCAATTAGAAACTACCATCAACGTGACAAGCAGTTGCTTGTCATGTCCTACTGAAAAGATCCTGTGGAACTGAGGCCTTACAAAAAAGTGTCTGTATCTGGAAGATCAGAAATTGCTCAGTCTTCCACCAGCTGGGAAGATACCTCCAGTCGTGGCTGAAGTTCCCTGTTCTACGGGATGTAGTGCCTTTGCAATTCTGGGCCCAATGACTCTTTTTATCTTTTTGTTGTCATGACTAAATAGCATAATGATACACAAACTCAGCTAAAACCCTCAGCATTAAGTTTGAAAGGACTTCTAGAAAGGAGCAGTGTCTCCCCGTGTAGCAGGTTTTGCTTCAGTGGTTTTTATTCATGAGCTCGTTACATGACAACTTACCACAGCCTGATTTGCCTACTCACTGAAGTGATTAAAGCAATATCACCCCGGAGACTCCTTGTTTGACTGCACGTATTGCCATAACCCTCTCAGCTTCCTGCAAAGCAAGGGCACAGGCCTGGTGTGCTGGAAATTTGGCAGGGTGAGGTCTGTTCTCATTTCGTAATGGAGCCATTCTGTTTTCTCTCTGTCTTCAGGTTGCTGAAATTTCTTCCTGATGACTTGATTAAAGGATTTTAAAAAAAAAAAAAGCAGCACGGTAATTCTGTTCTAGAAGAAGAGCACAATATATACCATGAAAAGTGCTATAAAGCAGTGCTTCCCCCTCAGAGCAGTTCAGAGATAGATAAATAAAGCACTTTGGGCTGGGAGCTGAACTACGCTGTTCTGATGAGTGGATACTTCCCAGCTTATGATGTATAGGCATGAAAAAGGGTTGAAAAGCCACTGTAGAAGTACAAGTAGGACCATCAGTGCTCAGATCCTGTTGCCTAAGTAGTGCTTTTCTCAAAATGCTTAGTGCACGGTCACCTCCCAGAAGGCAGGATTTCTATGGCTAATTTGTGCAACAACTAATCAGTAGGCAATCTGCCTGAGGATGCAGAATTTGTAGTGATTATTGTAGCCTTTTCCTTCCCAATGCCAGGCTCACAAGAGATTACATGACATTACAGGCAAATGGCCTTCGTAAGAAAAAAAAAAAAAAAAAAAAATTTCCAGCATATGTTTGTTGGGTTTTTTTTTAATATTTTTTACAAATCCAGGACATTCAAAAAAAGCCCAGCCCTAGGGCAGGTGAATTCACACTGACAGATTTTTTTTCTGGATGTGAATACCTAAAGTTTATCTTCCAAATTGCTCTTCCACTGATTTTTTTTTTTTTTTTCCCTACCCTGTCATTAGACTAAATGGAAAAAAATGTTATGCCATTACTATTTGCATTCAAAGTCAGACAAGTCCTCGTGGCTTCCAGACCTCTCCCAGGGACTCATCTTTCCTGTATAGCTGCAGTGGTAGAGAAAACGGGAGCAATGTGCTTTTGTTCATTATCAGGTTACTGGATGGAGTTTCTGTCGTGAGAAAGCTCCACAGAAGCCTGTAAAATACTTTTATTTTCTCACATAATTCACTTTCTTCTGAAAGTGGATCTTTATACCAAAAAGACACGAGTGCTTTAATTAAGAATAGATGCCTTTCTTTCTATAGGAAATTTCCCAGCTCAGCTAGATGTCACTAAGCTCACAGCAGGAATTGGACTGAAATTCTCTGGTTTGTGATTTTTTTAGTGCTCAAGACAGTCACTCCATCTCCACTCTCTCCTTGCTAGCTAAAAGCAGGAGCAGGCTGAGAAAGGGGATACCTTCAAGAGCTCCTGCCTCATGCTCTGTCTGCCCTGGTGGATAAGTCTGAATCAGGATGAGCCTGGGTTGCCTGCAACATCTAATTGCCATAGGAGCATCATACAAATAGGGCTTTCTCAAAGCAACCCTGGACCATCCTTTCTGGATGATGTCTTGTGGTGTAACCACAATAGGAGATGGAAGAGTTGGGGAAAACAGAGCTTCCATACAAAAGAACAAAACTGTGAGAACCTATCTGCATTTCCCTATGGCTCCTCACTCTGCCCGTGTCAGCACGTGGATGCAGACCTCACCCCAGCGCATCCCACAGCAGAATACTGCATCTGCAGGGTTGCCTGTGCTCGTCCGGCGAGGCTTCCCAACCCGAGCGCCTGCAGCAATGAGTTTCGCAAGATTCCTCCTAGGGTTCATTATTTTGGAAAAGATCTCAGAAGGAGAGCTGAACTGGTTTTGGGGCACTTCAAAGTAGCAGGGAGCAGTCCGGACAGACTCACGTGAGCTCTGCTGGGCCCTCTGTAGCAAACACTGCTGGCTGCTATGAACACCTTGGCAACAAAGACAGATGGATTTTTCACTGCTGTTCTGCTCTGGTGAATAAAAAAACTCAGTGAGGAGAAACAGAGATCTTCTGTTCTGGTGAAACCAACATATTCAAAACTAAACAAAAAACTGGGAAAAAAAAAAAAAAAAAAATGAAGAAAATGCCTGGCAGAGTTTCCCTCAAATGAGTGTACAGTGTGGTTTGTCCTCTCCCAAAAACCTAATTCTTTGAAAAATTTACTTCATTGAAAGCGATAACACCTGCTTCGTTTCCCAGCAGTGATGGAGCATTTGGGAAAAGCAAAGATACAGGCGTTGCTAATTACGAGCTAGGTACGTCGACGTAATGATGTGAACAGGGTTTGGCGCTTACAGTCTGTGGTAAATGAAGGATGCTGGTTTCCAAGGTTGCTAAGTGCTGAATTCACTTTCAGAAAAATAAATTAAAAAAAATTGAAAAGAACATTTTATTTACTTTTTTTTTTCATAGCTGGGAAGAAAACATTGCTCTAGATGATATTATAATAATATTCAAATGCAATTCCCTGAGAAACATCCTAAGATATTTAATTTAAAATTAGTTAAGTGGTTATTTGGCTGAAAGGGATTTAAAAAAACAAGATCCACTTATGAGTCTTCAGGCTAAGGAAATATTCTAGTGAATTTACTTAAGAATGGGATTCTTTACTAACTTTAATCCAGCTGTGACCTGCAGGTTTGTCTTTCAGTAATTACTTTGTCTTCTGGTTAATATGATAATCATGACCACGTTTGAGAACTGAGAACTCTAATCAAACAAACAAAAAAATTGCTAATAATCATCCTCAGTATTCACAGGGTTTTTTTCTTGCAGGAACCTTCTGGCTGCATTTATACATATTATTTATAATGATGGTATTACTTATCTCAAAATCTACAAACTGTTAATATGCTGGTGGTATAGGATTGAACAAGATTCTGAGGGGATGTAGTCTGGCAATCTTTATCAGTAAAATCTCCTACTAAAGGAACTGGGCTTTTATTTTTCCTCTTTGTCGTAAGTGTCTTCTAAAAGGCTTTAAGATGCTGTCTTGGAAAAAAAAAAAAAAACAAAAATGGGAACTGTTTTACTAAAAAAAAAAAAAAATATACACTTTCTGATTTCTTAATAAAATAGTAATTATTTAGGAAATGAATGTGACAGTTTGGGGGTTTGTTTAATTTTCTCCAATGTCACTTAATTTCTGAAAAAACAAGATACCTCATGTTAAAAAAAAACAGCAATGAGGTATTTCCAAAGTCTGTGGAACGGCTTTTACATAACACTTCTCAGTGTTGCTGTCTTTTAGCAATTAATCAGCAAAGGATGGCAATAAATGAGGGTCAGCTTGGAAAGATAGGCGAGGAGTCTTCTCAGCAGAAGCCTTTGGGAACAGCTTTGTGGAGGAGACCTTGTAGCAGTGTGAGAAATTAGTGACTCAATTTATTAGGTGATAGGGTTTCCGGCAGGTGAACATGGGGCGTTGAACTCCAGGCAGCACTTCTGACAGGAAGCGCACCTCTGAGTTTTCCCGGCTAGAGGAGATTTCCTGAGAACCATCTCAGCGGAACTTCCTCAGCTGGAGCTGGTGCTGCTCTCCATACAATTCCCTGCCTTCACCACCTTACCTTAGCTGAGGGTTTGCTTCACTGCAACGGTTATCTAAAACAGCATTGGTCCTTCCGAAAGCTCCCTATCGACACAGCTGCCTACTCTGAGGCTGGAGGAATGCCGAAAAGCTCTGCACAGAAATACAACTCTGCTACTAAACCTTCTACCTCACCACGTCTGTCCATTCCCTCCCTTTTGCTGCTCTCCCAACTGAGAATTGTTCAGCTATGATGGCTGTGACAAAGGAGGCTGGAGAAGACAGTATAGGGGTATAGGATGGGAAGGGACCATGTGAACCACCACATCATGTTCCCTGCCACCTCAGGCCATCGTGTCGGAGCAAGACCCAGCAAGACAGTGAGGAAAGGGATTCCTGTGGATTACAGGAGGGAAAGTTTCTTTCCCTGGAGGCCCCTTCCTTCCTTTCTTTCTGCAGATGCCTGTTTGCCAACATCATGCAGCACCTGAGCAGTAGAATTTACTGCTACAGTTTTTCCATCCTGTGTTCAAGCACTCAGGATCAGGTTGTAAAAAAGGTATTAAGTCCATGCGAGTGGAAATGCTCGCAAGATAAATACTTCCATTTTTCAGATGTGCTGCCAAATTCTATATGACAATGGGCCTTGATAATTCTGATGTTCTCTTAAAGCTGGGCTTATAACAAATCTTTTAAATTCATCTAGTCTTCAAGAAAAAAGAAAGCCTTTTTAGTTCTTTGAAAAGTATGACTAGAATTCACACAAGGGGTCCTGTGTGCTTCTGAAAGTCTCCTTTTAACTGTATACTTTACAGTCCATTGGAAAAGCACTCAAATACTCAAAGATGCCAAAATCAAAGGCTAGCTACTGTCCAGTTAATCCAGCCAGCAGGTGTCTGTAGATAGCTGGTGGAGATTCTCTGTAGTCGTGATGTTAATGCTCTTTCAGACATTATCTAACGAAAAAAGGAAAAAGGAGAAAAAAAGAAGCTTTTTACTATTACTGTTATTTCCCCAGGTGCTCAAGAGCTAGCTTCTCTATCATTTAATTTGTGCATGATTTTTCATGAATACTAGGGAAAAGATAGTAAGATCTGAAAATGTGATCTAACTCCAGAGCTAGAAATACTCATCGTTTCTCCTTGTTATCTATTTGTTTCTCAAGAGTTGAGGCTTTCATTTTCTGCAGGTTTTGGAAAAATGCATGTTAGTATCTTGGTATGCACAATGTGGTAAACAGAATTTCAAAAGGGAGCCAATACATTAATCTATTTTTAGAATCTAGTTCAAACAAGTCAACAAAATAATGCTGTTTGCCTTCTGCATGATCATCTCAATTAAAAAGGATAATTAGGAGAAGTATCATATAGATGAAGGAAAAGTTCAAGTAAAACTAAGGATTGAAGGTAAATTTCCTCTCCCTGAACCAGAACATTCTTTGAAATTAGGAAAAAAGGGTGGAAAAGAATCATTGTTTTTAATTAATAAAAATGTTCAGATTAACAGGAAAGCCAAGTAGATTGATAAGAATGGATCATTTTTGTTAAGAGCTGCTAAATGTAATCCTCCTATATCACAACAGACACTGAGGACTTGAGGAGTTTCAGGAACAAAGTGTTGCTGAAAATAAACTATTCTTTGTTTTCCCCTGAAGTTAACTCCGATAACCCCGATTGTGCCTTGGAAGAAACGAGCCCTTCTTGTAACTGTATCAAAGGGCTGAGGAACCTTAAAAATCACTGTAAAGGAAGTAAGTGCTTCTGTTTGACAGATAAACACTGAGGCCAGCTGAAGGCCATGGGCTAAGTCTTTGTGTACCCTCATGAAATGAGAGGAAGACCCACAGCAGCAGGCAATGCGGTAAGTTTTCATGTCAACATGTCATGAAGACACGGTAAAAAAAAATCCAGTAATGAAAAACGAGTCAATGCGGCTGGGCAGGTCAGCCTTTCTGATGGGGCATTGTCAGCAGCCTAACTACACTGCTTCCCTCTGCAGCCACATCCAAGCTCAGACGGGCACGCTGGCTCTGACCCGGGTTCAGGCTTAGCTAAATGTGATGGCAAGTGAGATTAATAACCCAACTGCTGTATTTTAGGACTTCTGGTGAGGAAGAAAAGCCTCTGGACCCAGGAAGGGCCTCCCTCTTGTCCATTAAGGAAACATTTTTCAAAGTGTAAACATCGGCTGAGAAACTAACTGCTTTCTGTGGCTTTGAAAATTTCCTCCCTGAGCTGCAAATTATTTTGGGTACAAGTTGTCTTTCATCCTGTGACAGTTAGTAGTGCCAGGGCCTCTAGTCACTAATGGAACATAAATAATTAACCAAATGATACTCCTGCAAGTTCATCTGTAGTAGAAAACACTTTTATCTACACAAGCCAATGCGGCAGCAGGGGAAAACCTACCCCATGAACAGCCTACTCCAAGATTTTGTTCAAGAAATCAGTGTTTCAGAGGTCAGTCTCTCCCATCCTGTGGCTCCGCAGCAGGGTCTGAAGAAGGATTTTGGTTGTACATTTATTAGTGCTTCTTCTGGATCCCTTGAGCAAGCACTTCCCGGAGACATACACACATGCAGCTGGTTAGGGGACCGAACAGCTGCTCCTTGCACATAAGGCCACAGAAGGAATGGAAGAAATCTCAGGTCTCTGCTATAGACATGTTGTACCTTCAGGGGAGCATGAAGGAGGACTGCAGTGGTTTGAATCTCACACTCCCTGGGTGGGACTAGGCAGGCGTGGAAAATGGGAAAAAGAATTATTTGTTGTGAAACATCTGGTGTAAATATTCCACACAATGTACAGCACCCACTTCTCTACAAGGCTGAGTCTCATCCACTCACCTGAGTGACATCACACAAGAATCACTTAAAATGGGCAGCCCATGTAATATCCGTATGTGCTTAAGGATATTAAGGAAGGTTTCCAGCTTCGGCCAAAATGCCAAGAGCAGGACGTGGCACTGAGACTGCCTTAGCCCCGGGAGGGACCCTCAGCCTGGAGGGCACCGTGCACGCAGAGAGGTGAGGCGTACTGCATCCCAGGTCCTCCTGGTGCGGAGATGAGGGTTCAGCCCCTCGGGTTCAGCCCCTCCGTTCCAGCCTTCTCTGCAGTGACAGAATACGGATGTCCCTCCCACGCAGGCACAGTTAATAATCGAAGGGTTTCTCCCTTAAAGCACTTTGTAACACTACATTTAGATGTGCTGCATGCATTATTCATCTTTTTGCAGCAAGCAGCAAGTGTGGAGGCAGCTGTCAGTCCAATTACTGTTGCAGAGCTCTACCCTCCAGCTGCCTCTCGGGGGCACGACAAGGAATGACATGGTCCATGGGACGAGCGGCCTATGCTTGCAGGCTGGGGAGCAATAATTTGCCAGGTTAGCTGCAGTCCCAGGAACTCCACCATATCCAACTTTTTCTAGAGGAGGCTGGATGAGGATTTTGTTACAAAAAGGGAGGGGTATTTCTTGCATCTATGTTGTACTGAAGGCAGGCAATTGCGACTCTCAACAGCTTTGCTACATTCCTTCTCTTGCACCTTTGTCTCTCAGGGCACCTCCATAGGAGAATATAAAAAATACAAAACTTTGGTATTGTAGCTTATTTTCTCTGCAGTTTGGTGGATACAGCACCTCACATGTCAGACTAATGGTTGGGATCCTTCTATAGAATTGATTTGAATATGAAGCACAGCATAGCAATATCCTGGCTACTGCTAGTGATACTTGTGTCCACAATGGCTGGATGTGCTGCAGCCTCAGACAAGCTGGGGAAATTCAACAGTTGTCTGGTTCCTATCCTGCTTACACAAGGCTGGGCTATTACAGCTTGGTGGGAGGTCATTATACAAACCCAAGCACAGCCCTCCTTTCTGAGCACTTAGAGTCAAGGGTAGAGATTTGGCTGGATGTATTTTAGTCATGCTACTCTCTCTGCTAACAAAAGCTCATAAAATTCCTAGAGAAAACAACATAAATCAGCACAAACTTCAAATCTCTCTGACTTACCCCAGCAGAAAGCAAGCCTTTGCACAGACAGAACAGCATGGAGCTACTACCCTGGAAGGCTGGCTGGTCTCCTGTGCATCTCTGTGCCTCCTAGGGCTCAAGTCATTAAGCCTATATTGAGTTGGGCTGTTTAGATGTTGGGCTGTCCATCTCATTCAGAGCTGTCATACACAGTGCTGAGTTTTTTTCACATAGAGGAGGTCTGGTTAATGTCCAGTCATCAAAATGACCCAAGATTACAATGTGAGGCTCAATCTGCAACTAGAGTTGGTGAGAAATCTTGTTCCCTTATTTCGTTTATTTCATCCAGTTACAATGTCACCTCTACTGTCAATGTGCATACAGCATCTAGCACTGGGGTGGCTGTATCACAATGCCAGCCACAAGGAAGAGATCTTGAAATTCTCACATTGAGAAATACGTAACACAGATTTCCTCTATGTCCTGCTTTCAGCACAGTGAACAGTAATAGATAGCCATATTACCCACAGGAAATAAGGGAAAAGAAAAAGCTAAAGTTAAAACTGTGACTTGTACATGATAGCACTTTGATCTTATCAATTGCAAAACAATTTGACTTAATCTTTTCTTCTGGGTATTATGGCCAGGATCATACCAACACTCTAAACTAAAAGGATCTGTTCTAGCTCAAGTATTATTTATTCACATGCTTTATTATTCTGTTTCATGGAGAAATGCAAGGACAGTATCTCATTGACTGAGGGAAAATAAACTTTTATTTTTTAACTTCATGAACATGATAGCTCTGCAATCAGGGATAATGTTTAAAACACTGAATGTACCTAGAGATGTAATGTGGCAAGGAAACTTTCCATGCATTCAATGAGAGATGACAGCACACAGATAAAATACTAATCCCTCGTTATCAGCTCTAGGTACCAGACTAAATGCAATTGTCAGAAATTCTCAGCAGAAGTTGACAGGACCAAGACAGGGTTCATTTAGGGTCACTGGAAATTCCTGCTTCATTTGCATAAGTATTTCAGTAAGTGCTTTCAGTCTTGCTTTCCAACAGAAGTTTAAGCAGTTAAACGTAGCCACATATTAACAGCAAGCAACTGTTTCAGGCCCAGATCCTCAGAAGTATTTAAACACTAACACCTACTCATTTCCAGGAAAGGCAATCCAGCATCTTAGCCCAAATGTCCTGCTAAGTAGAGAAGTATAAATCTCCTTGAAGCCAATATATCTGTATGTCTGTCCCGTCCACATGTCCGTTTTACGGCAGTTAAAATGATGGTAGAGAATCAATATCAAATTAGGAAAATACTTTATTTGAATTTTTAACCATATTTTAACTCCCTGCTCTTTCTGACAAAGGATAATGAACTTTTTTTATTCTCTCAATGTATGACAACATCCTCAGAGAAAACTCATTGGATTTTATAAGTATTTGGTATATTCTTTGTTTATTGTCTCAGTGTTCAGCCATTAGCTGTGAATCACTGTGTTGTTATACAAACCAGAAAACAACAACCACAAATAACGAGTCTCTGCCTCAGGACACACAACAAGCTGAAGAGAATCGCCTGAAAATGCTTTAGAGATGCTTGCCAAAACCAGACTTACTGTTTATGGCTAGAACAGATGCCTACTAATTCAGGTGGGTACTTAAATTATAAAAGCAAATTATATCTACACACACATCTCTGAGTCACCTGCACTATGGCCACAGCTGTGCCAGCCGTTCATCCAGCCTGAAAGAAAGGTGAAGAAAGGCTGAATTGTCCGCTGTAGCATTTTAGGCTAGTAATTCTAATTATTATACTGGGATTTTCCCAGGGTGTGAAAACTACACGCTCCTCCGATAAGCAAACTCATCGTTCCTGGACCTGACATGCGATACCATGGCCTTGGTTGCTGATGATATCTGAACCCCAGATCTTTGACTATTTATGTGTGTATATAAATTCTTTAGCCAGGGGTACAAAAAAAGGCTAGAGAACTGAACCAGGAGCCAGTAATGACAGGCAGAACAATCCAGTGCTTGATTCCTGACTTGAAAAGCAGAGGAACCACATTTTCTTTCTTTTTCTGAGCAGCATGCATCCACTGTCATTTGGCAAGCTGACAGAAACTTTCTATGCTTCATTTTCTTCACATGTAAAACCTGATTAAACAGAGATGCGAATAATTCAGACCTTCCTTCATCAATGTCAGCAAAGGGGTAGTCAAAAAGACACCTTAAAGGAACCTTTAATAGAAAGTCTGTATGAGGAAGGATAACCATGGGCAGGGAATGGAGCTGGAGTTCCAGGGAGCTGCCCGGAACTCTGCCATTGAGTGTCTGGAAACCAGAAAAATAGCATTGTACCTCTGCATCCCTCAGCTTCCCCAGCCTTAAAATGGAGATAACAATACCAAGCTTCACTTCATAAAGCACTTTGCGTGAGGGCTGAGAAAGTTACCTTCATATTGGCATCTTGCTTCTAGGAACTGTATTTTCAGAAGCACACTATCACCATACTCTCCACTTCTACTGAACAGCCCTTTCTTTTTGAAGTTATCATCTTCCTACTGTTTTAATGTTGGTAGTGATCCCAGCCAGGGACAGAGAGCTAAAATGAGCAACAAAAACACAGGCCTTCATTTAGAGACATAATCTGTTTAATAAATATGACTGTAAAAGCAATAAACAATAGCAATTATACATTACGCTACATTGTATTTAACGAAAGGGAAAAAGAAGATGAAAAAGTACATCAAAAAAAGTAATTTTAAAATTAGAAATAGTTCCAACACTCTAAGAAAACTTTTTGATCAGCTTACTATAAAAATAAGTTGGCTAATGTTGGACTTCAGTGGGGAGTATTATACAGTTGCTGCCAAAACTTTCCCATCTTTCTTAAAGCTGTAGTTGCAAAGACAATAGCAAAGCCATACAAACTGCTGTGTTCCTACCTGTCTTCAGAGAAACTACAGAAAGAGGCAGAGGACTCTGTGCTGTGACTATCCTTTGATTACTGTGGGTCTAATGTTCTTACACTTGGTATCATTTTTTTTCTTTGCCAGCAAGCGAGTTGATTTGGGCTTATGCCCATTTTGTGACAGAGAAATTCAAAACCACCATCAAACCCCTGCCCCAGGACTTCAGGCAATGCCAACAATGCTGCTTTCTCCTGTTTTCGACTCAGGTTGCCACATGCAATATCTATTGAACAAAACCCAATCACCTCAGGAATCGGGGTGCCTCCTAAGCGTGCTGTGCTGATTATGAACTGGCCTCTACTTGCCTTCACCTAACATAGACAAGTAAGTGTGCATTGGTTCTTGTCTTTCTCTCTTTACATTTCAAACCAAAATCCTGACACTAGGTTTACCTGAGTTGGGTTGGAAGCCAACAGCTGTGATGAACATAGGTTAGGCTTCAGCCAGATATCCAGAGTCCTGGGAGGACTCGTTCGAAATACGCTAAGCCTGCTTTCCTGCTGTTCCCTTGCATAGTCTGTGTGAACATGTCCTGCAGTCTCACTCCGAGATGTGTAAGATACAAGCTTATGTTACTGGTAAGAAACCACATCTTGCACAAGAGTGGTCTTGTGGTGCTGGAGCTCAAAACGTCTGGCAACAATCTCAGGCCAAATCCCCTTTTATTGTCCCTCCTCTGCCCAGAGCGGCAGTAGGCAGATCTGCAACCAAGGGGGTTTGCCAAGAAGGTGCATAGACTTTTCCCCGCTCCCTATTCTATGGACAAAGTGTCTTTCAAAAAAATTACAGTCCTGGGGGTGACTGCCAAAAGGCAGAGGTCTCCTGGGACTTCCCCAGACAAATTCAGCTATCAGCACTAAATGCAGCTGAGGGTGTTACAAGGGCTTTCTCTTAGCCAAAATTGAAGGTGTAAGGCTGGTACAAAGTACAGTGTAAGTTCATGCTGGCGATAACCTCCTGCAATTGCAGTATGGACAGAGCTCCCTGCCTGTAATGCATGCCGGTTCTGTTCCATCCAAGGTCAGGAGGCAGAAAGTTACCTTTCAACAGTGGGATGCCTTGGTGTGAACAGGCTAAAAAAGCTGTTTAAGAAAGATCCTGGCCTTGTGGTTGTGATCACCCACACTTGCACTCAGCCTCCTTGCAGCCGTGGGGCACAGACAGCAGCTGCAGCTAGAGGAACGAAGGGCAGAGTCCAAACAAAGACATAAACCAGACTGACCAAGAATATTTTCAGTGCCATTAAACTCCAGTGTGATTTTTTGTGTGTCCTATGAAAGTCTGCTAGGGCGGCTAGCCCTCCCACAGCCCAAAGTGCTAAAAGAGCAGTTAAATCTAAAGCCAAGAACCCTAAATGCCCCCTCCCACCTCCCCCAGCCCTTCTCCCCCCACATCCCAGCCCACCCCTCTCCCTAAAGAAGAGACCCCCATGCATATTCTTGGCCTATATCATTATGAATTTTTTACAAATTAGAGACAGATCAGAAAAAAGAGAGTGGAGGGGTGAGGGGAAGGGCTGCAGGAGTGAATAGTGGTACCAGTTCCTCTCCCCCCACCCCCCACTAAAATTGAACACCTGTACAATGCAGTTCCACTATGGTCTCAGTATAATGTCCACATGCACAGGCTTAAAGCTAAAAACCCTTTGTTGTCTGAAGAATTAAAAAGTCCAAATGTAGTGAGCTCTCCTCTTTTTTTAGATATACATATGTATCGGTGTCCTCAATTCAACCATTTACATAGGTAGGGATTTCTTTTGTGCTCTGGGGCTCAGCAGCTGTGGAAATACTTCCTGTGGGGGGAAAAAAAAAAAAAAAAAAAAGTCAGTAAATAACAAGTGCATTTAGCCAAGGAAGATGTTGAAGGTATCACCTTGCTGGCCTTTGGGATTCAGCTGTTCCAGACTGACACATTTCTTCCCAGAAAAGTTTTCTCGTCATTCAAAACACTGAAGGTGATGTCGTGTTTCTTTGCTAATGAAGATGATTCACCCATGTTGAACAGAAGAGGGAGAGGCAGAGCAGAGGAGTGGAGGGAAGGAGGGGTTGAGGTCCTCAGAAGAAATGTGTAACTCATTTGCAATGATAAGGTGTTGGAGATTTCATAAATAACCTTAAGCTTTGCATTTGCAAAAGAAGACCCTAAACCACTCACATCCAGAAAATAGGAACTGTGTTTTTTTTCTGCCAGAGTTTGAAGAGAAAATTAAATGATCCATGAACATTCATTCAGATACCTCCAAGGAAGGATCGCTGAATGTTAGTCAAAGGCGTTGAGAAAACCTGGCTTCTGAACAAGCATACAAAAGAGAAACACCCAATTATAGCCTTGCTTTGTTTTCCCAAAAGAAAGAAAACTCATTAAAAAAGAAATTGCTGATTTCCAGAAAAGGATGAGGTGGTTGTATAGGGGAATGAAGAGTCTTTGCACTTTCTATTCTGTTCACACCCAGGTTCAGACCTTTTCATTTTGTCAGTGAGCTCTGATTCAGTTTCGTCTTTCATCTTACTGACAGGATGGAAAAACACTCTTAGGAAGTTTATTGGACTGATTCCTTCTGATAGAGAATTCAGTCTATGTATCCCATATGTTTACCTTTTATTCTCACCAGTGCTGTTACAGGTGCAAACCAAGGAGTTATAAAAGGTCAGTTTCTGGTTCAATACAGTGTCCAGTAGCACAGCTGAGAAACACACAAAATGCTGGCTACTGTAGAAAGCCAGAAATGCTGTAGTTGCACCAAATGAAAACCTACCCCCAAAACTGGCTTTTGACTACTCTTATCCTAGAGGCTTCGAGGGTTTAGCTTCCAACACCAGCAAGAGCAGTTTTGAAGGTACCTTGAATAGAGCTAGCAGGTGACTGACCCTTGCTGCTTCAGTTCGAGTGACCTGTGAAAACGTACATTTCCCTGCCCCTGGGACAGCATGAACCATGGTCATGACATTCTTTTAGAAAGGGGAAGCTCAAAGCCCATCTAAGTCTAGAAAGAGAATTCCTGACCTGAAATTGGGTGTTTCTCCCTTAGCATCTCACATTGGTTTTGACTTTGAGGCTTCTGGGGGAAAATAACCAAAGCAAAACAAAAACCAAACAAACAAAAAAAGAATTGTTAAAATTTAGGACCCACCGCTCCGGGTCTTGGCTTGAAACCTCTTGGTGATCCACAAGCCTTTTGGAAGTCCTCTGTCCAGACTACCTTGGTTGCATTTCCTTTCCTTGGGTTCTGGACTGTGGCCTGGGGTTGCTCTGTATGGGGAACACCACATGGGAAGGTTGGTTCCCTCACTCCATCCTGTGTTCTGCTAAGCAGGAATGTCCAGGTCTGCTGATTAATAGCTGCTTAAAACCTTTTAATAGCTACCAGAGCTCTCCTTAGTGAACTGGTGAGGAGAGATCAGTATGAGTTGCAGTAGGACTTCCAGCTTAGACATCAGTTTCATCAAGAGACTTTCTTCTTTTTCCTCCCAGAGTGTTTCACAGGCCACAATCTTAGCACATCACATCCCCTCCTTTAACTGCCCTTCCCCTTGCTCACTCTCTGCAGTAGCTATGACTCCAAGCCTGCTTTAGCAAACACTGCCATACATTTTAGGGACATCCTCAGGTGGGATCTAAGGTTTGCTTAAGCTGACGAAATTGTGCAAATAAAGGATCTCAGTTATGACCATGCTTCACTCCTGCGTAAGTCAAAACAGCTTTAAACTTTAATTCCTCTAAAATAGGTCCATGTCCTTATTTGCAGGGATCCTGTGCTGTACCTCTGCTCTGGGCCTGCAGAATTGTCACCTCACAAGTGAAGCTGAGCAATGCCTAAGCAATGCTCGAGTAATGCTGGCTTTAGCAGAACACGTCCCCAGGCTGAAACCTCCCTGCTTTGTCCCAACACTTTTACTGCAGTCAGGGTAACAGAAAACATATAAGCATGAGCAAATGTGTGACTGACCCCAGTATGCCCACTTCAAGTCTATTCACTTAAGGTCTTATGAAAGCCTGCTTTGCAAATTTGCAACCACAGAGGCCTGGGGAGAAATCAGCCTGAGGGCAAACCCAGCTGTCCAATGGTGAGATCCCAGGTTTTGCTCGATTTCCCTAGGAATCCACTGGCTAGCATTGCTGCTGGCAACAAGGTCTGGCACAGCACGAAGGCCACAGCAGTCAAAACATCAGCGAATATTTTAGCTTTTAGATCTGACTTACCGAATCGCCTTCTCACCTCCGTATTCCAGGTGAGGGTGTCTGAAGTTCTCCTGGATGTGGGGTTTAGCCCCGCAACTATATCAGCCCCAGCAAAATAAATTAAATTGCCTTATAGCGCAAGTTAAGTGCTGGCAGGATTTTTGAGAATGGGAGGGGATCTACATAGAGCAACTAGGAGAGAGAAAAAGCCTAAAGTTGTTCCCCTCCCTTTCATCACATGGCAGTGAGGGAGAGGGAAGAGTTAGCAAGGTTTCCTGTAGCAAAACTAAAGTTGCAGCAAAAGAGGATGGGAGGAGGAGTGTGCAGGAATATGGGAAGGGGGGAGGCTGAGAAAAAGGTTAGCCAATTATAAGTCAGAGTCTGACCAGCTGCAGTATGCTGCAAGTTATTTACCTATGGGCTGGACTTCCAACTTCTCATCTACTAGTTGCTCAGGGCCCATCAGCTCACTTTGAGGGACATTAGGTATGCTTTCCCTCTGACTGACTGGACTGACCATCTCTTGATCTTTTTCATTCTGCATCTGTGCATATATATTAAGGCCAGGAATCTTCCTAAAACATTAACAGAAACCATCATTGTGGGGTACTCTGGCAGACGATGCAGTATCACCTTTTACAAACCAAGAAACAAATCACTGCAAAACAGAAAACCCAGCAAAACACAACCCAAACACCTCAGTGAAAGGCATAAATGGGGAGAAGGAAATGGCTCAGGCAGGGTCATACCTTTTGAACTTGTAGATTACAAACACGGCTAGTCCCACAAAAACGACAGAGAGGAGCATCAGCATAGCCGAACCACTGTGACTGGGAGTGAGGTCCACCAGGGGAGCTGCAAGAGAGGGGGAGAAGGTTAGAGCCACCCCCAGCCTGGAGGGAAAGTTGCTTCTTCCAGAAACATAGTTCACTCTCCCCTTATTGCACTTGTAGCAGGCCTTATCTGCCTCTACGCATCTCCAGGGCTTCTCTCCCTTTCTAATCCACCTGGGAAGAAACCTGGGTTCAGACCACTTGTGGTGTGCAACCTGCTCCTTGATGTGAAGTCCCATAGCTTTCTCCTTAGAAGCCTCTATTTTCTGGCCTATTAGAGGGCTGCCTGAATATGTATTCTCTCATACTGCAGACAATTACCTAAGGTAGTTGCAAATGAGGTGCTGGGCTACCAGAACTGGCATTTTCTAGATGGTTCTGGAGCTACCCACAGGCTAAGTTTCCATGTTGACTTTCTATTTCACTTAGAGCTGCTTTGGGTAGCTTCCAATGCATAGTAAATAATGAGCAACTGGCTTCTCAATTTTACTGAAGCAATGATGCTCACCAAATGTATAGTCCTCTGCTCAGTCCTGTTCCTTCCTGACCAGAAGTGACACTGCCTCAACCTCCATGCTTTATCATGGCAAGTTCTTCTCACACCTCTGACATTTTCAGTATGTTCATTTACCCCTTTCTTTCCCCTGGTGCCCTGCTCTCTCTCCCACAAGTCTTCCATGCAACAGAGTGCACAAGTTCAAGAAAAAAAACCCATGAAACAACCGTAATCAAACAAAAAGTCTCTCTGTGCTTCTCCTCAGAGTTTTGCTCACCAGCTTTTCATAGCTCCTTGCAAAATAAGGCCACACAAAACAGCTAGAAGCGTGGCTTTCCCAGAAATACAAAGTAAATTGTATTAACTAGAGAGTTGCCATCATTCATATACACACACATAAACAGAAAGGCATCTAGCATCCAAAAAGGGACAAACATATGTCCAGTAGTTGCAGTTGTTTGTGCAGTCACTAATAAAACATACTGTTCACAGAGCTAACACACACAGCAGACACATCCTCACTGACTGTCTCTATCTGGCATTACACACAGAACAAGGCATAGGTAGTGCCTTCCTCTGCAAGGCACTGAAAGTTAATTGAACCACTGTCATACACATCCTCTTTCTCTTGCGCCTCTTCACATGCACTGAACAAACCCATCCTAAACTAGAGCCAGAAGACACAAGAAGACACACACACACAAGCAAATACTTACTCAGGCACACACATCACATGCACACTCATCACATGCACACGCTTTTTCAGCTGTCACACTTAGACTGATAAAGCCAAAATTTACAAAGAGAAGTGAAAAACCTTCTTCCCACATCAAGCAGGCTATCCTCAGGAAATAATAAATTAATCCTTCCTCCATTGTGGCCTGAACAAAGAAGACGGAGGTGTGAAATGTGCTGAGAGTAACACCTGTCATTCTTGTGTGCTCCAGGGAGTGTACACGCTCACACACAACACACACACACACACACAGAGGATCATTTCTACAGGTTCTGCTTGAACACCTACACCAAACTAGTTTAGATACCTGCACTTCCGTTCCCTGCAGCTCCTCTGCTGCAGAAATTGCTGCTGTGCATGACCAGGCAGACACACATGGGCAGGGAGGCATGGGAACATAAACGTAGGCATATGTATACATACGTGCGCACTTATAAAAACATATGCTGAGGTTTGTGGTTCAGTCAGCTACAGCCCATAGCTGCCCAGAGTCCAACACAGGGTCATAGTGAAAAGGCTGGGAAAGAAGAAAAAAAGCCGATACCATCCTGGCATGCATTAGCAATAGCGTGGCCAGCAGGAGTAGGGAGGTGGTTGTCCTTCTGTAGTCAGCACTGGTGAGGCTGCACCTCAAGTACTGTGTTCATTTTGGGGCACCTCAACACAAGAAAGACATTGAGGTGCTGGAGAGAGTGCAGGGAAGGGCAACAAAGCTGGTGAAAGGCCTGGAGACTAAATCTTATGAAAAGTGGCTGAGGGAACTGGGACTATTTAGTCTTAAGGAGGCTGAGGGGAGGCCTTACTGCTCCCTACAGCTACCTGAGAGGACATTGTAGAGAGACAGGTGCTGGTCTCTTCTCACAGGTATTTAATGACAGAACAAGAGGGAACAGACTCAAGGTGCACCAGGGTAGGTTTAGGCTTGACATTAGGAAAAAATATTTTACTGAAAGGGTTGTGAGGCATTGGAACAGGCTGCCCAGAGAGGTGGTTGAGCCACCGTCCCTTAATGTGTTTAAAGGTTGCTTAGATGTGGTGCTTGGAGATATGGTTTAGGGATGTACTTGGTAGAGTAGGGTTGATGGTTGGACTTGATGATCTCAAAAGTCTTTTGCAACCTGAATGATTCTATGGTTCTATGAACAGATACTAGACCAGAGCAGCACCTCTGGGCCATGGGCATCCCCCTGGATTACTTTCTAGGGACTGCTTCTGCTGCCGGCTTGTCTTCCAGGTTTCCCTGATTTATTTTATTTAATTTTTTATAAAAGCTTGGATTTCAAAAGGACAACTGTTCTTCTTCCTTGACAATCAAAACAATAGATTTCAGCAGTGAAGCAAATCTCTCTTTTGTCAAATTCTAAACTATTCCCAAGTTTTGATGTCATGAAATTGGGCCTTTTATTTAGACAAGCAACTGAGTCATGACCTCTGCAGCTTGATAAGGAGCCATATTCCCTCAAAGACCTCACAGTGGCTGCTCTCTGAGCTTTTTAATATCTGTTTTGGCAGTCCAGGCTCATTTTGCATTCTTACTGAATCATATTTCTGCAAGAGACAAAATCCTGTAGTGTTCCTATAGGACACTGTGAAGCCAGTGACAGCAATTACTCGCATCTCATTAGTGGCTTCAAAGTACAACAAAACCTACCTTGCAGGACAAATGAGTGTTTACACCTATTATGGACAAAAAGTACTCATTCCTGGTGCATGTGTAAATACAAATCAACCCATGCACTTTCAGCAAGCACCAAGACCATGTATTTATACCGCATGTCTGAGCCAGCACCCTCTGCTTCAGCCTGAGCTAGCAAGAAACAGGCCAGCACATCCCTGGAGGCCATATTTAGCATGGCAGTATGCCACACTGCTAGATCCTGCCTTTTGGTTCATTCAGGGCAGCAGACAAGGTTTAGTAGCCCAGAAAAGTGCTACAGTACCTCCACTAACTACCTAGCTTCAGGACTGGAGCTAACCAGCTTCTAGCCAGCTCTGAGCACGGATGGAGCAGGTGGGGACCCTGTGCGCCCCCTTGTGCAGAGATGCCCAGAATTCCTCTCCAAGAAGCTGCAGCACAAAACTTGGATCCAGTTTCATTTTGTATAAAGGCAGGGCTGGATATGTGATTTTAAGTGTCATCTGTTTCCACTACATGAAATCAGGAATGTCCCTTCAGTAGCAAGAGGTAAAGATGAGCCTTTCCTAGGAATATCTCATGTGATTCTTTCTAACTATAATTTTTTAGAAAAGGCCTACAGGGCCAGAGTAGTCATGTCTAAAGGCTCTTTTGGGATTTGATCTTGACTTTAATGAACATTGACCAAAATGGAAAACAGGCATGTGCGTCGGCAGAGTAAATTCCCAGGAACAAATTTCTAAAATGATGAGCAATTGCAAGTAACTCCACATTTGAGGTGCACATTAAGATGCTTTCAGATTAATTTCTTTTAAGGGATGGGCAGTGAGCATTTTCTGAAGTACATATAGTATCATCTGTCATTGTGAACATTTAGACCAAGGATTGTGTCTCTTGATAAGGAGCCATATTCCTAGTATGTATATGTATACATATATATGTATTCCTAGTAAAATGTATATGAATTTAAATCTTAAATGTAAACTCATGCAATTCTTCTGTGTCATGTCTATTACATCTACTGAAGAAAAAAAAAATCAAACAAACTGACTTCTCAAGCTGTTGTTTCTTTTTTTTTTTTCTTTAGAGATTACTCAACTGTGTTGCATCTCTGCTTTTTTATGCTTTTGGTTCTAACATGTGTAAAACTAAGCATCTGATCATCTGTTCCACAGCTAATGGAAAGCTGAAACATGCAGCAATATTCCTAGGGTAGATATTAGCAAGTTCTGCTTGGGAAAAAATGAAATATTGCAAACACCAAGGCTTTTTTCTGGGAAGATTTAAATGCAGTTGAATTACACCCTTTCTTAACAGTCCCTTTTTCCTTCTGTGTATGGACAAGGCAGCATGTCGACAGACACCTGCTTGGGGACACCTGTTCATACCACTCAAAGCTTTTTGGAGAGAAGTTTGCTGGTACATGAGGCTTTTAGTTTGCAAGTTAGTAAAAGAAGCTGATACCGACTGATCTGAATTATCAGCACCTCCTCGAGAAAAGGAATTCCTAAGAATCCTGAACACAGATTTGTTCATCCCATCTCTTGTAATAGTTAAATAGGGCCTGTGCTGTGAAATGAGGGTTTAGCATACAGAATAGAAAGAGATGCATGTAATTAAATATCAGGACTTTGGAGAAGGCTAATTTTGAGATAGAATTAAAGGCCAAACTGTCTAATCTTATGTTTGTGCATATGTAAATTGATTCTAGTCTTTCAGACTGCTGAACCCCTTCTGAACTGTGCTTAGTTGCTTGGAATGTTCGTTGACTCTAGAATATCCAAATATACCCAAGGCTAGCTGGTAACCTTTGCATTGTGTGATCCAGGCTGAATACGCCATGGTGCTGCTCGGCTGTTGAATATTTCAGAGACAGCCAAGAAGTATTTCTCCTGCTACTTATACTGCATTTCCAACAACAGCAGCAAATTCTTGCACATAAGTAAACAAGAGGATTAGCTGTAAATGCAAAAGCCACTATATCTTTTTAGCATGACAAAGAAAGGGGAGGTGAAGAAGGCATTTTAATGTCTGCCTATACACTGTGTTGTTATTGCGACATAAAAATAAGAAATGTTTCAAATACAGCTGTTGGCACACTACTACCATCAAGGAATATATTGCTTGCTCTGCTACAGAGCAACAGAGAGCGTGTACACAGGGAGAGGACACTGACCTGTTGTTAAATGAGCAGCATGGACAAGGATTCGAACCCCTGGCTTCAACTCAAAATGGACCAGGTTTTGGTTCAGTTTCTGGATCAGTGTTTCTGCAATCTGGAAAAAAGGAGAACACAAGAAATTAATTTGTTTCTTGAGCGTCGGTTTAGATTGCCAATAGGTGGGTAGGAAATAGAGCTGCACACAAAGCAAAGATTTTGCAGAGGAACTAGACTTTCCAAGCAAAATTTCCTATCACCTTATGAAGAGGGAGTTTGTAAAAGCTGAATACATCTGTCAGTACTATTGGCTAGCAATAACGAATAGCAACAAGTACATCAGCCATCAACAGCACATCAATGAACTCCATTTAGTATTCAAGCAAAGAGAAGCATTTAAATTGTCACCACTCATTTGCTCACAACAAATAACTTTTTGCTTGTTGAGTGGCCAGCTCCATGATCCTAGGGCATGTTCATAACGTGATACACCTGAATCAAAATGAATAGTTTAAGCCCTTACCCCAGCTTGCACTTAAATTTCAAGTCCTAAAACCAAATTTCACTTCATCCAGCTCTGAGTTTCAAGTTGGCTAATCCTCCCTAATCCTTAAGCATGTACCAGAACCAGCTCAAATCTGAAAGTGTTTACTGACTACAGAGTGTGGCTTAAATAAAATGCATGTTCCATCTATTCTTATGGGATACACACAGAGAGAACATGCTTTTATATTCTCTCTTTTATCGGACAAACATTCCACAGAGCTTTTAGATCACTAGATTATTTTGCCATAACTCTGATGACAAGAATAGAGCTCTAGCAGAAATGAAGCAGGCTATTCCTCCTTAAAGGACACAACAGAAAAGATGAGCATCTGCTGAGATAAGACTACCAGGAAATCTGTATTTGTATAGTGAAGAAGCCAAGCTTTGGTCCAATCTGTTGGTAAACAGCCAGTCACAACCTGCACAGAGCCACTTTCTCCATATCGCTCCATATCCAAGAAGTTCTGGGCACGTTGCCATTAAAAGATAAATAAATCCAGGTAGATTAATCAAGCAATGGAAGCCTAGAGACATGGTGTTGACAGTTTGCTGTGTGTCTTTTGTATGTTCATTGCCAGATGTTTCATGTATTTCACATTTTCTTACAGCAGTGAGCAATTTTGCAAATGAAGATAGCCACTGTCTTGTATGTTGGTTTATTATGGAGAGGTGGCTGTAAAACTGAGAAGAAATACCCCCACCCCATAACCCTTATTATGCAGTTGCTGAGAACATTGTGTTTTTATAGCCATACCAAGATCAAGAGGAATGGTATTCTAGTGCTCACCACTTAATTTAATTTGTTTTAAATAAATCCTTATTCCTTCTTGAAGATTAATGAAAAATTGTCAGAAAAAAAGAACATTCCAATAATTTTTACACCATCTTTTTCATGTTCTTCATTTTTGTCTGGTTGAGTTATTTCAGTAAATGCTACCCAGACATGATTAGATGTTCCTTGGCTATCATTCATCACAGTATGAGATTTATCTGCCTCTTTTATTTTTTTAACATTCTTAATGCTTCTTTCAATACTCTTGGCTTACACACTTCATTTCTGGCTGATGATCACTTGAATAGGTGCCTTTGGTCCAATATCAATTTGGCAATAACTCTTACAGGCATTTTATTTATATTTTTTAATATATCTCTTTAAAGTTTACATTTTTTTCATGGGTGCCAGAATGAGCAGTACATATATTTCTTCCAACAGCAAGAAAAAATACCACCTGCTTACAAAGAGCCATCTGCTGAGCTCAGAGCAGCAGGGATGGTGACACAAGGATGTGCAGTATATGAAGAAAGCCTGGAAAGCGAATTATATCCCTCTTTAAGAATTTGAGCATATTAATAACTAAGATTGATGGCTATAAAGAGTGCTTCAACTTTAAAACTGGAGCAACAGATGCAGATTGCTACACTGTAAACCAGGTACATTAACGGCTCATGGAAATAACGGGAAAAATATCCCGGCTATTTCCAGTCCCAAACATGACCTAACAACTCTCCTCCGTAATTTCTGCTGGAATTATCTTCCTTTGTGCTCTGAGACCCTGATGCTGCTGGGGCAGCTGAGCCTATGAAAAAAGACAACCACAAGACAGTAAACTGAAGAAAAGAGCCAACTACATTGTGTCATGCCTTTTCCACACATTGTGATAGCTGCATAAAACTGTCATGGAAACAGTAGAGGTAAAAACCATACATGATGCCTTCTATACAAAAAGAGGCTTAATGTGATGTATAACTGAGAATGCAGCTAGCAAATGTTGCTATCTAGTATTGGAGAATGGTTTCATCAAGGATTTGGTCAAGAAATGGAAGAATAGGAGAACCTCGAGAAAGTCAAAATGAGAAGGGATCAGAGACTTTGTTGGGCAGCAGTGACATGAAGGAACACCGAGATCTCACCTGGCCTGTCTGAGGACTCCTGTGGCGCAGAGTGAAGAGGGAAAAACGACAGCACTGGCAGGGACATTACAGGTGAGAGGTGCTGTGGCAGCCTCCCAGCAGGCAAGTCAAGTGTGTGAGAGAAAGCTCAACCAATATTCTTGTCTGGTGAGCCGATGAAAAGGAATAATAGGGAGGGGAGAGGCAGTAAGAGTGAAGTAGTAAGGAAAAGGAAGAAAGGCAGAGAGAAAGAGTCACGACTGAAGTTTATTATTACTGTATTGCATTGTTACCTGATCATGAATGAGCATCTCATTGTACTACATCCTGTACAAATGCAACTCAGAATAAAATTATTTCTGCCCGAAACCATCAGTATCTCAGCAGAAGCTTGAAATAGCCATCACTGTTCCAGGACTACATGCAAAGTGTCAAAACAGGCAGAACTCTTCATACTGCTCAGAGTATACAGCACATTTCCTTGGCTCAATTAATTACATGCTCTCACAGTGGCTTTTGGGGTGCAGCTTTTTTGCCTGGGTCTTTGTGGAATCTGAACAATTAAAAAAATTAATAACAGCCTGAGACCTTCAAAAGCACCAGAAGTTCTTGTGAGAATGAGACATCTGCCTTCCTCAGGCAGCTCTGGAAATTCCTAACACACACTTCTGAGGGAAGAACAGATGCATTCAGACATGTTTTTAAAATGTTTGCTGGCTTGGTGCAATATTTTCATTTCTCTTTACGTGGAAAGTCCAATTATTTTTTAAATAGACATACAGACTTTATAAAAAGAGGCAGAAAAATGCATTTCTGTACTTATAAAAATTATCTGAAATAGAAACCACGCACAATGGTTTACAAACATCAGTATTTGAGAACAATGAGCAGGTTACACACAGCTAAAGGGCCAAATTCACATTAGGATTGGACACTGCTCTCCAGTGATAGACCTCATGATGTTTCTGGTCCTCACATGGTCCCAAGGGGATCTGTGAACTGCAGATCACTCAGGACACTCACTTTGAGATTGGAGAAGTGGCTTTTCTGCCTTTCCTATTGCATCAAGTCTATTTTTAGTTCAGTGGATCACAGGTGATCAGACTTTAACCTAGGAGTGGTTCTGACTCATATAATTTGTTTGCAACATTAATAAAGTGTCTTTGAAGTAAGTCTCCACACAAAGGCTGATCTCAGTCACCAAGGTAATGAAAACATTTCAATGGGAAACATTCTGAGTCTTGTGCTTCCCTTTATTTCTGCATTCAAAGTGGTAACATGGATGCAGTTTTGTTTAAAAAGCACATAAGAAAACAAAAACTTTGGCCTGTTTTGAAAATAGCTATGCAACTCCAGTTGAACAGCTAGACCTTCAGCTGGGGAACAGGTTGGTCTCAGGCCGGTCCCTCTTCCTCTTTCACTCCTGAAGATGCAACTAACTCAGCTGAAGACAAAACTTCTTAGAATAGCAATCTTGTAATTTATAATCTTCAGGAGTTTCCCTTGTGAAAATAATTAGCTTTCAGAATTAGTTTTGGTCCTTAACTGAGCCTCATTGACTTTATCTGCTTCATTTGCAAAATTAAGCATGATGTGCAAAAATAATTCAGTAATAGAAACCATTCTTCATCTATCATTTTTCATCAAAGGACATATAATGAATAATAATAACAGACAATTTGTGAAGGAAAAAAAAGAGTTTCCAATTTAAAAATGGAACAAAACAAAAATTAATTTGGCTTCTCTTAGCACTTTGTTAGAATTAGGACTATGAAAGAACCATGTGCACCAAGAAACAGAATTATCACTCAAAAGGGCATTTTCCCATACCTTTATTGAATTTTGAAACCTCTGGTGTAAATTAGTTTAGACTAATTGAATGTGATTCAACTGTGCCAGTATGTACTAGCTAAGAATCTAGATAATTTTATAGATACTGTGTAAGGATCTCAACTAATGAGTGCTACACTGCAATTCATTGAGTAAATCAACAAACAACTAAGGATAGAATTATGCACATTGATTGGTAGGCAGCAACTTGAACCAGCATTCCAAAAGTGAATCAGGAGTCAGGGCAAATGTGGGTTACTTTAGACTGTGCCACTCGCCCTGCATAACCTTGGTTACTTCACGTGTGGCCTCTAAAGCTTGTTTGCCTTAGCACTGAAAAGAGCATAATCACTGACTTCCAGGGTCCAGCAGGAATTTCTTGGGATATTTTAATGAAAGATGCTACATTCAAGCTGCTGTTAGGATCCAGAGATACCGTGAAAGCACAGGGCTCCACCTGACATAAAAGCCAGGATCCACTTTAGATGAACGAAAGTGATCAGGAGTCTTGAGAATCAAGGGCTGGCTCTGTACACTGAGCAAAGGATGAGAAGGTGAGAGGCCTGATAGTCACATGGCAGGAGTTAACTCAAAGATATTAAGACAAGATATATCAATAGCCTCTTCCACACAAGCACACAAGCTGCTGATCAAGAAAAGCTGGCTTTTGAAAAAAGCCCTTGGTACAAGGGCTTTGTCCTGGTTTGGCTGGGATAGAATCATAGGCCAGCCATGCTAGGCAGTCTGTTAGCAGATTTGAGTCAGAATGATGCAGAAGTAAAACTAAATCTGCTTTAAGGAAAGAATCCTAAGACATATACACATACAGGCTTCCTGAATGCCACTCTTCATAGTGTTAAATTTGCCAGAGGTATTTCATCTCCTCAATTCATCAAAGCCCATTTGATATTCAGTCATCCATGTAATTTCCCATCTCTTTGGCTGGATACAGTCACTGGCCACAGCTGCAACACTTTGAGCACAGTTGGCTACCAACCAGCTGGTGTTGCCATTTGCCAAAGACTGTCATGCTTGCTACATTGCTGATAGCTCTTTTCAGAGACAAGATTGATGGCCTCAGATGTCATTAACTAGTTGCTCCTGCATCTGTTTTGCACTCTGCCTTTACAGGTATTTTGAATAGGCCAGGTAAAAGCATACAAATGAAGAACTAAAGGGATGCATGAAAACACCGAAACCTTTACTTGATATGAAACCATCACTTTAGAATTCTCATGTATCTTCTGCTTACATCGTATTTGACCAACAGGAGACACATTCACTATGTTTGACAAAAAGCCTCCACAAATAAACAATGTGGAGAGCAGATAACTTGTGAAATGCATAAATACAAAGATAACCCTTCAGGATCTTCCTATAGAGTAAAACCATACACTGAAATAAATTGAGTAATCATATCTGCGTATTTGTATCACTGCCCTCAACTGAACTGTAAGTAGAAAACCTTTCTAACACGCATTCATTTTGAATTATATTAGTGCTAAAAATTACTCCAAAATTACTTGAAATGCTACTAATTAGAGGTTTGCCCTTCACTGAGAAGAAAGAATTCAGCGCTTTTGAAGTGGCAGATCTGAATTCCATAATCATCAAAGTCACCAGCCCTGTCCATAAAGATGGTGTAACAGCTGCATGCCAGCTCAAGTGGCCAATGGCAATTATGGGTGGCTCTGTTTGCAAGATTTGTGATATTTTAGTGGTGTTGCAGTGACAACATGCAAATCAAATAGTAGCGTTTTACAACTGCCAATTATTTCTACATTTTTAAGCAGGTTGGTAGTCTGTCCTCAATTACTGTGAAATGAAGCAGGGGAACCAAGTAACCTAATGAAAAAAAAAAAAAAAAAAAGCAAAGTCACAACATTCTGGTCATAAAAACATGATTTTTTGACTATGCAAAATGTTTTGGGATTCTGCAAGATGAAAAGGTCTTTTGATTTTTATGAAGCTGTGAAGAATAAGTTTACACTGACTACAGAAAGTGGAATCTGAGGTCCTCAGAAATTCTGTATTTAAGTGTTAGGTGGAATTGTCCCATATTGCACACTGAGAAATCTTCCTCAGACTCATACATAGTGGGTTTTTTTCAGTTGTCAAGAGCAGTTAAACTTTTTAAAAGGTACTTTAGTCTCCCACGGGAAATATCAGGAATGCAGAGTTCACATTTCTAAATGTAATCTGCAAACAGGTATGACAATAATTGGTACTGTGTGTGCACACAAAAAATAATTTGGGGCGCCCGAATGAGGGTGGTACATCAGCTGAAGAAGAAAATGGCATCTACCATCTAACCACTGTCTCAAAAGCATGAGCCTCAAATGCACCCCCTGATGGAAAACTGCATGGAAATGTGTATTTGTCAAGCGTGATGCAGGGCCTAGGGCAACTTCCACAGTCCCGCTATCACTGCACCCAGTGTTTCATGGCCTACTGTGTTTATGGCCTACTGTTCATAAAACATGAGTGGCACAGAGTAGTACTATAGACTTTGGCAAATGGGAAACTAAGACCTAGATTTCCGAGGGACAGCTGCCTCTGAAGTCAATGGGAATTAAGTACCTAGAGACCACAGGAGGTGTTGGGGTTTGTATTGGTTTTGTATATATTTAATTAGTGAATTTTATAAATATTTATATTCATATATCACACAATATAAACCATATATTGTAAATAATATAATGATATAATAAATAAAATAATTCTATTATATTGTTTTCTTATTTTTTCTTTATTGTTTCATTAATTGTTTTAGTTTTATTTTCCAAACCATAAGTCTCTCTCCCTTCTCCTTCTGGGAGGGGAGACGGGTTAATAGAGAGAATCTGTCATTCCTGTTAGTGACCCACCTAGCCTCAACCCATGACAATGTCAGGAGATGTAGTCTGAATTCCCTCTTCAGCCACTTTTCTCTTCCCCCTACTCCATCAGCTGTCCTTAGCCTTGCTTGTTCTGGCTAACGAAAGTTAGCATGCACCACCCACATGATTTACATGGCTTCTCCCTTTCAAACCCCGGTTGGATGAGCGGAACGTCAGGACCACAGAGTGTCCCTTGCCTCTGTTCTGGTACCTGTCATGAGAATATGGTGGATTCAGGGCTGTATCACCACGTCCATGGCGTAGGACCACAAGCATACATGCCGACTTTAGGAGGCTCCAATAGGAGGGGACTACAGCACACTTCATTCTCTTGGTAAATCTGTGCCTACAGCGTGCATGGTGGGTTTTCTGCCCTTCTGTGGTATTTCACTCAGTTTCACCAACTTTTGATTTTGAGGATGAGTTAGGTTTTCCCTCCCCTGGGTACTGAAAGAAGGGCTTTTGCAGAATAGAAACATTAATTTCTGTTAACTCCTTTCACCTGATCTATTCTGACTGCAAGTTTCCCAGGACATAAACTTGAAATTGTGTCTCTGGAGAGGTTCACCACAAGTCTCAGGTTTGGAAAGCAGCTTCCACATGTGATATGACACCATGAAAAAAAGGAACCTATATAATTAAGTGCTTCCTTAAGAAATCTTATTCTGTTGCAGTGTTTGTGCAAACTATTTCCATTTTATTCCTGCATACTTTGAAGGTTCTCTTCCAAATTGGAAAAAAACATCCAGAACTATAACGCCTTTGGGTGTGCACCTGCAAACACACAAACTCACATACGTGCCTTTGAATAGCTTGTTGTTTGCTCATGATCACAAAACAGATTTCTGTTCCTACCAAAAAAGAACACTATAGATCATAAAGTAACTAAGAAGCAACTTAAACTGTCATCAGCAAAAACATCTGCTCCCAGTACTCACCCCTGTGACTTCAGGCACAGGAGAAAGCTCTTGAATGGGCACTGAAACACTTTGGGAAAGGGAAAGTGAAGGATCAAAGGCCAAATGGATGTCAAAACAGGAACAGTGTATCAGAATATGCTTCATTGCTGAGGGCAGATACACATTTTGGGGCTGTCCTTAGGCAGTTCCCACTGAAAACAATGTCATTTTCTACCGCAGTAACTAGGAAGAGGAACGCAGTATCTGCAGACCAGTAAGAAAAACATTTTGATGATCCTGATGGGAGCAGGGGAAACATTTCTCCACAAGAAACAGCTGGCTGCAAATGGCAAAGTTTCTCTATCTTCAAAGGTTATGCAGGATGCCAGAGAAGTTGCTGGAGTCCCACTGAAAATGACATTTCTTCTTGTCCATAAAAAGGGTCATGAGACCACTGTTAGGGCTTCCTTTTTCCACAGGCACAGAGATTCCGTTTTTACAGGATGGAAGAAGAAAGGGACAAAGAGAGGGAGTAATTGGCAAAATACAGTAAGCTGCTGAGTGCCTGAGGGGAGCTGGGTCAGATGTAAATTTGAAAGTTTATGGACTGGCTTCCTTGCCAATTTGTGATGGAGGAAAGAAGAAGGGGGATGAAGGAGAAAAGGGAAGAAAGGTTTTGCAGAGCAGTAAATCTCCATCTTTTTTGTTTATTACATGGTGAAAATTGCAGAGGAAAGTCATTTGTCAAAAAAAGATGATGGCTAAGAATGCTGAGCAAGGGAAAGCTTAAGAATATGGGTCACCTAGTGGTTTGAGGCCCACAGCTTGTTAACTTATCACTGCGAGAGGCAATTGCAACAGCCAATAACAGGTCAGGTAAATGAAAAGGCTACTAGAAAACAAGAATACAGGAAGGAGAAGATACTGTTGATACATGCACTAATGGGAAGACTTCACTCATTCACAAATTGAGGGACAAATCCAAAGAGAAATGCTAAAACCCTTGTGCCTTCCAGTGGAAGGCATCCAGTAAGGCCGAGGATTTCACCATAGCACCGAGGCTGATATTTGTGAGCTGGTGACACTGCCTACCCCAGTGCACATATAGCCCATACCAATGTGGGGTATGTCTGCTTGAGCCACGGACATGCTGTATGAAGAGGCAGAAGTACAGTGATGGGCTAGTTATCCTTGCCCCTGAAGTGTGACGTAATAAGCTGAGAGATATTTCAGGATGTTGCCCAGCACAGTATTTCATCTTTTACACACAACCGTGCTAGACTCATCTGGTGGGCAGGACCTTTTGGGTCTGCAGGAAGGTATAGTCCTCCAGTTGTCATAACCTGCTTCAGCCTTGCACAGAGAAAACAATCCATAGTGGCTGAACCCAACTGCCAGCATCATGAAGAGGGCAGGCAGATAATCCAACTCCATCCCTGTGCCTTAAAGTAATGAAGTTCTGATTTGCCCAGGTCTACCGTCCAGCTCTGTCCTCCAGTGCTTTCTACACTCTTGACAGCCTCATAAACTTTGCCTTGTGAGGATATTCAAGCTCATGTTGGCAGGCATCATCCCCTAAATCCTTTCTGCTTTCTTCCTACTTCCATGAAGTAGAACATAACTTCTAAGGGAGAGACAAGACATCACACAAATTTATGCCAATTTAACATTACTGAGGGAACCCAAATGGGAGTCGCAATTCCTAAATATAGCTCCAAAGCATGTTTCCAGTGTTTGGGAAAAAACCCCAAAAAAACAACCATCACAAAAAAACCCCCGCAAACAACCAAAAACCCCCAAGGAGGTTGTAGCATGTACCACAGTCATAGTTTAGACCCCAGTGAATCAGATGCATTTCTACCATAATTATTCTTTCTAATGTGTCTTTGAAATCCCAATTATATATATATACACACACACACACTCACACACACACAAATGCATAAACATACAATTCTCCAAGTAATGGACACAATACCTGCTCTAGGTCTGCTGCTGTTCTTTTATTTTCTCCTGTGGCATCTTGATATGGTAAAATGAAGAGTTCAGCAGATGTGGGCAGACCAGGGAGCACAGCGACCAGAATATGCTTGCTTGAAATACCCATTGCCTGATATGTAGACAAATAATAGACAGATAAACAGTTGGGATGGCACTGAATGCTGATAGCTTCTTTGCTAAGGCATTCCAGTACTTGTACAAATGATGTAGGGTATATCTAGTACAGGGGAGAATCTTGATAAAATCCAGTGCAGGTAAAAAGGCAGGGATTAGCAATTTCCTGTTCTAAGCTATTTTACCATGTTCTCCAGTAAAATATGCAGGCAACAGTGATAATCAGACATGCTAAAAGGAGCTCCTAAATAACAGCTGCTTATGGTACGATTTTGCTTTCTCTAAATTTAGATTTTTTAAAGTTATCTGACTATCCCAAGTTAATCCCCGAGGTTCTTCATCTCGTCAATGGTAAGAAGCCACATGTTAAAGGGCAAGGCATGTAGGCAGAATTGCACTCTAGAGGTGTGATTAGCCAAAACGCCTTAAAAGCCTTGTGGAGACTCAGATAGAGAGAAGATGATAAATCAAGTCTGAATCCCAAAAGACAAACAAATTCTTATAAGTTCGAATCCCAAGTCAATTCCACAAGTTAATGAGGACCACATTTTATTAATTATTTAAGTGTTAAAGATTGTATTAATCTGCAAATTTGTACTTTTTTGTCTTGTTGGCTGAAAATCATAAGCAACCAGTCAGAACTCAAATCTCCCTTAAACACAAATTAGCCAAAATTCAGAAAAAAAATATGCCACAGGCATCACCACCAGGGTCCTGGGTCATCTCTGGTCATGGGTTTCAGCTGCTGTTATCTTTACATTACACAATCAGATTGCAGGGTTATTCTCCAGAAAAGGAGCTAGTTTGGCCTTCAGGAAGTTTTGTGAGCCAAAATGAGAAACATAGTTTGCTGAATCTTCCTCCATTGCCTCTCTGTGTTGTGGATTATCCAGCAAATGCATTTAAATCTCAAGGTTTCAATTTAAACCTTAAGTTTCCAAGTGCTGAATTTAGTAGGTCACTTTTAAAGGCAAAACAAAAGTGCCCTCATATGTAAGCACAGACCACAGCAGCTGGATGGACTCATGAATTCCTCTCCCTAGTAGTTCAAAAGCAAAGATGTGGAGCATCTGCTCATTGAAGGAGATGATGGATGGAGGACAAGGAGTCAGCAAAACTGAATACAAATCACCATTACCTAAGCTAATTCTGTGGCTACCCCATACGTGACTGCTGACAATCCAGGGAATATCCTGTGGCGCTATGAAAGGGGAACCCTTCCCCTCCACTGCACACCAAGGAAAAGCATGTGGTTTTGCTGCTGTTGGGTTTTTTTTAAATGTGGATTTAGAAAAAAACCCCTATAACAGTATAAAGGTCTCATACATCATTTCCAAGTATTCTGTGAAGCCAGGGCTTGCATTATTTGTGCTTGCCTAACAGATTATTCTAAGACGTCAAGAAAAAGACACAATATGCCTTTCCAGTTAATGGAAAGTCTTCATTTTCAGAGGCTGGGAATGATTTTTTTTTTTTGTCTGGAAGCTTTTGGCTGATCTACTCAGTTCATTCTTGTCTTCTTCATCAAAAGTGGGAGACAAGACTCAGAAAATGAATGATGTGAGTGAATAATTACGATAATAATACAAAATAGGATATTTTGTGATAATATGAAATTATTCCTACTTAGACAGAAGATCAGATTTTGGTAGAGAACTATAATTTCTTATGCAGAATTTTTTATCCAAGTCTATGGTACTCTGTAATAAGAATATAATACTTTAATAAAAGTTCATAAAAATTCTATAGCACAGCTATAATTTCCTATTGAATTATTTAGTTATTCAACACATTTTTATACAGTTTACTTAATTGCTGTAGAAATCTATTGGGTTTATCTTTAATTTTTACAGGAACTACTTACAAAGGCTTGTTTAAGGTGAATCATTTACCTATATAAAGAGGGATAATCAGCTATCAATTTTTTTTTTTTTTTTTTTTTGTCAAAAACCAAAAAGACTCTCTGTGTTTTCACTGCTTTGCTTTTGGAATGTAGCCTTGGTACTGTAGTTTAACAAGCCCTTTTTTATGGCTTGATTTTGTTTTATTGAATTGTTTATATTCTGAAAATTCATCCTGAAAATAAATGGATCCTTGAATACTTGATACAGGCATAAATAAGTCAGAAGAACAAGCTCTAGAAAAAATGTACTTTTTTTTTTTTTTCCTCCTCTTCTTCTGTCTTTTGAGGAAATTGAAGAAAAAGTCTGAGAAACAATCCAGGCAAGTTTGTGTGCACCTGATTAGTGCACAGTGTCTTAACAGTCTTTTTGCACAGATGATTCCATGCATGAACATACAAGCTTGTTAAAAACAGCTACAAGCCTCGTATCCTTTCAAAATCTGAGTATCTTTATTTTAAAAAAAAAGGAGAATCCCTGTTTCAAACAGTTCCTTTCACTATTTTTCTGCTGTGCTGAGAAACCCCAGCTGTCTCTTCTAACATTTCTTAGTCTCTCGGTTTGAAATCCAAATCTTCAGCCACACAAGAATATTTTTATGACATTCTGTTCCTCATCTAAAGGAGGAACTTTAGAGCTTCTCCATAGTTTTGACTGGAAAAATAGCATCCAATCCTGACCTGTGAACCTCATGCTATGTGAAAGACATAAAGCACTTACTGTGGTGTTCTTCTCTGCAGAAAAACTGTTTTCAATTTAGTCTCCTAAGTTTCCTATAGCATATTTGTAATTCCATTAGAATATCACTACATTACACTGCTGTATAAGACCAACAGTAACAGAAATAAGAATTGCTATGCAGCAGTAAAGACATTTGTACAGCTATAGACAGGTATAAGTCATTATATTCTATATGGCCTTTTCTCAGAAATATTACACATAATTCACTGTCATTAAAAAGTATAAACTGAAGGCTCACTCTGAGCACCAGATTGTCTCAGGATGGGATAATTTCACCTGTCTAAAATTTAGGATTCTGGCCTCAAACACTAGCCTAGTCTCCTTTTATAGTTGGTAGAAACAGAGAAACACTTTGAGAGAACAGATAATCCAGTCCGAATGTAGGCATAAAGCAGAAATTAGAACCATTGTAACACAGGTTATGCGCTCTGCTTACCTCCACCAGAGCTCTCTTGACTACTCTACTGATGTCCCTTCTCCACTCTGGGATATCTGGATTGTAGTCATCCAGGTTTGGAGAGAATGATAACCGCAGGGACTGAAATTGCTCTGCAGATACAATGATACGGTGGTGAGTAAAGACTGAAAAGTGCCAAACAAGCGGGCAGAACTTAACTGAAACCTGCCGCAGCTCATGTGTTGCTTAATCAGTCTGCAGGTGATGCACAGACTGTCAGAGAATCCAGCAGTGCGTCTGAGAGATTCACTGAGAGACTTGGAGAATCTGAGAGATTCACTGCTCGAGTGTCACAGAACCGACAAAGGTGACCAGTCCTTACTTCAATGGGTGAATAGCACTGGAAAGGGAGCTGTGTTGGGAATGTAAATGAAATGCTACCTTCATCTTAACTTCTGAAGCAGGCAAGCCCTGTGAAAGAAGCTGTAATTGTACTCTCATAGACATGCCCCAAACACTTGAAATCTTAACTAGTAGGGGACAGGGATAAAGGTGGGGAGAGGACTAGCTTTGGAAAACGTACTTCTTAATCTCTGTTGCTGTTAACAGAGATGCCCACACTGATCACTATGAAATTGTGCTTAGTATAAATAGCTAAAACTGGGATTCCCAGTGGTTGAGCCTTCATCTACACTATATGACATTTGTGTGCCCTAACTGCTTCTGAGGCTGGAGTACAATATCAAATCAGTACAGATTTCTGTACAGAACTGCAGTACACAGCATTGACTTACCTTTCAAGCTAAGCAGCTTTTGCATGAGTTAAGAGGCCTCTACTGGCCAAGAAGGGGGAAAACCAGCATGCAGAACAACCTAACATTTTGACAATCATGTAGGATAACCAAATAGTGATAGAGCAGATGCAGGGGCCTCCAGGGAGGAGATCAATGTTCTGCAATCATCTCAGTCTGGACTAATGTCAGTCAGTGGCCTTCAAAGACGTTATGTGAACTGATAACATTGGAACTGAGCTTATAATCCCATTCAAAGCATCCTGGAATAAAGATCTCATGTTGCTGCCAGCTAACCTCGCTCTCTAGCTCTTGACTATGGAGAATCCTATGTGAAATGAAGGGGGAAGAGCTCACCATACACAGCAATAGTCTTTGTGTCCTGAAGAATGGTGTTTCCTGCTGAGACCTGAACGGTGATGGTGTTCATCCCTTCCACAGAAAATGTGAATGTGATGCTTCCTTCCAATGTGATCAGTGGCTGCAAATATATCAGAAAAGGAGAAATTAAGTTAATTTGGCTTGAAAGGAAAAGTAAAAATTAGTTTGGCTCTTTAGCCTATGGGGGAGTGAATTCCAGCTTGGAAATTTAAGACTTAGAAGGGGTCCTGTAACACGGAAGCCCATTTTCTGGGGAGGATCCAGGGATCCAGATGGAGATGTCATCCTGAAACTCAAAGTAAGGTACGTATAATTTCCAAAGGAGCTAAGTTTTAAGATCCTGGTGTTTCCTTCCCACTTAGCATGCTGGCTGTTCTGGATCCCATGTTATAGTGTCCATCTTTGCTGCACTCCCCAGAGAGGCCCAGATGCTAATACAAGGGCCTGCAAGACTGACTGCTCAGGGGTCACACTGCTTTCCCAGATCTAGCTGTGACTCATTTAAGGTGACTCAAGGAGGTTGTGACAGAACCAGGAGGCAAATTAAGATTTCTCAGTTGTTCTCCCATGTCATCCTTAGACATGGAGATGTTGTTTTTGGAAAGTGACGGTGTTTAGAGAAGACACACATCCCCTCACCTTGCTTTGCTGTGCAGCCAGTTTATCAGTGAGTTGTGTCCCCTTTCAGCAGTGTCTGCCCTAACTTCTGTTTTCACTTATTAGTGAATTCTGGGTGGTATCTTCAAAGCACCCAGTATTAAGTCAAACTCTGTTACCATTGTAGTCTGTAGTAAAACTCTCACTTCAACGAGAACAGAGTTAGACCAACTCTGATCACTTACGAGCTTAGCAGATCAGAGGGAAGGTTAAAAGGTGACAATCACAGCCTGTAAGTACCTCTAGGGGGAGATGATTTCTGATAGTACAGAGAGTTCTTTAATCTACACACAAAGGCATAACAAGATCCAACAGCTTGAAACCGAAGCTAGATAATTTCAGACTACAAACACAGTGCATGTGTTCAATGCTCAGGATAATTAGCTGTGGGGAAATAGTTGGGGGAGAGGGTAAAAAAGGGAAGCAGTGAATTCTCCATCATCTGAGGGAAATTAATGCAAAACAACAACAAAAAGTCATCTTCTGCCTTAATCACAAAGAGTTAAATAAAGCAGAAGGTACTGATGAAACCCTCTGACCTGCATTACACAGAAGATAATCATGTGTAGTTGAAGTTGCCTCTTGCTTTACAAAATCCATGAGAATTTCTACCCTTAGAAACTAATTAGGGTCTCTTGGTACTTTAGTTATGTAAAATAACAGTTATTAACAAGCCTGTGCAGATTTACCAACACGGCAAGCATAGAGGCAGCAGAATGTGGTGCATGCTGTTCTCATCTCTGAACAGAGTCCAGAGGCAAGGAGGTGTGTTGGGAACCATTTTATCCACTGGTAGCACATAGTAATAAGGTATTTTTGCACATGTGGCTTAGCACAGTGTGGGGGCTCAGGATTGGGCTCAGCATATTTAAGGGGAGGCACAAAACTGATGGCAGTCTCTTCCCTTGTTAGTCATCAGAGAAATTAGGTTTAAACTCTAGGGCTATGTAAAGTCAGTTCCAGGCAGAAAAACAGCTTAAGTTTGAAAGGTTGTTTTCCCAAAAAAAACCCCAAAACAACCTAAGCCCTTAAGTTTAGGGGTTTTTTTTGTTGTTACTGAAAAAGTGGGGGTGGAAAAACACACTAGAAACTCTTCCAGATTTTGGTTCACTACATCCACCTTCGATGTAAATGCAGGGAGAAAGCTCTTGGCAATTTGCATGAAATAGCAATAACCCTACAGCTAAGTAACAGCAACAAACACAAAACAGTTCTTACATTTCAGGGCTGGTACGTCAAAGAACCATTAGTCTCTTGGTCTCTGTTTTATAATTTTCTAGCATGTGTGACTACTTAGAAGCACTCCCAGATCCCGCTCTCCCTCCCTGCTCAGTCAGAGAGCTCCTCCAGGATTATTTTGATCTCAGTCCATAGGAAATACAAACCTCCGTGTTGTTCCCAAACCACCAGACATAAGTAAGTGTTCCCACTTGGCTTGGCCACAGTACTGCTGTAGCGTTGACCTCCTTGTTCTTTGTGGTGACAAATGGCAGAGATAAGTGAACATGTTCCAAGGGGCCTGTAGAGACAGAAGCAGCAGGTGAGTCCTCCCTCCATCTGAAATGTCAGCCTGGGAGAAAATGGAACTAGAGGGATATGCATCGGTTTGCAGGAGAGAAGTCCTCCAAATGACTGTGGGGCATGACAGTTAATGTTTCAGCTTGGTGCCATTTCTAGAGAGGCAAACTTAATTCTGTTGCTCATAGAACAGAGCTGCCCTTGTACCTGAAGCTGAAAAACTTGGGACTTTCTACTGCACGAACGTCATACACTCAGGGAGTTTATATACAACTTAAACAACAGGGGCAGAGCCCTGTTATGTGAATATGGCCTTCATTGGAAAGACATAAGAATGTGCAGGACAAATGGCTTCAATGGACATTGAGCATCTCTACTGATGCAAACTGCTATGATCTGGTGAACTTCAGCACAATGGCATATCTATTTATATCAGCTGAAACTCTGTCTGAAGGCAGCTATTCACTGAGTGCCTTCATTTTAATGTTACCTTATACTCCCTCCTTTTCCTTAATAAACTCTTTTATTTCTTTAGTATAAACAGAACATAATTCATTCGACAAGTGACATTATGCCCAGGGTTACACATTTCCCATCTTCTGGAGACAGATGGGCCTTTGTTGTTACATCTTGTCCTATAGATTATTTTTTTAAAATGCATTCTGACTGTTTACTTAGAGAACAAAGCAATTGTCCTGAGAGTGACAGAGAAAGAAAGAGAATGAAACCCCATGTGACATGGGGACATGGGTTTCTTAAACAAATTAAGGCCACATCTACATGTCCTACATCTGCAGGCTCCCCGGTGATGAGAAGCAGAGACGACAGCCTGGGAGGATTGATTGCATTGTCCATACGGAGTTGAGATACATTAGTAGAGGATTTTATATACTTCAGGAGAGGATTTTTCAGGACATATCCCATGCACATATCACCACTTAGACCTTGCTTTTCAACCTAAAGGAACATGACACGTTTTGGAGTAAACACCCTGTACCCCTATGTAGCACACATAGGCAGAGAGAGAGAGTAGAAAAAATTCTCCCAAATCAGACTGTATAAACAATGCCAGAATAAACAAGGACCAGTGTTCCTAACTTGCTACTGACATGCAGCTTTCTCTGGGCTGCAGTCACTGGGCTGTAGTCACAGCTGCTGCTTCACCTAAAGTAGCCCAATTAGGAGTTTTCCATGATCAAAGCCTGCTATAGACAGACCATGGCTCATTTTTCCTTTTATAATCAGCAGTCAACACTCTTCTTGAAAATTGATGAGAAGCCAGAATTTCACCCATATGATTTTAATGGCATTCCCCTTCTCAGGTACATTTCTGTGACTGGGCTGTGGCTTCTTTCAGCAAGACCCTTAGACCTGAAAACCAGAAGCTTCCCAGGCTAAATACTTTGCAGCTCTGGTATCCTTTGGGATGTTTGCCAAAAGCCCAATGTCAGCACAGCGCTCGAAAGGAATACGTTTCCTAACATTGGATGCGGTGACAGCAGTGACAATGGAGCCCGTGTAAAGTCTAATACACTCCAACATAACTGCGTAGCTGCTCTGAATACATCTCAAATGATCCTGCACTGCAGAGAGTGCCCAGCACCTCCTCGGACCTCCACCATATGCTAGCTAGAAAAGAACATGAAAGAATGGCTCAAGCAAGCCAATTCTGCCTAAGCATTTCTGCACATATAGCTGATGGGTCAAAGAGGCTGAAATGCTGAACTACTGTCTGGCCAGCAGATGGGGGTAGCTCACTCCAGATAAGCCCTTAGCTTGGTAGGATACTGCTTTCTCCCAGGTAAGTTTGAAGAGAATTGAAGAGAATTCATTTCTGAAGTTCATGCAGGGCCATGGAGACTACAGACCTTCGTCTGCCCCAGGAAAAAAAACTGTGTACAATTCCCAGACAACAGAGAGGGAGATGCTTCTCAGAAGGTTCACTTGGGGAGGTGATGTTATTCTGAAGCATTCAGGCAAATGCATAACTAACTTTCCAAGTGAAAATTTTGACCTGCCAGGATAGTTCAGAGACAGCCTGTTGGCTGCAGAAGCAGTTTATATACAATTTACTGTCCATTCACCCCAAAATGCTCCTGCCTCACACAACCTGCATTTCTGGACCCCTGGACCAGCAGCAAAGGCTCTCGCTCTGCTGTGCACTGGCCTCATGGCTGCAGCAGAATGAGGAAGGCACGGGATTTACTCTTATTTTTGAGATCACAGACACTCTGGTTCAGTGCCTGCAGTTTTCCACTCATCAAGGCTGCTGGCCACAGTTAGGGAAGAGTGTTGGAAGGCCCAGATCTCGCTGTACACACTCACATATTAACCCTGTAACAAGTGGTCACCCAGTTAGTAGCCCTTCCTAAAACTCTCTGGATGTTTAGGTTGTACACTGCTTTTCTGTGGATCTTAGCAACACAGCATGTGTGTTTATTGTAAGGACAGATATATTTACAAAACTTCCCAAAGGCCAAGCTCATACACCCAAAGCAGTATACTCAGCAGAGAGCTGAGTGGCAATGCAAGCATTTAAATGGATTTAGAAGCTTATGTGGATCTGGGTGTTAGGCTCTGGAGGGGACTGGATTTACTGTACATCCCTGTCCTCAGCAAATCTATTGCTAGTCTGAGTGGCACCATGCTCAGTCTGCAACCTATTCTGAAGTCCCTAATTCTTGTCATGTAGAGAAAGGTGAGACTGTCACTTCTCCAGGGAGTCAGGCACATATAATTTGGGCCTGGCTGCCACGATTGTGCAGTATTTAAGTCCTATGTTGGCATTACCTATGCAAACTAGAAACATACATTATGAGCTGCTAAGTCACACAAACATATCTGAATATGGTTTATTTGTTGTACTGCTTAAACAATCAAAAGGTTTCTTAAGCCTTCATTGTCTCAAGAAAATGGACTAAACCAGCTATAAACCAGAAAGCCACTATGAGTGAGAGTGAAGGCTGGACACCTGCCTTCTCCTCCTATTTTGTGGTTGTTGCATAAGAAAGCAGTTGTTGCTTCACGTGGCCTCATTTCTTTGCAATTTCTGAGCGTGTGCAATGGTCCCCATGGAATCATCTCTTGTCAAACAGCGAACGATTACAAACCCTGTTCGCATGAGGTTGTCAGAACCTCCTGCAAAATATCAACCACCAAAACACTTCTCCATTTGTTTTCAATGACCTTTACAAAGAGTAAAAGGAAAAAAAAAAGTAAAAAAGACCACAGCTCCTGTTGAGCAGACTTTCATAACCAGCAGCAGTGGGAGGGGGATTTCTGTATTCAGAACCGGCAGCAGCTCCCATGATAATTACCCAAGCACATGCAGGGACGCAAACTAGAATATGACTCCGGAATCAAAGAAGTGTATGTATGTTTATTCTGAGCAGAGGCCCTTTTCTCTACCCTACTTAGGACGACATTTAAATAGCAAAAAAAAAAAAAATAAATTAGTAGCTGTCTAAAAGCTGAGAATTTACCTTGATTCACCAGTGCCTCAGCATAGAATTGATACAGGCTAAGCCCCCAAATCAAAATCCCAAGCTCCACAATAAACTAATTTATGAATACAGTTATTTTTGCGTGGTATTACCAGTTTTTCAAACATGTGGTGTGCTGAAGGATTACATGACACACGAGTTTGCCACAGACGGGATCTATCAGGTTAGGGAATCATAAATGGTGCACTGTGATCGTGAACCAAAGGTCTTTTTGAAAGGAGGCACTCAGGGAGACATTTGCTCCTGTTTCTCTAGTGCTCCCTCATAAACCTCCTATCTCCCACAGCTGTACCTCCCACTGCTCCCATCTGTTGACATGACAATGCACCATGAAAGAGCTGCCCTCTTCCCCTGGAGAGGCAGCTGTTTTCCTGCTGTATGAGTAACTCCAAAACTAGAGTTAAAGTATATGGAACGTGCTAAATTACCTAGACAATATGTGGAGTTAATTTGGTACAGGGCAAGTGGTATTTCTGTAAGCATAACTTCAAGTTCTAGAATTTCCTTCATTTTTCAATAAATCCGGCACAGAGGCACATAGATGCAAACATAAATCATCAACAAAAAAACCCCCACTCTATACAGAAAATGATGGCCCCAAACAAAATCCATTAGAGGCGTACAGAATTTCAGTAACAGGTTGACCCTTTGGGTTCATAACCGTATGCCAGAATAAATACGAAAGAACACATTGCTGGTTTTATGCAAGGACTCGAGATACATTTCAGTTGTAAATCAGAGACAGCTGAAGTATAAAAAGGTTAAAAAGAACAGCAGGAGAGCAATGTGAAGATAATACTTTTCTTGTAATACTCTTTAACACCAAGATTTTGGTTCCTATGGCAACGGAAAGACTGAAATGCACTGGTTTCCATCACAGAGGTGGTTGTATTTCATTAGAGGGCAAAACATATGTACAAGAAAAAGTCAAGGCTTTTAAAAGTGATTAAAGATCCTGGATGTCTTCTTTTTTCTGGAAGTGTAAACATGCCAATGAAGGCACACTTCAGAAAGGGCTGGACACTCCTTTGAGGGGTCCCAAAGTAGACTACCCAAAATTAGAAGTGAAACATGGTTTAAAAAGCAAATGTCACTATTATCTGTGTCTCCTCTCAGTCTGAAGTCTTCTGCTGGACACTCATCCCACCACTGCTCCTAGCTGACAAGCCCCAAATGTCATCTCTAAGGACAAGTAATAATTCGTTTAAGAACGACACAAGCTAACAATGAGTACGAGCATACATACATGTTACATGCAGGTAGAGGACAGCGTTGTCAGAACCCAGGCTATTTTCCACCAGCACAGTCACTCGGAATATGCCCACGTTCTGATAGAGGTGCTTGATCCCATCTTCTGTTGAGCTGAGATTGGCATATGACACAGCAATGCCATCTCCAAAATCCACCTGAATGAGGGATCTCTGGAGGTCTCCCTGTGGTACAGAAAAGAGAAGGGATTGGAATAGACTCTGAGAGGCTGGATCAGTGGGGTGACCTAGACCAAACGGAGGACAGTCACAAGGTCTGATGTTACCAGAGGAAAAGTGGTCACTTCCTCAACTTCCTCAGTAGTCAGTGGAGAGAAAGTGACTGCCTCCTGAGGTTGACTCAGCTGCACTGTGAAGGAGATGTTCTACAAGGTGTGTGCTGTAGCCCTGCTTTCCCAGTCATCAGGAGGACTAGGGGATCTTCTGGAAAATATGCTGCCTCCTTCCCCTGGGTTTGCTTATGTGAAGAGCAGTGTTGTAGTGGGGAATGGTGTTCATGTGAGCAAGCACTCAGGACATGGGTAGCTATTAAGATTGCCTCAGGAGTCTTAGGAACAACTCACACTGTGAGCTTTTTTATTTAAAACCATAAAAAGCAGAAAGATGAAACTGAGAAGTCCTCAGGAAAGGGTCAACTATATCAAAGTAGTGGGATGTCAAAAGAACTGCTTCAGCCTCACATGATAACAACAGTTTACAGCAGCTTATGACTTGCTCAGTGGCCTGATTTAAAATGAGTTGGATTTGTATTTATTTCAGAACAGCTACCAATACTACTGACACCAAGTGGGACCCCTTGTGCCTGCCTCAGATGGGGAGGGCTAATGAATTGATAGAGCTGACTAAACTCTTCTCCTCCTGCCCAGAGATAATCCAGCAGAGGACATTTGTGGTGTAATTCAGACTGCCACTTTGTGACATTAGTCTCCTGGGCTGCTAATCTAGCACGTTTCAGAATTGTTACAATAAATTACAGTAAATAAATAAAAATCACAGTTGGGAAACAAACAAACAAAAAACCCACCACAAACCAAAAGCCAAGGATATCAGGTATCTGTATTCTCCACTCCAGAACAGAGATCTGCTTATGTGAAACAATCCTGAAACAGGTTTTAACCTTCCACTCCTGAAACTGAATTCCAGCCTGGTGCATGTAGCTTCGTCAAACTTTATGTAACAGTCAACCAGCCCAAAAAGGCTTTTAAAACCCGAAAGAGGGCAGTGATGTTATTTCCTTACTCTGCTTTACAAACAAAAAGCAACTTTTTTATTTTTTTGGTGCAAGCCTGTTTAAAAGACAGAAAAGTGAGTCATAGATGCATACAAAAAAATCCATACAACCTATGTCACACACACTAGAAACACCTGGAAGATTTTCTCGTATCACATGGCAGTGATAAGCCTATGGCAAGAGCTGTTTCTGACAGCCAAATAGTTACCCAGCCTACACTGACCTGTATAACAACTGTGGCTGCTATAGATCCTCCCCCTTTCAGGTAAGATGCAATACCTTGTCTTAACTTTAAGCATTCTTGCTCCTTTCAAAAGGACCCTCAGTGGCTCTGCATCATGCTTATGCTGGGTATGCTCATGCTGGCTGGCTGTTGCTATGGAGCAGATCACTCCAGAGCCCGGTGTGCTGAAGCAGCTGCCACTGTCTGGATGAATGCTGGTAAATTAATAGCTGAGGGCAGCTCATAAAATTGGCCAAAAGGACATTTAATTTACTTTGGTTTGGGATTTTTTTTTTTTTTTGTTCTGCTTTGGTTTGGTTTTGGTTTTTCTTTCCCTTTGAGAGAGAAAATGTCCTCTGGATGCCCAACTGCAATGAAAGGTACCCATGTAAATGGTTGGCATCAGGCAGGTTTCCATGTCATAAGCTCTATATTCCTCATGTTCTCTCAGTCTTTTTACAACTTGTTGTGAAGGCAGAAATAGTGGAGGCTTGCCTGAATGGAAAGCAGGAGGAGCAGAGCTATACCTGGGAATGGCAAGAGAAACAAATATTCCCAGATGCTCTGTTTTTATAGGCTGAAGCTGTAGTCGTTACACTGCCCTGGCACCCTGCTGGAAGCTTCACTGGTTCCAAATGGATGAGCCAAAAATAACTGTGTTGCTCTGTTCTGGAGGATCCCAGACTGAAGATGTGGCAGGGGAAAGACATCCCTTGACAGAGGCACATGCCTGGGGATTCCTACAGATATCTCATGCCATTTCCCTCCTGGTGTCTTGAAGGTAAAGACAGCAACTCCCTGTTCTCCTCTTGAGAGCACCCTTGAGGGAATGGTGCTCTGAGGTGCTGTGACATTAAAGAGGCACCCAACCTGAATATCCTTTTAGAAAGAAACACAGGGATCTTGCACTTTAACTCAGCTCCGGGTTGCCCTTGGGTAGTCTTAACTGAGTTTCTCTTAGCAATTAACTGGGTAACATCTGGAGTTTTCAACGACGTATTGTCAAATCTAAGAAAGGTGCTTGAGCAATGCAAACTACTAAGGCCTCCATTCAGCAAAGCTTTTAGCAAATTCTCCATTGGATGCCTAACTAGAAGTTTAAGCACCTGCTTATGTTCTAGGAGACACAAATCGCTGAGGCAAAGGCTCCTACCTGTGTTACACAGAGGATCAAACTAGGGAGATCATGCCAGTCCTCATGAAGAGCCGTTAGGCACAGCAGTCTTAAGTATGGAGTTATGTCCTTCGTTGAGCTCAGTTATTTGAAAGATGTGCAGTATCAAACATGATGCAATGGTTTGGGCACTCCTGACTGTTTGACCAAGCCAACAGAATATATCAAACAGGATATGCCTCCACAGACAGAAGTGAGCATGAGCTTCTCAGCTCTGAACCCCTTTCAAAGGGGGAATATATTCTCTCAAGCACAGTGCTGGACTTGGACCAAAGACAGAGATCTCTGAAGTACCCCTGGATGCTTTCCCAATTCCTTTAGGTCCATCATCACTAGGGTTTTAGTCATTTTTTCTTACTAAAAAAGAGATAATGTCTTTGAGCAGTAAAGCCATACTGCTGGAAGAAAAGCTGTTGAAATGGTTAAAATTGCACCACCATAGTGACCATGCTGGCTTTATTATCTCTGAGTATATTTGAGGTATCAAAGTCTACTTCAGGTCAAGGTATATTCCTCTGCATATTTGCGAGGGTAACAGCATTTTAGAACAGCAAAAAATTCTGCTCTAATGAATGTTTTTTTCTCATCTTCTTTTTGTCCATAGCCACGAAACCCATGGTGTCTACAGGTGCTGCCAGCGAAGGGAGCAATTTCTAAGCCATGCAAGATTTAGATTTCAATTTCTCTTCCAAATTCCCTAGGGAGAAAAGATGCTGACAGACACATCTAAAAATCTAATTAGAGAAGAGTTTCAGCTGCTGTTCACCCAGTCTTTTTCATTTGTCTTGGCCTTTCCTGTTTTGTTTTAAAACCCTTTGAACTGGAAACACATTTTCCATTCAGTAAGATCCAGGCTATAACACTTCTCTGAAAATGCCACATTTTGAAAAGCTGACATTTAAAATTCTAGCTTAGGAAGTGGGAGAAAAAAAAAAAAAAAAGTCAGGAAAACAAAGAGACTGTGTTTTGACTTGTTTTAATGTTTTATCTGTGCCAGGTAAGAGCACCGACAGAATAAGACAGGGAGAGAAAGCAGGTGAGCCAAAATCAAAACATTTCCCATACAGCCCACACCTGAGCTACATCAACCCCAGCTGTCTCTGTCTCAGGCAGCTCTCCAGAGCTCCACTTGCAACTGGCTGTTTTACCAAGACGAGTTTTGGTTTGCAACTATTTGATGCATATACACACATCTTGCAAAAACCTCTTCTGTTGCTTTTTCCAGTTTCTCGTTGTCATTTTGACAAGCCCAATACTACATGATAGGAGTTTTATGAAGCTTTTAGCTCAATTAAGGCAGACACAAAACTCCCCGCGTTACTTCTACAGCCGCAGCGAAGCACTTGGATGCAATCAGCACCAAGCTATCTTTGGGCAGCCCCTCTGGCCTTCATTGTAAGAGGTCTTTAATGCCAGTGCTCTTAGACATCAAGGGAAAAATTTGCCAAGTTGGCTGCTTGTGGTGATATCTCTGCATTCAGCTCCCTGGTTTTAGTCACACTATTTTTTTCCCCTGGATTTTTAATCACACTAAGCTAGTCAGCAACCAATTACAATAGCTGAAAAAATGAAAGTACTTTTGATGGATGTTTTTTACCTTGTACTAGGTATATGCAATATGCACAAGCTTGGATGTAACCCGAAGTACACTGCAATCTTGATAAAGGCTTTAGTCCAGCCAAAGACTTTAGCATACGCTGAACTTTAAGCAGGAGTACTCCTTTTAGCCTGAAAAGAAGCCCTGGGAATTAAAACTGTTTCCCAAGGCCCCATGTTATGTCCTTTACCTATACAACACTTGTTACTAAAATGTAAATCAGAAAATTACTGTATTCTAAGGGTTTTCCTCATTAAATGTCCAGGGGATTTCCAAACATACACAAAAGATTCCCCTCCCTCCCCCACCAAGCCAAATGCACATTTTTTCTTTATCTTGCCAAAAGAATTAAAGGCTAGAGCGTACACAAGACCTGGATGCTTCAAAAAAAAAACCTCTGGGAAGCTTCCTGCCTTCAGGGTATATCAAGAAACAGCCCACATAATTTGCAACAATATTTTTACACTTTGATTACTTTTTATGCAGCTCAGTATTTTGGTGTATGTGAGATGTGAGACTCACCTAGCAGGATTCTCTCTCAAACACTCCATCTGAATCTTGCCCAGAAGGTTGTAATAATGAATTTCCCTTACTGACTTGCAGTATTTGTATCTAAATGGAAGTATTAAAAGGATGAAACACAGTTCAAGACTTTTAATTTTGGTTCCCATGTCTCAGATTTAATTTCGAAGTCTTCAATTATGCACTGACTTGTACGTCTTCCTTACAGATGTTGATGCTTGATTTAATTACCCTTTGCAAGAGACAGACACTGCTGTTGTTGGACTGTCTTCAGGGATCGATGTTTAGTGCTTTCTTTAGATTAACCCTTTTCCCTCTTTGGCATTTTCCTGTCACCATCAGAAAACATCCAGCAAAAACATTTCCTTTGCAACTGAATATCTATGCATGGGATACCTTTAGCCTAGGTCTCTTTAAAGCGTATGTTTAATTTTAAACAGATATTCAAGTCCACTTGATCAAGTGCTGAAAAAGATGCTTTCCTGCATAAATTCCTGCTTTCAGAGGGATGCTCTTAACTTTTTAAAATCAGAAACTGAATAGAAGTGTGTGTTTTATCAGAGTAAATAGCCTGATATTTTTCACATATATTTCTTTTTCTACACCAAAACAGTTAATTTTACTAATCAAATCATTCATTCTGACTGCCAGTTGTGCCAGCTCAACTAGGCTATAAGCTTTTTCTACAGGACTAGATCTGTGCTCCACAGGAATCAATAAGCACAGCCTCCCAGGATTATGCAGAATAATTCAACTTGTGAGACTGGAAGTGCATTAGAAGACTGTAGTACTGTGTGACATCATGAAGGCGAGGTCAACTTTCATACATTTTCATGGAATTTCTGCAGTGAATTTAAAAATGCATGAAAGGCTCTGATTTCTCCCAGCCAGCCTGTCACCATCAGTAACACAGCAAATGCAATCGTAATTCAGATGACAGTGGTATGGGGGAGGGGATGTACTGGTCTTTCATCTGTGTTATTAACAGGAATGTGGTGGTGGTAGTAAGACAAACAGCCATGATTCAGCATGTACATGAAAGTTAGGATTAAGGTTTTATATTTCTGTAATCATTAGTAACTTGTGATATCAAAAGAGGGAACACAGCAGGATACCATGAAAAAATACAGAGTATGCTTTTAAGTACTACTATCGCTGCGTCTTTAATTTGAGTACACCAACAATCAAAACAATCTTAATGCTAAGCTCATCTCCAGAGACTTCAGCTGAGTTGAATTCTGAATTGCACCGAACAACAGTGCTGAGGTGGGAAATGTTAATGTTATTGTCCCCCTCAGCAGGTTCCTCAAGCTCATTAAATGTACCTGAGACACAATGTACCTTGTACAGCCATTTATTAACATTGTCATTCAGAAAACCATAGTGGTCGTCAGGAAATTCAGGGCTCCATTTGTGTATTCACATAGTAAGAGAAAGTTGTCTGGCCTTATGAGCATTCAGCACATAAACAACAGGCATGGAGGGCTTGAGGGAGAAAACAAAGCTCTGTTTTCAAATAAGGGAATAAAAAAGCAGAAAGGTTAAGTTTCTTACTCAAGGTCATGCAGAAGGAGCTCAGAGCGCGGTTCAGGACTGAGTTCAGATTGCCTGAGTTCTAGCCCGTGGCCTGAACTGTAGGAACAAATGAGCCTTCCCCACACATTAGTCTAATCCAAGCATCATATAGCAGCAGCCAGCAGTCAAAAGCAAGCCAAAATCTACTCCCCGTGGAGTGACTTTGTCAAGTGAGAACGTGGAATGTCAAACAGTTTTGGCTGTCATTTTATCAAGATAAAAAATAAATTAGAGAAGGCAGTTTCTCTGTGAATTATCTGTAATGAAACAGCCAGAACCCTGAACCTTTCTGCCCTGAATGTCTTTACCGTCCATTTCCTCAGCAAAGATGTATGAGCAATCAGACGAAACAAGTTTGAAAGCTATTGTGTTGAACACTGTTGTTCTGGAAGCTGCAGCTTTCAGTGTCTCTGCTGAAGCAGTACAGCAAGCACGAGTGTCTAATGTTCATACAAATAACTGAAACACACAAATAACAATCGGATTTGTGACAGGCAAGGGACCTACACGACCCTGTGATGAGGAAGGCATGCAGAAACAACACTCACTTAACAAAATTCCTCTATTTTCTACAACAGAGGAGCAAAATATGTCAAGGACATTGGGTTGAACAACTTCAGTAGAAAAAATGGCTTTGTAATTTTTGTTTTGGGGTTTCTTTTGTTGCTGTGCAAAAATAAAGTAAGGATTCCGGTGGTTTAGGCTGAGAAACAGCTCTGTTGTTGAACACTGCAGTGTGAGAGGTACCAGCCTTGGGTCTGTGCATACAGCTAATGCCAGCTCAAAGGATCAACCTTTAAGCTGGCAGCATTTTGAGGCAATGGGAAAATCTGCTTTTAAGCATACCCAGTTTTCTCCTGTGCTGCCATTTAGTGACAAAGATGTTGTTGCTATTCTGCTTAGCTCAATGGAAATTTAAGAGAAAAATTACCAGCTGAAGTATGGTACTCTGCTTATGAAACACTTCCATAATATTTCGCACAATGGGACATATGCTAATTATAAAAGGAAATATTGATACTTCCTGTATGTTGTCACCCAGTAAGAGTATCATGATCATTATACCCAGATTAATAAAAGAACTGATCTGGACAAACCCTTGCAATAAGAAAACCAAAGATACTAAGTGCAAGGTGACTTTGCAACCAGTTTTTAAGTCATACAGAAATCCTAAAAGGTGACAGGAAAGTTGGACCACTTTGGAAAACATTCTTATATTCAGATCATTTAAATATAAGCTGTTGGTTGTTTTTGCTTTTAATGACATTTATACACTGCCAATTATAAATGCTTTACAGGAAAATTTCATGTGAGTCAGGGTTAGGGAAACTGGGCCAGAATCCCAGCTCTCAGAAATCAGTAATGCTCTACACACTGCTGGTTTTGGTGCCTGCCCCCTCTCCACTTGCACAGTGTTCAGTGATTATTTCCCTTTTGTGTCTTCAAGAGCAGAATGCTCCTGAATGCATTGTCCTTGTTTCTCTTCAGACATCTTTCACTTACATTGTGTTATTGTCAGAATGACACGGTCCCAGCCCTCAGCATCACCACAGGCACAAGCAGGCTCCACAAGAAACCCTTGTGCTGTGGTTCCAGCCCCTGAATCCCACACCTCAGTGAAAACATCAGGTTTTTACTGCTGCCATTTGCCTCTCCCTACCCTCTTCGTAATCACGTCCACTACAGAGATGCAGTGACTTTTCAGGGCCTCCAGTGAGCCTGCCTCTGCAGTTTGATCTTCTTTTCAGACCCAGGTGGGTCCGTAGCTGGAGCAGAAAGCCCTAGAAAGATAACAGGAGTACAAATCTAAACAAACTTCTGTACCTTGGCTCACCAGCTTCTTATCTTTTGGTTTTTCCTGCAGGCCAAGTGGAATATAGGCACGAAAAAAAGAGAGCTGGGAGGCTGTAGTGTATGGAACAGCTCTGCAGACCTGAAGGCTTCAAACAAAATGTCTCAGAGAGACGGATACAGGAGATGTTAAGATGCAAAGGGACTACTACATAAGAAAAGGTTGCTGGTTTTTTACACCCTAAAAGACATTAACTGGGACACCAGCTAAAGGAAGAGCCCTCACAAGAGTGTAGCACTTAAAAATATTAACCACCACTCCAGGGGCAAGGGTTGAATAGGCCACACTTTCTTCATATTCCATTGGGAAAAAAAAACTTCATGCATACACAGACATATCCAGCCTTTTTAAACTTGCCTGATGCCTTCTCTTCAGCAAAAATGAAGTGTCACAGTTTTTGTGGATGCTGAACATCCCATATTGTACTATGCTGTATAGCTGTGCAGAGCAGAACTAAGCAGAAAATGGCAAGTTCTTGTTTCATGATACCTCTGCCTTGTTTGCAAGGGAAAGAAATTTCCCTTTGAGAAGTGGGGATGGACTAACAAACTCCATAGATCCCTTCCAACCCAAATTATTCTGTGATTCTGTAAAATCAATATCTATTCTACAAAAGGGTACTTTTTGCTGGGTTGTTTAACTTTTCTATTGAGTGGTGTGATTTTTGTTACTGAGACAGTTAATTTGGTAAATGCTTTAGTGTATATACAATTATGCTGCTATAAGCACAGTTTATTCTGCTATAGCTTGCATACAGCTGGGCAAATTTTCTTCTTTGTTGAATATTTCTTTCTCCGCAATGTCAGCCCAAAGTCAGTCACATTGGGTCAAATTCACCCCAAAGGTCTGTTGGTTGCTCTGTAAACTCTTTATATTGACAAAACTAGGAGCAGGAGGTCAACATTCATCTGGCAGGGAGAGAAATCGGAAAGGATGGAGGTTTATCAATATCGCTTCACCCCTCAGAGCAATTCCTAACCTCTTCCTTATCAGATATACTGAAAGAAGGGTCCCCTTTAGATCTCCTCAGAAGCTCACTCACTCATCAGAACATACTTTATGTACTCCTTGATACACAGCATGAGAAAGACACCATCTCCTAACGGAGAAGGTGTTGCTTCCAGATTCTGGTGAATACTGAAGCAGGGCTATCAAAAAAGATCAGAATCAACAGAAAAGACAGACCAATTCACAGTAGATCACTGTATGACAGAGTGGTCAGTGTATTCTTACAGGATATGTGAGCTGAAACACTCACAGAAGGAAAAGCAGGACATTTGTCCTGAGTTTCCCACACTGTGGATGATTGTCTGTTCCCTCCATTGGCATAATTCTTTGATAGTTTTGTGACTGACTTCTCAGATTACCCATCTCCTGCTCTCAATCTCTTTTAAAACTTTGCTGAGAATAGAAAGGTGATGAAACAAACACTTTTTTTTTTTTTTTTTTTTTTAAAAAAAAAAAAAAAAAGCCTGAAGACTTTGAATCTTGTTTTGGACTTTTTATTCTTCAACTTTAAACATGGAACTCAGTAATTTATCCAGATGAAATTATATGTTTATACTGTTATGACAGCATCTACAGTAGCAATGTTGTATGACTGTCACTACTGAAATAAAGTGACTACATTTTGGAGAAAATTAACATTCAGGTCAAACAACTGCTTCAGGTTAGATACGATTTATTATATGCTACTGCCTTTACAAATCAGGACACCTGTTTTCTGGGGGAAGCATCAATAACAAAGATGTAAAAACCCTAACATACCCTTGCAAAACTCAGCTCCAGAGGTCATCCTCATTTCTCTTTTCTCACTACAGATGACATTTACTATGGAGAGGGTCAGAAGTAATTTCCATGAATGCTCTAAGCTGTAAAGGGATGTACATTGTCCCCTAGTGTAAAAGCATAGTTGCTTTAGGATTTATTGGCCAGCTACACAGGAAAAAGAGCGGAAGTTTAAAGAAATAAAGTTGGATTATGGAAAAAGAGAAAACAATTACTTTGTGAATGTTATTATCGGGAGCCTACAATTAAATACAGACAAAGAAGTGCTGAGAACAAAAAACAAGTGAAAAAAATTTTAAATATGTTTTTCTAAAGATTCAGAAATGGAGGGAGCAGAACAATGAAATACCAAGTTAAGTTACAGATGTAACAAAAACACAGGCTCTGATCAGAGTCTTAAACAGCTTCACATTTGCAATCAATTTCAGACTTAATGCTGCTGACATCTCGAGATTCCATCCACAAACACCTAAACAATATGTAACAACTTGTGCGATGGGGACAGATCTGCATGTGTACTTCTAGCCACTTTCGGTCGGTGGCAAGTAAAAATGGAAATTCAGTTTCAAACACAGCAAGAATTCAAAAGCACAGTTAAAGGTGGGGATTAGAATTCAAACCCGCACTCTCCAGTTCCACTGTGAAATTCCCAAACCAAACCAGTTCCCAGTTATTACCAGCTTCTCCCAGCTATTGCCCTATACACCACAACACTTTTACAGTCTCATAATCTCCACACATCATCCATTACGTTTTAGAGCAAACTCCACCCAGCTACATTGTGGGCCTGACTGACTTTATCCCAAAATCTCTTGGTTCACCTCTTCACCGCTTTGCAAACTTTGTCTGGCATGAATCAGACTCAAATACACCCATGGGACTGGGGATGCAACATAAAAATAGAGCCTACCTCTTCCAGCTGCACCAGGAAAGTGACATTGTGTCCTTGCTCAGCTGTCAGTTTGCCATCAGATGTGACTATGCGAAGGCCCTGGGGGGCTTTGCCAGGACATTGCTGTGGTTTTGCTGTGTACCGCTCTCTCACACCATCCGTGCAGTTATTAGAAACAACCTTCCGGTATCTGAAAAGGAAAAGAGAAATCTGTAGAAGATGCTGACAGAGAGCATAACAGAGTTAACTGGGAACAAGGAGGCATTTTTAAGGTTTCTTTAGACTAAGGAGACTGGAAGAAAACAGATTCCCAAATATATTTTAGCATTTTTCTCAGCAAGCATTCCTCATGTACCTAACACACAAATAGTTAATACTGTTGTTAATGGCTTGTTATATTTTCCTGCACAGCACACCTATATACCACATATTAATAAATTGCTTAAAACATAAAATTATATGATGACCTATGTTACACGTTAAATAACTATAAAGTTATAAATAAATGATATACAATACAGTATGGAATTGTATTCAATTATTGTACTGTTAGGCATAGTTTAACAGCTTTTCTCACACGCTCTCTACTTGCTCATCAGTTGTGAGACTACTCTCTCTAAAGATGCACCCCTCGAGAGCTACAAAAGTAGGAGAGTTGAAGGAAAAAGCAAATTCTGCCTACCTCTGAGTGTACAAAATGCCAAAACACAGCTTGGGTTCCCATGTTTGCTTTATCACTTGCATCAGAGATGAAGTCTGAGGTCAGTATCTTAACTTAAACTACATGTCCATTGACTTCTAAGAGGGTCAAAGAACAATGAGCTTTCGGGTTAGCTGCCCGTCTATTACTTCAGTTCACATATACATCAGTTTAATCTCTTTCCTCTGATTTGTTTTCCACTGTTTCTGCCTCACCCGATCCCATATGATTTTAAAAGGAGTCTTTTCAGACACTTTAATGATTTGGCCTTTGCTTTACAGTTTTCCCTCCAAGTTTCTTTAAGGCATCATTTGTCAGAGAAAGGTCTGGACCATACACGACGGAGATCTGGAGTACCAGACTGTGCACTCTAACAAAGTCAGCGAAGATGAGGTCCCAAGGGCTTCAGCCAGCTTTGAGACACCTATAGTAAATGCAATCTGTAGTTGTCATTGGGTTAAAGTCCTTATAGGTGCTCTAGCTAAATAAAGTCTGGTGTGCCACTTACCCGGTGCTGTTGAGATAACTCTGTCCGAGGCTACAGTCTTTTGACAAGGAAGATGGGTTATACCAAAATGCTGGTAGACACTGCCCATTGCTGTGGCGTTCGTATCCATAATCACTGTTTTAGCATTAAAAGAAACCATCGCATAAAAAAACCAAAAAAACAAATACAGGTATTAGCTCATGCTCTCTACTATTGATACAAGTCACGATTTTCCTCAATCTGTTTACTAGAATTTCTGGGTTTTTATTGATAGAACAGATTCTTCATCCCACTTTAGCTTTTTTTTTGGGGGGGTAGAGTTACATTGCATACATCCCAATATAAACAAGCTGACCAGACCGGGCAGTTTATGAGCTATTGCATTAAGCGTTCCCTGTGCACAGTCTAACAGTGTTTCTCGGGTTCAACTCTAAACTCAAACAAAATAAAAGCTAGATATCTAAGCTAAGTTCAATCACTGATATCTTAGTAATTTTCTTCTTAGAAAACTGAAGTGCTAAACAGTTAATTGTATTTGGAAATTATATCACATGAGCTGTAGAGGAAAATTTACAGACCTAAGAGAGCTCTCAGCTAAGGCATTAACAGCTTATTTGGTAATGGAAAAGAAGGCTGCAATCTTCAATTCTATTTTCGTTTGGAAGAGGAAATGCTAGCAAAAATCATGTGGTAGAAACAATGAGTCAAACTGTAATCTTTTGTCCCAGTTTGGGTTTAGCTATGACTAAATTTACTTTGGTTCCACTAAACAACAGTTCAAATTGGTTTTGATTCCAGGTAAACAAAGACTGTATAAAATTTCTTATTGTGGAACAAATAAGCAAAAACCCTCTTTAATCAGTATTCCATTCACATGTAGTTTTACTCTCCAGCCATTGAGTAATGAGCACTGTTTGGTTGGAAAATCATTCTTGTTCCTTTTACTAAGCTTTCTCCATAGCCCATAACAGAGAAGTTAATGGCATGTCATTTCTGAGAACTACTACACAGAGTCCACCAACTCCATTCCAATGTTCCTGTTGTAACATGATCCTTGATCTTAAAATGGCACTTCTTTGCAAAGCAGTTTTTTTCCTTATTATCTTTAATGTCTTGGTATTAAGTAGCTTGATATTCTAAGAAAAGAGGATTAGGGCAGCATTAGAGTAGGTGATTAAAGACTTATCTCTGTATGTGTAAAGAAGCAGAGAGGAAAAACAGGAGGTGGAGGAACCCCGGTAATGTGATCGGAGCCAGTGAGGCCCCTGCCCCAGCTCCTCCCAGGGCTGTCACAGGACAGCCATCAGCCCATGGAGAGGGTAAGACCTACCAGATCATCAATGGGAGAGGCTTTCCCCAGATCACTTTGCCATTCACTGAGCGGCATTAATGCACACAGGGGTACAGGGCTCCTTGTGCCATGCCAGGGAAGAGCATCTGGATCTCCACTTCTATTTTTCTGGGTGAGGGGCTATCCGTTCTGGGTGTGTGGTGGTCTAAGTCTCAGCAACTGGACTCAGATGATGAGTCACAGGGGTCTGCGTGCCCGCACTGCCAGCAACTGGACTGACTGGAGTGTGTACATACTGTGCAGGTGAGCACCAAGCCAGACAAGCCAGTGAGCAGGATGTAAGACTTGGGAGCTAGGTGCAGATGTGGTCATAAGTCTGAGCTGGATACTAGGTCTGTGAATTCGTTATTGGAGAGACCGAGAGGTCTGGGGGAATGGCTACTGGTGTAAAGCCATATAGGTCTGGACCTGCTCATGAGGCCTTTTACATGTGTGTATGTCTTTGCATGAGGCAAGTGGGGATGTCCAGTTGTCAGCAACTGGGGAGACAAGGCATCCAGGGGCCAGGTACTGGACAGACCTGGGTGTCTAAGACAAGGTACTGGTGGATTAATAGGATCAATACTGTATGTATGGTTATAGTTCACATACTTTGCACAAATGGGGTTTCATCTTGATCAACTAGAGAGGGGAACAGGATGAGGCAACTGGTGTTTTTGTGAGTGCTACGTCTTCTGTTTGTGCTAATCTGTGTCACCAGACGTGTACATACACATAGATGTACTGTGCACATGTGCACATGTGTACCTGTAAGAAACAAATGCTTAACCTTGTTACTGCTTGGGTCAGGGGACATGGAGCTGCAGCAGCCTCACTTCTATCAGGCTACTGGATTTAGCATCTCCTAATAGACAGCAGTGCGATCAATGATATTTGTAGAATAATATTAACAATGAGAATATTCAACATTATGAAAACGTTTTTCAAATGTCTTTTTCTTTCTGGATCAAAGCACGATGGCTTAAAACAGAAATTTAATGAATCACTATTAAACAATTTTAAGAAGTCTGGTACTGATCTAAGACATGAGACAAAGAAGAAAAAGGAGAGAATATTTTGCAATTTGGTTTTGTTTAATTTCTTATACTTGTTACCAAAAATGGGACACTGAGAAGAATTTTGTCACCACTTTTTACTCCTGCCTGAACTTTTCCGTGTGAATCAAGAAAAAAAAATTGTTCGAGGTAAACTAAAAAAAGAGAAATTAAAAAGATGACATTAAACAAAAGAAAATTACAGCTGCATATCACTTGGGAAAACTCCTAAACATCTATTAGACTGCACGACTGTTCCAAAGGAACATTTTGGCAGCTGTGGCACTTGCGATATCTACAACAAGTAATTGAGAACATAGTCTAGGAAACAGCAATGGAGTAGATGACCTAAATAGTCTTTTCCTCCTTTTTTTGATTGAATTTTCATCAATCTATTTACTCAGATGCTAGTGGCTGAATGTTGCTTAATTGCTTTGGAAGCATCAGCCAGCCTATTCTCCCACTGCCATGTGCCTCTCTAATCATTCTTGTTGGAATAAGAACACTATAGCTCCAGAATACACTTTATAATGAAGAATAACACCATTCTGATTTGCTTAGAGAAAATAAATATTTACATACAAGTGAGACTCCTGTATTTTTGTAATTCATTTGTCAACAATCTGCAGCACTGTATTCCTAAGTTATCATGTGTCACTCTAATTAAAAAGCTGTAACACTGTATACACACAGTAATCTGTAATCAGTTAGGTGAAAACAAAACAAAATAATACAGTGAAATCTGCCTCAGAGGGGATCAGTACCCACAGTCCAATTTGATGCAGTAGTATCAGTCTGGGATTTCTTACTATACGTGTGTCTGGACTCATGCCATAATTTTGTTCCTATTAGTACCTGCACATCTGGACAAGCCAAGCTTGACTTGACTAGGTTTGACTATACTTGGATCATATTTCTCAAAGTCAAGAGAATGAAATCATAGGATTTTCCATAGCAGAAATAGTTCTAAGCACAGAAGTTTCACAGGGTTGTTTTCAGGCTTGCAAATTGTCTGGCTCATTAAGGCCCTACAGAAATATCATCCCAGTAAATGACATAAATTGCTGTTCCGTGTCTCTCTACAGATGCACCAGCCGCTCGTTCACCTCCACAGTCTTGGAATCTAATGAATTCCTTGGCTACAGGCTGGTGCACGCAGAACACTGATGCTGACAACAAATTGCTGCCTACAATTTGGCACAACAGGCTTTGTAGCAATCAACAAGTATTAGCATCAATTGGATTGCCATAGCACAAGCCAGTATAGCAAAGTCTGGAGACAGGGAAGGCATTAGCTTTAGACTGCAATCAGCTAGCCGAGTCATTGCCTGGTAACTGGGAATTGGAATTTGCATATATTGATATTTTGTGCCTGGCTGAAAGGAATTCAGGTGAAATAGATAATGTACCTATCAAAAAAGAGTGGAGCATTTACCAGCAGGGATTGTTTTATCAGTATGAAACAGCCTATCTTGTGGCTCTCACTGATGATGGTTTTACCCTAGCCACTTTTACTGGTTTAAACTGGAATCTTGTTTGTTTTAGTCAAGTAGGATTGCAAGTCCTTCTCTGTAATTAGAGACAGGTATGAATTCATTCCAGAATTCTGTATCCCTGCTCAAAGCTCATGGTAAATTCCCTTATCTAAGATCATTTGCAACACAGGTAATAATCAAAGGAAAAGAAATCCCTTAAGGAATTTTGTAGTTTAAATACAGACCTGACAAACATACTGTCATGGAAGAACTGTAAATCCACAAAATTATTAAAATCCCACCGTTTTAAGACATAGAAAAAAAAAACAGTTAAGTCAGATGAGTGCTTGCCATGCTCATACCGTCTAAAAATCAAGAGATGACTTAACATGTAACCATAAGGCTTCTTAAAACTAACGGCTTCACTTTAAGGTCAACTATGCCACAAACTGAAAATGCTACTTTGCAAACTTTTCAGACATTAAATGGGGTAGAATCAAGGTATCTGTGATTACAGTCACCTTTGTTCTGCAGTTTCCAAAAGCCCTTGTGGAAAAAAATTACTGTGGCCACAGCCATGGAAAAGTCTTACCACCTTTTTATACTCTTAATACCATTGTCTAATATTGAACTATGATGCAAGTGTAGATTTGTGTTAAAGAGAAGCTGTGCTTGCTTCCCAGTTCTACAGAATCTGACATGGGATTTATCTCATAGAAGGATGGATTCAGACACAGTTTGAATTACGGATCTGTGAAGCCATATGATTATAATTGCATCACAGTATTTGGAATCAAGCTACAACTTATGTTAATAGGGAACATACAATCCCCAGAATCTTTCCAGTAAATCCATGAGTAGTAGATATCTAGGCCCCTAAAGACGCAGAGATGCGCTGTAGACATTGCATAGTGAATCTACGCTTCCCACAAGCATTCAAAATGAACTAAAATTTCATTCAAAATTACTATTCGTTAGCTAACCAAGCCAACTTCAATGATAAAGCAAAGTCGGTTGGCCTAAGGGTGCAAATGTATTTGTATTTCAGAACTGACGCCTGCATGATCATCTGAACTGATGAGTGGTAACACATGAAGCCAATAGAGTCTAATCACATTCAGTATCCGCCTTCTGCCTCCCCGCAGTTTGTCAGGACAGTTTCTCATGAAGCAGGGCTCTGATGTTTTAGCATAAGAACTGAACCTAGCAGGCAGGTCTGTAACTTAAGCGCCAGACAATTTTTTTATTAAAGCTAGCCAGATACTTGCTGATATCATCAGCAAAATAAATACACCTGATTCTCAATCGCACTAAGGCTCCTTTGTGCCTCTCTGGCTATCCAAAGTCACTAGCTTCAGTATCAACAGGCTCATACTTCCCATGAAGGTGTGAGATATGGGAATACTGACAGAAGAAGCTCTCAGTATTAACGACAGCGGGTTCAGAGGGAGGCCTGACAGTGACACACTTAACGCAAAGTTTCTATTAAAGGACCTGGGGGACAGGTAGTCGAAGGGTGAACGCCACCAAAGATTTCCATCTGTGCTAGGAGGTGTTGCTACTGAAGAGATATTGCTGTAATAATGCTCAAACAGCAGGAAGGAACACAATGTAAGGAAAACGGGTAAATTAATGCTTTAATAACACACAAGTAACGGTGTCATCCATTTACCCAAATCAATTAAATTAAGAAGGACATTCTCGTTTCTAGGCCGTTGCTAGGACAGGTTTGCCGAGGGCTTCTGAACAGTTCCATTCCCCCCTATTCCTGAAGCACTATTGCCCTCTGGCTGTGAGCCTCAGCCCCTGCATGGAGAACAAATACCTGCCGCTTCAGCCCTGTCCCCAGCTAGTTTTGGTTCTAGCCCATCATAAGAGATGTCTACTGTGAGAGGAGTTCACGTTCCCAAGGCTAGAGAAACTGCAGTCATTTCTAATGTCACTCAGTTTTGTTGCTGTGTAAAACAATAAACAAATGTGCCCTTTTCTCTGAGAAAGAACTACCATGGGCTGAATACAGATTTAAAATGAACCTGGAGTTCTATGATATTACCAGGAGAAAAAACATTATAAAATCTTTATGTCTTTTATACCTGGCATTTATTTCCCCTGAACTGATAAAAAAGCACTTTCAGCATTAACAGCAATAACACTCTTTTTTTTTCACTTTACCTGATCACATAGATACATTTTTTTACTCCATGCTCTGACAAGCCTAGATAATAACATTTTCCCCATACAAAGTCAGCATTTAAACAGCAAAGAAAGTCCTACTCTGACTGGGGCAGGGATCGTTGTCTTCTTTAATTCTGTATCAAGTCTGGGTCCTGTAACCATCGATGTTAATATAAAAAGCTGCCCTGTTTATTTCAAGATTGCAAAATAAAGTGCAGTCAAGTTAAGGGGTTTCTCCCTGCCTGGGGGATACATGTCCCCTTCAATTTCCTTCAATTAAGATCCCTGCCCAGCAAAAAAGAGAAATAGAGAATTCAAAAGTACTGCTGAAATGTCATGAGTGAGGATGAAGGGAAGGGCCTTTTGCAGGAAGGGACCCACAGAAGACGTCCTTCTGCAACAAGAATTCATTCACCAATTTTCCTTCAAATCCCTCTAAGGACCAACTTCTGCAGGGTGCATGAAGAAGCAGTGAAGCCTAGTGCAGGGTTCAACAAGACAGCCACTGAATGCTACGGCGCAGCAGCAGCTTTGCCTTTCTTAGCACAATAAAACTGGGCTGAGAAATCAGTAGAGCCAGCAGAATTGCTTTTTCCTTGCCATCTTTTTTTCTCCTTCCCTGATAAAGCTCTGTCATCTGTTCCCTGCGGCTTTACTGTCCTTCTCTGGCAAATCTATGTAAAACTATGCTCCTGACTGTATTAAGTAGATGATGAATATTGCTGGTAAATACTTCTGAACTGGATGCTTAAAGCAATGTTTCAGTCTTTTTTCCTCAGAGGTAGTGGGGAAAGAAGCTGAAATGGATAAAGTAAAAATCCAGATCTGAGGACTGTAGGAATAACAAGAGCTCAGACAGAATTGGAGGGGATCACGGCATCAGAAGGAGCACAGAGACCACAGTATTTTTAAGGGTATTTTTCTCAGGCTACATTTAACAAGAATACTTTCACGAAGTCCTAACTTCCCCAGATTTGAGGGGTCTTGTTGGTGCATGTGAACTGTAAGCATCTGTCGTACATCCCCAACCATCCAAGCTTTCTCTTAGAGATTCTCTCACAGGCCAGCAGGCCTTTTGCAGAAAGTTTCCTCAAAGTGAATGTAAAAGAACTAAAAGCACGTTTCCCCCAGCAAATGTCATTGTGGTACTTTTGTTCTGTGGCTAGCAATAAAGTTTTGTAGTAGAAAACCACACAATCAATTTTAATGAAATAAAGACATACATTCTCAGAGAGAGAGAAGTTCTGGAAGGAAAGCGTATTTTTATCAGAAGCGTTTCATGAGTGTGTCCCTTTGGAGTGTAAGGGGTTTAACCACTAACAGACAGTGAGTCAATCCCACCAGTTATTTTCTTGAGCCTGGGCATGAGGTTGGCACAGCTTTGTACTGCACGCTCTACAAGAGGGTCAAAAGCTTCAGGGAATTTCCTTCCTATTCATGTTTTTTTTCTGGTCGGCTGCTATCTTTTTTACGTTACTAGGGATATGTTAAATGGTTGAAATCCGGGAACTTTGGGCACCTAAATGATGAACTACAGACAGAACTCAGGTATCTCCTCCCTAACAAAGAGCTCGCTGAAAGATGGGGAAATCATCAGGACACTATATTCAGAGAATCGCTGCACAACTATGCTCATAATTTTTATTATTTGATGCAAGACGATTTACTTTTTTGACACATGGAAAAGCCTCCTGTGATCCTGTGATTTTAGACAGAAAAATCAATATAACTACAGTTACTGGAGGGTTAGAAGTGAAACGCTGCAAATTTCCACAGTCCTGGAGTGAACTTATACAGCAAGAAACAAAGTATTCATGAGATGAACCTCTTCAGGGTGCATGTTACAGATTCTGGGTTTAATTAATCACATGGCATAGATCTAGCTGAGTGAGGCACAAAGGGGGTTTATCAGCACTGCCAAAGAGTCACCATTTCTCTCTTCTGAGATACTCAGGACTGTCTCAGACTTGGAGAAAACAGGTGATAGAGAGATTTCAATAATGTGGTTCCCTGCCTTTTTTTGTGCAAATTGCTGCGAGTCAGCAGGAATCTTGAAATGAAACTAGAAGCTGAACATTTTATCACGCCATTCATAACTCATCAACGGACTCTATTTCCCATAGCATACAGCAGAGGAGAGAAGGCTTCCAAAGGAGATTAATCCAAATCATGAAGGCAATGTCTGCTGAATACTGTCAAACATGATGGTCCAGATATAACAAACGACCTACGAATTCCCTAGATACTTGACTTCCAGTGAAGGCCTACTTTGCATATGCATATATTTACTTTTACACATATATACACATATATGTGTGTGTGTATCTATGAAGAATTGATTTTATTTTTTACACAGACTGTATACATCTCACATACCACTTTCACAGCCACCCCTGGTCATTGCTAAGGTAGATGTGCTAAATGGACCTTTTATCTTAATGCTGCACAGAGCTCAGATGTGACCTGGAAAACAGTCTGTTCAGCATCAACTTTGTGGGAGCCTTAGCAGATTACAGGTATCTATTCCACCTCCCCTTCTGTTGACATACATGCACTATCAGTTAGGAACCTATTTGGTCACTTACATGTTTATTCATTTCTATTCTCTGCAAGCCTACAGGCTCTCTATTGAGCTCTGCATTGGCGTGGTACAGAGCACACAGTTCTTGTGCCCATTGCTCACCAGTCAAAGTCTGCCTCTGTGCACACACATGGCTCCGAGGTCATGGCCCCAGCATATTTTCCTTGCATGCACTTCTTCTCTGACTTGCGCTTCCTGTAGATCCTTTTTGCTCCCATGATGCAAGCTTCTCCCTGGAAACAAAAGCAAAAATATCTTTCTCTGACACCCATCAGGCTATTTGTATCACCCAATTTTTCCAAGCCTGTGCAATGGGAGCTGTGACTCAAGGGAAGAGGATGGGAAGTCAAATGCCATGTCAGTACACTGGAGCTAATTAAAGCTACTAAAGCTTTAACTGAAACTAAACCAGCTTTTCCAATACACAGTAAGAAATGATCTGAGGTTACTTACGTATCTGATTCAGTTCTGAATTTGTTCCAAAGCCGATGAGCAATTAATCCAGGCCTATTTCTCATTTATAGATTAGGTTTCACAGCAAATGAAAACACCATCTGATCCCTCTGCATTCTGAGACACAGAGCAGATCTATTTCCTTGGTCTCATCTCTTTGGCAATGATTTTGTTCAGTAGAAACTAGTAATACGTGTACATGTAAATATTTTCCACGGACTACGAGTTCAGGTTTCACAGGGTTTGACTTATTACATGGATGCTAAAACTTCCTTGGCTTTTCACTCTGTCTTCAGCACCCTGCTAAGTATTTCTATCTAAGGAGCAAGGCTCAACCTTGTAATCTCAATGGAAAGCAAATCAAAAGGCAAGAGTCCACAGTAGCCTTCCTAAAAATAGTTCTGCAAGCTCCAAAGCCAACATCCTCAAAGATATACTGCAAAATACTTGGCATTTTTGCTTATGCAAGCACAAGAAAGTAAAGAACAAAATACAATCGGGTCTTGCTTGTTAACCTTTTATGCTGTTAAAATCACTGTAGGAAAGAGAAACTTTTCCTGGCTTTGATTTGCCCATGAAACAGAAGGGCCTGAATGGCAACTGGCATAAAATGCCATGCCTCCTTGAGTTTCAAGGAAGCTGTGCTGATTTTCAACATCTAAAGATCTAAGTCATAACTGGTATTTTTAGTGTGGAGCTGTGCCTTGTGCGAGCAGCTAGTCTGAGTCAAGCTATTTTCATTCCGTATTCATTATTAAATTCTTGCCCAGCAAGATGTATACAGAAAGACAACCTTTGATGATATAAACGGGTGTTTCGCTTTAGACTTCAGTGGAGCCTGTGGTTACATAACCACAGAATTTGGGACATACTTCTTTCTAACCTGATATAACACAGGCTGTTGTGTCAAACTCGGCAGAGGGAATGTGCCCCACGGCAGGCGCAGGCACTGTGTGGAGCACATTACATTGCTGGGCACTTAAGCAATGGTTCCGGGAGTGATGCAGCAGCTGCACCCAGGATGCAAAGGACAGGGCATGGGGGCCCAGTGAACTGGGGAATAAAGTGCCCAACTCCCACAACAGAAGTACCACTGCTGAGAGAGACAGAAAAAGGCTGAAACCAAGTGAGTAAGAGATGAGGCTAAGAGGGCAGGAATTTGGAGAAACAAGTGTGAAAGCAACTAGAAGGGTCTTAAAGACACTGGCTCTGAGGACACAGAAGGATGGAGAATGAGAAAGGAAGTAAAAACAAGGAAAATGCATGGGAGATGTAAGAGTGAAGGAGTTCAGGCCTCTTTCAGTGGCAGTGCTTCTGTTGTTGCATTCTTCAACTCTGGATAGGTCTGAGCTAATTGCCTGCATGCAGAATGAAACCCAAAAGGCAGCTGTTCATCTTTCGAGGCTCACAGAGTGCAATCTCAGGCCAGCATACCTATGTAACAAAACAGACCCATCCAGTAAGGGACAATCTGATACACTAAACTAACAGGAAAAGACATTGGATCATGCTTATCTTTATCGGTAGAATTATTAGCTACTTCAGGTCAGATCCCAGCCTCCTTGCTTCTCACCTGGCTATGGAGTTGCCAAGGCCTGTAGTCCTCTTCTGCACACCTCCGATCAAAAATGGACTTGTAGTCTACTTTCACCAGCTGCCACTCTGAGCGGTGGCTGAAATGTCCAAACACTCTACAGAATACAGCAGAAAGAGCATACAGTAAAAGGCAGCACCAGGAGGAGTCTAGTAGTTACAGAGGTACAGTCACCCACAAATTTCCAGCAGAGATTAATTGCTTTAGGAGTACCAGTCCTACTCATTTTCATGTGACTGACATAGTGAAAAGGAAACTTTGGCTGCTGAATATCTACAACCCTCTTAAAAACTGCATGTAGCTTTTATGCTGTGGATCAAGATCCTCCCACTTACATCAGTCCCCAAAATGACTACACAGAGAAGACTTGATGTGGGGCTGGAGACAATTACACCTATAGGAGTTCAATATCTCAATTATAAGCTTTGGGAATTCCTTCCACACAAATTAAAATCAAAACCTGAAGGAAAATTCTTCATACATCTCTATTAACTAAAGTTAGTTTCTAAGCCACATATTCTGTTTATTACAGTTCAGTCCAGTTTTACAGACAGAAACTGAATTTTCCTTCTGTTTTTGCAAATCTGATCTCAGGTAAAATGTCACAGTTTCTGGCAGGGTGAATCCAGATTTATGTACCATGCAGAACTCAGCATACCACATTGAAACTAATCATAATTTTTCATGAGTCAGCCTCTAGGCAACATTTTGTCATTCATTTTTACAAAACAACGTCTTCATTTTTCTATGTCTCAGTTAAAAAAAAGAAGTAGCAGCAAAAACACAGTTAGAAAAATACTCCACCATTTTCCTTTCAAATATTCATCTGTCAAGAGTAACTCTGCTTTAAATCACATTCAATTTGAGGAGCCAGGTTTCATGCTGATAAGCCAAGTGATAATGTTTTCACGGCTTGCAAGGAACCATGTTGTCATTCCCTCAATCATATCACAAATAAGCATTGATAATTAATAACAGAAGATTGCATACTCCTGGCTTCAAACAGTACTCAAACAGAAATGCTCTTTTGTTACCAACAACCCCCATAAGATATTCATGGTGCAGTTCCCATCAACAGTAGCATGATGGTATGCTCACTTACGTCATGATGAGAGTTTCCTCTCCAGGTTCCCCTAAAACTCCATCTACAAACAGTGGGAGGGATGTGAAACTGTACTTGCTCCAAGATCTTCCTTCATCAAAACTTAACCTAGTGGAGAAAGCAGAATTAAGTGTTTTCTTCCCTTACTTTCCTCCCACTTTGCTTGAGAAGACTCCCTAGTCCATTACAGCTGCTACGGAAAAATGGGAAGCATTTCTGTTCTTGGATACTGCATTTTTAGTCCTTTAAGTAACTGCTTCTTTTGGGGAAGCATCATAAATCAGAGCATTGTTCAAGCTTGTTTGGCATCATACCACTAACATGGCCAGCACTTAAGTGGTAGAAACTAATAACATTATGTTAGAGAAGGATGCTTTAAGGCCAAAATGTAGCCTAGGGCTAGGATTTTTTAAAAATAAGCAAGTGATTTTGAGCATCTTGTTTGTGGATCCCCAACATAAGACATTTTAAGGAGGTTAGGTTTCTGGAGTACACGAGCTTTGCCTCTTCTGACCAGCACTCTTCCATTCCCTGTGGTGGGCTTAAGTGAAAGCTTAGAACCACTCATCGCTTCTTAAGACTTGGGTCTCTGTGTTTCAGATATTGATATGAGACTGATTGTAGTGGAAGTAAACCACGCAAAACAGCAATAAACTATATTTTATCTACCACACAAACTCAAGAGTGCTAACTAGAAGGGACACTTTTGCCTTATTGGCTATATAACCTTGAATCTATTCAACAAAATTCTGGTTCATAAGTGCTGCTTGCCACATAGAAGACAAGTTCATCAATAATTTTGAAAATAAAGAGTACTTTGGTAACTTGACAAGAGACAAAGCCATAATCCAGATACATATTACATAAATAACCAAACTCAAGAAGCCAAGCTGTGGTAAACCAGGGAAGTTGTGGAATTACATTGATGATATCACAGATATGGCCAAGCTGAAACTATATAGACTGGAATTGCCAGGATTTCTTAGCTTTGTCTGAATTAATGTTTGCCAGAACCTTAACTGATATTTTCTAGATTGTAGCTACAGAAAATTCTGGATGCAGCCTAACTGCCTACTTCCTGGCATCTAAAAAGAGGCTCAGCAGACATTTAGCACAGATGGAGTCATTACCACAGATGTCTAATAGGCAGGGATGTGTGTTTCATGGCGACCAGTACTCCACCTTGATCCAGGTACAGAACACTGTGCTCTTCCTCAAAGATCTGGGAAAAAAAAACCCATGTATTTAAATCTTATTTTCCTTAGTATCAAGAAAATGTCATAGTTGTTTAAGTACGATCATGACAGAGGACAGGTACGTGCTAAGGAAGTTATGGAGGAGAGGAAGACATTCTGTACAGAGACAGTTCCTCTGTTTTGGTTTTTTATAGTTTTGGTTTGTTGGGGTTTTTTTTTAGTTTTTCAGGTCCTCAGAGAATGGATAATGCATTTGGCTTTTGCTTGACAGAAAGTTAGAAACATGAATCTTTGCAAGGATCAATGATTTCCCTCCTTTTGATGACAGATGTTTGTTTAAAGAAGAACTTCATGTGTTCGCACATATCTGGCCCTATCTCACGTAATTGATGTAGATGGAGAAATGAGGGCTGGTCAAACATTGTAATATAATGAGTTTCTTGGAATATCAAATATTTTAAAAGATTTTCTTTTCCTGTGTCTTTTTTTGTATTGGCTTTCTGCAAACATCTGCTCTTCTATTTATACAGCAACATTTGTCAGTCTTGGAAAGTCACTCTTTCTCTCCATGACTTGACATCCCATCCAGAAAATAGGAAGAGTAGAACTTTCTGTTCTGAGGATAAAAACATTTAAGGTGGGATTCCACTAAATATTAGGAACTTGATTTAACTTCATCATCCAGTCTCCTTCCACAATTAACAGAGAGATAGGTAGCTTTGGAACAAGATGAACTGAATTCTATCTTCTTCTACATTAGCTTAAGAGAAAGGCAAAATAATCCATTTAATACAGACACTGAACTTTGGACAACTCAACTTAGGTGAAATGAGTCCCACACAGAGTGGGGCAAATTACACCAGTGCAACTGCTGATTGTCAGGAAAGTATGATGATGAACGAAGAGAAAAAACAGTTTCATTGGTACAAGGGATGTACAACAGCAAAAGGAAACACTGTCTCTCCCCTTTGTATTCATATTTCAATCTGTTCTCTTTGCTATAGGGTTAAACTTAAGTCAAACTCTCAGTAGAATTATAAAAACAATCTTCTATTATATGAAGCCTAACAACATATTCAGTCTTTTACTTTGAGCATCTCTCTATCTCTCAGAAGAGAAGTTTACCCTTTTGTAAAGATTTGCAAAAAGCTACTCTGAGCCAAAAGAAACAAAAATTAAGTAACAGTTTGATTTTACTTTTATGACAATTTCCTATGATTACTATTTAAACTGTGATTCTGTGTCATTTACCTGTCTCCAAGTGTTCCCAGCATCAGAAGAAACAAACATGCTGATGTCATTGTCTGATAGTTCAGTGCCTATATTGCCTGAAACATGAGCATTGATTAGTGATGAACACTCTAAGAAACTGTAGAATTGGCAAATCAGAGGAGTAAATGTATTTACCTTTTGCAACTATAGACCTTCTAGATTTGAGAAGAGAAAGAGAGGGAAGGGAAGGGAAGGGAAGGGAAGGGAAGGGAAGGGAAGGGAAGGGAAGGGAAGGGAAGGGAAGGGAAGGGAAGGGAAGGGAAGGGAAGGGAAGGGAAGGGAAGGGAAGGGAAGGGAAGGGAAGGGAAGGGAAGGGAAGGGAAGGGAAGGGAAGGGAAGGGAAGGGAAGGGAAGGGAAGGGAAGGGAAGGGAAGGGAAGGGAAGGGAAGGGAAGGGAAGGGAAGGGAAGGGAAGGGAAGGGAAGGGAAGGGAAGGGAAGGGAAGGGAAGGGAAGGGAAGGGAAGGGAAGGGAAGGGAAGGGAAGGGAAGGGAAGGGAAGGGAAGGGAAGGGAAGGGAAGGGAAGGGAAGGGAAGGGAAGGGAAGGGAAGGGAAGGGAAGGGAAGGGAAGGGAAGGGAAGGGAAGGGAAGGGAAGGGAAGGGAAGGGAAGGGAAGGGAAGGGAAGGGAAGGGAAGGGAAGGGAAGGGAAGGGAAGGGAAGGGAAGGGAAGGGAAGGGAAGGGAAGGGAAGGGAAGGGAAGGGAAGGGAAGGGAAGGGAAGGGAAAGGAAGGGAAGGACTTTCACTTTGAAAAAAATATGTATAAAAGATCTAATTCATACAGCTCTCCACACCTCCCCACGCAAAGGAAATGCCCTGATTTGAATCTTATGTTGATGGGAGTAGAGGACTAGAAGTCATCTCCTCGGACTTGAAGGCCAGTTTCCATAAAAAACGTATGAGAAGCTGAAAGTCCATATGACTTCCATTTGATGCCTGTCTTCCTTCCCAATACTGGTGGTGTGACACCCCACAAGCCACTCAACACCCTCCACACATCACAAACTCAAGATTTTGTGCACATCATACAGAGGCAAACTTCAGATGTTTCATACCTGAAGCTACAATAATACTGGGGGCTGTGTCTCGGCTGGCGATGTTTCCTGAGGTATAGGGATTCTCTGACACCTTCAGGTGAAGATGAAGGGAGCAATAGGGCTATGGAGAAAAAGGAAATAAAAGTAAAAAGTAGACATAACACGAAATGCATGCTCTGATTTCTACAGGCTTAGAAATATAGTGTCTTTCTGTTTTACTTCCTAATTGTTGCATTCAGCCGCCCTTAGAAAGACACGGCCACTGTCCTGGTTCTGCTGGGAAACTTTGCTATCATTTTCTGACACAACCGGTTCCCACTGGGAAACTGATTCACTAGGCTGAAACCCTCTCACAAGGACAAGGTCTCTGAGGCTACCCACAAAGGAGGCAACCAGGCTTGCAAGGGCAGGTACTGGTAAGGACTACCTAGCTCCCCTGGCTCCTAGCTCTCTTGAGAAGCAAGCAAGGCTGCAGATACAACGAAGTGACTCTCAGAGCAGCAGTGCCCAAGCTACCTCTGCAACAAGAAGCAATATAAACCTATCAGTGCGGCGTTGAGTCACCACTAATTAGGCATGAGAAACAACATAATTCAGACAGCATCACACCATTTCTCAACTCTGAGTATTTTTGTCATGACTCTGTCTGCACTGCACTGAGAAGAAATAACAGGACTGGAAAGTTTTAGTTTATGTTTAAAACAAGGCATCATCATCCCATCTGGATGTGACCTTTGAGATTTCAATACAAATATATCCATGGAAGCCTTACCTATTTGTTATTGATTTTGTAGATCGGGTATGCAGATAAGACAAGAATGGTACAGAACAAATCAGCTGAGCAAGAAGGTAAGAAAGACAGGCAGATTTCCAAAGTTGCCATTACAATTACATCCAAATCTGTAGCAGTGTGACAATCTCTGGAAATTTCTGATAACTTTTGCTTTCTCTTGAGTTTTGTTTTCAGTATTTTTTTCTTCAAAACCTAATGAAGAGCCCTTCATGAAACATGCTAAGAGAAGGGAGGTGGAAAAATACTGGCAAAAAAGCCTGAAGCAAACTGACCCAATTGAAGGGGACATCACACAGGAACTAGAGATACAGCAAAGCCCATGCTTCAGCTTGTACAGCTCTGTAAGATGGGTAGGAGAGGCTATGTAGAAGGACCTTCAGGCTCTAAGCAGGCAGGTCTTTCTGTCTAATATCAGCTGCCTAAAGGCTAGGTCTGCATCCCCAAAAGTTTTGTAGGCTTCCTCTGCAGCAGACCCAGCTCCATATGTCACTGGAGGAAGACCACTTATCCATCCCATCTCAAAGTAGGTGTCTCTCTCTGAAATGAAAATCCTCCTGTGGAGAATGGCAGGGATTATTGGCAAAGGCAAATGAGGGTGGTGAGGAGGGATGGGAGCTCTCACTTATATGAAACAGGAAAAGGGGACACGGGTTGTGCAGAAGGGAACACAACCTGCCAAGTTAAATGTACTGAGCAGCCTAACTCTAACTGACAGCCTTGCGAGGGCAGCCGCTGGAGCAGCCCGGGGGTGCAGGGAGGGAGTGGAAACCAAATTGAGCTGACATGCATGCAGGAAGTGGAAAAGCATTGCAAGAACAGGAATCCTTTCCTTTACATTTTTATACATTGTGAAAAGACAAAATACAGAACGTATTTCTAAAACTAACATACTCCAAGCCCACTTCAGCATTTTGAAGACAGTAACTAATCACCGCAACTCTGCCAATTCCATTCTCACAGAGATTAGACCTCGTTAAGACTCCAGTCTTTGTGCTACCAGAGGTTTTCTTTCAAATTTGTCTCACTGTACAGATATAGTACACAGAAATGAAATACATATCTCATATATTAAAAGCCAGGTCACCTATCTAAGCAGAGAGATGGCACTTTTAATGGCATAGATTCTTACTGGTTGGAGCACAGAAATGCTTACAGTCTCTAGTGACAATTGGGTATGGTGTAAAATCCGACCTCGCCACTCTAGACAAACACCTAAAGTTAGTGCCTGTGGACATCTCACACCCTTACTATGGCAGCATTCTCTCCTCCATCCCTGATGTACACCTTCTCCATCTGTATCCTTATATAGTTCATCAACAGATATTTTTCCAGACTGGTTTGTGTTCCATCATACTGCTGCTCCCTTTGCGTTCCTCCTTTAGCTCCCACAGCTCAACTCATATACAGACATCTCAGCTTTGTTTTTTAGAACTTCCATGAATTGTCTCTACCCTCCTTGTTGTTACCAACAGGCTACTGAAATCATTATTATTAGAATCACCAATTTTGAGTACCTGTATTGCCTAGTACCCAGCTGTGCTAGCTGCTGCACAGACACCAAGGAAAAGATAACCACTGCCATGGAGCATTTACAAACTAGGTAGAAGATAAAGCATGAGCGAAATAGCCCATTGCTCTGCTCACTGCCATAGTTCTTACAATCGTGCTGGAGTTCATTACTTGCTTCCCAGTATTTTCAAGCCAGCACTTTTATGGTCCCCTCTCAGAAGGCTCATCAGTCCTTAGTAAAATTTCTCATAAATACCCACAAACCCACTTCCTGGCTGTTCTGCAAAGCCCACCTGAACCGTCTCCAATGGCATGACACACAGAAAACAGCTGTTAGTGACTGTCCCTGATCAGGAGTGGGGCAAAGGACTATAACACAAGCATGATGCTAGACACCATTCACAAACCTGAGGTAGTCACAGTATTTGCTGCCCTGCAATAGCAAGGAGCAATGAAGAGAGATAAATGTGTTCAGGAGAGATATTCAAAACACCTCACTTAGATGCTTAAATTATTCTGTAGCAGATGGCATGAATGCCCCCCTTACAAGAAAAGGGTCTTTGTCCTGAAATCCTTATAATCCACATAGACAAGACAAACAAAATGTGGGAGGGAATAAACAGATGTCTGGGGAAGTGAGGCACAGTGAAAATAAATGACTTGCCCAAGGAAATTGGAGATAGGCCTCAAAAATGAATCAAGATTCTCCTGAGATTCAGTCCCATGTTTTAACCACAAGACCATCCTTGAAAACTAATTGATTAACCCTCCTAGACAGATGTCCATAACTTGCAAGACAGAATTGCTCATTAACCACTTCACAGCACAGGATAAGTATCAAACAGAACCAGCATCTTTGGGATATACCTTGGCAGCTATTTTATGAAGATTAAGTGTATTCAGCTTAGAAAATAAGTCGTATAAACAAGAAAAATAAAACCTTGGGATTAGGTGGAATTTCATTGCTTTCCTCCATCCGCATTACTCAGAGCCACCTCACAAAAAGTGCAAAAAAATTCTTTGAGTTGCTTTGAAAAAAACACCTCGAGCGTCTTGTCAGCAGAGGGATGGTTCCGTCTGGCTTGCCTTGTGTTTCAACCAGATTCCCTCTTAACCACCTCAGCTGCCAACTTAGCTGCTATGTACTTATTTATGCACTAACTCTCCCTTATTTTAGGTTTAAAGACCAGATGCACAGAGGACACAGCATTGCACTCACAGGCTGGGGACCATCCTGTCAGTCTGGGAAAGGACAGATCCCATTCTGCCAACAAGCTGGAACATATGTCACCGCTGTGTCCCGAGCTATTGCTAGAGATGATTATGCTGAAAACCAGCAGTGTGAAAGCACTAGTATCTGCTGTGGAGTAAGGATGGGAGCTAAGCTAGATGTACAACGGACTATTAAGAATTCACTTAGCTAGGCCATAAAGAAAAGCAGGATCATGCCAGGAACAGTAATATATAGAAGGAAAAGGAGCAATTGACATAAGGAGGTAAAACTTCTGGTGATGCAGGTGTCGACATATTGTGGCTAAAGAGCTGAATGGGATTTGTGACTGTTTAAAATACTACAGCTATGTCACATTGACAAGAAACAGAATTGCCTCATAGCAGGGGACAGTTCCTTTTCTCCATGTTTTCCTTCAGCAGAACACCCTTATGGATCCCTGACTTATTTCCAGACATGTACATCTCCAGTGCTTTTGCTTCAAAAATTTCCCTACCACTCCCAACTTTTGTGGTCTCTTCTCTATCTTTTCTTGAATTCTTGCATTCCATATTCTGCCTTCATCTTCCCCCACCTTTAAGTGTGAAGATCAAATCAGATTGCAGTATTGTCATTGTTATTTTACTTTGTGGTTTTGGTGCTTTTTCTGTACAGCTATCCTCCCTTTTTCCTCTTGCAGGCAGACTGCCTTTTCCTGTAACAAACCAAACAAGTCAGTTTAGTTCACTTTTCATCTATTTGCTGTCTTGCAAATCTGCAAGTTGACCACCTGAGACCCTGTATGCTCAGCTGATGATTGCTGCTCTGCTACTATTCCACTAGCCTGTGACAACCTAAGCATGAAGGAGTGCTCAGATAAGCTCAGGCAATGAAAAAGGCCTCTTGTCTGTTTTACCTGATGTTAAGGGAAGAGGAAAAATAAACATGGCTAAACATTCATCTGGCCTTATCACAGGGAACAGCTGACTAACTTCCTTTCCATTCTCTTTCTGGAAGGGCAAAGACTGAGCTACACGGTTTAAGTTCATTGAGGATTTGTCCCTTACCACCCTGAAATCATGGAGTGATTTCTACAGGTGCCTGGGCTTCTCTGGGTCACTCCTCACTGTGACCCTACAAGCACTCACACTTCTGCCGCTGCTCATGATCCCTTGCCTGGTTTGTTCAAGTTTCCCACTCTCAAGGGAATTCCAGCTTGTCCAGGCATATCTGGTCTAATTTTAAATGAAATTAATTGTACTCTCAGGTGCCCATGAGTATAGTAACAGCTACAGTATGGATGGGAAGGCTAAAGGGAGCAATAATCCCCCCCTCTTCATACGAACTATCCAGTCCTCGTTTATATGCAGTCATATGACCACTTCCACTAGATTGTGGATAGCTACAGTGGCAGCATACCCTTCTATATAAAATACACAGTTGCTGCAAATGAGTGTTCCATAAGGATCCCAAAAAGCAGTACCTCTCACTCATTTATAACCACAATGGCAAGTCAGATCTCTTGTGATCAGTGCACAACAGTACCAAGAAAGACCTATTTATGGAAAAAGAATAAATTTACTTTGATTGTTTTACTTGCCAGCACCATTTTTATTTCTTCTGCCTCGCCAGCCCCCTAAAATACTACACTATCATATCACATAAGAAAAATCTTGGGTTTCTGATAAAGTTGGTCATAATTTGAAAAAGTCAAGTGATCGTATTTACGAAATACGATCACTTGAGTTAAAACTAAATTACCATCTATTTGAAACACAAAGGTTTCTACACATAGCCCCTTCAAAAAAAAAATGTTTTATGTCTGCAAAGTCTTCTTAATATTATCTTTTCAGTTTTCATCTCACAGAAAGATTTAATTTAAAAATTCCCTTAGTTACAACTTTTAAAAACTTCAAAGAAGAAAACAAACCTGTCCTGGTCAGGGCTAAACCAGAACTAATTCTGGTTTAGTGCTTTAGATTTTCAGTTAAGTCTTCTCTAACTAATGGCATTTTCTGAAACAGCAGTGTGTTTTTCCAGACAGTGACTGCTCCCAGCAGTGCTAAAGCCTGATGTTTATAGTTCCTACCACGGAATGGTGTGCAGAGAGGCCCTTGCTTATACTTGTTCTTACAGTGAGCAAGGTCACTGCTAAATCTTGTACCCCGTGTTGGGGTGCCGGGAGTGAAAAGGGCCACAAGCACGAAAAAGGTCGCACCTGCAGGGAGGAGCGAACAGGACAGGTGACCCAAACCTGACCAGCAGAGTATTCCATCCCATAGACGTCATATTCAGTATAAAGCTGAGAGATCACGAGGGTCTCTCTCCCTTCTTCCATGGCCGACATCTGAGGAGGACTCTGTCTGTTCTTCTGTCGTCAATCCCGATCCGTGCATCCCTGAATCCAGTGCCTGAGTCCAGCTCCTGCACCCCATCCCTGTCTGCTGCCGAGTCCAGCCTGGGACTGCCCCAGTGCCAGCCCTGCAGTGTGGTGGTGATGTATCGTCATCAGGGTGGGGGGAGTTGGGTTCGGTATTGGTTTTCTATATATTTGTATATATTTGTGCATATTGTATATATTTCATTATTTCCTTATTCTTACTATTATCTTTTCTTTTATTGTTACTGTTTCAATAAAGCTGGTTTAGTTTTCTTTTCCAAACCGTAAAGTCTCTCTATCTTCCTTGTTCTCTCTCCTTTTCCCTTTTGGGAGGGGAGAGGGGTTAATAGAGAGCATCTGTCATTTGTTAGTGGCCGGCCCAGCCTCAACCTGTGACAAAACCCAAACAAATTTAGTCATGCTCTGAAATAACTCTTCTGGCTGACCCCATCCTCTGTATTTATTTTTTCCAAACTGGACAGAAAATGAAAGGCTTGCATTTTGGCTCAGTCAAAAAAATCAATTATTTGAACAGCTTCAAATAACAAGTTATTTATTCTTTGCTTTTGCAATAATGCATGGGGTTCAGTTAAGAGCTTAGTGCAGCATTCACTTACCACAATGCACAAAATATAATGCTGACTCAGATTCTAACACTTACAGCCTCAAACTGAGAAACTTTTCTTTTTTTTTTTTTTTTTTTTTTAAGGAAAACAACATGCAAATGAAGGACAGCAGGAGGAAGAGCAGTCTAAATAGTGCCCTTGATTCTGCCTGGAACCATGTTAGAATTTGTGTGATATAAAAGCTATTAAGAATCCTAAAGGCTGGGGTTCTGAGTGTTATTCCACTACCGTGTATCGATTATATCGGCTGAAAAACATATCCAGATCAGTCTAAGCTTTCTAATTTGACAGAGATCTCCAATTCTATTCACAGTGCTTATAGTTCACCTTCACTCTTGGAATCTGTTTGCATATAATAATGATTAAAGTCATCTATATATTGATCTGTATCAATAAATACAGAGATAGATGCAGCATACAACCAGTGCATAGCTATATATATATTTGGACGAATGTGACGATTCTCACTTCTGAGCTCAAAGAGAAAATGATAAATATTAATACTGCCAACAGTGGCCTGAAAGAAATCAGAGCTGTGATTCCTTTAAGCCTGTCTCAAGTTATTAGGTCCCCGCAAGCTCCCGAGCTACAACAGCTCACTCCTCCCATCTAGTGTCCAGAGAATCAACTGCGCAGAAAAGGCATCCAGCTTCACCTACTGTTTAAGGGGAGACCATCAGTTGTGCAGAAGGAAGCTGATCTACGACGCTTCCTTTTGTTCCGGAAATTAAATTAAACTAAGCCAAAATACAATTCCAGCCCTTGAAATACCACCTTGCAGCCCAAGCCTGAGGTACTGCACTTTTAATATGCAGTATTCCCTCCATGAGACGTACTGCATGGAGAGAGGAGCTGCCCTCTCCTTCTTGTGTTACCTGGTAGAAAAGGATTGTTCTGGGATGTTACCACCCCCCAGGTTTCCCCCCAGGTACTTACTAAGAGACAGTGAATGGGGTTTCCTCTCAGATCAGTGTCCGGAGCCTGCAACAAACTCCAGTCTCTCCCTTTATTGTAGGTGATGAAAGTTTTCACTTGGTTGTCAATCTTCTTGTTAGCCAAGAACATCCCCTTTATCCCTGCTACCTAGGAAAAATTGACATGGCTGAAAAATAGATCAAGCTAATGCAGGTTCTGTGTGTGTCTCTCTCTTGCCCTGTCAAACCCAACAGGGGTCTGGTGGCTGTGTCAGTGTGGTAGATGTCGGGGCAAGAATTGCCAAGAAGTATCAAAGGAAGGTGAATTGAGGTGTTGGGGACAAGATAAGACCATCACAGGACAAGATAAGACCATCACAGGTGGAAAGGTGACAAATGCAAAAGAAAGCTTATATTTCAGAATCAGCATGGGAACATGGCAAGATGTCAATAGCATTATCTACAAAGTGACAATCTCTCAACTGTGTAGGCATCCTTCCCCCTGAAAATGTGTACAGGGCAATTATTTGTCTCTTACTCTGCAGCAGCAGGGAACAGCAGCAATTTTGGCCTCACAAAGAAAACAGCAACACACATATAAACTTGCAGTTCAATGCCTCTATTGTCATACAGCTTGCTTAAGACATTTCATCTAAGGATCCCAATGTGTTTCGTAATTATCAGTGTTTCAACAGGTTAACTTGGGGCATAGAAGTATTTCTATTACACTTTCATATTTTGAACCAAAGCAAGACCAAAGTGACTCAAGCCAGAATGCTAGTTATAGAGCTAGCAATGAGATTCTCATCTTTTTTCCTGGTGATTTACCCAACAGCTTTATGCCATAGACCTGCAGGAGGATTTTGTAAAAATGTGATGCTACCAGCCTCACATTGGCACCAAGCCCAAAAGTGTCGTAGTGGGGAGAAAAAAAGTCAACCTCAAACCACAACTCACACTGCAGAATGTTCCCATCTTCTCAGCACACTGAAAATCAATAGCTGCTGCAGCTTGCGAATGAATTTGTTAGGCTGTCATTCTGCAATCTGAGTGCTGCAATAAAAAGGGAAGTGAAATTGGGAGAAGGAGAGGCAAAGTGAGAAACTTTTTGGTTTCCAGCAAGTCTGTTCAGTCATCCACCCCCTCTCTACTTATGATGTAGAACTAGCACACAGAATCATTCATCATGACTTTTTATTCATAGAAATTATTACTTAAACAGCATCATGTGGCAAACGGTTACACAGCAGATTCAGTTTGTTCCAGCTCAACTGATTTAATTACGTGGCTGGATTTGGATGCTACAGCTCCAAAGTGAGTAGGACCTTACTGCATTTTTAGTCACATGCTGTGGGACTACTAGTGTACAGTGCATTGGTACAGTACGTTGGTGTACTTAGTCATTCTGAATAGCACTTTCCTGCTTGAGACATGGCACCAGATTTCATTTGAAGTTATGTAAAGACTTAGACAATGACTTGTTATAATAGGCAACAGTCTTCAAATTAAGTAGTTAACTAATTTATTGTTGATATAAGCATAAAAAGATAATATTTTCAATTTCTTAGCTGGATTGTTTGGTCCCACCCAACTATGCATTCAGGATTTCTTTGTTGTAGTAGAAAGGCACCCTGAAAAGACAAGGGTACTCTGTCTCCTAATGATACTTCATGATACAAGGCTGGAAAAATAACACAGTTCTGCCTTTACTACCAGAGGCCAGAGCCTATAGCTCCATTTGTACTTTTCTTTGTTGTTGTCCTGAAATAGTTGTGTTATACAGTCCCTGTGAAATGCCAGCCATAAATGATTAAAGAGTATTTTATGTATCAGGTGATAAATGTGTTCTGAAATCCTGTGAATTTTTCTTTTTATGATTCTAGTCATGGGCTGGGACTCAGAATTCTTTCCCAAGAAAGCAAAGTGTAAGTTACACTGTCAGTCTTGGGCAGCTTTATCTTAAAAAAAAAAAAGACCACACACACTATACATGTTTGTGTGCTCTCAGTAGGAAGAGATACACCTATTGCATATACACAACCACGACACACACAATGATCTGTTCATCCCTGCTGTCATACAATCATAAAAGAAAAAGACTCATGCAAGTAAGTGCATGACCACCGGCAGTCAGAGAGAATAGCACTCCATCAGCTCCCACACAAGCATTGTAGACAACCCTCACCACCTCGAATGCATTGTGTGCAGATACAAATACTGCCTGCAGTTTTAGAAAGATTCATACAAGACACTCAAACACGCAACTCAAAACACATTCTTCACTCCCCATCACCAACTTCATGCATCAAACATATAGTTCCCATCCAAGATGCATACTGCTAAAAAAAAAAAAAAAAATACCATAGCTATAGACACATCTCCTCACAGTCTGCTGTCACTTCAGGCATGGATTCCCACAGGCAGTCTTGTCTTCCTGCGGACCAGTCCAACTACAGAGCCAAGCAGAGCCATACCATGTGATCGGAGAGGTGCAGGAACTAGAAACGACACTCAGACCCTTTGGCCAGTGATTCTTGCTCTTCCCTTGCTCTAGGAGAAGGTCTCTACGACAGCCCTTTCGTGACTGCAGACCCAGTGAATGCTGAGTCCAGTGTGCTACTGATGAAGTGGCACTGGAAGGTGATGGAGAGAAGAGCCATTCTCATACCCTGCTCTGTCCAACATGCAGAAGGGGGGAATAGTGTCCCTCTAGGAGTGGTCTCCTCATCCTCTACAAGGTCCAGCAGCAGCAGAGCCCATACACTTAAATAACCTCCGAGTGAAAGGCTCCTGACGACTTACAGGAGAAGAGAAGGAGGAACATGATGAGGCACCATGAAAGAACTTCTCTTTTCTCTTCATGCCCAGTGCAATTCCCCATTGAGCAGCACTGAGCAGATTTATCCTTGATGTAGAATCAGTTTAAGAATACACACACACAAACACATTCACTACAACGCAACCAGAAGAACTTACTTCTAACACCTGACAAACATGCATACAGACACATGCACAATAAACAGGTCTTTCTCTGGCATCTTCTCACATAATCTTGCTTTTATAAATACAACAGTCACCACAGAAGGACTCATTTTGCAATCTCTACACTTTCTTTTAATTTATCTATGGAATTTTTTCTTCTCTTGTCTTCCTCTCCATTTACCCCTAGAGCATTCATCACTTTCAACAACTCTACTGGGAGAATCACACTGGATGGCTTTCTGTTCCCTTCCAGCTAGAATATCAAATTGAAAGGAAGGTTTATGCCAGGTTCAGTGTCAGCCAATATTCCTTCTATCTAGATAATCAGCAGATATGATGCTACAAGTCTGATTCCATCAATTTCAATCCAGGTTACTGTGTGGTGTCAGCCTAATAAAACAAAACAAAGGCTTTTCTTTCCCCCTGGGATGTAGGACACCTTTACATAACACAGTGAAACTGCTTCTCAAGCTGACAGTAATAAGAGGCAACAGTTTTTCCATGGGCTGGCAGCACTGCAGAGAGATTAATAGTAAAAATCTGCAAATGACTGAAGTGTCAGTGCCCATTCTCCTACAGTTCATCCGCATTTATGTACAACACTTGGGCTCTTTGTTTGGACAATTCAAAGTGGTTTCCAAGTGAAGGACAGCTGAAGACAAACTACACAGCAGAGCTAATATTCAGATGGTGAAGGGGAAATACAGGAAGCATCTTTGCTTTCAAGAGAACCTAGATCTTGTCCATCGCCTTTATTCTAAACGGTCAGAAAATCCCCTGGAGGAGACCTGAAAAAAGAAGCTGACCCCCAAAACAGCAGCTGAGTACTGAATTTCTACTCAGCTGAGTGCTGTCTCCATAAGTAAAACAGGCAGCAGAGCAAGAGAAGTACAAGGGCACATTAAAAGTCCTATTCTTAAGATCAGTTGTCATAGAAGACAATGTAAATTTGGCATTTTTACAGGTGAGTTTAGCCAGAGCATACTTGTCAGAAAAAGACTCAGGGGTAAAAAGGACATCAAAATGAGGCAGGAGAGTTTTCATGCTCATGGGATAGCCCAAGAAGGTGTATGTACAATCACTTCAGTTCCCAGAATAGTCCAAGCTGAGGAAGGTGACAAAGACAGCTGAAGACTGATTTCTCTCCTTCCTTCTAAAACAAGAGATCAGGCTCTCCAAAATGCAACAAAAATTGGAGAATGATGTTATTCAGAGTGCTGGGAGTGTTCAGAGCCATAGGCTGGACCAATGTGGGTCAGCAGGATTTTGGCTGAGAAACTTAAATAATTCCTCTTAGGGATTGAATGAACTATTCCACCACATCTTCCGATGTATATTTTCCTATGCATGAAAGAGCCATGACCTTTTCCTCACTTGAGAACCTACTGGAGCGTATAGCAGTGAATCTGTTCATAGTATTAGGTTGGGCCTAGACTCAACACTTGTGTAAAACCTGGCCTCGAAACTCAGCTGATCGCACTGAGGCCCTTAAGTAAAAGGAGATAAAACTATGTGTTTAGTCACTTTTTGGCTCTGCTGTTCACATGCATATTACTGATGTGCAAGAATGAAATGGTACTGGCATCACGTGAGCTCCTGAGATAGGAATGAGATATTTGGAGTCATGACATACCTCATAGAGGTCAATCATCACATTCCCCTCCAGCCCTTGACTACTCTTGACATTTTCCAAGGCCAGGGTGAAGTACACCCCTCGGGTGTCAGAGATGTACAGATTGTACGTGTCATTCTGGTTCCACTCTTGTACAGCTGCAAACACCTGATTCTCATCTGTGCTGATAACATGCATGTCCTGAGGATAGAAAAGAGAGAAAGGTTACTAGAGGGAGCTCTGCTCTGTCATTTCCAAGGGCACCAAAGTAATTGTGGAGGAGCAAGGGATATGTTTAGGCTGGAGTTTAATCTGAAACTATACACAACGCTCCTGTAAGTGGATAATTCCATCCAGGAATATTTTACACCAGTTATCTTCCACCAATTTTCAATGCAGTAATTAACTGATGAGGTGTTAATTGAACATTTACATTGGCAGTACAGTGTTATACAGCAGCACTTTTCACCCCCTACTAACACTTTCATTTTAACGAGTACTTTGTTGCGGGGGGGGGGGGGGGGGGGGGGGGGGGGGGGGGGGGGGGGGTCGGTCTATTTGTAGGGTTTGTTTGGTTGGTTGTTGTTTGGGTTTTTTTGGCACCTGAGTGATTCCACTTGTGATGGTGGAATCACAGATATTAAAAATGTGTTTTGCTTGGGTTTTTTTTAAAGACTTCTGCTTCTCACCTAGCATTCAGAAAAGAAATATGCTTGGAAACTGATACAGGGAGCATCTAATGGGTTACATCTGCAGCCAGTGCTGCTGCTGTTTATTATTTCTAATGACAGCGTCAACTAGAAGCCAAGGCACTGCACCACTGCTCTAAACACCCCCCTAAGAAATATCACAGAAAGACAACCCTAATCCTCATTAGATGGAATGAGCAGAATTGCGGTTAGATCACTAGTGTTATGAGTGAGGTTTTGTTTTACTCTGTCTGTTCTGTATGTTACAGCAGGCAGGAAGCAATGAAAAGATTGCATAATTAAAGAAAAAACAGAAACTATTAAACCTGATTCCCTCTGTCAATGCCTGGAGAAATTATTACCCAGTGGAAAAAGCCACCAAGAGAGAGATTGCTATAATGAAATTCCCAGGCTCTATCTGCCCAGCACAGGCACCCCAAGTTCTTTGGTGCCATAAAAATTTGTGGAGGTAGGAAATGAAATGCAGATTTCTTAGCACCAGGTGATTCCCAGAAGATTCAGCTGTTCTATCTGGTTTGGGCAAATATGCCAAAGTTATTCTGCTTCCACGAATCTCTGCCAGGGCTTTCTATATGCAAAACTGGGACCTTTATCAGAAAATATTCTCTTTGGAAGCTGATGCTACTTATTCCTTCTGTCAATAATAGTCTTTGACAATTCATTTTCTCATGGTTTTGTAGGTGTAATTAATACTTCCAGATGGAGCCTTGTAATGTAAAGACAAAAACTAATATAATAAAGAAATTTGATCTATAATTTTGAAAGTGGATTCACTATGAAGTTAAGATTCAGAACAGTTGTTTGTTCATCCAGATCAGAGTATGGAGTGGACGAATATTCACTGGATTTACTTGCTTCTTCGCACTGCAGAAAAATGCATCCCAGAAGATGGGCTGGTTTTCTGAAGGAACAGATTGGTTTAAATCCTCAGGCAAAAGGAAAGGCAATACAAGTCCCACTGCCTTCTAATAATTGTGAAGAGATATCCTCTCTTCGCTCCAGCTGTGCTAGTAGAAGTTACTGCTGCAGCTGTTTGTCAAAGGCCTGTCACTTTAGTCAATCTGTTGTTAGATTTACATAAGTAGGTGTTCCCAACGTGCTTCAGGCAACATTGGCTAGCACAGCTCTAATCTCAAGTTTTGTATATATGCATATACACATGGGCAGACCTCTTTATTTAAACATAGAGATTGTAATAAAACTTGTTTTGTGTGGTGAATGTACAGTTTCATTAACTTACTATTTTAATCAATAGTTTTGTAATAACTAGGGGAGAGAGGTAAAAAGGTATTTTGATCAACACCAAGGAAAACTAAAGACAATTTCATGAATGCTTAAGAAACAAATAAGTTAATTTATTCACTAGATGCTTCCTGAGTTTTGATCACAACACACTGTAAGATGCAAGTCTAAAGAAGATCACAGTGAGGCTGAAGGAATTTATGCCTGGAGAAGCAGAGATTGAAGACAGGATTGGCATAACATACATAGTGCAGGAAGTGAAAAAAGACAGCATTCCAACTGTTTGCCTCTGGGGATCAATTAACTTTTCTTTTTAATATGGCCTTGTCCAATAGATGGAGTAACAACACAAAGGTCTGATAGAAAGGGATCAGTATATTGGCATCAAACAGGTCTTTGAACAACATCAGGAATTTTTTTGTTTTCCACACTGGGAAAATTAAAATTAATCAGCCTATTGTATTCACTTCTATTTTATTTTTTTCAGGAATAATAAAAAAAGACAGCCTTCATCTTAACGTAGAGCAAAAGCCTCATTGCATCTTCCACCACTACACCAGATGTTCATTTCACCTTCCTACAGAAAGGGAAGAGGACAGGAAAGTGAAGCAAGGCACCTTTCTCAAACAGTTGTTGTCATCTTCAGGGGCGCTCTGTGCATCTGTCTACTGAGAGCCTGAGCTTTCCTCTCTCTGTTCCAGCACGTAGTGCAAGTACACTAATATGCAGTTCTACTATCTATCCCATTTGCCTTTCCAAAGAGAAAAGTAAGACCACGATGCTGTGTATGGGTTTGATCCAGAGTCTACTCAAAATGACTAGAGGCCAATGCTTCCCGAATTACTAAACATGCTTCAATTGCCCTTTTTGCACTTGGTCAGGGAACTTTTCTTCCTGGAAAGATAAATAGCAGGGATGTGTAATGCCTGTTTCATCCTGTCAATTACTGGGACTGTCAGCTCTTTTTAAGGTCTGTATTTAAGGATATTTTTATGGTTATTGCTTCTTCCATCAGGATGTGCATCCTGAGGTTGAAAAAAGGTGATGAATTTAAAAGAGGTACTACACACACCCATCCCCCATCAGTATTCAAGAGAAATTGCTTGGCTTACTTCAGTATTGACAGATGTCTGCCCAGTTCATTGGTCTAAAATGAAGTGAATGTACCCCGTGCGTACATTTATGGTGATTATCGTGAGGGATGTTACACAGTCTGTGACAGAGCCCAGATTGTGGTGCTGTGGTACAAAATAAACAGTACCAACCCACAGATCAACGTCACTACAGAAATTAACAAGTCTCAATAGAGACTATTTACAGGGCTAACACAACTTGTATGCACATACGCAGACATCTTCTTGCATGGGAGAGAGTTTCCAGTTCATTAGGCCTTTAATCAAACTGGCTACCAGGCTATAAATGCCAACAAGAAGAATATTTTAGGTCTGATTTGCTGTAGCCCATTCGTGCTTGAAGCAGTTGTATCACCTGCCAAAGCTGCCTGCTGTCACACCCCTCCAGTTTAGGAAGACTGACACGCAGAGACAAAAAACTTGATATTTTTGTCTTCAAATCCAGAAGTCGCTTAGTACTGTTTACCATATTTGGTCCCTCTTTCTTAGCTGAAGGAGATAAAAGTGAATTTAGGCATAAAAGAAGCTGTTTGCTTCAATTCCTTGAATAGTATAACACTTTGTGCATTTTTAATAAAGGCAGCTATCCTGCTTTGATAGCAGCCTCCTAGACAGCCACAGCTCCACCATAGCTCCTTCCAAGCCAAACGTAGCTCTTCAGTCTTTGAAGATATTCTGAGATTGTGACAAAGCAACTTATCTCCTTAAGTATCTGCCTTTTTCATTGGGTCAAATAACACGAATGTATTGCTCCAATTCCTGTTCTCTGAGAATACGTTGCAATTTAACTGTAGTGCATTTTCCCCGGCTTTCCACAGATCTCTCTGAGAAGGTGGACAGTTGGAAAAATAAGCTTGGGGTAAAGGAGACAATCAGTTCAAAGCAAGCAGTCTCTCTACAGATGGTCTCAACCAGCTGTAAATGACGATTTTGATGTGGGTGTTACAATAACCATGCTAAAAATGCAACTCCTTTGCTAAGGGCTACTTCAAATAACACCTATTTAAATTTTATCTGAATTGACAGAGTAATTTCTTCCTGCTTCGACAGAAAGTTTCAAATCAACCTATCTTTAAACATGACTATTTTGGAGTACACTACAGGTCTCCTGTGTCAGAGCCAAGAATATATCATGGCTTCTGGCAGGGTCCTCAATGTCCTGTAACCTGGGTTTTCAGTTGAAGCCGACAGGAGCAAAGGGCAGAACATCAGAGTAGGTAAGGTATGGCACTGAAGGCCTGGGTTTGAGCTGAAGTCTAATTATATGAAGGTCACCCAGTCAATCCACTACAAACAAGTCAGTGGGCTGAGGAATCAAAGACAGCTAGTTGTGATATTAGCCAAATTATCTCTTTGAATATTTCCACCTACAAAATCTGCTGCACTTTCAACTTCAAGGAACAGGCTGACCTTACACTTTCCTTTTTTCCTTTTGACAATCCTTGCTTAATTTCTGGGAATGTATTTGTCTCCACATATTAGACCTCACATAGAATCCACAAGATCATTTGCTACCTCTGAGCTTAAATTTCATTTAAGCCAGTCTATATCAAGAATGAGAAGGCCCGAAAAAAAATTCCTCTGTCTTTGTTAAGAAGCCGTCAGGACTCAGCTGCAAAATGGTGATTTCTTCAAAACGGAGCTAACATTTTATATAGGTCTTTTAAAAAATTCAGCTCCAGAAGGCAGCAATAGCCTTTCAAGCTCCAATGCTAATTCACCATTGTTCTTAATTAGGGAAGATATGGAGGAGACACACAAAGACATCTCTTTGCTTGGTTCCCATTAAAATCTGCTAATGAGGCACAGCACAAAAAGCAACTAACACAGGAAAGGGAGAGGAGAAGGGCATTTTAAGACCAAAAAGAAAAAAAAAAAAAAAAAAAGTCCCCTCCAAAACTTAATTAACTAATCATAAAGAAATGGTAATTGACATGGGCTGTGGTATCTGTCTACATTTCATGCTGATGTCCTTGACTAGTCAAAGTGCTGACTTTGTTTCCAGTCCTTTCTTGCTTGCAAATGTTCTGTTAAAGAAGAATGACGTTTTCACTCATTACATGTCATCCTGCAGTTACTTGTGTTGGCTTCAAGAATTTCTGTGCAATCAAAATATCCGTAGGTTCATATGGGCAGTCCAGCAACAGAAACCTACCTTGGGCAAGGAGTACTTTGGCAGCTTCATCTGTGCAAATGCATTCCTCCTATAAGAAACGTAATAATGTGGTCTTCCTCCTGACGTCAACTATGAGAGAAGCAGGAAAGTTATCTTCAGGATTTTTTGAAATATGTTTTTTCTATTATCAGGGAAAACATCAAGCAAAAGCTGCCAAGGGAAATACCACAGTGTTGGTGGCAATAGCTTAAAACTGCAGCACTATTACAGTTGATGAACAAACATTGATCCAACCAACAGTGGCTGAAAAAGAAAGCAAGGGGAATCCCATTTTCTGAAAAGAGAGACAAAGGCCAGAATTTCAGGCGAAACTCTAGGGAAAGTGAAGTCCTGGCTTCACTTGGGCCATTATGTCACCTGCTGATTCCACAGCTCTCCTCTGCCTTACCACAAAGCAGTCTGTTCTTCATTATCTGCAGAGCTGCCATGTAGGCTGTTGGTCAGATCAGCAGATTGGCAGACATAATGCTTGATTTCTATTTCTGCTTCCAGCTTTGGTTCCTGTGGGGCCCTGTACAAGCCTTTATATGAATCTGTTACGAGATCAGCTAGGCATTCACAGCACTTGAAGGCAGGAGAACATCAGTTGATTTGGTGTTTCTGTGCATTTGGCCATTTATTTAAGTGCCTAAATACTGATGGCAAGACCTTGAAAATGCTGGATTAGAGCAATGTGAGGTTTCATTTTCTACCACCTAGTAAAGGGGGGTGGAGCAGGGAATAGAAAGAAAAAAAAAGCTGTCAATGTTATCTGGCTTCCAGTGCTGCTGAAGTATAATCAATGTTTGTAAAGTACTTTGAAATCCTTGGATGAAAGATACTGAAGAACAAATATTCCAAGGTATTCTCCATGCATAATTTTGCTTTAATTGCCTGATATCTTGGCTTACCAAGACTTTTCTTTAGTAGTAAGTGTTTTAAAATGCACTGCAGTATAAAATGCGAGATATACAGAGGCTAGGCTCATACCAGATTAAGTAAAATAATAACTATTTCTTATTCTAAAATTCTTCAACAGTTGGTTGAGTTTTTTTGTGGGTTTTTTTTTTTTTTTAGGGAATTGGACAAAAGTTTGGGAAGGCAGGCCAGAAGTATTTATGAGAGAATGTGAGTTTGTAAATAAAACACAGTGTAGTGGGAGAAATAAATTCACAACCCCTTATCCTCATACTTTTGAGCCTACTAATTCTCATTCTAAATGCTTTAGTTGCTGGAAAGCTAGATGGAGCTCAAGGAAGGTAGGGAAGGCTAGGGGAGGGTGCTCAGGGTGTTCAGCTATTCTTCCAATTCTTTACTGTCTGGTATAGGGCTATTCATCACCTGAAGAACAATGCCTGGGATAAGGCAGGTCCAGCATCAGCCACAGCTTGTTATTTAGCTGTTCCCTTGCCAGCCAGATACATCCACACATACATGCAACCACTTGAAGAGTCCCATTCTAAATTACCAGCCAACAGTGAATTCATTGACTACTTTGAACAAAGCAGACATTGTTTCCAAGGATTACAATATCATTATTTCATACCTGTAAGTGTCAATTATTAATGATTGGCAAGTACCTCTTTACCTGCTATATTTATTTCTGTTTAAGAATCCTTAAGGATTAAAATAGGAGCTTTCCAAATCTAAATATGACATGATACCTTCTCAAACTGCATTATGAACATGAATACACAAAGTTGTGCAAAGTCCCATTGGGCATTGAAGAGAACACCGTAAGAGGCTGCGTCTCTTCACATGCTCCTCTACACTGTGCAGCTAGCACAAATGTGGAACAAAGCCAAAGTTTGACAGCACTGGGAACACTATACAACAGTTTATAGACAGAAAGAGAAACACATCAAAATACAAGGGCTATCCAGAAAGGCAGACAATCTCTCCAGCATTGACTTCAGAGGAGGCAAAGGAGTTGGCTTCTCTGCAGTGTGTAATAACAACGGGTCAGAACAAAGAAGACCAGCAAAGACCACAAAACCAAGGCATCAGTGGTGAAGTTACAAATCAATTCACATATGAAGAGAAATTCCCCAGCTCCTGTGTCACTCGTGTCACAAACATACAGTTGTTCTGAAATGAATGGCTGAACAGCGACGTGGCGCCTGTTTTCCTTACCACATAAACATTTCATTTATGCCTCAGACACACTAGGCACAAAAGCTATGCTGAAGCGTATGTCCCAGATGTATTTGTGGATGATTTACTGGTGTTTATGACTGAGTTCATTAACTCAAGGTAATTAGCTATCAACTCACCCCATTTAAAATATGTCTTCTCTCTTCCCTACACCCCCAAGCATGGCAGAATATAAAGTCTGGAAGACCAGTTTAGTCCTAATGATTTCCAGTTCACCTCCATGTTACCTGCAATTCTGTTGTTATTTTTGTCCTCTTCAGCTGCTATTAAATGGACACTGGCAGCAGCCTAATGAAACCCACAGCAGTTCAGATCTATTCACCAGCTCTCACCTGGAACACAGCTTGGCTGAGTACATCTCATCTTCAGCCTTTTCACTATAATCACAACTGAGGCATAACAATAAAGCCTGATTACTCCTTCTTTGGTTCTTTCCCTGAATCCCTCCCTCCTTTTCTGTTTCCCTCATGCTCAAAAAAGCTTCAGTCTACTCCCTTGTAATAGCAGATGATTGACACATCACTTCAGGCTGGGGGGTTACAGCAGTAATCCTAGAGTGCTGATGAGATTGCAGGAGTACCACAGAGCACTCCAGTACATATGGTGAATGTTCCAGACAGGAACTCTATGACCTTACAGTGACAAGATACTAGAGGTAAAAGGAACAGCATTAACATTGTAATGAACTGCTACAATCCACTCAGTGCATTTATTATCTGGATCCCGCGTTGTCTGATTAGTTGGGAGCTAACACACACGCACACACATGCAAAGGAATGGAAGAGAAAATAATATAATATAGAATAACAGAATATAAAAGAATAGAATAAATAAGAGAAGAGGGTGTTCTGCACCTGAACAAAGACATAATCATCCTGGACTATCAGGGAGTTATGGTCAATATAGCCTGGAAAGGGTTTGCTGCGAGTGGCTTCACTGCAGTTCTGCATCTTGCAGGTGATGTATTGGGCATCTGAAAGGAAAAGAACAAAATCAAGACACTTGAGATCCTGTGCACGAATTCTTCCTACTGTCACAAACCTATTTGCTGAGGCAGCATTTCTGCTTCTCAGCCTCACACGACATGAAGTGACACCATCCATTCAACATAACACAACAAAACAAATCTTTCACTTACATCCCTCATAAATCCACCCTCGATTACCTTCTTCCTTTAAGTTCCTTCCCTCTCCACCTGCCTCAGCCTCCCTTTATTTCTTTCATTCCGTCAGAGCTATACATTGCTCCTTCATACCAAGAGACAGCCCAGCACAGCTGATCCAATTACTCCATGCCACTTTTGTGGTTCCATACTGGAAGTAGACCAGAGGCAACATTTGAATGTGGCATAACGTAGTGCTTGTGGCTCAGGTCTGACAGAAACCTAGTCAAGGGTGTATCATTCAGCACTGTTACCTGCCCTGATGAGTTTACTCGAATGCTACCCCGGCTTGAGCTTAAAGCAAGGAACTGAGTGAGGGAACAACAGAGCTGTGAAGGACCCTATGAAACTACACGTTTGAACAGCTGTGTCTGTGCTGCAGGACAGATACTCCCTGTGCTGAGCCTCTACAGTTTCCCTGTCATCTCCATGGTGTGTGCTTTGCTGTAGAGCATGACAGCTTCTCCATGATCACATGCTGAGTTTATTTAGAACATGGCCAAGGTCCAGAGCATACACAGGTATGGGACACCTGTCCATCATGTCACCACTAAGAACACTTTCCACGGTGCACCTCTGTATTTCCTACAGCACTTTTACACTCTGCAGAGTAATTCAGATCACCTTGGAAAGTAATTAAGACCACCTCCTGTTCAGGGGCTTTACCCGCTTCTCTGTTGACAGTGTAGGTATATGCACTCTGGCAGACCCAGGCAGTAATTCCTGAATCACTCTCCTGAAACGAGAGGCCTTAGCAGTTTCAATCAGCAATATGTTTCAAGATGCAAATGCAGACCTAAAGTCATCTCATTCACTGTCACTGTATGGGATGTCCTCATCTCCTATTCTGAAGCACTGTGGGGTGCTCATCTCAATCCATCAGCTGAAAAAAAACAACTTTAATTTCTTCATGGTGGTAATTTATCCTAGAATACAGAAGCAGATTCTTAGTACTCAATTTGGGTCTTACAGATAAATTACGAAGTTGCACTTTGTTTAATGACAAAGCTGATTTACAGGAAGAAGGATTTTGGGTTTTTAGCATTAGCACTTACATGACAGAAACACTACATGGCATTTAATGTTAGAACTACTTCTAGTCTTTTTCCTCGTTGGAGAAGCGCAGCCCCTTGTTTGATGTAATTACCACCTTCTGATTAGAGAAGTTACATTTTACACTGAAATAGAAATGGCTGGATTTTTACTATCACATATTTAATCTTGGTTTTAATTAAAATCTATCATTTGACATTTCTTTCCTTTCTTCTAAGGGCTGTTGATTTCTGCTTGAAACAGACATGCAGAGTAAAGAACCGTCAGGAAAGTTTGATGAGGGATGATTTTACCCTGGCATTTGCAGAGTTCTTGGAATATATAAAGTGCTAAGTATTATCAGTCACCGCAATTTATAACATCTTATGCTTTCTCAGCACACTGCAAAACATTAATTAATACAGCCTGGACAGCATGATCAAAATGCATTTTCCTTCAGAGGGACAGGATTTTTTTCCACATTAGCCACGAGAGGGCAGGGAACGACGTAACTTCTAGCCTGCCCATTCCAGTGCACTCGGGAAAGTTCCCTCTCAGAGCTGTTCAGCCCTCTGTCCCTCTGCTCCCAGGAAGGAGGGGGGCAAGGGGCCTAGAGCCACCCCATAGTACTGTGTGGTACAGTATGTCCCCTCCTTCTCATAAAACAGAGAATGGACATGCATCTCTTCAGCTATAACACAACCAATTCCCAATCCTCATGTTTAATTCAATCGATTGTATCATGAAGGACAGCCCCCCCCCCCCCCCCCCCCCACCTGCCCCCACACTCATAGAATAGTTTGGGTTGGAAGTGATCTTTAAAGGTCATCTAGTCCACCCCCCTGCAGTGAGCAGGGGCATCTTTAGCTAGATCAGGTTGCTCAGAGCCCCGTACAACCTGACCTTGAATGATTCCAGGGGTGGGGCACCTACCACCCCTCTGGACAACCTGTTCCAGTGTTTCACCACCCTCATTGTAAAAAATTTCTTCCTTATACCTAGTCTAAATCTATGCTCTTTCAGTTTAAAACCATTACCCCTTGTCCTATCACAACAGGCCCTGCTACAAAGTTTGTCCCTGTCTTTCTTATAAGCCACTTTTAAGTACTGAAAGGCCACCACAAGGTGTCCCAGAGCCTTCTCTTCTCCAGGCTGAACAACCTCAAGTCTCCCAGCCTGTCCTCACAGGAAAGGTATTCCACCCCTCTGATCATTTTTGTGGCCCTCCTTTAGCCCCACTCCAACATGTCCATGTCTTTCCTGTGCTGAGGGCTTCAGAGCTGGACACAGTACTCCAGGTGGGGTCTCATTCTGTCTCAAGAAGGTTCTTGAGTGAAATACCTGGCAATCAGGAGCTTAAACAAAGCAGCATCCATTGAAATGACTGTACCCACCACCCCCTGAGCTCTTGGTGTGACTGGGAGTCTTTTCATACATGGGATTGAATCACCCAGCATAGAGCTATATAGGATCACAACTCTGTTTCCCACGTTGTTTCCTCCCCCACACCCCCCATTTCCTTTCACTTCCACTGTCTGTCTGGGACACACTAAGAGGAGACTGCAGTGTCTTCTTACTTCTCATGCAAACAGGTTATCTATCCTGACCACAGGGAGGTAACAGGATGGGTGCTGCTGGGATCAGCTAGCAAAGAAGATTAGGGAATCTCCTCCACAAGAGATTTAAAGAGCAGGCCAGTTTGACATCCATTACAGGTGACAGAAGTTTTTTCGATCCTGTTTTAACGGAGGAATGGGGACTATGTCTATTTCTGCTGTGATCGCAGGAGTCTGTGCAGCAGTGATTGTACCATTGATGAAGATTTACTAAGGCAATTCCTCTGAACTTTTACAGTGCAATTCTCCACGGCTTCAATTCTAAAATGCCAGTAATAACTACTAAAGGGCAGAGCACTGAAATTGCTTAAGCGAATCTCCCAAACAGCCAAACCCTGAGATGTGCACACCAAGAAAAGCTCCCTCTGCTATGGGAGACAGAAGAAAAAACAGGCTTCTTGCAGTGCCTGGATCCCTCTTTTTTTCCTAAGGGAAGTTTTGCTGTGCTCACATTAACTCAAAGATTTTGTTTCAGCATTTGATTCTCATGGACATTTTATGTGATTCCATTGGCAGAGCTTTGTAATTTAGGATTAATTAATGTCAATTAATGTATTCAGTTTCTAAGCTCTGGAATTAATTTCATTAGTTTTTCTGCACAGATGTTTTCCCTGCCATAGGTAATTAGGACGTTATGCTTTTCATTTCCAGAACCCTCACCTCCAACAACAGCTGCTGTTTTTAATATACAACAACAAAGTCACACTGTGCCTGGAGAGAAGAACATAGCAACTCCCAGCACTTACACCCCCAGACACTTTGATTTTGACAGGTTTAGACACCTAGAGTAGGATTCTTCTCAGCGAATGGCAGCTATTTCTAAAGAGAAAGTAAGAAAAGTCACAGAACAGAAGAATGGAGGAGACAACTTGTAAGGGAAACCTCTGACAAAATTCATCCGTTTCAGTGGTGAAACAGAATTGCAAATACTAACACATAGCAAAAGTTAAGAGCCAGGGGGACCCCGTGCTATGAAATATTTTAGTCTTTTCTGTTTAGCTTGAGCTCCGTGCTAATATGTTCTCAAGGGAAATGCATCCAGCCTGTCCCAGAGACATTTCTTGGCTCAGTTGGTGGAGACAGAAGGTCATTGGTGTTACTGGAGGTTGGTGAGCCTCTGCAAAAGTACACAGGAGAGTTTCAAATGCCTTCCTAAAGCAGAGTAGGTCTTTCTTCAGGATACCTTGTTGCTGAGTGTTATTTTGGATCACATCAAACTCTAGTATCAAATTTGGACACATCAAACTAATACCCACTGCTTTCTATTCTAAGCTTGCATGTGTATCTTTTGAAGACCTTATTTGATCACAATGAGAGTCAGAGAAAATATTCATTGTACTCGCTGCAGATGTATCATTTTTATTTTTCTTGTCTTTAATTCATTGAGAAATGTGTCCTTTTCTCTACAAATAAATCCACTAAGGACAAATCAGGAGTTTATGCAAAGAACATCCACATAATCTATGACTTGTTTGTCTTCCAGATTTACTATGGAGTATCCCAGTTCATTACTAAGCACCTTAGACATTAGGGATAGTTTCTGCTTTTGAAGGATGACTGGCATCCTGTAACTAATGAACCATAAGAACATGGTGGTAACATATCTCATTGAAAGACCCAGTCCTGTAATCCCTTTCCAACAGTGACTACTAACAGAAGCCTAGAAAAGTTTTTAACAATTTGTCCAGGTGCCTTGGTAGTCCAGGTACACCTTCACCATCTACAACCTCCCATGGCAATGAGTTCTACAATTTAATTAAACGTTCTCCCATACTTTAACCTTTCTACTCCTTTTCTAAGAAATACACAGAATGATTGTTCTTTATCCATTTCCATCTGGTCTGAATGTTGATTTGTGAAATGTTTATGATACAGGAATATATTCACAACTCTCCAGGTCTCAGCAACTGCAAAGCAATTAACCAGTAATGAAGATCAGTGAAATGAAGCCATCCCATTTACTAACTACTCATAATCTGTTTTTATCCTGCTGCTACTCTTTCTTCATTGCATGTCAGAGTCAGGAATCTTTCTTTACAGCAGGAAGTACAACCTCTCCAATTTCCGGCATAAGGATAGAATTAGAGAAACTAACAGATGTCATTCTCCAGGAGAAATACGAATCATGATCAGGAAAAAGTACTAGCCACAATCAGGAAAAAAAAATGACTGCAAAAGTTTAGGGGACTATGGGAATCAATTCACCACTTTAGCTATATTAGTAAAAGACAGTCAGGCTAGGTTGCCTACTAGTTTTTTTCCACAGCAGTGATTATTTTATTCTTCCTAGCAATGTTCTGTGAAAACAGAAATTAAAGACCTAGCACAACTTTAGGATTCAGACACCATTGGCCAGATGCGCAGTCCCTGTTGATCAGCAAGAAGAGCATGCCTGCTGACCCCAGGTGAGGCTTTGGACTTACCTGCAATCACAGCAGCACCTAAATTACCTTTCAATGAAAAAAGTTGCTGTATAAATCAGGACAGCAGAAAAGCAAAAGTAAAATTTTGGCCAGCATGTTAGAACACCCCTTAGCTTCTTTCATTCACACTTTAAAAAGAAAATAATTACACATATTAAAAACTTTACTCAAAGTCAAATGGCACCTATCTAAGCAAGTGCATATCTCATAAATGTAGCAGTTGGTTTTCTTGACATGCGTCCATAGAAACGGTCACTTAGAATCCTCTGAGTCAGCTTTGCCATCCTCCAGAGGGCCAGTGGGTATCTAGTTAGTCTCCAAACGCATTGTAGGAATCCATCTTCCTAATTCTCACCAACAGCCTGGATTCCTCAGTAGGCATCACCTGAATAAAAATCACCTCCCATGTCAATTAGCTTGAATCAGGCCTTACCGGGATAACCCTCCATAGCCCATTAATTAAGGATCTTCCTGGACTTGTGTATTCTTTATAAACCTAAACCCCACACATCATTAAGTTTATACACCTTCTGAAAGAACTTCAAGCTGTGTTTGAGCAAACCTAGATTTAACTTCCACCAGTCACTCTGCCTGCTGACTATGCTGGTGAATGTAACAAAGACAAGCTTATCGTGTGGTTAAGAACTGTAGGGGATTAATTGTCTTACTGGGGTGTTGACCTGAAACCAGGCAAAAAAATTCCACAATTCCTGCTGACTTTGCTGGCTCGCCTCTGATCCCGTTCCAAAATCAAAGTGGAACACCAGGGACACCCAAGTGTACAAATGGAAATGCGAGATAAGGTTCATATGAACTTCTTCCAACCAGAAAAATCAGTTTTACCACTGTGCTCTCGGTCCCAGCTTGACTCGGATTGGGTCTGAAGCCTTTAAAAAATAAAATCATCACATTTGACAAGATGAAAATTTGCTTGGTGCTCTCCAAAATACACACAACAGGATTAAAAACAAAAAATGACTATGATTAGCCATGTAAATCTGTCTTCATCAATACAATTAAACTGCACAGTCTCTACTCAATTTTTTTATCACTACCTGCACCCTAGTTTGATGAGACACAGTGTGTTCAGAAGGAGTCCAGATTGTTCTGGATCCTGAGGGGAAAAAAAAAAAAAGGTATGGAGAATGTGTGCTCAGGTACAACATTGCTAGTCAGATCCTCAGCGGGTGTAAATCAATATGCCAGTGAAGTTATACTGATTTATGCCTGCTAAGAGACTCCTCTTTTGGTCCTTGTAAACCTTTTACATTATGTATATAAACACAATAAATAAAATGCACAGACAGACCATAATCAGGGAGCAGAGACAGAGTTATTGGTGTTCTAGCAGGGAAAGCCCAATACTAAGGTGGTTGCTGACAGATGTTCACAAATAACCCTGCCAGGGAGACGGGCTAACACTGTACTCTGCTGACATTTCTACTTCTTCCACCTAAAGCTGCAGTTGTACTACTCAGCTTCTGCTCGAAGAGATACGGGCACAAGAATGAGGTGGTTTTTCTTATTTGTACTGAGTTCAGCAGGTTTTTGCTTAGTTCTTATATTTCCATTTCATGATCTTTCACTTCATTGTACAGATTGTGTGGTTGTTTCCATACCACTCCCCTTCCTTTCCTTCTTTCTCCCTGCCTTGTTTTGGCAAGTCTACCTTCTCAAATTTAATCCCTTTATTGAATTTTTACATTTGGTTACCTCTCAAAAGAGAGTTTCCAAACAAAGTATAAGTAAATGCAAGAACATTAAAAAGAGAAAACACACAAAAAACTCCAGAAAAATTATTTGCAAGTTACCCTTAGCTTGAAAAAAAAAGTATCTTTCTCACTTCTCTCCACTTCACCCCGTCACCCCACTGGCAGTGACACACCTGTTTCATTCCAGAGAAGAAAGGTTTTTTCTTCCATTGGAGGGTCATGGTTACCTCATCCAGGAAAAGGAGACTGATTTAGGACTTAGAAGAAGGCTCTAGTAGCCAAGACACCTGAATATATGAAGTTGGTCATGGCAACTAGAATAATGGACCGCGTGCACACTCTTAGCCTGTCTCAGTCTCAAAAACTTGTGACCTGCAGCCCTATCAATTGTCTTCTGGCAAAAAATGCTGTGATATGTTCCAAGGTTACTGATCTCAGCTACCCACCATAGTCCTCTGCCAGAGATCAATGCTCCCAAGAACAATGGACAAAACAGAGCATGCACTTTCTGAAAATCCAACACATTTTCTTATATTTCCAGTGAGCTGAGCTGGGGACCTCCTGATTCATGAGCAGAAGTTTCATCTGAATGACTGGTTTGCAAGAGGGCCCACCACTGGCTGAAGGTTTTGATTCCACTGCTATATTTACACCAGTAGTTGCTGTATTAACACTAGCAGTTCTGTCACTGCCTAAACAGAAAAACTGAAGTTGTGCTGCCTCACAGCTAAGCCAATATAAGTGCTTAGAATCAGTTACTAGAGCTCGGTTGATGAACAGTAATTTGTTATTCCACAATTCTTTACCAGTGTGCCTGACTCCCCAGTGAGGCCAGTTTCATCTACCTATTTCTTTCGGGTTCCACCTTAAGAGCTGTAACAAAGCTTATTAATTTGTTAAGCACTCAAGAAGTCCTTTGCAGAAATGTGCTATAGCTGTGCAAAACATTCTTATTACAGCCCAAGAACTCAAACAAGACCATTCAAGGCATTTGGAGCATGACACTTTCTCTGTCCACCATGAGGTGAACATCCCTCAAAAGCATCACCAGAATATAGCTCCTTAAACCTCAATTGTAGTGCTTCATCTCAATGACCTCAAATTCTTAATGACTTATAAAAGTAATATTTTGTGCTGAAATAGACACTATTCTGTTTGAATATTTCATTCTCATTTAGCATGTCCCAAGAAATAGAAAGCCTCATGTTCCCAGCCTTGCCGCCATGTTCAGGTAAGTGAAATTGAGAGGAGAAATAATCATCAGAGATCACAAATGACAAGAACTAGCAATAATACATTCTTTCACTTCTACTAATCTTGCATATCTTGAAAGGGAAAGACCTTTAAAACTTTATGGTTTCTATCACAACTGTTTCTTTTCAAAATTCATCTTCCAAAAAAATCTTTCATGCTAAATTTCAGTGAGCTAAAAAACCGATTACCTTACAGTCAGCTTTTCAGACAGTTTTTAAATTTTTGATGACAAAATATACATTTTAAGTAACACCACTGCATGAGGAAGTATAATTCAAGGGAGAATTTTACCCATTTTTAAAGGGATTAATTGGCTGCATCATTAATACTTACATATTGCAAATGGTAAAAATCTGCTTGTTAAGTTGCAGCACAGCTGCTGTTTACAGAGGAAACAATATGGAAGTACAATGATGAGATCTATGGCAGCCAGGCTTTAGGTGTGATGCCTGCCTGAGGCAATCCAGTGTTGTGGGAAAGAAATCCATGGAGGAAGACCTGCAAAGGCAGTGGAGCTCAAAGATAAAGCTTGAGGAAGCATGGGTGGGAGGAGAAAAGGCCAGCAGGTGGCTTAGGGTGCCTGAGAGAATTTACAGCCAATTAAGAAAATATTTTGCAGTTGCAGGTAAAGGAGGCTCCTGGAATGGGGAACAGGATCTCAAGAGGCAAAGCAAGGAGGGAGAGAAGCTGATGAAAGTGAAGGACAATGATAGGATAAGCAATAACAGTGAGGAAATACACTTAGGCTGGTCATTAAAAGGTTTCTAATGTAAAAGAAATGAGGTATTTTCAAAGGTAGCACCTGAGGCAGAGTATCCCTAGTCTGTTGAAACTGTAGAGCTATGAACAAGGTGATGCTATGTTGCCCACGTTTAGCCTGTACTTGGGGCTAAACTGTAACAGTCATTCTATCACCTGACAACCCCCCACCAGCCAGGGAGGGGAATCAGGAAAAAGGAGAGAAGACCCATGGGTAGAAGTGAAACAGACTTAGTGAAACACCACTGATACAAACAGAGATACACAGAGTTATACTCCGTCAAGTGAATACCCAGTCATCACAATCAACCAGAGAACAGTCCTTGAGATAGAGGAGGAGCCCCACAGGAGCTCCCTCTCCTCAGCAAACCTTCCCCCTTTAACCATGACATTATGGTGTGGGCTACCCCTGTAGATAACTCATGTCAGCTGCCCTGGCTGACTTGAAACTGCTGATGGCCTGCCCAGCATGGCTGGGCTGGGATTCTGTCCCAGGCAAACCAGTACCTATGTACTGTGTGAAACAGCAGCTAGAATCTGTGACCCAGGAACTTCGCTCCAATGCTGTGTTCCCATGAACAAAAATCACATAGGAAGAAAGAAAAGTGCTGTATTTACTAACTCAAATTACTGCTTATCACCTATTCTTCCTTACCATGTTCTCGGCTCCTTTCACAGCCTGTTATTACCAACTTTTTGCCTTGCTGGAAAGACTACTTTTCTGACAGACCTGCCTCAGAACAGTCAAACCCCTCATATCAAATGAGTGGATCACTGAAGAGAAGTCAGATTTCCATCATGGTATTGTGTGGTTACAAGAATATGTGGGCAGTCCAGAACACCACAATATTTGGAAGCTGCTGTACTTACAACCATCCACTGTCTTTGCCTCCAGGTGCACGAGATCAGGCTCTCTACCAGACCCCATCATAGACCTGTAGAAGACAGATTGATACAAAGGCATGAAAAACAACAGAACTCATGAATGTCTGAGATATTAAGTCCACAGGAGATCTGTTTAGCTGGACCTAAACTCACACTCACAGTTAAGAGTTGATAATTTTGAAAGCATTTTTGAGTTTTCCCTAAATAAACTTGAAAATTCAAAAGAAAGTCTACCATTTTATCGAATCAATGCCATTGTACTTATGAGTTCTTTATTTCTGGCCCCTTTATTTCACTTCTGTCCATCTGGAGACTTGTTTCTGTTCTCCTTGGTGCCTGACATTTTGATGTGTATCCTGGTTTGGTCAGAAGGATGCATTTCAGTTCTGGGTGGGATACAGAAGACTTTAACTGATGGGATGATAGTGTTTGTCAGCATACTAGTTATAGATGTTCCTTTATATTGGGCATTTTATGCACAATTGCTTAATTGACATGCTTAATGTTCAATATTCCCTTACTAATTACTAAATTTTAAAAACCCATTTCATCTTGAGACGTTTTATCACTTCTGATCTAATAAAAAGTGTTCCATTAATAAAAGAAATGTCAGATTGACTCAGAAAATGACTGTTTGTTCACTCTGAATTAACAAGCAACATAAAGACATTGAGCACTGCAAATAATGGGTTTACGGACTCAAGCTTTGTGTCCATTGTTGAGGTTGCCCTGGACTGGCACTGCTGGCCTCAACAGCTCCCTGGGACAGTCCAAATGGCCAGTGGTTTGATGGACAGTCTGAATTATGGCAGTACTATTTGCAAGTATGTTTCAATCCCATTGTACAGCAGCCTCAGCAGCATCTCTGACAATCAATATCAGCCTTGTTTCTGGTCTTGGTCCTATCCAAGTCACAACACTAGATTAAGGTTAAGGTTTAAACAACCAGTTTCTTGTTAGCCACCTGACCTCCAAATTAATAGATGCATGAGGGAAGAGAAACATTCATTTCCAGTGACAGACAAATTAGATACTCTTCTGTTCAAAGCCTCATTACTTTTCAGGAAATCAAAAGTGAGGTTCAAACAGTGATTTAGACCTTAATTCAGTTCCCACTGGCTGCAACCAGAGGCAGCTCCAGCCCTTAATCATCATGCGCATTAACTAATAACCATTATAAAAATGTTAACAAGACTATTTGTGTCCTGATTAATCCTTAGCTTTGCTAGACAAAATCTGTAACAATTCTCTAGCTATAAAAGGTTTCGATTTTTGTTCTGCTTTGCTGGGGACCGGAAGTTTCAGAAAAGACTCTGAACAGCGTTACTTTCACCTCCATTTTTAATAACACTTACGGCAAGCTCTTTTTCTTCTAAACATTTAACTTCCATTAAAAATCTCAACTGCCTAATAATTGACACCAAGTTGGTGGGAAGGGAGTACCTTCCTAGGGCATTTTTCCTTTACCTGCTGTCATCAGCAGATTTAGGGCCAAAATGCTGGGCCTGCTAGTTGCAATTCAGTTCAAGATAGACAGATGCCAGTAACAAACAGCTCTAAAAAACTGCAGAAGGTCTAAGCTTGTAATTTGGCATATCTCCTTTTTATTCTTGTTTATTCAAGCAGGCTTTAAGCACACCTGGAACTGGGCTATTGCAGAAGACACAATACAGATTTGTCAGTGCATTCCTCCTCCTGACCCCACACAGCCCCATGGGGATGTGAACTCTCCAAAGAAAGAAGGATTATATTCCATGAATTTGAACACTTTGTCTCTGAAGAGATACGCAACAATGGTATTCATCCAGTAAAGAACTTATTGCCCTAGTTAAAGCCTGTGAGTCTACAGTCAGGTGCTTTGGGACTTTCTTCCTCACAGTGCTATTCTGACCCCAAGAAACACCTCTATTCCATCTTCTCAGGCAAGACAGCTAATTCGGAATGAGAAGTCTTACTGATTGATGGGACGTGATTGTCACTGTTGTTTTCACTTGTGATACGAGCCATAATTTACATCAAACTCTTCAATGCCTTACGACCAGCACATAAATATCTGGACCCACCAAGATCTGAAAGTTAGAAGGCTACAGCTGTAGTAACCTGTTACAACTTAGTCTTACACTACGACAGCCAGTACTGGGACTGTAGAAGCTTCAACTCAAGGTAGAATTAAGAAAACAATTGTCCCAAGGACGTACAGAACAAGGATGGCTGAAACATGACTGGCGATAAACATTATTAATCTACTCAAGGGCTTGCTTTCTTTTGATATCACTTAACTCCTGCAAATTAGAAATAAGATGACAAACTAAGATGAAAACTAAGGCCCAGAGAATCTTAGGGAGTTCCTAAAGCCAAAGAGGACATCTGAGGTAGAGGCAAGAACCATATTCACATCTTCCTATCTGCTAGATCTTTCTTCCTACCTTAGAAAATATACATTCCATTGCTTTGATATATAATAGGTTTAATTTACTTGTGATAGGCCATAATATTAAATGAAAACATGAACAATCAGTTGCAAAGGACAGGCAAAATACAAATACATATCTGCTCAAATCAATATTAGCTGTACACAGCTGACATCCAGAAACATGCCACTCCCATCTGGATTCTGCTGACAGCTGACTGACCAGAATTTTTTTAATGTCACATTTTCTTGTGTCATGCTTTCCTGTTCCATGATAGCACTGTGGTATTTCTGTATACATCCCTCCACACCACCTGAAAAGCCACATAAAGTCATATTCATCTTACCCAGTTATACACTATAGATATTTAACTGTGAACTAATCACACTCAACTCTCTTTGGGGTGTGACGAGAAACAGATCATTTTGCACTGTGGTTCACCTGAACGGGGTTTGATATGACTTCACGAGAAGACAAACTTTATCCTAGAAAGGGCTATTTCTCTCCATTGAATATAAGATGTCTGGACACCCATATGTGATCCCGTAAACGTCCCAAAGCAGGTAACACAACAGACCTGAAATATGTTTATCACCTACATTTAAAAACATGAATTACAGGCTATAGATTGTAAGTAAAGGGGAAAGAGAATGTCCTGGGCCACCTTCTGAGAGAGTAATGGTTTATACAGCTTACCTCAGCTTTATTATTTACTATATGGCATGTAACAGTCTAGGAGACATTCAGAAATGCAATATTGACCACAATGAGCATATACAGAATATAAATACCATGCTCTTGGTTGCACTGCCCCTGAGAACATGCACTCTGTAGGAAGATAGACATATCCTTTTACATGTATATGACAATCAGTTCTTAAAGCATCTACTGGAAACAAGGTGTTAGGAACTGTGAAATATACATCAGAAATCTTAAATTTTTAGTATTTAACAGATCTATCGCACCAATACTGAGCATGCAGCTACACTATTAGTGGGTTTTCTTGGCTTTTTCATTTGGTTGGGGGCGGGGAAAGCATCATCCTTAGAAGCTGAGGAGGACAATGTACTTCTACAAGCCTGAGTATTATTACGTAACAGTGTTAAACCCATGCATCCAAAACAAAATGAATAAACCTAACTGATTACAAAGAAATTCCAGTCCTGACTGATGACTGGATTTAAACCAGTCATCAAACCTTATACCAAAACTAGAGTGATCAGTAAATACAAGCTTCACACATGGAAGAAGGAAACTACATGCTGGATTTGCCCTAGATAACAGCAGAGCCTCAAACTCTGTGTTTCTAACTTGATACAGCTGCCCACTCTACTTCATTATCTACTGTGCATATGGTCAATGCAACTTGGGCACTGTACACCTCACAAGGAAAAGTGCTGCACGTTCGACAGCTTATAAACCAAGCATCCTGCAAAGAACAGGGGAATGGATGAATAACACTCTTGGACCCACTCAGTTACTGATTTCTCTCAGAAATTTCTCTAAAAATAAACAGCAGTGCAAAACTTTGCCACGCCCTGTTCCGAGCAACTTCTGTTAGGTATGCCAGCAGCACCTTCTTCTCATATTTCTCAATTCTATTCTTCCCTTTCAGCATCCGTTCTCAAAGACTAATCACTCATATATCCACAAACTTTTCTTCTTTCCACGGTCTATGTTTTCACTTTATGGTAAAATGCCAGCATGCCCTTTGTCCATCCCTTTAATCCCAGGCTTTCTGTAATACTCCCTGAAACTTCAGTACACCAGCGATATGCTTGCAACACTTTCTGCTGAATGGTGCCTAGTGCATTTTTGCGACTAGCTTTTTGTGTTTTGTTGGTATTGTCTGTATGGTTTGAAAAGTGAAAAAAAAAAAAAAAAGACCAAAAAAAAAATCTTTTGGGAAAATGAGGCTTTAAAAAAAGCCAAGGGATCTTTTGGGAAAATGAGGATTTAAAAAAAGCCAAGGGGAGTGCAAGGCTATGACCCCAATGCCTTTACACAGAAGATGCTCACGTTACAAAAAATACAGGACCCCTGCAGTCCTATTACAAAGTTGCTTCCTAAAATTTTAATCACCATCAAGCCTACTAAGTAGTCATCTGCACTTGAGAGCTTCACAAATCGATATCACTGGCTGCAGCACAGTAATTGCTCTGAATGCAGATTCCAGATCCACCGTGAGAAGCAGCACAGGGAAAAGACCCCAAATCATCCTCTGATTTAGAACTAGGCTGAACTAAACAAAGCAGCCTGGCACTGCCCACTGCACAGCAAATGCTAGTTGGCATATTTCTGTAGTGACCAACCCCTTGCCATCTCTCTGTCCGAAACATTTCTAAAACCTTGGCTTCCTTGGCCTGTCAGCTCTTCTGAGCCAAGGAAATCCAATAGAGACCCTGTTATCCTCGCGTTTCCACCTCTTCTATCTTTTTTCACTTCTAGGGACAAAAGCAATTGTTTATGCATACTGGGAACTGATGAGGCTTGCAAGGCAGTCAGACCACTCAGAACTGCAAAAAGGCATCATTGTAAAGAGCAAAAGCTTCCGCTTGGTGTACTCAATTTCAACCACCATTTTCATAAACAAAGAACTCGAAGCACCAGACAATAAAGGGCTCCATCTCAGGGGTTTCTGCATTCTGAAAAGTAGCTTTGGGTGTATACAGTTTTGCATACTTGACTTCAGACACAGTCACACTGTATCTGGAATCACACGCACAAGAAACTTGATAGCAAACTTTTCATATGTACTTCTTGTATCATACATGCTCACAGCAGCCAAGACCAAAGGTCTTTAAAGCTAAGCAATAAGAGACAACATTATTTTGCAGAATCTTCCATGTAAATGGCCCAGAATGAAAGGCTGGAAGAACAGAAATATTACTGTGCCCTTTTCACAGTCAGAACCAGTGTGAATGTTGTTCACTCTTTAGATAGGAACAGAGATGTTATGCAGCTTTCCCGTGTCTCGGAGAAAATGAACAAGTGCAGAATCAGGACACCTCCTACCACCCCTCACCTTCTTTTGCAGGGAAACAGGTATGATTCGTTCATGCAGCAAGGGATGGCAGATAAATGACAGATAACAGCACAATAACTAAGGTGGGTGGAATGAGATCCACACAGTTCTGGTCATTTTGAGCTTATCGACACTGACTCAGAGTAGGTTAGAAATGGTTGCAATGCAATACCGAACAGAAAAGTGACACATTGCTCTGAAAATCCAGTTTGAACTCTCATCATTAAAAATGCTCATTTGCCTCTGTACCCTCTCCTCCCCTTCCCACAACCTGTCAGGATTTTCTTTCTGGAATTAGACTCTACTTGCATCTGGCAGACGACTTTGTGCTTAATGTGTTATTTATTTTGAGATGTCTCCTGACCTTCAGCATTCCTTTTGCCCAGCCCCAATTTCAGCAAACCTCCATCGCTACATATAACTGCGTTACACAGAATGACTAATTAGCTGCAAGAGACAGGTGGAAGAGAGAACATACTCTCAGAGATCCTTATGCCAAAGTTGTCCTATGAACATAAATATTCTAACAAGCTTTATCCTGTCACAATAGAGCTATAAAGTTGCTCTGTTCAGCACATGATAATGGCTTTGTAATTCAATTATTGGTAGAATTTGCCTCTGGGGATTTATCTTCCTTTAGCCTCAGCACTCATGCGAATCCCTTATCATAAATCTTGCCAACACAAAACCAGCTCCCCCACTGCCTCTGGGACATGTCCTGCCACTTCATGTTAAAAAACTGACAGCTTATTCCAACTTGGTGAATGGCAGGTTTGTTTTTGTTTTAAAGGACAGAATGAAAACAACAACAGCGGATGACGTTCATGGAGTCCTCAGTAATAATTTTTTTGGTAACACTGATGCTTCTATAAGACTCTAAATCCTAATTGCCATTCATAAAAATAGTAACATGTAGCACTGAACTGGGAGGTTTTTGTCCAAAGATACAAAAGTACTTGACAATCAACCTTTAAGTAACCTTACCTGCATGATACTGATTTGTTCAGGACCTATGGAAAAGTACAAGACCAGCAGACCAAGTTAGAAATAGGAGTTGGGGAAAATTTTTGTTCTCAGCTTTGTAGATAAACTCCACTGATTAGTCAAGAGCACAGGGATCTCATTGATTTGACCAAGATCACACAGTTGTTATATGGCAGAGACAAAAATAGAGCCTGAGAATCCTCCAGGCTCCTTTTTCTTTTACTACTATATTGAGTCCATGAGGACTTTGCAGATACTCTCTGTTCCTTTTTTGCTTGCAGAGGTCAGTGAATCTGCCCCAGGGAGCTTAGTGTGCGAGGGAATTCTTGTGGTTTCTTTAGTTCAGTCCCTATTATGTGAATTTTTACAGATTTTACTATTCCTGGAACATACATTAAAGATTGCTTTCTAGCTTTAACATCTCTTAACCATATTCTCTTGACGTGTTTTAGAAACAAAGGACCAGATTCCAGACAGGCATAAATCAGCATTTCATTCTTTATATCTGGCCAATAAATCTCCTCTGACAATAATCTAATTAGATTTTCCCTGCTACATCTCTGCACTGTTCTTTCCCACATTGTCCATTCAGATAAAATGATATAATTTTGTGCAATTCAATAGGCAGTCACTGGGCGAAATCCATTCTACGGTACACTTTACTCAGTTTGTCACCTTTTCTCTAGAACTGATGGAAAATAGCAGTGCAGTGAGTAAAGCCCAACTTCTCCTACTTGTGCCATCTCACAACTCTGACCCAGAAAAACATGTGGCTGTTGCTGCTATCACTAAAATACACAGATAGGTAAATAGTGGTGTGATTTCCAGGCCATGGGGAGTCACTTCTACTCTCACTATCATTTTTTACAACCCTAGACCGGGATTATACACAGCCTTCCACTCCATGATGTCCACATACCCCACAGCTTCGAGGACAGTAGCAAACCAAGCCTTCTCCCCTGCTGCAGTAACACCACAGCTCTCTGTGGGAAGCTCCACAGGAAACTTGTCTAAAACTCTGAAACAGATGGATGTGAACTCTCAAGGAGGTAGCTATCAATTGATGGTAATTCTGAGTGGGAGGAATGTCTTAAAATGAGGATCTAAATCAAGTAGTTAAAAGTCAGTTACCAGGATTAGATCCTGATTTTAAGATAGTCCTCTTGTTCTACATCTCTTTTTCATATATTGCAGGAAACTTAAGACACTGTACTGCCTTGAAGGAAGAGAAGGACGAAGGTACCCTCTAGTTATAGCCTCTGAACTCAGCTCTGTGACATAATGGGCCAAACCTACCTGATTTACTGCTTCTCTGCTGGTACAATCTAACAGGATCACAGTGTCCCACTGTGTTAAGATGCGTGATTCTGACATCTTGTAGTGCTGTGGCCCAGTCAGTATGCTCTGGAGGAGGCCAGCAAGTCATTTACAGCAAGAGTAGAAAGTCAGCTCTGGTAACACAATATGCTACTCATTAAACATACAATAGCAAATTGCAGTGAAACCTTCCTGACATAGATCTAGACAAATCCACAGCTAACTTTACTATGCAACTCGCTCATACTCTCAAGGGCTGCCCTTTATAGGTGCATACGGAGAAATCAGCTTATTAGTCCAATTCCCTGACATGATCCAGGGTCCTGCGCATAGCACTGTAAGCTCTTGCTACTGAGTAACCCCCAAATAAAAATTTTGAACCTGGTATATGGATGCCTCTCTACTTCTACAGATCTTTAAAGGGTGGAAGTGGATGATGGGAGACAAGTTGAAGCTTGTGGGAATCTGTACTGATTTATAAAGTATCTCTGGATGAGTTTTTAAGATAAATCAGCTGAACTGGGAAAACCAAAATGCACCAACCTATACATCAATCAGGCTGGGGCCTCTCAGTCTCAAAAGGCTTATTCAGGTGAATATACCTCTTAATCCCATTCACAACTGCAGGACAAGACTCTAAGAGGAGGAAGGGGGCTAAGTCAGGTAAATGGTCAAGATTCTATTCAGTCATGACTTTTAGAACACTCAAGTTACTCTTTGTGTTGAGTTTGTGTCGGTGGGAGGGCGGCAGCCCCGGGAGGGACCCGCGCTGGGGGGTTCTGGGGAGCTGCGGCCCCGCGGGAAGGACTCGCGTTGGGGTGGTTGGAGGAGGAATGTCTGCCGGGAGAGGGACCCCGCGGTGGGGCAGGGGAGGGTGCGAGGGCCCCTCTCCCTGAGGGGGAAGGAGCAGCGGAGACCCCTTGTGCTGGCCGGGCTGTGACCCCCATTCCCTGCCCCTGCGCTGCTGGGCAGGAAGAGGGAGCAGAGCTGAGTCCGGGAAGGCCGGAGGGGCGGAGGGAAGGTGCTCTTAAGAAGTACAACCAGGTCTCATTATCCTTGGTGGTGGTGGTTGTTTAAATTAAATTGATGTTGTTTTCCCCAAGTTGAGTTTGTCTCCTGCCCATGACCACGACTGGTGAGTGAGCCCTCCCTGCCCTTTGTCTCGGGCCTTTTGGTTGTATTTTCTCCTCCCCATCCCTCAGAGGAGGGGGTAGGGGTGAGTGAGTGGCTGCGTGGGTCTCTGTTGCTGTCTGGGTGGGCTCAAACCAAGACACTATTTTACCCACATCTTTAGAGTCCCCATGATAATCAAATAGGGTTGAGAATACTTTTTCTCTCACATGGTAGAACTCTGCCATACTAAGGATTTGAGACTGAGGAGTTAAATTTGCTCTGACAAATCTTGATTTGATTATGAGTAACAAGTTCTCTCAAGAGACTTCTAGGACCAGAGGATCTGGTTATTATAGACTCAGAAAACCAGAGGGCTGTCAACCTCAGCTGTGTGACTTTGGGCCATTTTCTCGGCCTTGTCCAGGGAAGACAGATATGTATTTTGTATCTCGGTTTCTTAAGAACTAAAACTTATCATAAAACCAAGTAGTCTAAATGAGCTTTCAACAGCAACAGAAAGAGGATGCTGCATGACTTTTTTTCCTGTCCTTGCTGACCCATACGGCATTGGCAAATTTGTCTTTGGAAGTCAGTCAGGAATAAACTCCTAATTCCCAAGATAAATCTGAGAGATTTCAGCATTTTGTACCACTTGTACCAAAAAGATCGAGCTATGTCAGGGTCCAGCTATCTATGAACCGTAAGCAGAAGTTTTCACTAATTCCATTGAAAAGTCAGTGGGATCTTTAGTGAATGCTGCCAACTGAGAGTATGCTTCCTTGCACTCTAGCTGGGCAGGATGTAACACTGACCTTTCTGGTAAGAAAACATGTCTACATTTAGCCTGTACCTGGGGCTAAACTGTAACAGTCGCTCTATCACCCAATGACCCCTCACCAGCCAGGGAAGGGGAATCAGGAAAAAGGAGAGACCCACGGGTTGAAGTGAAACAGATTTCATGAAAACACCACCAATACCACCAGAGATACACAGAGCTATACTCAGCCAAATGAATACCCAGTCATCACAATCAACCAGAGAACAGTCCTTGGGAGAAGCCAGAGGAGGAGCAGGAGGAACCTCATAGGAGCTCCCTCTCCTCAGCAAACATTCCCCCTTCAGAATGATCATGACATTACGGTGTGGGCTGCACCTGCAGCTAACCTAGGTCAGCTGCCGTGGCTGACCTGAAACTGCTAATGGCCTGCCCAGCATGCCTAGGCTGGGATTCTGTCCCAGCCAAACCAGGACAAAATGGTAAGTGTCAGGGGCACTGACTGGTGACAAAGTGCTCTAATGTGTGTTGCTCACCATCAGTGATGTCAGCAGCAGCAGCATGATAAGGGCCAAGGAAAGGCATGGTTGCAGATTCGCTCTTCACTCTGGTCCCTGGCCGTGTTGCTTACCTGCAGCTCATCTGTATCTTTAGGCTGGCAGCTATGAAGCTGTCTAAAAATATTAGCAAGGTAATAGCAGCCTGTGTTATAGAGGCTTGGACCTTCAGTCTGACTTTCACCCAAAACCAAATGTGTGGTGTTCAATTCAGAAAAATAAAGATGGAAATCAAGGAGAAGTCACTACTCTTGCTATCCCCCCTCAGTCAGTTGCTTAATTCAGATCTCCTCAAAACTGACATCTGTGATGTGCCCCTCTGGTATATGCCCATCTCCACCATATCTAAACTATGAAATACATATATTTTAAAATTAAATTTCTAGCACCCATCAACTCATTGGGTATGGTTTGTGTGTTAGATGAAGTGGACAATTTATTGGGCAGGCTCTCACAATGCCCTTAGATTGGCATCTTCCCTGTCAGCCTCCAGCAGTTGCCCTGCAGTGATTAAAAGGTCTTGTTCAGCAATATGCAGCATCATTTGTAAACAGCCCAGATACCATGCCATTTAAATTGCCTCAGCCTACCTGGGTGGGTGTGCAAATCTCACAAAGCCAAGATCTGACAAGAACATTGGGACAGTTCACCCAGCTTGCTCCAACTGCTTGAATATAATGAAGTTTTTAACAGGGTTTTGACACTTTTTTCCCTTGATTTTCAGCTCTTTCAGCTGCTCCAATGAACACAGTCAGAGCTTTTCAAACACAGTCTCTAGCCTCTTCTGGAAAAGAAAATATATATACTCTATGATTCCCCTCTGAAGATTAACTTTCTTTGCCATTTCTCATAAAAGAAACACAAATATAGCCCTATCTACTCATCTGTCCTCCCAGCTACTTACTACTTCATCTTTTTCTCCCTTTCAGTTTGTGTGCATATCTTTGTATTGTTTGAGGGGAATGGTTGGTTGGCTGATTTTTTACAATGTGTGCATCCATTTTCTTCTCCTTCTCATACTCAGAAAAAAACAAGACAGAGGGGAGTCACAGCAACATCTCTTACCAGACTGACATATCTCCTGCAATTTCTTCAGGGAATGATTAACATCATGGACACATGACCCTACTGGAAATGAGATACACTATGATATGTTTTTACTTCTAATCAGCCTGTTATGCCTATGTAGTGCATAAAAGCCCTGAGCTGTAATTTTTGTCCTATTAAGACGTTCATCTTGGAATCACAGAATGGTTTGGCTTGGAATGGACCTTTAAAGATAATCTCTTCCAACCCTGTGCCATAGGCAGGGACACCTTCCACTACATGTGGCTGTTCAAAGCCCCATCCATCCTGACCTTGCACACTTCCAGGGAGGGGGCATTCATAACTTACCTGGACAAGTGTCTCACCACTCTCAATAGTAAAGAATTTCTTCCTTATATCTAATATACATCTACCCTCTTTAAGTTTAAAACTGTTATTCTTTGTCCTATGACTACAGTCCCTGCACCACTAGAGCATCTCCATCTTTCCTGTAAGCCCCCTTTAAGTACTGGAAGGCCACTATAAGGTCTCCCTGGAGCCTTCTCCAGGATGAACAACCCCAACTCTCTCAGCCTTTCTTCATAGGCCATAGAAGTTCCAGCTCTCTCATCATTACAGCTGTCTGATCTTCTTGGAGTATGGAGTGGTATTTCATTTGTCTTTCTCCTACTTATTTGTCTGGGTTTGATACACAGTGAAGTAAAAAAAAGTCAATAGCACTAATACAGTTAATGATTGTAACTTGATGATAATTTTCCATCTGAGCTTTTCTATTCTTCATTTTATGCTAGTTTTTAAGACGCTTTTATTATTTGGCTTTATTCCCCGCCCCATTTTTCAAGGTTACGTTATGATTAGAATTAGTTGAGAATATTTTCAGAAAATGCATCATTTTGATTAAAAAACCCACTACATTTTGCAGACATTTTAATGAGCTTTTTAACCTTTTATTTTTACTTTTTTAGGGCCAGCTCTAATGGTGATACCTTGACTTACTGACTTGGTTGACTTGATCTGAGGACCAGAATAAAAATCTAGCTTTTAATGAGCAATTTCTGCATATATATTTTGGGCATATTGAACTATATGCACTTTGACTTAGTTTTGGGTATTTTGCAACTACTGATCATGAATGTTTGGATTTTCAAGTCACAAGGTATCACTATTGAACTTTGACTAGATGATTGGACTTTTCTATGTAAGAAAAGCAGGAAAAAAAAGTGATTCCCATTATGACTGATTTGCCAATTTGTGTATAAATGTTCACATTTGTCATCACTACATACCAGCATCTTTGCCAGCAAAGTTCCACCATAGGAATGTATGCTGAAATTCACCAAGCATCACAAAAATAATCTCAGAATTATTTAGACAAAGCTTTTCTCCAACTTTTCTAACTAGCATCTACTGCATTCTCTTCTCCTAATGCCAACCACATTGGTAAACACGGTGCTATTAGCCTGCCGAACCAATATTGCTTAGAGTACTCCTTCTTAGTAATTAGGGTATTTTCATAGAGCACAGTTCCACAATTTCTAAGCACCTTGGTAACTTTCACACATTTTTCTGTCACAGTACATTTAACAGCAAAATCTCAAGAACCTGCCAGAGAAATAATAAAACCCATGAAAATTGTTGATACAGTGCAGAACTACAGTGCCTTGGGGCTGTATGCAGTGTGGATTCTTTTATGTTTCCATCAAACACATAACATACGGTTGACTCCGAGTGGGTTACGGTTTCCTCAGTATAACACTTTCACATACCTAGATTATGCAAACAGGTAGGTGATACCTGAATTATAGCAATTATTGGCAGTGTCAGTTTTACAGTAGCCCATAACTAAAGCCTGCCCAGCACAAATGTGTCCTTACAAACTTTTAAAGAGATAGAGAATTAAAGATCCCTTTTTTTCTCCTTTTTTTTTTTTTCTTTTTAAGATAAGAAAACCCTAGTCGCTCTGCTTTAAAGGTTTATCTGCTCATCCTCCATCTGATATCTTCCTCCACAGACTGACATTACAATCTCTTTCATCACAAGCGTGGCTGTCAGGGCATCACTTAGAGCTGTAGGTGGAAGAATGAAAAGGGGGAACAGAGGAGCTCTGAATAAACAAAGATTCTATTTTCACGTTAATCGTTCTTTTAATGAAACAGGATACAAGAATACAAAACACATATGAGCTACAAGGAGCTCAGTTGTCTCTACACGGTGTTTTCTCAGCGTTATGTAGTAGTCATCAGCAGATTGCTTTAATTTTGCTCTTCAGGGGTTTAAATTTCTCTGGGATGGTAGTAGGAGGGGGTGTTTCACAGAGCAGCCAAAAATAAGCAAATAAAAAAGAAAATTCTCTTGGAAACAGGTACCAGAAATGCAGCTGTAAAAGACACTACAATTTCTCTGACAGCATTTGCAGGCAGAGCCTTCTCAAGAGTAAAACTAGGAAGCTCAGTGGTGTTTATTCACAAGACTTAGAGTGATCCACAAACTATTTGCAAGACCACTTGACAGAGTAAAATGCCAAAGGCTTTGCTTTGTGTGTTCCTGATCTGTCCCAGAATCTTCCTGAAAAGTTGCAGTTTAGATAGTCCTGGAAGCAGTCTCTATTAAATCAATTCCTCAGCCTTCCTTAGAAATCGGAATATAGCCCTCATTCTCCGCACAGTATGGCTGTGTTCTGGTTCATCTCTTCAAAACCATTTGATTTAGAGAAAGCATCAGGAACAGGAGAGCATCCCCACAGTCTGCTTTCCTTGAAAAGTTGTGACTTCAGGACATTTTCCTTCACTATTCATTTCTGCTTTTAAGAATAACTGGAAGCCAGTCTTTTTCAGGCTGATTAGATTCAGCATATTTCCAAGGCAAAGGAATCTAATTTTCTACTTGTACATCAGCCCTGGCTACAGAGATGTTGCTGTAGAAGTTTTGATTTCATTTGTACACCTGCACCTTCTTATCTCCCAGTTCCCTTTTTCTTTTCTTGCATGGGGAGTCAGCAGTGGCCATGTTCTGAGTGCAAAGGGATGCCCTTCTGATTCAGCGCTTCTGTGCCTGTTTTGTCCTCAGGTACTTGACTGCACAGAAATGGAAATGCATAGAATAGCCCAGTGTGGCTCTCTGTGGTGTGCATGTTCTCAATTACAGATGCACATCTCTGTTTTCTACTACGGATGGTTGTGAGGACTGGCAGTGTTCATATAATTGCAGCTAACTATTTTTTTCTCAGGATGATGATGATCATAATAAATAAGCCAGAATGAGATGCGACACTGTCTCCACAAGTTGTATTATTCTTACTTTTGATAGCAGAAGTACAGTCTAACTTACGTTGAGGTGTGTTATGCAAGGGACGTTTTGTTCAAGGTGAAAATACAGGCTTGCAGTTTCATGTTTTGTTTACAGCTGTAGGGAATTAGATGGGTGGTTGGAACATCTTTTCATCTTTTCAACTTACTCTTTGCCTTTGAAGATCCAAGCCTGAGTTCTCTTATTTGTTAGGTTCTAAGAGGCCTTCAAAGTTTGAGCTCCATGGAAAGGAAAAATGATCATTTTCATTATTATTCTTATTGCAGGCATCCCACCAGCTCAATTCATAATAAACCACTACTGTAAGTAATGATGGGAAACTTCAAATGGTTTGGAGCACAGTACAGGACACAGGGATCCAGGAACAGGGACATTCTTTCCAGCTCTCTGACCCTCTTCAGTGAGTACAACTTTGTCTCAAAGACAGGGTCCCCAGATTTCGAGGACTTTCTGCTTTTATTAGCCGAAAGAAAACAAGAGATGTGTGGAGCTGTGGGTTTGCATCTGACATTTTGAAACCCTGTTAGGAGTCCTATAGGAAAGAAATAGGAGTGACATAAATATATATGTGCCTGTCTACACAGACACACAAAAATAAGTTTAACTTAAAAAAGGAATTCAGTTTGCAGAAGATTCAGCTAACACAGGTTGGGAGAAAGGTTTAAAAAGCAGGAGCAGCAAACAAAATCTCTGGTATACCCTTTCCAGACCAAATATAAATTCAACTTTGGAAGTAAATTTGACCTAAAGCTCCTACTTCTTTCATAAATTAAAAGAAAATATTTGACCGAACCACTCCTGAATCTTGATATGTTCAAAACCTGTGGGTTTGGTACAAACTTTAGTTTAGAAGCTACCATGGGGGGGTCTCATTTTAATCAACTGGTTCAGGTCCTGCTGATTTCAAGATGACTATTTTATCAAAAGCTTCTCTTTTAAAGGCCAGATTCACAGGACATGAGCCAACTCCTGCTCACAGGTGGACTACTGTCTCCATAAAGAGCTGATGAGAAGTCTCTCAGATTTGTACCAGTGTAAGCAAAAAGAGGAGTAAGGTGAAATGTAAAAAATTAAACTTATCTTTGATTTAGACTATGGCAAGCATATTTGCAGGAAAACAGTCCAGTGTCTCATTCCTTCCTCAGCTTTCTTTTGCACATAAGTCGAAGTTAAAGTAATTGCTATTGCATGACAGACGGAGGTGTTTCAGATAAGTATTTTACTGCAAGCGTGGTTACAAAGCTTTACTCTGGGTATGCAAATGGAAAGCAAATGCAAAGAGATCTGCCTGCAATCAGAATCATGAGAAGGGAATCAGTACACCAGAATCACTGGGTAAGTCGGTGACGACTAAAACTGAAGGAGATGAGACTCAAAACACAAATAAATTTGCTAGTAGTGAAGAACTGAAGAATAAGTTTTGGACCTACATCTAGGGGTTATTTTTCAGTGGTTGTGATCACTAAAAATCTTTGAATTTGAAATCAAATCATCCATTACAGACACCCCACATATTAAAAATTGTGAGATGCTCAGAGTCTATCATAGCCGCGTAGGCAATGGCTTTAAGTGAATTTAGATACAAAGCATAAGTCAATAGAGCAAGGAGTTAAGCTTGCATCAGTGACAAAGAGCTATGATACTTCTTTAAGGCAACCTTGGCATCAAACTTGCAAATGTTTTGCCATTGCTGTAACTGACTAACATTGAAAGATTCAGCAAGAGGAACTTACACACGGCTGGTTCACACAGCTTGAAATCTGACTGAAAACCTTGCACTGCTGCTTAGAAGCAATATTGCAGAGTGATTTAAGCTGATAATGAAGAACTGTGTGTGCCTAGTTCAATGGTCATTAACCCGCTCACTTTGAAGGACTGAAGTAGATCTAACAGCAGTTAAAAACATAACACCAGCCACTGGAGGATGTCCACTGTTACCCATGGCAGAAATACCAGTATCTTCAAAGACTCCAAGACTTCAATCTTTGGCCCTCACTGGTAGCAGGACCAGCTTGATCTCCTCTTTGTATTTAGTGCAAAAGCAAGTAAGCTCATGCTGAACAGAGTTGTGTTTGAACTCAAAACATTCACAGGACACTGCAGAACTCTCCCCTCCCGAAGCAATACTTTCTTCAGACTGTTATTCAGTATATTTCAATTGTGTATCATCCTTAATCAAAAACCCCATTTTCAAGTGCTGTATAAAGACATAACAGGAGGAATGATGTCCCTTTCATACCATTTCTAAATCAATTTCAACAAATCAGCAGTGCAGACTGCATTCAGCCATGTTGCCTTCAAGCCCCCATTTCAACATCTCTGCGTGTATGGGGAAGCTGTGTCTAGGAAATGAGGAAGAGGTTTTTGCTCTTACCAGTAGAACCTGTTTGGTGCAACTCCCTCATGAAGAAGCAGCCATCTTCTGCCAAACTCCACTGAACTGAACAACTGGGGACAAAACAAACAGTCATGAATCACAGTAAAACACAAAGATAATAAAGAAATTAATCTAAAGAGGCCTGTATCACTTCTGAGCTAGTGACTTGGACTGTTAGTTTCTCCAGCCTCAAAGGGACACACCTGCTGCAGCTGATAAGTGTCTGTGTTGCCTTTTATTGGCAGAGGCAATACTGAACTCTGTGACATGGGACACAACTGGTATTACCTGAGGGATCACTGTATGGGTACACCCAACAACTTGCCATGACCAAAAACTCATCATCCAGCTCTCCATGGCTCTCCCAGGCAATGAAGTTGTGCAGTGTGGGAAAGCTGCCTTCTACTTTTTTAGACTTGTGGTGGACACCAAATGTACAGCGTAACACAGCAGTCTGATATCCCAGCCTAGCTCTGCCAACAGATATACACAGTTGCCTTTCTTGATATTATATTAGAAGGTCATTCTCTTTCCAGTTACCATTAGCCATCCCTAGACAGCTTGTTCAATCTGGCACCCAAAAAGTGCTCTAACATGTCCAGACTTCTCTTGCAGGGTTGAATGAGTTTAAATAGCACAAGTTACTTGTACCATGGAAACCCACAATTCTCCCTTTGCTCCTGTCCTTCTTCTGCAAACAACATGACACCTTCTGCTAGTCTGATTACACAAACAATATCCAAACCCATCAATCATTTCAGAAAATCTTTCCATGATAAATACCAAACCAGACTGAGAAAGGTCAGCAAAAAGGCATGTTACAGGTATTATAAATACTTTGACACGTCTTTGTGGAATGATATACAAATGTTGCTGTTACAGAGCACTTATAAAGAGCTGCTCTCTGTAAATGTTGCCATCAGGTAATTCTCGGAAGGACAGTAGAGGGAAGGATCACTCGGGTTCTGTCTCTCTTTTGCTTTATTTAACTTTCAATTTCTCATGTGGAAGCACTGAGACACAGTCAGCCCTTTACTTTTCTTGCAGATTCATCCTATTTCCCCTCCTTCCATTGTTTGATAGACTTGGTCAGTCCCCTTTTCTGCAAGGAAGATGTCGGACCCCTTTTCTGAAATGTGATCAGCCTTTTCACGACACTACTTTAGGGAACTTGCATAAAATGCAAACAATTTGAATCTTTATGTGCAAACCTTGACAAAGTTCTTTTTAAACTAATAGTGACAGTGGATTGGCAGGGAAGAGAAAGAGGAACGCCTGTGAGAATGATTGAGAAGGAAAGAAGCTGATTTTAAAGCTTTGGATTGATCAGAAAGATGATTTGAATGTATTTTAAGAATTATGAGACTGGGATGTAAGAAACCTTGAGATCTACTTCTTATTCTGCATTACGTTCCCAACACAAACCCCTATATCCCTCAGCTTCCCTACTGTAAAACTTTGAAGGACATGGAGAAACTAATTATAACAGCTTTTTGCTCAACAGTAGACTGGCATATGTTGGAATTACTTTAAAATATGAAAGCTAAAAATTCACCTCCTCTTCTCGGATATAGCAATTCTACTGTCAGGACTGGCCTCTCAAATTAGAACCCAGTGCCCAATGAGCTGGAGACAGCACGTGAGAAAAGGCAACAGCTCTCAAAGGGAAATACCAGCTCCCTGGGAACCCATGCCCAAAGCTCTCTCATAGTCTTTGATGAGACACTTTAATAACCAGGCTTATTCCTGGTTTTTCCTCCTTTGCCATTATCTCAGCACCAGTCTCAGCCTTTGCTGACTCACAACAGCACAAGCAGAACCAACATATCTTTAGTAAAGGGAGAATTCCCCACTCTATGTGTCACCTCCCACAAAAAGAAAAAAAAAATCGTTTGCAGTGAGAAATTGTTCAGATATTTTATTCTAAGTATCATTCATTTTAGACTCAATTTTATTTAGTTGGACTAGAAAAGAAATATTTGGAGGCTAGGTTTTTGTCAAGTATCAGTTATGATACAGCTGGGATTATTTTTCCCCATTTATCAATCATAGTGCTTGTATAGATATTTTTTTTTAGACCCAACATCATATTTTGTTGTTGTTATAAAAACCCTCTCTCTCCTGGGACGACTTGTGACAGACTCGTGCATGCAGTCCTTTCAGAGATGACATTTTATTTTCTTTGGCAAGCACAGATGTCTGATGACAATTTTCATTATTAGACTGAAATTAGATAATGTTCTTTGCTACACTTTTTTCCAACGACAAATAGAAAAGGAACCTATTACAATTTCAATGTATGTTTTCATCTGAGGGCCAAGTAGTGATCTGACATTTGTGTTTTCACTGAGACAAAACTGTTATGAAGTACAAATCTTGTACTGATCTCTCAGATTTGACCCTTGTTCATCAGGGAATAATTCTCTTCTTGCTCCCTCTTCTCTTGTATACTTATTTTTCTGTATAATACCTGAGTACGTAAAAATCATTAACAGCCTGGTTTTGGTTTGTTTTGCTTTTTAAAATCCTAATATTCTGTGAATAGAAACCTACCACCTGCTTCTTTTATATGGAAAAACATAAATGCAAGGGAAAAGGAAAGGCTGTCCCAAGGTTATAAACACCTTCTGAGGCTGAGCAGTGATTCACATAAACCCCCCGAACTGCAAGACAATCCCCCAGCTATAGAAAGAGCCTTCTCGCAACATGACACTACTGTCTTCTAGAGCAGAGAAAGCTGACATCTGAAAACTCAACTTCGTTCCTTCTCTACACCAAACAATACCTGTGTGCAACTCACCCTCTTTGTTATTTGTTTCCCAACCTGTGCAAGAAGCATGAGAGCTGCTCGTGTATTTCATAGTGACAGCGTCAGCTTCATCTCAAAATGCTTTGGGATATCTGGATAATGGCAGGGATACAGTTGCCATGTAATCTCTTTCCCTTCTAATTTCCCGATCTTTCCAGCACTAATTTTAGACTTGAGTAATTTTTTTTGCATTTTGGGCTATATTCATTGATAAGATTTTCAATATGAGACAGTCAAAACATTCTTTAATATATAAATACTTTTGAAAACAAAAAATATTGTTTGTAAACAAGGATAACTTTCCTATAATCCAGTGAAATGCAGAAGAAAAATAAAATACTTTAGAAATGTTTATAGTTAAAAAAACCAAAGCATTTGATGAAGAGGAAGAAGTTGTATGTATAAATTTTTAGTGAAAGTAAAATATTGAACAGAAATTAGTCGAACCTGATTGGTGTATTTAGTTTAGTTTGACAGTTTGCACTATAAAAAATAACTGAATTCCAGAAAAATGTAGGGAGAAAAATGATGGTTTTTTCCAAAATGTTCCACAAAGAATAACTGGAATTTTATTTGACTCAACTGATCTAGGGTGAAACATCACTTCTAGAAGGGAAAGTGTGTACTAGAGAAGAAGAAAAAGAAATCTACATTTTTCTTTACTTCTGTTCTGGAGTATCTCTCCTAAAGCTCTCCAGATCTTAGCTTCATAAAACCCTCTGTTTTTTGGATGGTTCTGGATACATTCTGCCACCCATCTTTCTTTGCATAGAATGAACACTTGTTTTGTTTCATAATCTACCCTGTATGTTTCATAATCTATCTGTGCTAGTTCACAGCTGTAAAAGAGCTCTGGCTCCTTCCATCGTTTGTCTAGATCGATCTTATTCTTTCCTGGTTTGCACATGTATTTTACCTCCTTCCCATCTTCTCTTCACTCAGATTTCTAAGCTCTTTATAGTAGAAATCTTGAACTAGAAATCTGTTGTAGCTTGTGTTTACACAACATAAAGATTGCTGGGGCTCTCAGTAGCTATCACAAATACAAGGAAATTATAGGTGCAGATAAGTGTAAGGCCAAGTTTTCCCTGTAACAGATACTTCAGTAAAAGGTTCCGCTATTCAGAATGGTGGAAATTAGTTGATTTTCCAATATTATTTCTAATACTTTCGGTTTTCATCCACAAAGCAGCACAGCAATCCAGGAGTCTTGTACTTTCCTCTGGAACAAGGTGGCCACCGTTGGAAATGTTGGACGAGACAAAACAATGGTTCTGCCATAAGATTTCCACATTACACTGGCTTCAAAACCAGCTTTCAATAATTCACAGGACTCAGAAAATATTTAGATACCATTGATTCCATTCATCTCATTGTTCACCGATGTCTTCTGTTATATGTCTCTGAACTGAAATACTGTCTCATTTGAACACCAGCACTAGTATCAACAAAGTTGGTATTACCCTGGATGTTCTATAAAGCTTACATATAGCTTATGTAACTGGACTATCAAAAAAGGATTCAGAAGTTAATCAGGTCCTTGGATAGTTCTTCCAATGGACATGTCTGTGTTGTATTTATGTCTGGCAGGGTTTTGATAGCAGGGGAGGAGGCTACAGAGGTGGCTCCTGTAAGAGGCTTCTAGAAGCCACCCCACCACCCCCAGCTCAAATTCGGACCCGTCTCTGGCCAAGGCCAGGCCAATCAGTGCCTCTGCAAATAACCATATTAAGAGGGGAAAAGCTGTTCGGTGAGTTCTTTGTTACAAAGTTAAAATCAGAAAGTTAAGATCTCTAACATAACCTCACATCTTTAGGACAAACACAATGAGCTGTTAACAGTCTTATGAAGTATCGCACCCGGACACTCACTTTAATAAAACTCTACTGTTTCCCTTAAAAACACTGCATTTTCTCTGAGATTTTCCCAGTCAAAAATCTGGCTCTTATGAGGCTGTTGAATTGTTTATTTGGCTGTTGAACCTCATAGGTAAGAAAGCATGACATCAACCAGATGTTGCTAGTCAATGCAAACTTCTTAAAGACAGCAGTGCTCATTCCTCCCTAGTTCCAACAAGCTCTGTGCTCTCCTGCTACCTGCGTACTCATCAAACTCACCATACTGAAAACTCACACTCACAGTAAACGCTATATCAGCCAAGAGGACAGACAAACATTTCCTCATTTAACATCTGACTTTGAAAGCAAGGTTACTGTGGTGGATTGACCCTGACTGGATGCCAGGTGCCCATCAAAGCTGCTCTATCACTCCACCTCCTCAGCTGGACAGGGGAGAGAAAATGTAACAAAAGGCTTGTGGGCTGAGACAAAAACAGTGAGAGATTACTCAGCATTTACTGTCACAGGCAAAACAGACTCGACTTGGGGAAAGTAGTTGAATTTATCACCAATCAAATCAGAACAAGATAATGAGAAATAAAACCAAATCTTAAAACACCCTCCCCACACCATTCCCTTCTTCCCAGGCTTAACTTTATTCCTGATTTTCTCTCTGTCCTCCCCCCCAGCAGCACAGGGGGACACAGAATGGGTGTTGCAGTCAGTTCATAACACGCTGTTTCTGCTGCTCCTTCCTCCTTAGGGGAAGAACTCCTCACACTCTTCCCTTGTGCCAGCATGGGGTCCCTCCCACGGGTGCAGTTCTTCAGGAACAGACTGCTCCAGCATGGGTCCCCCATGGGGTCACAAGCCCTGCCAGCAAACCTGCTCCAGCGTGGGTTCCTCTGTCTCCACAGGTCCACAGGTCCTGCCAGAAGCCTGCACCAGCGTGGGCTTCCCACGGGGTCACAGCCTCCTTTGGGCATCCACCTGCTCCAGCATGTGGTCCTGCATGGGCTGAAGGTGGATATCTCCTCCACCATGGACCTCCATCGGCTGCAGGGGGACAGCCTGCCTCACCATGGTCTTCACCATGGGCTGCAGGGGAATCTCTGCTCCGGCACCTGAAGCGCCTCCTCCCCCTCCTTATTCACTGACCTTGGTGTCTGCAGAGTTGTTTCTCTCACATACTCTCACTCCTCGCTCCAGCTGCAATTTTTTTTCCCTCCTTAAATATGTTATCCCAGAGGCACAACCACCATCTCTGATGGGCTCAGCTTTGGCCAGTGGCGGGTCTGTCTTGGAGCCATCTGGAACCGGCTCCATTGGACACAGGGGAAGGTTCTGGCAGCCTCTCACAGAAGCCACCCCTGTAGACCCCCCACTACGAACAACCTGCCATGCAAACTCAATACAGTCACACATACCAACTACCAAGAATCTGAACGATGCACCAATTCTGATACAATGCCATTTGAAGGGTCACTATGCCAGTTCACACCTACCATCACTCCTTCTGTTCTCAAGAGATTCATTTTCCCAGGCAAAGCTTTCTGTCACATGTGGAGACCCTCGTAAATTCAGCTTCATTTTAGCGCCTATACAAATTGCTGCAGGTATAACTGACCCAGAGTGCCCACACTGTTTCACCATCCAGTGTTTAATCTGATTGGATATTTGTATTAAATATTTAGTTCTGATGCTTCTTCACATACTGATCTTGAATCATGTGGTAGTTCCATGTGTTTCCTATGCTGATGAGGATACCCAATTTTATGTACTGATTTCATCTCATGCAAAAAACATTATGCACATGGAAATTCAGAATCCGGCTAAAGAAAAGGTGATTTGAATTGCATGCTGGAAGTGACATAAGGGAGATACTTTGAGCAAGCTAGTAGTTCCCATTATTTTTCCTTTACTTCAGAAATTTCCCCTAAACAAGTTATTATGGAATGCTGTATGGAGCCTAAGTTTATTTGTTGATTGGATTTTCCAACTTCAGTATTCTTATACTCACAAAAGAAAAAGTTCTCTTTCTCTTACCTCTAGTTTCCATGAAAGCCCCATTCATTCTTCCTGGACACAGATCTGACTAAAGCAGTTCAACCTACACTACAGTATTGACCTAAAAAACCATATGCAACTGGAAAACTAGCTCAGAAATCTTCGAAAGCACTGGGTTTAATTCAAATTCACCTCTAATTCCCCGAGAAGTTTCCTACTGGTCAATCCTCCTGATAGTTTCCTCACATATGCTGACTTCTCGCCTCTTACACTTCCTGGTCTATGAGATGATTAAAACTAACCCTGTTAGTGGTGTTTCACCTTCACCCCTTCAAACAGAAGTTATTCACAGACAAAAATCCCCAAAACGCCAATGCACGGAAACTGCAGGTTTGGTACTGATGAACCATATAAATATTTTCAGAGATCACTTTTTCCTCATATTCAGTACCACTTTTTTAAATTTATCTCAGTTTCACCAAAGAATACAATATTCCAAAAGCATAGTTTAACTTTGACTATAAACATAACAGAGACTGTATAAAGACAACTCTTTCTGAAGATGCAACAATGTAATTTGAAATAAATGCAGGCAAATCCTTCTTCTTATCCCCATTCATTTACACTGAATAGGTTTATTGCTGATAAATTGTACTTTACTACCAGCTCAGGTATATTTGAAGAAATCTGTCTCCTACAAAGTTTCAGTCATTATTCTCATTGTTCATAGGGACATTATTCAAATATTATTCAACTGTGAAAGACCTTATTTAGAATTAATCTAAAACCTTCAGGAAAGAAAAGAGCAGTAGGATAGACATCACGTGGATTGCCTCAATTCAGTGATATACTACTTCAATTTAAGTCTCTCTTGCATTTCTTTTGCTTTCTATGCAGTCTGCAGAAAAGGATGGAGTTAGTGCATCAGGTAAGGACTTAAGATATATAGGTATATACAGTAGTCCTTTATGATCTTTCAGACCCTTATGCCCTTGGACCTACCTGCTGGATGAAAAATCATCACAGTGGGAAAGAATTTTCCACAGTGGCACTACAGACATCTCAAACAGTGAGAAAGAATGAACAGGGACTTGGACGCACACATGTTCCCAACACGCATTCAGTGCAGCTTACTTGGGTATCAAAGAAAGTACATTAAATTCAAAGAAATTACTGCACAGGGCATTTCTTCTTCAGAGCAGTCAAAGGCAAGGAGTATGCTGCTATTCCCCGAATCATACTATTCTTCATTTAGAAGAGGCATCGACCAGGCTTTTCTCTTCCAACACTGAATTTAATAGAACAGTATGTTTCATATAAACAAAGAATCTGAAATCATGCATGGTACTTCCTTCTGAGAATAGAGCCTGAGACTCATGATCCAGGATACAAAACTGGGCTGCAGGGCTGACACTCATTTACTTCTCTGATCTCTGATCTAACTATAAGTTCCAGTGTTAAGATGCTTAAATATCCTTGAAGCAATGAAGTTCATAGGACACTGCTTGGACTTTGAACATTTTAAATTGCAGCAATGCAGTAATCACAGCACGCAGAAGCCACCAATAAGGTTACCCAATAATTGCTGTTTATTGAATGCTGATGGAAACACATCAGTGATAAAGGGTTCAGATACCTGCTTCACAGCCCATTCAAACAGCAGTGAGCCCTGCAGCTCTGTGGTTGCTTTTGCTGATGAACCACACACTACTGTCATGTAGATTTGTCCAGTATGTTTGTAACAAAGCAATTTCTTTCGTGCATGTTCATCAGATCAAAGCATCCTGGGGATGACCCTCAGCTTTCTTCCTACCTATCCATCCGTAACTCCTCAAGCATTTTCAGATATAAGCCACATCAGCTGGTGTTCTGGTTTTGTGGCAGTCTGCAAGCAACTGTATTAGCATGATGTCTCCAGTGCATTCAACTCATATACTAAAAAGGAGCAGGAAACACATTTTACCAGCAGATATTTAAAGGAATCTGCCTGGCATATAGATTTTAAAGCCAGAAGGAACCACTAGTATCATCAGTCTGTTCTCCTCCTAACGGATGCTGCAGAATCTTTACCACTAACTCAAGCAGTAGAGAGAATAATTCAGGCCAACAACTGATGGCTGAACTAGATTGTATCATTTGGAAAGACATCCAATCTCAAATCCAAGGGATGATGAATTTACCCTCCACTTAGTATGTTGTCCTCAAGGTTAACTCCCTTTTCTATTAAAAAATACTGTTAAAAAATACAGGTAACAGGGTATCCTGCACTTGCTTTCTGTTTTGTGGTATATTTACTAGGTAGGTTCATAACTGTTTAGGTAACTGCACTAAATAAAAGCATTTTTGTTTAAAAAGTTGACCTAGGTTACAGTGTAATATGTGCCCAAAAAAGTATTCTATTACCATCTTCAGGAGCTGTTGAGACCAGGTGGGGCAGTGCTCCCTGCCTCCCCCCTCTGGACTATCTTCTGTTAATGGGCACAGCAATGCCTTATTCCATGACCCATAGATAACTCGCTCCTGGACCATCTCCAGTTAATGGCCCATCAAGGAACTGCCTCAGGACTCGCCATCCCATTGTGAGATGCTCCGCCCGGGGGAAAGGAGCCAAGCAGTCCATGCTAAATAAAAACTGAGATCTCCAACACCTTAGCAGCCTTCTTCCACTGGATTCCCAGAGGAGCTTTTTCCCCCCACTGGAGTTCCAGAGGACAAGAGCTACCTACCTACCACTGGACCTTCGGAGGAAGACCAGACCCCTTTTACCTGATCGCTGCTTCAACAGAACTACATCCATCGCTTCAGGAGGACTGCAGCCAGCATCTTATCGGACTGCTACTGCCACCTAACAGGGTGTCAGGTTGTATTTCTGACTCTGTCAGTGTAAACCAGTGGGTTGTTGGTTTGTTTTTTTTTTTTGTCCTGCCTTGTGTTATATATAATATATATATATATATATATTAGTAAAGAACTGTTATTCCTATTCCCCATATCTTTGCCTGAAGGCCCCTTAATTTCAAAATCATAATAATTTGGAGGGAAGGGGGTTGCATTTTCCATTTCAAGGGAGGCTCCTGCCTTCCTCAGCAGACACCCGCCTTTCAAACCAAGACAAAAGTGTATTGTATTAGAATGAGAATGGAACAGAAAGGGCTTATTACAGCAGAATTGAAGGCAGAGTGTCAGAATTTTCAAGCACACATGCATAGTTTTAGATTCAAAACCAAATTATTATTGTTTATAATTTGCATTATATTAAAACCTATGGCTCCAAGTCAATTCAGTGTTGACAGGCACATTGTATGATAAGAAACTGGAGATATGTTGGAGAGTACAATCAAAACAAATGAGAAGGGAGAGATGAGTCATCTATAGAAAAGTGAAGGGAGCTGCTTAATGCCACAGACATCAGTGGCAGACCTAGTGATATGCAGCAGTACACTTCTTTATTCATAATCCAATGGTTGAACTGTCCAACTCTGATGGAAAGGAAGAAATAAATTTTTTATGGAAGTAGGAAAACTGGAGTTATGTAGAACACAGGAAATCCTGCAGAGAAACAAAAGATCTACCCATATAAGTATGCATCCAGGATCTCAAAGCAGCAAAAGAACAAGTTCTCTAGGGGTACAGAGGGTTGATGTTTATACAGATGGATAAGCAAGGATACATTGCAAGGACATATCTCCGGGGAGACCTTAGAGTGGCCTTCCAGTACTTAAAGGGGGCCTACAGGAAAGACGGGGAGGGACACTTTATCAGAAGGTGTAGTGATAGGACATGGAGTAATGGTTTCAAACTGAAAGAGGGCAGATTTAGATTAGATATTAGGAAGAAATTCTTCACTGTGAGGGAGGTGAGACACTGGAAAAGACTGCCCAGAGAAGCTGTGGCTGCCCCCTCCCTGGCAGTGTTCAAGGCCAGGTTGGATGGGGCTTTGAGCAACCTGGTCGAGTGGAAGGTGTCCCTGCCCATGGCAGGTGAGTTGGACAAGATGATCTTTAAGGCCCTTTCCAACCCAAACCATTCTATGATTCTGTGACACTGATTTGCCTAAAGATGAATGAGTCAGTGGTAAAGGGTGCAGTGATTACTGCATGAGTCTTTCCTTCTGTTTCACTGATCACACTCCTGGCACAAAAATGTATCTTCCTCTCTGGACTGCCAGACTGCCACTAGGCTCTGCTAGTTGGTATTTTCTTTTTCCTTTTTTATTATTTATTGAAAGAGGAAAGAATGTTAGAGATTCTTCCCACTTTTAACTCCATTCTTTATTTTCAATTGTTACCCCAGCACATTATGCTCAGTGAGGTGTGTTAAAGACTGATGGGTACTCTAGGAATGCATATTTATGACATAGTTTGTACACTGGCTTATAGCAAATTAAAAAAAAAAAAAAAAAAGATACAATCTGACACCATTATTCTTCTTACTGAGACAATGCTGAAGAACTGACTATATAAGACGACAGGACAAAACCTCCTAATAAAATAACAGCCAGATGAATTGTTTTGATGTCCCTTCCTTGTTCATTTTCAGTATGTTGGTGGCCACCAAATACCTATCAGTTTGCCTGGAGATAGCAGGCATATTTACAGAGAGTTGTGTGCAAGATGTGTTATCAGGATGCCTGACAGGTGTCTGTGCTTAAGGTCTTCACACAAATGGCATGCATAGCCCTAGCTACAAATGTGGATGCTTCTGTGCATGACTGATCGCTTGCTTAGAAAGGTAACCACATTGAAAGACTTAAAAATAGGGGTTAGCGTTCATGAGGCCTTTGTATGGAAGGCCCTTTCCATCCCTGGCACAAGTGCTGGCAAGCCAGAAGGGATATCTAAGATTGTGCAGCAAGTGCAATATTCCAAAGGCTGGGACAAACAACTTTAACGTGCAAATTCCTCATTACTTTTCATCTTCAACAATATGCATCAAAGAGAATCAAGTCTGCTGGAAAATTGGCTTGGTTGGTTAGTGGTGCCCCAAATATTAACACAAATAGTGTAGACTGTTGCAGGAGTAATGCCGTAGGGAAAGGGTGAGTTATTCACATAGGCTAATGTTAGCTTTATGCAAACTAGCTCCCTGATTGTGTCTGTAGTCTGTCAAAAGAGATAGGCTCTTCCAGAGGATGATTCAAAGTGACTAATGCATGCCACTCTAGAGAAGTTTTCTTCCTCTCCATTAATTTTAGATGGGATTAGGCTCCCTCAGCTAACATTAGCCCAAGTGAATAGTCCTCTAAATGTTGTCAGCAGTGTGGAAAAAAATCCACCCAAAATGATGTCATCTGATATTAATGGCTATTTTTTAAAAAAACTATGATGCAATTTCTGATAAAATAAATCTGGATTTTATTCCCTCTTCTCTGGTCTATGTAGGCAGTGACTGTTACCACTGAAATTGAGAGGATGTAAACAGAAACAGAGTAATTTAGGTTGAAAGGAAACTCTGGAGGTCCTTGGTCTGACCTTTTTCATACAGGGTCACCCTCAAAGTTAGATCCTAATGCAGTGAAATGAAAAGTTTTAGAATTATGAAGTGCATTGAAAACAGTCCATCACATCTTGAAGAATGAATACTGGCTACATCTGTGGCAGTTAATCTACTGTCAGACACAAGAATTAGACCAAACACATGGATAGATGGGGCTGAAGGTACTTTTAAGAGTTCACTCACACAGACATCCTATGGTCACATGCATCCTTATCTCTATTCTAAGTGGCTCCTCTGTCACCCCTGATATAAGAACATCTTTCTCTTCTACATGAATGCATGAGGAGTAGACCTCCTTTACTGTAGGACACTGAAGAAGATGGCATAGTTTGATGACAGAAGATACGATGTCCCACAAGCAACAGAATCCTAGTTTGCTAAACTTCAGCACTTGAGCTATACAGCCAAGTATCAGTCCCTAACTCAGTGATCTCCTGAGTGACACACACAGTAAATACAAGTAGACAGATGGAATCACATATTTGGGAAAGGTCAAAATGAAAAAAAAAAAAAGAAAAAAGAAAAAAGGTCAAAAAGAAGAAAAAAAAGGTAACGTAAACCTCTCCATTTACCAGTGCTATGTTGACAGTGCTCCTTTAGTCAGGGGTGCCTTTCTTCTCAAGAGTTCGTTTACAATGAGAGAGGAGAAGGAACAATAACTCCATTTTAAACCTGCTTTCTCATCCTCTGTTACTGCCTTTCAGTGCTTGAGTGCCTTTGCGCATTTATTCCTGACCTGGGCAATTACAACCCTGCATTTCACCCATCTGACTTGTGTTTCCCATTTTCACCTGTATTTCATCTCTCCAAATAGCTGTTATTCATGGCTGATTATTAACCATTCCTCTGTGTGTCTGACCCATCTGAATAGCAGAAGATGTCTCCACATGAAGTAGAGACTCTTACAGCCCACCCTCTGATTACACAGCAAACCACTTTTGAAGATTACATCGTAATACATAAGCAATACTCCTGTAAAATACAGCCCCTCATCCTACAAACAAGCTGATTAAACCCACGAGAGCTCACACGTACAAGACCTCCAACAAGCTTTTGCCTCACAAGCAATGCGTTACTGTCTCTGAAGTTACCTCCTGATTTGTAACTCCTGTTATACAGAAAATGGAGAAGCATGCAGTAGTTCTGCAATTACATGGTAAGAATCAGCCATGTAACAACTGTACTTTCAGCCAGAACAATGAATGCAATCACGAAGCAATTAGTGCAGGCGGCAGATGGTTTGCTGCTCTTTTTTTCTCAAGACTGGCAGGAAAAAGTCATGACTGTGTAAGGGACTAGTCTGTCAACAGTGGTAATTCAAGTCTGCTGCCCAAGGCAGAGACACAGGGCAGAGTGAACAAAAGCAACCGAGTCACTGAAGCTTAATGAGTTACTGGTCATCAGCTGAACTCCTGTAATTAACCACATTCACCCACACACAACACCCAAAAACTGGGACATAAAATGATTTCTGTTAACACGGATTTTCCTACCATTTAGTAAATCTCTATTCAACCAAACAAAAAAAGATCAGTAGTACTTATCATAGTGATAGACTCAGTGGGCTGTGAAGAATAGATTGAGGGATGATGCTGTGTGACCCATTTCCTGTTCATTACAACTGAGCAATGAGAGGCATGCACTAACTGCTGGCTTTGCCCTCATCAGTCCTGAATTGGATGGACAACTTCCAAAAACCAAAACAGTCCAGACCCAATGTAATTCCTCTCTCTCCAGCTCTTGCTCTGTTCACCTCTTGATTATCCTAGTCTCACCTGCTGCAACAACAAGATGCAAATAGATGGCAACAGTTATATGGCTTGCTAGAAGGATGTAAACATGTTTTCTAGTTGATTCTCACTCCCTCCTGACTGTCAACAGCAAAATTAAATGACTGTGACAATCCTAACTGGTCAAAATCCAACTTAGTCCTTACAGCCCCATCAACAAAACCTTCACAGCCTCTTCAGTCAGTGGCATCAAAGTCAGTGATATCAAAATGTAAATTCCTTACCATGCAGATACATTTCCCTTGCTTCCAAGGAGTAATGGGTTCTCCTTCCTTAAATATGGCCTTAGCACAAGATCACGAAATAGCAAACAGCAGTGTCATTTGTTCCAAACTACCCTACAGCTCCCACTGCAATTACCTAAATACCTACAGGACCTCCTAATTACTCTGAGAAAATTCTGCCTTTGGCTATACAAGCATGAAACCTATGGGAGTCATTTACTCTTAGCCACAGGCTAAACTTCACCCTTAGTTTGAGTTACATTTAATTCAGCCCAAGCTGATTAATACTCTTTGCCTGTTGGTTACCCTCTATGGTTCTTGGCCAAAGCTTGTTGAAGTCAGAGAATGTATCCATTACACTTTAAAGTAGAAGCCAGGCCTGTGACTCATACCCATACAGAGTACTTTTAAAATTCTATTTTAGAGTTAATTGGTACAGATCTACAGACCTTGTGCTACATGATTTTTCTCTTGCAATTACAGTATTGAATTACCAACAGTTATCCAATTTGCTAATCCGTGCTATAACACGAAGAATTCTTTTCCCTACAGCCTGCAGCCTCTCACCCAAAACACCCCATACACACAACTCCGACACCAACCCCACAAGTTCAGGTTAATGCACAAAAGGGCCCTTTGTTCTCATACCCAGACTGGCTTTTAAGTTTATATAGAAGAAGAGTGAGAATAGTGACAATATACTTGCTGGTAGCCATCTACCATAAATTAGATGAGCATTAGCTGTATGGACTCTAATTCAGAATTATTTCCTGAGCAGGCTGAATACCACAACAGCTGAAATTAATTTTCTACTATATCCTTTTATTTGACAAATATCACTGAAAGTTTCATTGATCCTCATGTAATAAATTTCCTATTACTAACACACAGCAACTTCCTTCCAACGGGTCCTAAAAGACAGTAGAGACCAGATTCTGTTCAGTTTCATTTCTGTCCAGAGAATTCAACAGCCACCAGGGAAAGGAAACATTTTGACCTTGCCTAATTACATACTGAACACCCAAAAATAATTTAATCTGCACCTTTCTCTGAACAGATTATAATCACAGTGAACTGTACAAAATGCTGTGAGAGGGGCGAGCGAAAAATATTTCATGCAATTTACTCTACAGGAATAATTAGACAGGCAAGATGCATTCCTCATAGCTGGGAAGGATATTGAGCTACAGTCCTGGAAGGACACTGGTTTTGAGTTCAAAGACTAGGACTGAACTTCTATTCCAATTCTCATAAGATCATTTTGTGACCTTACCTACTTATTTAGCTTCCTTATGCCTTTATTTTCCCAAGCTTACAGTAATAATAACAACAAGCCTAATTCAGACTAAAGGAAAATTAGTTGTTCAAATACACAGATAGAAAACATGATAGAATTCAAACTTTCATGTTGATATTTACATTAATGTATAACCTGAACAGTTCAGTCAATACTTTGATTATTGATATCCAGATTCTCATAGATTCATCATATGTAAGACAAAAAGAGACCACCAAATTACTTTGTAAAATATTTATAGACTAGATGCCAAGATATTTCACTCTCTTACCCCTGTTGGGAGCTCAGCAAATTGTTATGGTCTTTTTCCAGTTTTATTCAAAAACATCAAAATGTCAGGATGTGAAATCTGCCATTTCTCAGAGCAGTTTGCTCCAATGGCTAGTTACATCACAGTTGAGTTTATCTGCCAATGACTCCTGGCTATCAGTTCTTGTTAGAAGTTTTATTGCTAGATCAAAATGCTTATTCATACGTTTTGTCTTCCCCCATGGAGATATTTATGCACAACAATATAGTTTCCCTCCAATCTGCTTTTTGTTAAACTAAAGAGATTGAGACCTGTAAAGTCCTTCACTGGAAGACAACTGACTTGTGAGTATTGATGTGCCTGATTTTCAAAAAGTTCTAAGAATGAGGTCTCTTGCAATCAAGTCCCATTCTGTTGTCTCAAGTTGGGCAGCAAAAAATGAAGACAAATCTCACAGCATACTTATTTGGCTGACGGATTACCTGTACTGAAGGAACTGGACTTCAAAGGAAACTGATTCACTGCTACTTTTCTCTTAGAAAATCAAAGGCTACTTGAAAATATGCCAACCAGATAGGAACAAGGAGTGTCTTATACTGTTCTTGGAGCAGGTGGTAGACTGGAGCGAGAGAATTATTAAATAAGAGGACAAAAAGCCTCATTAGACGTTGTTATTCCTATCATGAAGAATCCTACCTGTCTTCTCTGCCCATTGCCTGTCACATGATATTGCCAAAAGGACGGATAAATAAATGGGAGACTGTCAGGTTAGGCATAGGGGCCTAGGTCCCAAGAGATCAGTAGGTGCCCATGTCCTTTACTTTGCCCTTTACATTGAGGCTTACTCAATGTTTCTTACTTGGAAATATCAAACTGGCATCGGTATTGATACTGTCCTGGTATCACCCCAAAGACTGTCCTGAATGCCCTGCAGCAGTTATGTAGAGACATGGGGAAACCCTAGGTTCTTCTTAAGCAAACAAAGCAAAATGCTGCCAGTGATTCTTACCTTCTGATCCTGGCTGTATGCTAAGATCCAGTCTTCCTGCTTGGGGTGGAAAAGCAGACTGTGGATGTAGAAGTTCAGACGGTATTTTTGATAGGTGGCCCCTTCATCAGAACTGATTAATAAGCTGCTCTCCACTTCTGGATCAGTCAGCAGCATAATCTATATGAAAGGGAAAGATGAAAATAGAGTGGTGAAGAGGAGTCAGAAGGAAAAATAAGTAAGCAGCTAGGAACTTCAGATAAGTTTATTAAATATGTCTATTTCAAAATGTTTCAATGTAATGTCAAAATTAAGCATAGCCAATCTTTCAGTACGTCAGCTATGTATATAAACACATAACATACGATCAAATAGGCAGAATGATTTTACCACTCGTTAAAACAGACCTAAATGAAGCTATGCTTAGGTTATCCAAAAAATCAAACCTGAAATTTGTAACACCAGAGTGCAAACTTACTAAGTTACCAGACAGCCACAGTGGGCTGCTAGGGTCTTCATGAATGATCTATTGGAGTGGCAGACAAAAAGTTAGGTGTTAAGGAAAAAAGAGAGACAGAGAGAGACACACAGAGAATGATCTCTAATAGTGAGGTTTGTTAGACTCTGGCAGAGCAGATGACAGTTTCATTGCCTGAAATGTTATAACCTGGCTGTCTGCAAGAAGCAATCTTGCTTTGGCAGGAGAACACATTTGATAACCTGCTGGGTTCCTTCCATCTCCAGTTTCTATGGTGTTGTGAATTATAGATTTGGTAGTGTATCAAAAATAATCTCTACATAATAAAGTTCCTTTCCAGCTTTGTCCAAGAGTGTTCGTTCAGGAGTAAACAGAAGATATACAGCTTGTAGTTGTAGTAGCTATTTCCCCCCATTAACTGTGGTATTAATTGGTCTGCATCGCTGATGAATCAGAGAGAATAATGAGAAACTCCTCTCATGTGTTTCTGCATGAGAGAATATATAGGTTTGAGCACTAGAAAGAGATCATTCCAGCATTTCAGCAAGCAACAAAGTAATACTCCTAAGGCATGGAAATGAGGCACCATGAATGACAAACATGAAAAGTTCTGAAGACTATTTGCCTGGGAAGGTATTAAAGCCTTAAATCATTAGAATATATTTTTTTAAGTACTGGTGCTGCTGTTGCTTTGCAAATGGCAAACACTGATCTGTTCTTAGACAAGCCTGAAATGAAAGGATCCACACCTGGCATTTCTCAGAGCAAATTCCTGTCCGGGTTTGGGCACACAAAACTCACACACCCCATTTCCGTCTCTTTCTTTCATTTAGGCAAGCAGAGTCAGATATAACTGAACTCACCACCTATGACTTATAGGGCACCATAAGTCTTGATAGACACCAGACACTAAAGAACGATTTGTATGTGAAGGTGTAGATACACGGATAATCTACACAGGAAATGTCCTTCATTACTGGGTAACTGCCAGAGGTTTTTATCTATCTCTAGAAAACCCTTGGTAGCATAATAATTTGGCCTGCGGCTTGGAAGTTAAGAGTTTCTTCAAAATCCTTGAACTTTAATATCCTGAGTAATCGTAGACCAGTTGTATCTCTTAACTCAAGATACAGTAATGTTTCCATTTTAGCATAAAGGTACAGTCTCCTTTTGTATCTCTGATTTTCTTTTGAAATCTTGGAATGAAAAAATGCATTATTAGAATTAAACATTCTTATTTTCATTTAACACTTTCAAATACATCAAGCATATCATTGATGTGGCTTTTAAACATAAGATTGCATGATCGAAGCTACACAGAAAGCATTAACAATCAAAACATCAATATATTGATCATCTACTGTCACCAAGTAGCCTATCCAGCTTATGAAGCCAAAAATTGTAAAGTTTATCAGTTGGTTCTTTTTTCTTACCGGACTAATTTCTGCTACAATGTTCCTATGGTTAACATTTATCATACTATGATTCAAGCATTATGATTTTCCTTTTTTATGACCTCCTTGAGTGGATTTTGTTTATGTTGGTATTTCAAAATATCACAGCACAGCATTAATTTGGTCTACAGCAACTAGAGCAGAAATAAGCACAAATCAATGGGCTTGATCCGAGCTCCCTGAAGTTAATAAGAGTCTTGTCATTGACTTTGGATTGTGCCTCTAAGGCAAGTTGTTAATCAAGATTCACTCTAGTCTCACATATTTCCTTCTACCTGCACAAGGAACTCATCTGACCTCATCACTGTCACATCCAAGCACATCACTACCTTAACACATTTTCTGTCCGGCCACTCCTCTGAAGTGTAAAAGTGCTCTTATCTCCATTTCCTAGAAAGGGAATTGAGGGACAAACGTGAGGCACTGAAGCACCTAATTCCTTATTCAATCAATAAAAGTGAAGTGCCTAAACAGATTTGCCAGCACTGCTGACTTTGGCTTTAATCTGCTAACTACTACCCCAGGCTATTACTACTGTGTTTCCAGGTATCTATGGTCTCCAGAAGCCTTAGCTGTTGCACTGTGATAACCAGCCATTCTGAACATATGAAGTGTTCCAGGACACATCAGTTTTGCTACACAGCAATAGTGTTTTAGATGTGGCAGAGCTGTGCAGAACTGCTGCAGATTTATGCAAAGGCATACAGACAGTCAGAGACAGCGGAGGAAGCTGACAAACGATTCTCTAGCCACTAGTCAGATTGTTAACTATGAGACCAACTTTCAGTGCTGGGACAGCATTGGCTGCTCCACTCTTATACCCTGCATCGCCAATCACTTTGCGCAGATGTCATAAACCAGAACAAGCTAGAGTTGACTAAGCAGTCATTACTCACATCACAGTCAGAGCACCATGTTTCTTACAAGATAAGAAAAGCAAATTTAATTAAAACATATCTGCATGTAAATAATCAGAGTTACAAGCCCAAAAGATAGCATTTATTGGATAAGTAGCAGAAATTGATACCTGTATGAAAAATCTGTCAAAACAAGAGGCAAATGCTGTGTGTATCTACATGAACCTTTCAGATCAGACCAGGAGTGTGCTTCTGAAAGGAATCCCCCACATTTGGGGGGGAAATCTCTATCGTAAATCCTTACATACTGTGTTCTGGCTCATACCACAGTGATCTCAGAGCACATGAACTGAATTCCCTTTCAAGGAAACTAAACCAGAACATACATTTCAGGAGTGCATCTAATGTGCTCCAACCACTACTGGACACTTAGCCCAGAATATCAGGTTAGCACTATTCTAAAGTCAGACCCTCTGCTTCCAAAATGCCCATGTTGCAGTTGTCATCTCAACATCAACCATTTCATTCTACAAACCTACTTCCAATGAGCTGCACTATATGCTAGTGTAGTTGCAGCCACATTAGTTCAGTCTTACTGCCTAAGTTGCCTGGAGTATAAATGAGAAAGGAGGGAAAGTACAATTAATTTTAATGATTTTGTTGATGCAGCATACGAAATAGAGTAAATACAGTTTAGAATTTTCTTTGAAATAAATTAAGCCAATTTCTGCTTTGAAGTAGTCTATTATCCATTGACTTGATGCAGTTGCTTATACAGAAAATAAAAGACACAGACATGTTGAACAGGAAAAGCATGGAAAACAAAACCAGCAACAATTACAAAGTGAATCTAAGTTTAGAAGTCATAAACTTCACTATCTAAAAATCCTAAGATAAGAGATTAGAAAGAAACTATTTTTATAATTTCTCACTTCACTGTAGAAAGCATGCTGGATTTCCTTAAATGTGAGCTCCACAAAGGAGCAATCTTCTTGCTCTGTTTCTACAGTGCTTAATACAGATACATATAACTGCTTTTCCAGCTAAGACTGGTTTCTGGACATCACTGCAGAATTCACATGACTTTTGCACATGAAAATCACATCTTAATTCTAGGTTCTTAAGGCCTGTAGGGAAAGCCAACATGGCTGATGAAGTCTAACAGGAGTTTTGAGGGGTTCCCTTGCCAAAGGATCATTGCCATGGGATAAAAGGCATTTCCATAGATTACGGTATGATTAGAAGATCAGCATAAAATGTTAGGGAAAAATCTTCCAGTTTCCACAATGGAGAGAAGCGTTCATTTGGAATTTCCCCGATGCTTTGTGCTGTTCAATTTATTCATCAACAACTTGGAAAGAAGGGAGGAAACAGAGATGACAAAGTTTGCTGATGGCAATAATGTACTCAGAATGATGAAAACAAAAGCCAGCTATGAAGATCTGTAAAAGGATTTCACAATACTGAGTATCTGAGCAGTAAAATGACAGGTGAAATTCAGTGATGATGTATGTAAAAAAAAAAAAAAAATCAAAATGGAAAAAAGCAATCCCAGTGTAACAGACAGAGCAATAGGCTCTCAGTAGATATTTCCTTTGGGGAATGGAGTCTGGAGGTTTCAGTGAAGAGGTCTGTGAAAATACAAGCTCAGTCCTCAGATCCTATCAAAAAACCTCAATTACAGCACTAGGAATTATTATGAAAGAATTAAACAGTATAACAAATAATACTATTAGGCCATTGTAAAGTGTTCTCACAACTTTAACACTGGCTGCTATTATCCTCTATCTCAAAAAGAAAAAAAATAAAAAAGGCCACCGCCACCGTAGAAGACACAGAATAGCTATAAGGGTGATCAAAGAAAACAATGAAGCATTTTTCACACAAGCAGCAAAAAAGGGAACTATTCAACTTCTAAGAGATAAACGAGAGGGAATTTGACCAAAGTCGAGAAAACTATGAAGAGCCTGAAAATGCTTAGAGAAACATTATTCACTCTGTCACAATACAAAACTCATGAGTATCAAATGAAACTATCAAGAGTGAGATACAAAACAAAGCTGAGGCCATGACAAGGGAAGAGCTACAGATATCATCTATCTGGACTTCTGTAAGGCATTTGACACGGTCCCACACAACATCCTTCTCTCTAAATTGGAGAGATACGGATTTGATGGGTGGACTGTTTGGTGGAAGAGCAATTGGTTGGATGGTTGCATCCAGAGGGCAGTGGTCAACAGCTTGATGTCCAGATGGAGATCCCCAACAAGTGGTGTTCTTCAGGGGTCCATACTGGGACCAGTGCTGTTTAATATTCTCATCAATGACACAGGTAGTGGGATCAAGTGCACCCTCAGCATGTTTGCAGATGACACCAAGCTGAGTGGTGAGGTTGACATGCCTGAGGGATGGGATGCCATCCAGAGGGAACTGGACAGGCTTGAGAAGTGGGCCCATGTGAACCTCATGAGGTTCAACAAAGCCAAGTGCAAGGTCCTGCACCTGGGTTGGGGCAACCCCTGGTATCAACACAGGCTGGGGGATGAAAAGAGCAGCCCTGCTGAGAAGGACTTGGGTGTACTGGTGGATGAAAAGCTGGACATGAGCTGGCAATGTGCACTTGCAGCAGAAAGCCAAGTGTATCCTAGGCTGCATCGAAAGAAACACGGCCAGCAGGTCAAGGGAGGTGATTCTGCCCCTGTACTCCACACTGGTGAGATCCCACCTGCAGCACTGCATTCAGCTCTGGAGTCCTAGCACAGGAAAGACGTGGACCTGTTGGAGCGAGTCCAGAGGAGAGCCACAAAAATTATCAGGGGGCTGGAGCACCTACCCTGTGAAGAAAGGCTGAAAGAGTTGGGATTGTTCAGCCTGGAGAAGAGAAGGCTCCGGGGAGACCTTATAGCAGCCTTCCAGTACTTAAAGGGGGCTTATAAAAAAGATGGAGGCAATTTTTTTTTTAACAGGGCCTGTTGTGATAGGACAGGGAGTAATGGTTTTAAACTAAAAGAGGGTAGATTTAGAGTAGGTATAAGGAATACATTTTTTACAAAGAGGGTGGTGAAACACTGGAACAGTTTGCCCAGAGAGACGGTAGGTGCCCCATCCCTGGAAACATTCAAGGGCAGTTTGGTGTTCTGAGTAACTGATCTAGTTGAAGATGTCCCTGCTCGTTGCAGGGGTTGGACTAGATGACCTTTAAAGGTCCCTTCCAACCCAAACCATTCTATGATTCTTTGACTTTTCGCCTGGTTAAACCACGAAACTCCTTGCTATAGTTTGTTGTGGATGTCAAAAGTTTTTATGAATAGGAAAAAAGAACAGATAATGTTCCCACTAAAAAAAATGAAATCCATCAATTCAAAAATATCACTGTTGGCTCAGGAATCTGAATCACAGATTACTGAATTCTGGGAAAATACATGGGAAAATGCCATTATATACTTACCCTGACCTGACACTTTCCTCTCAACAGAGAGTGGGGTTTTGTTAAGATTCAGTCTGATTTAGCATGGCTGTTCTTACGTAAGTCACTGGAGAGTGAATGAAAACGTAAATGATAATAACATTATCAGATCGGGTGGGCTCATCTAGCAACTTCATATGTGAAGAATTGGGCCCATCATTTTTATCTTGACAGTTTTTAAACCACCTCTGATTCCACCATTACAAAATAAAGCTATTAACACAGGAGTAAAAAGAGGCATACATATATGCCTCTCACTTCCAGCAAAAGCCCTTATTAAAGGGGGACCAACCTTAGTGTGCCACCAGTCTGGCTTATTGTTGTCTTAGGCTAAACAAAAACAAAGAGTGAGGATAAGCCAAGACTCTACTTCTCCCCAGCAAAAGCAATTGCACTCTGTTCAGATCAGTGCTCAGCAATGACCAGAATCTGCTTACTCACACCAGGCACAGCAAGCACACACTGCACTTCCTGATGCTTCAGACAGATTGGGATTTTTCTCTGTAAAAAAAGTCAATAAAGTCAACACAGCCTTTTGCAACCAAATGCAAGGTATCCATTAATCATCCACCCCCTGAAAAGGCAGACACTTGCTTTGCTTTTCCTGGAAGTGACAAATGAACACAAACCCTAATTTATAGATCTTAAACAGTCCACACTTTAACACACACACACCCCCCCCCCCCCCCTTTTTTGGTGCTAACTCCATCAACAGCAGATTGCCCTTGACCATTATGTGGATTTTTGCTGTCCTCACAATGAAACCCAGGAACACTTCACAAGAGGATTCTGATTTTGACCGAATCATGATCCTTACACAACTGCCCTGAATGCTAGATTCAGTGGCTTAGTCAAAACAAGTCCAGAACTGCTCTAAATGTTTTATTTTAGACCCTCATATCTCCACTTGGACTAACTTTTCTTTAACATTTTGTAGGAAAGAGCACAGTATCAGTGAAATAGAACAGTATGAAAAAAATACAAATATATTTCATAGTTACATAGAATCATAGAAATGTTTGGGCTGGAAGGGACCTTTAAAGGTCATCTAGTCCAACCCCCCTGGAGTGTGCAGGGACATCTTCAACTAGACGAGGTTGCTCAGAGCCTTATCTAACTTCCCCTTGAATGTTTCCAGGGATGGGGCACCTACCATCTCTCTGGGCAAACTGTTCCAGTGTTTCACCACCCTCTTTGTAAAAAATGTATTCCTTATACCTAGTCTAAATCTACCCTCTTTTAGTTTAAAACCACTACCCTTTGTCCTATCACAACAGGCCCTGTTAAAAAAAATTGCCCCCATCTTTTTTATAAGCCCCCTTTAAGTACTGGAAGGCTGCTATAAGGTCTCCCCGGAGCCTTCTCTTCTCCAGGCTGAACAATCCCAACTCTCTCAGCCTTTCTTCACAGGGTAGGTGCTCCAGCCCCCTGATAATTTTTGTGGCCCTCCTCTGGACTCGCTCCAACAGGTCCACATCCTTCTTGTGCTGAGGACTCCAGAGTAAAATGCAGTGCTGCAGGTGGGGTCTCACCAGTGTGGAGTACAGGGGCGGAATCACCTCCCTTGACCTGCTGGCCATGAACGAACAGTGACATGCTCTTTCATTCACTTCTGATGTATCAACAGATCTGAGTCATATCACCTGACCAGAAATAGGGATGAAATGCAAATTGGCTCAAATCTACTGAAAGAACCTCCACCAGCCTCACCTATTAAATGCTTCATGCATAGACCCAACACTGGTGACCCACGTGGAACAAGTAAATTTCTCAAAGGAAAAGATAAGAGTGAAGTACAGCAAAAGAGGAAATCAGCAAGGAGGAATAGAAATGTCCTGCTCTTAACAAAAGCAGGGCATTCCTTTCTTAAAAACTCTGAACAGTTACAATTTTTTTCCAGCTTTTCTGCTTGCCAGTTACACCATTTTAGAGGGTTGTGGGGTTTGGGTTTTTTTACATGTAACTGATTGCAAGAGCACCAGTGCTATGGAGTCCCAGCATAATGAAATGTAATTTCTGCCACTTTACATATCACTTCTGAATTTGGATTGCCATTTACAAGGCACGAAGATTGTGTAAAGAGAGAACCTCATTCTCCAGATTCAGCAACTCACACACGCATTTCAAAGAAACATGCCCTGGTTTTAACTAATCAAACTGGTTCATTGCTTAAGCTTTTTCAAGACCTGAAGTAAGAAATAAAATTAAACAAGCCAAAGAAAGGAACTGCTTTGGCCATGACCTTCAGAAATAAATGCAACACTACTGTAAAGCAAATTAGACCAACTCCTTTTACAGGATTGAGTTGCTGGAAGCAGTAAGTGGTTGCAAGAGCAAATAAATTAGAGACAAAACTACCAAAAAGAAATAACTCAAGCATTTATTTGGATATTAATGGAGAAAGAGGAGACCGAAGCTTTTCTGAAGTTTAACAAGATTTACTCATGCGATAACATCAACTGCTGTACAACTGTGCTCATGAGTAATGCCACCAAAATTTGGCCCAAGTCTTTGCTTTAAATAAATTGGCTAACTATACTTAGCACCTAAATGAAAACATGAAATGAGCTAGAGCTGACAGTTTTGAAGCTGTCTCTAATGCCAACTAAAAGACAAGGTTAGTTGCTGAGCAATTTCATTAAGACACCATTAAAATAATACACCCATAATTCAACCAAGGCACTGTGAAGTGTTTTATTGCCAGAAGTTCTTGTTAATTCAGAAAGTAAAGTAATTTTGTAGGGAAAGAAAAGACTTCAGTGACAGAATTACACTTTCAACACTGATGAAAAAAAAATAATATTGCCTTTGAATGATGACCTGGTTTGGAATGGTCTCAGAAATAAGTGGAAATGACCACTTTAATACAAGGAAAAGGTTTGTGGAGAAGTTATTTTGCAAGTAAAACTCAGTGACTCAACAATAAGAAAGTTCTTATTCACACAAAGATGCATAACCCAAACTTATTAAATCAGTCTGTACTTTGCTGATATGGAGGGTAACATACTCCAAGTCTTCCCCAAATAAAACTATACTCAATTACTAGACAATGTAATTCAGAAACAGACTCAATCCAGATCTGGGCAGTGGTAACTCTAGCATAATTTCCCCCAAGAACCTACAGGAGGTCCATAACTGGCAGGATGCTACCATCTTCCCCAAATCTTGGCTGTTTAAAGATAAGAGAAATGATGTGAAAGGTTCAGATGGTGAATTCATCTTGTTTGCACACATGAAAGATTTAGTGATACACATTGAGCGATGAGACAATTGCTTGTCAGCAGAATACTAGATGGCAAAGGACTATCTTTTAAGAGAGAAAAATTATCACCTGACAATATTTTTGAAAGCTGGGATTGTACAGTGTTCCTAATAGAAGAATTGTTGAGAACTGCATTTGGCATATTGATGAATGTGGTTTGAAATAAAAAGCTGGCTAGTGGCTGGAAAAAAGAATCCATTTACCTGTTCTCTATTAATAAAGAAGTTCATTACAGGCCAAAACTGACCACAAAAGAAAGCAGCCAATGAAAGTTCTGTTTGTTATCTGTGGGCATCATCCGGGGTTGTTTTACCAGACAGAAAAAGTGAACGTATGTAACAACAGCTCACGAAAATGAAAGAAACACTGTATAACTCCCCCTTACCCAAGCTACAGACAGGAACACAAACTCTCACTTCCAAAAATCTGCTGATCGCACCTTCAGTTATACAGAATAATACCACTATTTAGTGAAAGTCCAAAACATTCTCAAAAGGAAAAGGAGATATTTTGGAAGAAATTTTTACCTTAGGAATACATCTGCCTCCCTATTTTACACATAGCCAGAAAATAGCATGCATCTACATGTGGAAGTTATCACAAAATACATGAGATGTCAGTAGCTCTTCTGCACAGTGTCCTGTTTAAAGGGTTTAGCATACTAAAAGTACGAGAGATTTTACTCATTTCTACAGCACATGCTTGTAAGTGGCTAAGCAAAGAGCATTGAAAAGACACTGAAGCCCATCACGCACATATGTAAAACAGAAAAAAACCAAACAAACAAGGAAAAACATTTAATCTGTTTTTGAAGCATATTCCCCTATGCATCGAATGGAAAACACCACCAGCTGTCTTAGCAAACACACATTTTAAAATTATATGTCTAGAAACTAGAGCAGTCCTGTTACCCTACGCACTGAATAAGACCACTGATTGGCTACCTTGGAAGAACATGATGTCTTCCTTCTATTACAGGGTTTAAGAAAAATATGGCCTTAAACATAGAATCATAGAATCGTTTAGGTTAGAAAAGATCTTTATATTATAAACTGTCTAATCCTCTGCTTTTTGTCTCTAGCCCATTTTTGGTTGGAGTCCTATCCACGTGTTTTTTAATGGACTTGTTTTAATAATTTGAAAAAAGCTTTTGACTAATAACTGTGAGTTTTAAAAAAATTATTTCTGATTGTTCCAGGTGAATGAAAGGTCATTGCAGCTCACTGTTACCCCTTCCCATATTGACTGAAATAATTAATATTTTGTAATAAATGAAAAAGAAAGAGCTCTAATTCTCTCAATATCTAAACATTCAAGTTAAACAAAACCTTCTTTTTTCACATTTAGGAACACTTCCAGAATTACAATTACTGTTATGATTTTCAGTGATAACCATAATCTTAACAGTCAGCTGGTATTTCAATGTTTCTTTTTCAAGCACGGCACACAACAATAGATTTTCATTAATATGTGACTGTTGTCTGAATGCCAGTGAATAAGTACTAGTGACCTTCTCTATCTTGAATTTATTAACTGTATTAACTGTATTAACGGACAACTGCTATTACTGTTGCTCAGCTTTCTCTACTTTGTCTAATCTCAGTTTAATGTGGTTTCTCCACATTATCTGAATTTTTATACCACCAAAGTCCCAGGTATAGGGTTAGGTCAATGCAATATAGACTCATGAAACGCAAACATGAGGCTGAGACATCTGTGCAGATATGATTCAGTTGTTCTCTCCACTAATCCTACTTGATATGAATAGAGATATAAAGAAAGCCCATATAAAGAAAATTTTTTCCTAAGAGACAACAGCGTACAATAACAATTGCTCCTTACTCTGAACTTCAGAAAACATCTGAAGCACCAAGTGGGATGGGACTGATCCTGTTTCTATCAAAATCCAAGAGAGGGCAGTGCACCCACACACAGCCCGGTTCATTACCTGCAGCTCACCCGTGGGGACATTCATCAAGCCGACAGATTGCTACCCACAGTCTTTCCTCTCTGTGGATGAGCTTTGGCAGAAGCCCCATTCTTAAAAGTGCTTCGCCTTGGACCAGACCTGAAAAGATTCAACTACTACTTTTGCCATTGAAGGTGAAGACGTTGCCACATCTTCAGGTTTTTTGTGTGCTGCTGAGTCACTGCTTGTGGGTTGGACCGTGAACAGAGAGAAACACCGACCTTCACCTTCCCAAGAGTAATCCCAGCAGCTAAGGTGGATTCTTAGAACGTATGCCTTTGCTTTGAGGTAATAACTTTTAAATAAAGGAGGAAAAAAGGTGAGATGGTGGAGAAAAGAGTCCCTGAAGATTAGCATCACTTCTTAAATCTTAGCTTTTTATAGTGCAGCTTCCATTTCCATTACTCAAGAATTAAATGAAAATAAAAGATTCTACATTTTGTCCTTACTTGAGTTAATGCACCTAGTGTCTTAATGAGGACTGTAAAAAAGGAAACAAACTCTTATTTGCGTCATCCTTATGCAAAAATAGAAATGTAATCCTAAAAACAATAAAGAAAACCTTTCATTAATATAACTTAACAGTGTACTGCAGGATGTTTCAGAGCTACTTTCTCTTCATCTAGAATTGTAAAGTGATTTATAATTTAAATTGTTTAATTTAGGTAGGTGAAGTTCTCTGGAGGTCTTTTACTCCAAACTCCTGCTTCATACACATAGATTCTCAGGACCTTGTCCTGTCAATATTTAAATACCTTCAAGGATGGAGATTGCACAAACTCTTTGGGCCTATCCAATCTGAAACTGTTCAGTTTCCATTCAGTGTTAATCTTAATTTTAAATATCGGGGGTTATAATGTCAGTTTCAGAACAAACAAGAACACTTTCAATTTTACATTCCTTTTGACTTAAAGGTCCATCTTAACTTAGCAAGAGCTTTGGAAGCTGGAAGCGCTGTATGAGCCCCAAACACCAAGGTTAGTTTCAGCTGCTGTGATCCTGTAGCAGCACTGAAAATAGAATTTGTCAGGCTCGACTCCTAATCACACACATAAACATTAGCTCTGGAGCAATCAGTTCTGGGGGAAGGAACATGAAAAGATTACGCTTCTTGGGTTTTCAGCTGTCTCTCAAATAAAATTCTTAGCTCTTCATTCCACAGCCTGTTTGGGTCTAATTTAGTAGCCTGACATGGAAACATGTTTTCCTATGCCTGTTTCATTATTATTTCACACTGCTTTCTCTTCTTTTGCATATATTTGATAAAAAAGCTTTATCATCAAAACCAGCTTGAAAATCTATTCCTCAAAACTTACATAAAACATAGTAGAAACTTCCATTCTGGAATAAAATCTAACTCATAACAATGATTGTATTTGACTATTATATTTTGAGAAGAAATAAAGAAACAACGACAAAAAGCTCAGGACAGTGCAATTTATTTTGGACAGTCCAATCTAGTTTCAATTATTAACCATCTGTTCTTTTGCAACAGATGTTCTGCATTGTACTAAACAGGGAAATTTATTTTTTTTAAGCTGAGACAGTCTTACAGTCTTACTTGCTCAGAGGAGAAAAGAAACCTCAGTTTTGTAGAGATCTGGAATGAGTTATGTTCCTACATAGTGCCTGTACTTTGTTCTGTTGCTCAGTAAGGCATTCCTTTCATTAAAGAATCTCATGAGATTAATTAGTTAATCTTCACATGTGGTAAAGAAGGAAAGTGCACATATCAAGAGGGAAAATTACTTGGACAAACTCCACTAATCAATCAATGTCACAAAAAGAAAGAAGCCACTTGCACTGTAAGCGTATTACAAACAATAGCATCTTCCAGCCCCAAATATTGGGCCCTAATGGTCGTTACTCCTAATCAAAGCAAGAGGAGACTCTTGGCCTGAAAGTACGGTAACCTAAGGAGAGCTACAAAATGGACAGAGAAAACAGGGACAGTAAGGGAGCAATTTTTCCCTGAAGGGTGAGTTAGTGATAAACTCCCAGTCCACATGATCTTCTTTCCTATATCTTGTGATATCCCCTAAAACGTACTTGAACTTCAAGTGCTTTGAACTTAATCCTGAAAGGCATTGATAACAGCCTAACAGCATGTGTGACCGATACACCCCGAGTTGCAAAGTTTATAATAGACACGTGTTCATTGCATATAAAGAAGTGGGGTGTATCCTATTATCGGGGTATAAACAGGGATACCCCAGGGCAGGAAAAATCTCTGATACATTGTGAAGATGGATGAGTTGGTGGCCAGACAGATGCTCCATACATTTCAACCCCCAGCTACAGGAAATCAGGAATTTACCTGGCCTGAGATTTATCATTTCAGGAGTTTCTGGTCTGTTAATTTTTATTAGGCCTCATGAACACTCAAATATTTGCATCAATCATTTATCAAGCCTACAAAGGAGACTGCTCCAAAGTAAATAAAGCTCATTATAAAGGAAGCTTTTTATTATATTAATTGTTTATGTTCCTGTTTTCCATGTGACACCTAGTTTTCCATTTCCCCTAGTTATGCTTCTTTCATATACCCCTACAGTAAGGTTTTCTTCTTGGGAGAGATGTTCTCAGGTGGTTCATTGTCTTCAGTCAGTCTCTATCCCAAGACATAAATACATGCTTTATACATGCTCTATAAAGAATGCTGTACTAAGGATGAATATGCCACTACAAGAAAGACTCAGACTCACCTAGAACCAATTATTATGGTAGGAATGAAGACACATGAAAAAGGAGGTGCAATCAGAGGAACATGATACCAGACTGGCTACTGGAATGAGGATAAATGGACTGACTGGTAAAGAAATTGTTCGCTTTTCAGCCCTTAAAACAGACGAAGAATAAATCATCTCCTGCTCTCTTTCGGCCTTCCACAAATGAGAACAATTGGGAGGGACAAGAGGGAGGAACATTACACCCTAATGCTACCACGAGAGGCAACAAGACCTCATGGTCTCACCTCAAACTCTTTGGCACAAATAGACTGCTTGGCCCCGCCACCGTTATGTAAGTGCATTCAATGATAACCAGAGATCATAGAATTATAGATGGTTTGAGTCAGAAGGGACCTTTAAAGATCATCTGTCCAACCCCCCTATCATGGGCAGGGACATCTTTCACTACATCAGGTTGCTCAAAGATCTGTTTCAGATCTACCTGGCCTTCACCCTGCCTCTACTACATGCAAGTCCATTACAGTGTGGAATCCATTTTCTCGTGTCACAGATATTTCAGAAAAATGGGAGAAGAGATGGGAACGGTGATGAGTTGAATCCATGAATTTTAAAATTCTGTTAACATAGTAAACAATTTAAATAGCAATGTTGACGGTCTCTGCTATATCAGAGTTATGCCAAGCTCAGACAGATGGTCACTTCACTAACCACTTTATTTCATAGCCAACTGTTTCAAGCCATGCCACTTGCCTCTGGGCAGCCCTGGCACCTGTGTGGCACTGTGCTGTTTAGTATTTCAGAGGCTCTTACTCTTGCCTGTGTTTCGTAGCATACCCAAGTGAAGAAACAAGGGGAAGGGAACATCACAAAGCTACATGCACACCTCAGACTGGGCAGAGGTGCCCTGCTGGTCCCAAGGACATTATTATCTGTACCTGCTCATCTCCATCCCTCTGCAGAAGCTTCTTATCCCTCCATTCCTTACAAATGCTCTCATCTTATTTCACCTAAAATCCACCAGCTGAAACTGCTAAATAAACATGGTTGATTTTATCCTAAGCACAGTCCATCAGGTAGGGGCTGTTGCCTCCAGCAAGAAGTGTACTTATGAGCTGCTGGAACCCAGTAATAACTTTGAAGAGTAGCTGTTTGAACCAGGTAGTGTTGGTAAGAAACTGCTATTTTTCCTTCATCGGTTTTGCCCTAACTGCAAGATTCTTGAGACTGACTTCATTGCAGCTGGTGACATTATACCTGTCTGAGGCAATCAGATCCTTTAGTGTCTGCTGCTTTCATGTTCTGAAAGAGAGACAGTATAACCTTAATAGAAAGTATAACAAGATAGAACTTGGAGTATGGAGTTGTTCCCCAAGATACATGGTCTGGGTGGTAGAAGTGGGTGGGGGGAAGTAAAAGTACAGGTTCTCACAATAGGTATCAATATTTTTAAAAAAAGTAATTCACATTTCAGACTTCTTTTTCCCTGAAATTGTATGGAACCTATGTGAAGGAAAATGAAAACGTATACGCAGCGAAATATATATGTAAATAAGCATCAAGTTTACTAAATTGTCTGCAAAAAAAATGCAATTTTTCAGCTGGTGGAAGAATTCATTTATTTTGCTCATATATTTTATAAAGACTCAGACAGTATTTTCAAACTTAACTACCTGAAAAACAAGAACCTGGCTCCAAAGAGTCATTAAAAAAAATCTCATTTAATTTAGGATTTTTCTTTACCTTTTGGCTGTTCTGGGAGTGAGGAAACGAGGTTTCTTTAGTTATGTTACTTAAACTCTGAGGTCTAGAAATTTCATTTTAATAAAAAATTAAATTCTTTCCAATATAAAATTTATTCTGTCAGCTGACAACTTTAGAAAAGAGATATCATAAGACTCCTGAAAAAATCATGGGAGACAGCACCACATTTCCTGCACTGAGATTTACGTCTCTTTTATCTTGGGAGATGGCTATACAGTCTAATGGTTTTTAGTGATATTTTCTGACTAGATTTAAATGGAATTGCTTTCAAATAATTATCTATCTTTCAACAAATATCTACGCAACAGATAATGATAATAGCTGAGCATGCATTTGCTGGATCACTTTGGCATGGTACACCCCGTTCTGTAACTTCTTGATTTTTAGGTGTGGAAATAGGAAAAAATGGGTGCAAGGACAGGAATTCAGTGTGAATGAAGTCTCTTGCTTGAGGCTGTGAATCAGGATAATTTTCCTACGCTATGATGGTCATCAAAACAAGGCAGGGAGGAAAACCAGAAAGAAACTACCTCGTGGTGAGTTCTCTGACAGTGGTGAGAGTCAGCAATAAATTCCACTGTAATTTTAACAAACAGGTTCAGTAAGCCAGACCAAGCATTTCAAGCAGCATGTTGAGCCTGTCCTCCTGTGCCACTGAAGTTACTTTCAAAAGACTGTTACAGAAAAACCAAAGATTCTACAAAGAAAGTTGGTGCAATGTGGGAAAGATACCCTTAGACTCCGTGCTATGAACAAGGCCCAGTGGAGGGTAGGTTCTTTCTCTGCTAACTACAGTAACAGAGACGAGCATGCACTTAAGGGAGAAAACAGCAAAGGCAGCACAGAGTCTCCCAGCCCTGACTGTTAATTTTCCAGTTCTCACCGTTCAGTATAAAGTCTCTTCAGATTCATGGCACACAGGTTTTTTCTATCATCTACCCGCTTCCAGGCTTTGAGTCATCTTTATCCAAGATATGTGCTCATACAGTGGGAAATTCTTCCTTACTCACATAAGCAAGTGCTCCTTTCCCAAATATATGACACAACACTTTCTGTACCTTTTCATTCCAAAGCAGTCTCTATGTGTTGGCTTTGCTGAAGCTCCATGCTTTGTTTCATTTTGGTTTCTTACATGGTAATTCTGAAATGTTCTTTAAAACTTCTCCTTAGTTTAGTTTTAATTTTCCCCTCTGACTGAGAATAAAGCACAGCTTCAAAATTATGTCTACAGCTAGTTCTTTTTATGCACATTTATCTGATTTGCTTCTCTCCAAAGCATTTTTTCTATTAATGCATTAATTTCATAATCACTTCAAATTATGTTCCATGTTGCATGAACAATTGGGGAATTAGCATCTGCTTGCAAGTTGTTAGCTTGGCTTTTTATTTTTGTTGCTGCAGTTGATGAACTCAAATTATCCACACCAAATGTGCCTGAAAAGAATTCCACCTCCAACAATAAATAATTCTCTTTACTTTCTGTATTGGTTTTTGTTAAGGGAATTTAGTGCAGTCTGTTAAGTAGTAACACAAAACATTATTTCATTACCGGTTTTGGTATAATGGTTGAATTACTGTGTAGAGTCACCTTATAACACTCTTACATATGTGCCTAGGTAGCTACTGTGTTAATTTTTTCAATTCTGCTGTTACCCTCTGGTTACCATAATGCTGGGTCTCAAATGGAACTACAGTGTCACAGACCACCTGTGACACCTAAGCAACTTTAATGTGAGCATTAAGCTCACATTAAGCAAGGGCACTGTGTTCAGCTCACAAAGACCCGGTATAGCTGTTTTTCACAGAGATGACATCCTGAGACTATTCAGACACATGTACCTGAAAGCTGTTTTGGGTGATAACAAGATGTTGAAGGAGCATGAGGCATAAAATATTAATGAGGAAATGATGCTCAATGCCTCATTTCTCTCCTTGCACACACCATATGAAACCCAAGATGGATGACAACGTAGAAAGTAAGGTGTTTTTATCCTACTACTATTCCATTCCAGAGTTGCTGATGCTTCTCCTCCTTGACCCTCCTATCTTTCCCTTTTCTTTCCATGCAATTTGCCCTCTTCTAAAATAAGTCCTCAAAGTTTTTAAATAAAAGTGACAAAATGAGTACCATACATCAATCTGCTGGGATTTTGTTACCACCTCACCTTCAATTCATGATCTAACCTATATTTACAATGTCTAAAGGAATGGATCAGCATTCTTGGTTTATCCCCACATACCACCAGGGCAGGCACGATCAATTAGTCCAATGCATATAGAAAACCAATTCTTAAAAGAGAACCTCGGCTGGTGCAAAAGCCTACTGAGGCTAATAGAGCATGATGAAAAGTTAATGGCATCATCAGAGGTTGAACCAACTAAGGCTATTGCTTTCTATCTTCATCACCCAGTGCATAGTTTCATCAATGAGAACAAAAGTAGGCTAAGAGCACCAATTTTGCAGAAGCAATGCAGCAGGTTACATGTTTTAATGTTATCACCTCCAAACAGAGCCTTCTTTAAGACTGAATGTCACCTGCCTGTGTCTCCAGAGACATCCTGACAGAAAGTTCAACCTATACACCTCTCTGGCTTTTTAATGGTGTGACTGAGCTTTTAGCAGTCACACAGCTGTGGAGCTTGCAAGATGACTTTCTTACACAATAGACATTACAGTTAATTGCCCTTCTAGAAAGTTACTAGAACCAAACCAGGGCAAAGCATTGCTGGATTTTTTGATGAATATTGCTATAACAGAATGTATCTTTCTACGTAAAATACACCATATGAGGAGGGGCATAAAAACATACTCGTTTCAGGGTTTTTTTAAAGGGAATAAAAGATGGTGAGTACTTTAAAATGACCTTCCTAGCTGTGTAGCTGAACTTGCTAAATCAGAATCCTACTCATTATTAGACTGATTGCCAAAATTGTAGAGAAGCAATCCTGAAATAGCGAAGAAAGAGAGGAATCATACTTAGCAGCTGATTTAAAATTGACTGTTTGAAGAAGACACTAGAATTTATGGTATTTTTTGCTTTAGTGGCATGATATCATTCTGGAGTCAAACTCAAAAATCACCTTCTGCTTCTACTCCTAGCAAAGTTCTTTGAGAGCATGAATTGTCCTTCTGTATCATACTTCATGTCAGGTACTTGGGTGTCTGTTCACCAAACTCCAATTAATGTTTGAAAGGCTCAGGCACTAATGACTTCAAGCAGTGCTATTACTCTTGAGATGACAAAGGAAACTTAGGCTCAGCCTGTAATGCCTTAATGGCTTCAAACAGCTGGGGATGTCAAACCATGCGATAGCTCACTCCTAACTTTGGAGAGCAGGGAACAAATTTAACTCAATCAAGTAGCTGGCTTCAAAGATGGAGATGCATTTTTGTTATCAGAAGCCAATGATCAGTATCAGTTTCAGCAGCACAGATAACTCATGCAACAAAAGCTGTTGAGTGCCAATGACTGCTAATGAGAACTCGATCAATAGTATTTCTAATGACACAATTCAGACTGTAATGGGGCTACTTCTGGCCATAGGGAAAATAAGTTAGGAATGATTATATCATCAGCCACGGTAAATTCCATTTCTTTTATTCCACCTGCTGCTTAATATCCAATATGTATTTCTCCAGTTATCTCTGGCCCGTCCAACCCCTTAATTAAAGACTCTGAGGATCACAGTGCTTAGAGGCTTACAGCTACTATGCTGTAGAACTCTTGAGTTGTCTACTAATCACTTGTTATTTCTATAATGCCTAATGGATACTAGTTGAGAGCAAAGCTACCATTTCTTACTACTCAGGCAGCCCCAAACAGGATCATATTTTACCAGCATTTTCTTGCACTACTTCCTGGGGACACACTCCAGATATAGACACATATTAATGCCCAGGTCAGTCAGTTGCTCAGTGATGCAGTTGAGGTTAGTTGATTGGAAGCTCTTAGCAATAGTTCTACATTTGGGGTGCATGTTGGGTTTGTGTCCGGCATGGTTCTGGTAGCGGGGCAGGGGCGTACAGCAGTGGCTGCTGTAAGAGACTTCTAGAAGTTCCCCTGGGTCAAATTCAGACCTGCCTCTGGCCAAGGCCAGGCCAGTCAGTGCCTCTGCGAATAACTCCATTTAAGAGGAGAAAAAGCTGCTGGTCAGGTTCCTTGTCGGCCTTTGTTGGTCAGCAGAGGAGGAGGCTGTGAGGCAAACAGCCCTGCGGCCACCCAGGCCAGTGAGGCAGGAGAGGGGCAGCTGTGCCGGAGCAGAGGTTCCCCCGCGGCCCGCGGTGGGGTGGCGGCTGAGCCCCTGCAGCCCCTGGAGCCCAGCGGTGGCCCAGAGGTCGCCCTGCAGCCCGCGGAGGGCCCCGGGCCGGAGGGGCAGGGCTCGGGCCCGCAGCAGCCGTGGCTCCGAGGCAGCCCGCGCTGGAGCCGCCCGTCGGTGGGAGGGCGGCAGCCCCGGGAGGGACCCGCGCTCGGGGGTTCTGGGGAGCTGCGGCCCCGCGGGAAGGACTCGCGTTGGGGCGGTTGGAGGAGGAATGTCTGCCGGGAGAGGGACCCCGCGGTGGGGCAGGGGAGGGTGCGAGGGCCCCTCTCCCTGAGGGGGAAGGAGCAGCGGAGAGCCCTTGTGCTGGCTGGGCTGTGACCCCCATTCCCTGCCCCTGCGCTGCTGGTGGGGGAAGAGGGAGCAGAGCTGAGCCCGGGAAGGCCAGAGGGATGGGGGGAAGGTGTTCTTAAGACCTGGTTGGATTTCTTACTATCCTTGATGGTGGTGGCTGTTTAAATTAAAGTGATGTTGTTTCCCCAAGTTGAGGCTGTCTCTTGCCCGTGACCATAACTGGTGGGTGAGTGAGCCCTCCCTGCCCTTTGTCTCGGGCCTTTTGGTTGTATGTTCTCCTCCCCATCCCTCAGAGGAGGGGGCAGGGGTGAGCAAGTGGCTGCGTGGGGCTCTGTTGCTGTCTGGGTGGGCTCAAACCACAAGAGTGTGAAAAACAGGGAGAACAGAGGTGAAGCCAAACAACATTGTCAAGTCCCTACTATGCTGGAACATTTGCTATCACAGTCAGCTCAGGTCATAAAAGTGTCAATTATATTTTGTTCATATATGAACTGCAGGTTCTAAGATCTTCAAAACATAGGGATCACACCATTGAAACAGCAGTTTAATTTCACTCCATATGTGTGGGTTAATGGAAAAATTATATGTACTCGGAAGGCTAGAAATGAAGTAAAAGCTATGACTATATAAGTCAATTCACACAAAGCAAGACAACTGTCCTTTATTTATTGTACATTAGTTGCCCACATTTCTACTCACTTTCACCAAGGAGTAAGCACCATCATATTTATCACACCGTAAGAGTGAGCATATGGACCGTTACTATGTAATAGTTAACACGCTAGAAATCGACAGCCCAATGTGCTTGACAGTAATTTGTTATGGAGGTATAACCAGAAGTAGAAAACAAAGAACTGGCAGTCAGAAGTCATGAGTGTTAGTGGTCTTGGCAACCAACTCTAACCAGAGCCCCTGCTCATAAATATGTTATTAAGCCCAGTTATTACAGATAAATGGAGCATTCAAAAAAATGTATCCTCTAGATAATGCACTATCCCTGCTAAAGAAATACTTTGGCTGTGAATAAAACCAAAATAACAGAGAGACAGAGTTCATGCTGAATTTTCTGCTTCCCTTAGCCTACTAGCAGGACGAATGTTCCCTTGAGGCTACATTGTGTTCTAGGGGAATAAAAGAACTGCCTAAACCAGCCACCAGCGTATGCTGAACATCCGGGTCCCTCAAAACAAAGATATGATAGATTTACATTGTCACGTCAATAAACTAAAAGATGTTCTTCCTGACTATAGTGGCTCATCAAATAGTGCTCAGGATTACAAGTGGTGTGATTTTGTAATAATTATTGAATGTGGTGAAGACATTCTTTTTCACATAATTGCTTAATCTTTTTGAGTCTCCAACAAGGTGTTTGCCACCCTCATCAGCTGAACTGTCACTGTAAAAAAAAGAGTGCACTGAATTAGAGCTAGGAACATGACAAATAGCAGACTTTGCCAGGGCTTTTTTTTTTTTTTTAAGAAATGATTCGAAAAGTATTTCCTTAATCAGCAATCATGATATTATTCTATTGTACCTGATCCATCAAGTGTCGGAGATGTCTTTTTCCCCATTTCCCCAAATTCTAATAGATAATGATGTGCCCAATTGTTAACATTCAAAAGCAGAGAAATGATTAACATTTCTAGAAATAATTTGTGACGTTTAAATTATTTTTACTTTAGAAATGACTGGCATCAAATCTACATCAGTCTCATAACGGTAATTACATCTATCCACAATTGATTTCTATGGGGCAAATGCTCTCCAGAAAGCTTGATTACCTCACGTGCATTCATCCAGTTATCCTTTGACTATCATAAGTACAGCAAGTGTTCTCACCTTCACTTTTAATCATGGAAAGATAAGGCACAAAGCAATTAAACAGCACATTCTTTAAAAGACTTAAGAAAGGTGTGCCAAACCTCAAATGCTTGCGTGCAGTATCTTTAATGGAAGACTATCCTTCTTCCTATCACATATTTATGGGCCAAGTATCTTTTTCAGGGGACAATCAGCCTATAGATATGCTGTCAACAAAGAACCGTTGGTGACATGAACTTTGCGACATTTCAATCCCAATCTCTGAATACAGTGATTCTCTCTTTTTAAAAAGAAAGCTAAAATTCATTCAGTGAATGTTCCAGTCTGAAAAAAAAAATAATCTGAGGCAGAGATTACACATTACTACAAGTTAGAGGTGGAATAGTTCCTTCAGGTTGCCAGCTCCATAGCTACGTTTTTAAAGAATATTCAATTTGTTTCATACACTTTTTGTCTTTTTATTAAGTTCCAAAGTTGTGAATAGCAGGGATGTTTACGCTTTCTTTTCACATGCTGTCATTGTCAGAAAGTTCTCTCAAACTGTCTTGCACAAAATCTTTCTGAACAGCTTTACGAAAAACTGCCAAAGAATCTTGCACCTTCTCTGATGTTTGATCCAAAGCTCCCTGGAGTCAAGAGAAATCTCTCCAGAGGATTCAAGCTCCTGAAGACTTGGAAGTTATTTGTTAATTCATAGAACACATATAACAGCAAATGGGTATCCCCTCACTTCTGTTCAGGTGCCTTAAGTATAAATGCAGATAGATTATTTATTTCAATCATGCATGTAGATTTTAGCCAGGCTAACCTGAGAAAGTTTTCTAAGACCACTGACCAATTCATGTAAAATTTTATCAATAATGACATTTGTCACTTTAGAGCTGGCTGGCTTACTCTGCATAGCCAAGATGCAATGAACAGCATGACCTACTCTTAGTCCTCTGGACAACCCTCTTATTCAGAGAGATTCTGAATAATACTGTCTCCACAGCCTAGACCAAATGTCATGGAAGCCAATAAAGTCTCATTAGTATATGATAACAATTAACTGCTTTTCTTAATAAGCCAACATTTACTCCTCCACATATCCTGATTTCTTTATTAAGCTTGAATAGAAGTTGCATCCAGAAAACTTTATCAATGACTCAGATTTAGATAAAAAGTCACTAAAGAGAACAATATTGCCCAGAGCATCCTTTCAGCTTTAGTTTCTTCTTAGGTTTATGGGTCATTTGCAAATCTGTTCTGACAGGAATATTAGGCTGCTATACAGCTAGGGCAGAAAATTCACCAGAGATTTAAACTCCAGCAAACATTCACCATTTGCATGGACCGCGGATGAGATGGCTTTTATATCAGCACTTGGTTAGTTCTAAAACATCGGCCAGCTTTTCTTATCCATTAAAATGATTTTTAAAACTTTTAAAAAGAAAGTCTACTTTGTGAGCTAATCAACTCTCCAGGGAGTTTGCTATCTGATTATATACACCCTCTGAAATAAATATCTAAGTTCTAAGCGTTTGGTTGGTAGTTGTGAGCATGTGGATTTTCCCCCTAGTTCCAGAGCACTTGCACAGAAAAATGCAAACCTGATAGCTTTCCGGCTTTGTAATTCCCACTGACACATTTGTAGTTTTTTGTAGGCATGTATCTGAGCTAATTACATAATTCTTTTAGCTGACAAGTGAAACTGACATCAGATGACTAAATTCTTCTTTGATTCAGGTGCTGATTTGGCACAGCTTTCCCCCTTTTATTATACTCCAATCTGCCTTTCCATGTTTTCCTGCATAATAAAGTCACTGGGACAATTTAGATAGTGAGTAAAATGGCAGAACTCCAGAAAACTCAGTGATTTTAACCTTCTTATACTATGGCTCTGAGAAGAGACAGAGCAAAATCCAAACGAGAACAGTGCCAGCTTCCACGTTTAGCTGTGCGTTGCCTAAGAGGCACTGGAAAATTACGCTGACCTCTGTGAATGTAGTCACTAGACATGCTCTTCTCTCCAGAGTCTTTGAGTGAGTTGGCAGAAGGCTAATCAAGCAGACTTCAGCTCAGTGTGTCCTGTCCATATTGACATTTTTCTTCTCAATCCCCCTCACAGCAGTGACATCAACTATCAAGAAAAAACAGGTATGGAAGAAGAATAAAGAAACTTGAACCCTGAGTTTATTTTGGCTTCATCACTTGTTTCTCTGATGGGAGATGATGGGGAGAAGAGTAATCACATCGCTTCACATCAGACATCTCATATAAACAGTGGAGAGAAACAGATTTTTAGGTATTGCCTCAGAAAATCAAATGCTACAGCAATATGGTCTGACACAAGTCACAGGTATTTGGATCTTCCTGTCTACCTCTAGCTGCAGATTTTCTTGTTCCTCCTCTTATGTTATCATTGGCACTTACTCAACTCAATCTCCGTGCTGGTTTATCAACCTGAACCAGCCTGCTGCAGGGGCACATAACCCTCATGCTAGAACAAATGGGAAACACAACTACTGATTAGGGTGTGCAGGGGGACACAGGGGACCTGCAGTAACCCTGACATAGACTGGCTGGGGCTGCAGTGGAACTTCACCTTTTGTTTCATTGCTGAACTGTTCTCCTGATGTGTCTATGCTCTTGATTACAAGAGGGGGTCAAGAATGATAACCTCATAAATTTGCAATCTTAATAATAGCCTACACAAGGCAAGGTGAACATGCTTTACAAGACTGTTTTGTCCCTTACCTGAAACATTAATGGCCAGCTTGATTCGTATCAGAATAAGGTTTTATTTGGAAGAAAATCATGTCAGGTTGCATCAATACTGCGTAATCCCCCCAAATTCCTTTTCAGACCCAGAAGAATTAGCTCTTCAGATCAGAATTAGGGGCTTTTCAATCTAACCTTGTTTCCTTCCACTCTAACTCTTACTGTATGCACCAAAAATGAGGGTTTTCAGTATCAGAAGGCCCCAGACATTAAGCTCTAGAACAGCACCAAAAAAGCAGAGCTAATCAAAGGAGTAGTTACAGATACAGCATTAGAAACCTCAAAGGGCATCCAGCCTAGAAGTAAAAGTTTTATATCTTTGGAAACACGGAATTCTCTGCCTTCCAATCAGAGCACTATTTATACATCTTCAGAGGCACCATAGTTACAAATAAAATACAAGGTCCCTGTCCCAGAGAACTTAAATTATTTCTACAATGAGAGATGACAACAAAGAGACCGACCACGTTATGCTACAGCCAGGATTACAGAAGTGAGAAATTGCTAGATATTCTGTTAGATACTCTTAATATTATATTTAGGCCTCCTGCTTGATATTTCTCATCCAGCTCAGTTCCCACACCATACCCTATAAATCACAAGATACGAGATCCTAAAATTCTGCTGCCCTGAAGAGGAAAATTTTATACTCAGCCTCATTTTGGTGGTTCATTCTCAAGGACAACTAATTACACTAAAAATCAATACTTCATAAAAACTAGTCACAATTTTCATGTTTTTTTAAAGAAGGATCACACAATTTTGATCTTGGTTACACTGGGACAAGTGTGAGTAACTCTTCAGCCTTGCAGTCAGTTCATCTCAGCTTAACAATTTACTGCATGTTACCTGAGGCATTTGCCTGTCTATGCACATATTTTTATCCCCGGTACATGCAGGATAATTAGACTTAGTTTAAGTATTTTTGCTGTGACCTAAACTAAGTTCTGCCATTTTGCATTGCCAAGTTAAGAGGACATGCATGGACAATGGTGCCAATCAATTCATTAGCATTTCACTGGTAAAGTATTTGTATATAAGTCTATGCCTAAGACTGTAATTCCATATTGTCACTCAAGTATAAAATCAGTGTAAAGAAGTTTCAAGTCAGCATGTAAGGGAGATGTTCAGGCTACAGTCACTGTTAAAGTTAATTTCACAGTATCTGTGATCACGTACTAGAAGTCATGTAGCTGATGATTTGCCCTGCCCTCCCCTCCTAGAACATGCTTTGTGAGTTATGATTAGAAGGAAGCCACACTGACCTCATTTTTTTAATAATCTCATTTTGTAAAAAGCAAAAAGCTAATAGAACAAGAAGAAGAGAAAATAATTTTAACCCATTTCGTACAATAAATATTCCCATATTTAGTAGAATGTATGCGTGCAAATACACACATATATGTGTGCAAACACAGCATTTTAAGAAGAAAATGTTTTACAAATTGGTCAACATTTTAACATGTAAGATGTTCTAACTTGGTAGGCCTTAAATACATTTCCAAGTCAGTATAAATAGCTTCAGAGTATCGGCACTTTTTCTCCTTTTTCTTTGGTTTTTTCCCTTTGTTTAAAGGCAAAAAATACATGACCTTTCAATGTTAATGAAAAGAAACCCTCCAAAAGCAGGCAGTATTTGCAGCACAAAGACATTCCCCTGAGCATTCAGCTACTGAAGAAACAGCTAATAGTTACATGCCACATTCGAAGACATTAAATTTAATTCCTCTGAGAAATTCCTTCAACACTACCTAAAAGTGAGCAAGACCAGACTACACAGATCTTAGAATGACCAAGTTGCATTTTAGAAGTTGTTTTTAATTTTTTTTTCACTCCATTACAACTTCATCAGATTTTATCTTTCCTCAGAGAAATGCTAAACACCCTGTACAGGTTTGGTAGCCCATATCCAGACATATTAATGAACCAGTAAACAGAATGTATTGCCTGTATCTCTAAATATGGGGGAATTAGGAAAAGCAGGTGTAGGATTAGCAGAGAATCCAGAGCAGAGCAAGGATTACACAGGCAGGATTTGAAAGATCCTGTAATAATCAGCTCTCTGACAGTATTTAGAGCTGGTCTGACTTAGCAAATAACGTTCCATAGAGTTTTCACTGGAGCTGCTTTTAAGAGCACCTGAGGGAGTTCCAAGTTTTGTTTGTGTTTGCGTTCCTTGCCATTTCCCTCTAAAAATAGTTGGATGTGGATGAAACCAATATGGATATACGAGAGATGAGAAGCTGGGAGTGTACAGTTCTGAGACAAGAACAATGCCGTGTCATACAACATGATGAATCACATGTGGTCCTCCCTTCAGAGCAGAGCCATGTCGGCTCCCACACTAAAACACAGGTATACATGCAAGGACAAGAAAAGCAGCTGGTAAACGAAAAAGAAATTATCAAATACTATGATGACAAGAGTGATTTCATTCAGACTGGCCCGCTTACTTATTAGTCATTTAATTAATTCCATATTTTCATTTCTGTTAATATTGCTTACAAAACAGGGATAAGGCTACATATCTAAGTCAAAGCAGGAAGAAAGCAGGTGAAGTGACAGATTCTCAAAAAGCCACGTGCAGGACACAGTTTGTTCAAGACATCCAAGGAAGAGCCTACGTCTCATAACCATGCTGACTGATATGTGGTTCTGGTTTCTAACAAGGAGAAATAAACATTTTTTTTGCAAACATTTTGTGTGTTTCAAAAACCTGAAGTTTCAGGAGGACCACTGTAAAACCATGTATCCTGCCAATCTCAGAAATCAGCTCCACCTGAAACATTTTCAGGGTAAAAAACATCAGGAAAACCTAAATGTTTTATTTTAACCACATCAAAATAATATGTGTCCCAAAACATTACTTGGTTTTGCAAGTTTCAGCAATTCAATAAAAAATAATGTTTAATTCTCCCCAGAACTGACACCCAGGAGGAAATCAAACAAGTTTTTTGGCCCTAAATTGTGTTTCCTCCTTGTATCAGACAAATGAAATACCAACCTCCCAGAAACACAATAAAAAAGAACGAAGTCCTAACTCCACAGCAGTCTAAATATTTAAGTTCTCATTAGGTGTGTAACTCCCACCACAGTCAAAAGAAAAGAGTTGGTGCTAACCCTCCTTGTAGACCTGACCCTAAATTCTTTAGAGAATTTAATCCCCCTCAAATAAAGAATCTTTCAGAGCTGTAAGGATTAAGCTGGAGGGCCTGGGAATGTTATGCAAATGATTTAATGTATTGTGCACCTATCAAACAAAAAATAACAACTTCATTTGCAAGAACCCCCTACCTGTGATTCTGTAAATCCCCTCTTGTTAATCCTCTCAATCCCTCCCCCACCTCGACTCCATCCTTTCTTTTCTTCCTTCCTCTGGTTCCTTCACTTTTACCATCTATTTCCTCTCATTTTTGTTCAAGCAGGCAGATGACTGTCTGCTCCCCATCTGGTTCATTACTTCATACAGCTCTTTCCAACTCCTTCATTAATTATTACTTGTGATAACTCAGCATCTCAGCAGCCCAATCATAGTCCAGGTGTCTGTTGCTCTAACTAACATGCAAATACTAACAAAACAGTTGTCTTTGCTGCAGAGAGCTACAAAGTACAGTACCTGAAAAGGTACAAACTAAATGCAGCCAAAAGTGCGCCCGAACACAACTATGGTCAAGATATGGTGTGAATGACAGAATCAAAAAAAAACAGACAAAAGCCCCTCTTTTTTTAAGGAAAGTTTGGCATAGGGTATTGGATGTTCCCTAGAAAGCATCTCCTCCCATGCATGATGGACGCGCTGAGAAACCATATAAAGGCACTTAATTGAAAAGGCTGCAAGCAGAAGTGGAAACTAACATCACAGGTTAATTTGAGACAGCAGCTGACCTCCTAATATGCAGTGAGGTATGGCAAAGTTAGTGAGATCTGGAAAACAAAGGCTGGCAGCCCTGTTTTTAGTGTAATAAGCTGGGGAGAATTTCAAAAAGATGTGTCATACGGCTGAAGCAGAAAGCTAGGTGTCTGATTTCTGCAGCTGCATTCTGAATGAATCAGAGATGGCCATGCCACATTTGTCAGGGGCAAAGGAAAGGACATTGCAGTAATTGAGACATGAGATGCTGAAAGCCTGAATAAAAGCATTTGCCCTGTGGACAGCTCGGAAAGCCACTGTGTTAGAAATAGGAATGTAAAAAGAATTGTCCAGGCTTTGACTCAACCTGCATAGAAAGCCTGGCCTTGATATAAAACCAGTTTTATGGCTCCCTACAGCTGGAGTCATAGAATGGATGGAGCTGTTTCTCCTTTCTAATGACCACCACCTACAGAGCCAGTCATCTGGATCAAAAAGGAGGTTGCCATTCTGCCCTTCAGCAGTCCTCTTAATCCACAGCAAAATATTAAAACAGTAAATGACTTCCTTAAGGCAGCTGAGGAAGACATCTCCTCCTCCTCTCTCGTATTAACACTTCAAAAGCAAATAAATCCTGATTCACAGAACAGTCCTCAGTGTCTCCATGGACTGGCACTTGTAGTGACTTATTTGGAAATCAGCAAGGCAGACACTCAGTTGTGCTGGTTCAGAACATCAGGCATGTGGCTCCCTTCACAGCAACAAAGGGAAAGCCAGAGGGGAGCAGGGTTCAGTGTATACCTAAGTGTGGGTGAACACAGGCAACCACTACTAAATTAATAGTGAAGAATACATCTATAAATATCTATGAATACGTCTATTCATTACAGCACTATCTGAGTAACTACCATAGCTGATAATACTTAGCTACACAACTTTGTGATGAGAAAAGCTACAGTTCCCAAACCTTGATGAGAGATAAGAAATGAGGAGACCTTCAGAGCACTTTCCGTCTGTCCCCCACCCCCCACCCCCTTGTCAGAAATCTAGGCCAACATCAGACTTTGGCTCAGACTGTAAAGGAAAGAAGGAATCCAGCTCCTATTTAACTCTTGTGAAGCCAGGGGAGCTAGGAATCTATAGACCTTCATAGATCTGACTTCAGCAACTTCAGAAAGGACACAACGTCTATGGTAAAGCAAAACAGTAGCAAGCAAGACGATACATTTGGGTCTCTTCATCTGCAGGTTAGGATATCACCCAGTAGACCTGTGATACTTGAACAGTGACAAGCAATTCAACTGCAAGAAATTCAATGGCATGCAGCCAGAAATGGTGTTGTACTGCTTCACAGTCCAGTGGGTAGCCTAAACCCTGAATAGGAGGAAATGAGCAAGAACAGACTTTTCTAAAAACGTATCCATACTGCTGTAGAGCCTGCCAGCTCTATCTTGCAATGACTGGGAGCCGTTACCAAATTCACAACTGCAAAACCATCCCAGAGCTTCCCTCTCCTCTATTCTATAACATCTGTGGGACAAAAAAATTTGATATACCACTCAGAGGGTTGGGATAGCTGGTCATTAGGACCCAGAAGTCCACCCTTTCTCATTTGGTACATATATATCTGTATATGTATGATTGCATGTACGTATGTATGTGTGTGTATTCCATCAGTGTCACACTTTACTTACGCTTCTCTAGAATGCACTGGGTAAATTACTTATATAAAGAACATGTTACCATTGTTGCAAGTCATGCCATTAACTATTAATATACGTCATCCACAATACTCCCTTCAGCTGAGTTTGGTAAAAAATAATTTATGACTTTTAATTAATGAAAAATTAAGCGCAAGGAATTGCAGTCACATGGGATTCAACCTAATCGCAAGTGTGGTGCTCTCCTTTGCTTGGCCTCCATCAACCTCCTATATGCTGCTGACCTTCCACTGATTTAGCAAACACACACACTCTTAGCATTATTTTAACTGAATCAGAAACCTTCTGAGGAAAAAAGCCCTGTTAAATTCATAGGACAAAAGGCTAGGATTTACACTGGGATTCACATTCCCATTTCACCAGTGGTCTTACAGATGTAGACAAATTATTTAATGTTTTTAGACCTTTTTAATCTTCCCATCAATAGCCTAGTCTTGACTATTCAGACACGGATGTTAAGGGCAGAAAAGACCACGGTAGTTCCCTTGTCTTATGACATACATAACAGTGGACATAGAAGACAATAGCAACTTTGAACTTAATTCAGACAGAGTAATTGCAACAGATTTCTTACAGATGTAAAAGAAATTCTAAATACACATAGAAAAACTAGATACTTCAATATACACCGAAGCCTGTAGAACAGTACCTAAATGTGTGAATGGGCATGCAGGTAAACAGGATAACATATTGAATACTCAGGTCTGGTTGCTTGGCTGGCCAGCATTTTCAAATGATGATCAGATGATGTTTAAATGATTTCAGATGATGCTACTGGTATTTTCTTTCAAGCATCAGCATAGAGATTATCCTGAAAGACATCATAAATCTTTTTCACAAATGGTTACCCTTGACTAAGTTTTATGGTGGATGTCAGATGTACAAGAACAACCTAGGAATGATATACAGGATATTAACTGTTGTTGACTGCAGTAGTGGCTTCCTGATATGTATGTGTACATTGTTGACTACAAAACTACTGGGAAGATTTTGTATATATTCGATTTTATTTATCTTTTTAATACAGTAGATCATGCAGCAACCTCTGGTAGGGAAACCACAATGTTATCTGAGTAGCGTATGAAACCAATGCATTAACTAATGTTAAATACGTGGGCTTACATATGGGGCTTGAGTACAAGTTGGAGTAAAATATAAAAAATTACACAGGGTAACCTCTGAAACACCTCAAAAGTTTACAGGTTCTAACACCTACTGAAATGACACATTAGATGATCTGATGATGTCCAGTACACTGCCCGTGAGCCCAGCTCATTTGCAGGCTCATAAAGAAATCTCACTGTCATGACAAACATTTTGCTGTGCTCTGGTTTTCCATGCTGCAATGGCAAGATACTGCAAGAGGAAGCTCTTCTGACATGCTGATAAGGATAATTTAATTTTGCATTCAGAGTGAGTCTTTTTATTGACTTCAGTAGATTTTGGATCAAGATCTGAGACTAGTAAAAGGAATGTTAACCAAGTGAGAGCCTATGTGGCTGATTCTTAAACAGTGGAATAGCGCTTAAAACTGAGATCTGCGGCTTACAAAAAGCTTTGATATATTTGCATTTAAAAGCTTGTAAACCATTCCCAGGACAGGCTTGGATTCTTTTTTCCAAGTTTTCATTCCAATTCACTTAGAACTCTTCTCTGTACATCCTAATTTTTAATTTATAATAGACCTTGTTCTTATTTGCACTAAAGACTGTAATATTGTACTAAATTAGTAATCTTAAGAAGGCTAAAAGGATCTTGTTTAACATGATAATCAAATGTGTATTTTTCAAATTACTCCAGCTATAATCACAATTAAAATCAGAGCAAAACATGATAATTATTCTGATAGAGCTTAACAAGGCTATAGTCTAATAATCAGATCTTATTGCATAAAAACTTTTGGTTTTGCTTTCCTGTCCTACCTTTTGTTGTAGCTACTTTAACTCATATTATAACATGACATCATTATATAGCATAGGGACATTTCAGGGTCATCGAACACAGAGTTTTTAAACAGGCGTATTCTTAATACTGCAAGAAGTAAGGTCACCTCAAGGTGGTGGGGTAGCAGAGATGAAGCCTCCCTTTCCTTCCTTATGTTCCCGAATCTGGAACAACATTGCTGGGCATACTAAAGTAGTTTCTCTCATATATGCAACGTCCAATCTAAATGCAGCTTTTCGGACTCAATAAATGCTTTTACTAACTGAGCACAGAAGTGTATTCAAATTTCCCTTTGAATGACTGGAAAATATACTTATCCTCCCCAGATATCCTAGCGTGGATCACATATTTGTGACAATTATTAAAATAATTAAAGTGCCCTCCCCAAAAAGTACCTCCAATTTTGTCCTAGTTATTTGGTTTAGTTGGTTGGTTAGAGTTTGGTTTTTGGGTTGGTTTGTTTGTTTTTACTGCAGGCCTCCAGACTATACTTAAAACTGCTGTGCTGACCACTTCATTCATTAAAGTAGTCAAAACGCTGTGCAGGAACGATGCTGGCAATTTCTGTTCTCTCAGGCATTTTTTAGCTTAGCTAATTACATTCTCTCTGCCTAAATTTCCCCTGCAGCTTCAGAAAAAGATTATTTCCTTCTTCCTTTCCTCACAAACATTTTCGTAGTTTCACCACATGCTGTTAAATAAGACCAAATACATTCTGCCCTAGAAGAAGATACATTTCAGGTACAACAGAGAAAGGAAATTGAGAGATTTTTGTTTATTTTTATTTCACTGCTTCTCAGAAATGTTCGTCATTAAAAAAGAAAACTTATCTTCATCAGAAGGAAATTTCTGAAATCCTTTTTTTTTCCCTAGCTTTAGAAAAGCCAAACAGTCTGATTACCATTGAACACATCTACATTGTATAAAATCCATAATGTACGCACTTCAGAGACCTGGATTTGAAATTATCACTTCCCTTATGATCTGTCCTTCCAGATCCTCCAGTTTCCTTCTTTTTCTCTGCTTTTAATTACTATTTCTATTCTACATTGAAGACGTCTTTCCCACAGACTGTATCACCCTTGGAAAAGCAATATTTTTCATCTTCCATGCCTTCCCTCTTCTAAAAACAAAGTCCTCTAAAAATACTGATCAAATCTAATTTCAGGGGCAGATCAAGTAATCCTTTAACACACAGATTTAGATAATTAGTCCATAAACCACTTTGCATTGCTAGCTTATACCAGCCGGACTGGCTACCAGGTGTTTTTGGATCTGCTTGCATGCATTTGTGTGTGATTTTTTGTGAGGAGACGCCACTGATCAAAAAAAGAATTGACAGTGAAAAGTCTTTCAGAAAAATCTAAGATACAGATACTTCAAACAGCTCTTTTCAATCTAGAACCTCCTTTTTAGTAGGTTTAGACTCTTCCTCTCAGTCCAAATGGAAACAAATACGGAAACAAATCCACCATGCAGCCCATCAAACACATCTACCCTCACAAATGCATGTTCTCACCCCACAGAGCTCTCTTGCCCCAGCTTGCTTGTCTAAACAGCAACACAATTTGCTGTGTGCCAGCAGTGCCAGCTGCTTGGTGCCAAGCCCCCTTTAAATGCTTTTGCTACTGGGGGAAATTTTAAAAAATGACAGTCAAACCATGTAGCAGCGATGAGCTATAGCTCAGTTCTTTACTTATGTTTGAGTCGTCTTTTTTTCCTTGGCAAGCCTTTGAAGAGAGGAGCAATTAGTCATTAACAGCAAAAGAAGTCAGATGCATAAAAAACTGTGGGCTTTTTTTCCTTCTCTCTGTTCCCTGAATGATGCCAAGATTCCTCCTTTCCTTTCAAAGGAAAAGACCACTGAGAAGGGAAACAGAACAGACACACAACTGGGTAAGTGAGGTCTGGAGGGCAGTGATTATCTGTGTCTGGAAAATATGATGGTTGAAGGTCTATCTGCTCTTACACTAAAGGGACGCAGGGGGTTACAGAAAAGGGGAGAATCATGAAGAAAAGGAGTATCCTATACAGATTATTAGTCTAGCTAATGATATATCCTCAACACTTCAGCTGGTCAATTTGATCTAGGCTCGTTATGATCTGTGATGCCTTCACAGAGCACTGGCACTGCAAATGTGCTTTGGGACCAAGGTGGTGGGATAGGCGCTTTCCAAGAAGCATGGCTGAAGCAGAGGCTGGAAACAGAAGAATATTTTCAAGAATGTGAATAAAAGGCCTTTCGAGCCAATAGCAGGGGCTAGCACTTAAGAACACCTCCAACACCCAGAGTTATGAGAACAGTCATTGTTTGATGTTCCTTATGAAGTAATTTGGGAAGAGGTCTGAATCTCTACTGCGCGTGTGCATGTCACAGCATAGACTGCGCTTGGTAGGCAACGTACCCCTTGTTACTAACCTGAAGCAGGGGCTAAATGGGCAATGAAGATTGTGGCACCTTTCTCTGCCAAATTATTCATGACTGGTTATTAGCAAGTGAAAAAACAAGTTGGAGATGGAGGATGAGCTTGCTCTGTGATCACTGTACTGGTAAAACCTCAAGGGTTGCCTGCCTGCAGGCTTCCTACCTGCCTGCCCTCACAGGGCTGAGAGGAGTGGGTCTGGATAGCCCTTCTTTGTGTTGTATCCTCCAGCAGTCTGAGGAATGGAGGCAGCTTCAGCCAGCGTGAGCCTAACCTACAACCCCTGTACCCACCGTATTCTCACTTGCTGGGTGACTACTGGAAGTCTTTCACCCTTTCACTCCTTTGCAATGTGGTGGGACCTGTTTAACCACCAAGTTTACTGATTTTCCCCGCACCAGGCACCACAAATGACCAGGTTGATATACAAGAAGTACTGTCCAGAGAAGGAAGCAAGGCATGCTCCTGCAGTCATGCATAAGACTGACAATCTAGTTCAGATTCATTGCTCATTTGAGTTGCCAAAGCACAAAAGATAGCCAATAAAACATGCCCAACTGCTAGTGACCAAGATAATTTCAAATATTCACAGACTGACGGGGAAAAGGGGCACTTCCACATGTTCAAACAGGGGGAAAACTTATCTTTGCTGCTTTCCACGAATCAGTGAGGTGGAACATTTTATCTGGATTAAAACACATTAAAAAGGAGACTTGAGTACAAAGAGTGTTCACTGAAGGCACTTGCTGTGAGCTGGGTATGTGCCTGACCCTCTGTGCCTCTGAAAATCACTTCTCCCATTACACATTCATCACCATTAATGTTGTCTGTGATTATGACCACCCTGTCCCTGGAGAATCCCTGGGAAAGAACCCGCATGGGATGAAAGTCTGACCCAGAAGGAAGAAACATGTGGGCTAATTTCACTTTAGATTAAACTCAAGCTGGACCACAGCAGCCTTCAGTGTGCATGATTTGACGGATTACCGAGTAATATTTTATGACATTTAGGGATGGATTTTTCAAAAGGATGAGACATTTATTTTTTTCTGAGGTTTTGCATTTTAAGGAGAGAACATTTTAAGTCCTTCCAATGCTTAGAATTTGAAAGCAGATAACCTAGAGAGATGCTGTTCAGGGGCTTGATTTTGATTTTTATTTTTAAACTAACCTCCACCCCAGCAAAAATAATGTTGTTTTCTCATTACCCTTTTGATGAATCTGCTTCACTTATTCATGTTTTCATAAAATATTAGTGCATCTAGCCTAGGAAATGTCTTTTTACTGAAAGACATGTTTTTCCCATCTGAAGTGGTAGACTGTATATCTCACAAAGCAATAATGTGCAAAAGTATATAGTATAATGTAACACCTATTCATATAATTCCAAACAGAACCTATACACACAGCTTTACTGTGGCTGTAATTTAGATATATTGAATAATATAACCTTCTTTATAGTGGGAACCTATTTATTTTACTACGCACATGAACTATTAATAAAAACTGTTTGCACTTATGCAGCACCTCAGCCAAAGAAAACCTGAGAACTTGTGAGAGAAATACGTATCTGTTTTGCAGAGGTCAAGAGCTAGCACTTGCAAGTGCAAACCATCAATACAGCTTTTTCAAAGTTATATGGCAAGTTGGGAAGCAAGTTGGTAAAGAAATAAACCCAGATTACTTAAATTCTAGATTATTAAAAATTCTTACATTTCTTAAAGTCACCTCCCCACTGCTTTGGGGAGATAAGACTCCTACAGATATGAATATAATTCAGATAACTTGAATACTGACATCAGTTGAGATGCAGTGACACAGGTTTTAGACACATAAGGAAAGCACTCCAAGTTCCTGACAGGCTGTTGTAACCCACATTGAAGTCTGTGCCCCTTTTGGTGGTAGCTGAATTAGATGAAACTTACCTTGGGCTGTTCCAGCCTATCACTTGTAGGAGTCAGCTACAAGAGAGACATACTCCAAGCCTAAGCTTTATTCATCTTAGGAACCTCATCATCAACCCATGGGTGGTTTTGTGATGGAGATGCCCTAGCAAGTTATAACTATCTATAGACTTGGCTATAACTGCAGTGTCTTCAGGGAGCTAGATAACGAATCTAAACCTTGAGCCCTCCTGACTTAGCTCCATGAGGCTACGTTGCTGAATATGCAAACTTGTCACACTGCATCTGTTGCCCAAACAGTGGAAGAACTAGCCAAACTCATACTGCCTGCAGATCCCGCCTGGCTGCAAACACCATCAACCTCCTCAAAGAGCCACTCTGTGGTTGACTTTCCTGACCAACATCAACCGTTTGGTGATGATCAATCACATGCTATTATCTTAGAATATCCTCACTTAAAGCAGGGGAATTCTGAGGCCCAGACAAAGAACTGGTTTGTTTTCTCCCTGAGCTTCCTTTTAACATATACTCAGCATGTTTGGAAATCTCACCCTTAGCATGGGCTTAGCCTCATTCTTGAAAGACACTGACTGAGGAGGCAGCCATACTTACCTAAGGACAAGTATATGCAGCATGATTTCAGGGGCTCTAACATCACAGAAACCAACTGAAAGTGGACAAGTGTTGGAAACTGGAGCACTCCTAGAAATGCCCTAGCCATCTTAGACATTTTTTACTCACCTCTTTACTCATGACTCTGCTAGTGCTTTGCAGCATTTTCTTTTTCTTTTCTTTTATTCCTAGCCCTTGTTTGTTGTATCTGTAACCACAGTCTTGATTTGAACAGCTAATGGCATGATCCTAATTACAAGGTCAAGTATACAGGCATGTTGACACAGCTAAAAATAATACATACATCTTTCTTTACTTTGCTGCCTCTGGGTTTGTGGGTCTCTGCTGCGAAAAGCATAGCACATGCTGCTAGCCAGTTAACATACACTGCTTGATCATTATTAACCACTAGAAGTGAAAGAAAGGCTTTTATAAACCTTCTTTCGCAGTTTATTTAGAGGATGTGAGCCACAGAGATACTGTGGGAAGGAAAGTGCACCTATCCAGTGTGACTAGTAGTCATAGCTACAGGCTTTACCTATATGCCAAATTAACCTCAGATGACTTTAATTTCCTGTCCAAATTCCACCTCTAAGGATGACTCTTCCAACTTCATTTTGTTGCAAAGCGAAAATGTTTACTGCAATACGTGACCTGTATAATAGATAGCAAAAGGATCAAGGTTACCTCTCAGCTTAGATAGGTGATGTCAGTGAGTTAATAGCATATACTTGCACTCATGGTAAGGTTAAAAATGAAGAGGGACTTTTTGATTACCTAGAACTGGAATTAATAGCTCATTGAGATATACAAGGCAATCCAGATGTTTCAGAGTTATTTTCTTTTAGGCTGCCTGCAAAATCAGAAAAATGGTACATACACTCCTAAGACATTTTAAAATGCTTTAATGGAAATATCTGCCGTAATATAGCATGAACCCAGGAGTCGAGTCCAAACCTCTAGTATCTGCTACCACCTTCTTAACGCAGCCAGGGACACCTCCTGTCAGAGTTCGCAGAGAGATTTCTCAGCATAAGCCCGTGGTTTTCAAAGAAATGTTACTTTCTCTGGAAATGGCTTTTCCTAGCTGTCAGCACAGTAGCTTGGTATCAGAGAAAACAATGTGGAAGTTAAGCAAAAACCCAAACTCAGACTAACCCAGCTAGGAAGGCTTACAGAAGGCAAAGACACTACTTCTGTAACAAAAAATGTCGTTACAAGCTTCAGGACAAAGTCAAACATTCTTTAGGCACCAATAATCTCAGGTCAGGTGCTACTTGACTCCATAAAGCCCATGAAATATTTTATTCTATTATTGTTTGTTAGAAAGAGGGTTTTGGACCTTTTTTTTTTTCCCTCCACCATCATCTTCAATGGTTCTTTTCAGCTATTAAGGAAACTTTTAACAAGAGAAAATGCTGAGGTGAGTTCTACGTCTTAGCTTTCTCAGGAAAGCCTGAATACAGGAAAGCCTCAGTACTTCAGTTTCTCTTTACGTTGACTATAATAAATCAAGATTGGTTTTATCCTCCATATAAAAAGACTTAATAATTAACAGGTGTTGCTTTGGATTCGTAATGTTAAAGTACATAATGGCACAGATGATAAACTGCCTCTTTATCACGCAAACCTAGTTGCCTCCTGCTGGCTTCAGATGATAGAAATTTTGCATTCATCCTGGGAGGTTGCCTCCTAAGCCATAATCTTTTACTTACCTCTTCTGATGGCCAGGGGGAAAAAAAAAAAGGAAATAGGTAGGGGTTTTAGTGTATCCCTAGGGAAATTTCAAACCCTTCTATAAAATACTTTTTATTTTTACTTTTTGATATTTTTTATTTCCCCATAATATATGAAATAGTATCTAGCAGGGCTTGACAAATCTGTTCCTGCAGTTAATAAAGCCCCCAGTTCAGAAAGTTTTATTTTTCCAGGTTTATTAGACATAAAAATCAATCTTGAACCTGATTCACATCTAAAACAACCTTCTGGAACCAGCAAAAGCAAACAAGCAAGCAGAAAGAGCTTTAAAAGTCCAGAATGCTATAAAGGACTGTCAGTATTTCCAATTATTAGTAGCCTTGTTCTAGGGAAGTTGGCGGAAAAGTAGTTCTCTGAATCTGCAAAGAGATGCAAACCTTAGGATAAAAGGTACATGTGAAACCAAAATGCACAAGCCACTCTTTCCTAGGACCTGGAATCCTCCTTGGACCCCAAAAGAAAGGTTTATCCCTCATTCCTTCTCAACAGTGAAGCTACTTGGTGTCTGTTAAGAGGTTTAGTTCATTTAAATCCCATCTAGTGGGGGCAAAAAAGGACAGTTTCAAATCATTGTGATGAAGGAATTTTAAAGTTTCATCTAAAGGAAGAACACAGCCCCAGGAAAAGCATTGTTCATAATTCTGGTTATTCAAGGTACCACACAGATTTTTGTAGATGAAGCAAAAATTAATTCTTGTTCCTACCCACACACATTCCTAGAACTACTGGGGACTTAGATCTCAGTCAGCAAGTGTAAAGTTATTTGGTGCCAGCTGGTAAATGAAGGTCTTGACGATTATTTGACTTGGACATGAAGGCACAAAAATCGTTCTGCACGTATCAAAGTATGGTCCACTAACTTACTAGAAAATTAAAAGACTTATGCAAAACAAGTGAATAAGCAACAAAACCTCACTGCTTTATACCAAAAACAGGAAGCAAAAGGAACCGGAATTTGCTCTGTAGTTAACAGTCAAGGAGGTACTGGCAGGTATTATACTAGCGTATTATATTAACATGGCCATTTCCTAAGCAAGTTCTCTCATAATTAGACTTGTGCAAAATGCTAAACACTAGATTTTTCAGAATCCTTCATCATCATAATGATTTAGAAACCACTGGACAATTCACCAATGTCAGTTTTATACCCAACCATCTATACCATAAGTCTGTACTATGCTGGTCTTAAAACTGAATTGCCTTCTGTGACAAATATCAGGATAACATAAAACTTTTTTACTTAAGAAGTGTTGAGTATTTGGCAATAGGTTGAACATACAAAGTTCTCATACAACCTCAAAGATCCCAAACAGTAAGAGATGACAAAAAGCAAACACGAACTCATTTTTCAAAATCCTGATTTTTCACAAAATATATATTCTGGCAGATGTCTGGGACCAGCTCTCCAGACAGACAGCTTCAACAGAGAAAAAGCCCTCCATACTTCATCAGCAGTCACTTCTACCCTCACAATTCCCAACTGAAAGAAGAAATGTAAGTTGGTGGAAAGACTTAAGAAGCATGAAGTACAATTTTACAGCAAGAATTTTAACAATATGCAGCTTTGCTACTAGTAATGCAGTATTTACAGTCTTCATTTCTAGTGGTTTGTAATATAAGAAAGGACAGGCCTTGAGGCTCAAGACACTTAATAGGTGTCTTGTGTCCACCCTTCTCCCCTCAACTTTCAGAGCACAGTAGTTAAGTACTAGCAAGGCCCACAGCATGTCTGTCCTTCAGTTGCTGGCAAATCTCTGCTGCAGAATAATTGGAGCACATTAGCTGAAGAAAACAAAAAGAGGAAGCAAGCAAGTCATGCCATTATGTGAAACATATCTCTTCTTTCACTTGGATTTTTCTTACACTCCTGATGACAAGTGAGAGATTAATTTAAAAGCTTCACTAAAATTATGTTATTTTCCCCAAAGTATATACGTGTTTTGAAATTTTCACTTTTGGTATGTTTAGCAAAGTTTCATTAAAAAAAAAGAAAAGGAGAGAAAACCCAACAAGTTCTACCTGGCAAAGAGCCAGAGCTCCAATTACAGCAAGCACTATGGGAATAAAAGTAATAGATTTTAATTGGTGCTCAAGGGGAAAGGTCAGTCTCCCTGGAACAATGGGAGCCTTTGGTGGTAATTGACTGAATGCTCCTGTGAGAGCTTGTAAATGTCAGTAACACACTTGAAACATCGCAAAAGGAAAGGTTTGGCATCCTGGAATATAGGGAAGTTTTGCTGGTAGAGGTGTTCTAAAAAGAGAATGGTGAAACACTTTAACAAGGGACATGACTTGGAAGATAGCTCTCAGCTCCAAGGTTCAAAATGCCAGACATGTTTCAAAAGGTGTGGGAGAAATTATTTTATTTCCAAGATAAAAAAAGGAATATTGCAGTGCACACTAGTGTCAGGTACACAGCCGTCTGGGGCAGCTATCGTAAATTACTTAAACTTCTAGTATCATTCTCCCCTCTTTTCTCCATTGCCATATATTGCCCACTGAATTCCCTCCTAATTCTTCTTATTTCCTCTGATGAAGGAATTAAGTATATGGAACTGGAGATTGTGAAGAGATTTTGTGTGTACACAGAGGCCTAATACAGAAGCGCAGAGAATTCAGTATTTTGCTGTATTAAAACTGTTAAGGGCAGAATTTTAACACCGAAAGAAACAGCAAAGTGATTAAGAATGTAATTTAAGTATCATTATTCCATTCCATTGTTTTCAGTAGGATTTATCTTGATACATTTCTTAAGGATGTAATAGTGGAAATGTTTCAAAGCAAAATGATTTTAGCTTTTCACCCCCAAAACATTGTCAATTTAACATTAATCTCTTCAAGACAGAAAAGCCTTGGATGACCTCAGCAGAAAAAAAAATGATGGTTTGAATAGGAATAAATGCTTTCAATACATAAGAAATTTTTCTTTCTCTAAATAGCAAAATCCATTACTCATAATGTTCTATATGCAATAAAACACTTTGTAAACTTGATTCTTTCTTGTCAAATAATGTGTTAATTTAAATGTTTCTTATCTTTCAAAAATATTCCACCACCTCCAGTTTTTTAACTGCAATGGCAGTTTAAGAAAAAGCAACAAAACAACATATTGCTCTCAAATTTACGGGAACAGTTGGCCATACTCAAAATTTACTACCAAGTATTTCTCTCAAATCCTTACATATCATTCTTAGCAAACACACACAAAACCACTGTGAAGGTATGAGAGTGCCCTGAACATTCACCATAGTCTGATTACCCTCCCCTATCAATGAAAAAAATGCTTGAGAAACAGTGGCCTAGGGCTCGATCCATTGTATCAGAATACATAGCAAGAACTCTTCCTACAGTTCTTTATGAACATAATTTGGTCTACTCATTTAATATCAATCTCTCTACACCACCCTCAACACTGTCTCCAACTATTGCCTTTATCACGGCTACACTTCCTCAACAGCTTTCTCTCCTTTGCTGTCACTCATCCATAAAAAAGATCCCACCTTTAAAGAACCATTGACCACAATTCAGCAATTCTGACATAGTAAAAGAGACTCCTCCACAGGAAAACTGGATTTGTGCAAATATGTGGGAGACCTGTACCCATCTGAAAGCCAAGTTATGGTATCAGAGCTCCTGCAGTCAATATTGATACGTTTGTTATTTTTTACATTATCAGTTTCAATTGCCAACAAACCAGCCATCATATGGCTATGACACAGTATCATCCTATTTTTCCCTTTAAGACCAATTTCTGAAGTCATATAGTAACATAACAATTTGCACATTTCACGTGCAAGAAGTATGTTCCTACCACAACACAGCAGTAAAATGATATTAACTGAGATTTAGGTATGTGTCTTTAATGGCTTAAAATCCAGAAGGTAAATGAAAACAACCCTGCTGTACATATATTTAGTCCAACTTTATGCAACACTGAACAAGCTGATTTTCAACTGCTTGGGGCTCATTTTTCATACCAAAAAAAAAATCAATATTATGGCAACTGGCTTTTTTCCTAATTTAAACAGGCTGTTTTACTTATGGAAATGAATAGAACTACAAGATTGACAATAAGACAGGTCTGCTCTGCATGTTCTTGCGCTACCATCAATCCCATCCCAGCTGCTTGTATTTGGGCACCATGTAACAACATATCATTCCTCTTCTCTCTAAGCTGCTGGCGTATTTCCTCCCTTGACAAAAGGGATATCATCTGTTCCAGAATATTTGGTAAATCGCTGAGGAATTAAAAAGAGTTGAAAGAATTGAAGGAGGCTCAGCATGAGATTATATTGCATAAATTTTAACTATCCAGTTTGTAGAAAACAGGGTTCAGAGTCAGAATGGAAAGAACACCTTTGAAAACTTCCTCAGCCTGGGCAAATCTTAGCTCTAAAGCTGAATTCCATGGCTCATACTTCCCTATCATTAGTTTCAACACTCCGTGTGCCCTTGGAGCCTTCTGTGAGTTACAACGGCATACTGTAGAACTACTTTGAGTGGGAAAATGTCAAAACTGCTACTGTTTTTGATAGGCTTACAAGAGCAGTAGTGGAATAAATGGGCTTTGATTTCACTTCATATCCAAGAAGAGATATGGATGTAGAATAATAGCAAGGGCTTTGTGTGTAACGGCTATTGTGAGAGCTGTCATATACTATAGCCATGAATCAGAAAGTTTGGTAGTGAATGCTGCCAGACACTTCAAAAGTCAAAATATTCACGTTGAAAGATGAAACTCTGCCTTCACTTTGTTAACATGGACCAAATGCTTGTTAATTACTGGTTTCCCATGAACACAGTATTAAAGGCTAATAATACAGCACCAGCTCTTCAGTCACTGCCAATTTACAGGTCTTCATTGACTCCAGTGAAACTCTACAGAACTGAAGGTGTGTTAGATCGTGTTCAAAACATATGAGGAACAAGCTACCTTTCTAAACTAATAAAAAATATTTTGGCTTTATCCTTGTTTTCATATGCGGTGAGGGGCAGAAAAGAGTCTTCTGAAATGGAAATCAAGTCTATACTCGATTATGTGGTGCACAGGTAGAAGCACTACTCTTGAATCCAAAGATACTACAAGAAGTGAAAATTGTTATGTATGTATTATCATAAGGATATAAGACTTTCCAATCACCACCGAGAGTTGCTTGTAATAAGTAAGTAGACTTACTCCATCATTATTGCTAAACTGCAGAAAATTAAAAATTTCTCAATTCGAGGGGTGAGACATCCCTCTTCCTGTGGGTAGTGAACTGTTTACATGTGTATAGTGTTATCAGAAGTCCATTGGAACACCCCTGCAGTCTAAGTTAATAATTCTAATCCTTGTATGTTCAGGATTTCAACTCTTTCCTGATCAGGAGGTGAAATCTTAAGCCAAAACTGCTGAAACAGATTTAGACCACTGTATTTAAAGATACAAGTGAAGAAGAACCCCTATGTTCTCCCAATGGAAGACTATTGGAGAAAAGGCATGTGTAGTGCTATTTACCCTGAACTGCCTATCAGAACAGCAAAAACCGCAGATGAATCCCACCCCATATTCTCTTGACTCCTTCGTTCCAAAATATTCTCTCTGAAGTAAAAGATGACACTATGAAGAATCATTATCTGTCATCATAGCATAGCAGACATTTAAAATAAATTTGGGGGCTTCTTCATATACCTTCCTGTGCTATATGAGGTTTAACCACACAGATGTTTTCATTTGATGGAATTTATGTTTCGATCTGCAAAACACTTCAGTACAAAGTAGTTCCTCCCTTCCACAAGGTAAGAAAATACTTTCATTAAACATACCCTTGAAGTCTCCTGGGCATTACATCATTAAAAAAAAAACAAAAACAAAAACCAACATCCAAACCAAAAAACCACCACCATTCACATCTGTGAGACAATGCCTTTTTGGTCTCTTATGAGTGTCTCTTTGAAGGCTGCACTCACAGCCTGCAGCTAACAAGGACCTTTCCTCCCAAATGAAAAGAGGAGAGAAGCAGAATAATTTATTTTATCTCTGCAAGAGTGGACTGCAATAGCACTTTGGGCTATTGGCATGACTGATCAACCATAGACCCTGAGTCTCCCACTGTGTCTAATTTTCTAAGGATGCCATCCCTTGACAGCCACAGATTTTGGCACGGTCTACGGTGAGGTGTGCTTAGAGCTCTGCTGAGCGTTAACCTCTCCAATATAAACTGATAGTCCTCACACAAGGATTTATAGAGGCCTACAAGGAGGACACCACTGGAAATAACTGCTTTTCTTTGATTAAAAAAATTGAGACCTGCCATCACACCAGACTTCTGAAAGCTTCCATTGTGAGACAGGTCAGAGAGAGCATTTTTAGAAGTGATCCAAATCTGATTTTAGCACCTGAGGGTAGCAGCTTCTAGAGAAACAGCAACATCAGGTGGAACTGTTCACCTCTACAGACATTTTCCCCAACTCTTAGGAGAGCGAGTGCAAAGGCCAATGTAAAGCATGCAGTTCTGGGTCTTACCCTTTATACAACTGGGCAGTTTACATTTCAAAACCAGAACCTCCCTGAAGCAAATGAACTCCTCTAATATCACAAAGTAGAGCTCAATCATTCTCATTTTAGTTAATAAGGCTGAGAGAGTTGGGGTTGTTCAGCCTGGAGAAGAGAAGACTCCGGGGAGACCTTATAGCAGCCTTCCAGTACTTCAAGGGGGCCTACAGGAAAGCTGGGGAGGGACTGTTTACAAGGGCACATAGCAATAGGATGAGGGGCAGTGGTTTTAAACTAGAAATGAGTAGATTTAGACTGGATATTAGGAAGAAGTTCTTTACCATAAGGGTAGTAAAGCACTGGAACAGTTTGCCCAGAGAGGTGATGGAGGCCCCATCCCTGGAGATATTCAAGATCAGGCTTGATGGGGCTCTGGGCAACCTGATCTGGCTAAAGATGTCCCTGCTCACTGCAGGGGGTTTGGACTAGATGACCTTTGGGGGTCCCTTCCAGCCCAATGCATTCTATGATTCTATGAAATCTTCTCCTGTCTTGACTGACAGAAACATTTCCCAACTATTCACTCCACGACTACTACCCAATGCTAGAAATAGATGGCTGGGCCACCATTCCCTTTATCTCCTTTCATTTAAAACTCATTAATAGAAATTATTTTGAAGCAGTTAGGGATCTAGCCAGCAAGGAAACCTACACATTTATATTTACAATAAATATCTGTTATCTTAGAGCTACACGCACAACAGGACAGTGCTTAACATGCTGTGATAAAGGTGCTAATCGTGACCACTAAATATAAAAGAAGAAGGAGGCATCTGTAATCCATTCATCTTTAGAGAGAAAGAAAAGACGACACTGTACTGCAAGCAATTAAAATCTGAACAGTTGGAGGAATAAAGGGAAAATTCAAGGCAAGCCTGCAGAAAGAAAGGGGGAGAGAAAACAAAAAAAATTACACAAAAATTCAAACCCACAGGAAATATCTGATGTACTAGTCCTATTAATAACATGAAAGTTGCTGGCAGATACTATCACCCAGCATTTTATTAATTAACTGGAGACACACAGACACAAGGGGTTTCAAAGTACAAAGAACAAATAGTTTGCACAAACCAGCTCTTTGCAAAGAACACAGTGTGCTTCGCACAAGGATACAGTGTCTAAATTAGCCAGCAGCACTTTTTGAGTCAAAGAAAACCTCTAGTCAAACCAATTGTAGAGTCCCCACCATCACTCTTACACTTTTTACTTGCATAGGACTATGATCTTCCATGCAATGCTTAAAAGCAAGCTATCTGGAAGGCTTTTAAGAAGAAAGGCAATAAAATTTTGTGCATGTGAGTTTCTAGGGAAGCAAATGACAAACTGTTGCAAAAATGGATTTTCAAGATATCAACTTGCATTTCTATTTTACTTTAATTTTTAACCCACCAGTGCATTATTCCTAAACACTATTTCTTCATGTAGAAGCATTTAAATCATTTTATTTCCCCTCACAAAAGGCTCTATGAACCTAGCAAATAAACCAATGTTGACATACCTAAGCCTAAGGATTTATTGCAAATTGGGTATTCACACTTCTGGAGACTTGTTGACAAATACTCAAACAGGCTCTGTGTCTTTGGCAAGATCCATTCATTTCAATTTTTTTCCCTGTGTCATTAGTCATATGATCACGTAGTACAGTAATTCAGTGAAAGGAGAGAATACTGAAAAATAGGGTTTCTACGTCTCTTATTGCCAGAGCTTATACAGTACTATGTTACTCACCATTTTCTGTAATTTCCTTAAGAAAATACTGTAATTCAGAAAAATACCAAGCAACAGCAATAGGTCATCGGTTTAAATTGTAAATAACAGTTGACTTTGTTCTCATTTTTATTTTCAAAGCACCCTTTTGTAATACGACATTGCCTGCAACGCCTGGTTAAAGGATTTAATTCTGTTCAATAAAGACACCAGAACTGGAAGTCGCAAGCTTTTGGAAAGAAATTGGCATTCATAGACTGTGGGAAGTTCTGCAAATCTTGTGTATTTATAGACACATTTTTTTTCTAGATGGAGAAGCGCAAATAAATTATAACAAACAATTTATTCAACACATGCTGCTGCTTGTTCTTTTCTGATATGAGAAAATCATCAGAAATTCATGAACAAATCTATTAATTATTTGAATAAATCCAATTACATGCATTTTACAGTTCATTGTTCCAACCGCTCTGCTTTGCAAGGAAGAGACAAGACTATGTACAGGATACACTTGTTTTTTTCATTAGAAGCAATCAGTCTTGAGTCAGCAAAGTTCAACATTTACCCTCTGTTTCAATGGGACTATTCCTAAAAGTTAAGCGTATGCTAAAAGGATTTTTTTTTTCAGAAGAAGGAAGTTTTAGTAAGTTAAGTACATGCTGGCCCCACTAATGAATCACTGTTGTAGCAAGGTCTCTTGACCAATAGCTTCAAAGTAAAAAATGCGCCATTTCTTTTCCACTACAGAAGATGCCTTTTCTGTCTGCTGAGGAATGCCTTGTGGAACAAAGAACATCAAAGGCTGCAGGTGCAGTCAGAAAAATCACTTACTACGTACAACAAATATTTAGGGAAAATACGCTGTTCGCGTTAGCTCAGTATTAACTGCAGCAGTGTATAAACCCTTCACACAAACAGTATGAGTATTATAAAATTCATGGATTTTAGAGTAGTCTTACATTTAACAAAAGAAGTGTGCTCCCAGTCTACCTTACTGAAACAAGAAGCAACTTTCAACAGAGTTTCTCACAGTGCTGTCAGACATTCTGGGGGAAAAAAAACAAATCAGGTCTCAGGATCCATAGGTTTTTGCTGAAAATGTTCTTGGTGGCAAAATTTGTAAATATGTTTCCTTCTGCTTTCTGTTCCACAGCAGGTATGATAAAGACCCTGAGTTTTAGTATTTTTGCTTTCAGTGTGGAAGTATTTTTAGTGTGGAAATACAATACTGCTCTACCCTCTCTTCCCCATGTCCTCTTCATTATGCAGGACTAGCTAGGTCACTAAAATTAAATGTTTATTGGAGGAATGGCCTGATGGTCTACAGAAATAGACAGCATAAACAGGGCCTCCCTGCAAGTTCTCCCTGCAAGCCTAATTCTGCTCCTGCTGAAATAAGTTTTGAAAAATTCAATCTTAGACATTACATAGGCCCTTTCATCCCAGGTGTTGCAGCTTTCCTCTGGCATTGTCCCATGTTGATTATAGGCCAACATCAGTGCAGTATACTGCCAGAACAGGCAGTTCCACCCTTCTACCTGAAAGCTTTTTCCTTTCATCTATTTGTTTTTTGAGCTAGAAAAGGATTAGTTTTCAGGTAGATTAGTCCTTGATCCAGCTCACCAGATGGCTACACAAACAAGGGGGGAAGTGTGAGGAAGGGAGTGGGAAGGTGTAGCCAGAGGTGGTGAAGGATTTTCAGAGCCAGCCTATACTCAAATTGGCTTAGCATGCCTGCCAAACCCTTAGTTTCTTTTTAGGTTTCTCTGCATCACAATAGCTAAGGGATCGTGCAGATTTTGCCCAGCTAATTTTGACCAACCTTTCAAATCTCAAACCTGAAGGACATTTGAGTGATCTGATAATTTCATTCTTCAGCTTCTGGTGAAAAGCTTCATCAGGGGCCAGCTGCAGTAAAATGACACATATTCACTAATTCGGAACCATTTAATCCCAATTTAATCTGACATCCATCAGGAGACTTGAACCCATACTTTTCCTTGGTTTTTTTGATTATGATCATTTGTGTCTCCACCCCTACACCTTTTTCCAGTCTTGTATAATCATAGCAATGTAGGTAGGTATGAAGAATTAACCAGGTGGCATTACAGAGGTAAGTGGTAGTCAACACCTTTTTTTCTGAGGGTCTTCCAGCAAAACCAAAATTCATCCAAATAAGTAAGGAATGGAATTCGACAGCTACAATCCATTAATCAGAATACCATTAAGAGAGCACTAGACATCTGTCTTGTTAGGGCCCCATGAGGCAGCTGCCTGTAACAAGGAAATGGAATGCATGATCCCAAAAGGCCACTCTACTTTTATGTTCCAGTGTTTGCAAACCCTGTTTTACCAGGGGAAGGCAGAAAGTCCTTGAACATCAGTCAAAGGTTCCTTGGTTATGAACTAGCATTATTCATGGGCTCAGGTCAGGGAGTAGAGGGTAGGATCAAGCATACCCTGTTATATGTCTACACCTCAGCTGGTGGTATGGACTTCCACTTACAGTCAACTGGAGAAAAGGAGGTGACATTAGGACATGATCTGTGTCATCCTCGGGTCAATTTCTTAATAGGTCAAATGACTCATGCCTAAAAGTGCCTGTTTCTTTTGACCACAGAGTTAAACGTGAACTACAAGAGAACAAAGTTAAGCATTGTCCTCTCTGGTTAGGACAGCTCCCTCTTACTTTCACAGTCTGTCTTAAAGATTACAAAAATGTTTCACTAAAATGAAAATAGCATCATAGTGACCTCAGCTGCCCCAATATATACAGCCACCACTGCCATTTATTTAATCACGTTTTCATTTTATTGTAATTCATTTTCTTCTGAACCAACATACGAGGAAATCCGAAACGAAATTGCTAGTGATTTCAGGATGATTTCAACTACTTTTTAGTTTCCATGCTAAAACACCAGTAGTATGATTTCTTATCACCAAATATGTTAAACCCTTTTTTAAACAGCATGTGAAGCAGAGCATTTAAACACAATATTGTTTACTAGCATATACATACGATAGCATATGCGAGAATACAAGTCTTCATCATCATTATGATCTGTGCTTCAACACTTCCTATTGCATACCTCCAAATTACAAAAAGTTTGTCAAAAACGTATCTCAAAGAAGGCATCAGATTCCTTTTACAAATATGTCAGTGTTATAAATTCTTAGTAAATTGTTAGTCAGTAGGGTGCTTGCATGATTAAAACCTTCTGGGCTTCAGAAGGCATTTTCTCTGCAGGAATTTGTCAAATCCTGTTCAGTTCACTACTGGGAGCACTTAAAAGACAAATAATGTTACATACAATCTGGCCACTGTAGATGCATTTCTGCTGTTTTAACGAGTCTCTCTCAGACAACAAAATCATCGCCATCCAGAAGGTAAATAAACAATTAAATGCATGATACCTAATATGCCTATCCATTTAATGGCCATCTTTTGCTAACATATATTCCCTAAAGTACATTGGTAGGTAGTATATGTGGTACAAGCTGGCTTATATTTTGGTAAAGCTACATACTTTTTCAAGGAGAAGATGACAGAAAGAGGGAGTTTCTGGCTATTTAAATAGCAACAGATATAGAGCAAATTGGGAGAGATCACCAAGACAGAAATTGCATCATAAAGTCAAACTAAGCCAACCACACTATCACCTACCTTACGTTTGTTTGTTGGACAAACATACAAGTAGCTCAAAATAGTCTTCGGACCAACTTTATCATTCAGTTTCTCATATGTTGTCCCATAATCTGTTGACCTACAATTCAAAGAGAGATTCCATAAGTACAAACACTTAATCACAAAAACACAAATCACTTGGCAGCCTTTCAATATAAGTCATGCTTTACATAGCAGAATGGCTCTCTAGAGCTTTTTGAATGATTCATGTAGTATATAATGATACTTAATTATATACACACAGCATCATGTGAGTGCTTATAATTTGCATTTAAATTAGATTAGGAAAAATTAAACCAGCATCTTCCCAAAGCATTTTAAAATAAACATATACAATAAGAAATGCTAGACTCTGCATACAGAAGATGATAATGATTGTCAGAAATGCCAAATAGCAGACAACGGGAGACTAAAGTTATCAATTCATTATATACTCCAAGCTTAGACTAATTTTGTTAAGATAAGAGTCTTCTCTCAGCATATTCCAAAGTAGCTGCTCCAGCTGATTGTTCAGCGAAACTGGACTTCAGTTTTCTGTGGAAAACACTGATGTCCTTTTGAAAACCTAACTACACGAGCATTACACCTACAATTTATATAGATTTTTTCACATGGACTAGCAGAGAATATGGACGTATGTGCTCTATTCTTGCTTTAAGAGTCAGTATTCAGTAAAGAAAATGTATTTCTGATATGAGGGTTGCCCATAGAGACACTGACTACATGTCTTGGAGAAGAACAATACAAGTGAACAAACAGGACTGTGCAGGGTTCCTGTAACATCTGCTCTTAACATGTGACTAGAAACGAGATCAAGTATCAGTAGAGGTTTTGTTCATTATGCAGTTCATGCCTGCCTGAACTGCATAATGTCCTAATATCCAGGGGATTTAGATAATTGGCCCAAACCAGTACAGCTGGTATCCACAAATTTCAGAAAAGTGACATGTATCTGGGCAACACAGACATTTAGAAGTATCACGTATTCTAATATTCACATATCACATTTAAAGTATCACATAAATCTGCATCTTGTCTTCAAAATGTACAAATGGATCCATATCGAACTTCACCTGCAAGCAGAAACATGAATTTTCCCTTCTGCTAATCACTTCAATACCAGTCATTCTAAAGTAAACCCTAGGCACCCGTTATTTCCAGGTTCTCCCCTATCTTGGAAACAATGGCTAAATTCACAAAGGTATTTATGACAGTTAACATCTACAGTTCTTTTTTTTCTTTTTTTTTAGGCAGAGTGCAGTGGGTGTTGAATTTCCGGATCAGGTTCCACACCTACATTCATACCACAGCTTCCGGGATTTCAGATTTTGCAGTCAGTACATGAATAAAACAAGAAGGCAGCAGCTTGGTGTTTTACCCAGTAAGATGAATTGCACTAAAATGTGGATTTGCATTAAAGTTGAGCCTTTCTGTTCAGGAACATTCAAAGCATTTGCATGTATCTGTCCTGGCCATATAACAAGTTGCAACCATAGATTTCTCCTTTCCCTGGCTTCCCCCCAATAAACATATGCATTCCCACCTGCACATATATGACCTTTGTTGGTTAGAACATCAAATTCTCATCTACTGATTGATCTTTCCCTTTATAAGGTCATGTCTCTCAGGAGCACATATAAACTAACCGAGCTATTTCCTCAGTGGACTGAGATACTGTTATGGTTATTTCTGTTACTGAATATTTCAGAGATGTCCTGGCACTCAGGTAAAGGGAGCCACAGCAGGATGCTAAACACAGACCTGCCGAGGATTGCTGGTTTGCTTTGGTTACCGTGTCCACTTCACCACCTGGCCTTATCAGAAATTAATATTTCTGTTGTGATCTGCCTAAAACCCAAAACCTATCTTTTGTGACGTTTGGGCTGATAAAGACATGTAAAGAATGTAAGGACTAAATCTGACCTGCTGAGTTAGGAAAAAAAAATATATTGATGAAGTAATGCAGCTCTTCTTTATACCAGTGACAGTGATTTCAAAATGAGGCCCTTCAAAAGGGGATAGGTGTGAAGAAAATCTGACACATAAAACTTGCTTTGAAATTGCTAAAGAAAAGCAGCCAGTACACCTGCCCCAGCACAGGCAAACAGATGCTGAAGGCCTATTGCAAATGGTAATCTTAGTCAGAATTGCCAGCCATTTCTTATTTCAAATCTCCAGGCAATTATTTTGCCTTCGCAGCTTTATTTACAGTTAACATTATATACAGATGGAAGCACGTGCTTCTGTCAACACCTATAAAAGCAACTGAAAGATCAGAAAGCTTAGAAAAACATCATTTTTTGCAGATGAACAAATACACAAGCAAAGGAGCTACTATTAGATCTTATTCTCATTATCATGTTCTAAACTAGCAATAGCCAGTCCTTCTACCTGCCCAGTTACAAGTTGTTGTTTCTCTTACACCACTTTACAATTACCCTTCGTTTTAACAGGGAGGTAAATGTTACACAGAGCAGATAGGCAGAAGCGCTTTAACAAAAAGAAATGGTGATAGATACACACACACAAAGCAGCAGAACAAAAGACTTGTATCAAATGAAACACTGCGTACTTCTGAAGCCTCTGTTGGGATCTAACACAGGGATATCATCAACTTACTTTCATCTTATTTCTATTATATAAATATACATATGTATACAATCAGGCATTGATTAGCAAGCTGAATAATGAGCTCTTCATTTGTCTTATTAAATGGGTGTATAAAGCAGCATGAGACTTCTAACCCATGAAAACCTATCAGCCATTTGGTGATGCAGGAAGCCAGCCTAACCTGGAAGCGTTGCAAAAGACAGATGCACCTCAGCAGGGTGTACGTGGTAATGACAGTGTACGATCAACAAATTCAACCCCAGTTATCTGAAAGGGAACAAATATGTATCAACCAACTTCTCCCATACTTTGCATGGTAGGCTGCTTCTCTGAAGCTCTGCAGAGAGAACTCAGTTTTAGTACAGTATAACGTGAGCAGAGCAAGCAAACACCTGGATAAATCATCTGAAAGGACTGAACCCAGGACCTGTAGAGCTCAAAACACAAAAATGAAACTGTATACCTTCTGAACCATCTGCTGAAAAGCCACAGCTACTGAAATAACTATATGCAAATGAGTGAACAGTAAGCCTATTTTATTAGCTCTTCGTAGACATGCATATTGCAATTGGTTTTCAAATTGTTTTGGGGGGGTGTTTATACATGCTTCATCAAACCCATTTAAATCCCTGTGTAAGTTGTTTCATTTGGCTTGATTTGTCTTGGTACAGTTACAGGCTAAGTCAAAACAAGTCCAGGTGAGTTTGAAATAGCTAGGATATTGTGGATGTTACCGAAATACAGATGATACTCAGCACAAGAATAATATTCAGTATTGAGTATTGAGACTCAGTTCTGAACTTCACACCTGTCCCACCATTTTACTTATAATCGCTTCCATTAAATTCATCCCAAATTTTACCAGTAACTGTTTAGAATCACACTCCCTATTTTTTCAGTAAAGCAGAATGACTTCTCCAAACACCCAAGAAGATAAACACTTTAATTATTACTCGTTCATTTGACAGTATAAAAAATACAAAAATTGTGGGACTGAAGCTCTGACTTCCCTGAGTAATAAATTAAAACAAAACTAGAAACACGTAGAACAATTTATATTTTGCAAACTATTTGCAAGAAAGTTGACATTTAAATAACTTTGTTATTATTCATTGACAGGGCTTTTCTCTCTCCTCCTGTCAGGGTAAATGACATTTCTATTACAGTATTATAATAAACTCCTGCACATTTTAAATAAAGTCACTGAATTCCATTAGTCCACCTACTGTCATGAATATATCTCGATCCATTCCTACCAACGTTTCACAATTATAATGGGCACTCTGAATCAAGGAGTAACGTGAACCCTATGGATATTTTTTTCTTTCTCAAGAAGCGCAGACTGAAATTCAGAGGACTGTCAGTTTGAATATATAGATTAAATAAATTCCCTAGCAAGTTGCTGTTTACTCTCCTTTGTACAAATTTAAGGTTGTCTGTACTTATTTTACGTAAGCTGCTGAAGACTTGAAGAATGAACCACTTGATTATTTGGTCAAGGTTTCTTTTGCAACAAGATCTTTCTGGAACTCTCCATGAGAAAAAAGAAAAACATTACGTTCAGACTTTAAGCTGCCTCCTGCCTATTAAGAGTGCTGCTTTCTTCCCATAAAAGGCATACGTTAACAGATGAAGTTCCTTGTTATAACACATATCTTTAAGAACAAATCACTTTAATCAGCGCCATTTTTTTTTCTCTTTTTCCACATTATGCCTGATTTTCATGTATTAATGTGACTGCTTCCCCACCTCCACCATGAGAAGATTGTCTATGTGTCATGTCCTCGCCCTCCTTCCTCCACAGTTCAATCTGCTGCTCTAACCGCTGTCCGAGTGGTAGCCAGCCCTGGGAGGTGGCACCAGAAGCCTCTGTAATGTGGTTAGGGAGATGCAGAGCAGGGCAGCCTGTCATGACGAGGCGCAGCATGAAGAGATGGGCTCTAGCCTGTTTCTCCTTCCGCACATGAATTCACCCCTAGCAGAAGTCAGGTATTTTAAGTAAGAAACAGCAATGCCTATTAAATCATCTGTTCCAACCTCCTGCATAAGTATGTTTGCCACCTGGTTTGCCTCCAAAGGGACTGGCCAGTTGAGCACAAGGTTTGCCAGTTGCTCTTGTATTAACCTCTACATGAGCAGATTTCTGAATAGAAGGCTTTCAGACTGCAGAAGGCAGAACTGTGGAGTCACAGGCTGCGCTCACAAAAGGCTTCCACTGAACAAGTTTTTGAATAAATGAGTAATTAAGACACTGAAAACGATCTTTCATATCTGAAGGTGAAAAATACTGGAGCTGGTAATTCTGGAGTGTATTTGTATTCCTGTGGGCAACATTTTAAGCCTGTTTGTAAACTGCTGGAGAGGTGTTGACTTTTGCATTCTTTCTTTCTGGGGATCTTTCTAGGCTGAGGTGCTATTCCCTCATCACTTAAATTGAAACTCTTTCCTTTATGGTTTTATAGCCAAGAACTAAAGTTTCTTATTGATTTTTGCCATGCCACCATGTTTCACAAAAGCTAGTGATGTCAGTCATCTTCAACAGCTAACCATTTAAGTTCGTATGTTCTTCCTATTAAGTCTTCCACAAGCCATTGATAGATGTCACTTTTGGTGTGATGCCTGTTTTGATTTAACTCCTCCACATGCAACCCTGGTATTTTTTCCAGAAAGTAGCAACGTCTGATGTCAGCTTCTCTCTCAGGGAGGAACTGTTTTTTTTATCCCATTCTTGATTTTCATAGAAAGTTATTCTTGCTTTACAAACTACCTCACTTCACCTGGACACTTCTCACCACTGGCTGTCTTTCTAACTGATTGTATAAATAATTCCCCAAGGCCTTGCCCGTTTCTAATGGGAACATTTGCCTAGCTCACAAAGATTGACACATTTTGAGGGGAGTTTTGTTGCAGAAATCACCAGATTTAGGATTTTAGGATATTGCTTAGAAATCCCCTTACTTTTCCCATCTTGATTTAAATATCAAGAATTCTAATTAGTGAATATTAACAGGCGAGACTAATGATTATATTGGGAAAATAAGTCTCAAATGGAATAAATGATCAAATATAAAATAAAATCTGTATTGCTTATGCTGCTAGCATGCCTCTGTAAAATTCCAGACCTAAGGTATTCATTAACCAATAATCTGTTAGTGGTTAGAAACAAGGACAGTATGTTGTAGTCGAAGATGTCTGCAAGACAGGATTTATTATGGTACCCATTGGGTATAATCTTCGAATCATGACTGAAGCAGGTACAAGCCAAGAGCCTATGAGCCAAGGACATGTTCCTTGACAAAACATGGTCAATTCGAGGAGTGGTCAAGACCTCCGACTCATGGACCACCTACCTAAATTATATCTCCTACTCAAAAGAGAACAATAGAAGATTATTACAGAGGCTGTGCACTAATTTGCATCAGAAGCGAAAAAAGAAGAACCAATCATGGAGAGGATGAAATTAAATATGCATTGTATAGACTGTATATGTATGAATTTAATGTATAAATATTTGTTGATTGCAATGTGCAGGAGGACATCTTTGGGAAGGATCCCATGTCCCTGGTGCGCACGGTGCGCATCGTTAATACAGGATGTCTCTACTTATCTAACTTTGTGTAGATAAGTGTTTCTTACCACTGCGGATTTGCAACAGTTTTACATCTCCACATCAAAAAGCAATTGCAAGATTTAAACGCAGTGAATCCTATGTTCTTGGACACTGTTTCCACGCAGCAGAGGCAGAACTTGCCCTCATTTGCACAAGTTTTTCTCCTGAGGTCACACCCTGAATGGCTATCGGTCCCCTCCCCAGCACACAGGTTAACACATTAGAAAGTCTGGGGAATTTTTCCCATGGACTTTTTAAGGCAGGACACAGGATTTTTATTTAAAACTCCTGTATCCCACTGAGCAGCCCAGGCCTTTCAACACTGAACTGATATCCCTGACACACTGCCTCTGCTGAAGGCCTTTCTGCAGCTTGGGACCAACCACACTGCGTCTTTACGTCTTCCCTGGCCTCCTCTTACTCACTTTATTAATTAATCTTGCCTTTTTAGCTACAGCTCATTTGCTTTAAGCAGAGATTAAGCTAAAGTGAAGCTAGTTCAGAGAGGGGTTTTTTGCCTTCGTAAGAGTTTGGTTCAAGAGGGCAGCATTAAGTGGTCTGACAGCAGTAACAAGCCAAAGGGTTGTTTAGAACTTCTTTAAATGTTGGTAATGGCACTGCACATGTCACAGTATTAAAACACTTCAAATTTACCCTGGCAGGTTGAAATTAACTTTTAAATACATCTTCAGGGTAAAGAAAAAGAAGAGATTTCAAAACTCAAAGGACCCACATGTCTCACTCCCTAAGTAATGACTTTTTTCTCATGAGAACCTCAGCAGGCTGGCAAGTATTACTGTTCCCACTTTCTAGGTGGAGGAAACAGAGGGAAAGACTAGATAACTAATCCTACATTTGAAGGAAGTCTGTGACAGAGCCAAATACAAGTCCCCTCAAGCTCCACCAACTTCCCACTCCATCCTGACAGCACAAGTTTTCTGGGGTTTTGTGTGTGTAAAAAAAGATTGGAAAAAACCTTAGTATCCATGTCAAAAGGAAGAAATACAAACTTAAATACAGGTTAAATGTGCACTTGTCCTAGTTTCAGCTGTGACAGTTCGTTTTCTTCCTAGTAGCTGATACAGTGCTATATTTTGGATTTAATGTGAGAGTAACATTGATAACACGCTGCTGTTTCAGTTATGGCTAAGTAGTGCTTATCCTAAGTTAAGGATTTCTCAGTTTCCCATGTTCTGTCAGCGAGCAGGTCTGCAAGAAGCTTGGAGGGAGCATGGCCAGGACAGCTGACCTGAACTATCCAAAGGGATATTCCAACCCATAGGACATCATGCTCAGTATATAAACTGGGGGGACTTGGCCAGGAGGGGTGGATTGCTGCTTGGGCATCGGTCAGTGGGTGGTCAGCAACTGCATTATACATCACTTGTCTTTTCTTGGGTTTTATTTCTCTTTTGTTGTTGTTATTTTCCTTTTCATTACTATTATTACAATACTTTATTTTTATTATTATTATATTTTATTTTAGTTCTTAAACCGTTCTTATCTCAACCCACAAGTTTTACTTTTTTTTTTTTTTCTGATTCTCCTCCCCATACTACTGGGAGCAGGGAGGAGTGAGTGAGTGCCTGAGTGGTGCTTGGTTGCTGGCTGGGATTAAACCACAACAGCATTTAAAAACAGATTTAAGCCTCCATTTTGAAATTGTCTTGCTTCCAGTTTGAGTTGTGATTTTACTAGAAATTAAGTTATGAATTTTTATATGAGTTTACTGGAATGTGTATTTTCTTCCCCTCATGGAAAGAATTTTCTCATCACAAAGAGTTTCCCACATACAGAAGCCATGAAAAAGACTTGGAGGATGAGAAAGGCTAAAAAAATTGCAAAGAAACAATAGGAAACTATGAAATTGACATTTCTCTGCATAATCAGTTAAATTACTTCAATTTTCTTCTTTTAATCAACTTTTATTTGGAGTAATCTGAATGAACAGAAATATATACCCCCAAATTACTTGCAATTTTTAGCTTAATACAGTTCAGCTGATTATCACTATAAATAATTTAAAGATGTCACAAGCAGGAGAAGCAGTTCATATTTTATCATCCAATCCAGAATTTACATACTGCGTTGGATAATTATTCAAAATTTTAGCCAAATCAGAAAGAAAGGAACTAGGGGGGTGGTAGGGCCAGGAGATGTTGTTCACAGGTGACCCAGATGAGTTGTTTATTTCCCCTTAAAATAATGGTCGAAGAAAACTAAGTTTGGCTAGCTTGCCTTCACTGCTATTTCAGTTAAGAAGCAGAGAATACCTGTCCCTCTGCCTGCATCATATTCAAAACAAGGACCATCCACCCCTTTGACTATATTTAATAAGGGGTCTGCCAGAATCTGTAGCCACATGGCTAAACCTCCTTCTGCTGATGCAAGATCTAGGTACAGGTCACTGTTTCATAGCCATCCACACTCCTATTATCGTCTGGGGCTGTGCTGAGCACACATATGGGTTTTGGTACAACTCACCATTATGGCTTCAGCAAGTCTAGCAGACTAGCATGCACATTTACACCCTTCCTTCATCAGAGTATTCTCCACCAGGTAACACTGCAACTCAGAATGAAGCCGTTCCCACAGACCCACCCTGACTCAAGGCTTATGGTCATCAACAGAAAAAAATTTCAGCTTAGTTGTGATGGATATTAAAGTTGTTCCTCCTTACATTCAAATTAAAAGATGCCTTTTAAATTAAAAGGATTGAGAATAACTAACGACTCTTCTTACCCTGTGTTTACACAGGTCATACTGACATCACCACACCCTTAAAGCCAAATTTTTGCTTATAAAGTGGTTCTTCGAGTGTTGCATCTTACCATTTTCACCCAACTGGTGTAAATCACACAAATAGCTAGGACTGTAGCCCAATAATCATCACACTATTAACTTTCTAATTGATGGTAATGGCCAGAATAAATTTCAGGCACCCCAAGGGGTGGTTAATGGATTTTGTAGCTTGAGGGCAGAGCAACAGGAAGCTTTTCCATTAATCAGTGAGATGAGACAACCATACTCGTCCTACACTCCCCACGCCATCATAACACTGAAGTCATTGCAGCTTTGTTGAAAACGCGGGAGTCGCCAGGCGAAAAAAGACCCTCACAGCAGGCTGAGCTCAGTCACAAGGTTTGATACACTAGCTCAGCACAGCTACGTTAGCATCCATAGTTACATTGTACACCCAGAAAACTGCTTTAGCCCACCTCTAATTAAGAGTAAGAAGGAGTTTTATTGCGTCATAAAAATATTGCAAGTCTTCTCTGGCTTTTTTTGTACATATCCTGCAGAAGCGGCTTTCTAGCTAGCATCATCCAAGCATTTGCAACACAATATGCAATCCTCTTTTTATCCTGCCAGTGCAAATCAACAGCTAGAAAGCTTGAAAGAGCCAGACATCCCAAAACATTATTTTCAAAATCATTGTCCAAGCCCTTTAGTTGTTGTAATTGAGCAACTCCTAAGGACCAGTGGCAATTTAAAACCAGCTAAAAATGTTCCTGGTACATGAATTTATATTAAAATTAGCTGGACGATGGAATTCCCATCCCCTAGGCAATGCTAACAAATTTTTTTTGCCCTGTTTTAAACTATCATGATTCTATCTGGATAGAATAAGAACACAGGGGAAAAGAGATGAAGTAAAAAAAAAAAAAAAAGAAGAAACAAACAAAAAAAAAGCCAGAGTGTTTCATCCCGCTAGTACCAGCGTTATCATTATACATTCAATTGAATATTTTATAATAGAGTCTGGCTGTCACCCCACAGGAAAAAAAAATCAAATGAAACAAGGAGAAAATCAAAACGAAATATACTTTCGGTTTCAAATCATTCTGACGTTTTCTGTCAAGATTTCATTTTTAAAATATTGCAAAAGATTTATCTGACTAACGCTGCATTTTCCAACAGAAAATTGTTCCACTGAAAAGGTTTCAATTAGTTCTCTGAGTCCTAGTAGTGAACAGTCTAGCTGTTAGCTAGGCTGTTACTCTACCACATCACCTAAGAAAGAATTCATTGTTGCTGGTTTTAAAAGCTGTGCTAGTGGATTACTTGAATTACTGTACCAAATAATTACTAATTACTATTTTAAAGCAGGCAAATACAACAAGTGTTACTCTTTTTTTTCTTTTTAAATCCCTTTGAATGATGCCGTTGTGCTGTTTGTGTTGGCTTCAAATCATATACACCACCAAAAGCCACGCACCTTTATTTTTTTGCTCTTGGTTGGCAGAAGCATATTTATCACTACGTATCTCAAGGATCAGTGGGGTTATAAAGCTTGCTATTTATAGCTACTCTTGGTGTATTGAGCAAGTGACAGTAATTTGTTCCTTTGACATCTAACCTTAGCTAACTCCAGTAGCAGAAGATGGATTTTCACAGGAAATGAAATGAAAGTACACAGCAGAAGATTAATACCGTTTCCTAGGCCTGAGCAGAATGTATGCTCCCAATCACTCTACAGAAAAAATGGTCAGGAGCATGTGCTATGTATTAAGAATAGAGCAAGATGTGGTCAAGGTGAGGTGTTCAAACAGTCTATTAGCAAACTGATACACTGGTATTTGTGCTTAGAGGAATTGCAGGCTGATAGTCTAGAAATGAGCTTCGCTCTTCTGGTTCTTTGATTTTGAAAGTCATCTTTACGTCAGTGCCTGCTACAGATAAAATGGGATTTTGCTTTTATGTTACTGGTAAATGATAAAAGAAAGTTAAAGCTAGGCTGTAAATTCCATATCAGAAACATCTTGCACAACATCAAGTTACCATTTTGCCCTGCATTGCAAAACCATCTTGTATTAATTATATTTTCTGTTTGTGAGAAAATAAAGACTGCAGATTGAAATATCTTGAAAAGATTCCTTGGCAGTAAAATCCTTACTGATGGGCCATATTCGTCCACTACTCACAACTTATCATAGAATCATAAAATGGTTTGGGTTGGAAGGGATCTTAAAGGCCATCCAGTTCCAACCCCCCTGCCATGGGCAGGGACACCTTCCACTAGACCAGGTTGCTCCCAGCCCCATCTAGCCTGGCCTTGAACACTGCCAGGGAGGGGGCAGCCACAGCTTCTCTGGGCAACCTGTTCCAGTGTCTCACCACCCTCACAGTCAAGAACTTCTTCCCAATATCTAATCTAAATCTCCCCTCTTTCAGCTTGAAACCATTACCCCTCATCCTACCACCACACTCCCTGGTAAAGAGTCCCTCCCCATCTTTCCTATAGGCCCCCTGTAACTACTGGAAGGCCGCTATAAGGTCTCCCTGAAGCCTTCTTTTCTCCAGGCTGAACAATCCCAACTCTCTCAGCCTGTCCTCATAGGGGAGGTGCTCCAACCCCCTGACCCTCTTTGTGACCCTCCTCTGGACCCGCTGGAGCAGGCCCACATCTTACGCTCGGGGCTCCAGAGCTGGATGCAGTACTGCAGGTGAGGTCTCACCAGAGCAGAGTAGAGGGAGAGAATCACCTCCCTCGACCTGCTGGCCATGCTTCTTTTGACGCAGCCAAGGATGCGACTGGCTTTCTGGGCTGCGAGCATGCATCGCCAGCTCATATTCAGTTTTTCATCCACCAATTATATTCAAATGCCTTTGGGGAAAAAAAAAAAAAAAGGAGTTTGACCAGAAGATTTTTCTTTCCCCCAAGCCATCTGTTTTTAATTTATTTGGAATTAAAATTATAAGAAAGGTCTTTCCAAAGCTGTAAGTGCATAAAGAAATTAATTATACAATCCAGTCATTAAAGTAATGCTACCAACAGGAACTCACCAAGTACTGGAGAAGTCCTTCTACTTTCTTATAACAGACCTACCATCCTCAGCCACCACCAAGTCCCTTAAAAAAGGTGTGTCTTCCAACATGCTCAGTAAGTCAGCAAATTTCAGCTTCCCTGACCCCCAAATCTCATGTGACCACAAGAGCCACACAACCCCCCAAATTTATGTGTACTGCCACGACCTACTTCCAACAGAGTTCCTTAGTACCAGGTACTTACTACTGCTCTATGCTAACACAATCATGTAACTGCTAGTGTAATGGACTCAAATGGGCTGCAATATGTGTCCACTACTGGACAGTGGGCAGATGGTGGTATATATTATATATGCCCACTCATATTCCTATCATAGGAAGTGGAGGTGGCATTAGCAAAAAAGAAAACAATCCATCATATGTTGGACAGAGAAGTTCTTAGTGTTTACTTCCAGGCTGTGTGCAATGCAGCCTTCTTAGCTCCTAACCCAAAGAAGAGTTTATCTGGCTATCTATAGGGCATTACTTAGGGTCACATGGAAGTACTCTGTGGCCGAAAACAGCTGGAAAAAGCCATGCTAATTTCACCTGTGTGGAAGCCAAGTCTGGCAGAACAAGAGTTACTAATTACAAAAGGTTCCAATTTGCATTTTGAATGACAAAGGTCACACACCTACATAAAGACAATACCCTCAAAAAGAACCTTCAGAAGTCCCTGGACATTTCTTAAAGAGATGCTTGCCAAGTCCTGTCCTGCTTGATGGAAAATCACTGATAAATGCCCATAAGTGGAAGGTCTTCAATTCAGTTTTGATTTATTAGGTCTCAATTAGAACAGACACTTTAAGTAACAGTCATCACAATGGCCGAACACTGGAATTGTCATGCTGTGTGGTGGGGAAGTGAAGGAGGCAAGAACGGGTGCAAGATTTTAAATGTGCCGTTCAACTTGGGAGCAGATATCCCTGTATCACAGGTATACCCAAAAGCCCACTTTCAGCACTATCTACACACACACATGCCTCCACCATCTATCAAACAGACTGCCAGAAATCTGGTAATTTGTTGCTTAAAGGTCCAGTAGCAGGTGAAATAAGACCAGACAACTGTGACCAATTCTTCTAGGTCTCCACATATCAAACCCCTGCCAACAATTCTTCAATGGATTAGAAAAGGAGCACTGTAAATACCCAAAAAAGCAGTGAGTGACTTTTCACTGCTTCAGAATAAAGTTCCCTATTGAGCCCATCTAATCTCTGGGTGAATAAGACACCTTAACCTTCACGTCATGTGTGTTTTTTTCTATCTCCATCCTCTTTCTCCTCTTTTAAAATTTATGGTTACCATTTAGGCTGATTTCAATTTCCATTAATAATATGTGCAACTGATGTACATTTAAGTGAATTTAATCATGTTGCAGTGACAGGTTTAGCTTAAAGCAGGGCTTCACTTAGAACTATCAAGTAAATTTCTCTTGAAAAGGTCAGTTTAACATTTAACAGGAGGGCCCATTCCAGACAAATTAGAATTTGCTTCACTTGTTTCAAGTGCAAACACTTTTCAAGTCGGCTTCAACAGAGGCATGTCAATCAAAAGAGAAAAGTGTCAGATGCCCATGGGAGAAGGTTCATTGATGCCTCCCTACATAGCCAGCCCGAAGGCTGCTCAGACACGTGGGCAAAACTGAAATATTCCTGCCCCCTGTTCAAGGACTGGGGCTGGACTGGAGCCAGCCCACACCACAGAAAGTAGGGAAGGCAGAGCTGGGAGAGTTTAGGCAAGTCCCTGACAAGTCAGACTTCTCATTTCTAGTTGCTGCAGCAACGGGAATGCAGTAGGAACAACCTTGTGTGCTACAGAGAGGTTTTATTATGCATGTGTCCTGTGAGGCTTTACTACTACTTCTGCGCCTGTCAGAGGCAGTTCAGATTTCCTGGACAGTGGGACGATAAGCAGAGGGGTGATACCTGTAATGCTGTCTCGGTGGCACCCTCAGCAGTAGCCCAATTCACCTATAGCTGGAGTTGGTCCTGCCTCCAGCCTAGAAAGACAAGTGCACTGCAGCAGTCACCTAGATAGCTCTTCCACAAAGTATTTTCTTCCTTAAAAGGCTTCACAGTAGCATTACCACAAGTCCTGAGGCAGGTACTGCCTTTCCTGCTCTGCATGGGACAGAAAACCAGTACTTATTTTTTTGTTTTCTTTTTGCCAGGGCACTTCTCCAGAGTTCTGGTCAAACCACTATGTGGAGACAGGAGAATTTTCTACCCTTGCTGGAGCCGGCCTCAGTCTTTGTCAGGGAACCGCCTCACAAAGTCACAGGTTCCCAGGCTTATATCAATGCAACAAATAACACGGGATCAAGTTCAGAGAAGTTTCCCATTACCACTGAGAGTTCAAACTGACAGTAGCATAGGCAATTAACACACCTCCTCCGCCTTGAATTTGCTTTCTGATATATTTATGATAAATTATTTATTACAGCGTCTAATTCCTGTAACAGAAAAGAGAGGGAACAAGCAATCCCTGCCTTCCTTCTTTGACACTTACATGATTTTACAGGTCTCTGACATATCTCCATTAGTTGTCACTTTCCAGACCAAAGACTCCTGGTCTTAATCATTCCTTCCACACAAATCACTCCATACCTTGGCCCATCCTTACTGCTTTCCTCTAAAACTTCCCTACTTCTAACATAAGAATTAACATTTTGAAACAAGACTGACCAAAACCAGACACAAAACGGTATTCCTGTTACTATTGTACAGTTGTTGAATCAAGACCATTCTTGAGTTTCACTACTTAGAAGAGCTTCAGGATGAACCTACTGTCATGCAAAAAGTGGTTCATAGCCACTTAACTGATATGAATTACAAATCTGAGCTTTGAAGTTGCTCAGCAGACTCAGAAGATGCCTACTTCCATGGATTCAGCAGAATCTTGTGCTACAAGTCCCCGAATTCAGACTTCCTGAGAGGAGGCAAGACTTATCCTGCTGGGAGGCAGAAAAATACTCTGTGGGAGCCCAAATCAAGTTCAACTCAAAAAGGGGAGAAAAGCAACCCCTTTGCTATACCCTCTCTGTACCCTGCAGCTGGTGGCAGCTGGCATCGTCACAAATAAAAAGCAAGAAATAAGCTGTAGCATTTGAATCTTTGAACTAGTACCTCCAGAGAACAGATAGTGACATGAGATCTTGTAGCATCTCCACATTGCTGATGAGCCTTTCATTGCCAACAGTCACTGAGACAAAGACCTCCTTTTACTGTCCCACCCATACAAGAATGTAGTGTGCCCTAGTAGACTTTTTTTCGCTGAAAATAAAGTTTTCCCTAAGGATGCTTTACATCAGGTGACAGTTTCTGGATAGAATCAAGACATCATCCTCCAGGGACATATCCAACCTCCCTAGCCAGCTGGCTGGCTGAATATCATCCATTTAGTGACAAGTTTCAGTCTTTTTCACTATCATGTTTTACTACAGTTTCAGAAATGCAAAATTCCTCATAAAACAGGAATTCTCTTTTTCCAGCCAGCTAAGTAGGTTCAGCATGGTGTAAATTTTCCCTGTCAACTCCCAAGCTCTCCAGGAGTCCAGGAGAGGCCTCAAAGAGTATCTTTGACATTGTACTGTCACTGCCTGAACAATCTTCATTATTTCACAGGCTTGTGCTTCTGCCTAGAAGGGGCTGTTTGGGGGGGGGTGGGGACGGGGACACACGGACCAAACAAAAACCAAAAAAACCCACACACAAAACAAAACAAGAAAAAAAAAACCCTCACATTGAAAGTTCAGGGATAAAACTGAAATTTAATTCAGTCATCTTCAGGGTCACTTGGAAATGTTTCAGATACATTTTCACTTCAGAAAATGCCAACCTGCCAAAAGAAAACTTTTCAGAAACGCTCCTGAATGGAATTTCCTGGCAGAACATCAGAAGCAGCAGATTAGTTAGTTCTGGGAAGATATCCACCTGAGATGTGGAAGGTCCAGGCTTTGGTGGAAGGAGAGGACAGTGCATAGCAAAAAAGTCAGCTAAAGCACTGACACATTTGTAGGTGTCCAAGCATTAAAACAAAAGTTGGGGCTGTTATTGCAGCAACCACCAATATAATGAAATTAGTTTCAGTCAAATCTTCTTTCACAGCAAGGCAAACACTGAGATACAGTCATTCTCAAACGATACAAAACTTCAATTTAGGAGCCTCCTCCAGAAGGAGCTCTCTGAGCCACTGTATTGCGTACTGTTGGGCGATGCTCTCCTTCAGTCCTTCAAACTCTGCTTGTGTGCAGGACAGAAAGAGATGTTTAATAATGCAACTACACTCATGATTATGGAGGAGAGTAATAGATTCACCAGCAATTTGACTAACCCAGCTGACAAAGTGATTTGATTCAAAAATGTAAGGACTCTCCCAGCAGCAGTTCATTAAAATAAAAATGAAACTCTCCACATTTCCAGTGTAACAAAAAGGATTTACTGGTCCATAAAAGGGAAAGAAAGGGAGTACCCCAGATAATCTCAACTATCAGCAAGATGCAGATAATAAAAATCAGGTATAGGGGAACCTAAGACTGGACTGGCTCTTCTAGCTTCACCACAGAGGATCAGCAAACAAAATCTACAAAGAGGTTCTACAAGGAAAGCCCTTGTACCTACAGAACCATTTAGGTCAGGCGATTGTAAACAGTAGCTGAAGATGACAGGTTTTCTTATAGCAATGGAGCCCACTGTGGCTCTGAGCAAGGGTCCTGACAAACCTCAGAAAGGTTTTGTATGAGACGTGTGGTTGCAAGAAAAAAGCAAAGCTACTTTTAAAATGGAAAGCTGACTCATCCACACACAGCCCAGCAGTGGTCCCATGAAGTTATCAACACTGTGTGAGGCTGCTGAGAGTCAAGAAACTCAGCCTGGGTGGCAGTGTGAGAATATATTAATACAAGTGTATCTCTGTAGGAATGTTTTATTTATGAGAGTAGAACAGAACTGTCAGAGAGAATGAAATAAAACTCCTGTGATATTTTATTTTATTTTATTTCATGTTAAGACTTAATGGGAAAAATTCTAAAGTTATTAATGGTTAAAAAACTACAGGTTTTATTGGATCCCTGAGCTGCTAACAATTTTTATAAAGGACATTTCAAAATGGTGTATAGGAGATGTGACAGATGTGGGGCCGTTCTGTAATAGTTTGCTCTGGCTTGGTTTGTGGGGTGTTTGCTGTAAGAACAGACTCGTGGTATTTAAGAGGGAAGCTGCTGATGAAGAGAACCGAGGAAATAAGCAAGGAGAAAAGATGGCTCAGGAAAAGCTACCTCTTAAATGCACTTAAGGATCATTAAGGGACATTGACAGAATCAGGTAGAAGAAGGGCTTTGAACCAAGGGTGAAGGATCAGTTGTGTCTGTAGAGAGGAACTGTGTTACGATCCAAATTAGTTCAAACCACCCTGAAAATCCCTCAGGAAGGCAACTAAGTGGGACAAACATTCCCAAACCCTGTAACAACAGACACCAAAGAAGAGACTAGTGTCCCAAGACTGGCTTTATGGCTTGGTCACTGATGCAGGAAAGTAGAAGAGGGAGCCTGAGGGCAAGAGAGAAATTGCACACTCCAAGATTTCTTGTTGCAACACCAGATACAAAAACCCATGCTACAAAAAATTGCCCTGAACTACTTTACCATTACCTTTTACAATATACTTGCTAAACATTTCCTCTTACTGTTTAAAAAAAAAACTTCAGTTTGAGGAAGCTTACCTTTGTATTCACCAGTGATTCACAGGCACCAAAAGAAAAGAGCATATGTTACCAAATTTCTTCATCCACATTGATAAGCATGGAAGAATATGAACTGTATTTAGGCCAAGACAAAGATTAATTGAATTCTGTAGGGCAGATGTAGCCAGCGACACTGGGAGCTCTTATTGGCCAGGAAGTGGAAATACGGCTAGTCTTGGGACCATGAAATTCTTACATTCCCACTTTTACATTCCAGACATTTACAGTCCTTTGGGAAATTCCTGTGGATTAGGTCCAAGTTCTGCTTTACTAAATTTCTTTTCAGAGGGAAAGAGACGTTTAATTCGTGTCACCATTCCCAAATGTGGTGTTGCTCACTTATCCAAAAGAAATGGACAGTCAGGGCAAAATGCCTGGTGTTATATCTCTGCATTCAAGTCTGAAGGAGCTCAAATGCATTTTCTGAGGACTGCGGCAAGGAGAGCAGGAAAAGGAATCTTATTTTGTAGGGAAACAGAGAGGAACAAATGTAAAACTGTGGTGATTGCATTGTAACCCCTGAAACAAGAGGCCACTTTTTCCTCCTTGAATTAAGACTATTGAGCTAGATCAGAGGCTGAAGCATCTTCAGCCACTGGACTTGTGCATAATGATTAACTCCTAGCTCATCTAAATGAAACCTTCAAATAAAACATCTCCGTTGGGTATTCAGGAAGGGAGATACCAGCTCAGCTAATTAGACAAAGTTGTCACAGCAGCTAATCAGCATACCTACATTCATCCCGGTGATTGGTACCAGCTGGGAAATTATTGCAAAATGAACCAGGGAATTAAGAAACCACACTTTTGGGACCTGCTGGAATAGAAGTCTCTGGCTGACAGAGCAAAAAAAAAAGATGCAGGAAATGAAGCAGCAGCTAAGAGTAAAGTTTGCTTTAGAAAATTAGGAGTGAAGGCAGGCAGAAGTGATTCCTGTGGCAATTGATAGACCGTCTGATCTGCAGTGCTGGTGGGCAACTCAGTAGTAAAGAGTCTACTTTAGGGGAAGCACTGGTAACTAAGCATAAATAATTATTAATCCCAGAAAGTCAGCCTAGAGTGCAGCAAATGACAGCACTGGAACACAAACAGTAAGTAAATCACATACACCCCTGCCTGGGGACTGGGACTCGATCTCTGTTCTCTATCTCCAGACAAACCCACTCTTAGTCTATTATTTCAACTAACGTAACAGTCTTTTATGCTGAATGAAGACATTATTACTTGTCCACTCTGTGACTCTGGCAGAAAGGCAACACCAACAGTGCATCTTCCTTACTATACCACTGGGCACTAATTCAGCTGATAGTGCTGACAAGTCCTGTTTGATTCAGAAGCTGGCAAGTTCAGCTCCTTGAGTGTAACTAACTACCTCATTTTTGCAGGACTCTGAGAGTAGAAGAGTTATGCTGCCAGCCCTGTTCCTACAAAGAATCTAGGCCTCTTGGCAGTTTATCCTATCTTTACCTTTTTTTTTTTTTGCATTTAGGCATTATAGAGCAATATTTCAAGATACAGGTGAGTTTCTGAACATACTGTTCGGTGAGCTCAGTGAATTAGCAGCAGCAAGCTTGGGCCTTTTAACAGGACTACTGCCTGTTCATGGTCTGAGCAGATGAGATTATCTCCCACAGGTCTCTGCCACAGCGGTACAGCAATGTTACAGCCACATACCAGGCACAGCTGGGGACTCAAAAATCAGGGCAGCCACCTGCACGCACTACACAGAACCACAGAGCAAGACAGAGGCCATGGCACCCTGCTGCAGAGAAGCAGGAGGTAGGCTTGGTCAGGAAAGTCTAATTGTTAGTGTGGGATGCCTGATGAATTTTTCCTTTTTGTTTCCCAGAGAAGGCACAGTGATCCAAATAACACACCAGCAAGGACAGCAGCCCTAGCTGGCCAGTGATCAAACTTGGTCAAACTTACCTACCTGCACCCATTTAATTTCTCTGACACAGCACAGCAGCTGTTTATCAGATATTTAAAAAAAAAAAAAAAAAAAAAAGTCCTTTAACCTCAGTCAAATTCTTCCTTAGAATTTACCTCTGTCTTAGCATCTCCAATCCCCTGGAAAATAAGCCTATTCATACTATTGAGGCAACTCAGTTTGATTCTCCATAGAGACCTCTGAGTTCGCTAATCTCTGTTATTAACTTTAGCCCCTATTCACACACTTCAAATCTCCCCTAGGAATCAGATGCCAACAGCAGATGGTGTGAACTCCTCCAAAAAGTAGGGCAGCGAGCTGTGAGTCATTGCCTGATGTGCCAGCAACACTTCCTTCCCCACTGCATTGGGCTCACCTGTCTGCTGTATCCACCTGACTTGCTAGATACTCTGCTACAGCAGTCCTAGTGCAAGGGCTGCTTTCATAGGAGGTACATTACTGGTAGGTGCCCAAACAAACAGAAAGGAGCATACCATTTTACAAATGCTAATTCAATTTGTAAGAACTTTGTGTACTTACGGATGGCACAGAAAAGACAAAACAAATCAGAAAACAAGATTCTGTCTCTTTGGATAGGAAAAACTGATAACGAACCTGATCCAAAGCTTACTGAAATCTGTACAAGCCTTTCCACAGACTTGATGACAGTTTACAGGAGAGTTTGTATAATTATCATCTATAATTACAAGAAAGGCTGTTAGAAGTTTAGTGAATGAGAAGATAAATGTTTATGACATCTGCATTCAGAAAAGTTCTGGGCTCTTATGTGATGTTCCATAAGAAAACATAAATGTATTATGTAGCTTTCAGAGCAAGACTTAAAAATTCTTGAAAATAACAAAGGCAATGACAGAAGCAGTGAGGCCAGAGAAGCAGCTTTTTAGGAAGGGAAGGAAGGGACAAACCTACGTGGGAGGACAGGATGACAATGCCCAGTGGGATATTACTAAGGCATGTACATGATGACTGTCAAGTGTAGGCCAAATATACGTGTAAATTAAGGCTCTAAGATGTTGCTGATTCACTCAGCATCCTCTCCCCCTTCCTGGATGGATTTGAACTCATTAAGTGCAGGTGGAAGACATTGATTCCTATGTGAAATAAAACAGGTGCCAAAATGAATGGAATTAGGCAGCCAGATTTACACCACACACTCATGTGCACTTTCCTTATGTTCCAGACTGAGCTATGGCCTTTTTGTGTTTTCCAAAGTAACAGAAAACCCTCCATCAAGAGTAGGATCCTTAAAGTTACTAACATAGGTGTCAATGCTCAATCTTTAAGGTGAGAGGGTGAGTGCCTCCATAAGGGCAGGTAGACACAGCGAGTGTTGGTATCATTCCAAGCATGACATTACCTGGAGCCACTAAGACTAATGCCAGCAATAATTACATGATTCCCCTTTTTCCCAACTTTCCTTTCCATCAGTGAAAAGATATTTTTGCAGGCAGTAGAGGCTGACTCATCCTATCAGATGGTGAATGTCTAGGGCTTACAGAAGCTAAGGCTGCCTTTCAGATTTCATTCTCAGAAGAGAAGACACAGCTTGCTAGAATTTTAATTCCCTCTGCTTTTCCCTTTCTAACCAAAATTTCTACAGGTGCTTTTGGAGGGGCTCTTTCTCTTGGATAGTCAGATCTATCAAACAGGGAAGGAGGAGGTAGATGTAATCCTCAACATCACTTTCACCAGAAGAATGCAGGGCAGTCACCACTAAGTTCATTCAGAAAATTAAGTTAATTAACAAGCCAATAAGGTCCCCATTGTAGGTTCAGGCATACTAATTAAATAGGAATCACTGATATGTTGAATCATATGTCCCAAGCAGCTGCATCTTCAGAGTCAAGGTCATTGCCAACTCCTTGAAGAGGAAAATATTTCTGAGGTGGTAGGAACAATATGGCCAGCCTGGAAGCAATACAGAGCTGGAGATCATCCAGGACCACCACTACTTTATTCTTCCATGCTTCCATTTTCTAGTAAGCAGCATGGTACAAAGCTATACAGCACAAGTTTATTAAAGAACCAGAATTTTCCCTTACTACTTAATGGAGCTTTCCAGAGTTATCCCTTTTAGTTTCTCCATTCATTAAAAGAATAAGGCAATGCTTAAAGAGCTCAATAAAACTCAAAAAAATACTCTGTTCTCCATCTGCCATATGGAGCTCCTCACCCTAAAGGCTACACACAAGTGCAGTCTTGCATCATTTACTTCTTTTTCACTTCCATAGGGTACTCCATCCAACATGGTAAGTGGCAAGTTCATTTTATGAAACAAAATACAGCTGGGTGAATTTGCTTTCATCACACAGCAGGACTTCACATATATAGAGGTGTAGGGAAAAGAAACTGGATGGCTAAAGGCACAGAAGACTTCTCACTTCTCAAGCATTAGTTCAGCTCTCACTGCAGTTGACAGAGGCCAGCAACCACTTGGCACTTCTCAGCTGTCCACCATGCTGGATGCTGAAAGTTTGTATTGGTTCAAATGATGGATACATTTGGAGAAGGAAAAATAACACCCACATAAACACACCCACCAAGGACTAATATATACCTCTACTAAACACTTCTGCTGTTTATAAAGTCCTAGAGCCAGACGTCAGTATTAGCTGGAATACTACATCAGGAAAGTAAAGCACATGTTTGGCCTTGTTCTTATGCCCTTTCTTCTCAGTCTGCTGCAGGTTCTCACTGAAGACAAGGTACTGGGTCAAGCAGATCTTTGGTGTGATCCAAAGTAGCCCTTCATACAACTGAAATGGACATCCCTTGTCCAATGATCAATTCTAACTGACTTAATGGGATTACTTATAATAAAAAAGGCTAGAAGACTAGCTGTTATAACACAAGTAAATAGCCTCAGACCTTTCCTCACCTAAATAAGGCACACTTGGATTTTGGATTTGGTTTGGAAGAAAGTTGCAACATGCAGCTCCTCTGTCACTGGAATCCATTTCATGAATAAATCTAGATCTTCCATTTTTTCCCTTATTAAACTAACAAAAAAAAAACCAACCCTTTTTTTTTCAGACCGCTAACCAGCATTCCAGGAGTTACTGCACATCAGAGATAATCCACTCACATAAAACTAGGCTATTACATCTCTATACAAGTTTTTTTCAAGCAATTTCAATGGAAATTCTGCAAATTAATAAGCCTTGTTTACTCTGAGAGGTTTATTCCATCTTCTTTCTAAACTGATTGACTCAGCAGGTTTCTTCTGAAACAACAAAAAGCAACTGAATGTAAGAGAAGCCAACTGCCAATCCCAATGCCTTTTTAATTACGTTGATAGAGGAGCTGGACAATGAATTTATACTTATTACAATACTGGCCATTATTTTCTAATGGGACATAGATTGAACAGACTTTATAGCTACACTTACTGTATTTTCAACCACCTTTTCTATTTACTTTGTATTTCGATAACACTACAAAGCTAAGCGGTAATAGCAGCTATCAAAATAATATCAATGGTAAGAAGAAAAAGCCTAACAAGAAGGGTGATGCTGCTTTTATATCAGTGGCCAGAAGTCATTTCTGGAGCAGATCAACAGCTAGTGGAAAGTGGTGCAGTTTGAGTCAGGTCAGTGAACTACTACCAGTTGCTACAAGCAGAAGAGCTGACTGACTCCTCATACAACCCCTCTAACATTAACTGTCTAAACTTCTCTGCTTCAATAACCAGATTTCCTCCCCCCACCTCTCTTTGGTACTTGTCATCTTTTACCTGGCCTGAGCAATCTTTTTCCCACTTTATTCCACCATTCAGATATATTTTCTTTCCCGTGTTTCATGTCCCAAGTCACTATTCTTATCAATAAGCACCAAACTTGGTTCACTCACAATTTTAAGCATTTGCTGTATGCATGACCTTAGGGGGATGTTTCAGATCTGTTTAATTTTATGTCTATTCTTTAATTCTAATCAACATTTCACCATTAGCCTTATGCTGAATTGGATAATTGGGAATGAATTAACATAAAATAATTATCTTCACAAAATGGAAATGAGCAAATTTAGCTATGAGATGCAATTACATCACAATAGCAACACTTCCAATGAGTACATTTACCTATACAGAGTTCTGTTCTACTACAACATCAGTGTGGGCATCTCATGTCAGAGCAGAAGTTCATTTAGCTCAGTACCCTGTCTCTAATGATGGTTGACAACAGATATCTGGGTAAGACCTCAGGAAGCATGATTCAGTACTTCCTCTAAATACTCTCCCAGCCTCCAACAGTTGGGATTCTGTAACTTTCTAGGCCACAGATGGCATCCTTCATAGGCATATTTAGATTGTTTCTGGAGCATAGAAACATCCTAAACAGTGTGATGCACTGTGGCATTTCTCATTTCTCTTTCAATTCAGCCCAGAAATCCCATCCTGGGTGCAAAGTTTTGTTGGAAATTGTACATTGTCACAAAAAACTTTTCATGCCAAACCAGTATCTTAAAATCAACATTTTGTAGTTTAAATTTCTTTAAAAATTCAACTTATAGCTCACATAGCCACTGATCAAAGCAGTCCATTTTGTCCCCTTCACAATACAATGTGATGTCTGGTTCTTTGCCTATTCCAGCTCCTACACACTGTCCGATCACAGCTCTTCTCCTTGCTGTAAGTAGATAGTATGTAGTACTGTAAGTACGACCTTCAGCCCTTGTCCTACTATTATGCTTTGTTGGGCTAAAATACATTTCTTCAAGTGAGTTCACCTTACTAAGTAATCCATTTGCTCACTGTGACTACCACAGGACTCTTTTTGATTCACTATCCTGCCTGTCTTAAAACTTGAAAATGATACCAGATTTATTACCAGACTAATGGCAAAAGTGCCCTATATCACTGCACCTAGAACTAACCTTGCAGAATGTCATTAGAAGTATCTTGCCAGGAGAGGATTCCTTGCAGCTGACTGTTGATACACATGAATTTGCTGAGTCTTGATTATGCCTAACCAAATATTTCACTATGTAATAGTCACAAACCCATACAGTGACAGAACACAAATCTCCAACCCCAGCCAGGATCCTGTTCTCTGAACCATGCAGCTCTCTTATATCACAGTAAGTTCATTCATACTCCTACTCACTCAGATCACAAACTGGGCTGATTAACTCACAAAGAAACACTAAAGAAGAAGTAGAATCCCTGTTCTGAATCCAGGGCCCTTCTGCCCCAATCAAACAAATTACTGTGTTGAGGAAGAAAAGTCAGGAGATTGAAAATAACTCCTCCAAGTCTCTCCTAAGACTGCATTTGGCTTCCAAACGCTGTTGTGCGTCATCTTAATAAAGCACTTAGGGAAAAAAATCAAAGGCTATTAAAACACTTGTGACATCACACTTGCTTCTTTGAGTAACATCCATGTCTTGAATTTACAGTACATGTATGCTAAGTAGCTGGTGGACTTTAAAGAAAAAATTAAAAAATGTATAGGCTTCTTCCTCCTTTGGCTTCTTTACCAGAGATAAAGCAGACTGGGATTGTAATGTGCTTTTCTTACAAAAGAGTTAGCATCGTGAAAGCTGTTAACATACAAAGAGAGATTACAAAGAATAAGACCATTTACCTTTGAAAAGGGAACACTTAGAAGGGAAATTTACTGAGGTCTTTAAGTTTCTTTCTTACTACCTTCATCGTGACTAGCCTCTAAATTTTATGCTGCCTCATAACAAGAGAACACATCGTCACTCAAGCATTGGCAGGGAAGTGAAGAGAAATTATATTTCCACAAAGCCTGTAGTCAGTGCACACTGCTCACAGCAAAAGGAGGTCAGAGTTTTGCAAGACACAGATGTGCTTACTGGAAAGGGCCAATAATTTAATGGTCTGTAATTTACGTAACTTGCATTTTTAACTAGGTATTAATGTTAATATGGCAAGTCATCAAAACTCACGTTTCAGGGCATAAGCTGATTTCTCTAGCAGGGTAAGAAAGAAAAATTGTCCCAAAGGTGGTAGGTTTCTTACTGAGCGTTTAACACTGATAATAGCTGTCATTTACAGGGAACTGTTGGAGGCAGGCTAGGAAAAAAAGCAGACCACAGCTTGAAGGATCTAGCAAGGAAAAGTCACTCGGAGGAAGAACAGTACAAAAACTTCACATTCTTACCTACTACATAGTGTGGAAGGGTATTGCTTCCACTCAGGCAGTGCTACCATGGAGTAAGGAGGAAAAAAGGCTGTAGTTCTGCCTCTGTCACCTCCCAGAAAACACAACAGAGGAGCTGAGCAGTTACAAACACAATTGGGGGAAAAAAAAAGGGTTGTTTCATATCTTCATAAAGAAACAAGTGAGGTCCATTTCGCTGCTGCTTCTAGTGCTTCTCCCATCTACAGTTCTTCCCAACAATGCCACACAGTCCATGGTCACGAAACACCTTCTGTGTTGATTTTTATTCCTTGAAAAGAGAAGTGACTATTTAAAAGGAATGGGTTTGAATCTCATTTCTTATCCTTTTGCAAGGATTAGCCTCTGTTCAGGCAAAATCCAAACTAAAGATGTCATAAATTGACCCAAAGATGACAATCCACCCTGTCTGCAAAGATATCCAAGAGTTTCTCAAGGTCCTGCTAAGTTTTGGATGAGACTGTACCAGAATTCTGGCTTGGTAAGGCATAGGCCAAATCTGTAGGCTTATGCAGCTGTATTTCCACTCTGACTCTTCCAGGACTGTGCTTTATTAGCCAGTTTCATCCTAAACTCTCAACATATTTACTCTAGATGGATAGGTAACATAACCCTGCTACCCACACATGCAATGGTGAAGCAGCTTGCCTAAAGCTGTACTTAGGAAGGCTGGTACTTGCAGCTGTGGTTCTCATTCCACAGCTCTAAACAGAAGGTATGTTGCTTCTTACAAGCAAGGACAGAAATAAATAAAGGAGACCAAAAATGTGTGGTTTTCAGCCTCCTAGATTGATCGTTCAGAGCTGAGACAGCCTGGGACAATGCAAACATACCCGAACTATCAGTAAGAACACAGCGATTTGTTGGTAAAGCACAATGGGAGCTTAGACCTGCCTACAGCCTCCTTTTATCCTCCTGTCTTACAGAAGGGTTATTTAGCACACAGTTCTTCTGGCCCCCTGTTTCCCTTTTGGCTTATTTAAAAAAAGGTTTTGTATTCAAAAGTAAAAGGACAATGCTGGCCCAATTTTGACTGCAGTCCCTTTTTCCCCAGACGTTACAAGGCCCATCAGACTGGCAGCTGAGTGCTGTGCAGATTTTAAAGCCTGCAGCTTAACAAAAATCTCTCAGGGACTCAAGACTGGCAGTCACAGCCTGTTGGGGAAGACTGGCAGCTTTTAATCAGTCACAAAGAAGCTGCCATCTCCTCAAACTGCCTTCCAGTATCTGCATCCTTTCCACCTAGCTGTGTCTGTCCCTTATATATAGGAAATACTTGCTTCCCAGTTAACTCTGAGGGGGTGTCTCCTCTCCTCCTGTTCTGCCTTAGGAGAGAGCGCAACTTTGTAGCGTTACCACCACGAAAGGGCAAAAACCTCCAGCTTTATCAAAAGTAAACAAAATTTGCTTTTGTCCACCAGCGGAACAGAAAGTGTGTTTTGTTTTCTTTTTTCTATTGACTGCTGGACAGTGCAATCATGTAAGCCAACACTAAACATTCAGCTGGTTGACAGGAAAGCCAGACTCAAGGCTCTGGTTGGCCTGATCAGGGCTGTGATCTGAACCTCAGCCTTTGGTATGACAAAGCAGCATCTGCACGTCCAGTTTACAGAGGAATCCACCCCATTCTGATTTCCCTTCCATAGCATCTTGATTTGTCTTTCCAGCCAAAATACTTCAAGCAATGAAGAAAAAAACCTCTCAGTGTGAAGAATCTATGTTTGGGCTTTCCCATCTGTATAGCAGTTGGAATCATTCAATTTTCTCTTCGCTGTGCGAAAACCAGGAAGTGGGGCTTTCTCCCACCATAGAAAAGCTGAGACCAGACTCCAGGAGCTCAGGCTTGAAGGAAAACCAGAGGGACATGAATGAGAACACATACACAGATACCTACATACAGTCTTGAAATACAGCAGTAAAAGTACATTAGTAGAATGAACAACACTGTCTTTCTGCAAGAATTTTGCCTTGGAGGAAGATCAGATATCAATCTCTGTCTCTCTTTATTAAGTCATTTAATACACAATACATGTGCTGTCTCTGAATTTTTATTATTTTTTCAAGTTAGTGTCTCTCATAGATACACTATCTATCTAGACTGCAAGATCATTGAAAAGAGGTTTTATCTTCACACTCAACTACACAGCACACACTAAAAATGCATACTAGGGAAATCCATGCAACATCCTTACAGAAAAAACTTATTCAGGGAGCAGGAGGCAATAATGGGTGAAAGAAAGAAGGTAGGCTTTTTACCTCCCATTGGCAAAGCACTGTATTGGTTTAGAGTGAATTACAATTGATGTTCATAATCAAAAGGACACATCTTCACCCACCACTTAATGCATCTCAGCACTGAAATGACTTGCTGCAATAGCTGTGGAAACCTGCCAAGCCAGGACAGAAAAGTTCCTGAATCCCCACATTCCTCTTCCAAGACTTCATAAGGGAAAGTTGAGCTGCAAACTAATTCTTTGATCACCAGGAATTGAGTCTCCCTCAAGTTGTCCCTGTCACACAAGCACAAACCTTCTCCATGCTGAGTACACATAGATCCTCAGCAGTACATCCTGATGACAAGAGGCAAAATGAACCTTCCTTGCACTAGTTGCTTCAGCTCCCTGCAAAGCACTAACAATACTGGTGCATGCACACAGATCTGGAGTCTCACCCAGTGGCCCTGGGCCTTCCTAAAGAACTCTAGGCCTTCCTAATAAGCAGCTCATGCATCAGTGTCTTACTTTTTTCTTCCCACCTCATGAGCTTCCAACATGAGAAAGAAAAGCCCGCTAGTGCTGAGAACTAATTGTGCTCTGGAGGAGCCACTGGCAGGATCACACTCAAAAACTGCCTTTGCTATCACTATTGAAGACACAAGTTGATTAATTGTGAGCTTTATTTCTGTTTTTCTGTTTTGTCCAATTATTATTTGATCAGTTAGAGAACTCAGAGCAATTTAGGTTAGAGAATCCAGAGCGAGCTATATCTTGGGGTAAACAGTAGTCAGTTTATGTACCACAACAAACAAACCATTGATATATATTTAAATACGAATTTTTTCAGCACATAGGTTCCAGATGTTTCACTAAGTCCTTCAAGAGAGACCTACTGACATGTGTCTGGCTCTTTCTATAGTAACAAAAATTTTTGAACGTTTGCCTGGATAATTCCCAAGGTGCAGATGCGTAAATATTTGGGACTTGGATCTGAAAACCTTAGAGTTCAGATCTTAGGTTAGCATAACTCACTCAACTGGTGTAGTCTTTTCGTTTACCCAAGCTCAGCCCCAAATACACTCTTTCCTTTTGTGGTTAGTGGAGGATATATCCCTCTGAAAAGCCAAGTACAATTTCACCCAGCTTTGCAAAAGGAAGAGTGACTACATAGATGTGAAAGGGATGGAAATATCAGAACATAAAGGATATTCTGCTTTCTGGTTTTGAACCGGTAACTACTGTGGTGTTTGTCTTTCCTCTTACATATCAGCTCCAGTCTAGCTTGTCTGCAGTTGCTACACAGATACAACAGCCTGATGAACCCCCTGGACCAGAAGCAGAGATAGTTCTGCTGTGTTTTACCACTACCATTTGTGCAAACAGGTACAGTCTAGGAAACAGATGTGCAAGTTCATCTTCTAATTTGCAGAACAAGAATGACAAACTGCATTTAAACACTGTATGTCTATAAAGTGGCATGAATGTTATACATCTGTTATTTACAGTATATTGATATGTCAGTAATAATATTCATTATCTTGATTTACATGTTTTTTCATGCAGAAAACAGATTTGAGTTCTTTTTAATTTACTTGATAATACTCCTACATTTCATCACTGACTGCAACAGAGAACACATTTTTAATATACTTAATAAATTTGCATTGTCATTAGTGCTGAATTTTTTACCCATGCGGACCAGGCAACAAGGAGCACATCACTAAACCTTCAATCAAATCTGACTCTTCAAAATGTCAGGGTATGATTCTTCAAGCTATGTCAAGGCACAACTTACTTGAGGTTGATTAAACACACACACACATTTTATATCACAAAATTCAAGGCTTATACTGGCCTTCAGTCTTCAGGGAAGGTAAGAATGTGGTAAAATTCAGTAAGACTTAAGTTTCCTGCCAAATTAGGATATATTTAAACATCTGCTGTGAGTTGTTTCCTAAGTAGGTCTTTCGGCTTTTTTGGTGGGTTTTTTGTTTGATTGGTTGGTTGTTTCCCCCCCTCACCCTATACCACCACACCCCACACACCCCCTCCTTGGAGCTCTTTTTTATAGCAGGCAAAACATCCCAGGAAACTTTGGCAACCAGCTAGAAGAGTTGACTGTGCTAGAAGTTTTTATTAGTGTTAGTCACCAGGGTAAAATGAGCCCTCTTCATGTAAAAAATTGATAGCTATAGAAACTGCTAGGTCCCCAGGGGTCCTGATGGCTGAATAGAGTGTCCCATCCCACAGGAAGAAGGCTGCACTCAGCTCCACACTTAGTCAGTGCATGAAATCCACGTTCTAAGCCTGCTTCCAGTGCAAGCAGATCTCCTGCTGTGATCAAGCTGTAAAAAGATACTGCTTCCTACGAGAATAGCTGAGTGTGCACACTCATTCTTCCCTCCGCCCCAGGGTGCCCTCCAGCATCTATACATAAAGCAGCCAGTGGTTCGTATGTTTTCAGGAGCAAAAATGAAAAAAATTAAAATAAAAGACACAAGGAAATGTCATTGTTACAATTTCACTAAATGCCCATGGGAGATAATGTAGCAGCATTTATCAAGCTCTGATATTCAGTTAAGAAAAATGACTTACTCACACTGAGCAACTGAAGCACTATATTTATAGATAAAAGCTTTTCAAATACTCCTTTTCAAGCTCCCCTTTCCCACAAAACCGCTGGTTAAAATGTGCTTAATGAGACTTTCCTTCCCCTCATTTTGTCGGTTCCTCTCATATAGATTTGCTTCTCCTACCTACTTCAGCTAAAAGACCCTAATCTGCTGTTGCAGAGCACACTGTGTCACTAAGCCACAAGTTATGACCTTATTAATGTGGCTCAGCAGGTAGAAAATATGTGTGAGCTGAGAACAGCCCATCTGCAAAACAGAAGTAAGGAATCAGCATAAAGTGCGCAGGAGAATGATGAAAACAATAACAGATATATCCTGGAAATTTCCCTCAAAGGAAGTAAGCAGATACTGACAATATTTCAAGTCTCTTGTTGCAAGAACTCTCTATTCTAGAGAAGGAAATCTCCACAAAGACGTCAACAATATTGAAGATGACATGGGTGGCTGTAGCTCTGTAGATAGGGCGTTCTTAATAGCAAGGACCCAGAGAAATTGCATGCAGAAACATAAATATACGAGGCTTCAAAGCATCTATAGTATTTATAACCACATACCTGGGGTCAACTCACAGACAAGACTTTTCAAACAACAGGATTCAAGGGAGAGAAAGATGTCTAACAGAGATCATCTGGTTAATATTGCAAGGCTGCATTCAGATATGATCCTTAATCAACATCTACCTCTCTCCCTGAGGCTTCTATCCCTAGAGAATCTGCAACAGAAAAGAACATATTCCTGTTGCTCCATTTCTCCTTTTCATTATCTAACATACTAATGCAAACCCATCTCCAACAAGAAGTGTTTTCACCGACACACTCGCATGCATAATGGTGATTATGGGACTACCCAATGTACAGACATGACACCATAACGGTACTTAGACCTAAGTAGATGAGAGCAGTAGATGACAGCAGAAGAGGATAAGAACACAGTAAGGACAGTGAATTCTTTATTATATCAAGTTGTCCTATGGAATAAATGAAGATTGTTCCTATACTGAGAGGTAGAGATGTTCTGAGGGTTCTGATTCTTCTCTGGCTTACATACCCAATTTCCCCTCTTGAAAGGACAGGATGATATGCAGTGGTGGTGTTGGAAGATGGGGATGAGTAAACTGATAGAGGGGTCAAAACACTAGTTCAATGTTAAACAAAAAGGCCATGAAAAATCTAGAAATAAAGCCTTGGAGTTCTCAGAATCTTTATCTTGCTCTGACCTCTATAATACTTATCACCAGGCAATCTTCAAAATATTGCAGATGCCCATTAGCTAAATCCATTCTAAGCTTTCCAGGGGGGAAAAAAAAAAAAAATTAAAAAAAACCACCACAAACCCAAAACTATTAACATCCCCTGCTTTACATATGGGAAGTTATAGCCAGATCTGTCTGAGGCATAGGTATTTATTTGAGCCCTTGAGATTCCTTTATGGCATATGCACTGAAGTTTCCTTACTGCAGAAACCAGGAGCAGTGAAGGACAGGCTGGAGGCGTCAAGCACTCCTGAACCAAGAAGCTTGGAGTTCAGGCAGAGTGTTGGGGTTTCAGAGTATCATCAATAACTTCCAGAACTAACAGAGCAACAGATCGCGATTTAGAACATAAATGCCCTCAAACTAAGCAAACTCTACATCTTCCTACCTTCTGGCTGAAAAGCAAAGTTTAATTACTGCTATTTTTACAGCAAGTTCCATGAAATTACTCATTCCTGACCAAATACAGAGCTATAAGAACACAAAGAGGTGAATGGCAGCACTCATTGCTTGTCAGCCTCTCAAAGCCCTGAGGGAAAGTGTCCTGTACACACATCTTTCCAGAGCATCATATTTACACAAACAGAAAAAAGATTAGTCCTCCCCCACAGCTGTCTGCAGCTCATGGATACCACAGTCACTATTCTGACATTTTTATTTATTGGAAACGTAAGCTTATCTTACTCCAGTGGCAAAAAACATCTTCTCCTAAGTCTCACAGCTTAATCCTCTTTGTGATCTGAGAGATATCTAGGTAAGGAAAAGAAATAAATCCAATACACTCGGTTAATTGCTCAGTGACAGATAATCTTTTCTCCTCCATTTTCCTCCTCTTCTATGAAAAAAATAACAAAAAGTAAACAAAAAGCCCTCAACTAAAACTGTGGAATAAGTCTGCTGAGAGGATAACAGTGTAATTAAAGTCAGACCCAGCCTGATGCAAAAAATCTCATCTACACTATACAGAAGCAGCAGCTCACTTGCCATCCAAAGCTCAGTAAGCACAGAGCCTTAGCACTCTAGAAGACTGTATACATTCTCCCCATCTCTTTCTCTTTACTGTATTTCATCCCTTCATCACCAGTGGTCTCAATTCATCGTTAGTTTTAGAAGGGCGATCTCCATCCATTAGTGCTGCAGCCAACTGTAGTTAAACTGGCTGAAAAATTACAAAGAAATGCCATCCTAACAGGTAGCAGTGTGTTTATAAAGACGACAGATTCATATCTTGTAGGCAATGGTATAATTGTGTTATGGATGGTTACAGTCCCATCAGTCACAAGACTGCTTAAATCACCCAACTACACCTTGGAATGACAGATGTACTTATAACCAGCTATAGCATAAATGACTCGTGTCTCTGACACGCTTCTAAACAGCCCCTCATCATTCATCAACCTTTTGAGAATGCACTCGTACAGGAGGCAAGAGTGGTATTTCTTTGTCATGTTTTCAAGGCAGAGATTCCTCTACACTTCCGGGTACCTGCAGAACTACCTGACTTTCTCCTTTATCCTTCAGAAATAGAACTCTTGACATCAGAAATCAAACCAGACATGAGATCATGCTTTTTTCCAGTCCCCAGTATCAAACCTAGAGGCATGGAATAAATTAAAGTGCATGATATGTTTCTCCCCTTCTCTAAATTCTTTTTTTTTTCCTATGCTTTTCAAACAAGCAGGTCCTGCACCTGGGGAGGAATAACCCCATACACCAGTACAGGTTGGGGGTCGACCTGCTTGAGAGTAGCTCTGCTGCGAGGGACCTAGGAGTTTTGGTGGATAAGGGGTTGACCATGAGCCAGCAATGTGCCCTTGTGGCCAAGGCCAATGGCGTCCTGGGTTGCATTAAGAAGACTGTGGCCAGCAGGTCAAGGGAGGTTCTCCTTCCCCTCTACTCTGCCCTGGTGAAGCCACATCTGGAGTACCGTGTCCAGTTCTGGGCCCCCCAGTCCAAGAGGGACAGGGAACTGCTGGAGAGAGTCCAGCGGAGGGCTGCGAAGATGATGAGGGAACTGGAGCAACTTTCTTACGAGGAATGGCCGAGAGACCTGGGGCTCTTAACCTGGAGAAGGCTGAGAGGGGACCTTATCAACACTTATAAATATCTAAAGGGTGGGTGTCAAGAGGATGGGGCCAGGCTCTTTTCAGTAGGGCGTGGTGATAGGACAAGGGGCAACGGGCACAAACTGGAGCACAGGAAGTCCCACTTGAACATGAGGAGGAACTTTTTCACTGTGAGAGTGGCAGAGCACTGGAACAGGCTGCCAAGGGAGGTTGTGGAGTCTCCTTCTCCGGAGATATTCAAAACCCATCTGGATGCTTTCCTGTGTGACCTGGTCTAGGCTAACCTGCTTTGGCATGTGAGTTGGACCAGATGATCTCCAGAGGTCCCTTCCAACTCCTACCATTCTGTGATTCTGTGAGATTTAAATTAACGTATCACTTAAGCAGCCAGGAGGAGCAACAGCTGTCTGTCAGGTGCATTAAATAATAAGATATGCCCATCTTGTAATTTCTTTCCATCATACTAAGAACAGAGAAGCTGTCCTGGGATCTTCATAGGGATATTTATTAGTGAACTGAAGGCATGCTTGCATGGTGGGCGGGGATGTAACAGCAGAGCCAGACTCAGGACACAGCACAATGTAAAAACCTGGGGCTTATGCAAGGCAACAGCATCAAGGAATGACAATGGGTTGCACTGGCAACTTTCAGAGCAGTCATGAGCACTGAAGGGCCAATCAAGAATAACAGAGCACTGCAAAGAAAAGTGGATTGATCGGTTGATTTTAGCTCTCCTGGCTCTCCTTCAACATTTCTCAGTCCACAGCATTTGCCCAGGGATTCTGGATAGTTGGCCATGCAACTGTAATCAAGTCCTGACAAGTGACTTGTGCCGAGTGAACGTGAAGCTGATTGGTCCAAATTAAGACAAGTGGTTCCTCAAATAATCTATGGAATTCCTTGCTTTAAGATGGCACAGGTACTAAAAATTTTAACACACTCCAAAATACATTAAGAAAGTTAGCTCATGGAATATTAATCCCCTGGCATAAATATTATTCAGACCCTGACAGACCTTAAACTGAAGGTTGAGGAAGGACCCTAAACTTCAACCCTAAGAATGAATGCTAGGAGAATACTAGAAGGAAGTGTCAGATATGATAATCCTGCTAGATCTAGTTCTTAGACTGCTTTTTGGTAATAGGGTACTGGGTTAGAGGAAACAATCAGGCTATTACTATGTTGTTACTCATGTTCTGACACTAGAACTGTCTGAAGTCCAGAAAAGTGCACGGCACTCACGAGCTCTGGGACTGCTACATTGACAAGGTCCCAAAATCTGGTACATCCTCCGGTGACTTCCCCACTGTTGTTTCTCTTATCAGGGTAAAATTTATGCCATTGTGGCATGCTTCACAGAAACCAATTCTGGGACAGACAACAGCATAAGATCATTAGCGCAATTTTGTGCCCACATTCACGTAACTCAACAAGAAGTGAGTTTTCCACTCTGACGTGCCTGTCCTATTTTCAGTCCTAAACCAGTATCCCAACACAATCCTGCATTGCATCACATGAGCAAAGTAGTTCTTCAGCACTGTCAGCAATGGGGAAGGAGGCTGAAACACCATACCTTCCTCAATGACTCATGAAACAGAGATGAATATTTCTCAAGGTGAAATGACTGTAAGAAGTAATAAAAATAATATATTTTGTGTTTATTAATATTCTTTCTCAAAACCACTGAGAAATAAAAGAAGCAAACCCAACCCCCCTTCAGAAAATCATTGCCAAAGCCACAGTCCTGAAAGACTCTTTACTACAGTGTGCACACCACAGTAAAGACAAAGGTCGTAGAGAAAATAGGATCATTTTTGATCTCAAGCCGTAGCAGCAATGTATACGAAATGGAAAGATCTGATTATCCCCTCACAGCGGGATGAGAAACGATTTACCCAACCCCACAAAATACTAATACTTTTGAGTGTTCCTGTTGCTGTTCAGAACAAATCCTAGAAGTTTTGTATTTCTTTAGGTTTTTGGGGGTTTTGTCTTGGTTTTTGTTTATTTGTTTTATTCCTTCAGGACAGTGGGTAGAGCACTAGCCTGAGTTCAGAATATACTCCATGTGAAATACCTCATGTGATACTCTCTTAAAACCCTGTTCAGTTCCTTGTACAGAAAGGTTATTTGTTTTACTTCTGACACAAAATTTTTCCTTGGAAATGAAAAACTTTTCCCAAACAAGTTTATTAAAACAAGTTTATCTTAACAAGAATTTTTAGTTTCAAATACCCAAAGTTTTCTTGATCGAGACAGTAGCCTGTCCACCTCCATCAATGACCTGCAAACAAAACCCCTAGACTTCCCACCAAAGATGGAACCATGAGAAAACCTCCCTTTGGTGCCTTATAGCTCATGAAATATACCCCCAGGGACACGTGACATAAACACTCCTTAGATCCATTTTTCGGAGAGATAAAAACAGGCACTGTCTGCTCTCATCGGATCCAAGTAACAGCCTTAAGATACAGACCATGGCCCAACTCTTTCCTTTGGTTCACAGAGTGCATGATACGCTTTGAAATCATGAAAGTACCAAGGCATTCCCTATAAATCAGTTCAGCAGTCAACATCACGTAAGTGGAAATCAATTATCTGGTACTAACACTCAGTTCTGAATAAACAGACATTGAATACTCGCTTACAGGTGTTCCACCAGTCTTAGTAGCACTGACTTTTCATAAGGACAATTTGGGCAGCAGACAGCCATGAGATCCTTCATTATAAACAAGTACTTAAGGCTCTTGACTTCTCCTAAAAATAAACCAATTGTTTGATTTGATTCTGAATAAGATGGGAAAAGGGAAATCAAATGATAGCACATCCATGAAGTACATTATCTAGCTGAAACAAGACAATCAGACTTCAGCTTCTTTGTCCTTGAGTATGAAAGAATGGAAGTGAGAGAGAGAGGGTTTAGCTACAAACCTTCCAGCACACTTAAAAAAATCCAATTAAATTCAATAAAAGAATTGTATCAGGCTCTTCCTATTTAAGTAAGGTGGTAATTATTAACTCAATTTATCTCCATACCTCCAAAGAGAGCTCTCTGTGATGCTTCCCAGGTTGTAGTCATACAGCTTTGTCAGAATTAGAATCACCTGAAGGCAAAAGAAGAAATCATGGTTAGTCTCAAACAATTACTATCTCATGGAACTGAAATGACCCCAGGGAGGGCTTAGGATTCCTTTTATGGGTGCTTAACATAATTGAATGGATTGTTAAAAGCATTTGCCTAAACTGACATCGGAAGTATTTGCAGAGATGTATGTTGAGCCAATCAGACCTTTTCTTCCTCATCTCCTCCCTGAACCCTAGCAGGCAGACTGTAGTGGGAAGAAGCTGACAGGCTAGACGTAATGGTTTAGGATACAAGATGAGATCTGCTGTATGCAGTAGAAACAGTGATTACTATCTGCCGTGTTTCACAAGCACTGAAACTGTTGATTCTTTTCACAGCTCTGATGCCCAGATAACCCACTGGCTTGTCTCTAGTCAAACTCTTTTGGTTATAGCAGATGATATAGCACAAGCAAGTGATCACCAGTTTTGGCCTGGGAAACAGACTAGACAACAAGAGAAAAACCTCCATAAAGAAAATAGTTCAACACCAAGACAGTCTACCCAGAATATCTGTAAAGCCTCCATCCTTGGAGGTTTTAAAGACCTGGCTAGAAAAAGCCATGGCTGACCTGATTTATAGCTGGTGATAACCCTGCTTTGAGTAAGGTTGAAATGGGGACCTCGAAATGTCTCCAACAACCAACGTTTCTGTGATTTCAGTGAAAAGTTTTAAATTTAGCCAGAATGGAAGTTTTTCCAGGTTTAGGAGTTCTATTAGCTCTTTTGATAAACAGCTTTTCCCTCCTGCCAAAACAGGCACTTCTAGAATAAAATTATCTTACCAGGAGGAGGAAAGCAATTTTAGCAAAAATAATTTCCAGCAAAACATTTCAGCCTGCTCTCTTGTTAATGTCTTAAAAAAAAAAATATTCTGACTTTCAAGATGACGGGCTCCTTTAACAAGACCTGCATTTAGGACATAAACTACCAGACCATTACTATTGCTACTAATTTATTTTGCATTTCTCCTTACCAGGTCACTGTATATCTTATTCTCCTCTCTATCCCATTAAAACCGCAGTAAATTAAAGAGGCGCAACACTTCTTCTCTGACAAAAACCCTGATCTATATGCCTCTTATTATTTTCAGCCTGGATTCCTAAGAAATAAGGCTCATGGATACACATCGCCCTGCTCCCTTGATAACACCACCAACTTCAACCCATCTGGCAGAAAAGCAAAGGACTGGTAGAAGTTCAGTCCTTACGAGCTCTCTACAAGCTGGCATGAGCATGGCAGGAAAATAGCCACGTGTCTGCTTGCACCGGCGGAGAGGGACAGACCTCACCACTGCCATTTCCAAAGCCAAAAGCCATCCTACCTCTTACATACCAATAGCCCCAAACCAGCATGTGAGACAGAGCAGAAAAAGCATGGCGATGTGGGAGCTGAAGGCATAAGCGAACACATAGTTCCTGCAACAGAGGAAGGGGCACAGAGCACACACATCTCACAGACATCTGTTTCTACAGCGCAATTCTGTTAAATCCCTCGTAGCATGGAGAGAGGCTGCCTGAAGCAAGTCATGTATGGCTGATGAGAGAGACAGGAGAGGCACCTGAAAAAAAGAGTGGTTTACCAGGGCCAACCATCATGAAACATCCTTCAGAAGAAAAGCAGCCTCCCTTATTATCTGCTCCCATTTTAATCTCCCACCTCCCACTATGCCTACTTACTACTTTACATCCAAAATTAGAGCCTTATCTTGCTATCCATAAATAAAGAGCTGCAAACTCAGGCTATTAAAATGTAAATCCCATCAGGCAGAAGATATGGTGCAGGGCAGACACCCCAACTTTGTATCTCAGTGACACTCCACAAATGGCTCCACAGAGAAATTAAGACTACGGAACAGCGCCCTCAGGGAGGTGCCCAATGCCCAGGGCTGCCCCCAGCCTGTCCCCTCCACCCAGCAGGGGAGTGGGACAGGCCCTGGCTGCGAGGCCCTGCACTGCCCCTCGCCCTGAGGTGCACGTGGGCCCTGGTCATGGCGGTGCAGAGGGCAGCCCTGAGGCTCCCTGAGCAGACACCAAGGTACTGCCCCAAGGCTCCCCCCAGCACCAGGCCCAGCCCAGCCCTGAACTGCTGCCTGACTCACCGGGTCTGTCTACAGAGCCCAATTTACTCGGTGGCTCCCTCACGTTTTCCTCTGCCAGCCCTGCCCTGTGGCCCTGCAGCAGCAAGACACCCCCAGGCCCTTCCAGGTGCCCTGACCATCAACCCCAGGCCCCACCATGTCCCCCAGGAACACCCACCCTGTGGCAACTGGGGACCAAATCACAGTGACCGCAACCATCCGAGTATCACGTCCCCCTGAAATAGCTGCACGGTAACCCTTGCCTTGGCTCAGGGCCCAGAGGACAACATGCATCCCCTGCTATGATGGGGGCGGTTCACACAACTGCCATGACCCCTCCTCAGGGCACCCTGACATGTATATTCCCTCTGCTCCCTAAAACGCACAACCCCACAGCTGCCCGGGAGGTGCTTCCCTCTAGCCTGGAGGGTTCCTCTTTGCAGAGGTGCCCAACGTGCAAAGCGCCAGCCGCCTGCCGAGGCATCAGATGGCAGAGCTGCAGCGGGCACATATGCTTCATGAAGGCTTGTGCCAATTAGGGCTTTAGAAGTGCTAAATTTCAATCTCCACCCTCCCAGGAATGCTTATCAGTGACAGCAGGGCAGCTGTCTGCTCCAGATACAGAACCCTGCCACTGACATCCCTCACAGCACCCTCTGAATGGGTCTGCAAATCCCCTACTTAACAAATAAATAGAAATTAAGTGGGGGAGAAAAAGGAAGAGGAAGCAGTGCGCGCATAAAGCCTTTCTGAAGAGCAACTCTCCCGATGAAAGGTAGCAGTGAACTCAACGAGGTTCAGTGCCAACCTGCATGGCGACCTGCTTGGAGACCTTCATTATGCTGTGGGAGTTGCACATACCCTCGGCTTTGGGCCAACCTTGGATCTGAAAAGCAGCTGGACAGTTGCTTATATCTTTTTCCAAACCTTGTTGTCTTCTCTTGGCCCTCTCCTCCTCTGCTTGCCAGAGGAATGAGAGATGTAAATGTCTAATGAGCATTTCCCCTAATGAATATTTTGACATCTGGTAGCTTTAGAAACAGACCTGAATATAGCAGGCACAGAAAACTGGGAAGAGTAAATATAAAAACCAGTGCGGATTTCCCCCCATTCTTTGTCACCAGCTGATATAATCTTGGGGAAGGTCATACAAGAATCAAGAAACACTTTTCCCATCTGTAAAACCCAAGAATTAGAATCAGGCTAATTATATGGAATACTAAGATTAGCAATGTGTAATTACTGATGCTAAATAGACTGAGAATTATTCTGCACAAATTACTCAGATTTTTACTTTTTTTCCAACTGAGGAAAATTCACAAATCTCAAAACTTCCATGAAAGAAAACTCCATTGAGAAATTTAATCTCCACACTTGAAAAAAAAAATTGTAATTGACATCCCAAAAAGAATATAAAATGACAAAAAATTAAAAGTGCCAATATGAGAAATCAAAATATTTCACTTCCAGAGAGCTGAAATGTCTCTTTTGTTCTTTTTTCTTCCCACAGAAATTTCAGTAAAACCCACACAATCTTAGAGTGCTCTAGTTCTCTTGGAACTGATGGGAGGTAAAAACCGAAGCTGCATTCCATCATACTTCTTTTTGATATAACTCTAACAATCCTTCTGCAGAGGCATCCCTGGACCCATCCAAATATGCCTGTCAGATGCAGACTAGCTATATCTAGAACTCTAAATAATATTGCTATATCCTATCTTCTTAGTAAATTTAGGATAAAAAACTTAACATTTAACATTTCCAAGATAATATTTGTATTTGACACCACACTGTGGCACACATATGCTCCAGTTTATTGGGTAATAGCTTAGATATGTCCACTTGGTGCAGATATCCTATTTCCACAACATGTAAAGCCCTTTCTGTACAAAGCTTTCTTATTTTTGTGGACCTGTATCAGTTCCCAAATATCTTTATGCCTATCTCTAGTTTCAGCAGTCTCCTTGTGTCATTTACTGTGGTTCAAATACCAGCAGTAGATCTGCCCAAACATGTATGTGCAAAACAAACAAGTCATTAGGCAGAAAATTAGTTACTTCTGCCCTAGAGTTCAGTATTCTCTTTTTCCCCTTTGTAATGATATTTGAATAACCTATGCAAGGCCATGAATTTGGTTATATATACTTTTTCAGAAAACATATTTCTCCTTAGCTGTTCTCATTTCTGTTATTTAGCCTGGAAAGGTTAGTGCATGTTTAAGATTGTTTCTTTTTATTTATTTTTTTTTTCTCTGTGGCTGTCACTGTGTAGTACTGAGAAACCTAATGAACAGAGACATGCATATTATGCTGTTCTAAATGTCAGAATAGGGACTGTGAAGCACAGTAATGAAATGAAAAATATTCTCTCGCTTTTTTTTTTATTTCTTCCTTGGTTTTTGTTTTCTGGGACTGTGTTTTTCTCCCTTCTTTACCACTTACCAATCAATGCAAGCTAACAAGAGCAAGAAGAAAAGAACAAGGAAACTAGAGACACAATGAAAAGGAGCTGAAAATCCAGTCTTACGCCAGCTCTGCTGTGAATACAAATAACCCTTCCTGTTGCATAGAAATGCAAGGCTTCAGAAAGTCTGTTTTTCATTAGGATCAGCAGTTGAAGTGGGTTATTCTGCCATTGCAGGTAGGGAAGAGAAGGAGAGACAAATGTTCATCACTTCTGCATTGATAGCTTAGAGCAAAAGATATTTGATCCTGGGTTTACCACACCCCCAGTGAGTGCACTAACTGTAAGATATAACACTAAAAATGTTTTGCTTGACTCACTTGTAGAACATGGAAAAGCCCCAACAGGCAAGAAACGGAGAGAAGGCTTGGTGGGTTACTACACTCACCTGTGAAAAGACAGACTGACAAAAGAGGTACTTAAATCTGGCTCACTGGTCTCCCAAAGGAAACCAGCTCCAAGTGGCTATTCTAGGAAGGACAGGGTATTTGCATCTTGGAAAACATTATGGTTTTGATCAAACCAAACCAGCATTTTCAAGGAAAACATACTTTGTTAATCACTCCTGACCCACAATTGCTTTTTGAGACTTGGGATGTGAAGGCCCATCTCTAGGTTTCAAGATGGAAATCAGTGGCTGGACAGAAGGTGAATTTGCCAGTTTAGGCCCTAGGAGGCTCTTTGCTATCTTGGGAGAAATTCTGGCATAAGCAAGGCTAAATTTTTCCCAGACCTACCTTGGCTCATATTCAACTGGTCCATGCTGTCTCACCACACCCTTCCTTCCACTTCTGACCCAGGTTTGGTACTGGCTTAAATCTTTGACTTGCCCTTGTTATCAGCTTCTTTACAAATGCAACTAGAAAGGCTCCCACAGGGTATCGGCCAAAGTTTGCCCTTTACTGCAGCTCTAGTTCCAAACATAATGCAAGGATTACTTTTAACTCGACTTTTCTCCCCTACTAAAAAACATTTTGTTTCAAACCGTCCTGAACTAACTTGCCAAGAAGGTAGTGAACAAAAGTCTGCACACTGCTGCTGATCAGGTTCGTAATGCATTGGGAAGGAAGCGACAGGCTGCACTCTGTGGCTGAATAACTTGTCTGCTGCTAATGATGTGTGTCCTGAAAGCAAGCAAGGCCACACTGAGCTATCTTCTGCCACAGCTACACAGAAACCAGTACCTGAGCCAGCTAATAGCACACTAGGTCAGGGATCTGTAACACTTCGCACTAGTCACTGACAACTGCGAATTTACTCCTGGGAAGCTACGTGAGCACTATGTTAAAATGCATCCACACTCATTCAAGCTAGGCTAAACAAGGACACCAGCTGGAACAATCATTGTGTTCAAGGTTTGATCACCATTATTAAAGACCCACTATGCAAAGTGGTCTGTGATAATTCAACTCAATCTCATTTACACCAACAGCACTCTCATTCTCAATAGATTTCATCAGCTGTATTCTCATCACCAGCCCCAGATCTTCTCTGCAAATGCTTTCCACTTTACACAGCACAACAGGGCACTAAATTCAAACAAGCAACTTTTCTAGCTCCATGGTGACAGAGATTTTTCAAACAGAAGAACACGATCAAATTTTTATAGGTGTTCACTATAACTTCTTAGGCTCCGTTTTTTACAATGTTACATCCAGACTGACCTAAAATTGTGCCAGAAAGAGTTGCGCTACAGGATTCAAATGCTGATTTTAAAATCGCAACAGGCCTTTGTTTATGAAGGCAAAAATAGCACATCTGCTTTAATGTTTTCAGACTTCCATGCTTTTCATATATGTTTGCATCATCAGTCAAGACTGCAGCCGTCCCAGGATAAGCCACAGAACTAAAAAACATTTAGTTAATAGTTCACTTTCCTGACTTGTACACCATCAGCTCTCAGCATTACTTGTGTACCGACTGCTCCTTACTCAATATTTCGTTGAAATCATTTGAAAGTGATGCAAATGGTATATTTGATCACATATTTCTGATACCTGACTGCAAACCACTTACAGCAGGTTCCTGAATCAGTTTGAGAATCAGTTTCTCCTGTAGACTGTTAATGTGGTGATCGGGCATCTCTTTCTGACCAGTGAAGTACCAGAAAAAAAAAAAAAAAGAAGGTTCCCCATCAGCACCACCCCCACAACCCAATAAAAGCTTTTAAGGATGCTATTCTGTCCTGACTTCTTGTCAAGCACCACGGATTTTTCTGTCTCAAGCCATATCCTTATGAGCATATTAATGTCCAGCGTGGGATAACTGAGACAGGTCTTCATGAACTCCAACATCAGTCCTGTATTAGAACTAATAACCTGATAGAAAGCTTCTAGTTTCAGTTATGTGCCAGCTACACACTCTACAGTATGACCTGTTCTTTGGGATGTGCCACAATTTGAGAAAAGAGCCATCACAACAGTCTTCCCTCTCCTGTGGTGCTTACCACCCATGCAAGGAGCATGCAACACATCCGGAGCTTCTGGGACTCAGAACATCACATGTGCAGTTTGGCTGCTCTGTTGTTACGAGCTGCAAATGTTTAAGCATAGGGACTGTCTCAGGCACAGAACACAAGCAGTCTTCAATATAACAATATTTTGTTAATAAGGTATTGTAATAGACATAGCTATGTATAAAATGGCAATGGTGCAACTATCCTTTACAAGACTCTCCTGATGAAACTGTCACATTGCCTTCTAATTTGGATTAGAGAAACAAATATTCAGCCACAATCAAGACAGTTTAAGTACACCTCAATGTGCAGTGATCCATGAATCCCTTATTAAACTCTAGAGATCCCTTCCATCGCCTACTTAGCAGGAACGTAAGTCAATCACAAAGAAGCACTAAATTAAGTTTTCATAAGCTTGTTGGTCTGCTGTAATTGAGCAGGAAGCTAAAGGACTTGAAGCTTTCTTATGCACTACATGTTAATAAACCATGTTTCTCAGGCTAGATGCAGTGTTTGAGAGTATGCACCATTCAATCAAAGACTGGAAATAACTGGGCAACACCTACCTCTTCCCTTCTTCATCTCTACCTTCCCAATATAGCACAGAACTTTAAGACTGGGGAAAAAAGGGGGAACACAACCAGAACAGAGGAATTTTCTCAATGAGCTGCTTGGTGAGGCAGCTATGTGAGGAAATGTTTTCAAACAAATTCACAAATAAGTCTGAATAATTCATGACTGAGAATTTTACAGGCTGCTCATGAATAAAAAAAAAAAAAGACAAACTCAAGAGAACTCATTATTTGGGGCAAATTACTTGTACAAATCTCATTCTTTGTGTTATTATTATTTAGCAATTTTATACCAGTCAGCAAGTATCAAAGTCTCCAACAACTACCTAAGTCCCAGAACTATGGAGACATGCAGACTCTGTGATTTGCTTTTGCGCCCTGGAGGAAAAGTGTGATAATAGAGAAGGACAGCCACGCCGTTACAGAGCTAGATGACAAACTCCCCATTTCAACACAGTCTTTGTTATGAAGAATCTGTAAAGTAAAATCCCTTCATTTTTCTGCATTCTTCAACAGATATAAGAAAGTTCTGATACTCCCATCTGTGCCAGGAGGCGACAGCAGAATTTTAGAGAGAAAGCATTAAAAATTGTCTATGTAGAGGGTGATTCTTGCCCTTACCAACTTTCAGCAATCAGCAGATTACACTCTTCCTAGTTCAAAAACTATTGCGACTATCGTGCCTAATAATAAAAGGATCAAAGCAAGCATGCAAGGATGGATCAAAGATGTGGAATGGCCTTTTTTTTTTTAGTGAGAACTTACTCCCACTCTCAATCCAAGAAAGAGACAACAAAGGAGATATGAAAGACACCTGTAAAGTCACAAGTGAGCTGAATTGATTATTCCCTGTTTTTCAGTGCACAAGACCTAAACAGCAAGAGAAACTGGGAAGTTCAAACTACTACATATACATGAGCTGGGAAATTCCTTCCCACTGTATTTTGTGGATACTGAAAACTTAACATTAGTTCAAGAAGAGACGGGAGAAGTTCAGGGAAGAGAAATGCACTGAGCTCAAATAAATAAATAAAAATATATCTAGCACAATGTTTTCCCAGGCATGCAACTTTAGCCACTGTTGGAGAGGGAATATGGCCCAGTATGACAATTCCTTAGTTCTTATAGCTACCATTGGCAGCTTTATCCCTCATGAATTTGTCTAAATCTGTTTGTACTTATTCATATTTTTGGCATCTATAAAAACCACCTGTAGGCAGGAACTTGAATGTTTGCCAAACATGGATACTAGTATTTCCTTTCTTAGTCTTATGTAATTCAATCAGTAGAGCAAGATGTATGGCAATTTCTGTTATACTCAGCTTACAGGGGTCCTTGGCATGGTGACAACTTTTAGAGGAGACAACAATATGAATTATAATAAAGAGAGGCAAGATGAGACATCTCTCTCCCTCAAATATTTTAAAGATAGCCCCAGTCTTCATGCTTGTCATCAGGATGAAACAGAAATTTGTTAGTCTAGAAAGAATTTAAAATACTACCTCCACCAAAGCAGAGAGAAGGAAACCGTGTTTCTGTATCGAGACACTAAGTTACTGCTTCTCCTGGCTCTGAAAGGGATCCAAACCTAGGCCTACCACATTCCAGAAAAACACCTTAGCCACTGACATTCTGAATAACTTATAAAGGGGAATTAATTCCCTGCTTTGAGCCCTTTTTCCCACATTGAAATCCATTTTCACATATTCCCCTTTCATTCAACGAGAATATTTCATGGAAATATTTCTGAGCAGCTCCACATGTGATTAATGAACTAAAAAAAAACCCAAACCCAATAAAGTAAAAGGAAATTCCAGGGATTAAATTACTGTAGGACAAAAACCAGAGATATTTAGGATCTGAAGTAAATGTAATAACAGATTTTGTTCCAGTGGCAGAAGTAGGCAGGAAAGAGGCGAAGGAGGACAAAAACAAGGGGAAAAACTGCCTATCATCTTGAAATGTTTTAATACAAAGGCAAATAGTTAAGAAACAGACATGGCTTCATTACAGAAGACAAAAATTAGTATAGAGAGAAACGATAACACGCTAATCGCGCTGATACTTAAAAGCCATTAGCCTGAGAGCTCTGTGCATGTTTCAAGAGTGAAATGCAGTCTTCTGTTTATTCATTTCACGGAATGCCCACATAGGCCTTTGGGGGATTATTTCAGAATTAAGACCAGAGGATAGTGAAGCCCTATACTACTTGGAAGGAAATTTCTTCTCTTACAGCCTATTATATTCGCTGTCAATCAGCAGCTCTTGCTTAAACATGCAGTCACCACCAGTGATTTACAGTGGACACTGAGGAAGGGTGAGATGGTCAACTGGAGAAAAGCACTAAGCTGTTCTGTGCCTGGCCTGCTCTCGAGCTGGCTATTGAAACACTCAAGAGACATTTCGGAGGCTCTGGGCTTTGCCAAGGGAGAAAGATTTTAAGTGCTGAGAAGCCATTTCTGAAGCAAATTTTGAAAGCCTGCATATCTACCAGTAAAAACTTGCTTCTGAGGAGTTTTTCAGGCACCTAATCTTATGTGCGAACTAGTGCTCCAGCATAGCCACTGGCAGCTAAAAGAGAGGAGCATACAACACTCTAAGAAACCGAGGGAGCATGCAAGAAGAGACTCCATGAAAACATGCCACTCATCCATTAGGATCCTACTTTGCAAGCTGTATTTATGGTGGTGCCTTCCTGGTTAAGACCCAAAGTTTCTGAAGGATTTAGAAATACCCATAAACTCCAAACACACACAGTATTTCCCAAACCAGTAATCCAAGCCTCCACTTGAACATAATTCACCAAACTCTGTCTGAAGAAAGAATGATGAGGAAAAATATCACAAAAGGCAACAAAGTTGAGAAAGGCTGAGGCTAGAGTTCTTTCCTTAGGAAAGGAACCATGTCTTTGGGGAAGACTGGAGGTGGGGGGGATACACACAACCAAAAAACTGAGATTCATGTCGCACATACAATACCCAGATTACTTATTCTGGAGCTCACTACAGAATACAAAAGTGAAAAATTAGCATGCAATGAATAATTTATTTAGCACCTTACTGTTGTTTAAACAAATCACTTTCATGAAAGCAATGTGAATTTAAGCAATAAATCACTGTTTTAGCACTCTGTCACAAGCAAAAGATACTACTTGACAGAATTATTCAGTGATGTTGCATGGCCACAAGGCAACTACAAGGGAGATAAGGATGATGTCCTTGAATAATAGACTGACTCCCTCTCACCCCAGGGAAGAAATTGAATCTTTAAAGTAAAACTTTCATCCTGGGGCAGCAGGGGTAGTGAAACTTATGACCGTAAGTGCCTTCCATCTTCAGGTCTCAAAAGTGCCCCAAAAACATTAATTGATGACTCCTAACAGCAGCTTTGTGATGTAGGTTTGTTTTATTACACACATCAAGCATGCAAAGCGTAAGAGAGTTTGTAATGGAAGTCAGGGAAGAAATACTTACTCTGATGAACTCCTGGGTCTTCACTCAAAATCATTCTTCCCTGTCCTCTAATGCAGGGAAGATGGTCCTGACCTCCTCTGACTTTAACTCACAGCTTCCACCCTGTCTAGCTGTAACAGGGCATGAGTCAAATTCAAGATTTCTGTTCCCCTTCCTGTAATCCTACTGTCTTTTTTGCATCAATGCAGATGGGAACATAAACTTTTTCAGCTGATCTTCAGCCAGTGATGAACAACACTCTACCAACAGACACAAGGTATGTTTCCCAGAAACAGAACACAAACAAACCCGGTGCAGAGATTATTTTTATTCAGCACAGTCTTTAGTTACACTGTGTTGGCGACATCCATTCTTCCAAATACCGGTTTCTCCAGAAACACTCTTCTAGCATTCCCTAGGCATCTTACACTAACAAATGACAATAAAATGCATCACTCTGTAGACAAACATGGTAGGTCTCACCTTACGGCAACCCTTTGTTAATGGAGTTAAATTAGAAATTAATTTGATTCAGGCCTAGGATTCAGAAAGTGCCTTATGAGCTCTCTGGCTGCCAACACTAATTTGGTCACTTGTTAGTCCTCAATAGTGCTAAGAAGATGCAAAATCAAGTCCTTGTGTTCTCAGCTTCTCCCAAATCAGCAGAAATCTCAGGGCCAACTTCAGCACAATACTTACTTTAGTTTATGTGTTAATCACATGAGTGACAAAACAAAGAAAGAATTTAGTGCACTTGGTTTGCCATGAACAAACGAGACAAACCATCCATTCAGCTTGCACTCACTGGTCACCACAGTCAAGGAAGATGGAAGGAATTAGAGTAACATAGGACTTTCTAGCATCTACAAACAGAATCACCACTTGCTCCAGAAAGCGACAGGGCAGAACGTAAGGACAACTCACCTTAGCTAATAGGATGTCTTTATTACTGAAAATCAGATGACCCCAAAACTCCAGAGGAGGAAGCCCAGTCCCAAAAAGAGACATTTCAGCCATCACCCAGTACATTTTGTCAGCTGAGATTTGTCTGATTATACAAGAAAAGTTCTTCAGTTCCTTGCATTCTTTCACCCACTCCAGCTGCAACAAAATATGCCAGCAGCAGCTGTTTGTAATAAGCTGGCAGGCATCTTGAGACCAATTGTAATGCAAAGGTCATATTTTCCGAACTGTTTATAGACAGTAATTTGTAAGGTTGTAATGTCACATGTTGTCAATAATTCAAGGTGGGAAATTGAAACAGTTAATAGGTCATCAATTCTTCACTTTCCCACCTTACCTCTTTCTCCCCAAAGAGCTGTTAAACCATGCTTCATCTGAGCCTATTCCTTGAACCTCAGACTCAAAGGTTTCATTTGTTTATGGAAAGAAACTTAGGATGGAAAGATGTAAGTAATCCCTTAACAGGCACCCAGGGATCATAACAGATATAAAGTGCACATTTCAGACTTGGGATATAAATTCCTGTTAAAGGTCTATTCTCACTGGGGCTCTATATTCTGTAGAACAGGTTGATGCTGTCAGAATGAAAACTGTTGTATTTTAGCAAAGAGAGGAAGACTTAGTCAAAAACAACTCATTAAAGGAAGTGAGACATATTCAAAGAAAGATCCTTCCCTCATTTTGGGAAAAACAAACACAAAAAACCCCCACCTGTCATTAAAACATGAATTACCAGTTGCTTCTTTTTCTCTTCCCTGCCACTCCCCATCCAATTTACACCCACCAGCTAAAGACGACTCAGCCCCCAGTGGTATCAACTGTGACAGCCTGCCGGGGCAACCCTAGTAGCAAGCACAAGCATAACAACAATGTATAAAATTTGCACGTTGGAAAGCTGCACCAACCATTCAGTGGGACCTCTTGCTGCATTCCCACCTAGGATCCCCGTGAAATTAATGCTGGCAAAACACTTGGGGAAACTGAGAACATCTGCTGACCTACAGCACTCACGCAAACTTCCTCAAGAAGCAGATCACACAAAACTTAAAATGGAGCCGTATGGTCATATCCCCATAGAAAGACTAAAATTGTGTCCATTACGTCAAAATAATGCAAGTGTCCTTGGTCACAAGATAGGATTTCACAGTCCATAATCTTAAAAGACTGAAATTAGTATTGTGATGGAGGGACATATCCACCTGATTACAAAAACTTCCTCCAGACAAAATTGTTAGATTATTCGCATTCTCCTAATCTTTTTTAGAGCACAGCCACATACACACAGAAAAAGCTGAAGTGTGTTAACAGGACAGGAGGAAAGATAGAACCACACAGGACAGAAAACCTGTAACTGAGCCTCCCGTCAAAAAAATCAAATCAGCTGCACATGATGTAGCTCACGACTTACCTGCACCAGCTGCAGACTCACCACCGACTGAAGTGCAAACACAGCTGTTTGTATTAAACTGCACCCTGCAGATATGAAGAGGGTATCTGGTATTTACCTCCACAGAGTTCAAAGCACATTCAGCCCACATTCCCATGCCTTTGGGAAGGAGTCCAACAGAAATTGATTCCATCTTTTAATGGACCATACTATTTGTGACTACTATATAAGTTGGCACCCATTAACGCTGAGTATCTTTAGGCAAGATATTAGGCCTGAGATACTTTCAGAAGCACTGTGGCCAAAATGAGAGTCCCCTCAAGTTTAGGAAAAAAAAAATAAATCTAAAAGTGCCCTCATTGCCCTTTGCCTCTCCTGCAAACTTCAGTCTCCTGTTTCTCTTGCTGTATTTTTTAACCATGTTGGAGGGGAAAAGGGGGAAGAGATTAGATCTGGTGGAACAGGTTGAGGTTTTCCACCAAGCAATGAAGGATAGGAACTGCACCCCTTCAGGACTCTGAGCAAGACATGGAAGGATGAAGGCAATAAAAGGAGTATAAAAGAGGAAAAAAGGAGGATAAAACAATCAAGATTGTGTAATTACAAGACATTCTGACCTGGGGTTCTTCCTATCTGTTGTGAAGAAAACTTGTTAGATTTTAACTGCCTCCTAGTTATAAAACAAGAAAAAAGGCACATGCCTATCTCCTGCAAAGGTTTCACCTCTTAAAATTAAGGGGCAGGACAGTAACTTGCACCTACATCTCTCTTTCCCCCAGCACACACTTTATCGGGAAGCTAACGTAAAAGGAGGGGGAAGTCAAAGCATATTACAAACCAACACACTAAAATCTTATTAACCTACTAAGATGTGTGACTAAGATCCTATTATCTGAAGGATAACAAACCTAAGCTGCCTTCTGCCTATATCCTCAAGGCTTTAGCAGAAAGTGTAGAAGAGACACAGTAGTCCCAAGTGACTGGTGACCTTCATTTCTCCTCCTCCTCATTCACTGTCTAGGGGGATGTAGGGGGACATATACTGATTTTACTATATATAAACTATTTCAGTTTGGGGGTTTCATGCAGTCTTTTTGGAGTGAAAAAGCTAAGTCAGTTCATAGAATCATAGAGTAGTTTGGATTGGAAGGGACTTTTAAAGGTCACCTAGTCCAAACCCCCTGCAGAAAGCAGGAACATCTTTAGCTAGATCATGTTGCTCAGAGCCCTGTCCAACCTGACCTTGAATGTTTCCAGGGATGGGACATCTACTACCTTTCCAGGCACATTCTTACAGGAACTGACCCTCTGTGTCAGTACCTGACTTCCTGTCTTAGCAGAGGGCAAAACCAAGAACAAAAGGCTACTGGGCGGAAGCAACAGCACTGGTTTCGTCACTCCCACTAGCGAGAGTACCTTTGATCTCTCAAAAAAGCATTACACTCCTTTGTCTGTCTCTCCATCACTTCCTTCAACTCCTTTAGCTGTGCTTTGGGCTAAAGCCCCAGCTTTTACACTAAACAAAAGGAGACCAACACACAGGTGCAAAGAAGATTTCCTTATGGCATATCATCTTGATCCTGGAACAAGCCCTCACATCCCAATCTCCCTGTTGGTTTTGTCATATCTGTTATTAAGGGTGTTAAAAATGGAAAGTGGTGCATTAACTGTCATTTTCGAAATTCCTATAACTTTAAAAAAAATTACTACTAGTGCTTATCAACAAAATTAACCACCCTGTCTGAAGCGTGTAGCATAGAAAAATGGCCCATTCCCCTCAACACACTGCAGAGAAGTGTATTGTTTTATCAGCTGTATCAACACAACAGTGAAAGCTGGAGGAAACATTTTAAGCTCTTCTGAGAAGTTCAGTCTCTGTAATACAAATGTTTTAGACTGAAAAATTTTAGGGTTTCAGGATATCTGCATCTTCTTCCACAGCATGTTAACATCATATGAGTTCCTTCCTACAAATACAGATGTAATGATTCCCAAGCTCTTTGGGCAAGATTCATCCCTTAAAGTCTGACAAGGGACCCAGACACTTGAAGCTCTCGCAAGTCACAGATAATCTGGGAGCACTTGAGCATTGGTTTAGAGATTTAATTTCAGAAGCACTCAACAGCTTGAAAATTATTTCTCCACCCTCAGATACTCCTTTCCTACAAAAGAAACACTTTATTTCTGAATGTAAACCTACAGCCAAATAACCATCTCTCTCTCACATCACATTTCTGATTTTCCAGGATTGCATTCCCAAATTCTATTTCACTGATCTTTCCACTCAACTTATTAAACTTTATCCTATAGCAAACAAATCTGCCTTGGCCTCAGCTAAGAGGGGGTTTTAGGGATCTGAATTTTGCCCCAAAGCTGGACATTGCTTCCATACCTCTCTCACCTGCAAGACATTACCCCCAAAAAATACTAAAGAAATATCACAGATTCATTTATTATAGCAGAGAATCCTCCTGAATTATTTCTAACAGAAACTTTCAGCCCTGTCACCAGTTCACTGACCCATCTACTAAACTAATTTGTCTTACGCTTACAGTCCGCCATTTATCAAGACACAAGTATGGAATGAAGCTTTATATTCCATTCCCTTTGACTTATGTTTTACGTTTGACACGTGTGCCTCCAGGGAAGGCACATACAATTTTTTCCTCAACATCTCTTCTGCTTGCTCAACACCTGTTCTCAGGGAGAATGGTATTTCCGTATTTCTGCCTTTGAGCTGTGCAAGCAACTGAATAGGTCTTATGGAAGAAAAATATTCTCATCATGTTACCTACCACCTTTATCCCCAGCTGCCTGTTCCATAAAGCTCGGTAAGGAAAGTATATTATTAGCCTTTACCCTTGGCTTGCTGTTAATCAAGTAGCTCAGTGCTGTACCGTAAGCACCACCAGAAGTGTGTATTCCCCAAAGAGATTAAAGAGGTAGGAGACAAACTGGTATCACTCTATAGGTTTCCAGTGGAGCACCGATAATTTCTACCAGTTGGGGACATCATCAGGGAAGGAAACACATTCTGAGAAATTCCTACAACTGGGGTAACACACTCCAAGGACCAGATCTTTAGCCAGTGGAAAGCAGTAGAACATCATGAATTATTGCCTCCAATTTCCCTCACTGAAAGATTTGCCTCACTAAGAAACACACACGACTGGGAAAGCCCAAATGAAAGAGATGACGTACCGAAGGGCTGCAATCTTGCACCCCAGAAACTGCACTAAGCCCAGGAGAATGAAAAAAAGTTTATAAATTGCAGGAAGCCTAGCTCTGCAAGGGTTTTCCTTTATTTACTTTTCTTTTCCACTACAGAGAAAGTTTAATGCATACATTAAATGTAATTTGTCAGAAAAAACTAATGAAAGCCACTTCCTCATTTGCAAAGGACAACACTGATGTTATTTGCACCACGCTCACAGAAAACACATACCTGATAGTGGAGAGTGACTGAGGAAGCAACACTCTGTGTACCTTCACTGTGAGAAAGCTCCCTCAATATTATCCCAGGTCTTGCAACATCTGCTGTACTAAAAAGAGCTGCTTGGCACTACAGCAGGGGCTTCTGTGCAGTTCAATGAAATAAGAAAAGCTGGCTTTCCCATTTGTGTTAAAAAGACAAAAACTGTGACTTAAAAAACATCTTATGAAGCAGTGACAAACACACATCTTTCATCTGGAAAAAGTCTCATGAACCTAAAAGCTGTCATTATGATTTTTTTTTGAATAGTGCAGATGTAATACCAAGCACAGCATTACCAGACAATGGCCTCTCCTTTTTCTGGGGTAAGTTACAGCTGGCGTGAAAAGGTATCAGCTCTACAGATTTACTTGTGACAAATCAAAATAAAATTCAGCTCTAAGTAATGAGCTTCCTATCATTTTAAAAGGGATTATCACTGCACAAATGCATCTAAAGATTAAAGACTACTCAACTGTAACTGACTGACATGTCATTAAACCAGTAAAATCTTTCCATAAAAACTGTCTTATCCTTATTCTTTTTAAACCAGTTTCTTCTTCAATAGAAAAAAAAGAATGTTAAGCATTTTAGAAGATGATTAAAGCAAAACTAGGCTGAAAAAGAAAATGTCACATTATTTCCCAAAGAAAGAACTCAGGTCCTTTGGCTTTAATTTCCTTCGCAGAGAAAACATGTTATTTAGTGTTGGCTCCATGTTAAATTTCTAGCACAGTCTGAAAAGGTGCAGAAAATATCAACACAAAACGAAACAGAACATTTTGCTCGAGAAGAAACAGATGAAGAGGCAGTAACTCTGGTTCACCGATACCCATCTCCGTAGGAAAAAGCAGTCACCCTGGAGTCAAAGACTGAGCCAAAGAGGGGTTTTTTTGTTTGTTTCCTCCCAGTTTTCCCAGTTCCTTCCTCCCTCCATGTGCAGAAAGCAAAGCAATTGCTCATGCCAAACTAGTGCAGTGACAAGGAACTCTACGCCTGACAGAAAGAAAGGCACAAACTGAATGCAATCCTTGCCATCAGCTGCACAAAGCACAACTCAGCCCGTCCGTCCGCAGCAGCGCTGGAAATACAGGCTGGCAGAAAGAGCAGCCTGCTGCCGCTGCACCCAGAAAACGCCCAGTAATCACCCCCAGTGCCTCTGCAAACCCCTGCTGTGTGTCCTCCACTGAGGGTCAGTTCCTGTAACAACTGCCAGGCAAGGGAGTTGCAACACGCTGGTATTTGACTTCAATCTTGTTCAATAGGAAACGTTAAAACGCCAACGTCATTCACAGGTGAAAAGCTACACAAGCTGGAGTTACTCAAGAAAATTAATTTTTCTCTCTTAATTGGGAGGACGTGTGGAAAAAGTCAGGAGGGAACAGAGCAGCTCCTGGATGAACAGCACAGACTGTTTAGTGGAAAATCTCTCCAATATTCAGTTATCTTTTCCAGACCCACTGTGCTCACTGTCCTTGGACTTCTGAAACTGCATGCTGCCACAGCAAAGAGGGATTGGTCCCACTGAGTTCACCTTTTCCTGCTATTGTGGAAAAGGCCACTAAGTAAATAAAGCGCAACCAATTTACATTGCAGCTTGTGCAGATGAGGAAATCATGGTCATAATTTCCACACCCAATTACCCAGCTTGCACTGGCAATTACACTAATTCCATGCACAAATTAGACATGGCACTGCATGAACACATTCTTTATGCAGTGATCTGCATTTCCAATCATTATTATTTTTTTTAATCTGACCCTAAAGCTTTTACTGGACGATATTGAAAGACTGGTAAACAGGAAGGGCAGTAGACCATGTTTTTTTCTGGATATGCATGTACATTTTCAGCGAATAACAAATTCACTTTTTTCTTTCTCACTTCCTGAGGACCAAAGTTCTGATTTCTGCCTTCAAGTACTTTGAAAAAAGCAGAGTATAGATAGCAAGGAGATGTAGCATTAGTATGGGAGCAAATTACTGCTTCAATTCTAGATGACTAGCAAAGCTGGTTAATACAGTTCCTCCTTCCATATGAACAAACAATAATCCATAGTAAAGATTCAGAAGTTTTTTGATTTCTTTGGGTTTTGGGGTTTTTTTGGAAGGGAGGGGCAGAAGGTCAAGACGCTATGAGTCTGTATCTCATACCAAATGAGTCTCACGACTTACAGAAAATAGAAAAATTTTATTCACTGTGCTTTACCCTTCTAAAACTCTTTCCTATATTACTTGGTAGAAAAGAAGATGAATATAGGAAAATGAGTAGGAAGAGGAAGTAAAGCCCCCACAGGAAAATTAAAAAAAATAATAATAAAAAAAATGCATGCAACAGGCAGGAGAAAAGTTTTCAAAAATGAAGTGTTACTATTCAAAACTGATAGTTTGTTGGGTTTTTAGGTGCAAATCAGCCATTTATATCTTCCAAATTTTGATGGATAAAATTGCATTGAAAAAATATTATTTTCCTCAGTCTAGCTTAAGATCTAATCCAGAACATCAGATGTTTATCTTTCTGCTTGCCTGCCTACACTGACTAGTGGTATGACCCTCCATGGACAGAGGTCCCCAAGGAAGCACTTAACAGCTATATCAATTGTGTTGGTCAAACTTGGTCAAGGGACAGCAATGCTACTTCCATCACAGCAGTGCAAATCCCTGTGTGGACAACACAGCCATATGTGTTTAGACAGCACTTTACCAGTACAATATATAAACATATCTACATATGCAAAGGACTCTTAGCAGAGACTTAGAGCCTCAGTTAGGCGAGTACCCTATCAGCAGTTTCTAGATTGAGGGCAACTGCTCTGCAATTAAAAAAATACTTTCTACTTACTAAACAAAATGACATATTTAATTTCTTTTTTCTTTTTTTTTTTTCTTAAGTAAATAGTCTATTATGACTGCAGGTTCTTAAATTGCTTTTAAACGCTGATGATATGGCTAGAATAGAAATAAGCAATCTAAACTCCCTTCAAGTGCACTGTTTAATCTCAACTGAACTTGTCTATTTTTACATTAAAAAGGCACGGTCTCATTCACTATTCCCAAAGAAAATCAAGTTGAATTATTCAACAGCTTTAAAAATCTCCAAACAGCTGGTTTCTCCACTAACCCATTTTCTTTAGAACTGTTCCATTCTTCCCTCCTCCCCCCTCCAGATAAATCCCCAAACCAACAAAACATGACAACACACAGCAAAAGCCCCTGCAGCAAGGGGTTCACAGTCAGTTCTCTTGTAAACTGTCTAATTCTTAACATTTCAAACAGTCATCTATTCCAAGGTTATCATTAGTTATTCCAAACATCACAGTAACAGAGACCCAGACCCTCAGCAGGATTTCAGTCCCTCGTTCTCACTAGTGAATTACGCAACTAAAAACATTTGTGACTGGAGAACTGAGTTTTTCCAACTCACCCTAATGTGTTAAATCAGAAATGATGTTATTCTCTGTCGCTTTCTACTTAACAGGACAAATCACTTCATTTTATGCAGGGTACTAAAGAAATAAAGCAGCTACATGAAAAAAATAGATTCACCTTTCATTCTGACTGTAAGACCATGTGATTTTTTCTCTGTCCAAATCTAGCTTCTGCAAGCTTGTCATTTGCACTTATGAGTCACCTTCTGTTGGCAGCTGTTGTCTTTCTTTCATAAAGTACAAAGGAATGAGGTCCCAGAAATTTGTTTCTCAAAGAAAAAAGTCAAATCTAGTCAAATAGTCTTTCATTTCTCCCTCTTTTGAAGGGATATAGCTTTAGATATCTGGAAACAAATGGACAGAGATGTACACGTAGAAGTTTAAAGTGAATAAGAACTTGGCCTATCACATCTCCTAGGTGACTTTGAACTCTTCAGGCATCATGCAAAAGATAATGTGAAATGAAGAGTTTCTAAATGCTGGTGTTCAAGGAAAACAGGGGGCAGCAACATCAAACAGAAAATTAAACTGTATTTGTGGACTGTTTCTTTGTGTTTCATTCTATGATATTTTCACTGGCTATAACACTGACATTTATTAGCTCTTGGCCTGTAAAGCAGACACAAGACTTATCACAATCCTAAAATCAGATACCAAAAGTAATTTTTTCTCCCTGGTTTAGACTGAAATCACCTCAGAATCTGTATAACAGTGCCAGAGCCCCCTCTTCTTCCAAAAGCAAGTTTTGAGAATGCAACTGTCTGTAGGAAGCAAAATATCTTCAGACCTGCAGCATCATTCACAGGGCCATTGGAGTTACACAAGAATGTCATTTTTAGGTAGTCTTGTAGTCTAAAATCTGAGCAACAGAAATAAAAATAATCCATACAAAATCAATGATCAGCACCATAAGCTTGCACTTCAAATCCCCAGCTTCTGTCATTACCTGAGCCACCTCATTTGCAGATGAAGATGGACAGATGAACTATTTCCATTAGCCAGCAAAGCACTGAGTCTCGTGGGAGATTCTGCTCAATCCTTAGTTTGAAAAGCAGTAGCAGTTAAAATGCAAGCCTAGGGTTCTCAGAAGCAGCTTACATTCATAGTCTCACAGACAGACAGACAAGGCCGTATTATCATCTTTATGGTGTACATTAGCAGTGCTTCGTTTGGGTTCTACTTCATGAGCATGTAGTCTTACATGCACCTAGCAGTAGAAATTCTCCCGTAACCTTTGGCTATATCATGTAAAAGGTGTGTGGAAGTGGTGCTGTTCTGCAGTGCTGCCTGGTATGAAAAGACACAGGAGCGGATATCTAAGACCTGCCTACTCGGCCCACTGCTTGCCAGACAGACGTGCATCTGCCATCTGCTCCCAGTTTTGTTTTAGACACCAAGGTGCAAGGTAGCACATCAACTGCCCTTAGTTACTGGGCATAACTGACTTGCCCATGGTAAGCAGCTCAGAACCTTCACTGTGAACTAAAAATCTCAGGCCAGATGTTCCAACCCCCCAACAGCTGAATCATTCCCAGGTCTCAACCAGAAAACTACATTTCTGTAGTTACATAGCTCTGTTGAACAGGTGCCTCGGAGCAGCCATCTTTTTATTTGCTGCACATCTGTTTCTTTGCAAGCTCACACCTTGCCTACTGATATATTATTATCACCCTTGCCAGAAGAGAAGCAACACAGTTTGCAAGCGCTTCATGAGAAAAGTCCTGACGTTTCTCATTTGAATTGAAATAGATAATTTTTAGAAATTTTAATATGGTGCTATGTAAATAAGCTAGTTTCAAAACTCATACTATTTCATAAATATTTCCTTTGAACAGAGTCTTTGCAACCACTATATGGAAACTACTGGCACAGACAAAAGCTGATATTAAATTATTGGTATTAGTTAAAACACAAGTCAGCTTCTATGATTTTTCTTTCAGTTCTTGACACTTATTGGTTCGTGTTTATCATAGAGTAAGATTGATGTCTTTAATAATTCATTAAATTGCATTCCAGTCTACAAGTTTTGTAAATGCTGTGATAAACTGCAATTGAAATAAATTGTTTACAAACTAGAAACGAATCCCTCCAAACTGTTTGTTTTGACTTGGAACAAGAATAAAATACCAGACATCATTTTATTTAAAGCAAGTAGCCAAGACTCAGTGTGATGCTAAGACCAAGGTGTAGTCATACAACTAAGCCCTGCTGTGTTTTCAGGAAACCACAGGAAAGTATTTTGCTGCAGCCAGAAAAGGAAGACAGGTCCATAAAACACTAAGAGTCTAATACAAGCACATGAGACCACATCACACAGGAAGAAAGGCTGAACAGGTCGTGGGCATAGAAAAATATTTGGTCAAGCTGTTATGAACAAATTGGTTTTTCCCCAGTACAGCATCAAACTCGGGCACTAAATCACGAATAGTATTTACTTCAACACCTTTTTTTAAGCTGTAAATACAAATGGACCACTCATCTCTGAACCTTGTCAGTGTCTGAGATGTTTTCACATGCTACATCTCAACACACACTCTTCAGCCTCCTGTTCTGGCAACTTTCTTCATCTGCACGCACACAAGTACTTACAGAAATCATTCACACAAACTCACACAAAGGGCTTTTACCTACAGGCAAAAATGTTACCCAAAATTACAGCATTTCTCAGTAACAGCATAACAACTGCTTTAGCAACAGAGGCGGGAATCAACATGTCCAGAAGCAAAAATTACATGATCACAAGTATTCCCCGGGGAGAAAGTGGCAAAACCCTGTGCTGACTGTGTTTGCCACATCACATAGTACAAAGCCAAAAGAACCATTCAGATTCTCAAAGCTCACAATACCTCCTTAGTCAGAAACTGCTGTGGTATAAAGGTGACCTGCTGGAGGTGAGGGGATGAGACAAACGCACAACATGGTAATGGGATGAGTGCATCCACACAGCTTATACCTCAACACCATACAGCTACACTTGCTCACCTGGTTATCTCCGGTATTTCCAAGGCAGCACTGCCCAAGAGATGTATTCTAAAGGACTCTGGACTGGGCTGTCAGTACAAGCTGGCAGATTTTTCACTGATAATTTTTATTGGACCAAACATGCAGTAACAACAAGTTATTTCATTGATCCATTTCCAGTTGAACTGTTTGCTCTTTTTTTAATCAAAAAAATACCAAAAATACAGGAGGAATTCCATGTAAATGGTATATATTAAATGTTTTTTGTAATAAAAATTACTTCTTTGTCTTGAAAGTTCCTTCAGTTTTTCTAATTAACATGTTGATGATGATACTTCACACTGAGTCTGGTGGTCCATCTCCAACAAAAGAATTTAACTGGATCTTTTGAGGGAAGGACATTGTAGCCTTTTAATGTCCTTAATTGTCTTTCTCAGTCAATCCATACAATGCCCTTCTTCCTGTTGTTTGCCTTTAAGATGACTGAACAACAGCATCAGTTACCCATGCAGCTACACCTCTACGTGGAACTCCCACTGCTTTAAAAAAAAAACAACCACAAAACAAAACAAAACAAAAACACAAACAACAAACCAAAACCAAACACAAACCAAAAAACCAGACAACTTCCACAGGTTCCCATGGGTCATGTCCCAGCAACACTCTCAATATTTTCAAGCAGAATTTGATTCTACTAATTAGAAGTACATAAGGCGTTTTATTTATGGAGTTTAGTATTACTTGAAAAGAACCCAGGGGATGAGAATCTGGCCCTAACTTTGTACTTAAGACCGTAATTTTAGGTACCACAGTTTGAAAAGACTAGCCATAATACATAGATAACAGTAAACATATATGGAAACACTTCAGGTTCCTCAAGGAGAAAGGAGTAGTTGATTTATCTATTTGCAACAATACTGGATGCTGGATAAGACATTACCCTGGGCACATGTAACTTACAAGTTTATTTCCCTGAATTCTGTACAACTTCATGGCAAACATTGGAGGAAAACTTTGAGGGGAAAAAACAAAAACAAAAACAAAAACAAAAACCACAACAAATGAAAAAGCTTGTCAGATTTCCTCAGCCTTGACACTACAAGCAGTAGTTTGAAGGTTTGAAATCTGTAAGGTCACATTATCAAGGAGAGAAAGGGGGAAAAGCAGCAACTGCCACGTGAAAGCATTAGATCACTGCAGGATTACAATAAAGTTATCTCTGTGATGTAGCACAGCACTGCCAGAAGTAATTAGTACTCTATCTGGAAGATGTATATGACCAGCAAGAGATCTGTGATTACTTTTAGTTGGGCTAATGAAAGACCTGTGCTTATCCTTATTTCAATTCATTTCTATTCTCTCCTATCCAGCTTTATCAGCATAGGGATTAACATCAGTAATAGGGCTGTGTGCATATTTACACATTGTAATTAAGTGCTGGGGGAAGACGGAAGGGAGCTCTTTAAGATCATTTATTAAAATGCAGGCATGCTGCTAATCAGAGTCGAAATTCAGGGAGAAGTTATTAGAAAATAAAAACCCACTCCAGGATGAGAAAACAAGAGTTCTCTGGAGCCCTCCTTGGGTAGATGAATTAAGGAGGATTCAAAGACAGCATCAAAGGGACTCTACCGAAAATGCTAGAGGTACCCATCTGAAAATCCATGTTACAGTTAAGGCTGGCTCAAAAGCTCAGTGTTTCAAGCAGAGCAGTAGTAATTCACCTGGTAGCTGCTACCCATCATACCAATGAAAGGTGAAGATCTTGGCCATTATGGCCTGGATTCAGCAAAGCACTTAAACACATTCCTTACATTGAACATCTCCTTGGTATCATCCCAGTCTGACAAACTGCGTAAAAATATGCTTAATTCTGAGGGCAATTTCCCTCACACTGACAAGATTTAAGCCTCTGCTTAACTTGACAGGCTGCTAAAACTAAGTATTGCTGTTGCGCTGCACAATTGCTTATGCAGGCGTGTGGTCAGTGGGCCCCTCGCACCAAGAATTTTTGTTCAACATCATAATGCAACTTATTCACCTCAATGTTTTTCACTGAGATCTTGCTTTTGAGAAGATTTGCATAAATTTGCTTTTGAGCAAACATTCTGAAGGCTGGAGCATTTTATGAGGTTTCACTGGATTTATGTATTTGATAGAAAATAGTTCGGCGGAGATTACAGATGGTATAGAAATCCAGCTAAAAAGAAATTCTCTGGCCTTTACCCCAAGATATGTGTTAAGTATTCGTTACAGAACTATTGATATGATTTTTAACATGTCTGTTGATACAATTTGTAACATCTGCCACTTGCTATCATATTGCAAAATAAGCATTAGAGGCTCAATCGGGACTTCCGTTTCTTCCAACAAGTTAGCACTGAAGTCCATCAGGTAACCAGATTTTTTATTCTTGATATCAACAAGGTTTTGAGTGAGCTATGTCTTTTCTCCGAGGGCTATCCTTGACACCAATATTTTTACCCCTCCCATTAAAAAAATACCATAAGCCTTCTGCCTTGTTATTTACCTTCTTGCTTTCCTCAGAGCAGTTACATTTAAGTAGCAAAGCCGGTACCAGCTGCATTAATGCTTTAAAATCTTTAGCAATTAATTGCATTTATATAAGTGCCAAGGAATTTTATTCTTAAGAATGCATCTTACTACCCTTTCTGCTGGAGCCAACCTTTGTATGCCACATGCCCACACACAAGCCAAAACCAAAAATAACTGTACTCAGCAACAGAGCTACAAACCTCATCAGGGAAACCAAGAACATTACAAGCATTAATTAATTTCAGCCACATGCCCTCCTCTGAAGTGGGTAATTACTATCCCCATTTAGCACAAGTGGAAAAACTAAAGAACAATTTGCCCAGGTCAAACAAGGTGTACAGTGCAGAACAGAGCAGTCATAACCCAAGCCCAGCATTCTAGCCAGAGAGCCATCCTTTTCTTCATATAACCCATGTAATTCAATTATTTCAGTCCACTATGCAAATTACTAAAAGTCAATACAATTAAAGCAAGGCTATAGTTTCTTCCTCAAACATAAAATAACAGGTCCATCTTCTCACTTGCCTACTTTTAGTATTCTCATGAATATTCACATCAGTTTCTCTCTCAGAATGCTGTGGAGAAAGTAAAAGGAGTAACAAACTACCAAAAAGAAAAAAATCTAATGACCTACTGCAACTTGGAGTCATTTATTGGCTGTAATGTGATTAACTGCTTACATAGAGCCTTAAAGACAAAAAGGAAAGTTTGTGGACTGAGTCCAAAGTGAGCAACCAGGTTCTGATGATAAAGAGAGATCTGTCCACAGTAAGTACGTTTGAACTGGCAACTTGACAGGACCTTAAGTGATTCACTTCATTTACATATTTATTTGGATTTTTTTCTTTTTTTGAGGGGTAAATTACAAACAAGCCTAACTTCCTTGCTACAGGAAGAGAAGCAGTTTGTTAGCTGACTTCAGTAGCCATATAAACCTGCAGCTAATTGTTTCTCTCTGTACCCTGGCACTACAGGAAATAGTTTTGCTGATGGGTTAATTCAGTAGAATTAATGCCCATAAACAAAGCTAAGTGAGGGGTCCGCAGCAGAGCACACCCAGCAGAGGAGTGCCACACTTGGGTTCTGCCTCTCTAACCTATGAACCACCTCAATTACAAAGATAAGAGTGCTTTGCCAGAAGAGATCAGACCATGCTTCACCCCCTGCTCCCTTCAAGGTGGTGCTTCCCTTCAGCCTCTCTCAGCTCCCTCATGGGTTAAAGCAGAAGACACTAAATTTTCTTTTATAGGTCTGCGTGGTATCAGGATAAGAACTGCCCTGAGTTCTCTCTGAAATCACTAGAGGAAGGCAGAGACTGCAGTACTGACATTGACTGCGCCAAGCTTTTCTGTCAGCCTCAGGAACCTCACTTCATCTCAATTCATACTCCTGTATCACTGCTTTTCCTCTTCATTTTGGCCTCTTCTATTTTATTTTTTTTTACACCCACACCTGTAAAGAGAAATTCCTTCTGTTCAGGTCTTTTCAGAGCTTACTGCATTATTTCATAGCTGAGCTGTAGATCACTCATTACCTCAGCAATACTGTCAGATGTGACAAAGGAATGTGGTGGACATGCCATCTTAGCTCATTGGTCCCCCACTAATGCCTTCGCATGTAGAGCTATTTCTTATCTACAGTATATCCTTGACACCATTTCTGTTTACACTGAATTAAAATTATTCAGCCAGGCATTTGCCACAGCAATCCATGTAACTCAGCTTGACATTATCACTAGCTAAGCAATATTAGCTGTGTATGATTAGGATCTCCAGGGAACTCATTCCATGAGAGGACTCCAGGTGCTGCAGTCATAAACCATTACGCTCCCTCCTAAGCAACTGTATGACAACCTTTCCCAAGGACAGCATCAAAAACTGGAACTGTGGCTCAAACCTGATTTATTAGTGCAAATATCAAGGGCATGCAGGTCCTTAAATTATCTCATCCTCCAGCAGGAAATCCTACACGACATTAACCCTTTCTGTAGGTGTCATAGTACTGGTACCCTTACTGCCTACTGTCAGACATCAGACTGTCTGAGAAAGACCATCGGGAAGTTTTCATTAGCATGGCTTTTTCCCTACTTATTCCGCCCCCAACAAGTTCAATTCTCCAAACCTTTGATGCAAATTATCCCCATGTGTTTACTAACATGTCTGTTCCTTCTATTGCTGGAGAAACCCTGCTTTTCTGTGGTCAGGATAGTTGTCCATGCTGGGCTGTGGGGTATTAGCTTGCTAGGGCTGACCATACTACCTTCTGGTGACCTGCTTGTTTACTAGAAGTAAACACCTGTTTACTCTGAACACACGTGCCAGAGAGTTCAGATAAGGCACATGTTGCAGGACTCCACCTGTGCCAGAATCCTCCGGGAGTGTAAGACATAGACCCATTCTCCTCCTCCTATCATGTCTTCCAATGGATGGCAAAAACCCCCTACATTCTTCAAAGTTATTTGCTGACAGACCCCAGCAAATGGGTGCAACGCTCACAAGTCTATCAATCATGGCTGGAGATCAAGCTCAACTCTTGTCACACTAGCCCTGGCTTTAGGAAAGGGGTCTTCAAAATTTCCCAGAATAGCTAGAATGTTCTTTTAAGGAAATCTTTGGTAAATTTTGAATAGAACTGTCTTCCTGACTAAAAGGTCTGCCCATCAAGGAAGAACTGCCCTGAGCATCCTGTCACTAGCAGATACTGGCCTTCAACAGAAGTGGCTTATTTGAATCCAGAAAATCAATTTTTGCAAATTTAAATGTATCATCGCCACAGACAACCAAGTTGGGAAGGATTTATGTTTCTGATACTGGCCAAGTCACTGAGCCCAAAAGCCATTACTGACATAACTAATTTGGACACTACTTTTACATCCATTAGAGAGGAAAAAAGGCTGCTCTTTTTATACAATGCACTACTTTGCAATTTGTCATGGGTTTTAATCACAAGGATAATAGATATCATAATATTAATAGCAAGAAAGATGTGTTGGCCAATAGGGAAATATCCCCAGTGTTTGTCAAAGACTGGCACAAAACTAAGCAAAAAGACACCGATGCATAAAATGCTTTAAAAACTAGGTTTTCTATTTGCACTGCAATCTTAAGGATTGGGAATGTGAATCTCAGACCCCGTTTAAGATAGTATCAGAATGGTCAAGATAAACAATGACAGTCTTTGCATTACGGACTCAGACATGCAGATTGTCCCAGCTACAGGAAAGGTTGCCTAAAGGCACACTTTTGCCAGAAGAGAGAGAAGTAAATAGAATCAACTTCACCATTAGACTACAACCTACGTGACAGATTTTCATCTTCCCTTTACTTTGTTAGCCAAAGAACATTTTTGCACTCATGTTTCATACTATCTAAGGGCAACCTATTAACCAGGATGATTTCCCAGGAAAAGGGCAAAGCACACACAAAAAAAGCCAAAACATTTTTCCTACTGCTAATTTCAGTGCAACCAGAAGAATAAACAAAAACCAACACCAGCCACACATGATTCCTTTTCTTAGAGACAGATACTTGACTTTTGACCTGCAATATTACCAGGTTTTCTGAACAGTTATACATGTATGTGTTTATAAAAACATTTATATAAATTTATATTTGTGTGTATGAAAATTCTTGTTAAATCAATGCAAAACCCCATGACATTCTCCCTCATTTTTTCATTTATCTTGCTGAGGCAGAAACTTTGTGGGGAAAAAAGTAATTTGCCCACCTGAAACAAATTTTTCCTCTCATTCAAACACTATTTTATTGTTTATTTGTTTTTAAAGATAGAGCTTTTTGTTTTGCTGATGTGTAGGGATTTATAACCATTTGCTGAAACTTAAATGAACTTGAGAAACCTTGAAAGTTGCCAGATCAACATCATTCTTGGTGGGAAAAAAATCAGGAAAACATAAGTATTTTCTTCCAGCTTTACTTGGAAGTATGCTACATCTTTTTTTAATTAGTCAGATTATAGTAAGTTGAAGTAGTCATGGAATCTCCTAAAAACTGCCAGAAAAGGCCTTGTAAATTTACTACTGATATTATACATAGTTTAGAAGAAGATTTGAAGAATTTGACATTCATGGTCCATATATTATGATGCTGAGTAAAACTCAAGACCTTACCTGTGATCTTTAAGAGGATCCTATACGTGAAACAGGACCTATTTGTTTGAGAAAACATTTGCTAATTTCAATTAAATTTAGCAAAGGAAGAGGGATGTGTTAGAAGTGAATTTTCTGTAGGAACTGAAGAAGAGAGAGAAAGGCCAAAGTCTGTGAAAAACAAGTTGTTCACAGTCATTATTAGGCATCAAAAAATCCAAAGGATTACTTCATTGCTTTCACTAAGATCTCATTCAATTACATTCAGTGGAACTGCAGAGTTTTTTACTGCTGTTTGTGCCACCATGACTGTACAGGTGGCTGCAGGGGCACAGGCTGAGGCTGTGCTCTAACCTGAGAGGGATGTGCCTAAAATCTTCGAATATCAAGGACTGAGCCAGTGTGCTGCAGGCACCCAAAAATAAGACTTTAGAGAAACACAAGCAAATCAAGTATGGGATATAAATCACTCTGCTCGAAACCAAATACTTTCATTCTCACTGTTAGAGTCCTTAACAGCTGGATCAACTCAGCAGATCTTTCAGACCAACAGCAGGAATGGTCACAACCATTTTTATTGTGGTTTAATTATAACACATGCAGGATTTCAATAAATCATCCATAAGCCTGAGCTGCTATGAAAGAACAAAATGCATCAATGCATGGTGCAATGACCTGGGAAGGTCAATAAAAAGAACAGGAGGTAACATGGATCACCTATCACGAACCATGCTGAGAACTCTTTATTGCTTCCAGATTACCTGCACCATAGTGGTCTTTCTCAGCCCTATTAAGAAGAGAACAGAGCAATGATGAACATTAAGGTATCCTCTTCGTTCTCCAGCTCAAGCATTCTCTCAAATATTTTCCTGCAGCAATTATCAAGACAGCATCCTCTGCTGACATGACACTTTGGTGTACTTTTCCTCTAAATATGTGCTAGTGCCAATAAGATCACTTGTATAAACACCTGTGGGGGTATGAGAGTTAAGGAATGGCAACAGGACCACAAGCAAATAAAAGGCTTCCTTTTTGGACTCTCAACCTATCCATCGATGACTGTACCTCATGAAAGTGATATAATCCAATAAACTCGGCACCAGCAGGCCATATTCCTTTAAAATATGAAAACAGCAAAGCTGCAAGTACTACAAACCAGAAGAGGATGTGAAACTACCAGCAGACTGCATTTAAACTGAAAGAGGAAAGAAAGTGACTTGTGTTTGTCCTTACCACTGTGCAGAAAAAGAAATAAAATAATCAGTGTAGCACATCCAAAGCCACTGCATTTTATCATCGTGGGCTTCATTTCTGCAGCCAAAGGAGGATTTATGCCGATGGATTGAAAGCATTAGCTAGAGTTTGTGCTATGATTTATTTATTTTTTTATTTGCCAAGGAAGGAGGCTCAGTGCTCATTAGGTATTTATTGCATTAACCAGTTTTATCAAGGCTTTTGAAATGCTATAAAACAGGCTAATCAGGTGAGCAACATTTATATTCATGCTTACAGAGGTTACAAATGAATTGATAGAGTCCAAGGAAGATTTCAATAGAGGTTTTGCAGTCCAATGTTTAGAGAAGCTGAGGCTCTTCTACACATTAACTTCTTAGAGATATTAAATGGGAACTTCCCTGTGTGAGGAAAAAAAAAAAAAAAAAAAGCTGCTGAGCAAGTTTGTTTTTCGCCACAGAGGGTTGAAAACCTGCAATAGGAGGATCCCAGTAGTGCAACGTAACTGGTACGTCTATGTAACCTGTGGACAGGTGGGAACAAATTAGATTTTATACTGATGATATGTTAGAAGTCATCTTCTCTACAGCCGCTGAGGATGGACAGACCAAGGCTAACGAACTGCACATCTGCAAGTGTGACCAGGTTCAGCCACGTTACAGTATTTAGAAACAGGCCCACAGGGAGCGTTGCCATAAGAACGCAGTGCAACTGCGAGCCCAGGACAAAGCAAAGGCATCATAGGTGTCGTGCTCCCAGCTGGGACTAGGCTATGTGAAAGAAGGTATGGATGGAACAGTTCTTCATTTTGTGTACCCTTCCAGTACTCTGCAATGTATGGACAGCCAGAAGAATACAAAACAACAGGGTGGTATTTTTTCATCTAATACCAAACCAAAGCCATCTTGTGCTGCATTTCAGGAATTGCAACCTTTCAGATCAGATGTAAAGCCAAGGTCCTAACCCCAAGAATCATTAAAGATCCATCCCATTGCATTTTTTCACTAATGTTAATCCCGATGTTCTGGACATATTCCCAGTGAAGTAAATGCCATTTGCCTCTGCAAATTCCTCCCTTTGGTTTAACAGGGCCTGAACAGATAAAATTCATCCCTATATAACACCACTAGCGTGTTTATCTCGTTCTTCCCCCAGGTTCTGTGCTGCTGAGACCATGACATAGTGTACTCGTGCCTCTTTTAGCAGCAGCAGCATTGCACTACGTCATTTCAGCAGTGGACGGTGCAACAACACATACAGAGTGGAAAGAGGTTTTTTGGGAATACCTAGATAGAATATCTTCTTAGTAGTAAGAATTTCCTAAGTAAGCTGAGACACACATTATATAACATTAAGTCAGAACCTCCTTAAGCAGGAGAAGAAAGAAAATTAAAACCAATATGACCTTTAGTAAACAGACCACAGAAGCAACCTCCTTGAGGAAGGATTAGCAGACTGAGCATGCAGACACCAGATTCTGCACTGTGCAGGACTCTGGCACCAAACCCCCAGCTTCAAGACTTAGGGAGGTGGTGTACTTATCTCCTTCAGTCTAGTTTTTAAGTGAAATTACTATATGTTCAGGAAGGCTGTTATTCACTAAGGGTAGGCTTCATCTCTTGGAAATTAAGTTAAACTTCAGCAATTTAAGTTGCTCATCCTGACACTTTCTCCGGACAACAGTAAGAGAGGCACTCCTAGGGGAAAAAAATCATCCATTCTTACAAAAACATTTAAGACATTTTCTGGCTTATGCTTTGGAAGTTGTATCACCTCCTCTCTGACCAGCAGGCACTCAGGCACTAGCTTTTACAGTAGGGCAGATTTTTCTTGCCGAACTTTAAACACAGATGAGGTGTTTTCATTTAACAGGGTGTTTGTTCAAAGCAAGTGTAGCAGAGACTGATCTCTCCATTCTCCAATGCTGACAGCACAGTCCCTCCAACAAGCATGAGAGATGTGGGAAGTATATAAAGAAACCCCTAGCCAGCTGCATACAGCACATTGCATGAAACAATATTCGTTGTTTTGCAAAGGCTTGCAAAAGTACTTCACTCACAGAGCAAGCAATCAATTGTACATACTTTCAGATGATTTAATCGCCCACTTCTGTACCCTGAGCTTTCCAAGTTCTCCCTAGACACTGAGGCTTGCCAGCTATTCATCTTCAAACATATATCAGTAAATACACAGGCTGGAACGGCCTTTCCTTGACATTATTGTTTAATGGCACCAGATAATAACCATCAAGTTACTATATGAAAACCCAAAATATTCAAAGAAGAGAGGAGGGGCAAGGGAGGAAGCCTACAAACTGTGACCTGTTAAAAGGATGTTGGCTTCTCTTCAGGTTTCAATAATCCACAGGCACAGGCATTTTACTTTTTACTACTTCAAGCTGGCACAGGTCAGAGAACCCATGTCCTCGCCCTCAGGTCATCAGGCTGCAGATGCCAAATACTTTCCAGTTTCTGGGCAAGCAGCAGGTCTCAGGTCTCTAATCTGCACGCAGTGTACTCAGATTGCTCAGTGCATAATGAAGTATCTTCTTTTTGCAACCTCATCTCTCCATTAGGTAAAGCACGGACAATTTTAAGGAGTGATCATAAGATTTTCTTCTCTCACTGCTGAGCTAGCATGGCTAATGTATCATCACATTTTCTTCCTTCCCATCATTGCTTGTCAGTCACAGAATTGCTGCTCAGTTCCTGGGTTGTAGATTATGAACAAAGGCGACTTTGAAAAATAAAAAAAAGCCAACTTCAAACCATTTGATCTCTCCTTTCATCCCCAGCCAACAGCAAACAACACTAAACCACAACAAAAAACCACAGATGTTCACGCATTCAACAGAAATGATCAGAGCATATCACTGTCTTAATCCAAATATTAAAAATGCAACAATCAAAATGAGGTATTAACAAGGGACAAAAGGACTTACAGAGTACCCAGGAGTGTTCTTATTACCCAGAAATTACTTTTAAGGTTATTGTTCTTTTTGAAAGTTTAGTAACAGATCATTAATTTGATACAGAGCAGAGGCTTTCACCCAGAGACCCAGTCCTATGTTTTATATGGCACTAATCTAGCTATAAAATTTGTCAAAATTTTATCAAAATTCAGCAAAACAAATTCTTCACTACATTCTATAAGATGAAAAACCCTCTACAGATGGAACGTTGGATCTAATTCAGTCAGTAAAGATATTCATGTTCATCAGAAATCAAAGGTAGTAAATGAGCTTCGGCTTTGCACAGGATGGGTAGAAAAACATCATTTGTCTAATGGGAATTGTGTAGCTATCACTCCACCTAGAAGCACTTGCAATTTGAATGCAATCTGACAACTTGCTTTTCATCAGTTCCCACACTTGTTCCTGCTGATGGGACTACAGGATTTGCAGCAGTAGCTGATGGTAAAATACATGGCCACGGATTAAGCTCGACAATGCAGATATGGATCCTGGTTTAGCTTCTGTCTTAGAAAGAAAGACCAAAGAAGGACCAGAGATGCTAGAGCCTAACTTCTGAAACTGAAGCAGGACAAAACTCCGCTACTAATGATGCCCACACTGCCTCTGTACTTCCACACAATGGCATTAATTTCAATATTTGGTTCCGGTTGATGCTCATTATAAGATCACAATCCAAGTCTCAGTGGGTACCTTGTTCTTTTCCTCTTTCCCCTCCACCCTCATCAAAACATTAGTCCATGCAGGTCCCAGGCATGGTCTTCTAGTTCAGAGAAAAAGTTAAGAAAGAAATTAAGAAAGAAAAACATTAATTGTCAGGAAAAAGAATTCCTTATATCCTAACAAACTGGAACTAACATATCAGGGATAAAACCAAGGGCTACACACCAGTACAACTATAATTTTAAAATTATTAATATCTAAGCTCTTAACTCAAAAAGGGGAAAAACCCAAACAATGCTGAGGGGAAAGGGAAAGAAAACCCACCCACAAGTTCCTGGAAAGCAAATCAATCTCAGTGCTTTCGCAGTGGGTAAGATTTTGGGATGACTACTGTGTTGATGGGCAAACAACACCAGAAGTCAGAGACGCTCTGTATGCATGTCATTACCTGCAACACCATTTCATTGCAGCTGACATGTCTACAGCAAGGACCTCCAGCTGCCAATGTTTGCTGAGCTGAAAAAGGTCAAAGAAATAAAACTGACCTTTTCACGTGGGCCTGCTGGGTAAACATGAGGCATTGATAGGCTTGAAAATGGATTAAAGGGGGCAGCGGGAGGAAAGCTCTTAGAAGAGCCTCTGTGGGTAAAACCCAGCAGTGCCTCCTTGACATCTAATGAGATCACAGAGGTCATCTGGGCTCAACTTTGTTGGCTTTCAGGGTAGGGGGTTTTGGCCAAGTGTCACATCTGACAGCAGGAGTGGGTCTATGCTGAAGACTGGAAAGCTCTCCTGCTCTGTCACCTAGGAAGGGAGATCCATATCAGCCCCACAGGCATATCGCTGTATCTTGCTGCTGTCACCACACGAGGCACACAGGAACAGTGCCATTACTTTTGCATTGGGTCCCAATTTCCCCATGGTCCTTCATTTAGGGAAAAGGGAGCACTTATGTCTCTCAAGGTTAGGTACAGAGGTTGCCTCACCTTTGCACAGCCAGGCTTTTGTAAGTGAGATCTTCTCACACCCCAGCTCTTCAACCATCAGAATTACCCAGGCACTAGCTCTCTTTTTGGTGTCCAGCACCATCATATCTCTTCTGTCCTTAACACTACTAAGATTTCTGTAAAAAGCATCAAAACAACAGGACTACAGAAAGTCATATTTACCAGATACACAGAACAAGCCAGATCTAACATCAACATGCTGCTTCTCTGGCTTTTTACAGAAAACACTGAGCAACTCCAGAAAGCTCAAGTAATCTAAAGGAAAACTTAGGCCAACCACTTAGGCTAACCCTGAGCATTTCTGAAAAATCCCAGCCCAAGAGTTAACAATCAGATTTTCAAGAACTGAGCACCCACAACATTAAAGACTGCATGCAGTATGATAGCAACTGCTAGGTGATGTCCTCCTTGGAAAATCCTGACCATGGTTAGATATTGGGAAAAGAGCACAATCCCAGCAAAGCCTGGCCTTTGGATAGAAAGCAGTTTTGCTCTGGGCTTTCAGAAGCTTTGTCTCATTGCTTTCAGCTTGTGGAGGTTGTGCACAGGGTGGAGTTAAGGTCCCTACACAAACCCAGGTCTAGGGACAGCTGCTGTGAAGCAGCAGGCTCACTGCTGAGCAAACACAAACCCTGCACTTTTGAAACCATATTAAGATTTTTAGGAGGACAAGTACCCAACTTCTTGTGGGCCTATCACATTGAAGCAGGTATTGTGAAGCCACAAATAATCAAGGACAGCAGCCAAAAATATGCGAGTTTCATAATTCTTTCTATTTTTTTTTAATAGAGCAAAACACTGACTCAAAAAGTTTATTCATTGTAACTGCACCATTCTTTATTATTATTGTATTAAAGTTTATATTTTTTGTGACTTAACAGCCTGCTGATGCAAGTGACTGTCACCAAGTGAAATGCACAGGAAAATAAACAAGCAGGAAGAGAAATACAGGCTGACCAGGAACACATTTACCTTTACAACTCTCTTGCCATTTGAAGAGCACGTCCTTTCACAAGCCAGAGCAGTATTTCCTTTTGTGTGGATTTTTTTTTTATTTTACTTTTTTTCCTAGAACATTCAAGTGCATCTTTAATGTATTATTCAAACAGAAGCAATGATTAATTAATCAAAACTCCGTTGTATAGGGAGAAGAAAACTGGGCTCTTGTGCAACACTCGGCCAGATGCTCCAACTTAAAGGGAATCATAAGGGAGGATGTGTCAGCAATAGTGCTTAATTATGCAGTAAAAAATGATGGGATTTCAGAGACAGCTTTTAGGTTTTTAGCAGCATCTCTTTTCAGTACTTCTCTTCACCATATATAGACTACATGTCTCCTTCCGTATCCTATCTATCAGAGTTATTGCAGCGGAGAGCGCTTGCTCAGATCTCATGCAGTCTGGCTGGCACAGAACAACCATCACCTGGATTCAAAAGTGACCTAAAAGAGATTGCTTTAGATGACAAGTGTCCCTCATGTGTGCCTTTTTATGTAAGGAAGACAGACTTGTGTAACAGACAAGGAATCAAATCTGGAGTTAGGCGGGCTGGTCTCTACTTTTGGTTTTGTTGAGCTATATGAGCCAGCTCATTTCTTGGTGTTTTTCTTTCCTCTCCCACACTACATCTATTTAAGGTTGCGAATTTAAGACCTCACAAAAAAAAAAGAAAAATATAAAAAGTTTTTAAAATGTTTAAAACCACCTTAATGCATCATCCTAATCCTGTCTAGGAGAGGTTTGAGCAGGGCTGTTTCAAAGAGGGAACAAACTGTTCTCCAGGTTTGTGGTAGGCACAACAGGAATCATAACCTGTAACACCTACAAAGAAAATGCAAGCTAAATATTAAGAGAAACATCCTTCTAGCAATAGCAATGAAGCATGAGTATACGTTATTGAGACTTTCTGTGGAGCACCTATTCTCAGTAGCCTGGACATCTTGAAGAAGAGGCTGTCAGAATCAGTTCAGGTTGAGTTGTTCTTGCCACAGGGTAGAGATGAGCTACATGATCTCTTGTGATCTCTTCCAGCTATACTCTTCTACAATTCCATAATTTTTAAGAAGAGAAATTTAAAAATTTTAAATTATCCTATCTTTTCCAAAGCACTGAGCTCTTTGTTTCCATTCATCAAAATATCTATACTTGTCTTAATTAAACTGTAAGTTAGAAATAGGGGTTTTTTAAAGATGTTTAAAGTTTTGTGCAATATAACATTTTTACCTTATGGTTAATACTCCCAATCAGAAGATACAGAAAAACATCAGCCCAAAGAACTCTTTTTTATTTTTCTTTCTTGCTGTCATTTGAAACATGATGTAAAGTTTTAAGGGGTTAAAAATAATGTGATAAAAATAGGGAATGAAGCAACTGTTCACTGCTTATCAGCCCTAGAGCTCAAAGGCCAAAGGCCATCAACTCATCTCCAACCAGTGCTCTTTTTCCCCCTCAGAATCATTATCTGAAGCCTGTAAGTTAGCAAAAAAATAAAATAAAAATCACAAAACATCTGGTTCAAGTACATGCAAAATCTGAAGGCAAAAACCATACCATTTCTAAGCTTTGTAATTTATTACACTTATTTATCTACCCACCCACCCCATATTTCTTTCTCTAACGTACTGCATCCTGCCAAGGTCGCACCTTTCTGCCTCCATAATCACATGTGTTGTCCAAATGCAACATCATGACATGGTAATAATGTAGACAGCAAAGGAAGTAGACTCAGGGAACAGTCATCCGGGAGGAATAGACCACCATAGCAGAGATGGAAAACAAAAAGCATAGCAGTTTACATTTGAGAGGCACAAGAGAAAAAGAAATTGCAAAAACACATGTAAAACTTTTAGCTCTCGTCTAACATGATTTCATTTTTTAGGTAAGAGCTGATTGTTCCAGAAATCACCGCAGTCCCTTAGCCAAACTCTCAGTTGTACCAGCACCAGACACACAGGAGACTACTGAGATTTCCACTGTCTACTGAACCATTGCAATTTAATTACACCCACAGCCTCGAAGGTTATCGTAATGGTGGTATCTGCCTTTCTCTGTAACGCAGATCAAAGAACATCCTTCAGACCTCACACTAAACCCAACAGCTCCTTTGGGCTGGAAAATCTCTTGTAAGAGAAGTACCAAGCTTGATGAAGGTTTCATGAGATAGTCAATCTACTATATCCCTTAGATACCTTGTTCCAATACTTCGCAATACTATTAAACTTGTTTCTAATTTATCTACCTAAATGGGCAATATGATTTTTGCTTTTTCCAGGAAACCGTATACCTGTATGTAGAAACAGGCCATTACCACAAAAAATAAATTTAAAATAAATGCCACATAATACACAATATGAGCAAAGGTAACTGCTTGGAGGATACTCTTTCCAGCCAGGAAGTAACTGGCAAAGACAAAACATCTCCCACTAAAGATGCAGCTAGCTGTCTGTTCTGAATTTAAAGAGGCAAGATCCAAGAGAGTGCCCTTACAACAACAGCCAGTGAAATCAGAGACTGTAGAAAAATGAAGCTAATTACACGTTGTTGTTTATTCTTTTCCTGAAAGCTGACAATTGCTACAGGCAATGTGCAATGATACAGAGGTATCTGAACCCACTCCACCTGAATTAGACAATATGTCCAAATGGCCTCAGGTGAAAAAAAGGTAACTGAGATCCTGGAAGCTAGGTAGCCCTTCTGCATGACTACTCTTGAGCTAATTAGCCTTTTCAAGAAGCAGGAATAATTAGTGTAACTTCAGCATCATGTTACACAAGGCACATTACCTCCAGGTACCTCCGCTTGGCACTGCAGTACGCATACCTCGAGAGCTGGACAGCTGTCCTCTTACCAGAGCTGTGTCTAACACATTGATGCTGGCAAATTGCTAGATCTTTTTCAGAAGTGTGATTTCCTTGCTTGTTGCTAGTCCTTCCACATTTGCTCTCTATTGTTACAGATTAAATATTTTAAGACCTATGCCATGAGGGCTTTGGCTAGTTTCATTTCGAACACTCATGCTGACAGTATACAATGATGCAAATTGTGTTGTTACATCATCCTTCTTAGGCTCTAGGGAGATGAACCTTACCTAATTCTAGTCATGACAAAAGCTACCCTATAGATTTACCTCTAACCTGAACTTTTTCATGCCAGTGAGTCAGAAATGACTAGTTAGCAAGTGCTAGCTACATTGTTCCTTTGGTCAGATTTGAACACTAGCATCTCTTAATCTAGCTAGTCTAAACGCTTCCATTTTTTCACCAGTTGGGGATCTCCCTTCAATCTCTCTCCTTCACTTCCCTAGGGATACAGATATGGAGACATGCCTAATCAAGTAGGTATACAATTCTGTCCTGTCTTCCAAGAATCCTCTCTGCTGCCCAAAGACATTGTGAGGAGTTAGCATCAGAGTCCAGATAACCCTCAAACCAATACAGACAGTCTCAAGAAGCTTGAGCCAATATTCTTTCCCCTAATCAGTATGTACAGCTCATTTTACATTTGCTTAAGCACCTCTGAGGTGTATGACAAGGAGGTATCTGACTTACACCACTTTGTGGGGCAGGTCTGCAAAAGAAAAAAAAAAAACCAAACCAAAACCAACCAAAACCCACCAACAGGTTATCCCTTCCCAACAGAGCAAGGAAGAGAAAAAAAAAAAAAAAAAAAAAAACCACCCCCAAAAACCAACAAATAGTTATTACAAACCCAAACCCAAGCCCTGCTTTCCACGTTGGCACATCAGATGTTGGCGATGAAGATGGGAGGGTAACAAGAAGACAGAGTGGCAATGATGCAGATTCTCTATGAAATTCAGTCCATGTTTGGCATCCTTTAAGGAAGATGGAAAAAATAACTCTTGCTTTTTTTGCTTTGCTCTTGGTGGAACAAAGGTATTTAATTTTAGAACAAAAATCACCTTGTATCTCTCATCTAAGGGCAGGCAGGGGAAGGTTGGATTACAACAATCACAAATCTAATGTCCAGAACCACAGGCAAAACTGTAGCGTGTCAGTGCTCATCACCAAGGAGTGAGGACAGGTGATAGATTTGGAGTTTAACCCACCTTCACCAAGCCAGATACATCCCTAGCCTCACCACATCCTCATGCTGGCTCCGTTAGCATATGTGGTCTTAAAACTGCCAAAACAGACAGCAAGGTGCCAGCTTTGCTCTAGGGCACCTTTGACTCCCTATGCACACTTCAGTCAATTAAGAATGACTTTGCACTTGAATTCAGATTTCTGTTGAAACGTATGCTTGTGTCATAAAATCATGCAACTGCCTCCAATGCGGATACATATCCAGATGCAGGGTGGTCACAGCTGTGTACAGTCATGCTGCCAGGTGTCTACCATGGCCAGTTACCAACCAGTGATTGATTCTCTTAATTCAAGTGCCTGATCCCTCCTATAACAGCTCCTCTTTCTCTTGATGGCTCAGCAGCCCAGCCAGGAGATTATTCTTCATTCTGAAGATCTAGGATGGCCTTTGCCAGCTGCACCCAGTCTTGCACCTATTCTTCATCTCCATTTCCACTGTGGAAAGTGCCTCAAGGTAATGGAAGAGGCCCTTCACACTGGTCAAGGCTGAATGTTTAAAAACGTATCACTTACAAGCTTTTCTTCCAGGTCTGCCCTTCCGAGAATCCCGGCTGACCTCAGTATCTGATTTCTGACTGGAGAAGGGTACCCACTTCCCTGGATCTGCTGACTGTGTGTTAATACAGCCCAGGATGCTGCTAGCCATCCTCATTACCACGGCACATGACTGGCTTACGTTCAGCTCACTGTCTACCACAACCCCCAGGTGCTTCTCCGCAGACCTGCTCCCCAGCCAGTCAGTTCCCAGCCCATATTGCTGCTGGGGTTTATTTCAGCCCAGCCTCAGGACTCCACATTTGCCCTCAGTCAGTTTCATCAGCTTGCTGTTGGCTCAGACCTCCAGCCTGTCTAAGTCCCTGTAAATAGCAGCCCTGCCCTTGAGCTATTGACTGGTACCCCAAATCTGATATCTTTTGGGAAATGTTATCTGCAACAGGTTTTGTGTCACAGCCCACTTCTGTTTTCCCCTACATGCACAGGTACTGAAAATCCCATCCTAATCATGGCTTAGTTTCCTCCTGCACTGCCTGACCATATAACAGGAGCCATTCAAAGTGTAAAAATCTTTATGTTGCATACTCATCCTCCAGAAGCATAAGTGAAATAAAGCACAAACCCCTCTAACTCATCTACCTCTATGAGGCAGAAAACCAGCATTTTATATACTGCCTTTTAAGGTAAGGGCTCACTCTCTCTCCATACGACATCCAACCTGAGAAAAGAAAATTGGATGCAGCCTTGCTCAAGGTTTTCTGAACATTCCCCTCAGTCAGTGGTGTGTGAAAGCACAGCCACGTCATGTCACATTGGAAAGTGGCTTTGACTGTGAGAAGCTTCTCATAGAGAGGTTTGTCAAAACTGTCCTCACTTTGGTCATCATCCTTTCGCCCTCATTTCCAATGCACCTGACTGCATCACCTTTTCAGCATTTAATTATTCCCTTTTCCACCCAAGCTGAAGACTAAGGTTTGGCCTTAGACCCCTTTGTTTGCTCCACATTAGCTCATTAAAAAGTTGGTGTTCCATGAATGCAAGAAAAAAAGGACAGACAACAGGCGATAAAGAGGTGCTAAGAGATAAAACTGGAAATGATAAAACCACTCAGTGTATGCAAAGACCAAGATCAGTGTTTATTTCTAATCCTTCCAGGCTAACACTTTTTTGCTCATCTATCTTGAAGTGATTAAGTGTGTTCAGCAACAGCATTCTGCTAGTCAGCAGTATTTCATGAGCTTCCTAACAAAGTTTAAAAAAAAAAAAAATCAAAAGAAGGTAGGAGCATTTCTGTTAACTTCCTTACAACAAAAAAAAAAAAAAAAAAAAAAAAAAGCCTGAGCTTTTCTCCATTTTCCATCTGTTTCTTCTCTAAAATGGCAACAGGAAGCACTCTGATAGCTCTGAAAGGACCAATACTGAGCTTTCTTAACAAATACTTGTCTGTCATAGTGAAACCAACTTCCTGAGCATAAATTATTCATGCTCAAGAATAAAAGTATCAGAGTGGATAACCCAGAAGATTAGGACATTTCTTTCATGGCACTTTTCTCCTTCTGCAGGGCAGGCTGTTTCTGTTATTTGTAGCTGAGATTTGCCAAGAAAGTTAAACTCAGCCAAGACATCTAAAGGTCTTTTTGGATCACTGTTTTGCTTCTCTCCCTATTACCGTTCATCATACAAAAAGCTGCTTTGACATGTCCACATCATTCATTCAGACCAGGGACACAAATACAGAATTCAAGGGTTTCAGATAATCAGACACCAGCAGGCTCCAGACCAGGATTTCCACCAGATGGGAGATGGGCACTTGAACTCACTTACAACCTTCTTAAATGGCAATCATGAGTGGCATGATAAAACCATCATTGATTTTGGTTTTTAGGAGGCAGGAGGGTGTGCTTTTTTCATTATCTGCAATGTTCTTTGAGTAGCTTGGCGAAGTTTTTAATGGACTGTAATTGATGCTATTACCCAATGATGAAAAAGTATGGTTGCTCAGGGTTACACATATGGTGGAAAGGTAGAAATAACTGGAAATTAACTAGGACAATTTTTTCTTAAATTAAAAGATACCATTTGAAGAAAGAATTAGTTACAGATTCTCCCTTTATGTGAATTAGATAATACATTTTTAGGTAAAACAGTGAATTCTGCTTTCGCTTCTATGCTTCTATTTAGGATGCAGATCCACTAAAGCAGCCACAGAGGTGAACCAGCTTCCACTCTGAATTAGGCGTCAAATTCACTCATTTCAGCATTTTGTAAAAATCTAGTCTAACCCTTGGCTAAGACATGCTCCCAGCTGTCTGTAGTTAGCCTCTGGGCTGCTTTTTCAAAGTTTCTCTGTTTGTGTTTTGATACGTGAATCATACAAGATATGATTTACCCCTTCATTAACTTGCCTCAAGTAGAGATGGTTGGATGCTACTAGGTCAAAAGCATTTGAAAAATATCCTTCTTTTTGTTTGATCTACTCAGTGAATCAATATTCTTCCTACTCAACCAGCTCTATTCTCAAGGGAAGTCGGATGTTCATGGCCCTGACCTTAAATATCAGCCCTTAGCCCATCACTTAAAATGATAGACAGTAATTACAGAATTGGTGGACAGAACTGTCAGTTGAGAAAAAAACAAGGAAAGTTAAAGATGATTGGAAAGAAAACACAGACACACTGAGATCTGGCTAACGGGATCTCACTAAGAGGGTAATATATTGTAGCTTGCCTCTGATAAAAAATACACTGGATCTGATCTTTTATGAAAACCTGTGTATGTTTCAGGCTGGAAATTCTGAATATAGAGAACTTTGATTCAATTCCTTGTATGTCAGACATATCCCATCCCCTCTCAACTCTGCTGGTCACACCCTTGGAAGATCAAGAGCTGTAGTAGTACTGCCTTATTTATATTGGTGTCACCAAAAAAGTACTGCTGCTAGCTGGTATGAATTCAGAGCATATACTCCAAGAAGAGGGAACCTTGCAAACTCTTGTTAGCACTGTTGCCTCATTTGAGATGAACAGGACTGTTTGCTTTGTTTTCCTCTTGTCTTTTTCTTGAAGTAAACAAGCTCTAGAGTGGTCACCTGAACTCTTCAGAATCACAGAAGCCACATTCACACAGTTCAAGCTTCAGAAATCTTCCGTGATCCTGGCTACCTACTTCATTACCCTGCTTATGCAGGGCAGGTGCCTTACCTTCTGGAAATCACACAGCTTCAAGATATTTCCTTCTGTGCTTCCAGTCTTTGCTTTCGAAAAATTAAATTGCAGCCACAAATTTCTAAACCAGACTGGAGAAGCATTCTCCATTCTACGCCTGGTAAACATTTTGTTGGCATAATGCAGTTTGCAGAAGAGACACCCTAATCCAGCCTACAAAGCAAAAGCTGTGCCTCAATACTGCTAGAAAGTGCAATACTGCTACAGGAATTTTAATATACAGCAATTCTTTTCTGTTGCTACCTGCCTCTGAGACCAACAAAAGTAATCAATGAAAAGATGAAGCGTGTTCAGGACATATTTCCTCCTCACCCCCAACAATGTATGCCATGAAATGCCCCTCACATAAGCCATGCCAGATAAACCCTTTATTACCTATTGGCCTGTCAGCTTACAGTCACATCAGCGAACAAAGCTTTGGAGATGCATTTAAGTCAGAAGCAGAGGTTTTAGAGAAGTCTGTTAAAACATATTTGAAAGCAAATCCCATTAGCGATTTAAGAGAGTTCTTTCAATAGGAAATGGCAAATGTAGATTTTCTTGTTTTGATGATACCTTGAAAGAAGACAGCTACAATTTCCCAAAACAATGCCCCCTTTTCCAAGACATTTTCTGCACACTCAAGAGAATTTTTTAACAAAAGCAATTACTCTGAGCTCGATATAGGTGGCCTAGTAGTGCAATTCCAGAACAGAGAAGAGCATGAAAAACTGACAGTTTTCAGTACTCATGTGAAAAGACCTAAGTTTGTAATCATAACGTAAATGTGCCTGGTTTTGCCACACTTACATTTTCCTCGAGGCTGGGAAAATATATCTGAAAAAACCCTGAAAGTTCAGGAAATTCTTTGAGTTGAAATGGCACATAGGTTCTGATGAGTTTTTCACTAAACTTTTGGTTGTGACAAAACGAGCTACAACATTGTAGACCTCAAATCACATGGACATCACCACCTCTTTCTCTTTTTGCTCATCTCCCATAAACAGATTTTACAGAAAACACTTCAGCAATTAACACAAACATGAATATCAAGCCCCCAAACCCTTCCTGACCCTTGATACAGAAAGAGAATTTAGCAACAGTGACTTTAATTTGCTCTTCAAAGTGAATTGAGGTTGACAGGTATGGAAAAAATTATATTGCTTTGCTTAAAATGGTTCCCCTGCTGCTGCTGAAAGCTCTTCCATGGTACTTCTCTCTCTGCTTTGGAACTAAGCAGACAGAGCAACACTGGAGACTGGAGCACTCAGTTAGCACATCGAGTATTTCTAGGCAAAACACTTGTCATGCACCTTCCCTGAGGTAATCTCCATCCGCCTTTGCCACCATTTGAGCAGATCAGCTTTTTCAGGTAGTTTTCAATGCATTCACCAAGTGGCCACATGTCCTTCACCTGCAAATTGTTACCATGTGATTTATATAAAATAATCCGTCTGAGTTCTTTTAATTGGACTGGTGTGTCCAGTGGTATGTCTCCATACCCTTGGCTACATGAACACAACTCCAAGGTCTCCTCTACACATATCATATCTCATTACAATTTTACTTATAAATCAATATAGCTAAAGCAAGAAACTTTCTGTGGATGTCATTACAACTCAGCACAAGGGTATACTTTACTTGTATATCTCATTCCAATAAATCTATGAGACTATGCTACACTAGTACAGATCTCTTCCATTTACTATTTCTAGAAATAAAAGAACCTGAATTTGAAGTATTTACCAGTCCAGGGTGATGGGTTTTGACCCAATGCCAGGTTTAATTTACTGTGTAAGTCCTGACTAGCAGATACAGTATTTTTATTTCAGGCAGCGAAGGCTGTTTGTTTAAAATTTAAAAAAAAAAAAAAAATTAGATAGGAGATGTCATTGGTAAGTTAATTTTTACAAGTATATAGTTGCATGCTTCAGACACCAATTTTAATTTTTTTTTCTTTTAAAATACATAGAATATTTTAAGTCTGAGGTTAGTGCCGCATCAAAAATTGCCTTACCTGGGGCACATTTTTCCTAGGTAACCATGTACTAACAGAGTAAACAGCAGGGTTAGCACAGCAAGTTTGTGCCTTTTTTTTTTTTTTTTTTAAGTCTTTGACACTTGTGACAAGGTTTATGACAGATCCAGTTTTTTAGTAGAGAGGATTTTTTGATTCAATATCAAGCAAGTCTATCACAGGTCAGCTCAAGCATGGATTTCTTTTAAAAAATGACCAAAACCGAACTGCTTATTCATAACAAGTGCCAACTCTATTTCAAGTATCTTTAATACTTACCTTTACATGGCCATGGCAGTGTTATGGAATGCTGGAAAAGTAGCATCCCTGGCCTGAAGACGTATAGCCCGCTTCCGGACTGCTGTCAGCCTCAATAATGAGAGTAGGAACAGAAAACCTCAGTGAGGTGGTATATCTTTGATGACCCCTCTCTTCCAACTTCGCATGTAAGTGAGTGATTTAAGTTGGACTTTATTACAGAAAGATCTCCAAGGATCTAGATATGATGGTGATTGAATGGCCCTTTCTCTTCCTGATCAAAGAGAGAAGTCAAAACTCCTTCTGCCTTTCAAGCAGTTGATTTTCCTCATCTATCCACTACATGAATAAAAACCTTTGAAACAGCTAGTCCAAAAGGAAGGACACCTCACCTGTCAACAGAGATATGGCAAGAATAGGTCTGCAGACTGTGCAGGCTTTTAAGTGTTCATGAGCTTTTTGTCAAGTATGAAAACATTATCCTCAGTTTCCAGATCAAACTGCCACACACAAAAATGCTTTCTACATGAGGGAAATCATACCTGCAGATTTTAAGAAAGAAGTCTCTCCTACCCTTTAAATTTGGGAACAAAAAAAAGAGCATGCAAAAATTGAGGGTTGACAGAATCACTGGTAACAGTGCTGTGCCAGCAGTTCAGGGAAGATCTGTGCGGATACAGTCTCTAAGAGATCTTAGGTCATATGGAGAAGTTACTGCTCATTTTCCACAGTAGATACTACTTGGTACAAGACAGAATTCATCCGACATCATTTTAGTTCTCTAAATGCTCATTGTCCAGTCTGAACTCATTGTACAGACTCCTGTTACACTCATTGTAGAAAGACAAGCAACTCCAAAGGGCTCTTTCGCATGTCTGTTAGCAGTGTCTGTAACAGACTCCATGTCCAACCTGTAGCTAGCTAAATCTTACACGTCCCAGTTGAATACAGACTGATAGTTAATGCTAAATGAAATGTTTCTAAACAAAAAATGCTAGCACTTTTGCATTGCAGAGCCACTGCTGCGTATTTATACCTGATAGTTACACTTGACAGGTTTCCCTGTTGTAGGGTTACTACTTCAGCCAGCATCCCCCACACTACGTGAAACTCAAAACAGTTGCACATCATAGGAAGACAGCAGCTTAAATATACAGTTTCGTCTAGCAACAAGAGTACTGGAAGATCAATAAAATTTCTTTCAGGCCAAGAAAGAGCAAGATCCCAACACAGGACAAGGAAATAGACTCTTCTGAATCTGATCTCAACTTGCCTTTCTCAAAGCTTGGACAATTCAGCAATATCAACATTGCAGCAAGAGTTGAGTCAATGAAACGTCAACATATACAAGCTAAGTTTGAGAAGAATTCCCAATTCCCGCTGATGTTAGCAAGAAACTTCTCTTACAAGGTTAACTTTTACTATTATAGAGTGATATTAAGACCTCATTATCTTGACTAGAAAGATTTGATACACCTTTAGCTTTGTAATCAACATAACGACGACAATTACATTTACTTCTTGCTTTTTAGGGAGCAGTGTGAAGTCATTAATTGCTCTTTACCACGAAGATGAACGCTGTTCTATGCCAAGATAGATCATAAGGCCAAGCAGAAGCAGTCTTATTTAACATAGCTGTAACTGATGAGAGTTGAAGTAAAAACAGGAAGAAACAACCTCCTGTTGGATTACTAAAATAGGTACAAAACACACACACTTGTAGAGGACAGAAAAAAAAAAAAAAAAAAAAAAAGAATGGAAGAGTCTTAGAGAAACAGTAGAAAGAGAAGCCAGTCCTGCTTTAAGTCAAAGACCGCATACTCTGGAGGACGTGCCTCAATTCTGTATTTGGCTACAAGCTTTCCTGTCAAAGTTTAGTCCATCTAGTTTCCCTTTACTTTTGTTCCAGCTTCCACTCCAGGAAAGATGACAGCACTGCCTTTGTGCTATCCACTCTCCAGGAGAGGGTAAAAAATATTAGCCTGATTTCACATGAACTTAGGATACTCATTGCAATCCAGCTACAACTACCCAGAACTCTGCATGAACTCATTTTCTTGCCAAAAAACCTCAACAGTAAAGATGCATCAGAAGGGGTCTAACTGCTATCTGCAGAGCCCAGAACACAAAGCCTGGACCACAATCACAATGTAAACAACAAATCCAAATAGGGGTCTTTTATGCACCAGAACTTATATAGAGGTTCCTTGAAACCCAGGTGCTTTGTGTGGATATTTCATTCAGCAACACTTAACTCAGCAGCAGCTAAGAACACGGTAAGTTTAACTCCAAAAATTAGACAAAACTTATCAGCAAGTGATAAAATTACTTTTTGTCCCACTTTGCTCCCATCACTCCTGTCTCTGCCAAGACTGAATCCCTTAGAAACATTTCCTATTAAATGTATCCACTCTAAAATAATTCTCTGAAGAAATAATTACTAAGGAAGAACTTCCATCTATATTTAATTAAAGCTGAAAAAATCTTACCGTAATCAAAGGTAATTTAGACCTTCCACCAAGAACTTAGCACATATTGCCAATGATAAATTTAAGAAAGTAGCCTGAGTTGGGTTCATCTTAACAAACAGAAGTGTGGGGAACTTTCTATTGTATTTCAAGAAAGAGTTTCAAGTGAGAAGCAGACTCAGCAATGTTTCATTCAGCCTGTTAAGCTAATGAAGGCCTGATCTACAGCTCATTAGGAGACAAGAATCATTCCAATAATCTTTGTAAGCTTTGTATCAGGCTCTTTGAGAAAGCAATAATTTATTTTTGTGCCATACTTTCAGACTAGCAAGGGGAAAACCATCTTGTCATCAGCATCAATAGTGAAGTTTATACTCTTCAATGAGGACTGGATTTCAAAGGATGTTTGTTCCTCACTCGAACTTCAGATAACTTTGTGGAAAAACAGGTGTTAGTGATACCTGACATAAGCATTGTAGTAAAGGCAGTAACTGACTAAAAATGCTGGTCTCTTCATAAGGCATAAAAGCTACGTGTCATAGTGAGGTTAGCCCCATGTAATGTGGGTGGAGAGTGTGATAACTGATGGAAGGAGGTGAATTTCATATTCATGTACAGTGCAACATGGATGCAGTCCAGCTCACAAGCCAATCATCCTAGGGGTTAGCACTGAGGACTTCAGGAGGAGGGGACCTTAAGGTACAAGAACTACAAAGCTCGAGGCATTTTGGCATCCTTTCAAATTGCATAATTTTTAGCAAAAATCTGAATTTTGAGAGCACTTATTTCTAGTCATGTGTGGGCATTCCACCACCACCCCCCCCCTTTTTTTATTAAGCACTAAATTTTTCTTTGGAAAGTTAGAATTTTTCACATACACTAAAAGAACAAAACACAGTTAGAAATGTCTTTGTCAAACATCCAGTCAGGATCCCTCCATCACTGTGCTGAGTTCCCCACAGCTCCAACAGTGAGGCAGACCTGGTTCAAAACCATTTACTGAGCAGCACTCCTAAAATATGCACAAATACCTTTTTGCACATTTCCCCACATAATAATTCCTTCTCCAGTAAGACAGCATCCAACATGTGATGCATTATCTAGGCTTACTGTTGTCAGCATACTTACTTGCTGTTTTAGGATTATTCAGCACCTCACAATGAGCTGCCCTTTCTTACTGTGAAGTGCTGCTGGATTTGTACTTCAGTGCTATTTGGTTTCCATTTAAAAAAGAAGAAAGTGGGGGGTTCATTCTGTTTTTAAACAGACAGGCTGTTTGTATCTTCAGAAAATGAATGCTTGAACACCTTCAGAAGAAAGATTGTTATTTTCTTTTTAAATAGCAAAATAGATTTTAGGTGGGGAGTTTGGGGTTTGGTTTTTTGTTTGGTTTGGTTTGGGTTTTTTGCCAGAGATCAGAAAGAGCATTCATTGCTACAGTGGTGAATTCAAACAGTTGCCTTGCAGCAGGGTGGACTGGGTGCAGAATGGGAGAGCCAGGACGTAAGGGACTGCTCGCAACTCTGCTGGCAACCTGGGTACACCCCTTAGCCCACACTGCACTGCTTTTCTTGATCTCATTGGCATGCAAGCCCTCTGGGACAGGTTGCCTGGTCTGTGGATTTTCATCATCTAAAGGAATTGTTCCAGTTGTCTAATCTGACTCTCCACAAGGAGGTTGACGCTATCCTTTGAATTATAATGCAAAGTATCCTTATTAATCTGTGGAAATCTCAGGGTTGGATCCCTCCTTTCCGTTGAAATTTCACTCATTCTGCGCATTCTTCCAGACCTTTTTGTTCCCCCTGTCCAAACATGCCCTTCCCTCTTCCTTCTGCAGATTGTTCCTCTGCAAGTGTCCCCTTAACAATCCCTTCCTCTCCTGCACACACCCGGGCTACACAACTCTTCAGTTCCAAAATTTATTTGGGTGGTTCTGTGTGGGCAGGAGTGGTGATATTTACAACCCAAAGGCCCGTGGCAAAGCACAGCCAGGCCATGAGTCTCTGGAGATTGTGCTCCCACTGTACAGACTGCTCTTGTTTTGCTGACAGCCGTGGCTTCCTTTTAAATGGCTACAGCATCTCACCTGCAGCAAGGTGAAGTCCCATCTTAGACAGAAAAAGTGCACGTAGCAGACAGCATCTGCAGGTCCCTTGTCACATTCAGTGGGTGATATTTATAGGCCAATTTTCTGAGCAGTTGTTTTGTTGGTAACATTTTGTGAAGTAGGTTGTACTTCCCATGTAAAAAAAACAAGCACAAATGCTGCTGTAGCACAGCATTACATGCTTTGGATATAGGATTTGCAAGACAGCTGAAATGGTAACCTCTGCTCCTCAGCTATTCCATCGATTCAAGCAGTGAATGCTGCACACCCTCAAACAGAATCCAAAACTAAGGCCAAATCTGCCAGAGCTGAGGCAGCTCCCCATCAACAGAGGTGGGATTTGTAGCAGTATAGGATGAACAATTTGAAGGTTTAGTTTCAACAAGCAAGGTTTTGATTTGGAAGCACTGGAACTCTATGAGACATAGCAGATTTTCAAACCAAACCCCCAAATCCTAGCTCTTCAGGGTAGGAATGGTCAGCACTTGTATTAAATTTGCATGGCTATCCAGAGGCACAGATACAGTCTTCTCTGTACATACAGTCTTCTCTGACCCAGATGGTGATGTCTTCCACAGCCACCTAACAGCAGAGCTCCCTGCAGCATGAAGTCTCAAGCCAAATAACCCAGCTCCTACTCCACAGATGCAATACACTGCTTCCTTAAACCACTCTCCTCCTTCCCAGCCACCTTGCACCATCTTTATGGGTGAATATCTGCTGGGCCACAGAATGCTCAATAGAGATACATGCCTCTAAGGGCTCCCAGTGAGCCTCTGACCCCGCTGACTCTAACAGTGGTGGCCCCCTGTACGAAGATGTATCCTGATGTGCGAGGCTATGGGGGCCAATACTGGTCCTGCAGAACCTTAGCGGTGGTCCTCTCCCAAGGGTACAATTCAGTCCCTGAATAGGACCAGACTGACCAAGCTGAGCACTTTTACAAATACTAAGTTGATATGAAGATACACACACAGCAAATAAGCACCCTGTTCTGTTCCTAAACACTGCTCTTCACCGAGAGTCACAACATACTTCAAGGCTGCGTCGTGGCCTTTTCCCATAGATAAGAGTCCTGAGGCACAAAGACAAATCAGCTTGTCTTCTGCCATCAGATATGCATAACTGTAACCCAGCTCCTCTAAGCACTACAATAAAGCTCCGTCCAGTTGCGACCATTAAGAAAGAACATTCTCAAAAAAAAAAAAAAAAACCACAACCCTGTGGTTTTGAGGTATGGGGCATTTCTTCTACCAGAGTGCAGCAGAAGCTTTACCATGAGTGGTCTTGACTTCCTCACAACTGACCTTCATTTCTTTATTTAGAATATTGCTGAATAATTAGTGGTTTGTTTTTCAATTTAACTGACTAAGGTTTTAATTATTTTGTATACTGTGTCCAGAATTGCCCACTTTTAGAAAATACTGCGTCACTTCAATTTTCCAGGAGGACTTATTAAAATAACAGAACAGAGCACTTCATTTCCCCCATCTTGGTCATGATGAACCATCCTAGTCTCTCTCTCAAGCTGGCACAATAAAGAAAATGAAAGCTGGCCAGACATTTGCCCAATACCACATTTCACTAGATACCTACAAGCTCTCCAATATATTTTCCTTCCCTATGTACAAGCCTCCACACAGCAGCTACATGATGAGTACATGACAGAGTGGTGGGCCAACCTGATAATCAGGAGTCCATGGCAAGGCCACACTTTTATTAAAAGCTATTGCTTTATGTCAAATTTCTGTGGCCTTTTTCCCCACAAAAAGATTAGCTGCTCTAGTTACAGCAGGTCAGCAGATCCCAGCTGTCCAAATAACAGCAGTTCTGTGCTGAAATGCATGAGGCTGAGGTCTGGCTATGTCATGCTCAGACCACGTCAACAGAGTTCCCTGCAGGATCAATACCCTGCTGAAAGGGCTCCCACTCAGGGTGCAGCTGAAAGGAGCAATATGGGAACAACTCAGCAGCATGAGCAAAGACCAAGCTCATAAGCAGCATCATGGAGCAGTCAGGGCACTCCAAGCTCCCCACTCCTGCTGACCTCTGGTGCAGCAGTGCCCTTGGGGGCCACAGTGCAACTCTAGACCAGCCTCTGAGTGCTGTTTTGCTCTCCAGAACGCAATGCAGGACTCATCCCTGCAAGCAGACCTGAGCAGGTAAACCTGTAGTGAACCACAGAGACTGCCAGCCTGGGCAATCTCTGCTCCAAAGCTATTTCACAGGACAGATGTACCAGTCAGTGTCTGCTTTCCACTGCCAGAAGTCCACTGTTTTGTAGGGTAACTACCCTCCGATTAAGACGAACTGGAAGATAAGACAATTTACCATGCGGACAGAACTAGTTTGTGTAGAAAGAACGAGTCGAGCGCTGTCACAGGCAGAGATCTGACCTCTCCTAGCTTCTTTCCCTGCAAAAGTAAAAATGCACGGTACTTCTGAGGCAAAGGCTCAAAGCAATCTCACTCACAGCACAGAGCATTTAGATTAAACACAATGACCAAATTATCTGCAGATAACCTGCATCACCCTGGAGTGCAGACTGGAGCTACATCTCCCCAGCACCACCAGCTCTGTTGTCCCTTTCCAAATCAGGACTCCCGCACAGAGCAGATTTCAGCGGTTAACACAACCAGACAATCTGAAGTCTACAGAATCTGGAGAAAAAAATCCCAGGTAGATGTTCAGCTCCGAGCACAATGGAGACCTGTTCTGAGGCTTCTGATCATTTCTCTCACATAAATAACACCTCCAAACGCAGTCATTCCTGGTCTCAGAATAACCAAATTCAAATTAATACAAAGCAGTTTCTGCTGCTTCCAAGGCAGAGACATTGCAAGCAAGTCAGAAAGGAAAGTTTTCTGCCAAGTTACTTGGTTCATTTACAAGGAAAACTTTTTTCCCTATTCATCTTTCCAGACTTGGTGGGCAATCTGGCACCTTCCAATCCAGCTGTCCAGCTTTCAGAGCCAAAGGGAGGCTCAGCTCTGAGACAGCAAAGGGATTTAATAACCAATTGCAAAATGCTTCTACCAAGTAAAAGCCTGCCCCTTAAATGGCTTGAAACACTTTTCATGTGCAGCTTCAATCCAGGAAATTAATCAAAACAACACAAACAAAAGGAGATTCAGCTTCTGAACAGTAATACAAATACATGCGGGCAATCCAAATAATTCTTGCTGCTTTAATACCCTGGAGACGCAACTGCATATATTACAGAAAGCTTAGATAAAAGTCCATGTTTCCAAGCAATGAAATTGCTGCCATAAACATTCCTGGATCCGTTTTTAGAATTACTCTAAATAACCCATCTCTGGCTTGTTTTGCTGTCAGGCCTCCAGTGTTTTTGTAAGCATCTTGACACTTCGTCTTACCTGTCCCCTTACCTGGGGCACCACTCAGGATTCCTCAGGCTCAAAAGCCAGGGCCACGTTCCCAGCACTCCTTGGTCACCCCTGCCCACATTAGCTCCCAGCTTGCTTCCCTTTACATCTTTCATGGCTTTACTTGCAACCATGAGCACCTTCTAAGTATAAATCACCCCTTGTCTATCATCTACCACATCATGACCTTGTTTTAAGTCCTGGACCATTCTTCAATGTAAATATCAATACAAGTCTATGCTGTGCTTCTGGCATTTCTGAAGGGTTCATTAGCATGGTGTCCAGGTATTAAGCAGTTAAAGAGCTGTTCTAAACTTCCTCATTTTTGTACTTTGAGCCTCATTAAAGCAAAACCCTTTCCTAAAACATTTTTTCTGTTTGACTGACTGCTCTTCAAATATTTGAAGAAAATTACTAACTGGTTGGGAAGTTTGTGTCAGAATAATTTGCAGGTGGAAACACTCTTAAAAAGAGTTTTCCACAGATCGTTTTCAGATCCTCTTCCTTCTTGCTTCTGCATCTAAAAGGGATTTTCTTCCAGGGAGAAAAAAAAAATAAAATCAAACCAATACCTGCCTAGTGAAGCTGAGAAGTGGCATCCAAGCCGGCTGATGGAAGTAGTGTCCCTATTTGTTCCTCTCAGCTATACAACCTCCCTTCTTTTAAGTATACTCATGGATTTCTGTGAAGGCGGCCCTGCCTGCCTCCATCTCTGGCAGCTCAGTTGGAAAGCTCTTATTGTCCCCACTTTCTATCTGTAGACAGATTGGGAACGAGGCCTGAAGCTTTAAGTAAGCAGCAAGAGAGCTATATTTCATTTCAGTTCTCCCCCAAATTTTTTAGCCCTTTGGAAAAAAACCTTTTCACATACTGTTAATTATTTTAATATTAATAAAAGAAATGCCAGCCAGCTCTACTGGCAACTGACCCCAAGCAGTCCCTATACTGGCTGTGTTTAGGATATAGTCAATACTGTATCCACACACAAACCAATTGTCAGGGCTTCTGCTCGGTAACCACCTTTTCATTAACTTATAGGGAGCTTTTAGGGTCAGAGGCATTAGCAGCTACATCAGAATACTAAAGTGTTATGGTGCTGTTTTCTATCATCTCCCACATAAGAAAACATCCTCTTCTCAGTAAAATACTTTCCTGTTCTACACTTTTGACCAATGTGATTTTCTAAATTAAAGCATTGACACTATATATTCATTAGACAGTGTATTTAAATATGAAAAAGCTGAGCAGGTAAAACTACCAGGTAGCAATTCAGCCAGTAGAAGCATTATTATTAACCACATTATTCTTTCAAGGAATGAACCCCTCAGCCCTGCAAAGAATTTAAGCAGACTTAAGTAACCCCCTTCAATCAATGAGATCTCACAAATGTTTACGTCTTTTCCTGACTCAACTTTTACTCTAGGTATCCCAAAAGAATTTTAAAACTCCGTTTACCCAGACCTGTAAATCCTCCTTTATCCAAGTAGCCCTTCTTGCATCCCTATTCTCTAAAGCTACAATTACTTGCTGAGCGAAGATTAGCAGAATTTAACTGGCTCAGTAAAAGAATCAGTTTTCCACCACTGATGCATAGCAGCAGTTTAACAGTGAGGATCAACAAGAGAAGAAGCTGGCATCCAAAAAAAAAAAAAAAAAAAAGAAGATGAAGAAAGAATGAAAAGTGTGGCATATAAATTCAGCTGGAAAAGGGAAAACAAACAAATATTGGAAACAAGTTGGGTCAAAGAGGCTGACTTCAAGTGATCTCACACAGATTACACATAGGAGAAAAGGCAAGACTACTGTCAGTAAATAGCTACTTTAGCTTTCAATTAACTGCCTATTCATTGCTCATTTTCTCTGCAGCTGCAAGCCCAAAAGCCAGACTCTGCATCTGCAGTGTAATTCCTGCACCAGTAAGGGACGTTACTCTGCATTTACACCCTGCAGTTTATTCCCAGCTTCAGCTGAGCAGCACCCAAGGAAACAGAAACGCAGCCTCTTCTCACTGTGTTTCACCCAGACTGTGACTGTAACATGGAGAAAGTGTGAACTCCTGAGCTGACTTGATAACAAGCTTAACCGCAGCAGCAGTACTGGCTAAAGGGTTTAGATGTAGTGATATGTGTATTCACACACATTCATATTCAAATAGAGGCCACCAGATACGTTCCCCATTCCCTGATCCCCATCTCAAGCCCTCTTCTTCAGACGCCCTTATTTGCAGTGAGCAATTCCTCAGCTGCTCTCCTAGACCTGCAATGTATTCGCCAGCCTAATTTAAAGTCGGGTGCCAAGGTGCATCTGCATTATCGCCAGTCTGTTTGTAGGAGTCCCAGAAGGCAGTGTGCACAAAAGCTGGAACAGCTGAAAAATCCTACAAAACTCTTCCCAGTCGGGCAGCCTGTCAGCAGAAAGGAATTACAGTAAGGGAAGCTGCAGCAAAGCTATCAACACAAGAGACCTGAGATCAGCTAAGTGGTTCTGACAGGCTCTCCTTGGCCTTAAGCACTGAGGAAAATCCATAAACCACACTTTCCTTACAGGAATGTGTCCAGATGCAAAGGGAATGACTAAAAAGGAGAAAGGGATGTAGGCATCCTTCGGACAGCATCACACTGGAGCAGATAGGCAAAGTGTCCAAGTGAGAAGCCTTGATCAAAACTCCTCTTTCTAACAGTGCCCAAGCTATACACTTGAACCCCACTGCCTCTCTCACCTCCTTCATCATTCCTAAGCAATAGGTCTGTGCTATCACACTCTGGTCTCCAGATGCTTTCCAAAGTGAGCAAGGCTTTTGCAAACTGCCCTGTGAGTTTGCAGGTGAATGTGTCTACAAGTCTCCCCTCCTGCTGCACTGCTTGAACCTACTGGCTGACTTGGACCAAGTTTTACAGCTGCAGTAGCACAGAAAAATCTCTAAAAATGCGAGGCAGGTGGGCAGAAAAGAGACATCCAAGAAACATCCCCCTGGGAGTGCTCTTTCTGCAGGAAAGGCCAAGCTTACCTCTTATTGAACACCTGTGAATCCTGGAGAATTAGAAAGAGAAAGAAAACCCTCATGAAGTCCTGGCCTAGGGGAAAAGTTTCAATCAGAGCTGGCAATGAACCGCAAGACAAAGCCATTGGAAACCAAGCTCCATTACTTCTACTGCACACAGAACTACTTGTTTAAAGTATCTCTTACCTGAAGATCTCAGCAATTTAATTAAGTAAATGGCCCTCAGAGTCAGGTAAGTATCATGATGCTTATGTTACAGATGGCTTGCACTGAAGCACTGAGCAGTTAATTGAGTTAACCATGACCACGCAGGAGGAGCGGCACAGGAAACCCACAGGTCCTGCCTTTCTGGTCTTTTTCTCCAATAAAGGCACTCAATTTGATTCACATTTGCAGGTCTTTACAGCAGTCCCACAGCACAAAACCCAGATAGCCCCATCTGCACAGGAGGCCAGTTGGCACACTGTGATGAAACTGGCAAGTCCTGACTTGTCCTGAACCTCTTCCCACTTTGTCTCAATCTGGAGGCTGCCATGTCTCACAGCAGGTTTGCTCAGCTGTACCTCTGCTCTGGCTTTGCATGAAGGACCACAGCCATGTCTAGGCTAGGCTTTATAGCTGGGTGCAAGAGCAGTCATAAACATTAGGCATTCAGCAGCTCACACACCCCTGACTGCAAAGCCCGTGTCTGGAAGGCTAGCTTCAGCCATCCCGGTGCACAGGCTCTGGAAAGCAACCGTCAGCTCCAGCCTTTCTGACTTGCTGTGCATATGGGCAGCAAATCTGCCCTTGGATCCAGTCCCGAAACTCAGAGCAGATGGATTTCCTCCTGCAGATGTCCAGGACAGTGGTAACAAAAGCCTGTCCATCTGTCAATCAGCTGCCCCTGATAATTAGGACTTCATTTTCATTTTAAATAATTCCACCACATCAGGTCTACTTATTGCCAAATTGTGGTTTTCTTTTCAGTTTCCGGCCCCATGATTTTTCTTGAGCTCCAAAGCTGAGTTTTACTTGAAGTCAGAGCATTGCTTCCCAGCTGGCTAGAGGTAGGTGGATAGCACCTTTGAGACCGAAAATGAAAAATACAAGAGAATGAAAAAAATAAAACAGATCCTCCCATTCCTAACTTTACATCTCCCATTGCCATAAAAGATGTTAAATGTTAGCCACAATCTGCCTCTCCTAGCAGCTGGAAAGCTGGATTGTGCATAACTAAAACAAGACATCAGATATGTCTTCCATGGAATAATTTCAGGCCCCGTGGGAAATGAGAACTATAGGAGAACACCTCCAGCTGTGAAATCTATTGTTCATTAGCACTGCTAGTAACATCATTATGGTTAAATAATAGTTTTGGCAGAGAAAACAGCATGGTATGCAAACAGCTAGGGGATGAAATCAAAGAAAGGAAGGGGTCCGTGTGTCGAGTAAATATGGGAGCGTGACAAATTATAAAGATGAAACAGATCAGAAAACAAGTGGAGAAATGCATTTCGATTCTATTGGACTGCAGAAATTTGTCACTAAAAATCAAGTCATCTATAGCTGGACTAGGCAAACTATGGGATGACTGACAATAGAGAACAGGCTTTTGTTGAGCTATTTAAATATTTGTGCTCTGTGAGGCTATAGAGCTTCTGCAGCCCACCAGAGAAATTAACTCCCGGGTTCCAACCCTGCACACAGATCTGGAGCTAGGGACATGTCCATTCATCCAAACGCAAAGCACAGCACATCAACTTCGTTACCTGGTCCCACAATAGTATGTGGGACTCTTCTGATGGGAAGAGCCTATTGCTAATGCTGTAGCAGGGCAACTGCAGCACGCCAGTGTTAAAAACAAACAAACAAAAAATAAAAAAACAAACCAAAACCAAAAAAAGCCAAACAAACAAATAAAAGCCCCACACATTGAGCCCATTCTCAGAATTGTATGGTATTTTTTTATTAAAGTATTAATAAAAATTAATTACAAGCAATAAAACCCCAGTTGGATAAACCCTAGTTAACACACCCGTGGAGCTTTAACACTACTGAAGTAAAATTTTTTCAGCCTAATGCACCAGTTCAATTAAGCATAAGGGATGATGGTTTCTCTGCAGCTAATCCTCACCTAACTCAGTCATTCAGAAAGGGAAGATTGTTCTTTAACTTACCAAAGATAGAATTTTACAGCATCTTTGAGAAAAGGAAGAAGGCAGATGCAGTGCCACTTCCAAGCAATGTCAATAACAAGTGGATGCAAAGGAGAACAACTTATTGTGTTGAAGCAAATACACAATCACATTGAGTAGCTGCTGTTTAAGACTCAGAGACATTTCCTGGATTATCAAATGTGTTCTTAAAGACATCCTGTTCAAGAGGAGAAAAGGGGTGAATAAAAAACTCCCTAGACTGGAATTGACTCTGAGCATAGAACATTTCACTTAGGGTTGTTAAGAGGGGTCTTTTGAGTTTTATTAAACCATACTTGTGCTTCAAACAATGGTAAGTTGCTAAGCGCTCCAAGAAACTTATCTTCTGCATCAGGATGTCTGAAGGCAACCTCATCTTCTGGACACGTGTAACATGGGCAAGTCCAGAAACTATGCTGTGTTTATGATCTGCTTTGTGTAAAAAGAGCCCAAATTCTCGATAAAGGCTGGGGTCTGGCTGGCTGGGGAGCAGCTCACTGAGAGGCCCAGGGGTCCCAGCAGACAGCGAGCAGAGCACAAACCAGCCACGCGCCCTGGCAGCAAAAGTGGCTGGCAGCCTCTCAGGGTGCAGGAACATGAGTCCAGGCAGCAATCAAGGGAACTGATTATTCCCTCTGCTCAACGCTTGTTAGATACCATGTAGAGTTTTGGCACCTTCAGTGCAGGGAAGCCTTGAATAAAGTGGAGTGAGCTCAGGGCAGAGCTGTTTGGACAGTGGGGCTGAGGACCTACTCAGCCCAGAGAGGAGATGGCTCTGGGGGGCTCAAGAGTCATCCCCAGAACCAACAAGGAGCTCTCTAAGAAGAGGCAGTGGGGCATGGTGGGAGGATGAGAGAACAGGCATAAGTCGAAACATGAGAGGTTCAGCCTGCACAAAAGGGAAAACATTTCCCCCTGTGTGGGTAGTCAGGCGGTGGGACAGGTTGCCCAGAGAAGTCACACAGTCTCCATCTCAGGAGGTTTCCAAGATCCAACTGGGAATAGATTTTATCCACCTGACAGGACCTCAAACTGTCCCTGCTTTGAGCAGATTAGACTAGAGATTTCCCGTGGTGCCTCCCACTCTGAATTATGCTTTTTGGGGGCACTCTGCTGTGAAGCAGGCAGTCGAAGTTCAAATGTATGAGTGTAAAACTGAAACCTCAGGGGCCTCTCTTCGGCTGTATATGTAGGCTGGTGGCTTAACTCATGGACTTCTGGCTATTCTTTGGACTCAGAGTTTTATTTGCCTGAATGGTAGGCACACATGCATTTGTATCCACATAGCAGAAGGGGAAGCTGTTTCATGCATGGGTTTTTTCAGTTTTAGCACATGTAGCACTATTGTGTGTTTTGCTTACTACAGTGTAGGAGTGAGCCTGCAGCACCAAAGTCCATGCTTGCATCTGCTTGTAACAAGGACCAGCCCCTGCATTAGCATGCCTTGTCATTGTTCCACCTGATCCACAGGTGCTCAAGTCATTCCTCGGGATTTGTTCTTCCATGAATTCCAGAGTGCTGCATATTATGAAATAACTGAACTTGGTTCTGGACCAATTTTGTGATTACATGAGCACTTACCACTCAATTCTAAATGGCACAAAATGCAAAACTCCAAGTATGTCTGCCAAAAATACAGGTAACTTTGAAGTAGAATTGATCATCTGGACTGTCAACACCTATGTACTATTAGCTATACAGACAGATCACAACCATAGCTTGTGTTTCATTTCAAAAAAACACAAACAGCATCAGAAGTGGCCAATCAGTGCAAAGGAAAAAAAAAAACTAATCTAGTTGGAGACAGCACTCCTCTTTCTCTGGGGTGAAGCAAGGGAAAACCCAGCTATTCTTTCCCTAAGATGTTCTGAGTCATCTGCTGATCATTAAAAAGAGTAGTAAACAATTGCAAGTCAAACCTTTTCTTTCTTATTCAACTGCTCATAGGTTACTTCCCTGTCACAACCTGTGCTTCCCCTTTCCAGCATCACCCCAGCAGCCTACTGCAAGTCCAGCTGCCAGTCACATTGATGACCTAACACCAAAGGATGGAAAACACGCAAACCACATCTTATCGCTTGCCTTTTACTCCTCCTCCACTGCAAGTCTCTGCTTTCTTAACTTCTGCCTCTCAGTCCTTCACTGAATGTGGGGAAAAAAATTAAGCCACCAGGAACTTCGTGCAATTCATGTTGATCACGGACAACTGACTCCCCACAAAGAGCTCAGCTGCTCCATAGCTGGGAGGCCCATATTCCTTCCTGTTTATTTCATTTGATAGACCCAAGACTCCCCGGAGTTTTACTAACATATTTATGCACTGGATGGGCTATCCCAACAGCCACCAATAGATCTTATTATCTTTCCTCCACAAGTCTTAATAGCACTGAGTGATTGATGCACTAAAACTTGGTATAAACATGGAGATAAACAACTGCCATTCCTTTCCTTCCTTGTCTTTACAGCACCAGCATTTTAGAAGTGACAACCCATTGTTTCACTTTTAGCACAGCTGTTCTAAAGCTGCCTGAATAACAACAGAGGCTATGCAGAAACATTAATCTCTACTTCTTTGGGAAAATAATGGCTTTACAGAGCTCATCCCCCACCACAGCCCTCCTTCTTTTTAAAGGAAAGTGCATGAATAGCATTCTTAAAATTGGGGATGATAGATGCCTAACAGCAGCATCTAAAGCAGTGGTACCCAACTGCTGGCTCCTGGGGATTGGTATACCAGACTGAGTTCACATGAAGCTGTCATACCTTCCTTGGGAGGAAGGAAAAGATTCAGCCAGTCCAGAGTAATTGTGTGCTCTGTATTTTTACCTACTGATCAGCAAGGCATACAGACCACTGACTCAGAGACTCCAGAAGAAACATAACCAGCCATGGAAAGCTGCTGCCTCAAAGAACTGGCACCACAAATACACTAGTGGAGCAACTTGCTCAAGGTTGCCCAGCAGGGTCAGCAAGCTACAAACCAACCAGGTGCCCTAATTCCATTCTTTTTTCGAGCCAAGAGAGATTGGTTCTCCCAGAATACAAGCATCTGAAATACATGATCTTGGTCTTGGACTGCTAGAATAAAAATTACCTGGCAGAGAAAAACCTGAAGGATGTAATGAGAGCTACTATTTCAAATCTGAACGCTTGTGTAGATTTTCCCCTGCTACTGAGGTTCTCTACAATAGTTTCTTTGACTCTGTCCAGCCCTGTCCATGGGCAGGACTGAACATCCTCCCCCCCCCCCCAACACTGCAACCCATAGCTCATGCTTAGGAAAAGCTGCAAGTGTACACATAGTCCTTCAGTGTCCTTTCTCAGCTGAATTTCTTTGGTCCACGACATGTGACAAAAGACATCCATATATTAAAGTGAATTCAAAGCGTAACCAAATACACAGCGAGCAGTAAAGAGTAGTTTATGAGAAAGGACCAAAAAAGATAAATATATTCTGCCAGAACCAGATGCTGCACTGCTCTCCATAGGATTCAAAAGCCTGAAGCACAGTAAGGAACTCCAGTGTGCTGACTACAGGATAAGCCTGGGTTAAAATATATCCCAGCTTGAGAAATTAATTTGTTTGATCCCAAACAGGAATGCTGTTGGGACAGAAGATGGAACCAAAGCATCCTGAGTTCCAGCCCTGGGAGACATCAATTATTAATCAATCATCTGACTCAAATGACAAACAAAACCATGAAAATTAAGTATAGTATCAATATCACTTTTCCTTCTGATAGTCCCCTTTGTTATTAGTAATGACAGTTGGGCAGAAAACCTATGGCTTTCTTCCCCAGGAAAACACATCACAGAGAAAAATAATCCTTCTCTGAAAATGTTTATTGAAATTTCTTGATTGAATTTTGATTTATTTGATTTCTAGACTGAGTTTTCCTTTGACCTTCTTTGAAAAAAGAATGGTTTTTTACATTTCATTTCAAAATGCATTTAGAGTATAGATGGAGAACACAAAGAGGAATAGGGACTACTTTTGCACTTTCTATTTCTTAAATATTGACAGTAGAAAAACTGGAAAAGTGTAGGGGTAAAAAGAAAGAATAACAAGGTTAGGATAATACTGGTTTTTGATTGAAACCAGAAACATTTGTAGCCAAAATAAAGGAAATGACATGTTTAACTGTTTTCTTCACTTCATATGACTAAACATACAATGCTGTCAAAACAAACACGATTTTGCAGTAAATGTTATTTTCACTTCCAAAAAGTGAGTTTGAAATATTTAATATTGAGAAAAATATATGTCATGGTTTGAGGCTGGGCCGGCCACTAACAAATGACAGACACTCTCTATTAACCCCGCTCCCCTCCCAAAAGGGAAAAGGAGATAGAACAAGGAAGGGAGAGAGAACAAGGAAAAGAGAGAGACTTTACGGTTTGGAAGAGAAAACTAAAACAGCTTTAATGAAACAGTAACAATAAAAGAAAAGATAATAATAAGAATAAGGAAATAATGAAATATATACAATATGTACAAATACATACAAAACCAATACCGAACCCAACTCCCCCCACCCTGATGACGATACATCACCACCACACTGCAGGGCTGGCACTGGGGCAGTCCCAGGCTGGACATGGCAGCAGACAGGGACGGGATGCAGGAGCTGGACTCAGGCACTGGATTCAGGGATGCACAGATCGGGATCGACGACAGAAGAACAGACAGAGTCCTCCTCAGACATCGGCCATCGAAGAAGAGAGAGAGACACTCGTGATCTCTCAGCTTTATACTGAATATGACGTCTATGGGATGGAATACTCTGCTGGTCAGGTTTGGGTCACCTGTCCTGTTCGCTCCTCCCTGCAGGTGCGACCTTTTTCGTGCTTGTGACCCTTTTCACTCCCGGCACCCCAATACGGGGTACAAGATTTAGCAGTGACCTTGGTCGCTGTAAGAACAAGTACAAGCAAGGGCCTCTCTGCGCACCATTCCTTGGTACGAACTATAAACATCAGGCCTGATCACTGCTGGGAGCAGTCACTGTCTGGAAAAACGTGCTGCTGTTTCAGAAAATGCTGTTAGTTAGAGGAGACTTGACTGAAAAGTTAAAGCACTAAAACAGAATTAGTTCTGATTTAGCCCAAACCAGGACAATATATTTCATCATTTTTAAAATACCTAGAAGTAATTAAAATAGCAATTCATCAGTTCAACATGGATTAAACAAAAGCAGATGTCCATTATGGCACACGTAGCCACATTAGTTTATCACACTGGAGAATTAAACATGAAGCCAGTAGGAATTTATTGGCTAAATACCCTCACCACAAATTTGCCCCCTCCTTTACCTTGGTGATAAGTTAAATATACTGCGATAAGAAGATTAGGGAGTGCACTGAAGTACACAGGAGGGCTAAACATGAAAGTAGATTTGCTTCACCTGACTGGCAATTTGGCCAAAGTCAGATGTGCATCAGGACAGCAGGGTATGGTGTTGCATCATGGTGAAATTCGTCTCTGCTTTTCCTCTACCACTTTAGGGCCACAAAACAAGTAGGTATTTGCTGTAAATTAGAGCAATCACCAGAAAAATATCCCAGGATCAGGAGGGAGCATCAGCTCCCCTCCCACCACAGCTGAGACAGGTGACTGCTGGTAAGAAGCCAGCACAAGACAAGGTTGCCCAGCCTACACTCAGCATTGTCTGTAATAAAATAAAACCAGGCATTATAGTAACCCCAAAGAAACTTGTTTTAAAAACAGCACATAAATGATTCTCATCCTGAAGTGTTTATTTCTATTTACTTTTCAGTTTTGCTCAGTTCCAGCCACAGACTCTAGAGCAGCAGAGAGAAAGCACTTAAACTGTCAACTGTGATGTGCCATGCCACGCTTACACCTACGAGAGCCATGGGGGTAGAGCCATGGGGGTGCACAGCTTGCTGACAGCCTCAGCAGGGCACCTGAGCTGCCGGGTTTAAGGCCCTGGTGGCTTAGGAGTCATTTCAGAAAGACCCAATGGGTTTACTTTGGCATTTGAAATAAAAGAGTTTGCTAGGTGCATCCTCTCCCAGAGTAATCATCCAGAGTATTAGCAGAAAGTTAAACACTTCCCTATTCCAGCCCAACACAGGTTTTTAATCAATTAGTGGAAAATGAGATGCCTCCATCCATGTTATAAGAGCACACACACCCTCCCCTGCCTATATATAAAGCCCTTTCATTTTATGATCGGTACAATAGTTCTGCAATAGAGCAGGCTATAATATTTTATTAGTGTTAAACTTGTCCACCTGGGAATCTATACAAATCACTGCAATTTTGTCTCACTAATGTTTGTTATTAATCTTCTTTTCTCCATAAAATTGGAGCAGAATATTGCAGAAGTCCCTCTCGCTGAATTTATTCTCTTCCCCCCCACCACCCCCTTCTCTCTCCCCCTCTTGTCTGGGCTTCCATCCAAAGTCACAATGAGTTGAGAATAGGATGTTCAGAAAGTATTTTATAATTCTTTAATCACCACACTTTGACACACTTTAGTCATCTGGGCCGGGGCATTTTGATATAAGCAGATCCCACACTGAGACAGAATCAGGTCAGCAAGGCAATTAATCATCTCTGCATTTACACTCTCAGCAAACCAATACAAAAACAAAAGAATGGCTAGAGAAGAGGGGAGGAGGGCGACCATAACCTCGCTCTGATGGGCAAATAATTGGCTTGGCTTTGCTTCTGCAGTCACAGCAGAAAGGTGCACCGCTCACATTTATTAATATACTTGCACAGCCAGCCTCTGGGAACACACAGCGGTACGTGGGTGGCTCAGAGCGTCCACTAGCATTTCAGCAGCAGGCTGCTGCAATTTTCTGCACTTGGCTCCTCTCCTTGCATTGATAGGGCCTTTGTATTCTAAAAGAGGGAGTTTGATACCTCAGCTTTTAAATACTGTGTAGTGCCTAGGGCTTGATAACTACCGTTTTGTGCTAGTGTATCAACAAACTCGATGGGAGGAGTTAACAGCACAGACAAGTCTATGCTGGTTTTCCACAGAATGGCGGTATTTCCCAGTGTATACTACCCCACACGTGCTCCCCTACTTTCACCTACATGGCAAATAATTTCATCAGTGGTTTTGGTTTTAAAATTCTTATTAATAACTATCCTGTTGATCTATTTTCCTATGAGCTCAAAGAAGTATGTATGAGCAGCTTCCACAATAGCATGACCAGGCTGCCCAAAATATCTTGCAAATAGTCTTCAAATTAAATCCCACCAAAACAAGTAATATTTCCTCCCTTTCCACTCTAGTACTTCTGGGAAAGAGATCTTGTTGCATCCAGGAGTAAACTGAGGCACAGAAAGGGTATGCACACGGAAACTTGGGAATCCATCAACATCATTGATCCATCTCCTGCTTGGCCACTTTCCTGAGCAACACTTGCAGAAGCAGAATAAACTCACCAGCACAAAGCTTATGGTGAGATAGAGATCTACCCAGTACAAGGTAGATCTAAATAGGGCGTGAGCAAGTTCAGGGGTGACTATTTCCCTCAATTCATGTGTACTTGAGAATGCTCAGTGCTTCTGGAATATATAACCTAGACTAGACATTGAAATGAAAGGATCATCAGGCATGAAGTTTGGGTCAGTTGTCGTGATGCCTCTTCCACATGGTGACAGGTTTCCTCAGCCAAACACTTGCAGAAAAGCACTTTCCCCAGACATGATCCTTCTCCCATCCGCACAAAACACATTCACACGCTGACTTACAGGGATCCAGAAACTACACTTGAGAAATCTCCAGAGGCCAAATACTAATGAGGTAGCTTCTGATTTCAGGATACCTGCTCTAACATCCAGTGGCCAGGATATTTGTGCATAACATCACACACATACAGAGCTGTGCAAACTCAGACATCCGAAGACTTGAAGAAAACTCAGAAATCACTTTTCACCACTGCATATGGCCATTCAGAAAGTTAACTGAACACCACCAAAGTTTTTCATTGCATTTCTCTCTTCCAGCCCCATGGATCAAAGAGCCAAGAAACAAGCTCTCCCCAGTGCCATCACTGCCCTGGTACTGCTGGTAGTAAGTTCAGTCAGCTAAGAATTACTTGTACAGAGCCAAGATCAATAAAGCTATAGCGTGGCAGAGGCAGCTCAAGCAGGCTCACAGGGGGCATAACTAGGAGCGATGGGCTGAAATTAAGCAGAAGGAAAATTTTGGCTGAATAGCAAGAGAAATTTGCTTTGCTAATGGGTCAATCAATTAGACCGAGCACACACCTCTCAAGGGAAGCACGTGGGGAAACCTGTCACTAGGATTGCTTAAAACTGGAGTGAAGGAGCTCTGGAGGTTGTCACTGCATAAGCAATTCTGCAGTTTGCATTTCAGGAGCACTGCAATTCTCCCTAGCCCATGGGATCAAAGACGAAGCTGTCCAGCTTACACTACTCGCAGATGTCTTAACTCTTTCGTATCTGTAACAAGTCCACATTCCCAAAGGTAATACAGCTCTATACTCCCTCCTCTCATTTTTAATCCTCCCATACTCTAAGAATGGCATTCATCTAGCTAACAGTCCTTGAATTTTAGCCTGTTAATTATCTGTAATCTAGCTATCTTATCATCTATCACTGATAGAGCAAGATACTGAAATAGGAATTTATGATAGAAAGTACTTAGGTCTCTTCAATAGCCACCCAGAGAGTCTGAAATAGTAATTGTCCAATTTTTTAAAAGCAAAACTTGTACTGATTGAGTTACCTGTGAGAGCTTAGCTTCTTAAAATGCTAATCCACTTAGCTGCAATCATGTGGTCATGCCATAAAAGACCTTTGCTTGTTTATCAGTTAAAATAGAGACTACAAAAGGATAGGACTTCTGTTCTAAATAGAAGGCAGTGCAAATACAACAGAGTGAAAATTAAAAGATTGTGTTGCCAGAACAGCAAATGGATAAACAAGATCTAAATATAATTATGCTGGGCATTAGGGAAAGATTTTTCAATGGACAGATCAGAAAGATTCTAAGTGTTCTACAACAAATATTGTAGGGTAAACCATTTAAAACCAGCAGTAACACAGATCTTGGTCCATCAGTGCAGGAGCTATGTGTTTCCCACAGCAGCAGCGATCAGATCTTGTTGACTTAAGAGACCATTACCTGCTGTGTTCTTGAAGTATCATTGCTTATCAATAGTGGGATTTGAACCTTGGCCTGCCAGCACAGTGCTCCCAGCAAGAAATTACTTGTTATTGAAGGAGGAGCACAGGGAAGACAAAAGCCGCTGTGATGTACAGCTACAGGAACAGCACAAAAATGCAACGGGTGAGAGTACCAGAGAAAAAGGGAGAAGCCCCTAGTGTAGCAGAATAAGTGAGAGTTAGGAGATAATTTCACACTAGATGTCTCAAGAGGCTCTACACATGCCAACTCCCTGAAACATGCTAGGGAGGCCACTAATCTGATCAGGAGGAGTTGCACTGATTAAACTCTGCTTTATCCTGAAATTACTTTGGATCATGACTACTCTCCAACCCTGAGATGTGCCTTGCAGTCAGTCTTCTGCTAACAATGTTAAATCCTCTGCTTTTTCTTCAAGCTATAGAGATTTGTTTGTCCTAAAAAGATCAAGAAGGTCAAATATCCCAGTCTTCACCCAAATTTCTCAGACACGCTAGTCTCGATTGACTCAAGGCGATAGACTTGCCTATCTCCTCTGCTGCAAATTGTTTCTCGGCTGTTGCCCTTGTCCTATTGATGTGACAGAACCTGCCATGGCCAAGGTACCATTTTGACATTTGAATCTTTGTCTGCTTGCCCCCTTTTAAATGGTTCACTGCATTTCTTGAAGGTACTTTTTGAAACAAGGCACAATCCCCCAAGCACAGACTCCAGGCTGCTATAAGTTAAAAAACAAGCAGGTTGTCTAGGCACATTTTCACTTTAAACTATAGCTAGAAATCAAAAAAGCAAGTGAAAAACACACAAGGTTTTGCATATTCAGATCAGTGAAGAAACCAATACCTCTGTTCCCCCGATAGATGGTGCTGATAATTTCTGTCTTGGATATTCATAAATAAAAAGGTGGGTTTCTTTTGTGTCAATGCTGCAGTGAGAGCTATGAAATGGGGCAGAGAAAGCAAAGAACAGAGTCCCAGCAGGAGCCTTGGGGATTCCCGTAATAAAGATGTGAAATGAGAACTCTGGCTCACCCCAGCTGTGTTGCTGGTGCTTTCTAATTTCTTTTCATTAAGTTCCTGAAACCTTTCCTGAGTCTTTGCAGCACCCTTTTCCTTATGTGAGTAAAGAGAAAATTGTTAAACTGGTAAAGGCTTTTGGGGAAAAATGTACTGGCTTATTAAGGGAAAACAGCAGGAAAAACAGCTTCCATCTTCTGTCACTCCTCTTGAATGAATGCAACACCCAAGCTGTAGAAACAACAGTTGCTTAGCATTACTGGTTTTGAACCAGTAGAACAGTATGGTTTCACTGAGGACCTGTTGGAGTTAAAAATATATTCCAGATTTCCCATTTGTTTTTTTTTTCCCCTTCAACTTCATAAACAAAGATCTGGTTAAATATACCTCAAAGTGTTTGAAATCTACATCAGGGCTTGAGAACTGGATAATTAAGAAAGAAATTCACTTCCCTAATTTGGGCAAAAAGCAAGACAACAGAATGTGTGAGTAGAAGAAAACTACTTTATTGAGGATAATTGCAATGTTAACAATTTCAGTTGTTTCAAGAGCTCTTAGGAAAATTATTACCTTGGCTGTATCCAATTTTTTTTTTTTTTAGCACACCAGAGCTGTTGTATTTGTCCTACAACATCTCATCCTAGGCTCAGGCCATTATCCTACATCCACAGCATAATTTGTCTCAACTTACATTCTGAAGTGGCTGTCTTAAAACTTTAATATTCCTGCTGTGTTTTCTCAACTACAGCCACAAGGGCTATTCAGTTGTTACAGACCCCGAGCAGTGCCAAAGCAGACATTAAGAACGAATGACAGGGTCAAGTCATTTTTAAGCACTATATAGTCTACTTGGTTACACTGGTTTATGCATTAGGACTAGAAAGTAATGGGAAACCCAGGCAGTGAGACACAGATGGGGTTTTAACAGCAGATGTGTCATGGTCTGACATGTTATGTTTTCTTCCAGGAAAGCCAGAGCAGGAATTGGGCAGAAAACATCCCTGTGAAGCACACAGCAAATGGAAACTGTATTCAGTCATTCATACTCTCTGCAGCTGAAGCAGCACTCACGGACAATACCAGAGGGATCTGGCCAAAGACCCTCTTTGCAGAAAATGGTCAGCACAGGAGCAAAACATGGGACAAAAACCATCCTTTGCCTGGCACTTCAAGACAGCACCCTTTCCTGAAATACACAGACAATGCATCTTCCCTACCCCTATGAATGCACTGAGCACTTTGTAGCTGGTCCCAGTGTTCCCTGTACTGTGCAGTATGGACAAGAGGGGGGAACCACAGAGGAAGACCAGTAGACCCAAAGAGTCAGGACACACACTTTGGTACACGCAGTATTCCTCACACCACAGGAATTTGCATTTGAACAACTCAACCAGCTCTCGTTCAGCAAGCAAGGCAGCAACTTCGTTAAATACTCCACAAGATCCAAGTCTGAAGAGAAATACCCTCCTGGAAGTGCTGTGCACAAGTACCTCCTCTCACTAGTCTCCTCCTACTCCCACAAGCAACACTCAGGCTGTGAAACTTAACCAGCCACATCAACCCACAGACATCATCCCATGGCAGCCTCGGCAACCCATCCCTTGCTGATGTCCAGCTTTCCCTATTGCTCCCAAAACAAAATCCTCATCCCTTCTGTGCACCAGGAAGGGACAGGACCAAATCAAGACAGTAGGAGCAATTGCTTAGATGAGATTCATGGAACTAATCGCTGCGGAAATGATCAGTGAACACTTCCATAAGTTAAAATTAACACTTCTTGCTGAGCTCTGTTCAAGCTGACTTTCACGGTCAGAGAACAAAAATCAAGAGAGTAGAAGCAACATTCAAAATAAGCCTTTGGAAAGAATTACATAGGACTAGAATAGGTGCTTTGCCAATAAGCACTAGGAGATCTTCCCCCTCTACCTTTGCATCTTATTAACAGGGTATTTTAGTACACACAGCCTTTGAAGAGATTTAGATTCATGAGTCCCATGGGAAGCAGGGCAAGGATTCTAATATGCATGCTGCAATTCAGGAAACTGAGTCACCACAAGGCACAGGGATTTTCTGGACAATGTGTAAGAACCCTGCAGCAGAGCAGGTAACTGAACTGAGATTTCCCAAGCTTCAGCTTAGGCCCACAAGCACATGAACTGTCCTACCTCCCTTCTGCCTGTGAGACAGCTCTCCCAAAGTAAATACACATATACCTGTATGAAATCAGATGCAAATCCCTTGCTCTACAAATCTCGGAGGTATTCTGAAATTAGCATGGGGGAAGGGAATAATACTTTTGAGCTGCAAATGAACAGAAATCAAGCTAACGCACAGCATATATTGCCCATTCTCATGTGCTTGAGTCTAAGCTCTGATCCACAGAGAAAATGGCTCTAAAATATTAACCACAGTCATTAGGGAAGGCTCACTTCTGACAATGTGTCTTATGGTTCATTTACCAAGAAAAAATGGATGCAATTTTAGCCAGTGTTAAAATTAATCTGCTTTTATCAGAGAAAGGGAAACTAATCCCACCTGCCCAGCTCTTCTGTTCTCTGTTTTCAGAGGAGACTAACACAGAGGCAGTAAGTTTTAAATAACTATGCGTTCTGCTGAACCTGGGATTCTGTATGTTTTTACTCATCTAGATTGAAAAAAAAAAATCTTCCAGAAGGTAAGGCCAACCACCTAGCCTAGACGAGCACAACTTCTACAAGGCCAAGTTCATCACCAGTGCTGACCCTGATCTGACTCAAATTGGTTGACAACAACAAGACTTTTAATTTCTTCTTTGGGGAAGGTCAGTTCTCAGAAGCCAGTCAAATCTGTGATATCTGGAAGGAATAAAGGCAGCAGTATCATCCTACTGTACACTCAGCATCATCCACACACAGTCCCAAGAGTCACAGGCAACCCCCCAGCAGCCTTATAACCACTTTCATGCACATCAAGTTCACTAAGTTCTTGAACTCCTACTCCAGCCCTGCTCAAGGCAGATAAAGCTTCAGCTGTTGCATGTCCTTGAGTCAGAAAAGGGTTTCCTGGGGAAAGAGGAGAAAGACAGGAAGGCCATGAGGAGGCAGAGTTCCCACATAAGCTACCATCCCTTTAGAGCAGTGCTGTAAGTCACACATCATTGAGCAGCTGCCATATCCCCATTGAAAGGGTCTGGAGTAAAGCTGAATGACCCCATTCACATCACACAAGGAGTTGGCCTCCGAGACTGATCAGATCCGTCTAGTTCCTGTCCATCTTCTTCAGCCTCTTTTTGCATCCAGAAAGCACTGGAGTTTAGCAGAACTGAAGTATCATCACTCACTCTCTAGGCCTGTTTTTTCTTTAGATTGTTGCTATTGACAGCAAACCCTGGGAGAATTACTATTTTTTATTAGCATTATTATTTTCCAGAACTGCATGCATAACAATAGCTCTCTAGATACAGCAAATAGATACAAGCAAATGAATGGAACCATAACTGTCTCATGTCTTTCTCTTAAAACAGACTCTGATTTTAGTCCTTTTGTTCAGAAACAAATTTAACAAGAATTTAGGAGCTGTGTGATGGGGCTGAAATAAATCAGGTGAATAGCAGGAGAGGGAAGCTTGCTATGACTTCAAAGTACAATGAACACAATGCTGGGCCTGGGTGGAATAAGAAAACTAAGACTGAATTTAATACAAATGGCTCCATTGTTATCAAAGGTCCTGTACAAGCTCTAATGATAATTCAATTGCATTGTTCATTGGGGAAAAGGTAGATGGAAATCATTTAATGTTTTTTAATTAGCAAAATATTTCATCCTGGCTACAATTCACCTTCTGTGTGAACAGAAGTGGTGTCAATGGCAGGTTGCAGCTAGCTGTGGCTACACAGACAGACCTGCATTCTGCTTATGCACGCACTAGAGGAAATGCTGTTCAGTGGCGACAGATACCATCAACTAGAAGAGTTTTGTCAAGGTTTCTGCATGGTTCTCATGATATATTCCCCCCCACCCGCTCTGCATAATGGATGAAACTTAGGATTGCTGGAGCATTTCAGTTCTGATAATAGGACTGAGCTGGGAACAAGCACTTCTCCCACACACCTTAAAATACTGTTTTTCTATTCCAAAGTGAACACTTTCCATTTATTTAGAAAGTCAGGGGTATGTTGAATTGGATTAAAAGGCAGGACAAGTGCCAAGTCCTGTCTTGAACAAGTCAGTTTCTAACCTGAAGAAGCTGACAAGGAAAGCCTAACACCTCAATGGAAACACAGCACAAGATATCATCCCAGACCTCCATCAAGGTGGTCCCTTTATTCCAACACTATCAGAGCCAAAGAAAAAAATATTAACCTGCTCATTCTCATCTTTCTAATGGTAAAAAGTAATGGGAAGACTAAAAAAAAAAAAAAAAATCAAAGCCCAGAAGAGAAATAGCAAAATCCAAATCAAGTGATTTCTGAAAATTACTTCCAGGTTAGTCCAAGAGCTTAATGCCAGCAGAGCAGCTAATGCACCCTGCTGTATCTGCAGAGCAGAGTTCTATACAACAAGTTCTCCCAGCAGATAAACAATAAGCAGACAGGTGATTATTGTGACCAAGGTATCTGGAGTAGCTGCAGCACCAGGGGTGATGCTTTGGCCCATGCAACTGCTATGTCTTTACCATGCTAGACCAACGGCTACATCACCTTCACCTTGTGGGAAACATGATTTATCATTTTCTTACATGTGGCTTGGTGATACCACTTGTAGTGTGACACCCACAGGAGTGGTGCTGGTGTAACAGGTGGAAGGCGCAGTTGGGATGCTATCATCTGTTCATTATCATTCACCAATGGAAGTGGTCATCCTCACTGCCTTTCAGTGCACACAAGCATGCCAGGGATTAGACTACACTAACAACCAGAGCAAGCCAAACACATTCTTAGTAAAGATCACCAAAAAGATCTAAGTACAGATTTGTTTTCACATCTCATAAAACAGAAATCATGCAGAAAATTCAAAACCCCTTTTGACCTCAAGGCACATACTTGAAAAATCTTCTAAGTAGAACCATGAACACCAGTGTGAGAGCTGTCCCTTCTACTCTCCAGAAAGAACTGTGCAGTATGAAGACAGAAGGTCTCCTGCCAAAACACTGGCTAGAAAGAAGATACTTGTGGGTTAATGTGGGTGTTGGCAAATCTCCAAGAGAAGCAAGCCAAGCTGTGCTTCACTTTCACAAGTTAAAGAAGTTGGAATGGGGGGTGGAATCAGTGGGAATGGGAGAAACCACCTTTGAAAGAAGCCAAAGGGAGTCAGCAGCTGATAAGGGCAGCTGTGATTCTTGGTCAGACCAGAGACTCCCAGCCCTGTTGAAATGATATACTGCAGGATATCAGGTGCTAGAAGCTGCCTTTTTGCACCTTTTATAACATACCAACCCACTTAAGATCAACCCTTTGCCACAGGATGCCGACACCAACTTAAAAAAAAAAAAAAAAACAAACATGAAGCAATGCCACGCAGGCTTCTGTAGGCAGATATGCAAAAGCTTCAACTGGAAGAATCTGAGGTTTTAAATGAAGTATCGCACACTAGCAGAACTTAAGGAGTTGCTACACATCAGCCCATCTGTGATAACTGTCCACACGAGGGCCCCACCTCTTGAAAGAAAATTCTGTTTAAATGCCTCTCAGCATGAGCTAAGGTAAAATATAGGTACACTTCAGGTAACCTGCTACAAGCCAAGAATATGTAGGACATTGCCTCCCTGCTCAGCTCAACAGGGACAGCCTACTGAACCTCGGGTCTAAGCATCAAACCAAAACTGGGCTGCAAACGTTCTGCTGTGATTGCATCATCAACTTCAAGAGAGCTTGTTTCAAAGGCTGCATGCTCAAAAGGCAAAAACACACCACCAGAATTTCCCACTGAGACCAGGGCAATCCCTTCTCCATACTAGCTTTTGTCACAAGGATACAAGATGGTATAAAGGCCTCTGGTTTTGCTTACATCATCCTTCTAAAAACATAAGCTGCTAGGCTACAGGCTTTTGTAGTCCCCAATTATTTCATTCTTTTCTGAGCCCAGGCAGCAGCTCTCCAGCTATAGGAACTTGTACCTCTACAAACAGCAAGGCCATTCTCTGCCAAATTCAAGAAGGTAAACAAAATAAATCTCTCTGGCAAAGTGTCTCCACACCAATTTGTGTAATTACCTACATCCCTTAAGAGGGTCTTGTTCACATATTATAGCTCTGACTCTAAGCATTGAAATACAATTAAACCAGATGCGTCAGACACAAGTTGCTGGCTGGCTCATGTCAAACCACCGCAGGTGGTGGCTGAGAGAGATGACTTTCATTCAGAGATGCCGTGAACAAATAGCACAGTATCTGTATGGAAAGTCACAGCATGGAAAACTACTTTTAGGTAAACTCCTCCATCTATGTCCCACCCTCCAGCAACTGTCTCTGCCTACTGAATATTAAATTTTGGCTAGCAAGGTTAATATCTGCCAATTTATCTCCTTCCTAGTCAGTCTGAGTCCTCCTCCGACCTGTTTCACCAACAACGCAGGATTCACCTGTGCATAAGCAAGCGTCATCGTTTTTATCCTGGCTCTTATCCTCTTTCTGCCTCTCTGTTACCAGCCAGTGCTTCTACGTTGCTTAAGTCCAAAATCCCCAACAGAAAATCCACACTCCTTCTCAAAAAGCTCATGCTTTTCTTTTTGAATGAAATCTATCCCAGCATCTGCATCTGGATTTGTGATATTTTCTTTCCCCTCTAAAGTCTCTTTTTAGCCAATTCTGGAGCTAAAACTATCCTTTAAACCAACTGTTCTGATTACACTACCCCAGTCCACAAACCCTTATTTCCTCTTTTTTCCATTGCCTGCTCTTTCACTTCTCAAGGCCATGTCCCACAAACCTAGTTTCCCAATACCATCACATTATTTCGCTCTGTCAGCACTGTCCTGTCTGTATCTTCATTATTATTATTTTCCTTTTAAAAGTTAATTATATACATCACAAAAAAAACCCCAAAACACTTTACTAGGCTGAATTGAGAGATCACATAATCGATGCATTTGTAAACCTCATGTTTCTGCTGCTTCTTGTTGCCTGCTCACACATTTAAGGAAGAACCAATTATTTAGTCTACATCCTACCTAAGGAAGAGACCTTTGCAATCAAGTTATCTGACTCTTGTGTAAAGCAATCCAGAGCATTCCTTGTAACATTCTGCCGTGGAGTGGCTGTATCTGCCTCCCAGATACAGCTAACCATGATTGTCAGTTCTTTCAGCCAGGAATCAAATATTTGTCTTTAAAGCATTTCAGTGCTATAAAAGGAACATTGTACAGCATTTGCAATTATCAGGAAGAAGACATCTCTTTGTTCTGCACTAGAACAACATCAGCGATTAACACCTTTAGGAGGCTCCTGCTTGGGTAGAAATCACATACCTTAGGCTCTCCGCTGTTAATCTGCTCAGCAGTGAAAGGAGTCACAACAGTGAAAGACAGCTGTTTCGGTTTTCAAACGTTCCTCTTGCAATCTACTCCCCCCTTGAGTTTCTGGCTAATCAAGAAATGGCCAACCTGCCACACTTCTAACTTTCCACAGAGCTATCCCTTAGGTAAAGCTGGGACTGTTTCAGGAACAAAAAGGAATATTTGATATTCAAGTTACCTTCACCTTAACTTTATAGCAGCCAATAAGGACCATTTTATAGCAAGAATTGCTGAGATTCATTTAAAAACCACCTTCCCAGCTACATTCTGTATCTGATGTTTGGTTTCTGTCCCAAGAAGGAAAGGCAAGACCACGAAAATGAGTAACAGGAAACAATTTTTCAGCTGCTGATCAATAGCACCAAATAATTTCTTTTTGATAATGTCAGAACATTAAACATTGATTAAAACATGTTTTAAGATGTAGTTCCTGCCAGTCCAGGAGTGTCAGTGATAAACTCCCCACAAGTACTGACTGAGAAAGCAAAACATTGTATTGCCTTTGGGACTACCCACCTACTTGCCTCCCTGAAGTGTCATCACTGCACAAAACTTTTTACCTTCAGTAAAATCCTTCAATGACATCCACCATGCAACTAAGGAGACATAGTGGAGGAGACAGCTGGACACAAAATTTCTCCAGGAGGGAGAAAGAATACAGCTTGTTCATAGGGCACAGTCCTAGAAGGGAAGCTGGAAGAGGATGGAGGAGCAGCAAACTTTTACACCTCCTTGGAATGAGGTGAAGTATTACACAGCGTCCCATGTGCTCCAAATACTCTTACATATTCAGTATAAAAGAGGTGTCCGTGATATGGCATTAATATCTTGTCATAATCTTGGTGCCAAACCAAAGGTCAACAGGGAATGCTTCTCATTCCAGGTTTTGACACTATCAGAATGCAGACAGTTTTGGCTGATATTTTAGTGTAGCAAATGTCACCGAAAATTATACACCCCCAAGAAAATTTCTGATTTTGACTAAACTATATTTTCCAATGGAAAATTCTTCCAATAACTTTCTTTCCCCAAATGGCTCTAATACTCATGTTTAATGATTTATGTCTCAGTGGTGTTTTCAATTTACTGATGTCATCTGTCCTTTGTAAATTCAACACAGTAGGTGCATACTTAAAACTGTATGTCATCTATCTTCTTTGTCCTCATTGTGATACTGCATTCATCTCCCATACTTCATCACACCATGTATTTCTGCAATGAAGTATTTTCATCTTCTAGGAGCTGCTACTGAATAACATATTTCTGGATCATCTGAGTAGCTTGTTGGAAGGACAAATTTACTAATGGGTAAAAGTTTAATTCATATTGTACCTACCAAGTTCAGATGTCAAACATAATTCTATATATTTAAGCAGAAGCACCAAATTACAGACAGCTTTCCTTTTCTCTTAACTCTCTCCAGCAAAGATCTCCATCTGTTAATAATACAGTATGTCCTTATTTAAACAAAATGCTCTCTATATAGATGATTAAGTACAAGTTTCCTGAGTAACATTTCATAATGGGATGCTGATTCCTTTGCGCTATATTCTCTGCTCCTCGTATAATTTCTCAGGTATCTTTTTGCCCTGCTTGCTCATAAAGGTTTGTTTCTCACCAAAATCCACCCTGTCAAATACAAGATTTCTCAGAAATTAGTCTTTCTGTCTGGTCTTACAATACCTCAGCATTAGAAAAGAATAGAGATGGATTCTCCTTCTGCTTGCCACAAAGCAATTCTTGGCTTCATCTAAGTGAATCCTGATTTACATGAGTAGAAAAGGAGCACAGACAGACTCAACATTCCTCCTCAACTATTTCATTCTGAGATGGTGCCAGACGAAATGGAGAGCTGGAAAAGACACAGCAAGGTAGGAGATGAAATTTTCTTCTCTTTGTGGGTTCATGTTTCTTTCTCACTCTGTCCCTTAGAATCATAAAGTAGTTTGAGTTGGAAGGGACCTCTAAAGGTCGTCTAGTCCAATCCCCCTGTAGTCAGCAGGGGCATCTTTAACTAGATCAGGTTGCTCAGAGCCCCGTCCAACCTGACCTTGAATGTTTCCAGGGACAGGGCTTCTACCACCTCTCTGGGCAACCTGTTCCAGTGTTTCACTACTCTCATTGTAAAAAATTTCTTCCCTATATCTAGTCTAAGTCTTCCCTCTTTTACTTTAAAACCATTACTCCTTGTCCTATCACAACAGACTCTGCTAAAAAAATTGCCCCCATCTTTCTCATAGGCCCTCATTAAATACTGGAAGGCCATTTGTCTATGTTTAGCCTGTACCCAGGACTAAACCATAACCATCACTCTATCACCCAACCACCCCTCACAGCCAGGGAAAGGAATTGGGAAAAAAGAGAGCAAGCCCATGGGTAAAAGTGAAACAGATCTAATCACAGAATGTTGGGGGTTGGAAGGGACCTCAAAAGATCATCTAGTCCAACCCCTCTGCCAGAGCAGGACCACCTAGAGTAGATCACACAGGAATGCATCCAGGCAGTTTTTGAGTGCCTCTAGAGAAGGAGACTCCACAACCTCTCTGGGCAGCCTGTTCCAGTGCTCTGTCACCCTCACAATGAAAATGTGAGATACACAGAGCTATACTCAGCCAAATGAATATCCAGTCTTACAACCAAACAGGGAGCAGTCCTCAGGAGAAGCCAGAAGAGGAACCTCAGCAGAAACCCCACAGAAGCTCCCCCTCCCCAGCAAACCTTCCCCCTTTATAATGACCATGACATTACGGTGTGGGCTGCACCTGCAGCTAAGCCAGGGCAGCTGCCCTGACTGACTGGAAACTGCTAATGGCCTGCCCAGCATGGCCGGGCTGGGATTCTGTCCCAGCCAAACCAGGACACCGCTATAAGGTCTCCCCAGAGCCTTCTCTTCTCCAGGCTGAACAATCCCAACTCTCTCGGCCTTTCCTCATAGGGTAGGTGCTCCAGCCCCCTGATAATTTTTGTGGCCCTCCTTTGGACTTGCTCCAACAAGTCCATGTCTGTTTCGTGCTGAGGACTCCAGAGCTGGACACAGTACTCCAGGTGGGGTCTCACCAGCATGGAGCACAGGGGGAGAACCACCTCCCTTGCCCTGCTGGCCGTGTTTCTTTTGATGCAGCCCAGGATACAGTTGGCCTTCTGGGCTGTGAGCGCACATTGCCAGCTCATGTACAGCTTTTCATCCATCAGCACCTCCAAGTCCTTCTCGGCAGGGCTGCTCTCAATTCTTTCATACCCCAGCCTGTATTGATAGTCAGGTTTGCCGCAACCCAGATGCAAGACTTTGCACTTGGACTTGTTGAACCTCATGAAGTTCACACGGGCCCACTTCTTGAGCTTGTCCAGGCCCCTCTGAAAGAAGGATGCTGTGGGAGACTGTGTCAAAGGCCTTACAGAAGTCCAGATAGATGACATCCGTAGCTCTTCCCTTGTCAACTGATGTAGTCACTCCATCATAGAAGGCCACTAGGTTGGTCAGGCAGGACTTGCCCTTGGTGAAGCCATGCTGGCTGTCTCTAACCACCTCCCTGTGCCTTAGCATAGCTTCTAGGATGATCTGTTCCATGATCTCCTCAAGCATAGAGGAGAGGCTGGCAGGTCAGTAGTTCCCAGGGTCCTCCTTTCTAGCCTTCTTAGAAATGGGTGCAATACTTCCCTTTTTCCAGCCACCAGGGACCTCACTTGACTGCCGTGAATTCTCAAATATCATGGAAAGAGGCTTGGCAACTGCATCAGCCAATTCCCTCAGGACCTGGATTTCTTAGCTCTTTTTGGAAGTATCTATGTAAAGTAGTTTGGGGTTTGTTTTCTCAGTTCCCTTTAAAGCCATCACTCAGATACCTCACTGATAAGCCTGCCTTAAGAACTTGAATAGCAGTGAAGAAAATCGGTGCTGCTGTACTAAGCACAGACATTGACAGCCATTTCAAAAGGACATGAGCAGCCATCAAAGCATAGGCAGATAATCCAGAGCACAAACATTTCCTGGAAATACTTGTTACACTTAGCATCACTTTAAAAGTTCAAAGAAACATCAGAATGTCTCTGGTTAACTCTGCTTTAAAGGAAAGGTAAAGTTCACCTGCATTGAAGTTATACCTTACCCCCACTGTTACCTGTGGTGAAAATACAGATGTAGTGAACCTGCCAAGACAGGGCTATTTTCTTGGGAGGGCTGAAAGGGACCAGCACCCAAACAGGACAGGAGAACAGCAGAAATCACTTCTAACTTGGGATAAAACAAAAAGGGAAGATTGAGAAGCAAGTGGTAAGCACAAGGAACATGTATTTCCTCCCTCCAAATCCATGCAGAAATCAGACGAACCATGAGTATGAATATGTTATTTGCTCCATCGGATCTTGTGTTTATCTATATCTTGTGTGCACAAGAAAATTATAGACAAGCTTTAACATTGTACTCAGTCCTGGTCAGTGACAGCACTTAAGTCCCCTAGAGCCTGTTACACTTAAAAACAAGAAAAAAAATTTGAAGGGATGTAAACCTACCATTTCTGGGCTTCAGAAAAATCATGGCAGAACCGGCTCACATCTCTGTAGTGTGGAGATGCTGAATTTTGTCAGACCTCAGCTGTGATCCTGTCCAACAGTTTCTCAGCTATCCAAGTAGCCTGTTGCAATCCCAGCTGCCAGCCTAATTCTGAGCTGTGTTACAAGGAAAGAAGTCAAAGGAAGCTGAGGAAAAAGGGAATCAATATGCTTTCTACAGTAGTTTTTCAGGAAGTTTTTGACAGTGTAAGAGGGAGAAGACTACAGGAACCTGTGTCTTAAGAAAACTTTATTGACTAAATCCACAGAGCCTCAGTACAGTTGTTGCAGAACTGGCCCATTCCAAGCACTCAAAAAAAAAAAAAAAAAGACAGCTCTCATTCTGAGTTCATGAGTGGAGCTTTCTTAAGATTTCTCAACTAGTAGTGATCTATTTCTTCTTAGTGTCTTGGTTTACTCAGTCTTTAAGGTCTGTTTAGTCTTGTTTTCAAATTTCTTCTGCAAGGACATTTGGTGTCACCTGGATTTGGAAGGGAGGCTAACGGGGCAGGAGCCTCCTGGTTGATGCTGGTGCACATGTGTGATGCACAATCTCCTAAAGAAGGCACTGTGGTCATACAGCCACATGCTTCCTCATCAGGGCTGAGTCCACCCTGCATCCTTGTGCCTATACTGGTGTTATCCATCTAGAAGGCAGGAGGAGAAATGGCAGGTGGACCCAGCAGCACCACTACCTTCACGCTGAAGCTTCAATGAGTTCCTCTCTGTGCAGAGGGTATTCCTGCTGGCAGTCAGCAAGGGGCTGCTGGCTGTGCAACCACCCCTTGCTAACACCTGCAGCATCCCATTTAACTGCTGCCTTGGCCTGCCAGAGTAGCTGAGATGTTTGACAGCATCAATGCAAGCTGCATTGGCTCGTGGGCTGGCCTGCTCTTCACGACAATTATTAGGGTTATGTTCACCTTTCATTAACAAAGAAACACACACCTTCCCTAGCCCGTCTGCACCAAGGGAACGCATCAGCACTCGCACACCTACACACCCAGGTGTGTGCGGCACTGTCCTCGTGTGTTTATTGTTTATCAGTTTTTCAAGAATCACTCTCCGAATGTGTTACTGTCTCAGCTGTCACTGCTTGTCACATTACAATAACGATCATTGCTTTCAGAAGCCAGTTCAGGTTGTTTAATCATTGCTTCCCTCCAAGTTGTCCATCACAGGGTGGTCGCCAAGCAACAGGCGGTGGGTGGCTGGTGAAGAGGAGGAGAAGGAGGATGGAGCACCCCAGCGTTTGCAGGGAGGAAGAAGAAATCGCGTTCCCATGGGAGAGGGAGGCACGGGAGCTGCTGAGTCTATCTGATGGGATCCCAGCCTGCAGCATGATGAAAATAACAGGGATTTCAGTGACTGCAGAACCCAGTGTTTTGGTGAAAGAAGAAAATATGGCAGGACCCTGGCCCATGGCACAGTAATGCAGAGCTGGGTTCCTTGCTCCATCACAGGTGGGATGCCAGGGCTCCGCCATCCTGGCCGGCTCAGAGCCATGAGCACAGCTTGCAGTTAGAGACAGCTGGAATCAATCACATTTATTCCTTTAACAACTTTAAATGACTTTGGGAGTGGATGAGGAGTTTCTTCAAAAAAAAAAAAAAAAAAAAGAAAGAAAGAAACACCACATCTATTTGTAAAACTTGAAAATAAAATGTAAGGCAACAATGAATTTGGAGCTTTTCAGCCAAAAGATGAGCTGGAGAACATTTTGGTTTGTTTTGTTTCATTTTGTTTCCCAGGAGACACACAATTAAACAGTCATTTGTCATTTAAACAAACAAATAGATGCAGATCTGCATGAAAGCATCTTTGCATTACAATAGCCTAAATAGTTATTACTAAACTTCAGTGGCTTTTCTGTAGAGATGCTAGGTCACTGGATCCAGGCTAAGTCCAGATCTATATAGCCCAGATCTATATTCTTCTTATCTCTAGCCAAGGCTCTGTCCCCTTTAACATACAAAGAGGAGTGCGGAAACACGTACACAAATGAAGTGGAGGTGTAGTGTAGTCCCTTCCCGTGGTGCGATCCTCAGACAGAATACCATCTCAGGGACTAATTATCCTCAAAATTCCTCTAGTCACATTTCACCACAGACCTATGCATTTTGGTATTAGGTTTAATGCATCTGCTGTTTTGCTGGTGTGTCTTTTATTTACCTGTTTATCCTTTCATATAAAAATTAAATCTTAATAAAGTTTCATGTCATCAAAAAAAGATCTAACTTTGATTTGCAGACAACAATTTCCAAAATTTTATTTTGTTTCAAACAATGATTAATTTAAAGCTTTTATCTTTTGTCTATAGAAATGTATTTTTTCTTGGAAACCTGAACTGAAACTCAATGGAAAGCAAATTCATGTTCATATCATAAGCTTTGGCATATAGAGCTTGATATCCACCATAAGTACAATTTTTACACCAGAAGAATATATTTACACTTACACACAGGTAAAGTCTTCAAAAACTACCGTCCTCAAATATTCATTTGAATATTCAGCGTAATTCACTTCTCCTAGGTCTGTTTTCAATGAAAGGTAATGGCAACATTCTTGGCCAAGGCAGGGAACATTAAGCTGGTTTTAAAGGTTTATACTGACCCAGTCACACAGAAAGAGAGCATATGACCTCTTTCATCTACTGAAAGTACACCTTGGATTTAAAATAAAAATTTTCCATGCAAAGTCTATCCCAAATTATTAAATGGGATCCATTCCCAAATAACTGAGGAATTTCCCACTGGTTTCTGAATAAGGAACTTTATGATTACCTCACCTCCCCAAAAAAAAGTGCACCTGAGAAAATCACATATTGAGCAGGGACAATTTATGAACAGAAAAACAAGCCTACATTTGTTATATAAAATATTTCCCTTGAATTATTTTCTCAACCTTAAATGTAGTGGGAGAGGTGAGAATGAGGGAGGAAGAGAAACACTTGGGGAAAGACATGGGATGTTTCTGTTGGGTTACCTAAATAGCCTGAGATTTTCTAAAGAGCCTTTCACTTCCTCCAGAAGACCTGCATGAAAATGATCTGCAAGAGCTCATGGCACTTCTGTCCTTAAATAGTCACCAGCAAAGATGATATAAAACCTAATACAAGTAGCACATGAGCACTGACACTGAGTTGGGACCCGGTGTTGTAAGGGATCAAGAGCTTCTCATGCGTAGCTGAACAGTCTCCACCCCAAAAAAAACCCAGCCCTTCCATGCCCTGAAACAAGTCTGCCTTGAAATGCCAACTGCAAATCATCCCCTTCTATCTCTTCTCCTTCATCTCTTGATTTACCATATTTGTGCAAAGCATGAAAGAGTCTGCAAATGGGCTTTTAGGTTCCAAGAAGCAGCAAGGTGCAATACACAGGGCAAAGGGCACATATTCCTGGTGGCAGTCTGAAAACTACCCTGATACATTAATTTCAGACACCCTCTCTAAACACCATCCATATCTTTATGTACTAGACGCACTCCAGTATTTTTGCCAGCCCAGACAGTCCAAGAGTATCTTCCCTACCTTGCTGCTTCTGCATTAAAGAATGCAATACCATGGGGGGAAAAAAAAAGCTGCCTTTTTTTTTTTATGAGGGCAGCCTCTCGGGTGGTGAAGGTGGATGATGTCTGCTTTTATCATGTAATTTGCTGCTTTATATACACTTTGTGGTCTCCTCATCCTGCCCTGAGGTTCCTCAGCCACACTTCCCAGCAGCACAGCATGGGCCACTCCATCCCACCCAAGCCACTCACTTGAGGTGGGCTTTGTCTCATCTGGGATATGACTGAGTTTTCACTCCAGGAGATGAGAAATCACAAGGCCTGTGACTCCACCTTCCTGCCCCTGCAGAAGCAGTTCTGTGGGGAGAGAGCAGTGGAGGCCCTGTCCCAGCATGGGCTGCTCACAGTACCTGGCACTGACACCCCTCTGTAGAAGCAGAAATAGGTCCAACTCCCCACCTTCTACCCACACACCACCTAAATCTCCATTTTTTTTCTCAGCTTTCTCTTCCCGGCTCGTCCCGTGTCAGAGGCACCTCAGCACAGCCTGGCCTGAGCACATCCCTGGCATGGCAGCACAAGGGGGAGTAGTTCAGAGGCAGCTTTGAGTCCCAGTGTGCTACCACGGGAGGTTAAATGATGTTCTTAGAGACCCTCTTAAAGAAAGGAATTACATTTTAGGACATATCCTAAAATATCCTGTTCCTTCTCAAAGTACTTTCCTTTTATGTTCCCCAAGCAGAAAAAGTGCAGTACCAAGTAAAAGTGTTATTGTGTTAGCAGCTCTGAGAGTCCTTAATCCCTAATTCTCATGTTAACTGTTGTTTGATTTAAGAGACAGCCAAAAAATATTGTAAGCGGCACAATAATCATTTTATTGCATCAACTTTTATATGCATTTAAAATTCCAAAATAATTAGTCTATCACCCAATGCTGCCATTTGAATTGGAATCAAGGCCCATTTTCATTTAACATAGAAATGTCAATTAGAGCTGCGGGAGTCATTGATTTTTTGGTTTGCTGGCCAGATATTAAAAAAAAAAAATGAGAAAAAAGAAGTATCTTGTGTCAGTCTGATTTTTTTTCTCCTCCTATTAAATGAAAATCTGAATATAGCTTTGGTTCTGGATGAACAGGACCCAGTACACACAACTTTTATGACAGTATGAGTTGCCCAAATATAGGCAAATATAGTTTGAGATGCTCTACCATTCCCAGGCGTCAGGTAGGATGCAGGATCCACAGGATGCCCTTGCTCTGTGAAGTGGCAGCTACAGGCAATACCATCTCAAGTGTCACTAGGTGCCTCTGTGTAGGACACTGAATCAAGGTTTTTATATCCCTGGATCATTTTTAAATATAGAATAAATTTTAAAAAAAAAAATGGAAATCCATTGAAAAAATGCTGCCTGGACACAAAACAATGAAAAAAAGGTTACAAAACATTTTGGTTTGTTTGGGGCTATTTCTCAGGAGCCTTTGTATCAAAAGGAAATTAACCTATGAAATGCTCTGGCCAAGCTACAACAACGTTTTCCAGAGGAAGAGGTCTTTGATGGGGCAGTTTCACTTGCCTCACTGGAGCTCTGCACAACGTGAGGGTTGTATTCAGTCTGGCATCGTAAGAAAGACCCAGAGGACACAAGATTGCCCAAGGCCAATGCTAATCTTGCAGCCCTTCATATGTAAAGCTGTATCGCAACTGAATGGGTCAGAATGGTCTCTAACCTCTCCAGAATGAATTGAGGACTTCTGACCTCCTTGCTTCCCCCTCTGGACAGACCTCATAATGATTGCCAGGTCAGGGAAACACAAAAGTCTTATTTGAAGTCAGGAGGAAAGGGAGAAAACCCTTTTCTATTATAAAGTACAGTATTAAGAAGATTGAAAACTATAACCCTATTGCTTTATGCAGTTTATAGCCTCTCGATATTGCAGCAATGCCAGCTGCAACTGTCAGAGCTCTTCCATTATTCTCCTTAATCTCCCCTCGCGATGGGATTTGCATATCCTGCCTGTCAGTCCGGGTGGAAGCTCCTCACCATCTCCCAAACTGTTCTGCAGAGATCAGATTCATGCAACAACAAGCCTTTCTTCTAGTCCTCGCTGCTGATTCTCTTTCATCCACTGCTTTCTCTCAGTAAATGGCTATTCTTAATAACAATTTCCCACGTATCCCATTTCATACTCTGTATACGAAAAGCCTACGCTTTATCCAGTCAAGAAATATATCTAGAGATGGACTGCAACACAGGAGAAAGAAATATTATGGCTATTGACTAGTTTTTGCCAAATCAAACACTCACACACACACACCCCCAAACAAGCAAAAAAACAAACTCAAAACCTTCTGGTGAAAGAAATAAAGTCCTACTCAAAGTTACAGGAAATTTTCTGGTGTTTTCTTTCACTGAAGGCTTGTTTTTAAAGGAGGCTTCATATCTAGAATGGATGTGAAGTATTTTATGATCTGTACAGTAGTAAATCTAGTTCAGAAGACACACATTTGAAATAGAGGACTTCTAGCAATACTTTAATTTTACTTGATTTTTTTCCTGGTTTAAATCCCCATTTTTGTTTCTTCACTTTTTATTCAGCCCTTGCTAAATATACTCTCATTAGCTCTAGCAAGAGATTAGCCTGAAACAGACTCAGCATCTGGTGCATTATACTATTAATACTATTATATATTGTTGTAATATGTAAGCAGCACATACTACATCTCACTGAAGTATTTCAATGCAGGCATCCTCCTCAGATGAATCTTTTTTGGGACCTGTTTCCTGCACCCTAGGAACCAATCAAAATGCAAAGCGACTGACTGCGGGATCATTCCTCACTGATGGTCTCACTGCGCATCTAGCTCTGGGCTCCACATCCATATCCATTTCCTTAAAACTCCTCCTTTACAGCAACGCAATTGCCATGGCAGGAAGGGAGCAACGGGGTAATGCAGTGTCATACTGCGTAACACTGGTCACTCACGGGATGGTGTTGGCAGATTCTTCAACCGTCCCTGGTAGTTTTACATTGGAGCCACAGCTCTGCCAGCAAGGGAAGGACAGAGGGTACCAACTACAGCCTGCTGCATGAACACAGCACCTAAGCAAAGAAGTCTCAGAGGGAGAAGATGTGAAAAGTGACAGTTTGATTGTGATCCCCCATTCTGGTCTGAACAGAAGAACACTGGCAATTTAAGATACTTTTGCCATGCCTTTACTGTCTCACTTGTAAAAGGGAATACATTTGTTATCATCTGCATGGAACTGTGTTCATCAAAAGCAAAAATCTGATTCAAATTCAAGCTCTCGGGAACCTGACTCCTAGAAATTCACAGTTCACTTTCCACAACCTGTCTTACAAGCAGATACAGAAAGAAGACTGCTTGCTTGATTTAGCAAACCAGAGGCTGAAAGGGAATATGATCACTGCCTGTAAAATAATTCCAGGGGGCATAAGTGCCAGGGAGGGAAAATAACTTTAATTAAAAGCCACATGCAGAAATTAAAAAAAAAAAAAAAATTAATCTAAATTGCCCAATGGCAATGTTAGAACAGAAATCAGACAGAAGTTTCCAACAGCCAGAAGAACGCGGCTTTGAACAAGCATCCAGAAAGGAAGAAGGCAATAGGAGGGTGGGTTGAAAGAAACCAAACTGTTTTTAAGATACAGTTTGATCAGTTTGTGGCTGTAGGATGCAGTACCTGCTGCAGCCCTGTGCCATTCTTGAAGTTTCTAATTTGTAAAGTAGACTTGAATGCTTCAACTGAAAACCCAACAACTGATTATTCACAATTACTTTGTCCAGGAGGAAATACAGTGCATTGGAAATATATAGGTGCATTGTTATTCTGCCTCAGCAGTGCCCAGTTTGTCCTGTCAATAACATCAAGTAAATTCTTACAATACCTAATGTAGAGTCTCATCTTGCCTAAAAGCTCTCCCATAAGAGACCTAACTCTTCCCCTGTTGTCTAGTGTAATCACCTGACAACAGCAATGATGACCCTGCAGGCTTCATCCTGCACTGGACCCAACAGTTGTATTGATTTTCTACTGTGGATGGAATATAAAACCTGTGTGGCCATGGTTGTTTTGCATCTGGTCCAGACTCCATCTCCATCAATCTGTTGAGGATCTTCTGTTGTGCAGGACCTATGAGAAGTTCAGCTTTGTCTTTCCAGCCATGTAAATCACAGAAGTTTGAACCAGCTGTTTAAAGGTAACATGACCATATAAAAGCCAATCCCCAGGTGTACAGCAGGGTACATGCTCAACTTCTTTGCCAAACACTTTGACATCTACGCCAACATCCAACCCAGGAGAGCACTCTGTACAGTGCAAGGCAACAGTAAACTGCCTTATTAAGTGAATGCAAAACCCATGCTGCTTTCTTTCACAGCACGACATTACAGCACAAGCTATAGCATCAAGGCTCTTGCTCAGACTCGCTTACCTTCTGACCTCCTCCAATTTTTTTCCTGTTTCTCCAGGGTACTTTCAAATGAACAAGTAAGACACTAATCTCACTCCAAGTCAGCCTAGGACAGAAGCAGTCTTGGTTTCTTGTAAGCCCTGAGAACCATTCATATCCCAAAAGCTCATAATGGACGTCTCCTAGAGACTTGTTTCTCTCCATTAAAACCAAGTCTGTCTCTTAGCTCCAGACACAAATCTCTGCTAGCTGTTTCTCCTAGTCTATAGCACAGCATTAAGGGAGCTGTGGGGAATCCAAATCTACAGTGTTTGGATACACCACATCAGGGAGCACATTTGATATCTCTGCAATCTAGGAAACCTGCCAACTTCCACACCGATGATGAAATTTCTCAGTGGTGCAAAAAGGCAGGAGATCTCACTTGTGTGTCTCATAGGATCTTTTGCTCCAGTCTCTACAGAGGCCAATAGAAAGACTCTCAGCATGTATCAATACAGGTAAATTAAGCAATACTAGGACCCATTCACAGACTCAATAGTCTACACTCTTATTGTATCGTCAAAATCGTTCCAGGCAGGCTTCTGGCATGGACCAGTTAACACCTTCCTGGACCATTCCCAGACAGTCTGGGACTTAGTACAAGCCAAAGACCATTTTCAGCACCCAATTTAGCAGCACCTGCTCTTCTCTGCTTTGCAAACTGAAAGAGCTCGTGATTGTGGAGATGCCAGACAGCCTTGTGTGGCCTCGCACACCTCCAATGGAGTCAGAGAAAGCCTGAGGCCACCTGTATTTTAATACAACGCTGGATAACACTCCCGGTTTCACCTGACAATCCAGGCTCCCTACACCTATGCTGTCCTCTGGGGAGCTCCCACTGACTCCACCGGTGAAAAAGCCAAGGTAGACAGCAGGGATTAGTGCCCATGTGAAGCATGTCCCTATAGATGTGAGCTCGGCACACTCCAAATGTCTGGATATGGATATTGTGCTGGAGGGTAAGCTGTCCAGGAAGTACCTAAAGTCATTGATGGGCCAAAATAAACCCTGATGTAAGACAATTTATGTTGGTGGAGTCATACCTGGATGACTTGGACTATTATTTATTATTCTTATTGTACCAAGCATACAGCGAGTTCATCCTCAGAGCAGAATGCTATCAGTTAGATGGTGCACACACTCAACATGAAATCAGAGCCAAGCCTGAAAGAAGCTCCAAACATCAAGAACAATCCCTTCCAGAAATCAAGAGTCCTTTCAGGAGTCCTTTCTCCTCCATCAGAAGCATGGCAATTATATCCAAACCACTACCCAAATAAGGATATAGGGAAACACACTGAGGCTGGCAAGATTGCAGTTGCAATAGAAAACCTTGGTGGTGCTTTAATTTCCCAGCTTTTCCATCTAAAGGGATCTCAAATAATTTGAGCTTTGTTTTGGATTTTTCCTGTACTCGCACAGATGCTGCAAACCATGATCATCTTCCTAGTGCCCCTGTGTCTGGGTGAAAGGCAAAAGCTGTTTGACAACAGCACTTACAGAGCACATAAGAAAATGGGAAGAGGCGTGTTGCATCCCCCTGCCATGGCAGGGAAACGCAGGCAGGAAGCTGGCGGCTACTGCTGCTGGAGTGCAGCCAGGGCACTGGGGTTACACAGCAGCCCTTGCAAGCAGCACTCTGGGGTCCTTTATGACCCCCATGCAGGCAGAACTACATACGTTGTGCCTAAAGGAAGCACCAACCCCAACCCCGTCCCACTCTCAGCTCCTTCGCAGTTGAGTGCCCAAAATCTCCACGCAGAGGCACTGGATCGGTGCCACTTCAGGCTACCTACTGAACACGCACCATTGCTTCAGCTGAGCCCGGACAAGCCTGTCATGCATCCACGTCCTGTTGCGGCCCAGCTTCGTTTAGTGTTGCGAGGGGGCTGCCATCACAGCACAAGATAGCACAGCATGGCTAGAGCCCCCAGCAGCAAGGTGGGAGCATAATCTCCCCATACACAACACAACCCACAGCACTTTGGGAAGGACAGTGGCAGCATACATCCCCACAGCTGCCTGAAAACCTTTGTACACCAAGACACTCACATAGTAAATCAGTCCCTGGTATTAATAGTCCTACTAGCACTGTGGGCAGAAACATACATACATGTATACGTATACCTAAGCACATGTACAATAGAACACATATATAATAACAATATATGTGTCTTGATAAATGTACAGATGAAAAAAACCTGCAGTGACAGGCCAGGAAAACTGATGCCTGCTGGATGACTTTTTATCTCAAAAGCTTTTTCTTAGCAAATGGGTCACTTTAAACCTGTGTCAGCCTCAATTCAATTAGTATGAACGGACCTGCCTTCCTACAAGGCAGCTTCTGTTCACACAACTATATTAGAGACAGGCTGAGTTGTGAAGAAAGGGGAAAGTCCTTCAAAACGGAGATCACAAGTATCCTTCTGTCAATTAATTGATTAAAAAGCTCCTGATGAGACCATAAAACCATGTCCCAATTAACTAGGGCTGAACCCACAGTGAGATGTTGATGACATCCGCTGTAATTCTAAATCAGGTGGCTGTGATATACCTCAATACAATCTATACTAAAACGAATTCATAATGATTAGACCATTATTTCAAAATGTTACCATGTTCCTAGAACTAAAAGCTGAAAGGGAGGACAAAGATTTCTGTCAAGCAGCCAGAAATCTTCCGGCATTACAGCTGGAGACACCTTAGAGGAGAAGAACCAGAGTCCTCCTTTCTCCTGGGAAGTTGTATGGGCAATGACCACATAGTGCCAGCACTGCTTGCTCTCATATTAGCGTTCTGCTTGCTCTCTGAGAGGCAAAGTGACAGAAGTTGGAGTATTCAGACAGACCAATCCCCCCACTTCAGCTAGTCCACAAGCAGAGTTAACAGCAGGCAGAAAGCACACCAGGCAACTCACTCTGCCTTCCCCAGGCCTCAGCCCCCTGGCTCCAGGCTACCTCTGCAGCAGAGACTGGAGGGATACAGGGCTCAAGTTAACTTGGTAACTCCGATGCCATGACTATTGTTCCAGCCTGGAAACAGTCACCTACTTCTCTGGCTGTTTTTGTTTTTTTTTTTCTGCTTGGCTCATGTCAGAGCTGTTCTGCTGCTGTTCCCAAGAAAGGTCCAGGTTACAGGGAAGAGACAAGAACTGTCTCATTTTAACACCGTGGTGACAAGAAGGAAAAAGGAGCTTCCTCTCTGAGGTGCCTCTCTGTAGGGATGAAGTCCTGAAGCCCTCCAGCATCTCCCCATCAGCAGGGCCTGGGGATGAGCTCTCGGGCTGACGTGGGCCCCCAGGGCTAGGAGGAGGAAGAGCAGCACCAGAGGGCCTCTCCCAGGCCTTGCTTGCAGCTGAGCCCCCCAGGCTCCCGGTGGGGGTTATACTGGGGGGATGGCAGGGTGCAAGGATGGATCATATCCCCCGACACCCCACACACACCCCCTTCCCCGAGACCGACCTTTTCCCTCCCCACCGCGGGCGGTAGCACTGGTTTATCCCTCCCTGCCCCCAGGGTGAGGGAGAAGAGGACTGGAGGGGGTTGTCCTCTGGCTTATCCCTCTCTGCCTCCAGGGTGAGGGAGAAGGGGGCTGGAGGGGGCTGTGCGCAGAGGGCGGGCGGCGGAAAGTTTTTTTGCTCCAGAAGAATGGCCCTTTTGAAGCACTTCTGCCCCACTGCACACTGCTAAGCGAAGCCAATACCCGGCGCCCGGAGGCGCAAAATCCCCTCTCGAAGAAGAAAAACCCAGCATCCCCCACCACTCCAAAAAAAAAAAAAAAAAAAAAAAAAAAAAAAAAAAAAGGGGGGGGGGCAGGAAAAGGAAAAAAAAAAAAGGGGGGGTGGGGGGAGGGAAACAAGGACAAAAGCAACCCCTCCGCCCGCAGCCCGCCGGGCCCCCGCGGCGGCGGTACTCACGCTGCTGTTGTGCCCCGACCAGTGCACCATGGCTTGGTTGTGCGCCGAGTCGCCGGCCAGGGCGAAGGTGGTGCTGCCCAGCCGCAGCTCCTCCAGCCCGAAGCGGGCGGCGCCGCCGTCCCCCGGCTCCCGCCCCGCGGCGCCGCCCGGCCCCGCTGCGCCCCGCGGGCTGCGGCCCCGCCGCCGCCACCGGCCCGGCCCCGGCCGGCCGCCCGCCGGGGGGGACCCCTGGCCCCGGGGAGGTTGGTCCTCGGCAGGAGCCGCCGCCGCCGCCGCTCGGGGCCGGCTCTCCCCGGCCACTTTCTCGGGTTCCCTCGTCCATCGCGGGGTCTCCCAGCCGCTGACTTCGGTCCCCGCGGGAGCAGGGGCGAGGGTCGCTTGCAGCCTGGCACCGTCCTCCTCCGCCTCCATCCCGGCTCCTTGCCCTCTCTCACCTCCCTTCTCCCCGGGGAACCTCCTCTGCTCGTTTTGTCCTCTGTCGGTCCTCAAATGCATTAGTAATCCCTGCTGCGGATGTTGCTGCTGCGGCTTCACCTGGGAATGGCAGGATCTGCAAGTTATTTCTGCACCGGTAAAGCCAAAAGTGAAGAGGAAAAGCCATGTCCAGTACAGGAGAGCAACGTGCCAGGCTGGGTACCAGCCAGCAACTTTTTCCATCGCGGCTGACTGCTGTTGAGTGCGAGGGAGAAAGAGCAGGAAGGAGAGAGCAGAGCGAGAGAGCTGGGTGCTGCCGATTTACCCGCCGCGGGGTAAACACAGCAAGAACTCCATAAAGTTTCAGACTTTGCTGTATTGGATGCAGCCGAGGAGTAGGGGAGATTGCTTTCTTCCTCCCCCCCTCTTTTTTTTCCCTTATTTTCTTTTCCTTCTTTTGCACTTTTTCCTTTTTCTGTCTTTTTTTTCCCCCTCTTTTTCCTTTTTTTTTTTTTTTTTTCCCCCCAAGACTGGCGTTGCTGATCGGGCTTTTGATGGAAGGCAAAGCCACAACCACACGGGGGAGGAGCTGAATTGAAATCAGAGAGAGAGGGAGAGAGAGAGGAGCAAATCCTGGCTGGTGATTTCTCCCGGCTGCCTCTGTGGAAGTCGCAGCTCGCTCCTCTCCCGTTCGCTCTCTCTCTGCTCGCTCTCACTTCGCCGCTTCTGCATCACACTCCTCCCGCAGCCACCCCGCCAGGACGCCCCGCGTGTATTTCGTGAGTGGTTGGTTACTCACTCCCCCTCTCTCTCACGCACGCACACCACCCACACGCACTCCAAGAAGGACTTACTCCAACTTCTAAACTCAAATCATCCGATCTCTTCCTCTCCTGTGCTTCCCATTAGCTCAAACCCCTAAAACCTGCTCCCCAACGTACTAATCCCACCGTATACGGACTGGAAGCAAATGTGCAAAGAGAAGGAGCAATACATATACATAAGCACGCATACACGTGTGTATAGTCTTTGCAGGGGAAGTATTTTAATTCGATTAATTAAATGGCCTTAAATGTCTGAGCAGGCTCTGAAATGTCCCTTTCTTTCTCTCCCGCTGTGAGGAATGTGGATGCACTGGACTTGCTGGGAACAGGCACCTGCGCTTGATTTCACAGCCGAAAAGTCGTGTTCGTACCCCTCCGTTCCCGCCTCCGCCTTTGCTTTGCTGTACTGTCATTTACAGTAGCTGCCGATGTTTAGATAAATCACTCAGGCATAGCAGAGATGTACTCACATAAATGCTGATGGAGACAGGGACAAGCTTTTGGAAATGAAATGACAGCAGTTGTTGGTGGGAGAGGGGGAGAGAGAGATTCCCCACCACTGGTTTGTCAGCAGAAAAAAACCCTTTCTGCTCCCGCTGTCTCTCCTGTTTTCAGGACCAGCAATTTTTCCGCCAGGAGCTGTGCTCCTCTCTCACTAGGTCTCGTCCCCAGGGAGCAGTCACTTGCAGTGGCCCGAGATCAACAAACCCTGATTGTAGAGGTTGGTGTCTGCTGGCCAGGGGAGCCGCTGGTCCCTTACTGCAGGCACCACTGTTGGTGACTGCCCACGCAGCAGGACAGGGGCCCGAGCTTTAACGGGCACTTGCAAATGCCCACGCGCTTTAAGACTGGAGGGAATTAAAGGCTTTTCCACTGGAATTTTATTCCATCCCCATCTGCCTGCTCTCACTCATTCCCATTTGATTTTCAGGAGAGTTTATTTTTTAATTAATGTTTTTAACATTTCCTTTCTGACATGGAAGACTTTAGTGTATTTTTTTGGCAGGGCATTTGAGAAAGAGATTTACAGATTTGTTCCACATTCTTCTAGAGATTTCATGCAAATGCTCACTGTGACACATCTTGGGATATTAGCACGAGACCACTGGCAAAGGGAGGCTCACAGTAATTGAAGCTGGCCATAACTTCATGCTGCTTACAACAATGATGGATTGTCTGCAATGTAACCACCAGACCTCAGCTGAATCTACTGTAAACCAATTAACTGCATACCTGTTTCTATATCTCCCAGCTAAATGGTTACTATTAGTTACAGCCTGTTGGTAATAATAATTAACACTTTGCACTTAAACAACTGCTTACCTTTACTAAACAAAAACTCTTCACAAAGGCCAGTCAATTTTACTCTTGTTGTATAAATGGGGGAAACTGAGTCACAGTACGATCAGCAAAGCAGAAAGGATTGGAGATGGAGCTCCCTTATTACGAACCCAATCCTTTGTCTTCGATACAATAGATTGACCAGATCGATCTATCCCAAAGGGTGATGGATCTATGCCAAAGGATGCACTAAAGAATGATACCTTCCTAGGACAAGTCTCTTAAAGAGGCTTTAATCTAAAGGGATAAAATTCAAAGACATGAGTGGGTGAGACAGAAAAAGAACTTGGAAGAAGGAAATTAGTAAGAAGTCAGAGGATATTTCTCCTGGGAGTGTAATAGAGATTTGTTGCCAATGAGCGGCTAAGGCTAATGAGAGAAACAATCTGGCTGTTTCATTCAGGCAGATGATTGTCTCTGGATGGTGATGAGTGACCAGTGAGTGATATGGATGTGCCTGGTAGAGCACACCCTATACATTGTGAATATACTACACCTGCAGAGCTCTTCAGCAAATGTCAGTCATGGAGAGAAAATACTGGGTCTGACCTGAGGACCACAGCCACTTCTTCCAGCATAACCTTTGTTGTGGGTGGATATTAGACAGAAACGTACAGTACGAGCCTTTCCGCCATCCCTATTTCCAGGAATCATCAGTTTAGGAGATTCCAGCAGCAGAAATGGCACCTGATCCCTTGTGTTTAATAGCTATAGACTTGGCTTCCCGAAATTTGTCTAATCCTTGTTTATACTCTTGGTGTCTGAGGCACGCTGTGGTAGTCAATTTTACAATCTGATTACGTGTGCTTTTGAATACTCATGGTCTGTACTTACCCAAGAGAGACATTTTAAATCGCCGTCATCTAATCTTGTTGCCAGCCATCTTTCTGCCACAGATGATGTGATGATTGAGCCATCAGAGATAAGAAGCCTGCATCTTTGGCACAGAAGAATAATCCCCTGTCTTTTGATGTAAGGGATAGCTTTCTGAGTTGGGAGCTACAGTAAGCCCCTACGCTGTCATTGGAGAGGGGCTGAATTCATATACTTGGCCAAAAAGAAGCACTGGTGTGTAGGGACCGAACTCCATGGCCATGCTCACGCGAAAGGAAAGGCTGCACTCGTGGGTATCCCGACCTGAGGTTACACCTGATCTGATGTTTCAGTAGCAACAGACTACACCCCATGTCCAGCTGCAACCTCTGATAAGAATGTGTTTTCCATCAGAGCTGCTACACTACCTGATCAGGAGACTGTTTCACATGGCCAGTATTACCTTGATCGAGGGGAGAGGAGCGAGCCCTGGGAGCCATGGAACAGGAAACAATTGTTGGCACTGTAAAACATGATGCTATGAGAGCAAATGAAAAATGCAGGTCTCAGCTGGCCTCTTCAGCCTCTGCCTTTACCAGTATAAGCAATGGCAGGGGGTGTTCCTCTTCACCAGGCAGGAACTACTGGAAAGGCAGAGATCTGCACAGACATGAGAGGGTTTGAGGAGGTTCTCGCTTTTGGGATAAGGAAGCTCAAGCAGGAACATAGTGAAGGGTGTAGATACCAGTTCTGGGTATCTGTGACAGTGGAGCAAGCATCTTCCTAAGGATTTATGTAGCCCTGAGAAGAGAAGCAGGCACTGACTGGAACGCACATGAGTACACAAATCTTCACTTGGGACTGGGCAGGTTCAGAGACAGGTGGAAATATGGACTTGGTCAAGGACATAAATCCTTATGACAATGATTGCAATAATCTGCCATCTGCAGGAATCCTTTCCTCCAGAGTGTTTCACGCTCTCAATCAGAGACTACTTGTGAAAGTGTGGTCCTGAGATAACTTCCTGTCTCCTTCTGAAACATGCTAGACCCTGCATGACAGAAGCACCTCAAGGACTGTGCCAACATTGCCTGCACTTTGATGGGGCAGGAAGGGAGAAAGAAGAACAAAAGAAGGATGGAGAGAAAGAATCAGAATTGGGTGGGCTCAATCAGCTGAGTTTTCAATATAGGTCAGGGGCACAACATAGCCTGGTCAATCTTACACTCGAATGTCTTTTAGGCTAAGCAGTATAATCTCTCCCTAGTAAATATTTGTGTAAACAGGATTTTGAGAACCTACACTCATTTTAAATCATTGGTTTTCTTTGTAAAGACTGTGTAATGAAGGGACCCCGAGAAGAACACTGCTTCATTGATTCCAATCAAGCCACGGTAAGTGATGAATACTGTAGTTCGACATTACACGTAATTCCTCCAAAAGGAATCTCTGTTTGAAAAAATAATAATTACAAATCAGGAAACAACAGGGCTTTTTGCAGTTTCCCTTAGGGAAAAAAAAAAAAAAAAAAAAGATGGCTCTCAACTGTAAATATCACAAAGAGATCTTTTTTTTCTAAATAGGTTCTGGATGCTTCATTCTTTCAGTAAAATAGAGGCTAATTATATACATCAAAAGAACTATTTCCAAGTGCTTCTTATTTTGCTGAACAAATGGAAATTAATTACCTATGTGGCTTGTTTTGTAGAAATATTTAGATAATTTTTACATAGGTATTATCAGAAGTAAATCCTAGGACCTCACATAGGGGAAATGCATTTGGCACACAAAAATTATTTGAAAAAAAATCTGGAACTGAAATAAAATCTGTATCTTCTTTCCACTCAATTTCATTTACCTCAGATTATTTTTGGAAAGGTGATTGAACTATTTATTTTTAACACTAATAATTCCTCTAAATTAATTAACATGAAAGCTCTCCTTTGTTATTCCAGACAATCAAGCCCCAAACCAGTGCCATCCCAGAATTAAGTTGATGCAGTTTTTACAGAGGCTCCCATTCATCTGCAAATGTGATGCGATTTTGCTTTAGTTGCTATAAATATTAGCAGCAAGGGCTTTTTGCTCTTTCACTCCCTCTTGCTGCAGCCTGTTGCAAAGACTGAGGTTTAAAGTAATCTCAAAAAAAGTGCAAGACTTTTCCACTATATAATTTAAAGAGCCATTTCACTTTGCTAAATCCTCAAATGGAAATTTCAGATAGCAATTTATCTGGCAAGGAGAGCTGGGTGGCAAGCAGATTGTATCAGTGTGATTGTCTCTAAGTGCAGGAAGGTACTCAGCACCAACACCTGGTGCCAGTTTTCCTTAAAGCACAGTTTATACTGAAATATCTAATGATGCTTATCAGCCAGCATCTCTCTCTGGGGACAACAGGACTTGCCTGGATCTTTATCCTCTGGAAAATCTCTCATGTAGGCTCCTCTGTTCCACTTCCACTTCTGGATCCAAAGGATTTTCACACCGTCCCACCCCACCCATGGCACAGGCTGCATCTTAGTCTTTGGGTCCAGGCCTCCTTCCTGCTCTTCCAGCTGCAGAGATGTCCTGGGCCAGCTCTGCACAATGATTTCAGTGATAAACCAAGGGTGGATTTGCCATGGGACAAAGGGAGCATGTGACTCCCCCAAATAAGCCTGTACTCTCAGTCACGTGCTAAAGCAATTCTCATGTGGCTGCACAACTACACATCCACGCTGACGCTGAATCCAGCACTCTTTGCCACTATGCCTATAGATCCCGGGATTTAATCCCACCTATGACGTTTCTTCTCTAGTGACGTCTGCTCCTCTATGCTGACCTTGCATTTCACTGGTCTAGTGATCCTCTCCCCTTGTGCTCTGGAGAAATCAACCCATTCCCACACTGCACTCCTGAGCACTGCTCCCCTGTCAGGGATTACCATGGGATTTAGGAGCCAAAAGCACCCCAGGCCACAGAAGACAGTCGGTGAGAAAATCTTATGCTTGAAATTCCCAGCTGTCATTCTCTCTTGATCAGCTTTTACAGCCTAAGAAATCTGGAAAGCTGCCCTGAAAAGCTGGTCTTAGATTCTGCTGGGTTTCATAGTTTAGTTAAGTGTAAAGTAGAACTGCAAGGACTGCACTTATATCAGGACTGCACATACTTAGCTAGTGCTCTGAGCTTGCAGCTAAGGAAAAAACGGAGCTAGAGCTCAGAGCTAGAATGAGGTTTATTACAACAACTGTTAAACTAGTAAACATTGGCAGAAGGAGGAAGCCTGAGGTGTTCCTTGTTAGTCAAGTCATTCACTACCACCAATATGAATGATAACCACAGGGATGACCCAGCAATTGTCACATTTCATGCTGACTGTTTTAAAGCAACCCTGTAATACCCAGAAGGTTTTTGCCATCAATAACTGAAATGTACACTGTGGACGTTTCCAACCACATGAAAGGGAAGAATATAACAAGGAAAAATGAAAATGGCTTTAGCAAAAGCAAATAATGCTTGACCAACCTGATTGTCTTGTTACTAAAGAGCTGACTGTTGTAACACCAGCTCCCACAGCAGTCTTATGGTAAACCGAAGAAGTATGGGCAGGTCAAAGCAATTGACAGGGGTCTGAAACTTGGTTGGACCGCTAGCCTCAAAGGTTGAGAATCAACTGACTGGAAAAGGTATGGGGATTGCGTTGGGTCTCTCTTTGCCAATAAGCCAAACTGCTTATTCACCTGCCTTTGGCAAAGCATCATCAAGAGATCAGAAGAAATTATAATCTCCTTGTTCTTAGCACAGGGGAGGTTGTTTCTGGTGTGGGTCTACAGTTCAAGAGGGTCACAGAGAAACCGAGGAAGGCTACCAAGTGGAGGGCTACCAAGGTGGTGAGCACACAACCTGCCAAGGAGACGGTTGAGAGCTGGGCTTGTTTAGCCTGGAGAAAAGGAGGCTAAGGGGCAATCAAATATCAGCCTACAACTACTTGAGAAGGAGTTACAAAGATGAAGAATCCAGACTCTTCTGCCTGGTTATGGCAGGTGCTAAAACAAAGAGAAGACAAAATCGGTGTTTAAAATGTTCAGACTGAAAATTAGGAAAAGCTCACCCAGGAAGATAGTGCCACTCTAGGACAGGTTCTTTAAATTGTAGAATCTCCCTCAGGAAGCTATGACCAACTTGATCTAGCAAAGATATCAGCCTGGCTTCAAGTGGGAGGCTGGCCCCTCACAACCAACATTTCTTTGAATATTTGAATCTATGAGAGGTAAAAATCTCAAGAAGAAGACATGTCTAAAGAAGACATGTCTAGAACTAAAGGCAGGAATAAATCCTATCTCTCCCCAAGATAAAGGCAGTAACCTGTTCCAATGACAAATGGTTTCCAGGTTGAGCATTAGCTTATATACCATCTTACAGTGAAATGTGTATTCCTCCAGAGATCAGTCCTGTTCTCCTTTCATGAGATTCCTGAATCTCCAGGACTAGTTTAACAAACCAGTGGGGACTCAGACAATTTCATCCTCTTGGGTCCCATCCCACCTACCCTAAGTATTATCACCAAGTATTGTTGCCAAACCTTTGCAGAGTCCTACAGGAGTCCCAGCATTTATTAGAGAGTGGAGTAGACTGGAGTTCTTGGTCTAATGTAGTGCTACTAATGGTGGTGGCATCCGTTGCCAAACAACAGCCAGGGACATTTGCACTATAACATCCTAGATTTGGCCATACTAAAAAACTTGGGCTTTACCTTACTCACTCTGTTGTTCTCCTGGACATGTATCTGTTCTATATCTGACTCTCAGCAGGTTCCTTTCTCTTCTTTCCCTTGGATGGAGATGCAAATACTCCTTTCCATAACTAACAGAGGGACTTTGAAGTTATTTGAAATCAGTTGAAATTTGCTCAGCTGTGTCCGTTGAGCCATTTTCATTCCCTCATCTTCTAGGCCTTTCCCGTTCCTCAAGAGAATCGTGGCTGTGGGATGCTTCTGGTAGTCTTGCAACCTTGAAAATCTGCAATTTGAAGCAGACTGATCAAGTGCAGATAATAGTTTCCTGTGAACAATAAATATCACTCAAAGCATCTTCCATAGAGTCAAGATACTTTAGTAACATAAATCTTCTTAAAAGCCTAACAAGTGTAAAAATCATTTGTATTTTCTCCCTTTTTCAGAGATTACTGAACTTTAGTCGTCACTGAGGAAGTTTGCCTGACATTCTATCATCTCCAGTTTTATCTGTATCGACAGGACAATAAAAATTCTTGTCTATCACTCTACCGCTGTCACCTTTGGCTTCTTCACTTGATTGTGGAAGAATTTAATGGAGGTAAGAGAATAATGATGAAGAGAAAGAAATTACAAACTTAATGGCCTGTGAATGCTGTTTATAGTTTGTCATCATTACAGATGGTGTTTTCTTGCTTGTGCACCTTGCTTGATTTCTCTTAGCCAGAAGTGTTGACAAAGTAGAAGTTCCAGGTACAACTGAAGATATAATTTTTAGTAGAAGAAAGAGAAGACAGAGAAAAAAGATTATTCTTCTATCCTACCTTCTTACTGCAAGAAAAATAGAAAATATGAAAAAACAAGAACCCTTGAGGCTGATTGAAGATGTGAGCTTGCTCATTGAAAGTATTTTATTTCAGAATTGAAAAAACAACCAGGCAAAAATTTCTGTGAGGCAACTTTGTCCTGCTTCACTGATGTATCATTTCTTAAGTCACGGTCAGAAATCCTTTTCTGGAGACAGCTGCATCATTCACAGATCAACCAGCAGAGCTTTTCATACACACACTCCCATGGTACAAAATCAGGAGAGATAGATCTGGCCACCAGTTAAAACTAGTTTTACTGACCCAGCTCATTTCTGCCTAAAACAAGTCAGAGGATACTCATGAATTTTTCTGCTAGATGATAAGCAGTGTGATACTCTTCAGCGGACATCCACATCTGAGCATTACAACGCATAGTCACAGATACCTTTCCCATTGGGGCAGCTGTTTGGAAGGTTAATGGTTTCATTGGATCTACCTGGTCAGAAACGAAGGCAGATGAAGAGAGGAAAACTTCTTCTGACCTTTACTCCCTCCAGCCTGGTAGCTTCTTCAACAGCTTCTCAGATCTGTGGCATCCATCCAGTATTTTGCAGCTTGGTGGGACAGAGAGAGATACACCCTCTAATGAGGGCAGAAGAATTAGCATGTCAGTCCCATGTTTGGTGAGAAGCTCCAGTCTTCTGACCAAATATCAGAAGGAAGGATTTGGAAAGGGTGGTGGAAAACCAGGAGAAGCTCCAAAGGAAATCTCTATTTCTGCGCGGTCAATCTTTTCATTGTGAATCATATAGGGAATTTTGAGCTCCCGATGTCATGGTTTTATATGAGATTATCAGCTGGCTTTCTTTGTTCTCTTTTCTTTCTTTTAAAAAAGAAAAGACAGACTAGTCCTCCTAACTATAGTGAACAGTATGAAGACAAGGCTCCTACTGGCTCAAAATCTCATCTGAAATGTTTCAACACAAAATACAAAGCCAAAGCAGGCAAATTTAAATATTCCATTTGAGCACTTTGAAAATGAAGGGTTTCCTTTTTTTTTATTTATTGTATCTTAAAAATGGTGATCTGAACTTAATTTTGCCTGCTTGAAAGATTTTTAAAAATATGTCTATTTTAAATATAAATCAGTATACATAAAAGGAAAACAAAATACTGTTTTGCAAGCCGAACAAAGTGTTGAGTTCAGCTTGAAATGAATCTTTGATTCTTTCTGAAGCTCTTTTGTCTGTATTTTTAATTCAGTTTAGTCATGGAATTAAAAAAAAATCAGTTATTCATATGGATTTAATTACTTGAGATGTTTGCCTGAACACCTTGCAACATAAAAGAATTTCTTTGTATAAGTTCGGTGCTGGGTTCATTCCTTGCCCAGAGCTCTTAGCAGTTTGCCTGGTACATCTGCAGATGTAGCACCTAGAAGTTTAAGCTAAATAAAGCTCATATACAGACATTTGTTTCTAGTAAACAGGACCCTGATAATGATAACTTATTTTAGGATTAAATTTGATATTATGTATAAAGTAACTCTATAAAATAATTTCAAAATTAGTTGAAATTATATCAGTTTTCAATCAATGCCTTAAAAAGAAAAAAAAAGAAATCCCCTCATCTTCAGTCAAAAGACTTCCTTCTAGAAGAATCAGATTTATGAAATAAGGGTGATGAAAAAACAGTCAGTCTGACTGTTTAATACATGTATACAAATATGAAATCCAAGAAATAACCCAGGCAGTGAAAGGAACACATAAGCGATGCTTCTGCTTATTTCATTGCAAGCATTCCCTGAGATTCCATTTTCAGGAGTGTTTGCATGTGGATGGCTCTGTGTGTTTAATATCTATTCTCACATCAAGAAAGCATAAGGGAAAAACTCCATTTGGATGTTATTTTCATGCAATTAATAATAATTCAGGGTTTGTGCTTTTCTTATGCCAAAACTGTGCTTGCCAATGTTTGGAGCCCTCCAAATGCATGTATTAGTCCAAGTCTGAATCGCTATGATTTCCTCCTCCGTTTGAAACAATGTTTGTTCAAAAGATATTAAGTGAGCTTCACTTTTGTCTTCATTCAATCCAAAGTAATTTTTAACATTTTTATCAAGACTCCTTGATATCCTGTTTTAAAATGGTTTCAATTTTCCAGTCTGGCCAAGTCTCCATTTACATTTCAGTTCATTTATGTCTGATTGCAATCAGTGGGAGTCTTTTCATTGATTTCAATGGAATTTGGATCAGGATCGTTTGCAGCATAGCTTACATATGTTTGCTGTCATGGAATAAGCCAGCTATCACAGCAGCAGCATTCAGGGAACTTGAAAGAACAAGGAATAAATCCAGGATCTCAGACCTTGCTTGGAAGGAACTTAAGCAAGCCCTGGTTTATTAGTGGTGACTGCTCTAAATAACACATCTTGAGCATCTGCCCTTCCACAGCAGTAAGATCTCCTTTTCTGATTCAGTCTCTCCCAGCAGTCAGCTCATTTTAATGTTTAGTATGGTGCCTTGGTCTCCTGAAAGATTCCCTTATCATGATTTCAAATCCTCGTTGACACATTCTGGGCATTTTGCTGCCTTCAACATCTGCTGAAGGACTCTTTGAGGTGCAAACTCGACATCTTTTATAACGTTTGGTTCTTTTTGCAGTTTCCAAAAGAGGCAAAAATGGATAAACAAGGCATGGGACCCAGACTGTTTTCCTGTTTTGTTTTGTTTGCCACGTAGGTGCATCTCTCTGCACAACCTTATTTTGTCTATGATGCTGTTGGTTTTGCCAGACAATGTAATTATCTTGATTGGTGGGTGGCCAACAAAGTTTTAATTAGATCCAGGGGGATTTGAGCAGGACTATGTATTAAAAAAAAAAAAAGGCAAAACAATGTTGCTAGAATTATTGTTTGTTTACATTACATAATCTGTGAAATATGATGTCGCCTCCTTTGCATTTCCAGTCCTGTCATCTCTTCTTCTTGCTCTTTCACTTGGTTGACAGGGAATGGTGAACTGGCGTTAACATCTGTGTGCTGAGGCAACGCTGCCAAACTTTGCTGCTGCAAAATGTCCAACAGCTCAGCCCCTGCCAAACAGAGCCATTGCTCCTCCAGCTTGTGACAGTTCAAAGGAACGTAGGATGCATATCCAGCTTTGCGGAAGGGGTGACAAGTGATTTGGGGCAGGTGACTGGCGTGGACAACAGTGAGCAACACTGAAGGCAGAGGAAGGATTGCACTGGGGAGGTCTTTCTGGCTGGTTATAGTTATTAATTTTTGCCTGGAAAAGTTTTGGGTTTTTTTAATTTATTTAGTTGTCTAAAAATATCCCTGTAATAAATTAACCTGAATAGGGGGAAGGGGACAGAAAAGTGCATATTGATTTTCTAAAAGCAGGCAGGAATGCTGTTATTTTCCAATTAATGTTCAGCATTAGAGAACAGTCCAGTTGGAAAGAACCAGCTAAGCATACCAAGCTTTTTGCTTTCTGTTCTTTTCCTGGTGGTACTTTTTTCTCATTTGACTTCTTAAAAATAACCCTAATACGCCTTTTCTTAGGGCATTTCTTTGGCTAATGGGAATTAACTTGTGATGGACTCCACTGGGGTGACTATGGAATAACTGTGGTGGGGATACAACAGTTCTTGCTGAAGCAGAAGGCATGTCCATCTAATAAAGGCTGCCGCTGCTCCAGTGCGAGAAAAGTGTGAGAGGAAAACCACCTGAATGCAGTATTGGTGATAAGGATGCTTCTCTATAAATCCCAGAGCAGGTCTGGGTTTCTGGTGGGACTGGTGACAACTTGTAGTCTGATTCTGGCTGAGCTGCCCTTTTCTTTCCACTTCTCTTTTTTATTCTGTCTGTCACAAAGTCCAATCCTCTTCCTTCTTATGGCTTAGTGTACTTGAGGTTCACCAGGTTCAACAGCAAGCAACAAAAGAAAATGATACCATCACATCCAGCCACCTTCAAGTCCCCGTTAGTGACCACTGACTGGATGGTTACACCTGAATGACCAGGAGTAGCCTTCAGCACAAATCCAACAGGCAGCTCAGGGTCACATCATTGGCTCTCCAGTGAGACCTAGCAAGCGTTCGATCCTGCAGCTCATCTTATGTACCCAGAGCAATGAGCACTGATAACAGGAAAGCTTATGGGAAGCAGAGGAATTAGCACATTTCTGAGTAAACATACATTTGTATAAATTGAGATCCTTACTTTTTTAACAGGTTTCTGAGGTTTTATCTGAGTTTTCAAGTCTTCTAAGCTTTCCGAATTTTTATTTTTCTCTCTTGCAAGTTGCCCTTTTCAAATTATTAACTTGTGCTGGGGTGAACTCTGCTGAGTTCAAGCAACACCAGAGCTTGTCTGGCAACAGCATTCACTGTATTTCCATTTAATTTATCACTCTCTTCTTCCTAAATGCTCAGGGGAAAATGGCTGTAGAATGTCCACATTGGGACTTTCCCCTGTATATAAGTTACGGAAACGAGTGTCAAAACTGAATCCTGCTCTTGTCCATCCTGGACTTGACAAAGTTTATGGAAAGTTACAAGCACCCTTTATTACTGTACAGCGATGGAAATTTTGCAGATATTTCTCAACAGTTTTGCATAAATTTCAATATATATGTTCTTATTTAGCAAATATTTATTTAGCCATCACTGCAGTTTTCCTTTAAGGGTCTAGCAAGGGCCCAGGGAGAGTGACGAAACCACCAGCTTTTGCTGAGAAATTATATGCCCTGCAGTCATACTATGTATTTAGAGTCTGGAGACAAATTTTAGGGCCTGGATTTATTTATAGTGTTTAATACATGCTTTGATAATTATGTGCATGGGAATGGAAAACAAATTCTCCAGATTGAAATCATAAAGAAAGCTTGTTTGGATTAGCATGATCAACTGAAAGCATCAATTTGATTCTTGGTATATATATAATTTACTGAGCTGCAAAATAAACATATTCTAGTGTTCCTCTGCTGAAGGCTCCAGCTGTAAATATTTCATTACTTTAAAAATGTATTGCTATTAGATAGGTCTTTTAGTATTCAGCAGAATCAAGTTTTAAGTAATAAAATAAAATTCTTTCTGTTTCCTGAAGGACCTTTTTTAAACATACCATTTCACTTGGGTGAAAATTGCTCTGCCACCTGTTGGATGCTGGCAGAATCGTCCCACAAGTAAATGCGGGTTTTTATTAGCTTTGAAGGCATTAATCAGTTCCTGCTGTCACGACTGTATAATTACATCAGGACGTGGTCTGTCTCTCCCAATCCTGCTACTAGCTTACAGGTCATCGCCGCCTATGAGGAAAACAGGTCAGCTCCCTGTATTATGCAAGGGAACGAAGACCAGATGAGGAAAGAACGACATTCATCAGGCAAACAGAAACATTATCCACTAAAGGACAGCAAACTCCCTTTGCCCATAACATACCTGAAAATATTCACAAGTAGCTGGGGAAAAAACTCGTGACAACGGTTGGGGGTTGTCATGGCACGAAGGTCCCATGGGACCATTACTGAAAGACAGGCAGTGACCGAGTGACATCATCAGTAAAGCTTTTCTTTGCACAGCCAGGACACTTCTGGTGATCTTCTTGCCGTTACTTGAAATGGCCAAAAAACATGCTTTCACAGAGAATTTTAGGATGGTTTCTTCCTGAATTTAAAAAAAAAAAACAACCACCCAAACACCAAAATTATGGAATTCTTCAGTGGTTTTCCACCATTGGAATGCTTTTCAGGTAAAACCACCTGACCATCTGGAGCTGTTGTGGAATCATTTGATAGTGTTGGGGTGGCTCTTTTTATTTGGGAATTGATGGGGTTTGCTGTTAAAACATCTGACATCCTAAGCACAGGATTAAATGTAGGTGCATAGATATGGTAAGATTTTTCTATTTTATGTGATATACCAAAGCCACAAATAATCACACATCTGGAAGGAACTTATTTGCTGCCCATGTAGAACTTTGGCACTGGGTACACCAACTATTTCACTTCTGAAGAATACCTCTCCACAAAACAAAGTCTGCCTGATATCATGAAATACCATTTTTCCAGTTTATTATTGTGCTTCTTGAAATCCTTAAGGAGCCCCAAACTGAGCATTGAACAAAGACCACAGTCCTTTTCCATAAAAAGTTACAGTCCAACTTAGCCAAGTGTTAAGAGATGTTACCGTATACACAGAAGAGTTGAAAGCTGTCCAACACTAAATCAGTATAAATTACATTGCTGAAACTAGAAAGGTATTGCTTTGCAGACTTGCAATCTCTCCTGAAACTTCTTTTCTCTTTCTAACATTCCTGAAGAACTGTTTTGGTCCTCTGCTATGAATTACCTTTGCGAAAGAAATTTCTTATGTAGGAACAGCTGCATAGGTTGGAGTTTCTAAGGTTGACATGAGAGTACTTTGTGTCACTTGTAGAGCTATTGAAAACTCTCATGAAATACTGATATTTCAAGACAGTCTTGCAGAAATCTGAAATAACTTTAGCCATTTTTGCTTCTCATCAAAACTCACACTATGGATACTCTGCTGCAATTTTTATCAGTATTTTCTCATTTCTGAACATTATTGGAGCTGTTTTGACAAACATTGAGTTGTTGTAATAGGTATTTTCCTATCAAAATGTTTATTGAGTTATATGAAATGTTTCATGCCTGTGGAAAATTACATACAATCTTCATGTGCACATTCTGAATCCTCATTTGGAATAATAATCTGAAAATGAGATAATTTTCCCTCATATGTTCATGTATGCGAATTTGGCACAGGGTGCCTGAGCTGAAATTGTGAACTGAGAACTGATAATACATATCACATATGGTACAATTCATTCAAAAAATTAATATATTTATGGAGCATTTAGGGAGTCTGGAAGGGCTGTCGAAAGGATGCCTGCAGCATTGTTTCCTATGACAGTGTCAGGTAATTTATCACCATTTCAGCTACATCCTGTTCACAGCAACACTTCTCGCAAGTGCTAACATAGATTTCTCAAAAGACTGTTGAACTGACTTCTTGGATTCTTCAACCACTCTCTCAGGAGCTGATGGTATATCACATGGGAAAGATGTGATGAACAGAAAGACATTATTGCTCTGACTGCATTCAAGACCATGCCAGCTCACATTCCACCACTTCTCCTCCAGGTTTGGTTCAGAGATGGTAATTGTTTCTTCCTCCTGTTCTCTACTGTCCTGTAAACTTCCTCACAGCAACAAAGTTTGAGGATGTAGCTTGGGGAAAGGAGCGACTTCATGAGCTAGCTGGATGCTCAGCTTATTACCCTGTGGCACTGCAGCCGGATTATGTACCCAGCATAATCACTGCAGCAGTCTGGTGAGGCCATCTGTGTCAACAGCACCATAGGTCTGACCTTCAGCTGAGATAGGTCAAGGCTGACTCCAGTGGGGCCACCCTGATTTCCCCTGGGACATGGCCTCATGCATGTCATCTAAGAGTCTATCTCTGTAACTACAAAAAACACACCTGCCTTTGGCTCAGCCTAGCACTGAAAAATGCCTCACTGTAAATATCTACTGCAATGAAAGAATGGTCTCAAGAAAGAACATGAATTTGGCAAGCCCTGCTCTTTCATCCTGGCTTCTGCCTGCAGGGCTGTCTCCTGTGGGCTAAGGAGGAAGGTGGACTGCTTCTAACAACATGCAAAAATCATCTTGGAGCGTGCATGTGGCAGGGTAAATTGACGGAGTCCCTCATGCTCCAAAGAATAATCTCTAATCATGCCTAAAATCATGGAGGTTCCTGTCTTGAGGCTGGTAATTTTCACAACGAATGTAGTAAGTGAGGGTCACATGGGATCGCATGCCTGAGAGCAACAAAAAGCAGATGCCAAGGAAATAATATAAGCCTTGGACAGTCATGAAGTAATACTTCTTCAGAATGCTCTCCAATCTCCAGCAGGTTACAGCTCAAGGAATTCCCAAACCAAACATGGTTCACATATGTGCAGTAATTCTCAGTGGATTTCCCTTCATGAACTTGTGCAGTCTCTGCTTGAATCTGTGCAAACTCTGCATATACCCAATGTCCCGCAGCAAGGAATTTCATAGCTACACCCTGTATGAAGAATTACTTCTTTTGGTTTCTTCAGAATGTGCCAATTGTTGGCTATTCACGTGTCAGAGAAGAAACAAAACAAGTGATTCAACTTTTTGTCACTACTCAGGAGCAACAACATTTCTCTACTTAAAGTTATGCACATCTACTGGAATCTAGTCAAGCACTGGATAAACGTAACATAAAACTAATCAGCATTTCATACACTTCCAGGTGAAAGTTTAGGAAATCCGAAGCACTTTTTTTTTTTACTCCAAATCATCCCAATTTCAAGGGCATTTATACCCTGACTTTCCACACAACACTCAGCTAAAGCATGCCTCATTAGCTCACACGCAAACTTTCATACCTCCATAGCAAATTTCTTTTCTCACCTTCCTCAGATGGTATTTTTTCCCTCACTGCTGAAGCTTAAATTGATTTACTGCCCCCAAACACAATTCAGATGCTCTGCGGTTTCATGGCCCTTTTAAACTCTCCTCAATGGCAACGGATATGGAAGCGCTGTTCAGGTCCTCGCATTTAACATCATTTGATTCTTCTCTCCCTGTCCTCTATCTCCCTCACTTCCCCTTATTTGTATTCTCATCAGTGTCACATTAAATGCTGTGGAACACGCTTTTAGGGTAATAACAGGCCTGAAGTTTATGAAATAAAAGATTGATATCAGCTTCATAAAACTCAGGAGAAGCAATATCTTTTCTGCGTCTTGCCATCCCTTTAATTGCAGCTACCTTTATATATTGTGGAGGGAGAGAAAAGTTTAAAAAAAAGAGAAAAAAGGAGATATCTCCAAACAGCAGTGGGATTTTGGAACCTGATGTGCCATTAGTTTCTTTATTGCTTTAGCAGCAAGGAAGTTGCGCTTGCTTCTTTGTGTATTTCAGTGATGTGTTTCTTTCAAGGGCTTGCCAATCTTTTTCCTCAAATGTCACTAGATTCGGGCTTTGTAACCAGTGGTTTATAGCCGTCACACACCAAAATGGCAACGGATGAAGAAACTGTCTATTATTGTAGATAAACAGAACATATGCCAGTTGTCAGGATGGAACGAGAAACAAGGCGGTGAAATCAGGCTGGAGTTTTACACCGATGCCTAAGCTGGTGGCACCTGGGTACCACCTGTGAAACCTGCACCGTCAGGCTGAATGATCTCCCTCACCTGATTTATCAGCAAGTTGGTTCTAAATGTAGACCTGAAGCCACATTTGGATTAGGGTCATATTCACTGTACGCACTGGAGGCTTCAGATACAGGACTTGATTTGGGATCCATGACTTGCTTCAGCTCCCACTCCATCAGACCTGACCCCTCCAGAGCAGCACCTGTGTCAAACACAGCCTGCTGCAGCTGCAGGGAGTGAGGATGGACTGTAGATCTGACAAAGTTCAAGGGCTCTGGTATGGTCATCCTTTTTTTAAGGTTGTGCACCAATCCAACAGCACGAAGCTTTTGAGCAAAACCTTCCTGGAGACACTGGAGAGGCAAAGAGAGGTAGCAGACAGCCAGATCACTCAGTCTTACAGCACCTGGGGACACTCTCACCAGGAAATTGCCCATATGTCTTGAAGCAGTGTCTCTCATATGCCTGCATCTCTCCAAATCAGTGCCGTGTGGACCTTAGCAAAGTTTTCACCAAAGATTTTCTCGTTTGCTGACCTGTTTTGCTATTCCAAATTCACAGCTTAACCTTTAGTTTTGCAGTTTGGAAGACTGACACAGGTACATTTAAGATGAGGAAAGCTTTTTCCTTTTTATTTTTCTTCCTGTTTTTTGGACGATCATTTCACGTGTTTTTTACTCTTGATAATAGATCCTAAATTCAACAAAAAGTAAAAGCAATTGCATTTCAGATTTCTGTTTCACTGTCTCTGAATACTGGATCTTCCCCCATTTTTTATTATTTTTAAAATGCTGCCAATTTAGCAAAACTTGCTGAAATGGACAGATGAGGGGTGGGAGAACCTGAAGAAGCAAGCTACTTTGCCAAAAGCATCCCACTATTCCCACCAACTTGTCAGTGTTTGCCAGAAGCAATTGCAAAGCGACAAACAGGCTTTTTATGAAGGACAGCGTTTTTATTTTTAAAGTGGGCCAAATTGTACTGGCTCCACCTTCCTCGAGTGTCAACAGGCACATTGCTGTAACACAGCTATCCTAGCAGAGACGTGATTCTTAGCTTAATAAACTCAGTGGGAGTTTCTGCAAAGGCTTTTCTTTGAGCCCTGTAACAGGCTTTATAGACATTTAACCCACAGCCCTCCATAGGGGTATGCCAATAGGTGTTCCTATAAAAGTGGCGCACAACATCACAAGATGGAAAATAAAGAGATGATTTTTAATTCTTGGGTTCAAATAATGTATTTGTCCATTTTTGTCTGCATCTTTCTCCACTCCTCTCTTTTCAGAATTTTTCTGTCTGAAGGAAGGGTTTTCCACTGTGAGCCCACCGCAGCTCAGTGGCTGATGACTGACCATGCAGAAAGGGAAGGCAGTCAGCAGGGTTGCAATGTCAAAGAAATGGGCAGAGGATTATTAGATATCAAAGAGCTGTGTTCTCATATAATGACTGAATATAGTCACTGAGTCTAGGCCTTTCCCCTCTAATTCCAACATCAAGCCCATCAAGGTGTGTTCTTAGTCACAGAGATGTAAAAATGAATAATTATTAGAAAAGTGCTTAATGTTACCTGTCACAAAGAACTTTGGGACATGATTGAAAAACTTTCACAAGTATCATAGCTTGCTCTGGAAGGGTAATACAGCTGCAGCTCTTAAGCTAAGTGTGCTTTAGGTTGCAGGCTGAAAGGACATTGCAGAGCTGAGTTAACTCTCAAAAGAAACTGAGTAAAAGAGCCCAAACTGACTGATGAACTGTTAATGTTCAGAGCAGGTTCTTCCTTTCTGAAAAATATTAAAGAACGAAGTATTTTTTTTTCTGCACAGATGTCCTGCTTAGAGCTGAACCGGAACTAATTCTGTCAGTGACTTTACTTTTCAGTTAAGTCACTTCTAAGTAACTGCACTTTCTGAAATTAACAGCATGTTTTTCCGGACAGTGACTGCTTCTAGTAGTGATAGTGCTTGATGCTCATAGTTAATAGTAAGCAACATGCAGAAAGGCTCTTGCTTATAGTTGCTGCTACAGCAACCAAGGTCACTGCTAAATCTTGCACCCCATGTCAAAGTGACGTAAGTGAAAGGGTCACAAAGACATAAAAAGGTCACATCTGTGGGGAGGAGCAAACTGCACAGGTGATCCAAAACTGACTAACAAAGTATTCCATCCCATATACATCATATTCAGTACAAAGCTGAGGGATCACAAGGGTTAAGCCCCCTTCTTCAATAGCCAACATCTGACATCTGAGGAGGATTCTGTCCATTCTTCTGTCTTCAATCCCGATCTGTGCATTCCTGAATCCCGTGCCTGAATCCAGCTCCTGTGTCTGGTTCCCTCCAGTGCCAGCCCTGCAGCATCAGTGGTGACACATCATCATCAGGGCAGGGTGTTGGGTTTGGTATTGGTTTTGTATTGGTTTTGCATATATTTCATTATGTTCTTATTTTTATTATTATCTTTTATTGTTATTGTTTCATTAAAGCTATTTTAGTTTTATTTTCCAACCCCTAAGTCTCTCTCCTTTCCCCTTCTGGAAGGGGAGAGGGATTAATAGAGAGCATTTGTAATTTGTTAGTGGCCGGCCCAGCTTCAGTCCTTGACACCAGGTGAGGGGACCCCTCTGGGCATGGCACAGGTTGAGCCAACGGAAATAAGACAGTTCTGTCAATACCATGGGATTGTTATAGCAATTTAGCCATTAAAGCCCCAACCCCAAATCAGAGCAGAGCTTTGTAGAAATGCATAGGTAGATTGAATGAACCTTGTTGGTTGGAGAAATATCTCCAAACTGGTGAGTTAATATTGCAGACCAGAGGATTATTCACTGAAAAGCTAAGGCGATTTTTCATTGGTATGTAACTACCGGATTTAATCTCTAGCCTGTACTGCCTTTGCTCTCCCAGCTCACCTCCCACAGCTTCCAGAATTCAGCTGTTTCTCTGCTTTACAGTCTAACGGAGTCAGGAGCATATCCAATTGCACTTCAGGAGCCACTTCTGGCACTTGATAAACAGTTCTGGCTGCAGCATTGTTAACGTGTCTGGAGACACACGCTCGGTAAGGTTTGCCTCAGGAGCAACTTCTCTTCCTGGGTATGCTTCGTTCTGCCTGGATATCCGGGCTGCATTCATCTGGTGTCAGAGGCAATGGCTGTTTAATAAGAAGACGTATCAAGAGGGAGCAGATGAGGGAAAGATACACGATTTACTGAATAATAATGCCAAAATTCAATGCACCACAGCACTTTGATTTAGCCATTTCAGGGACTGGCAGCCCACAAAGCAGCACTTCACCTGCTACAAGAACATTGCAAATCTGAGTACGGACAGGGATAAAGTACACAGATAATATCCTGGGACATGAAGCAGACAAATATTTAAACCCCTAGCCAACTTCTTCTCAAAACAATCCTTCTCCTGCCACTGCAGACCTTTCTCTCACTGGTATTTATCTGAAAAAAAGAGACAGTAAAAATATCTGAGAGGAATAAAGAAGTTTGCTAGGTCTTTGGTTCATTGACGGTGGCCACAACCAACAGAAATGATCTCATACTGATCCCAATTTGATGGGAAGCAGATGTGGAGACCTGGAAGTTCATCAATTCTAAGTGAAAATATGGACAAGGAAATAGTTTTCTCAAGGAAAATGTTGAGAAACACTGTACAGTCGTGTAGGCACTTAGCTCCAAAAAATGATCAAAGAGACTGGGAAGGCAGCACAGATGGACACTTCAGACCTGGCTGAGAAAGCCTTTGCAATTATTGCAGCTCCACATCAAACTATACTGACTGCAAGCAATTCTTACTTGAAGATGTTTCTACTCTTCACTTCTACTTCCTGAGGACAGAAACACTGTCACCCTTTTTACAGATCTACAAGGAGACTTGAGCAATTAACTGTTTGTTTCACCACACAGTTCAGTGTCGGTGAAGATTTCAGATATAAACTGAAGGACCATCCATGGATGCAATGAAAAGCACAGTTGTGAAGATCATGTCACAACTCACTTTGGTGACCTTGTCCTTTCTCTCAGTTTGACCTTTCAAAAATGTTTCAACTCTGGAAAACGGTGCAAATCTGTAGCAAGTGTTTCCTCTTCCCCACTCCATTCCACCCTGCCTTTTGAAGGCCTCCTCTGCCTAGACTTTATCATCTCCAGTGCTGTATATCATATGCCTGCCATTAGCATTTCCATAGAGGTCACAATTTTTCACCAGCTCATAAGGACACACACTTTGATGCAGTCTGGTAGGAAGCCGGTTATACAGATGTACAGAAGTCGAAATGAACAGGAAAATCTCTTTGGTCCTTCTGAATATATAAATCATACCCAGACTCCTACATTTCCACAGCAGAACATCTACATTACTTTTTTGAGCATTGTGCATGCATATACATGTATATATACACACACACACATATAAATGCCACACATATATGATATGTATAGATGTAAATGCACAGACACTGTGCATGTTGATATATAAAGTGTATGCATCTTAGTGACTCCCCTGCTTCTCTGATTTTTCAATTTTATCACTCTTTTTCTGATAACAGCAACTAGGAGCTGTGAAAATGGGTATTTTTGAATATAAGGCATTCCACCTTCCCAAATGTTAGTCTATATAAGACATATGTGTGAGTTTACAGCTGTTTGCCCCTTAATAATTATACTTCTAATTCTGTAGTTGAAGATCTTGAATTCAATTTTGCTTATGATCCATCAAGGACTCATTATGAAAGAAAAAGATAAGAGTTTCTCCTTCCTCCTTTGCAATAGGAGTCCCAGCAGGCACATCATAATTTCTGTCAAGAACCCTAAACGCATGGGTTTGACTTGTGTGTTTGTCCCTTACAAAATTATGCTGGAGGCAGCTTGATTAGAGATAAATTTCCATACGGAAGGGAAGAGACACAGGAGAAAATGCTGAAACCTGACTGCCCTCTGCAAAAGTCCATCGATTAACTCAGTTAGCTTCATGGCTCTAAGGATGTTCTGATTTTAGTGTACCACTGCAACATAATAAAAAGTTAGGTTACTGGTATTTATTTATTTATTGCTGGCAACAGAAAGACACCAACACAGTGCAAGGAGAGGAAATTGTCTCTTGGTAAAGATTAAAACTGTGATTTGGGATATTGTTCAAAGACATGCTCTAATTAAAAAAAGAATTTCAATTAAAAAGCTACAAAAAGGTCTATGTGTCTAGTCATCAGTCATATATTATTAAAACAGTTCAAGACACAGTTTGCTATTTTTTCATCCTTAGGAACTTTAAAAAGAAAGATATATAAAAAAAAAAGTAATAAAATAAATAAGTGGTCAAAAGTTTTGAAAGTTAGTGTTAGCAGAATGTTTTCCTAACATTGCTTTTTCCTGACAGAACATTTTAAAATACTGTTGCAACTCATACAGAGAAAGAAAAAAAATAAATAAACTTTGGGCATCCAGTTTCACAGAATTGCTAAAAATATAGGTTTTGTTGTCTCTGATTCTGCAAAATCTCATCTCAACACTAGATTTTAGGAGATTTCATCTTAGTGTGTCAGAAAGCTCATGTGAAATTCCTGTGAGAGATCCCACTTCTCCAGCAGTCCAGGCAAACATTCAGCTGTTTTTGTATAGGGGAAGAAAATTCTCAGGCAGAGATTTAAGTACTAGCATAAAGTCTAATTTTATCTGTGTACAATTTCATGAAATACTGGTCTCAGTCTGTCTCTGCTTCAGTATTCTGCATGTAACCCAATAAATAGCATACACGAAAATACTACTCTCTTGATCCATAAAGAATACAAAAGGTTATAGCCTCAGTATACAGATGCTCTGCTTCTTAGATCACTCTGTGGATCTGTAGCGCTCCAATCCAATTCCCAGCATGTAAGTCAAGTACCCACATGCACTGTGATACAAAAGTGTTGTGGGAAAGATGATCCTGCAAACTCTGTGGCTGAAGCCAAAGGAGAAGAGCGCTCCTTCATTCTGTCTCTCTTGCACTTCACGACCAATTTGCAACCTCTGTACTTCTGCATTTACATGGACAGGGAGGTGAGATGCCATCAATATTTGCTGTATTTTATATACCATGATACTGAGGTCTTCTGTCCTGTGGTCTAACCTTTAAGCAGCAGAGTCTTTTCTTCTCCCCTGTGTCTGAGGACTGTTGTGGCTTTGCTTTCAGATGCTACGTCCATCTGCAGAATTATACACACACACTGTGGGCTGTCTCAGGCAGTGCTCTTTGCACCTTCAATGCTCAGCCAAACAAGAATAAAAACAGTATACAAATGAGCTTGATAGAGAAGCCTATAAATAATGCATTTATCAGGAAGGAACAAGCCTATAGCATATATTAGAACACACTCGCTTTCCCATCATTTGCCAGACCACACTAATGGAAAACCTTAGAAAAAAACAAACTTCAAATGTTTGACAAAATTATGTTTATGGCTTTTTTCCCTCCATGGAAAGACAGATTTATTTCCATTAAGTTCTATGTTCCATTTTTTTTCTTTAAAAACAGAATAAATAAGTATTGTACCAGAGCCCAAAAGCAGAGTTAATTAAAAAGACCAAGATAATTGACAATTGAATAGTAAACTGCTAGCACAAGTGCTGAAGTTTAAATCGGAATTTAAAATTCCTCCAGCTTTTGCTAATCTTTGATGCTCAAGGGAACAAAGGAAGTTTTTGTTTTGGAAAAAATTATGATTTTTACATGACAATCCCCCTTTTATTTTTTAGACTGATTTCCTAAGGAAATAAGGTACCTTGTTAAGCTGTCCGTCATTCCTCCCTTAACTACTTTTGAACACACTTGCCAATTTCAACCATATTTGAAAGAGGGAGATAAGTTCCAGGAACAGTGACGTTTTGCAAGTTTCACTGAACTGCTTGGGTAGAGAAGTGAGATGTGAAGGACTGGCTCTGTCTGAAGAGGGGTGGGGAGACATCAGCTGCTGCACACCCTGGCTGGGAAGGATGACTGGCAAGTCAGCAGGAATCCAAGGAAGCCACAGGCATGTAGAGGATCCAGGCGGGTAACAGGAGCTGCTGCTGCTCTGACGGGAGAGGCAACTACAAACGCACACATAACCTGACTGCTCTGGCTCTGCTGTTGCTGAAATTTACAGAATCACAGAATCACAGAATATTAGGGGTTGGAAGGGACCTCAAAAGTTCACCTAGTCCAACCCCCCTGCCAGAGCAGGACCACCTGGAGTAGATCACACAGGAATGCATCCGGGCAAGTTTTGAATGTCTCCAGAGAAGGAGACTCCACAAATTTGGGCAGCCTGTTCCAGTGCTCTGTCACCCTCACAGTGAAAATTTTTTCCTTATGTTACTATAAATTCCCAGTTAATTTTTCTGGTCCCAGATTTCACTCTCCTTTTTTTTGCCTTTCAAGTGATTTTCTGTCACAGATTCAAAATACCAGAAGTTTTCATTGAGTCAATGAAGAAAACAGCCATTTATGAAATGCCATGTCGTGTGGAGGATTATTACTATTTTGTTATTGTTATCATTATTAAATTATTATTTAGAAGTCTCCTGTTCATATTCAACTAAGACATGATTATCTAAAACAAAACAAACTTTCGAGCAAACCTTTTCATACCTGTGTTTTTTCTGTTGGCCAAACCCACTTCTGCCTCATCACAAGGTAGACTAGACTGACAAATTTGTAAAATCCTTGGAAGGCTGAGGCTAGAGATGGACAGAGAAGGGATAAGGAGACAAAATATCCATGCGGTAGATTGAAAAAAACGTGCTTCCTCGTATAGAAAATGACAGGTATATTAGGGGAAAAGAAGGATTAATTTCGTTAGCTGTAAAGGGCCTCACAGTCTATTACCATCGGCTTGTGGAAGCCAGTAGCCATCATGGCAGATGTCTTTTCTTTTCCAGTACTTCAAGAAATTAAACTGTCAGTCTTCATTTTAGCTAGTGGCTTCACCATGATATGACGCTGTGCTTAAGAGGGTTTGAATTCAAAACAATTCCATTGGCCTCACTGTCTCCCATATCAGATAGGAATCTCCCGATGAAATCCAGGGTATTACATTCAAGACATCAAGGCAAATGAGGGTTGGCAAGCGTGAGGTCGTATTGTAGTTTTGGCAATGAAATATTCCTACTGGAAAACCTGGAGGACATCCAGAGCCTAAAGCTCTATTTTATCATGTGGGCTGGGGAACAAATAATTTAAGTAATTTGAAGATAAGACACCCCCCCTCAATCAAGTAGAAATAACATCACAAGGGACGAACTCCCAGCGCAGCTCTACCTAGTTTGACAGAGTTACACCCAAGATAAATCCCTCTTCTCTGCCTTCTGAGAAAGGCATCAGAAAATGACTATTTAGAGTGTCATTACAGGACAAACTTGCTTTTCTTAGTCTTTCCATAAATTTTGCTCTGCTGATTTAACACCACAGTTGTATAAACTGTTAGTGATGCTTTGTTTCCCCAGAGAGTGTAAATTTGCAGGTGTAAGAGGACAGAAGGAGCCAGTATCTGAATTTGGAGATCATAATTCAGGTGGCAGTGTGTACAGCTGGAGTAAGGGAGGCCTTTCCTCCCAATGTTTCATGATTTAGCGGTGACTCAGTAAAATGCTCACCAGGTTAAAGGTGGGGAGTGAAAAGGTTTCCTGTATTCAACTCTGAGGAAAATCTGGCAGAGACCCTCACCACACTTAAAAAGAGTCATTGCCCTTCAGTTGGCAACACCAATTCACACTTCAGTGTTTCCTAGAAAAACAGCCGACTTGTTAAGTCCCTGCTTCAGGTTCAGTGAAGATCAGTGGGAATTACCAGCCCTTCTGCCTTTCTAACCTCCTAAAGAAACTCATCCCACCTCACCCTGTGTTTTCTTATGCCTCTTGTTCCAAGTCATTCCAAGATGCTTTAGAGGCTGCTGTCATACACTGAGGCCTCCGAGGATTAAGGGCTATATAGGCAGAAAAATATTTCTTCCAAGAAATGGTCCCATGCCCTGAAGCATAAGGATTGATAACCCCTGTAAATTTTTTCTTTGCCAGTGCAATTGCTGATGTTATTCATATTCATGTAAGTGCCTAATCTTTTCCTGAATTAATTGCCTTATATCATCTTGAGTTCACAAACTAACTTTAAAGGTAGCTGTGATTTTCACCTCTAAACTTTCCAGAATGCTCTTATTAGTGGACTTTTATCAAAGTTTTGTTGTTACTGGAATGCAAGCCATCAAACCTGTCTGGTTTGATCAAATCCCAAAGCAGCTAAGAAACTGTCTTCTAAGGAGATTTTTAAAAAGCATGGAGAAAGTAGTTGGGACTTTGAACTCCTCCTGACCATACCCCTTCCTCCCCTGCAGACTATTCATCCATTAAAAAAGGAAGGAGTATATCCCATGTCATGCCATTCCTTGTTGCCTGTGCCATTGGACAGCACACACAGCCTCATCACTTCACTTTTTGCTTCAACACCCAAAAACCTTAAGTCTGCCGTTACAACTGTTTATACAATTACTGCATGGCTCTCTGTAATTAGCAGAGCCTCTCATGTCTTAGACAGAACAGACATCTGCATTTTGTTACGTTGTCTGCTACAGCGATGTTTACCGGCACTAAATTTATTTCAGGGAAAAAGGAAAAAAATGGAAAGGGTTAACAGAAAGTGGGTTACCACAAAATGAGGAAATCTGCTAATTTAGCATTTCAGGTATGTCTAGTGGCTGCTAGCGCAAGGGCTCTCAAGGGGTGCAGAATAGGTGATGATTAGCAGTGTCTCCATTGCAGAACTGTGCAAATCTGGTCAGGCACCATTGTCGGACACAATGTTTTTTTGAAAATGAGATAGCTACAGTATATTTTTCTTTAAAAAAAGACTTAAAAATGGGGTTTAGGAATACTCAGGTTAGATTAGCATAGATATTAATCCTGGTCTTAAGTACTCCAATGCGGGAGCTGCGTGAGGACACTGACACGATCAATGTGATCTAACAAGTGAACGTTTATTTCCGTGTTTTTCAGTGCAATTTATAACCCTCGACCACACCCAATAAATACTGATTGGCTTCATCGCAAATAACAGCCCATAGTCCAACCCGATTGGCCATATTGCGAGTCATGTTCAAGTCACGTTCACAAATGTTCACACCCATCTTCTTCAGGAATTAAAACTGCGTCATTAATGGTGGCTGGCTCTTCTCCTGCACCTGTAAGATGTTCATGCCCCCTGCACCAGAAGTTGTTTATGCTTTCAGCAGTTCTGGTACGTCCCAGCTCGGATTCTCTGGAAAGTCTGGATTGTTCACATGTCCCTTATTTCATAAATGTCCTCCCACACTCCAAGATCAGGGGATGGGCTCCTTTTGAAAGCATTTGACATCTTGAAAAAATAGCTTTATTGTGAATGAATCTGCTCAACCTAGAATATCTATCTTCCTTGTGTTTTGGACTGTAATCCTTTATCTTGTGTGCTGGAGGTTCATTTGCACTGAGAGAAAAATAAAATCCCCAGTGATATGAGACTGGTACTCTCTTCAGTGTACATTCTTCTGTTTTAAAAAGTATGCACCCAGGCTCTGTTTTTCCTGAGCAGTGTAGCAATAAACTGAAGTAGTGTCCTTGGTCAAAAACCACTGCCAGAAATCAGAAAGCCTGTCACTTTATGGTTTTTATCCCCATCCCCTCAAATTTCCTCTTACTATCCCTTTGCTAGTCCTCTTCTTAGCATTCCTGTTTTCCCAAGCCCTACATCCTGCAGACCTGAAATATCTTCTCCACTCTTTCTGTGGAAAGTACACCTCACTCCAATTAATTTATTCTGACTTACCTACAGCCTAATGCTATGGATAGTGTTTTCAGGGTCTGAAGATTCTTCACTAATTCAAGCACCTCAATGGGCTTGACATTGAACCTGACTCCCCATAGCATCTGGGAGTCTGTGACTGACCAGCTCAAACACCACTGGTGTCCTTCAGCCTTGCAGCTACCCTATCAAAATGACATTTTGAGGTGCAGGAGAGAAGAGTGAAACTGTTTCCCTGCTCGGCTAGAAAAAGCCTAGAAAGGACATTCCTGTGCTGTCCATTTTTCATCCTTTATAAAAGTCCATGAGAGTATTTGCCAGCACTGATGGATTGATCAGCTGCTAGGACTGACATTCTTCCTTGTATTCAATTAAATTTCCACATGCACTGACTTCTTACACCTGCCCTCTTTCTCAAGCTTTCTTCCATTCTCTGTGAGTTGGTCAGAGAGAGTGAGATTAAGATTACACATAAGAGAGAAATTAATCCAGAGAGAGAACAAGCTGAGGTAGTGGAAAACAACCTGTTTGTAGGAATATGCCTGTTCTTTCTGCAGGTATTTACAGAATCCTAGAAAGGGAGAAACTGGCACCACAGACAGAAAGAACTAGAGAATTTACACTAACACAAACACTAAACCAATCAGTGCTTTTACACAGCTCTCTATGCTTGTTCTTGAAACCAGAGCAAAAAGAAAGATATTTCTATACTGCAGTTAAACATGCAAATTCATTTGTATTTTTCCTCACCAAGTGCCACAATGAAAGAGGGGAAATGAAATGTAATTTTACTATTCAATCAGTCAAATCTGACAACCAACAATAAAAAGCATTAATCTAAATTAGCAGCGTAGGAAAAAAATGACACAACACTGTCTCCAGGACTGGATGGAATTGGTACCTATCACTGAAGGCCACCTGATGAATTCTGAGTCACCGTTAATTGGCAGGGATCATGATTGCAATTTACTATTGCACATGATACTTCCTGCTTTTCAGAGCAAATTGTCCAAGTGCATGTCACCAGTCAGAACATGTTTTTAGAAGATGAGGACGTCAGCTGAAAGCATAAAATCCCTTCATGGAGCAAGTAGTCAGCTTTTAAAAAATATCAGTTGTTTTTCCCTTCCCTTTCCAAACCCTCCACTGTTTTTTAATGTGCTGCCTCTGTCCCCAGTGTCCTGTTGGACAACTTTCTAAACCAGCCTTGCTCCTTCCCAGAGCTTCTACATGGCAGAGAGTTATCAGGCATCTCCTGGTCCTTCGTGGTGATACATCTGGGCTGGTTTAGACATTTGCTTCCCATAGGCAAAAGCAGTGGCGGGGACAGACCACTTCTTTCTAAATTCTCTGAATTCAAAGGATTCTCCAAGAGCTCCTGCAGCTGCAAGCATCTTAGAGCCACTTCCACAGGCATCCTATGAGGTTTCTCACTGCAGCATTCTGTGTTTGGTGACCCAGCTGCGTGTGGGCTGCCTGCCTGACAAGCTAGAAAACCCTCCATGAGATCCAAAAACTACAGAAGAAATCCTGGAGCACCTTCTCGTCTAACCCTTTCCTTCTTCTTCACAAGCGGCACAGATAGGCCTCCCTCTTCAACCATATCCTCCCTATGCTTCTGTATGAGTTGTTTGTAATGACCCACTCAGACACGCATTACTCTTTGAAATGCAAACATAATCATTTAAGGGGATCTGCCCTGATGAGACACCACAAATATTTCAACAAATGTTTATTTGTTTGTTTCTCCACAAGTAAATCTCTTGCCATCTAAATACTTTGACTAGAAGGTTAAAGATCTGTTGTTTTTCAATTTGATGCCTGCCTAAAGCCTCTGATTCCAAAGAGTATTCAGAGTATTTGGATCCTAACTAACAAAAAAAAAAAAAAGAAAAAAAGAAAGAAAAAAAAAGAAGAGGAGAGAAGAGAAGAGAAGAGAAGAGAAGAGAAGAGAAGAGAAGAGAAGAGAAGAGAAGAGAAGAGAAGAGAAGAGAAGAGAAGAGAAGAGAAGAGAAGAGAAGAGAAGAGAAGAGAAGAGAAGAGAAGAGAAAGAAAAGCGAAAAGCAAAGCAAAGCGAAAAGGAAAGCAAAAGAAAGGAAAGGAAAGCAGAAAGGAAAGGAAAGGAAAGGAAAGCAGAAAGGAAAGGAAAGGAAAGCAGAAAGGAAAGGAAAGGAAAGCAGAAAGGGAAGGAGAGGAGAGGAGAGGAGAGGAGAGGAGAGGAGAGGAGAGGAGAGGAGAGGAGAGGAGAGGAGAGGAGAGGAGAGGAGAGGAGAGGAGAGGAGAGGAGAGGAGAGGAGAGGAGAGGAGAGGAGAGGAGAGGAGAGGAGAGGAGAGGAGAGGAGAGGAGAGGAGAGGAGAGGAGAGGAGAGAAGAGGAGAGGAGAGGAGAGGAGAGGAGAGGAGAAAAGAAAAAAGAAAAGAAAAGAAAAGAAAAGAAAAGAAAAGAAAAGAAAAGAAAAGAAAAGAAAAGAAAAGAAAAGAAAAGAAAAGAAAAGAAAAGAAAAGAAAAGAAAAGAAAAGAAAAGAAAAGAAAAGAAAAAAGAAAAGAAAAGAAAAGAAAAGAAAAGAAAAGAAAAGAAAAGAAAAGAAAAGAAAAGAAAAAAGAAAAGAAAAAAGAAAAGAAAAGAAAAGAAAAGAAAAGAAAAGAAAAGAAAAGAAAAGAAAAGAAAAGAAAAGAAAAGAAAAGAAAAGAAAAGAAAAGAAAAGAAAAGAAAAGAAAAGAAAAGAAAAGAAAAGAAAAGAAAAGAAAAGAAAAGAAAAGAAAAGAAAAGAAAACCATATATATTTTATTGGGTAGGCAGGGATCTGAAGGTTTTCCTCGTTCTGGATGTAAACCCCAGTGTCTTCTTTAAGTTAAGGTACTCAATCTCTAAGCTATTGCAATTTGGTGATTAATGGCAGAGACTGGAGAAGCAACCTTCAGCTTTTCATAGCACAGAGTATATAGGCTCCTAACACCTGCTTAAGAGCATTAAAACTTCCTGTGACATGAGTGGAAATGATTTCCTCAAGGAGGTGCTGAGTAACAAAATTCATAAGACTCAGCATTTGTACAGTGTGAGAGACCTTCTCTCTTTGTATGAAACATACTTAGTATCACCCCTGGATTCTGGGAAATTATTTGCTACATTCTGAGTGGATACCTCTCTTAATTTGTGGATGATTTGATGGATCACACCCAACTGACTGCACTTAGAAGAACGACACTGATTTAATGGGAACCTAGGCACTGGGTGAAGTTATAAATGCTTTGTTAAGCTGGTGCAATGAAAATCATCTTGGGTTTCAAACTGATTCTGTTTATAAACCCTGGAGAGAAACAGGTACTTCCAGATTATTATTTATTTCATTTTGAAATGTTCCTTCAGAGTAGGATGTATAAAACATATTCTCAAAGTACCCCTTCTGTCCATGGACTCCAGAGGGAGCAGATGATGTCCAGCTTAAGGGATAGACATCTACAGTGTAGTTATAGAGATGAATACCATTTCAAGTGTCTTGAGCCAAGGACATGGCCATGTAACAAAGGCCATGATAGTAAAACCCTAGATGGGATATTCAGTTCCAGATTAGAGGTGGAATTTGCACCAGATGGAGTAATTTCAGCTGTGCTGTGCTATCCTTCCTGGACTCCTCTTGCTGCTTCAGGATGGTGCAGGTCTAGATTTGTACCAGCTGCATGTGGATGTCTTGAATACCCTAACATCTCAAATGCCTCTACTTCCAGCAGAACTGGCTTGATGTATGAGCCAAGAGCTTATATTTCCGTTAGAGCTGATGGGGATCTAGTCAGTAGCACTGTTGAGTACGGAAAGGTGCTCAGCTCCCTCCAAAGTTTATGCTTATACTCAGCAGAACAGCTCTCTCGACTCCACTCCCTGAAGTGACTACTTCTCCACTGACTGCAGAGGCACTCAGTGAACATCTAGATACACAGACACCTAAATGAATGTGTCCTAACATGGAACTGAATCTTACCCCAGGAGTGTAATACTTTCAGACACCTTACAATGGGCATTGTATCTGGGAAATCCAATTGTTCTAACAGATGCTGTAAAAAACAGGGGCAAAACCTCTACAGACTTCCAGGGAGCCATTCCCCTGGTGCAGACTGTTCAGAACATCTGTGATTTCTGTAATTATTGACTGTTTTTCCTGCTCAGATGTGCCCATGCCCAGATAAACCAGTTGTTTCCGAAATGATAAACAGATGAATAAAAGGCTGAGAAGATACTTGCTGTTAATTATTTGCATTTAGGGAGGGGTATAATTAGTTTTACAATTGCTAAGGCATTGACAGTAAGCAATTGCTATATCCAGTCCATCCATAAACAAGCTTCTATGTTAGTTAGCAATTAGAAGAGACTACACGTGCCACAGATTACTGTAGTAGTATAATTACATGAGCTTTTCCTTTCCTTTTTGCCTTTGCTTTTTTTTTTTTTCTTCAGTGCTTTGTGACTTCTTGCTCATCTATCTACACTCGCCACTCCTGAATTCAGAACTTCCTTTATTGGAAATAGCAGGTTCACATTGATTGTAGCATTTGAAAGAGACCAATTGGGACGACAGCTAAGGAAATTATAGAGGTTCTTAAATTAGAATGCAGCCCATTCCCAATAGAAAGGAAAAAGTCAACACAGTGCCAATTCTAGCAAGGTGACATTCTTCCAAACATCATTAGCTGCAGAGGTATGGATTTAAGTGAGAATTTGATGGACTTCTTTCTTAACTTGCCAGTTTGATACACCTTTGTGTCAGAAAGGAAAATACAGTCTGATTTCCTATTCAGGAGAAAGAGTCTGATCTTCTGGAAGAAGTGCTAGCAGCAGGCAGTTTGATTTCTAGCACTGTCCCAAAGGTAAGGAGGGTGCTGGCAGAAGTGACAACGATGTTAAGATGAAGTCACAGTGAACAACTGATACTCAGAATACAGAGGATGACATTGCTAGTATTGTCAAAATACAAAGTGAGTCCATAACTCTGCAGAAGGTAAAGGGACCTCACTTTTGATTATTTTTCAACTCTGAAGAACTTAGTAAAAATATCTTCCTATCCTGGGCAAAGACAGCTTTCTAAGTGGCAGAGAAATAGAGAACCCTTCTGGCAGGTTCCAGCTGTGCCAAAAGAGGCCAATTCAATCTCTCATCTAGCAATGGTTAGAAGTTGGTGTCAGTAGTTCTTAAGCACCTTCTGATATTCCTTCTCCATGCCTGTCTGCTTGCTCTCACCCCTACTGTGCACCATCCATGGTGCCAGCTTGAGAATTTGTGAGACCAGGTGGAGAACCAGAATGGAAAACTGGTTCAACTGAAAAACAACTGGATTGGCAGTGGCCCCAAGGGACAGAGAACAGAAGCTACTTCTGTCACCAAATGAAGCCAAGTGTACCTGTTACCAAAGCATAAATGTGTTCCTTAGTACCATTCTCATTCACAGTAACCAATACTTGTACTGATGCAGAACTTGGTTAATAAATGTTGCCACCTTCAGCCTCGGTCTGTCTATACACATCCATTCCCCAAAATCATATATACTGTGATTCCTGCCTTTTGTTTCATGACCTAGTGAGTACTCCAGGATGCCAGATAAAACTGCCTGGGCTGTAAAGCAGGTGATTTGTCAGCCCTGAGTGAAGGGATCTTTCTGAAAGAAGTAAGTTGCCTGTCACTGCAAAACACTTCTTCTACCTCACTGCTTACCTCCCACTCTAGCACCCAGTGCTTCTTACTTTAAGATTATCCTCCACAATCAGTGAGTTCCTATCTTCTTTTTTAGATCTCCTCACAGAGAAGGTCTTCTGCTGTATCTGAAATGTCCTTCTTAAGAAGCTTAGTCCAGCACCAGCTAGCATGCCTAAGGCATCCATAAGGCACTCCCAGGCACAGTGAGGATGTTTCCCTTATTCACACCCATCCCTCCATCTGGTCAGAGCTTCAGCAGAAGACATCCACCAGCTCCCTCTGTAAATGTATCATGCAGCAACAGGCTGGGTCTCTGGTTGGTGTCTCTCTTTGTACTCCTGAGCTCTTTCCGAACCTTTCCTGTCTTTCCTCAGTCTGTAATTTTTATGTATTTGTTTATAATTAGCTTGATCCTGGAATTTTTCTGCTTTTGCTGTTGTCTCTGTGTGAATCACTGCCGCATTTTTTAGGGCCACCTCTCTAGCTAATTGCTGGCGAGCTGACCGCACAGTATTGCCACCCTCTAGAAACATACTAGTATGCTTGATGTACACACAGACACATATAGAAATGCTTCTAGCACTATATACAGAAGTTATATAATGTCACCTTTATAATAATACATAATAAAGGAGCAAGCGCCCTAAAAAATTATGTAAGTTTTACAGACCTGAAAGTCTTACAGTTTTAAAACTTTCACTTCTGCTCATGTAGATACTTTTTCTTCCAATAAGTTTGGGAAAACTATTCAGAAATCCATGAGAAATATATCTATTTGTTAATGCTCCATGGCCTGCTGTCAAAAGACTGGTGTAGGAACAAGTTAATAGCCTATACACTGTTCTGGGAGATTACAGGTTTTTCTTACAAGACAATTAACACAAAGGCATGATTATGCTTTCAATTGCATTACTGCGTCTATCATAGCATAATGTAGAATTCAGCAATGGAATTGCATTTTTTCTGTGCTGTATTTGGTGAACCTGGAGATTACAAAGGAACTTGCTGAGATAGAGGGACACAGGTTAAAAGAAAGGAAGCAAAATTGCCAAAGCCACACAAATTGGATGAGTTAGGAATGGATTGCATGTTTCTCCTTTCTTAATTTAGTGTATTACCAAGTGCAACATGCTGTTTCCCCTCTGTAAGCATCTTTATGACTGCTACTATGACAGTTCACTAATAAAACAGTCTATTTTATAGATGCATGTACTGGTGCTCCCACCTTTTGCCTTGCACTTGTGGGTCAACTAATTATAAAAGGGGCACTATCTCTTATTTCTCCCTAGTATGAGATGAAAGCAAGTTCTTTGGAGCTTGTTTTTTTTTTTCAATTTGCAAGAACTTGCTCTCACATTCTGCATCCAGAACCCCAAGTTCACAGAACAGCGAAAGATCATTTTTACATTGTGTAGGAAAATCATCCTTTTTACATCCTGCTGGCATATTTCTGTGAAGAGAAATGTATCCCCAGCTTCATGTAAGTATAAATGAGGATATTAACTTCCTGCCTCATGAGCCAGTCCTGCACCGAGGTGGCAAAGCTTGTCAATGCTCCATAAAATATCAGCATGGGGAAGAATAAACTGCCCTATAATAAAAATCAGCATATGACTGAAACTGATATGAACTAGGAGATGACAGGCTTAGGAAAGAAAATAAGTTGCAGTACACTGCTGCTAGGATAGATGACAGGTGTATCAACTCAACAGTACTGAGCTGGTGGGAGTGAAAAACATGGTTTCCCCAGCTTCTTGAGTGGAAGTGCTCTGGCTTGCAAATGAAAGATCCCTCTTATTTCCCTGGAGCCCCTCTGCCAATGATGCTCCCCCCTAGCAATGGACTCACAGTTTCCAGTGGCGTGATGGTTATCCAGTGGATTCATACAGGGCAAGGGATGGTCACAGCCATCCTGCTCTCCTGATGAATCGCTCCCTGTTTAAAGATGCATGACTACAGACCAAAAATACTTTACAGCAACCTCCAGGCTGGAACTGAGCAGGTGAAAGATATTGCACAAGGGACATCTCTTTTCTCTATGATGAAAAGTTTTTTTCCCCCCAATTTTTTGTCCTCATTATTCTGGAAAGTGAAGAGAAGGGGGCAAAAAGTAATAACAAGAAACAATATCTCCGTCTACTTAAGCAAATTCCCTACACTTGAAAATCTGTCACAGTTACTACTGTGTTGGTTGCTGTGCCGTTCAAAGGACCTTTCATGTCTTTTACCACCCTCCAGCTTCATGCTCAGCACTTCTAACATCTCCAATATTTTATCTGATAGCGCGTTTGTCATTTGCACCTACAATTTCCTTAATTTTCTCCTTGGCTCCACTCGTTGCTTACTGGCTACCAAGGTGAAAGTGGAAGACACACAGCCATCTTCCTTTCACTGTTTTCTTTACTGTTACTCTTCCTTGTGATTCCTGTCTCCTGTGTGAATAAGTCAATAACTTCTTTGGATGGTTTTCTTACTGCATTTTGCCTTCGTGCATCAAACATCATCACATTTTTGTTATCACTGCTAGTGTCCCATGTTGGGCCTCCTGGAAATATATTCTTACCCCGACTATCAAAGATGATCTTTTCAAAGATGTTTCAATGCAATCAGGTCCCAGTATCACCAGGAGAAAGAATATTTCCTTTGAGAACCTTAGCATAGGAAATAACCACAGTCAATCCATAGCCCTTTCACAGAGCCGGATATTTGAAAACACTTTACAAAACAGGAATTACGAATCCTATTGACCAACGAAGAGAACAAGACACAAAATGTAAAGGTAACTGCTGGAGTAAGACAGATCATCACAGGATGAGGGTTCCCTGTTATTCCAGTGCTCAGATGACCAAAATGTCTACACCGAAAAATAACACAGAATTTAGTTTGTATCACCCCCATCTACATCAGAAGGCTAAGAGAAAATAGTTCACTGACTTTTAATCCTTTTACAAGTGACTGGAAATGTTTGTAGCAGGTAGATATCCAGTGCTTCATGGGAGGTGTATTTTGGTCCAGAGGCCATTCATGTGGAATTACTGGGATACAAAGCATTTGAAATCAGGAATCAGTGGGAAGAAAGAACAGTCAGAATGGATGAGAAGCAAATCGTCCCACATTCAGCTATCTAAATTAAGTATGTGTAATCACAAACACTGCAAAGTGTTATGTTATTCAAAACAGAGTAAAGATAGGATGACACTGTTCCCAAGGATCTTCAGATAGACACTTAGAGATCCTATAGAGGACTGTGGCCTTCTGTAGAAACCACAATAAAGGAAGTCCAGCCCAGATCCTCAAAGGTTAATTAACTATTTTTTTTTCTTTTCTTTAAAAATCTCTTGGAAATCTCCTGTGGGGGCAGAAGTAGCGAACAACCCTTTTATTTAAAAAGACTGTTTTCTGGACTTCTTTCTGCCAAAACCAGGGCTCAAATAGTGCATGAAAGACCAAAAAATCCTAGGTTAACATTTCTGTCTGATCTTGTTTCTCCCACAGCCTATAGCCAAATTCTGCTACTCACATTCAGCTGTCTCTTTGTGAGCACAGACTAATCTCATAAATTAAAAGGCAGCTCACAGCAGATATTGCCCACAAGACAAGCCCACCATATACTACTTATTGGAAGAGAGAAAGAATTCTCTTTAATTTGCAGAACTCAACTAGGGAAAAGCAGATATATCTCAGTTAGCAGAGACCGGTGCCTGCATATTAAAAATACATTAAGATCAATAAATGGATAACTGAAACATCTATTAAAACATTTCCACCTAATATAAAAGACATGCATAGCTGTATAATTGAAATATATTTTCTGTCCATATTACTAAGAGATAAAGAATTTCAATAAAAGTATAAAGCACAGAATGATATTGCTCACTGTTAATTATCCAGCAAATAGGATTATTATTTTCTTTTAAAGTGATTTTTGTGTGAGTGTGCACTAGTATATGACTTCAGATTTACAGCTAGAGTAAGAAAATCTCTATCAATCTGCTCCCTGGGAAACTGATGGAAAAAAGGAGGGCAGGTTCCTCTCACTACCAGTGCTATTCACTCGTGTTTGTAAGGGACGTGCTTTTCAGGACTACCAGCAAAATTTTATCTCCATGACTCTTCCCATCCTTAGTCTCCTTATCCTTATCTTCCCATCCTCACCTCCATGATCCTTCCCATGCTTTTTTCTCTGAGGCATTAACATTGTGAGCATTTTCTTACTGTCCAGAAACCGGAGCACAGAACCATTTTAAGCCTATCGTGAAGCAGATTTTCGATCAGTGCAGCCTAATCATGAAAACAGAAACATAAGGACTCCTGAGCTAAAAATAGAATTGTGCATAATTAAGCAGTCTTTTGTACTATATATAGTGCATAAAGACTAAATATAAAGGAAAATATTTAGTAAACTAACACTTTGAGGTATTTTAAATATGAATCTAAATGTAACACATACTTCAAAAGTGTCTCATCCTTGGAACTGGGATCATGCAGAGACATGTTTCTTATATACAAGCTTTAGACTCCAGTTCTGCTTCTAAAGCTTTGTGGTAGGAACCTGCCTCTAAGCATGCTTAAGGCCCAGACTGAACCACAGAATAACTTCCAAGAAGTCAAACTCAATACCAAAAAGACACAGTTTTCTATATTTTTTCAAGCGTAACTTGTCTTCAGAGATGGATCTCTATTTCTGAGGGGACTGGTGGGATGCCCTGTGAAAAAGGACAAAAAGAAGGGTGCACAGCTTTGGAGATCTGTGATATGATCAATACCTTAATTTCCTTTTCTTTGCAGTCAAAAAGAGAGGTAAAATACAGCATGGCTTACCAGAAGCTGTCAGGTTTTCACTGTATCACTCCAGAAAATATCAGAATTAAGGCTGAGAGGGCTACATCTAGATCCATACCCAAAACATCACCAGAGGTACCAGGACATGAGGGGCAAGACTCAGGATGGCTGTGCATTACACAAAACTCTTAGCAACAAGAGACCTGAGGTGGGTGATCAAACTGTCCTGGGTGCCCTGGGGAAGCTCTGCAAAGCTAGTCCCTAGAAAAAAACACCTTAGAGGAAAGTCACATTCCATACCATGGTGCTGCTGCACCACCATCATAAGCTGCCTCTTGGGAAGGGAAATGTTTGTTTGTTTGTTTGACTTCCGTGGCCAAAGCAAAAGAAAAAAAGTGAGAAAAAAGAAATCAATTTGGCTTTGGGAAGATTTTGATGAGTCAGAGATGTGCTTGCTGCAGACACACTGGGAGCAAGTTGAGATTACCCTGTCCTTGAAAAGTAATTGGCTAAAGCTCAGACTTTTGAAATATTTTGGCATTGCTGCACTCCACATCGCAACATCCTACTCCCTGAGGAGCTTCACCCTCACTGAGATGATGTAAATCACTTACATTTTAACTGCACAGGGTAGAAGTTTCTGAGTTATCATGCAGCAAAACCAGCACATCTCCACAAAACAGAGCTCCTGGAAAGGGAGCCTGAAACCAGACATGCTCCTAGGATGACTGTTGCAGGCTTGTTGGTATCTAAATCCTCACTTTCCTCCAGAAAGGGCATGGAAAAATATTCAAGACCACACCAAGTGTCACCACTGTCTGACGGGTATTGTGTTACACCGATTCTCAGCTAGAGTCAAATCCAATCCTAATGCTGGGGTCTGGTGAACAAGGTGACCTACAAACCTGCCACACAGAAGTCTAACATGCTCTGAAAGGGAGAAAAAAACCTGACATTCACACATGCAAAGACTATAAGCCTTGCTTTTTTTTTCCCCCCTTGAGGTATTACTCTGTTATTCGGTTTTTCTTGTTCATAAAGACCACGGGGGTTTTTTTGGCTTGGGATTGAAGGAGACCTGGCATTAGCCCATGATGCAGTCGGCTGTGGTTGCTCTGCTTATGCTTAGAACATGATGTTAATGCAGCAAGCCCTGAGCTTTCAATTAAACCTCATCAACAGCAAGTTAATACTGTAGCCTCAGTCAATTAGCTGCAGAACTAAAAACGCTGTAACTTCCCCTGGAGCACAAGTCAGCAAAGCTCTGCAAGCTCAAAAGACCAGGGTTAAAGAATACCAGTATCTGTGACTCATAGCAAATATTGCTCAGCACTTCCTTAATAACTTTCATTCAGAAAATCTCAGTCCTGGGTAAAATCCCAAGTCCCTACTCACAGGTGTCCCATTGCTTTTGGAGGGAGACACCAACACTCAGAATCCCTAAAATTCAGACAACTGTCACAGCCTGAACACGGATTAAAGCAACACTGATTTTTTTTTTTCAGAGAAAAATGGCCTTTTAGTCTAACACATAATTGTGTTCTTTTTTTTTTTCTCCTCCAAGAGAAAAACAAGCAGACAGAAACCTAAAGGTCTGGCAATTTATATTTTAGGGATCATAAAAACTGAACATGTTTTCAGGCTTTGTGGTCGTAAACTGTGTTTGGGAAAAGAGATACGTTTCCTTCTTCTTCAGTTTTTTTAGGGAAATTAATTTTTCTCTCACTGCAAAAGACTGCCTTTAGCAAGCAGGGTTTGGGGAGTTTTTATTAATTTTGAAATTTCAGCTCTCTGGTACACCAGAATTTTTACCACTTTATAAGCTGCAGCCACATTATTGCTATGTCCAGGGTCACTATTCCACTCCTTGATAAATAGGAACATGCAGAGTCCTACTAGTGAATTTGGATTTATGAGCAGGTTTGAGTGACAGATGCTTGCATGTCATGAATACAAGAGCAGTGAGTTTCTAAATATGACAGACAGCATTAGACTTCTGGATTTATACTGTACAAGAAATACACAGCCACTAGAGACCTCCTGAAGAAGAGGAATATGAAATATAAAGTTAGAAATGGAAGTATGTTTCACAGAAACATACAACCTGAATGAACCTCAGCCACACCAGTTCTTTGATTCTGCAGGTAATCAATTGATTAAAATATCAGGATCTATCTTAAAGCTATTTAGGCTTTTCCCTCTTCTAGATTCTGCAAGACCACTGCAGAAAATTGGCTGTAGAAAATTTATATCCATTTCTTTTTGTGAGAATATTCACTTTTAACTGAAAAAGTCGGTCTTCCTCCATAATGTTTACCTGTTGAGATATAAACCGAAAGCAATACATTTCAGACATTATTCTACCAGGCTAAACTAGACATATTGCTTTAATGTCCCCCTAAAAGAAAGGCTGTCCTCAGAAAGGAAGAGGTGGCAGCACATGGGAAAAAATGCTAAAAGGAAAAGGTTGGGCCAGGGTAGGAGGTGAAGAATTACAGGAAGGATAATGAGATGGAGAGGTTTCAAACAAACCCACAGTCAACACAGAGCAGAGGAACACTCCCGATATCCTCACGTTCCCTTCCATGGCTGCTCATGTTTCTGCTAGGGAAGTATTTAGCCGATTCCAATTTTCACCTCTCAATGTAAGCTATGAAGTAGTGATGAGAACAGTGGTCACCACTACAGCCCAGAAAGGTGGGCTTCCTTTCTCCTGACAGGACAGACAAACATCTGGGACTGACAGCTTTGGGGAATAAAGACGATTTGAAGACACTACGTTTGATTTCCAGCTGTGGCTCAGTTAAATGCTCAACAGTATAAAAAACAGGGTAAGAAAAGATGCCTGAGCTTATTACCCTCGTTGCTGTCTCAATGTTGAGTTATTTCTTCCTTTATATTTACCACCTTCCTTTTAAATAAGCTAGTAAGCCCCCCCATCACCTCTCCTCTTGGGAGACCGTTCCAGAAATTAATGGAAGTCACTGCTAGAGGGTTTTACTTTATATTCTGTCTCTGCTTCCCTTGGCTGAATTTCATCCCCTGAAGTCAGTATGGAGAAGAAGATTCATAGAATTCTTTTAAGGGCAAAAATGACCCCAGTGATTGTCTAGCATGACATGTGTAACACAAGGCATAGGTCTTCACGCTACTCATTTTGATTCCAAATCCATGAACCAGAGTACTTTTTTCTTGTCTTTTTTTTTTTTTTTTCTTTTCAGGAAAGATAAATCCAATGTTGAATTTAAAACTTCCAATGACAGGAAATCTGCTGCAGCCCTTAGCAAGTTGTTTCAGTGGTTAGTTTGCTCACTACTCAAATTCACTTAATTTTTAGTTGGAATTTGTCTTGTTTGAATTACCAGTCATTGTTTCACCTCTGTTTGTTACACTGCAGAGCCTGATCAAATTTATTCCTTCTGCCCTTTGCCTTCCCCTTGCAGATATATTTAGACTGCAATCAGGTCACCCTCTAAGTCTTCTTTGATAACTAAATAGAGTTGCTTGAGTCTTTCACAACAAGGCACGTTTCCCAAGCCTGTAAGCATTCATGTGGCTCTTCTCTGAATCCCTTCCAATTCATCAATATCCATCTGAAGTGTAGACACCAGAACCAAATAGTATTCCAGCAGCAACCTCACCAGTGCCAAATGCATAGTTAATTTAACCTCACTATTTCTACTGATTTCTCTTACATTTAAACATTTCAAGATTACTGCAGCTTTTTGAACCATGCTCAATGAGCATGAAGACTATAACCCCCATGACTTCTTTTCTGCCACTGCCTTCAGAAGTCTCCCATGCTATACGCTATCCTATATTTTTTTTAGACATATAAACCTAGATTTGGCTCAGCTGAAACACATAGTATTTGCTTGATATCTTCAAACTGCCAGATCACTCAGCAATCTGCTCCCTTCCACGCTCCCCCAAGCCTGTGGTATTTATAGACTTAATCCATAATTACATTCTAATTTTTATGTCCAAGTTGTTGATATATTTGTTGAATAGTGTAGGTCTGAGAAGATTCTTGTGGGAAACAGACATTTGACTAAAATTTTCTTTTTGTAATTAGCTTTTGAGATCCGTTGTTTAACGACGTTCCAATGCGTTCAATGTGTGCCCCATTGATTTTGTATCACTCAGCTTACAAATCAATACATCGTGTAAGTATCATTCCAAATGTCTGACTATTTTATCAACAATACTACATTGATAAAACAGACATGAAATTTCATGTTGAAAAATAGTATCAATTCAGTTAAACAAGACCCTTTTTCATAAAAACATGTTGATTGACATTTGTTGTTTCCCCCTCTAACTCTTTTATTACTAGAGTCATGTCTCAGACATGCCTTTATTTTGCCCAGAACTGATGGTGGGCTGACAAACTTGTAATTACCTAAACTATCCTGTTTTCTTTTTTCAAATATTGGTATTGTCGTGATTTTATTCAAGTTCTCTGGCTTCCTGGAATCAACCATTATTAATGGTCATTGACTACTGCTTTTCTTTTCCTTAGCTGCAAGCTGTCTTCATCTGCTGATTTTAAAAGTTCTGTTTGACACTATCCTAGATAGTTGAGTTGAAATTATTTCTTCATCATGGTAGTCATCTGATATTAATATTCATTGACTCTGAGACCTGGAATAGAAAACCTTACTAAACTTTATTCCAGTATTATTGAGAAGTTCCAGTAATGTAACAATGCTATTGTTATGTTTCTCATGGTTTTGACATACTTAAATAAAATATAAAAATGTTGGTGTTGTCTTTACATCCGCTGACTACAAATTTCTGCATGTGTCTTTTTGCTTCCATTTGTCACTCGTATATACATATGTATATATATATACATTCAGATTTGGCTATTTTCCTTTTCATTCTAAGCAGAGTGGGGGGGGGGGGGGTTAAGCAATGTAATGTTGTCCTCAAAGTATGTGATTGTGACTTTTTGGCATTTAGTAAAATGTTCGTAAACAAGTCCCAATTATTTTTTACATTTTTCCATTTAAATGCTTTCTCCCTGCAAATTTAGCTCATAATTGTTTCTGTCTCTGAGAATCTGACCTTTTTAAAGCACAAGGTATAAATAGAAATTATTCTGAATTTATTCTGTTTCCATTGAAGACATGATCATGCACACCTCACTCATGGTTCCCAGATTAGTTTATCTTTGACTGTGAATATAAAGTGTAATACAGAATTCTCCAGTGTTGAACGCTGTATAATAAATAAGAATATTTTAGTACTATCAACGTGAAACTTTGAACATGCCAGGCTCCCCATAATAATTTTCAACCCATATGCCTCACAGAGGGATCTTTAAGGAAGTGTTTACACTGCTTTCTTGTGCTTTGGTGATTGGTAGTCGATAACAGCAACAAATATCCATCTTATTCTTTGAGTATTTTAATATGATCTGTAAATGCAGAAGATCATTCTCAAAGCTGTCAATGGCACAGATGATGATATTCTTGAGAAAGTCAACTTTGCCAATTCGAGCCTTCCTAAACTGGCTATAGTGATTTTCGTAATTTCAGCATGTAAATATTCTTACTAGACTTAAGTAATACCCACCAAAAGAAATCAAATAAAATGAAAAATTACATTCGTTTGTTACCAAAATTCCCAGTACTGGGGTATGGATAATTACAATTACACAGTCCAGTCTTTTAACTCTCTTCGTGTTTAATTCATTTTTTTCTTAATATCTTAATTTTGTATTTATGCATCTTTGATCTTTTCCCTCCTTCCTATCTTCTTTCTTCAGTCTGTTCCTGATCAGCTTGGCCAGCATGATGACCTTCAGAAGATTGTTTCCCCATTTACTGAGGTAGAAAGAGATGATACAAAATCGGTGGCTACCAAAAAAGCACAGTGCAAGTTTTACAGAACTCCCAGCAGCAATCCCTTTCCAAAATCTTCTCCCTTCTGTTTTCCGTCTTTTGAAACCTAGGAAGAAGAGTCATAGAATCATAGAATCATTCAGGTTGGAAAAGACCTTTGAGATCATCAAGATCATTCTTTCTTCTCTGGCGCCACTACTACAAAGATCTGAGTCACCTAAAACTCACAGTACCGCGCAAATGAACCGCCCCAAAAGCCAATGCCCAGCACTTGTCCACTGACTTTGAAGCCTAGCAGTTCTGCTTCACTTGTCAGCTCTGGGAACTTAGTCTCCATCGTGCGGAAGTCTTTCATATCTCATCTAGGATAAATTCCTAAAAACTGTTGACCTGGATTAAGATTTTTTTGCAATTGAGTTTGCCAGTTGGTCTGATCAGGCCCTCTCTGGAGGGTTCCCAGCAATTCTGCACTCTAGTCTACCCACTAGAAAACAGCAACATTTTTGAGGAATTAGGAGGAAGGAGAATAAGGGGACCATGAACTTGCAACACTTGAGGAAAGCAGTGAGAGGAAAATCTCAAACCACTCTGACTTGAGCAATAATGGGACTGCCACATAAGGCAGCCCAGAATCAATAGCAAACTCACTTTTTAATTCCTATCACTATCTGTCCTGAAATGTGTCTTTTGATGTTTGTTTCAGTAATCTCTGTGGATTTGGCCGATTCTTAGGTTGTTAACTTCAAATTGATATTTAATCCATTTTAAAATCCATTTCTACCCATGTTAACTTACCCACCAATGGTTCAGTTTTGAATGAGTCCTGCAAAGAAAATGAAAGAAGTAAGAAATACTTGTGCTACATTGTTCCAATCCCTTCTGCTTTTCATTATTATTATCTTAAAAGAAAAACCTCCACCTCTACTCTTTTTTCACCTGATTTTTTTTGCCTTTGAGGATCTGAGATTTTTCAAAAGGCTAAAAAATATCAAGAGGTACCAAGTAGTAGTGAATGGCACAAAGATTTTTTTGTTAAACACATTAACAATAGGAGAGTGTATGTGTATGGGACTGTGTATGTGTATGTATGTATGTAAAAGGAGGGCATACGCCTTAATATAGTATAGTCTTTATTCTCTAGTACACTATATACTAGAGAAAAAGTTATTTACATGTATGCAAACAGAAATGCCTGTACATCTGTGATGGCACCATCTTATATAGCATGAAAAAAAAGTTGAACTAACAACCTCACGAGCTAGAAGCACAACACTCAATAGCAAAAGGCAGACATTGAACCCAGTATTATAAGAACTGGTAACACCTGAGCAGGTCTTACACACCCTGTCAGTGGGTTACACAAATGTGGGAAAGAGAAAGTATTTCTGTAGGAAACTCTGTAGGAGTTCAGGTGTTCTCATACAAAGGCTTGGTGATTATTTGGGGAATACTAAAATTCTGTCCTAGATATTGGCAAGAAATAGGCTGATCTTCTAAATAGCAGTGGACAAAACGTCAAGCTGATGTCATAATAAGGCTGGGACAACTACAGTGAGTGGACACATTTTTTGCTGCATAAAGAATGAGGAGCAGTGGGTAGCAAAGTAGTAGTACTTACCCTCACCAAAAATTGAGAATTAGAAAACGGGTTTTATTCCTTGGAGTTGGGAAGATTTTTTGCTGAAGGCTTGATTGAAACAAACCCCACTTTATACTTCTGCTTCACTTTGTTAAATGAAATGCAGCTGTAATTTTGGAGAAGAAGCTAGGTCAGATAAAGTGAAACATGAAAGAGGACCAGACTGCCTACATTGTCCAAGCCCATCAGTTTCCTCAGGCTATGCCTGCATTTGTGCTTCACACTTTTGCAGTTTGCTCTTACAGTTGTGGCAATCAGACAGCCATCTAGTGCCAGGTACAGTTTTGCAAACATGAGTCTCTTGATATTAGAAATGCTCCTGAGGATCCCAAACCTGTTCATAGCAGCGATACGCTGATGCTCCTAATTCATATCTGTTCTTTCTGCAAGTTGTATAACTTCTGGGTTGATGAAGTTTAACATGTTCTTTGTGATGCGCAATGATCTCTTCTTTCCGTTTTAGTTTTCTTATTGCTTCTGGGCTGAGGGTAATTTTATTAATACATCAGCAGTGTCTCTCCTTAGGATGGAGAGCAGAGGTACAGAAGTACATGTGCATAATTACATTTCTTTATAAAAAGTGGGGATAGAAGATGTATCTTTGAATTGTTAAAAATTGCTTGATGGTTGTCACATCCTGGACTTAAATTTTTTTCACATTTACTCTCAAATCCTTGCTCCCCAGTATTGTTTTGTGTATTATAGTGAAGTTACTTGTGGCATGAGGACTCCAAGTGAGTCTTGACTGCAAGATTAAAATCCCAATATGAGTTCCAGATAATCTGCAGAGTATGAAAACCTCTAGTGCAGAATGAGAAGGTTTGATTCAACACACTATGAAGTCACAAACCAAATGAAGCATTCGGATTCTGGATTCAAGGTTTTGTGTGGTTTCTGCACCAGGAGGTCTATTGCCTAGGTGCTGTTCAATCAGACAGCTCCTAAGCTTCACAATCTAAATGCACAAGGTCAGAAACAAGGTAATTGCCATTACCATTTTGCAGAATTAAGGCATAAAGATTTTGAACGAGTTGCTGAGCACCCTAAGATGTATCTATGTCAGACTCAGGAATTGAACACTGACCAGTTGCCCTTAGTTGCAAAAGTGTTTATGAAAGCCTTTCTAACGGCCATCCTGAAAACAAACTTACTTTGTGGTGATTCACCATAAAAATATCCATCAAGGTACACGATCAAAGGCTAAATCAACCCATAACTGCAATATTCTTTCAGGTGGCCCAGACCCCCTGCTCAGATGGTCCTTGATTGTTTATGCTCATTCCATCTCCTGTGTTGTTTTTAGCCCACTACTGCCTCTCATTTACATTTCCTTAAAACACGTCAACATCTGATTTACTACAGCTATAATTCTGCAGGGGCTTGAGGTTTTAAATGAGAATTCAGACTTTCAAATTATAGCAAGCAACACAGGAAATGCGGAGAAGGTATCACTGTCTATATAGCTGTTGAAGAGATGGCCCTGGGGCTGATCAACTCTCTGCAATCCCTAACAATAGAAATCCCACTCTATTGTGCCACATGCAGCCCAGAAGCGTAAGGCAAGAAGCAGGGAAGGCAGGGAGGTCAAACGAAGGAAGGCAGTTCCACTGAACGATGAGAGAACACTGTAGCAGCCGGACAAGACTCCAGAACAATAATAATAATAATAAAAGAGCAAGCTAAAAGACAGGCAGGCAAGCTCAAGAATTATTTACTGTCCAGGATGAGAGAGGATTTTTTTAGGCAGCAGAGCAGAACAGGATGACTAAATTATAAGCTTAGCCCCCAGCAGAATTCAAAGAACTAAAGAGGAAGAAAGGAACTCGGGGGGGGGAAGGAAGGAATGTGAAAGAAATAGAAATTCATAAAGAGCCTCCATCAACACGGGAAAGAAAGCAAGTAACTTTAGGATTGAAATCAGAAGACAGAAACAAGTTGGAAGAAAATGAGAAATAGATCAAAAAATCACAAGCCCTGGATATATTCAAATGAAGGCTATTTTTGTAAAAATTCTCAGAAATATTCAGAATGTGCATAATATGAGGCTGTGCTCATCATATGAACTGGAATCACAAAAGGGAAATTAATACTGAAAGCTTTTATTTTACACATGGTGTTTATACAAGAGAAGCATCTTCACACCAATCAGCTCTTTGGGGATTCAGCAAGAGATTTCCACACCCAGTCTAGGATTTGACTAGACAAATATGTTCCAGTAAATAAAAAAGAAAAAATGGAGAAAACATGCAGTGGAACTAAAAACTTCAGTCACCTGCAAAATCTGTGTAAAATTCCTTTCTCAGCTTAAAAAGAGGCATGGAATTTAATATTAAACTGAACCTTTACTAAATGACACTGTATGAATGACCCCTAAGAAAAGCTTTCAAGGAAAAGGTCCATACTAAGTTCCTAGTCACCCCCACATTATGAATGGTTTAGTAATAGTAAAAACAATTAATAATAAGCTGCAATTGTCTAAAATGTTTCTGAAACAGATGTGGTGAGATTACTGAAATACATATGCTTACTGACCTCATAAATCATCAATTGTAATGGTCTCTTTGGCCTTAAAATACTCAAGAGGTATCTTAACACTTGGTTACATGCATGATATGAATTGAATGTTGTTTAAGAGGATGGAGGCTGTGTCTAGTAGATGCTTCTATCAGCATTAGTTGGTTAATTTTTTAAACCCTATTTACAGAGACCAGCTTCTTTTGTGGTTAGTAGATTCAGATCAAAGTAAAGTCCTGCTAATTAAACTGTCTGGCTATGGCAAACCCATAGTTTGTAACACTATTGCTACCATGGAGGAGAAATTTCAAATACTACAAAGCACGTGCTCTTCTTTTTTTTTTTTTTTAAAGAAAGCAACCACAAGTCCCTCTAAAGAAGTCCCACAAAGTAAGGTCCATCATGAGAAGCCATGAAATGATGTCTTGCCATTTCCAAGAAAAACGTTCTTAGACTCTCCCTCATGGTTCTACTGCACACCCAGAGGTGGCACTATAAAATGTCATATTGCAAGTAGATCCATAAATGAAGGGTGTGTGCCCAGAGGCAAACTAACACCTGAGGTATCTGACAAGGTGAGGTCTCTCCTGGTTTCTCCACCAGACCTCCGGAACAATTAGTGACCCCTGAAGAATCCACACCATTTTTTACAAAGGACTCCATCGGTGAAAGAGATGAATGGTCCCTCAGGGACTCTTTATGTCCTTTTATTTATTTTTCACACCATAAAAAATGGATCCAATGCAGATCCCCTCCGGATGCATGTAAAAGAATGATAAAAGATCAATTAACAAGACACAAAATTGACTAGGAACCAGCTCAAATAAATTCCCTCACACCTGCAAAATGAAATTCAACCTTCTCAAACTCCTGGCTTCCAGCAAAAGCCTGAACGAGTAGATAAGGTTTACAATATATCAAGAAAGCTTAAAAAATAACTTTGTCAGATCAATAGAATGAGAAAGAAAATCCCAGGGCTGAAGACACCTACTTGGAAGAATTAGTGTACACGGTGGAACCATTACAAAAAGTACTGGGAGGGATATTGAGCTCCTTCATGGTACCTCATGGGACTTGTAGCTGAAATGCCTCAAATGCCTTTGTAAATGAAGCATCTTGGGGATAATGCATTTTCTATGATGTATCATTAGTGCTTCTCTGGAAAGGAAATGATCTATCAGGTGCTCATAAGTGTAGGAGCAGTTATGGAATTGCAGCAAGTAGCGAAGATGCACCCAAAAGAAGACAAAGACAGGTTGGAGGCTCTGCACTCCGGATAACAGTTTGTTGGTTTAACTATTTAAGACCTTTAACTTTAAACATTTTGACCAAAAGATCACATTTTCCCAACTTAGCAGACACATTTTCTGACATGAATGTAGCATTTATTGAACACTGAATTTTTGGTTAAAGAATGTCCTATTTTCCAGTTTTTACAGAAATTTTTCAACCAGCTATATAGCTGCTATACAGCACTTGCAATATAAATAAAAAGGGCAAGGGCTTGTGCTTCAGCTCCAGATCCCAGCAGGACTGACAAAAAAATACAGGAAATATCTCCACTGCTAGGAAAGTCAATAGTAAAGATGCAGACTTCAAAAGAAATCAATAGTACGACAACACTCCTGCAGAACGGACCTGACCATTAGAAGTGATACCTCTTTGCCTGCTGACATACACGGTATTTTTAATCTAATGATTTCAGCAACAAGGAATCAGGTGTCTCAAAATCATGACATGAGTTTAAAAGGAGGAAAGTTAAAGAAAAATATGTTTTGCAGTTTGGTGGTTTGGTTTTGGTTTTTTGTTTGGTTTTGGTTTTGTTTTAAAGTACATGCCTTGAAGCTTCTTGCTCACAGTTCACTCGTTCACTTTTCATTGTGACCATAAGGGGTCAAAATCAACTTTTCTTTTTAGTGAAAGTTGATGTTAGTCATAACAATATTTCAGAGATGACTGTTAAGAAAAATATCAAAATCAGTGAAGTGAATTAAGTTAAGTTTGCAATACTGAATATCTATTACTCCATCCTTTCCTCTTCCACTATTGTCCATTAGAGTACAAATTCAGGACATTCAATCAAAAAGGCACCTAGGAAGCAATAGTGTTCACCTTGGAAATGTTTTCGTTAGACTGTTATCATAGCTTATAAAGCTATCTAACCTATTATTTATTCTGCTGCAGTTAGCCTTTTTTTGAATGAGAAGTAAATAGCTCTCATAAGAGGTCACCTACAAAATGATCACTGTAGAGCTGATCAGTTTGCAGTAAAATACGTTCGTTCTTGAGCATGCTGAGGGACTAGTGGCAAGTGCTCTGCACCACTCACTTGCTAACAGCTGTTGTGTTTGCTCCCCTCAAACCGGGGCAAGGACTACATGTCTCTGATGGTCTGACACATTGCTAGGCAAGAACAACAGAGAAGGATCAGGTCAGTGTGCATTAACTTTCCTTCATCTCCTGTGGTTAAATTCACTGTCTGGTACCTATACCCAAATCCTGCCCTCCAGAAAATATCTGAAAGGACGCAGACCATTTCTGATGCCTGGAACTGCCTCCTGTGGCAAATGAAGGGATGGAGAAATGCTGACACCAAGGAGTGAGATCTGCAAAGCAGTCATCACAGACAGCTGGGACAAACCTCAGTAACAAGTCTTGCAGGGATCTTAGCATGCCCTGTCTGGCCTTAACTGTGGAAACACTACAGCAAAGCACGACATCTGGTAGTGACAAGGGGCATGGTGTTATGGTTATGGACTTCACTCTCTTCCATCCCCTCAGCTGGGCAAGCAGCCTGGTGCCACAAAGGCTGGGATGGCTCCACTATAAGCTGACTACGAGACTTCAGCGTCATCTTTCTAACCTTCAACATCCTACTTCTCTCTGGATGTTTCTTTTCAGGTGTGTAAAAAGCTTGGCATAGCGATATCCATCTCAAGCTACCATAATGACCTACAGCTATACCACATCTTGTCTGGTCTTAAAACTTCCACTGACTGACTAAACCATACTTAGTATACTTAGATAACACATTTCAAAACCATAGTGATCCTGTCAGACAGTTTTTTTTCCTAAAGCCTAACCTGGACCTCTCTCGCTGCAATGTGAGCCCACAACTCCTTGTCCTCTCCACAGAAGATGCACCAATCAAACCCCTTTCCCTGTGCAAGGTGCCCTCAGATGCCTTTCGAGGCTCATGTCTTCCCCATGCTAATTTCCATGCTGCTTCTGAAGCCACTAACCAAAAAAACCCCACCTAATGTCAGGGACTAGCAGTCCGGGCTACCCTTACAGAGACCTGTCGGGTCAGTTGGTTGAGCTGGGCAGAAATCCAAAGGCTTACTTTAATGTATGGGATGTATTTTCTGGTGACTGATTGCTTCCTCAATAAATTAGGCAAACGCTTCTCCCCTGAAACCAATGACTTATTGAAAAGCCCTCAAAACAGTAAATCCATTCCTCTGTCATTTTTCTGGACAGTAATGGTACTGCTGTAGTCACAGAAAAATATAGAGCTGCCCTTTGCATTGATGACATCCTCTTTTAAAGCAGAAGTTACAGTTGCTAAAGCAGCACTTTTGTGGTCATAGTAAAAAATCATTATTCTCGGCATCTTCTCAGTCATTATTACCGATGAGGACATCAAGCCAGGCTTGAGGGATGTAAGCGTTCAAGAGTTCAGCATACTGTGGAGGTCATATATGAATAATGCTGCATTTCCTGAAGGCTTTTACATCTAAACCTTTTGGGTTCCCAAAAGAATGCTAGGGGTCAGTTAGTTATGTGTAGGTTCCCAATCTCTTTCATTTTTGTGTTGTCAGGCACGTTAGAAACTAAAAATACCCATGGAAATCCTATAATCTAACAGAAAACAAAGCACCATCTTAGGCAGCAAAGACATGTGAGAGCCAACCACCAGAGACAGGTAAAAACTCATCTTGTTGCCACATCAAATAGGTGAAAAACTGCATTAAACAATCTCAGGGAGCATGCTTTCCTCCCTATAACCTTCAAGTTAGAGGTTTAAACGACTTAATTCAGTACTCTAAGAGAAGAATAACAGAAAATGTGTCCCAAAGGTCTTCTCTAATAATTTTGTTTCCTCTTATCTCCTGTGGTCTTCACTATTTCCTCTAATAGTTCTCTACCTCTGTGTCTGCCTTGGCTCAGGTTGCATAAAGACTTTTCCAACCCTAATAAAGGGTGTAGTTTCTTAGAATTGCAGTGTACACACATGAAAATACATAAAATTTCATTAAATAATGATACAGTAGCCTCATGTTCCCTTCAAGGACCAATTTGCGGACCTTAGCCAAGAGCACGATCATTTTGTGCCAGGCACTGCACAGATATATCAGAAAACACAGACCCCATAGCAAAGCTTTAAAAATCCATGGAGAGAGACATAGTCTGGCACTTCTCCCTTCAGGAGATAATTATTTTACCTTGAAAAAGGCACCAAAGTGTCTTTATATTTACAAAAAAAAAAAAAAAATCAAAGATAAATATAATTCAAGAGTAGAAAAATTTTCTACCATTCTTATGGCTATAAAATGAACTGAACAATTTTGAGTGCAGTTGGGTTCTCACAAGAGACACCAGTCTACTTGATTGACAGAGAAAATGATACCCTTTAATTCCTGTTTCCCTCAGAGAGTGAACATGCACGAGAGCAAGTGATGGAAAATGAGAGCAGATACAGAGCACACTGTGACACCTGAACTGTCCAGTCAATCATGGACCAGCATCCCTCCAGCATGACCTGAAGCAACTCCATCTAGTATCTGTGTTTCCACACACATTCAGCCCAAGCCTGCCCACCAAGATGGCTAATTACTACTCTGATACTAAACCTGTAGGTGGCTAATGAAATGGAGGCTCAGCTGAGGTCACCAGTTCTTGCCACTGCTGAACAAAGCAGGCAGAAGTCACTCGCATCCCTCCATCCCTACTGATTTCAGCTGGATTCAAACCAGGACCTACAGGAAAGGTGAAAGGCACACGAAGCCATTAAGAATCTGCATTTCTGAGAGCCTTGATTAATTAACCTAGAAGCTCTGGTGATTGCTCCTCTGTACGTGCCAGTGAGGTAGAATGAGGTAGGATTTATAAGCACTCCCTCTTTGCCTTTGTGCTAAAGTAGACACAATTCTCTTTCTTCCTGGTGATGGTTTTACCAAGCAAAATGCTCTCAAGTTAGCACTAAGGTGATGTCCTGTTCATCTTCAAATTAAAAGCCACTATGTGAAGGGCCTGCTTCAAGGTGAACACAGGTGAAGTCTATTGTAATAGCAGGTCAGATCCCAGAATTAAATTCAAGGAGATCCTTATGGAGGCAGGAAAATCAGGGGCCAGGAAGGTCACAGAAGAAATGGTCTTAGTGATTTGAGAGACACAGACCTTCATTTGAGGCAACAGCCCTTCAGCTGATATTGGCAGACATGACTCTGCCTGGACACAAGAATAAAACCATATACCTTAGTCCGTATTGTCAACACACTTCGAAGTGCCTCAGAATGGATATCAATCTATGAGTTGGTATAGGTGGGAAAACAGAGGCACAAAGAAACTGAACTACAGCTAGAAATTGAAAATGGGTTTTCTGAATTCAAGAACCATCTGCAGATTTCTTCCTATGCCTAAAAGATCCCAGATGCACGGAACAAATACACTAGAGCAAGTACTACCACTATTGAAGACCAATTCACATAAGGAAATTGTTCTGCTGCTTCCATCTCTTGCCTTTAAAATTTCATCTGGGTACATCACCCTTCTTCACTTCCCATTTGAAATAGTTGCCTTCTGTTGTTATGTGCTGCCTTTTCTTTTCTGGCAATTCCCTACTTATTCTTGTTTTTTAATGGTGAGTTAACTCATGAACCTGGACTGAATATAGTGCTAAGTGGGTCAGCCCCCTTCTCTGCTAGTAATTTGTGCTATTTTACTTTGTCACTGCAGCTTGATGCTTACTGAGGGTCTGACCCACATTATCTAGAATGAGTGTTTAATATTCTCAAGCAGTTGCAGCTTAAACAAAATACCCTCAATCCACCCAGCAAAACTGATCTTGTGACTCGAGATCTTTGGGGATAGAAGTCACAATACAAATGTCAGGAATTGCATAATAATCAATAGTTCTGCGGTGAATTTCCATGAAGCAATAATGTCAGATATTTTTAGCAATTACAACTAACTCTCAATTCTTACCACATGCATAGATGAAATACATCTGTTTGCACTATGATGTGAAGTTAATCTCATCATTAATAATTCGTCTCGTATTTATCTTAATATTGTTAATTACATGGGACTTGCTGGGTATGAGTATAAGAGCGTATGTAATTTGTCTTTTTTCCAAGAATTTCCAGTGCAATTTACCATTAATTACTTGCTGCTTAATACAACAGCCTCCCCCAAAGAATAATTCCAGCATTATTATGGCATCTTAGAACAGTTGCTAAGGGTTTTTATTCTGCATAATATGTCATTACCAAGAACGGTGAAAAAAACCCTACAGCCATTCTTATATTCTAAACGGTATGCTAATAGACAGCAAAATTTGGATAATTTAACAAGATAAAGGCTGTCCTTGAACTTTACTTATTAATGATAGATCCTATCTTAATTTTAATGATTTATGAGCATGCTTATATAGCATATTCTCTAGTGTGGGCCTTACCCAGTGCCTGTTTGAGGATTTGCATAGATTTCCTTTGGCTTTAATGTCCTTTTAATAGGCACTTTATGACCTGAGTGTTAAAAAGGAACATGTTCTGGCCAGAAGCTGCTTGGTATTGCACAGAGCGTTTAGCAAATTTCTGGAGGGAGTAGTCCAGCTCTAATGTGGAGGAAGAGCAGATTGTATAATGTAAATAGTGTTAAACTTTGAGGTCTTTTATAGCTTATAGAAGACTAAGATCTTTGTACATTATAGATGCAGCTATTGCATGACAAAACTATGGGGTGTGTGATCATGAATTGATTCTGTTTAAAATGAATAGAAGGATTATCAAAAGTAGGTTTATGACAAAAATTTCCAAGGATTAATTTTGAGAAATCATTGCTTTGTCTAAATAAAAAGTAAACTTGGGCACACACCAAGAGTGTAGTCCCCCGATGCTCCAGGCAGGGGAGTGGATGGAAGACAATTCTGGCTCCTTTCTGATCCCTATGCGTGAACATCCTTCCCATGGAGACCAGCATGTCATGCATGTCATGTATGGAGAGACAATGCATGTTCAGGGCGCACTGTAATTTGGATAGAAGTCACTGAAATCAAAAGCATTCTTGGGTCCAAAATTACAGATAAATGAAGTATGAGGTTTCTCTCTGAATCTGTCCATTGAGCTCCAGCTTCAATCGCAGAAAAATATCCTGAAGAAAGGAAGAAAGGAGCTTTCTAGCATGACCAAAACCAGTCCAGAGAATCATAAAATCATAGAATCATTAAGGTTGGGAAAGATCTCTGAGATCATCAAGTCCAGCCATCAAACAGTTGCATGCCATACGGCAGCCCTGCCAGAAATTCAGCCAAGAATTAGCTGGTGTGCAGGATCACAATACCATCACATATAACAGAGCAAGATCACTTGCCCATTAGCTCTAGTCTCAGCTCTCTGACCTATTTCTGCACTGATTCCTCTTCCCCCCATGGAGCAATTGCCAGCAATAATTGTAAGCAGCAATTGAGGCAAACACAAGAGAGTAGCAAGAGAGCTAAGAGTGCTGCTGGGACTCCTTAAATACTCATCAGACATTGATATGGCTCCCAGGTTGCTCCAGCTGTAAATGATCTAACGACCGACAACCACAATAGGAGATGTCAGTCTGACCTGTGGTAGATCATATATCTATAATTCTTTTTTCTTTTCTTTCTTTTTTTTATACTTGCATCATAAACCTAACCATAGCTCCCTTCAGTCCATGTGTCAATTTCTATGATTCTAAAATTCAGTATTGAATTAGTAATCAACAAATTGTAAATAAACTCAAAAGGCACCAGAATCTTGCTTAACCTCAGCATACTATTCATCTACTCATGTTACAACTGACTAAAACTCAGAATTCCAAACATTTGGGTTATTCCTAAAGTTGACCAAAACGTTGAAGGTTTGAGGTTTTCCAGAAAGCAGAAGTTTCAAACTTCTAGGTAATACCACAGCATCTTTGTAAAAGTGCTTGCAATGGATTGGATTACACTGTAATAACTGAATTGCATGTTATTATGTTGTGAAGCTGATGCACTGCTCCACAGCCTCTCAGAAATGAAGCGCAGAAAGTTCCAAGCAAGCAAGACTTGTCTGTGAAATATAGCAGCTTAGCCAGATTCCCATTTCTTCACAGAAAACTTTTCCATTAAAAAAATACTGCAACGGTACCCAGTTGGTCCCACAGCAGCATTTTTTCCAGAACTGAAGGCGGTTCTGATGAGAAAGGGGTAGAGAGGCATATTTGGTCACACAAATCCCAGAACAAGAAGAGCTGGGAGTACGATTTTGTTCTGCTTTCGTATTACCTACTCTATAATCTCCAATAGTTTATTCAACAACTTCTATGTAAAAAAAAAAAAAGTAAAAAGAAAAAATAACTGAAAGTCTAAAACCAAATGCATAGTGGAGAAAATACCTTGGAAGCATTGGAAATACAAGAACATCAGATCCTAGGATAGGAAGAAACTGAAATGGAACAAGAAGGACTGGACAAACATTAGTACATTTACAGACTTCTATTGTGTATAAGAAACATGAAACGCTTTTACTCAAAACTAGTCATAATACAGGGTAACTAAATGTAGCCCACAGGCAACATGTTCCCTCAAAGACGTGAGGGGGCGATCTCTGAATTGTAGTGATACACACAGACAAAAAAATCCCTCCTGTCTCCATTTTGTTAAAATGAGGTTGGTATTTGTAAATTCTCCAGATGCAGACATCCTGGAACACAGCCACTATTGTCTAGGAACTTTTCCATTGTATTTCATGTCATGATTCACAGGAACCTTGAACAGATACTGGTGTGATGCTGAAATCATCCTACTTAGGAAGCTCAAAAATTTGAGCTAAAGGGGAATTTGCAACAGTGTTGCCACTCTGAAAAGCTTCTGACATTCAGTTGATCTTATGATGTGAAGTTGATTGTTTCTGACTCCATCCATTAAAGGTCAGTGGTTTGTATTCCCTCTCTCACTCGCTCCGTCTCACACATGCATGCACACACACTAATATTTTCTCTTATTGTCTGCATATTTTCTGTGGTATAGAGCAAAGCCAGACACCAGCTCAGTATATATCAGAGGCTATGACACCATTCCTGAGAAGGATTATGCTGAAACGTTGCTATCACTCACACTTGTAGCATCTCTGGGTATTTGCTGTTCACTTATCACGTTTTTCCTTGGGTCCCGCCAAGTCAGTCACTATATATCTTGTATCTTCAAAATATATAAGTCACCTGTATTCTGTGAAGCGCTTCTCAGAGTTACTTTTCCTATGGTAATGTTTTTCACGTGAGGTACCCCATTTTTCAGAAGCCATCCTCTCATCCCAAACTGCCACCATGACTGAACACTGAATAAGTGTCCCCTAAAACATATAGCGTGAACTCTGTATTTATTTACAGTGGCCCAATTTGATTTCCAGTAAAAATGAGACTCCTATGTTGATTTCACAAAGTGGAAAGGTATGACTATTAGAAACGCATGCATTTCAATTAGTCAGGCTCATATTACATTTAATTCTGAATCAGAGATTTTCTCATAAACAGTAACGTTCATGCTGGATATTGTTTACCCCTCAATACAGATAATTACTGTTTATGTTTGTGCCTTTTGAGATGTAGCAAAGTAGGCAGATGTGCAAAGCACACACTTCTTGCTAATGCAAAGGTACCCCAACTGAGGCGGAGTCCTGATCTCTTGTGGAGTGTTTCACCTCTGGAGGATGAAATGGAGATTGCCTTTCTGAGCTGCAGGTGGATAATTTTTCACAAAGTCATGCAGTCAGGGAAATAATTGAAAAGGGATAATTACAAGCCACGGACAGATGATGGGGTTTGTTCTCCATCAATACTATATGCCAAATGTCCTTGTATTCAAGATCACTAAGCACATCACTACTTAATGGTGCTTCAACAGAAAAAGAGCTTTTTTAGTTTAACACAGAAGTAACATACTGTGTTTTTTAGAGGTAAAATCCACACCGGATGGTTGTTAGTAGTGCATAATATGTATATTAATCAGGCTCCAAGTACCTATTCTTCAGTGAGCTCACAGACAGCATATGCAGAACAGTCAGCCTTCCCCAAAATCTCTCACAACAAGGAGCATGAAAAATGGCTTTCTTGTGGACAGTTCTTCCTATAGATTTTTTTCTATTGAAATTTTTTACATCAGTGACCAGGATGGAGCACAATACACAGACAGATAAGTTTGATTTGCAAGGAATACAACAAAGAACAGGAATATAATGCATGATTGTTTGTCCTCTGATAACATTTTGTTGTTGCAAAGACTTTTTTCCCTTTGCTATGCAGAAACTTTGTCTCCTTCTTTTTGAAATGCACCCCACTAAAATATGCCTTATGCTTTGGTGCTTTCTCTGTAGGCTTTCCTATTCTGCTGAAATTTTCCACAGCTGCCAAAAAGCCTGAAGGAGCTGAACTGAACTCTGATGTGGTTGGTAACATCCAGGTTACATTTGGGTACGTATTGACAAATTTTGCTGGTTTTACTCAGCATCTATTTAAGGGACATTCTGGTTTAGTGTCTGTAATATCTCTCTGTCCATGGGCAGGACTTCTTTCCTTGTAACAGCTTGCTATTTAGTGGCTAACACCACCAGCTATGGGGACAGAAAATTTTTATCGACAACTGTAGGTTTTGTATGTGGGGGGACAGGATTTATTTCCAATAGCACTGCGAGAGGAGTTGAGAGTCAGTTGTACAGGTGCTGATGTGCTGAGCATGCTGCCAGGTACAACTTTCTCATCTGTTAGATGTGTTCTTCTGACAGTTGTTAGGCAGGTAGGATGTCCTAGGACATCTAAAATGACACAATGTACTTGTTTAGGCAACTGAGGTTACTGTAATGCTAATTGGCAACAGGAGAGAGGAAAGTCTAGGGAAGAAGATATCCTGGATAGCCTTCCCTTTCAGCTGCAAAAAATCCAAACTTTGAAAAGACAGCATTTATGTTTCATTCCTTCTAATCAGAGAAGATCTTAAGTTGCAAAAATCAGATTTAACACAAATCCAGAGTTTTGGAGAAGTCCTTTAATAAAATACATTCCACAGCCTCTGGTTTCAGAGTCTCTCCAGATTCCAACAATTCCATGTTACTATTTACATCCAAATATTGTTTGGCACCTTACAGTGGTTTGAGGCACACATTGGCATTAGCTCTGGAAACCTGACTCTGTGTATAGTTCTATAAATGTGTCCTCTGAGCCACATAAATTTAATGCTTTCAAAAGCTTTGTCATTGGATATTCCTCTGATTGACAGCACCAATTTCAGAAAGACATTTCCTGTAAGACCAATGCTTTTGCTATCCTCCTAGATGCTGCGGGATCACATTAGAGGACAGAAAGGCAGATGCTAACAGTCCATTTCCAGACTCCTCCCAGAAAATAAATTGCCATCTTGCAAGCCCTTCCCCTTTTGCCCGCACAAATTTTTAAAATAAGAGTCTGTCTTCTGTGGTCTGATGGTGTACAATTCTCTCAGGGTGAGAAGAATGCATTTCTGTTAACTACTGAGTATCTTTTGTGGAAAAATTAATAAGGCACAAGAAAATTCTCCTTCCGTCAGAGTTACTTGCTCCTAGCGTGTGTTTCAAACTCCATACATCAGTGCTGCTGTTCTATCACAGACTTCATTCAAGAAGCATTCATATCGCCAGTAGTGCACGACAGCATCTTATCTTCCCTCTGGTGGAAAAGCAAGTGAGGCCAAGCAAACTTCAAAAGCTCTGTTTCTTGCTTTGTGGTTTATGATACCTGTAGCTACATCTTTCTGCTAACTGAATATACATCACACCACTCTGGATCATTCTTATTGATTCAGATAGAAAAATCTAATTTACAATTCAAACTGAAAGAGCAATTTTGGGACTAGAAATGTTGGAATTATTTCTGTTTACCCGAAGACATTCAGGCTTCTCAAGAACTGTTGCTCATAAAAGAGCAAGCAAGCGCAGCTGGCCTGTCACAAGAAAAGTTAAATCCTGCTTTGCTATGGATGAAATAGAGGGATCCCTCTTCAGTGTCTGCCCTTACAGCAGATACACTACAAAACATTTTTGCATTGCTAAGGCTACTGGTCCTGCAATGTGCCTCAAGATCACCGTGATTAACCAAGCATGCAAATTCTGTTATCCCAGCCTCCCTGCTCTTATAGCAGCTGCCAGTTCAGGTCATCCATTCCAGGACAAAACGCTTGGCTGTGTTATCTTAACATGCATCCAAATTTCAAGGGAGAAAAAACAGTCATGAAAGGCTCAGTAAACAGACTGGAGTTAAGACAGAAGCTACATTCTGAGATGCAACAGAGAGCACTTACTGTCGGAGTACTCATACCCTTCAAGCTCATTATGTCTTTTTCCTTATACCCGCAGTTGAGCAACACAGCCATGCTACCTCATTTTATTGCTAGAAGCTAAAGTGACTTGTCAAAGGTCACCTGGGAATTCCCCTCATGCCTTCATGTCTGCCTGCATTGTCTTTCCTTCAGCCTTTAGGTCACATTGCTATTTACCATTAGTATTAATTCAGTTTTTCTCTTTGATGTACAGAACTTTTCCCTAGGAGAAAGGTTCATTTGTTTTCTAACTTGGTATTTCCACCAACTCTCAACTGATCAATGCTCCAACAATCATATCTGTTGTTCAGTGTCTCTAGTTTTGAGTAGTTTCATCATTTAAAGTCCTTTCTGAATCTCCCTAGAGAACTCTGATTAAATAAACTCCCCTGGAAACAGCTCACATTACTGATTCATGGGAACAGGGTCTTTCCTTTGCTAGCACTTTGTTATTTCATGGATTTTGCTGTTCGTCAGGATTGTGGTTGGAAATTTTCAAAGCTGTGTTCCTTTTGATGTAGCAAGGGCATACAAGGCCAGTGGCTGAAGTATAAGCCTGTGAAAGTTGAGTACCTGATTAACAGAGAGTAGTTGTATTCAGAGAGAAAGTCACCGGCCGAGACAGAACTCTGCTCTTCACTCCTCAATGGAGTAGTTGCAAATGAAGAAGAAAATATTGCCTGCAAACCAGATTCGAGCAATATTGAAGGAGTTAGACTCCTTTTCAAATATGTTTTTCCAACTAATACTCTTGCGTGGCTTAAAATTATCCTGACAGAAAAACAATTGAGGTAGCTTTTAAACTAATGATACAATCCCATGGATAATTTCCCCTAAATAGCTCAGAGATGTGACTAAATGAATCATACATCATCACGGGAAACAATTTTCCTCAGAGTTCTACCCGCTGGATATCACAATGCATTACAGATTGTGTAAAAGCCTTCATCTGAAATCAGATTCAAACTGACTTTGGAGCAAAACTTAAATCCTGAAGGTGAGAGCGCTATTAATGTATTTAACACTGCCCTATGATTCACAGGTTCCACATGTCCCTCCCCACACCAAGCAACTCATTTTGTGAGGCATTTCCACAAGCTACACGACTTTCGGCCTGTCTTCACAGGTGTTATTGACCATAATGTGGGCTTTACTGCTCCTTGGTATGTTGCCCAGCATCTCACAGACAACTTAACAGTGGTCTCGAGCACTAGTTTTTTAGATCCTCAGGCTCCCACAACCTCAGGCTGCCACGCTCCTTTAACAGCAAAAATTTACCCCTGCTTACTGGCCAAATCCTGACTTTTGGGGAATTAAAACAGAAGACACATGATCCATTTCGAGGCAAATGTGAAAATGGCTTAAGTACTGAAGCTAAAGTAAAACGTTTAATGTAACTTAATTGTAGCTACAGTGAGGATCTGATTCAAAGCTCCTGGAACCCAGAAAACTCCTGCTGATTTCAGTGAAATCTGAAGCAGGTTCTGCAATGGCAATTAGTGCAGCACAAGTGATGGCAAATCCAGACTAAGAATTACTGAAAGTCACAAACTAGAATTTGGCTGACTTAACATCTAGCATAGTGTCTGCACTTTTAGACAATCCTGCACTGAGCTACCTGAAGGATCAAACTCCCATTATAAAACTGATGATCTTTATATTCTCCTGAGAGGGTGCAAAGAGACAATGGTAAACTAGGTTTTGACTACTGAAAGACAGCAAAATATAAGCTTTGGTTGTGTCCATAAACTTATAAGCCCAATATTGCTGACGCTCTTAAAATATTCTGGGCCAAATGCAAATCCTATGCCAGATACCTTGGGGAAAGATCCTTCACTGATGGCTCCAAACTCAATCTCAAAATCATAGAAGAATTATTTCATTACAGCATCCTTTTGGAAGAAGAAATATACGCTTAATTCCACTCTGTGAGGGCAGAATACACTTAATTGTACACGTCCGTATTCTTTCTATTCTTTGAAAAATTCCCACAGGGGTTGGTAGTAAAGTGTCATTTTACTTTCCTGATACTTAAATATTTGTACAGAACTTGTCTATTTCCAGATTACAAAATGTTCCCAAAGATGTTGTCATTAAAATGTAACTAGTTTTTTCTGTCCGGTTTCCAATCCATTTCATATTGGTAAAAGCTTCTAGATTACCCTCACTGCAGTCTAATAGCTAACAAAATAGTAGTAAAAATTATTTTCGTGCCTGAATCCAAAACACAGCCTTGCCAATAAATTCGGGCTTGCTCTAGGTTGAATTATCCCTTCTTTAGAGGGCACATACACTGAATCTCTTGCCCATTCAATGCTTCATCATTCTCAGGTGGAAACATATTTATTTGTTAGGATGAAATTCACTGTCTCATCTTCCAATACACATTTTCTTATACATAGCTGTTGCCACCTTTTTCTTAGCCAGCTCAAGGGAGATGACAACCTTTTGGATGATGATTTCCCATACTGCAGAACACCACAGACTTCTGTATTTGTCTCATAGGTATCTTGTTTTCCATTGCAACAGTCTGGCCAAGCTGTGTAGCAGAGATCTGAATAAACCCTGCTGTAGCTGTCATGTCCCAGAACCTTTTTGTGGGTTTTGTGCTTCTTTTGCCCTGGCCACATACTAAATGGACAGGTCAGTTGGGCCCAGACAACAAGAGTCACCTTCACCAGCATTTATCCCCATTCTGCCATCCAAGACAAGTCTCTTGCAGCTTTGCTGCCCAGGAGAAGTGCTGCAGGTCATCTGGATTGAAAACCTTCCAAACTGTAGGTGTGAGGTAGTAATCATTGGCGGATGGTCGTGACCGGGTTAATTTCAAATGGGGTAGTGAAATGTCTTCAAGTAGTAAAGCCTTTTGTATCCTGATCTGCAACTGAAGGTGAAAACGGTGTTCATAAGCCAACAGCACCAACTCCAGAGCCATATCCATTCTCCTTGAAGCAGCTCTGCATGCAGTGAAACAAAGAGCTGAAGCATTAAGCAGGACACTTACTTAAAAACAAACAAGAAGGACACTGTTTGCAGTTCTACAGGCTGAAACGTGAGCAAAAGCTCAGGAGGGCAAGGACAAAAGAGAAATACATTGACTCATTTTCTGGCAGAAAGAAATATCAGAGGGATGGGACAGCTGAGCCCAAGGTTCTGCAGCACCTTTCACACTGCACGTTTCAATGGCTATGATAAAAAAGCACCACAAGCAAGTCTGCATCTTTACTGGCCCGCAAGCTTCATTCCTGGCCATTCTGTTTGAGTCACAAATAAGCAGTAATTTATGGGTTTGAGGACTAGCCCCAGCGAATAGAACCATAAAAACAATTCCCAGCCATTTGTTTATGTATGTTTTTTTTTTTTTCCTGAGGTTAGCATTTATTTTAGATGACACTTTTTCCCTCCCTTGGCCGAGACAGGATATTTTCTCCATGCCTTTTATCAAACTGACAGGTGATATTGCTTTAAATTGGGCGCTGCATCATCAACAGAGGCTTTCTCATTTCAGACCCGAAGCAGCAGTCGGGTGGATAACTCATTTCTCCCTTTATTTACTAAATGCAGATTGGAATTTCAGGATCAGGGAAAGCAGGAGAAGGGGAAAGGGATGCCCTGGGTGATAATGGGAATGAATGAGAGAAGACAGCAATAGAACAACACAGCATGAAGCAGGCGGGAATTTATTGTAGGGTGATTAGATGACATCCATCTTCTTGACTATAAACCAGTCCCACAAGCATAGCTTTCGAATCCACTTTGTCCCCTGTCATGGCTCCTTCCCTATTAACAGGAGAAAAGGTGACAGAGGGTTGAGAGGATGTTCCTGGTGGATCTCAGTGCACTGTGAATGTAGCTAAGGGGGTTACAAATCAGAGGTGGAACATGATTTTGGACTGAAACCCTGGATCCCCCAGTTTCTCTTGCATACCACATGCAGCCTGGAGCCCAGGAAGAAGCAGTTTCATGAAGAAAGGAGGGAGATTGCTTGACTGCTATGATGGCCTAACTGGTTAGTCCTCAATATCTGAAGGATTCTGAGAGCACATTACACAGAAAAGATGATAAAAAGCAATTCTTGTGCCCACACTAAGAGAGAGAAAGTTTCTGGACAGTGTGAACATATACATGGATTTGTTAAGCTGGAAATAGGTAACATTTCATTTGGGAAATAGCTTCTCAGAGAACATTGTGTTTATCTCAGTAATGCATCAACAGTTATCAGTCCTGAAATTTTAGCATGCATTTTTAAGAGACTTTTTTTTAAGCATGTTCCTCATAATTGTTTCTAAGAGGCTTGCAACTTTAAAAGAAACCATGAAAATACACAAGCTTTGATATCCCTGTGTGTATTTCAGCCAATTACTACCTAGACACACTTATAACATTTAAACTTCGTATTGAAATTACATATGTGAGTAGACTACAGATACTGAACAGGCAGGGAACTCTGCTGCCTCCGCACATGATCACCTGCTGCTAGAGCACCAATTAGCCAGAAGGAGGTAGGATGTTTCACTGTCATAAAAATGGGAGCAGGATTCAAGCACAGCAACTGTTGCTGAAAAGTAAATGGAGGAGGGGAGGAAAGGAGACCTGCCCTTGTTTTGTCTTACAGAAGTGATAAAGTAGCATCTGTGACAACACACTGCTGGAAACTAGAGACAGACGATCCAAATTCATGCCAAAATCTTCTTAGCGCTCTCTCCCCCCCTTCCCCTCTGCTATCTCTGACTGAATAAAAATCACCTGGATCTGAAGACAGGCGGGACTGCATATGATTTAGACAGGCTGTTTGTTTTTTCTTTGCCTAGTGATCTCAATATTTCCCTGCACTCTCTTGACATTATTTATGGTGACTGGTACCTACCTTAAGAAGGACTTTATGATTCGCATTTTAAGAAAAGCAGCCAGGAGTTATCCAAGTGAGAAAATTTCTGAGTAACTTTTGTGATTCCTCATGACTACAGCAGGATCTCATGGTCTGCCCATGCAAAGCAGCAGCTCACAGATGCCTTCTGCAGCACTCCAGTGAAACATTTACCTCTCCTCCCCTTTCACCGCCCCTACCCAAAACCCCCTCAGTACCAAGTGGAGCCACAGAGCATCCCATCACCTAGCCAATGGGCCTCATTCTTTTCTTCACAGAATTCCCCTAAATGCCTTTAAACCAAAAAGTCAGGTTTTACTAGACCAATTAATTTTGTAAAGTGACTTGATAAGAAAGGAGTGTTAGAAAGTTTTACAGCCTGGAGGGTTTCACATCCTGGAGGGCAGGTCAAAGCCCATTGCTGGTGTGGCTGCTGTCAACTCAGCGGCTCTCTGGGGCACAATAAACTCATAGCAGTCCTGTCTGCTCCCTGGGAGGTTTCTCCTTCTGTAATCACAGATGGTTGACTGTGTGTCTGTGCCCACTTCTCCCCATTGCTGAGCAGTGCACCGACTCCAGCTGCTTGAGGGGGTCTCCTCTTCCTACCCTGCCATGAAGTCTGTGACCACCTTTCCACTGCTCCTGAGGTATAGACCAACGTTTCGTCCCCCCAAGGTGCCACCACCTGACCCAGCCACTGTTATTTTTAAAGAGTGCCACAACATGTAAGTGGAGAAGAAACAAATAAAATAGGTACTGTCTACTACATAAACCAAAAGGAGTCAGCAACCTTAAAAGGGGACAGCCAGGTGAAAGGAGCAGTGCTGGGTTTAGACCTTTATTACAGCTCATGTCTGCTGTCACATTCCCACATCACCCCTGTGCTCTCACTCAGAGCTGCTTTACCTGAGTACAATCCCCCCAACTTCAGCTGGGAATTTCCACCAGCAATAGACCCGATGTCAGTGTCTGTGGCATGACACACACGGGCACATAAAAACTCAATATTGACATGCTGTTGCTGTGCCTTACCAGATGGTAGAGAGGTATTTAACTCAGCAGTGAGATTTTTTTGCTGTCATCATCTGTTGCTGGGCTTTCTATACACTGCCTTCTGATAGATGTCACTAGAATTGGGAAGCACATGAATATATGAAGGAGCCTGTCACCTGTTGGAAAAACCATATACCTGTCATGAACACTACAAGACACTCAGTCCCCATCTTGAAAGAAAAAGTTTGTCAAGGTTTTGCTTCAAGGTGAGTAAATAATTTCACCTAAAAGATAATTATTATATTTAGCTTTTAATCTAAAGGTGAGCCAGAATAGCCATTAGGAGTTCACAGCAATTAATTGCGAAGATAAGTGAAAGATAGTTTCCTAAAACTGACTGAATTTAGAAAAGATCGTGGGAACAAGGAAGGCTCTGTGACTCTAAAAGGTCTGCGATGCTGTCAGATCTCGTGCCACATCAAGATCTAGAAAGATTTAGGCACATATAGCGTGGGGAATGTCAAAAGAAGCCAGGCAGATGAGATGTCTTCTGTTATAGCAGTGATTATGAATAACTGAAATATCACGACAGGCAGAGAGAGACAGACACATTACAAAAACAAAATAAACCAAAAATCGACCCAGAAAACTAAAAAACAAATCTGGATGCCACAGAGACCCAGCAGTACAAAGGATACAAATGGAATAAGCAACACTATGCTATTAAATATTTAAAATGGCAAACCAAAAATAGTTCACCTAATTCAAAACCCAGAACTATCCTGTTATGCGCAAGAGGCACAGAGATGATATACACACGCAAGAGAGCTGCAGGGCACTCAGCACAATACAGCCTGACTCCTGAAGAGAACTCTCATCCATCTAGTGAGACATCTTTCTTTCTCCAGGTCTGGAAAAGGTGTGCTCAGGAATGGAAGGGGGTTGGATAAGGCCAGGAAAAGCAAATGTGATTTCTACCCAGAGCTCAGGATATCCTGTACATTGAACTTGGCCTGCCTCTGCTGCCCAGGACTTTACTTAAATTCTACTTTGATCATGTAGCAGCGCTGTTTGAACTGGTGGTTATCCCACTAAGTTCTCTTAGCCAAAGATTCTTGAATTTTAACAAAACTCATAGGAGAAACTGATGCTTCCCCGCGGCGAGAAGGAAACAAAAGCACAAACACAGGTTAGTATATGTGATTTACCAAGGAACTAGGTAGGAGACGTGAGAGAGGACACCTTTTCCTGAGCGGCTTATGCCCTGGGGAGACCTAGCCATTTAGGACAGCGGGGGCTTCTTTGTAACAGTCTTTTAAGAGAAAACCTGTGTTCCTATAATAGCTGAGCCAAAAAAAGGCCACCTAGCTACCCAGAGTGAGATAACAGCAGTAAACCAGTCTGGCCCTTCCTTCATTTTCCTCTGCTGAGCTCTCATCTCCCACATTCAGTCTGTACCACACTGATTACCATTGCCTCCCACCACAATGACCCAGAGCCTGAGCAATCCGAGCAAGGAACTCTTTGTCCTGGCCATTAGTAAAACCTGTTTGGATGAAGTCTACATTTCTCCTGGAATGGCAAAAAAAAAACCAAACAACCTGGCCACGTTTATAAAAAATTGTCCCAGAGTGTCATGGTTTGAGCCCACCCAGCCGGCAACAGAGCCCCACACAGCCACTCGCCCACCCCTACCCTGTCTGCTGGGGAATGGGGAAAAGAAAATACAACCAAAAGGGCCGAGACAAAACCAGGGAGGGCTCACTCACCAGTCATGGTCATGGGCAGGAGACAAACTCAACTTAGAGAAAACAACATCAATTTAATGAAAAATCACCACCACCAAGGATAATGAGACCTGGTTGTACTTCTTAAGAACACCTTCCTCCCACCCCTCTGGCCTTCCCGGGCTCAGCTCTGCTCCCTCTTCCCCCCCAGCAGCGCAGGGGCAGGGAATGGGGGTCACAGCCCGGCCGGCACAAGGGGTCTCCGCTGCTCCTTCCCCCTCAGGGAGAGGGGCCCTCGCAGCCTCCCCTGCCCCACCGCGGGGTCCCTCTCCCGGCAGACATTCCTCCTCCAACCGCCCCAACGCGAGTCCTTCCCGCGGGGCCGCAGCTCCCCAGAACCCCCCAGCGCGGGGCCCTCCCGGGGCTGCCGCCCTCCCACCGACGGGCGGCTCCAGCGCGGGCTGCCTCGGAGCCACGGCTGCTGCGGGCCCGGGCCCTGCCCCTCCGGCCCGGGGCCCTCCGCGGGCTGCAGGGCGACCTCTGGGCCACCGCTGGGCTCCAGGGGCTGCAGGGGCTCAGCCGCCACCCCACCGCGGGCCGCGGGGGAACCTCTGCTCCGGCACAGCTGCCCCTGTCCTGCCTCACTGGCCTGGGTGGCCGCAGGGCTGGTTCCCTCAGCCCCCTCCTCTCCTCTGCTCACCAACAAACACCCACAAAGAACTCAATCAACACGTTCTTTCACTCTTAAATAGTTATTTGCAGAGGCACCGATTGGCCTGAGGAGGGTCTGAAATTGCAGCCAGGGGAGTTTCTGGAACCACCTCTGTAGCCCTCTCTACTGCTACCAAAATCCCACCAAACCACCACACAGAGCTAAAACGAGTCATTGTTACAGAATTCATCAACACCCACTTCCTTCCTCCTCTTGACATCTTTAGAACCCTCTTACAAAATGCCAAGGAAAAATAATTCTTCAGTTAATAACGTTCCCAATTCAGCATGTGGATGATTTGGTAACAGTAAGTTTTAACACAGTGTTTCCCAACAGTGATTTACATATGCATTCCTGTAACGAACCAGATAATTTTCCATTCAGTGAGCAGCTGCCTTACACATGCTATTTTACAGGGATTGAACTTTTAAACTAACATATTTCCATAGGAGTAGAGAAAAACAGAGTTAGGAACACACCATTTAATGAGTACAAACCCATTACTGATGCTAGTCCTCAGGAGAAATACAATAGGATATACCTAAATTGGTGCTATTTCTTCAGCGACGATAGAGCAATACTGCTTGACACCAACTGAGGATCTGATCCTGTTAACCTTCATTGACTCAGACATACATTTCCCAAAGCACTTAGCTAACTGGAGAAATGAAATGCAGCTAAGATTGGAGGATGAGGATGCAGCTCTTGAGGAAAGGGAGTGCAAAGGGAAACCACAGGCTGAATTTCTGTTAAGCTCTGAAATGGCAATACGGTGATCCTGTTGCAGGGTATTTTTCAAACGCATAGCAGAAAAATATGAGCTGACTCTCACTGCTGATCTGTACCAAAAACCTTTGCAAATTCTGTGGTCTTTGCCATCTCCTAAACAAAAGTACAGTGTGTCCCTGGCATTCCCCAAACAGATGGATAGCTTTTAGCCTCAGCCTGTCACTCTGCAGATGCCACTCGAACACTTTAACACCCTTGGGTGACACCTCTGCCATCCTGTAGGGCCCTACAGTATCTCATTCACTCTAATAGTTAACCCCATTCAACACAAGAAGAAAGCATCTAGATTTTAGGAAGACAAGAGCATGTAGTAACCTGTGTTAGGTTTCCATTACATGGCTTGGGTAGAGATTTGGAAAGCCTGCAAATTATATACAACAGTTGCCTTCAACTTTGACGAACTTTTAGGGGCAGAAAGATGTAAGATAGACACAGGTCGCCTTTGGACCCAGGCCACACCAGCTGTCACCTGTGCAACCTATTCTAGATGCTAACTTGTTCAGTCACAGAAAATGAAAGTGTACTCATAAATCCCGAATCTTTCTCCAAACACATCGATAGGGTATCTCTGCCACCAGGAAGCACCCACAACACAAGGACAAAGCTTTCATCTTGCAAAGACTTTCCAGATCAAGAACAAATTTTGTAAGTAATCACCAGGCAAAAATTTGTCATGAAATAAGTTAAGAGCTGAATAAAGTAAGAAAAGTGCTTTACAAAAACTTCATTTCTAGCCTCCAGAGAATTTGGGAGATGGAAGAGGCCAGACACACAAGAGGTGCAAGGGGGAGAAAAAAAAAATGCAGACAGGTTTGCTCAGGATCATGCAGAAGTGGCAGGACTAAGAAGAGAACGAAGGTGGTCTCCCAGTATTTAGGAGACCACTAGGCCATATAGTCTCCTTATTATTCAACAGCCATAACTTGCAGGGGGTAACAATTGTTTCCAGGTGTTTCAGCAGGACACTCATAGACTTGCAATGTTTTCTTAGTTGGGGACTGTATATGCTATATGGAAATATCATAGTATACCCACACAGAACAGCCACATTAGAGCACCCTAGGACACAGGACTCCAAAGAAACACTGAGTGCGGGTAATCAAAGATGATCATGAATTAATTGATTATTTTACCATGAAAACCATCCTCTCAGTAAGACAAGCTAGTGTGCCAGACAGAGTTACTTTTTCTTTACACCACTTCAAGAGGGGATTGTGTAGGTGTTAAGTTTTAATAAAAGGTATGTCTCAGAACCACTTTATCTGAGGGAACAAGGCCTTTTCTAATTTCAGAATCAGTCTGTAAGCTAATAGCCCCAGTTTAATAAATCTGGTTTATTATGATGACATTTTTTTCTTTCACAGTCTTGTTTGTCCATCAGGGAGTAACAGCAATAAAAACCTCATGTTCTACCAAAAGAAAATATGTTCATAATGTTAGTTAACAACATAGAAAAGTGTTTTACCTTGTTTTGAAGAGCACACCAGTCTGTGGTATAACCTGAGCAAAACCAATTACTGTTGTCTGGAGTTCCTGTGCCTTCTGAAATGGGTTTTAGTTTCCTCTCTTTTTGAGACCAGTAACCATATCCAAGATTTTGCTATGACCTCCAAATGCAGTCACATCAGCCTATAGACAGTCATGAAGACCCTGATAATGATAACTCTCCTCTTAGAAAAAAGTAGCCTGGTGATTTTTGATATGAAAACCCAGACCAAGAGACAATGCCAGGGTCTGGTGCAGCCCCCCTTCCTCCTTCTCTTGCTCGGTTCTAAGCTGAGCTTTGAGGACAGTCTATTCACTCTGCTATGGGGAGGTTTGCTCTGCTATCTGAGAACATTTTTCTTTTACCCACCTTTGACAGTTGGGATTTTCAAGATACCTTGCTGTCTAAGAGGAAGTTTCAGGCATGTCTAACCGAAATATCGACCTACCTCCACAATGCTGGAGGGTGACTGAAAGCAGAGACTCTGGATTTATTGAAAATAATGCAGACAGGCAGCATTCCCTTTATCCTGGCAAAACAGACTTCTGCACCAAAAAGGAGAGGGAAACAACTTCATGCATATAGGCTCAGCAAAATAATTGCTTTCAACAGCAATGGAAATATCCCTAATCACACAAGAAATTTCATGTAACCCTGTAAAAACTATCACTTGAAGCCCAGAAATAAGTAGAGTCATCGAAGTGTTATTCCACTTTATATATTATTCCATACTTCCTTGATATGGAACATTAACATTTTATAGCCACTTAGAGTTATATTTAGAGTATACATGAGTGCATCTTTTGCTGGATTCAGGCACCTGCAGTTTGCATCTATGCTTAAGAGAATAATGAATGACTCAGACTTACTTACTATCTAGGGCCTTCCAAATCTTGCCTCCATATGTAATTTTACGGCATAAGGAGCATACTGCAAAGTCTAAGACTGATACTTCACTTTTCTTTCTCTTAAAAAAAAGCATCTATGTACCTGATGGATGCAGCAAGAAAGCACACTCTCTAGAAACAGCTGAAGAAAGTCAGGGAGAGAATAAGTAGACCCAGACTTTCAAACTGGGCATCAGCTGAAGAAGCTTTTTCATCATTAACCGCTTTTCATCGTGGAAGTCTTACCTGATTCCCACAGATTTTGAAGCAAGCTAAAAGCGTTACAGTCAAGATTTTGCTAGACCCCATACCTTGTATTTAAGCTATGTTGTTCATGTTCCAAGCATGATCAAATTTTAGAGTTTAGACTCTGTTCTCAGTCCTTGTTTCTTTTGAATGCGTAGGACATTAGAGATCATTTTCCCCTTGCTATGCAGAATATAAAGAATGGAATGATTTACTGAGTTCCAAACTTGAAACTAATATTTCTAAAGACCATCACAACATTTTCATATTGTAAGAACAACTTACCTAAAAACATTACACCCATAGATGGCAGTTACAAAAAGTAATTATTAGGAAAGTGCAAAATTTTCCCCTGTAAATAGGAACATGCTCTTTCTCTGGACTGAAAGGAACGAGTAAAGAACATCAGCTGTGACAAGCACTATATGATATTAAGAAGAAAAGTTCCACCACTAAATTAGGTCAAGGTCCAGACCTCAAAAGCAAAGCCCAACAAAGTCAGTGAGAAGTTTTTAAATGCTTTTCACAGAATCACAGAGTTGCAGAATGGTAGGGATTAGAAGGGACCTCTGGAGATCATCCAGTCCAACCCCCCTGATAAAGCAGGTTCACATACAGCAGGTTGCACAGGATCGTGTCCAGGCAGATTTTGAGTATCTCCAGAGAAAGAGACTCCACAACCTCCCTGGGCAGCCTGTTCCAGTGCTCTGTCACCCTCAGAGTAAAGGAGTTTTTCCTCATATTCAGACAGAACTTCCTGTGCTCCAGTTTGTGCCCGTTGCCGCTTGTCCTGTCACTGGGAACCACTGAGAAGAGCCTGGCCCCATCCTCTTGACACCCACTCTTTAAATATTTAGAAGTGTCCCCTCTCAGTCATCTCTTCTCCAGGCTAAAGAGCCCCAGGTCTCTCAGCATTTCCTCATAAGAGAAATGCTCCAGTCCCCTCATCATCTTTGCAGCCCTCCGCTGGACTCTCCAGTAGTTCCCTGTCCCTCTTGAACTGAGGGGCCCAGAACTGGATGCAGTACTCCAGATGTGGCCTTACTAGGGCAGAGTAGAGGGGGAGGAGAGCCTGCCTTGACCTGCTGGCCACGCTCTTCTTAATGCAACCCAGGATACCATTGGCCTTCTTGGCTGCAAGGGCACATTGTTGGCTCGTGGTCAACTTGTTGTCTACCAGAACTTTTCCTGTAGTACTTCGATAATGTTTGGACCATGTCTTCAGGTTCATTCATTAGGCACACAATTAGGGATTTTGCTGATTGTCTGTGTGCCATGTGAATTGCCACTCACCCTTCCAGATAGCCCTGGTCTCAGTGGGTGTGTCTTCTGCCTGGTGAAATGGAAAGAAGGACCAGGGTTTAATTTGCTGAAATCCATTACTATTTGTATCATATGCCTCCATTGTGCTTATTTCAGTGAAATTTCTGCCATTTACTTTTGCCAGGTGTGCAATGTGCATATGTAGAGAGCTAATTGATGGAGGGCATGAATCCACGTGGCATGCAGGGGGCTTCTGATAGTGCTCAAGCATGGGCTTCAACTTTGGTTCAACCAGGAAGAAAACCACTCTGAGGACAACAGCACTACACTCAAGTGCTTATCAAAAGACTGCAAGTATAAACACAAGGCAAATTCCCACCTAAAAGCAATCTCTCCCATGTGCTAAATCAATGTATATGGATCCAACGTAAAATCTGAGATGGATTCTAAGCTATGACCCATTTTTGGTTTCTTCTAACTTGGAATGCGGCCAGCCTAGTTTATACCAAGTGTTTGCACAGATAGTTTTCAGAAAATGTATCTCAGTTGATCCAGTTGGCTGAAAATCCAGCACAATTCCTCTCTCTATCCCCCTAGAGAGTAGCAAGGCAAACTAAAGAATCCCACCGGCTCAAAATAGATTGATGCATATGTTCATTTTTCTCAGATTTTTCCTAAAGCCCACCTCGCAGGCGGAGATTCCCCTGGTTGTTCCTAAGAAGAACAATTTGCTATGACACAGTAAGCAGCAGTGTTTAGGCCAGGACAGATTGTTGGCCAGCAAGTAGGTGTGGGCATGCTGAAAACCATGCTTTTCACCCATATGGCCAACAGATGGGATAAGAGGAACTTTATCAAAAGAAACACAAGGCACTTATGCTATGGCTGCTTGGAATAACAACAACAACAGATGATACCAGTCCCTTCTCACAAGGCCCTTCATGCCCTCAGCTTCTTCCAGATAACCTTTCCATCCTCCACTCCCTCTGCACTCGTACCAAGCTGTAGAAGTCCACACACACACACAGGAGAAAAAGAAAAACAAAACAAAACAAAATTTAAAAAAGAACCAGAGATGCTGTATCCTTGGGGAAATGATCACCAAGAGTGCTTAGCAATGAGGTTACTTGCACACAGATCTGAACAGTTATGTGCAAAATAGAACATTGTTTTCTTTATGTTTTCACCGTAAAGCATACCCTGATTTTTAGGAAGCATTTAGGTAGATGGAGAATTTGTATACACCAAGAAACACATTGCAAAGTTTGAGAGTTTTCATGTTTGGCTTGCTCTATGTGTGGTCAAACCAAAATTTTCAGAACCGATCCCCCTCCTAACTGAAAGCTGATACTGATACTTTGAGTGGTAAATATTCCCTAGAGCCTACTGCTTTAAAGTTACTAGTAAAGACTACTGAAGGGGAAACTTACACATGAAGTAGCAAATAGTGCAAAATTCAGGACAATACATTCCAAATGCATAACTGATCAAATGATGAGCATGTCTATTTAGGTCATGTTCGAAGTGTGTGAGGACTGGTTTCAAAAAAAAAAAAAAAAAAAAAGAGCTGAAATGGAGATTGGCACCAGCAAAACTGGTAGATCTGAATCAGAAATTCAAAATTCAACTTTAGCATCCAATTTTTCAGCTGGATTTCAGTTCTGGATGAGACCACACAGGGGACTTGTGGTAATTTCCCTCTCTGATTCTTTCCTAGCCATTCCTCAAGATAACTTATCAAAGATACTGGCTTTTAAGGGGTCAGGTATTTGACATGGTCCTGAAAGGCCCACCAGTATCAGGCTTTCTCTGGGCACTGCGTATACCCCAAGAAGATGCCATGTGAGGGGGTGGCAGCCAACTGTAGCCTAGGAACATAGCTCATTACTCTCCCTCAGTCACTCGTAAAGAAAAAGGATAAATCACAGACCAGAGTACCATTAGGGACAAGCTTTTGTCCATTAACTAGACTCCTAGGTTAAAATTAGCTTAATGAAGTTTAGCCTCTTCACATGTATTATTGGATCCCCCCATCATTCCTCCCTTGTCAGAATACCTTTTCCCTTTTCACTAAAACCAGCACAAATGCAATCCACATCAGCTTAAAGCAGGTAAGTTATCATGGACTCTTGCAGAACCTCACAGAAGCCTGTACCAAATGTCTTTTTGCATATTTTTTCCACTGAAGTGTTTACAAAGCTCATACATTTATGTTAAAGCAGCATACCAAAAGACCTCTTTAAAAGTATCTGTTTCTTTATCCAGCAAACCGGAAAACTATAAGCGTGTCATTATACTTGGCACCATCTGGTGATTTAGGACACAACAACGACTGTGGTAAAACTAAGAACTCATCACCTTAGGGAGTTCAAAATGATCAGGAAGTTTCTTCGTATACAACATGCATAGCACAAAAGCATCTTTACTGGTTCAGAGCAAAATTTCATCTTGCACAGTGTTGTGTTTTCAATAACAACCTGGTCTCTATAACAATATATAAGAAGAGAATATAGGAGTAATATTCTGTTTTTATACACTCCAAGCTTTTAAAGATTTGCAGATCCTGTGACAGACATGATGTCTTTGCATTTTGCAGCCATTTTGCAGTGTTTCTGTTATGTTTTTATGGTATCTTAGAAGCACTGGATGATGCTCCGAACATATGAGAAGTTCAGCCTTAGTCCTTGACTGGAATTATTTGGGATATAGGAACAAATTCCTTGGAAGATAAACTTCTGATTTTGTGGTTTGTAAAACCTTTAGGAGAGAGAAAAACCCTTTTTTGCTCTGGGCGCCACCTGGCATCATCAACAACAACACTTGAGTTCAAGCATTTATGAACTATTGCAGTACAAACATTAAGCCATTGTCCCTTGGGAAGTTGAGATCAACTCCCAGAGTCTTATAGTGGGGAAAAACAGTCATTCAGCTGTAAGAAATAAAATTTGTGTAGGTCAGATGTAAATAGAGAGGTGCAGGGAAGCACCCTCATCTTGTGCTTCCAATGAAGATTAGGGGCCTAGAATATCTCTCTTACGAAGAGAAGCTGAGGGACTTTGGGCTTTTTAGCGTAGAGAAGGCTGAGGGGCGATCTTGTCAATGCTTATAAATACTTAAAGGGTGGGTGTCAGAAGGATAGGGACAGTAACGAGTACAAACTTGAACATAGGACGTTCCACCTAAACATGAGGAGGATCTTCTTTACTTTGAGAGTGACAGAGCACTGGAATAGGCTGCCCAGAGAGATCGTGGAGTCTCCATCCCTTGAGACATTCAAAACCTACCTGGATGCATTACTGTTCAACCTGCTCTAGGTGATCCTGCTCTGGCAGGGGGGTTGGACTAGATGATCTTCAGAGGTCCCTTTCAACCCCTAACATTTTGTTATTCTGTGATTCCAGTGGGTTGCTTTCTGGTCACTCTTGTCTTTTCGAAGTTTTCTGGTTTATGAACAATAAGGAAGTTTTATGAACAGTAAGAAAGAGTTTATTAGATTGAGAAAGACATTCATTTTTACTCTTGAACTCCACGGGTCTCTTTCTCTCGCTGACCCTCCCCATCAAAAACTAGTTTTCTGATTTTGCCAATTTAATTCTGAAATCCAAGGCTTTCACTTGAAATTCCCTTCCTCCACACATCTGGCCGAATGTTCCCACTTGCAGGTTATTTAAATAATGTAATTGGATCACATTTTCTCAGGCTTCTTTGGTGATTCTATCAGAAACATGTAGGTCCCCATGGAGCTCCTTCTTATCTTTAGCAGGGAGAAATAAGTCTGACTTTTCTTACTCTTTTTAGTGCAGTTGAATCTTGGAAATCAGGACTAATCTGCGATTGCTCAGCACTGCTTTTCCTTCAACAGCAATTACATATTTTCTCAGTTTTAATCACCAAACCTGAACACTCTGCTGTAGGCAAAGTCCTCTTTTCCCAAGCCTTCTAGCAATAGCACTATCTTCTTTGATTTATACTACATTTCTCTTGCAAGACTGCTTAGAATACTTATGGTATCCTGAAATGCACCTGAACACAGGGTGGCTTTTTATTTTTTTACCTTTAGTTAAACTCCTAAGTCTCCTCCCTTTTCAGTACGCAGCTTTCAATATCTTCTCTTCTTAAAGACACCTTTTTTTCCTTCACATCGCTGCATCTTTTTATTCTGCTGTTATCTATATTAACCTGCTTTCCAAACTTGCAGCCATTGGAGTTAATCTAGAATCTGTTTTTTCATATGCCTGTTGCAAAATTTCAATTATCCATTCCTATGTGGGTTTTCTTTTTTTTTTTTTCTTCTTCATCATCTCTAACTTGGGAATTTACGTTTTGGATGCTGGCATGCAAGTCATTTACTTAGTTAATAAAACCTTGGGGAGTTCTACATTGATCTCCACAGTACTTCATGTTTTCTTTTGGTTTCGCATGTTCCTTTCCTCCATGAAGTTACACTGTTCGTGAGCAGATTCAAAGAAGCTATTGAACCAGAGGGGGAAGAGAAAAGGGAAAATCAAAAAGAGAATATCAGTAGCTGTGCATGGTTACTTGATTGATGATTTCACACCACCCCCTTGTTCTTCGACCAGAAGTAGGTTAGACCAGTATCAGACTTACATTGCCTTCCTTTATGCTATTGCATCAGCTCTCAGCGAGCTGTATTTAAGGACCCGCAGAATCTACTCACACTTTTACAAGCCAGCCTATTGCATCTGAAGTTCCTATCTCCAGCCAGTGCACAGTAATTTGGATGCTGGCTTCTAGCTCACCCCAGTTATAAGACAAAACAGGTTTGCTGTAACTGCATTCTAACTGTCTCACTTTGCAGTTGGGCTGTGCCGAGAGCATCTGTGTGGCCTGTCACTGTGTCTCAACTCATGTCCACAGATGCAGCAAATTGATAACTTGCAATCGTGGGAAAATCAGTGCCAGACCAGAGTGCACTATCAGTCTGGCATTGCTTGTTATAACGTTTGCTTTTAGTCTAAAGCAAGCGATCTTTAAGTGCACAAACCCATTAAATGGACAGTCTTACCAAAGAATCCTATGGCAGGAACTATTGCCCTATTTCAGGAGAAAACTATCCAATTCATGTATTTAATTGAGAGTACCTGTACAACACTGTACTCTGCATTCAGAAAACAGTGAAAGCTTTTGGTTGCGGATCCAATATACAGCAGAAAAGAACTTCCCTGTAACTCTGTGGTATTAGTCTAAGTGCAACTGCAATTGTTTTTCCTGACAAAAGTATAACCACACTGAGTATGCTCCATCGCTCCAAGGTAACATGTAAGCAGGTAGGTCACCACAACCAAAGTCTGTACTATATCGAGATAACGCTGCAATGTGCTGAAATGCAACAGTGTATTTCATATGCTCAGATGTTGGAAGCAGACAAGAAAAAGTGCTAGTTCACCTTCTGTGTGAGTATGAATCCACTTTAAATACAGCCAAACCCTTATGAGTCCCCTTGTAGATTTATAGTATAGACAAACAAAATAAAAATATGAAAATATAAGAAGTTGTAGTATAAATTAGAAGTGTTTTGTCAAGGAAGATGGAGAAAAAGGGATTTTACGGTAATATTCCAAAAGCCCACTTATTCCTCCCCTCCTAGATGTTGTAAATCTTTTCTATTTAAACTGGTGTAGCTGGATGCTAGCTAAGCGTTTGCTTTGCCATCCAATAAAAAGTTAGTTTCTTGATAGCAAAAACTTACAGTATAACCTTAATTTCCAGAAATGCCAATCCTTTTATCCTAAGTCTCTACTTGCCTATTACTTCTTCTATCCCTCCTTCTTCCCTGAAAGTGCAACCCCAGGCAGTCAGGCTGGACAACAGAGACACTCCAGTGACATGTTGTCTCTGACGTACCCAGGTACCCCTGGCTGTAGAAACTGGTGTTCCTTTACTAAAAACCACCAATGATTCAGCTACGCTCTGGAAGAGCTCTCTCTTTTTTGGCACAACATATGCTTTCTCTGTGTTAGACACTGCACCTGTGGAGTAACATGTAAAGGTGCTCAGCCCTCCTCATGTAAAACCTTTATATACCTGCCTGTGGTTTGGTAGAGAGGGGGGAAAGAAGAGGAGGTGAAAGCTTTTGATTTCTAGGATAACAGCATTTTCTTAATCCTTTGCCTCACCTATGCATCACATGATCAAGAAACAGACACAAAGTAAAGGAATTAAATGTTTAGATCAGATATGTAGCAAGTGTTAAATAAGCATTTCAATTAATCATAACCAGATATTAAAGGAGTTGTCAGCATAACAATAACAATTGCATATTTATAGAAATATTTTCATTATCAGTGATGTGGATTTAATCCTTGGCCTGGCAAAGTAGAACACCACCTAGTAAAGACGTATCTCAGATTAGGATTCAGTGGAAAAGACCCTTTATTGGCATCAGCACTTGCCTCTCTGACTCTTCTTAATAGCGCTTTTCTGTCCAACCAAGGCAGAAGGTAGAACGATGGGCTCAATTCACTCTGCAGTTTTCCTCAACATGTTGACGGTCATTTTCCTCAGTCCTTGAAGATTAGGATGACTAAATGTTTTCTGTGCGGGCCAGATATCTTTAAGAAACTCACTAGACCACATATTTCAAGGGCTGATATGCTACTTAGTCTCTTGGTAAATGTGTTTCATAGCTGTGGAAGAATGTCTCTTTTTTACTGCTGGTATCTGAAGCAAACCTATATATTTGATGATGCCATATTTTTAAAGGGATACATACCAAGGTCAGTGCTATGTCCCTCAACTCCAGCTCTCAGGAGTTGCATGTCATGTTTGTCCAGATGCTTCTGATTGTACACAGCTACTGTCTTTTTTTTTTAATTGGAGTGAAGCAATGCAATGAGAAGTGCATACGCTGAAAGATCCAGCGTGTTGTTGGAAAGGCATAAACCAGCAGTGGCCACTGTAGGGTGGATGGGAGCTTGGTATAGTCCAGAGGCAGGCTTGCCACTCGTACCGTATAGGTAAGAACCAGTATGTGTACACAGCTGTAATGGCAAACACTGCCTCTTTCCTTCCTTGAGTTTCACTTCATCTGGAACCAGAATTCCCAGAGAATATAGATCTGTGCTTACATATCAGCAGCTACCAAAGTTCAGCTTTCTGTGCTGGTTTCTGTGCTAATAGCAGACAGGGCAGAAGGGGGAAAGTCACCTCACTTACCACAGGCAGATAAGATCCTTATTCTAAGTTGTTCCCTCATTCTGAATCAAGCAACCTGTCTCCAGAGAGGTGATCCATACCCCTACAAATTTTAGATATTGTACTCCATTATTGTATCAACTGAAGAATCTTAAAAAAGCACAGCAAAATTCAAGTCATACATCATTTTAAGTACTGAGCAAATAATCCTCTGAAAATAAGTGCCTGAAGTCCCTACCTGGTAAACGAAGAGAAACACTTTTAAATGCCTCTTGAAAGAAGTCCTGTCTACCAAAACCTCCTACTTGCCACTGCGATCTGTACTTACCTTTTGTGTGATGTGTGATTTACATTGCCTTGTCCTGAGATTCAATGAGACAAACATGCAGAAAAATGATCCTGTCATACAAAGCACTTAGATTTTCAAAAGCAGCAATAATTAACAACAACCCCCTGCCCCCAGGCTGATCAAATTTGTTCATTTGGCTATTGGTGGCATTCAGCTTGAGCTAAACAACAGAACAGCTTCTGTATTGCGTTAATCTATCATCTCCTGCGCAAAGCAGAAGACACAGACTGATGGGTGTCTCAGGAACTGCTGTAGAAAGATGCTACATGCATCCCTTAATTCCACTTAATGTGCTGAGTGGGTCTGTTGTACTCTTCCATAGATTAGTGAAAAATTAAGTGGTGTTACAGTTCTATTCCTTGAGAATCAATGAGGCTAACTTGACAATGGTATCCCTGACGGAGTAAGAACATTTGCAATGTCAAGGATTAAATATTTAAGCTCCCATGGAAGGCACTTCAGAAACAATCTTTTATTTACTCAATCTTATCCAGATTTTCCTCTGACTTCACAGACTGAGATTTGAGCCTAAGTGATGTCCTAAAATGCTACTCATTGGATATTTATTCCCTCCAAATCTGGTCCCACAACACCAAGGCTTCACAGCACTTTGTTTTCTTCAGGGTGACTGGTAAATTAGATGAAAAGAAGCTCGTGTGCATACATACTACACGTATATATGTTTTGGTTTAAGCAAGTACGTGTCTGTGTATGTATGTGTAGTAAAACATATGCATCTTAATTCACATTTGTCTCTAAGGAAGGAGTCCCATCCAGACTTCTACTCAGCATGCATTTATGAATGAAAAAATTTCAAATTAATTATATTTGTAAGGATTTAAATTATCTTTTTTTCCCACAAGTCTTCCATGTTATGCCTGGTATCCTGAAATATTTGTTGCTTCTAAATCAGGAAAAGACTCATTCTTTGAACAAGTTAAAGAAACTTTGTTGTGTTCACAGTGAAGCCCACACTTCTTTCCAGTTTTTAAGAGCTATATCAGAGGTTGATTTTAGTACTTCTCCAAGTAATAGATGTATTGACAGTGTGATACACATTACAGGTGATTTTTTGTGCCAGTGAAATTGGGATAAACCTGAAAATCAAAACTTGAAGAGAAGGATAAATTGAATAGGTTTTTTCTAATGAGATCAGAGATACAGCAGGGCAAAGGAAGTGTAAAGAGAGTAAACAGTCCATGAATCTCAGAACAGAATGGTACTGAAGGGAGCAACCATCTATCCTCTGTAGGGTAGCTTTGAACTACTGCTCGAAATCCATGATAATCAAGCTTGGGAGAGTTTGGCGTAAGCACCGGATTTACTTCAAGGCAAAAGCAAAAAGTTTTAGTGCCCTTCGTGCAATGTCTGATGATGTTATCAGATGCATCTGTTAAATTAGCAATTTTTTAATATAAAAGTTCCTAAATTATTAACTTTTTCTAAAGTGATATTTGATGAGAAAAGTAATATCCGTATGAAGTATTAAGTGTTTCTTATGAAAGAGCTGTATAAATCTGACAGAGCATAATAATTATGCTGTCAAATATACAAGATTCCATTTTCCCTGAACTATCTAGACCACCAAATTTCAGAGACTTTGAGAGACTATCATCAGGATAGTAAGATATATTTTGTCTACAAAGGCTCAGAAGACACTTTTGCTGAAAATACACACATCTAACAGTTAATTCTTTTTTTTTTTTTTTCCCATTACTGCTGCAGTTATTTAGGTTTTGAATGATGACATTCTCTGATCACAGGCAGGGAAACGTTAACTGGTGTTTATTCATTCTTATGTTATCAGCTTGTCCAAGAGAAAGGATGTTTGCGTTTTCAGAAGACAGACTAGAAGATCTTCCCAGTACGCGCTCATTTGCAGCATGCAAATCCCCCCCGTATCCCTGGGTCCCTCCCCAAAACCCCTGCAGCCAAAGAAATTCCTTCATTTGAAGTGAGAAGCCTGTTTTTCTGCAATAATGTGCCCCAGTGATGATGGAATTTTACCTTTATAGTACAATTTAGCTGAGGCACTCTCATGTTTATTGAAGGAGCATGTGGGAAACTAGTATCCTAAGTTATCTGTCTACTTGTATCCCGCTGAGGAGTTAACACGTCCATCTCCAAAACTCCCAATTAGACTCAGGCAGATGCACTTTTATCAAGGACTGCCTAACTGGATTGCTAGATGAGTTACAGTAGCTATGGGAACTATAATTTTAAATTGTCTCAGATTTCTGCATATTAATTTTCAGCCAGAGCATTGCATTACAGGAAGTTTTTGCATTAACTATTTTAAGAAGTTGTACAAATCATTAATTCCTTCATTTCCATCAATTATATTGAAATTTAAATACTTTCCCTACAGGATTTATCTACCAGACTTTAATTTGTAAATGTCCTCAACACAACTGAGTAGTGACTTACAATCTCTTCTCAGACATCAATGAAATGAAAGGGACATGTGTTTAAGTACTGAAATAAGGATTCATTCTGAGGTTGACCTGCAACATCAGTTTTAGTTCAGCAGAGCTGAACTTTACTACCCTATCTTTGGCCTTGCTTCTGGACATTATCAGGCTAATATTGCTAATATCTCCATAAAGTTAGAAGAATCTGGTAAGCTCCAATCAAAATTTTCTTCTAGCAGATATTTGGGGTCATAAAAGCATAAGGCAGTACTGTAAATGTGACTTCACTGAAGAAATGGCAGAAAGTCAATGTCTTCAGAAACTACCCTGCAAGGATAACCTCTCTTCTACTCTCCCTAAAGACAGTTCAATTTCAATTGCTAGAGATATCTCAGATCCTCCCAAGTTAATTACGATTTCTGAGACTACAAGAGCTAACTGGTCATGAAATACCTACTGTTATCAACTGTTTCCTCATCCTCTATTTAACTTAATTGTAGCTGAATTCTCATTGTCCATAACATTCAAAATGCACAGCTCTCACTAGTATCACAAAATTACACATACATCAAATAAGAAGACATCAATCGCATTTTAATTTTTTGTTCAGGTAAATTTAATAAACCATCTCCCTAAGATGACGGTTTGTGGGACTAAAAAGAGTCTGAATTAATCTACTTCCTGCAGAGTAAAACCACATAAGTATGTACACATCATGTCAGCATTTACAAAAACCTGTCAAATTGTCAGTTCCACTAATAATTTTACAAAACAATTTATGTTTCTGGAATTTAATGGTATGATTTTTTTGTCTCTTGGATCTTGAAATTACACATATTTAGATTAAAAATAGTAAGATAAAACTCTAAACTTGCCTTCAGACTTTTTTAACAAAAGCTTCTGTCATTCTACAGTTTTCTAAACAATTACAAGAATGGATATCCCTTCTTTCAGTGTAATTCACATTGCAATTACCATTGCACAGTCAACAGTTGCTATTAATAACAATAAATGGTGATTTTTTTCCTTCTGTGTGACAGATGCAAGATCATCATGAAAGCGTGATAGGACGTCCTTTATTGCCAAGCTCTTTATAACAGGAAGGTCAATATTTGCAATGGAGAACATTTTAAGGCGGTAAAACATGAAAGACTAAGTGTCCACAGCAGTGGTCCGTTGCTAGGAGGCAGCATCTAAGACTGCATCTGCAGTAACTTGTTAAAACCGAGTTAACCTCCTGATCAGCTCCACTTACAGAATTTTGATTTACACTAGACTCCTTTAGCATGAAACCAAGCTATTCCAGCTGCTAATAGGCTTCCAGCTCTTGGGACACAGTTAAAGTTGGTCCAAAGTAAAACTCCCTGAAATCACAGAATTACAGAATGGTAGACGTTGGAAAGGGCCTGTGGAGATCATCTAGTCCAACCCTAAATACCTGCAAGACCTACATACGTTTTCAGCAGCATTTCCTCTACAGATTCACCCTTCTTGCAGCACACTGCTTTCTAGTGAACAGCTGCTTCAACATGTTTTCTTGAAAATTAGACCACTGAAAGAGGGTGCATGCTAGGCAAGCAGCAGAGCAACTGTTCTATTAAAACAAATTGTCATGGGTGTTTGTGTGTATCTGTGTGTGGGGGCAATTCCAGAATTGGTTCAGTCCTGAATCCGAGAAGGATAACAATATTTCAACATTGTTCATTAAGTGGAGAAAACTAACAGAAGAAAGGTTTTCTTCTGAAAAAATAAAATCAAAAGGTTTTATTCGAAAGCAACAATTAAAAAAGTGATAAATAGCTGAAACATTTAATATCACATGGAAAAAATTATTGAACATGTTATTAACACATAAGTGATGACAGGTTAGGACAAGATTCAGGCAAGGCAAAATACCTCAGACAAAAAAAAATTCAGAGCAAGATGCTGTATCACAACAAAGCACAGTTACGTTTCCCCAAGAAAATATTTCAGCCACCTTAAGTCACCAAAAAAACCCCACAAACAAAAAGTTTGTCTGACATCTTTCAAATGACATTTGTAAATTAATGTCTCACCAGCAATGAATTATTTGTGTTGTGTTCAGTCATCCACCAAGGAGCAGAACAATAGCTTGTTAAGAGGGTCGGTCACAAAATAGCAGCAGGGAGTTTTTTGGAAATATCCCATAGACAAGTCATTTCTTTCTCAGGTGCTTAGGGAAAATGTGTGCCTTTTGGATAAGGAAGATAAGTTCATGAGTGACTCATAAGCTGAAACGGGTTAGGTTTGTTACGGGTGTTAGTCCGGATGAAAGTGCTGGAATGATGTTGGCTGATGAAAAGTCATTCTTGAAGCAGAGCCAGAGCAGCCCTCATCCCACTGGTGGTTGAAGGGCCAACAGTGTCATGACTGAAATTTTTTATTGCATCTGCCAGCCAGTGTCAGAAAATCAAACAGGGCAGGTCCTCAGCATTCAGACCTGCATCTCCGTCCTGGCCCTCCATCAGGGCAGACCCCAACCTGCATTTGGGTGAGTGATGTGAGTGAAAAAGCAGGAGTGCTCCCTGGCCTAGCAAGCTTCCCTACACCTGTCTGCCACCAGCAGTGGACAGCCTTTCTTACAGATGGTCTTATTGTTAAATGGAGGAAACATGCATTTAGTTGCCAGCACAAAAAAGAGAGCAGAAGTTAAATAGCTGCTGCGACTTGGTGGAAAACTTGTGCAACATTAATTTTAGGGACACTTCTGCTGAAATACCATATTCTGAAGGAGGCTGAGCTATGCCTCCTTTTAATTATTGTTCTTAATGACAACAGACAAAAAAAGAGCTTTGTGGCTCAGAAGTTCATCTGCCCCTGCTGCTTGCTTTCCTACCTGAAATCAATCATGTTGGATTCCAATCATCCCCCTAGAAACTAATTGTGACAATACCAGAGGAAAAAAATAGTCCTTTCATTAAAACCTGATGCTGAAAATTAGAGTAACTTGGTTTCACTTTTGATATTGTCATTTATCCTTGAGGTGACTTGTAGCTGATAAGGAAATTATTTTTTTCTTCCTCTTCACCATAATTTTTTCCAAAAATTAAAAATTATTTTTCCCATCCAGAACCTTCTTTAGCAATGTTTGACTTGCCAGCCAGAACCTCTCCGTGCTTTACCCGCTCCTCCAGGAGGTGATAGATATATATAATTGTGATGCTAAATGAAGTTCCACCGCTATAAAAGCTTGTAATGGAGTGGAGAGTGAGACCCAGTATTTTAATTATTTAGTAAAATGCTGCAAAGAGTGTAGAGATGTGACAGCAAATGGCAGATCTGGCTGAGAAATACATGAACTGCCAAGCCACAAAATTCCCACTTTTCTGAAAGTGCACTCTGTGTAATAATTACTAAACATATTGAGCCCTCCCATACACAAGCAGAGTTCTGTCTAATGGGAATGTTTTCAAAGTTCTCTGTGAGGCTAAAGTACATCTTTATGTCTGGGAGGATAATAGGACAAACTTCTTTTCCATTGTAGATAAAGAAGATGTGTTTTAAACTTGCCCAAGGGAAATTTCCAGCTGGCCAATTACTGCTAGCAAAGATCTCCTCTATAAAATGGTATTCCTCTAGGGTCAGTTGGTTACTAAATGTGTTTTCTAAAGACTGAAAGTACGTAATTACTGAAAGGGACTTCTGGACCTTGCTGGCGGTTAGTGTTGCTAAAATAGACATTTTTTGGGTAGCATATAAACAGAAACAGATGGGCTGGCTCCCAAGATCTAATTATCAGAAGAGGTTCCAGTGCTTGTTGTCTTTCCATTTGGAAAAAAATAAAGAATGATAACAACAACAAAAAAAACCCTAGAAAACCAAAGAAAGAAAGCCTTAAATATATTTACGGGGCTATACCATCTGAGACTTGGCAACAGCCCCCAGTGTGTGGGTAGAAAAAGACAGAGGGAGGAAAGGGGCATATTTATAACCCCTCATGTTATGAGCAACCATATCAAAAGCAAGTTTGTAAATATTCTCAGTCACAGTAGTGTCTTGAATAGCCTCAGATTCTTCAGAGTTACATTTCTCACTGATAAGGCCACACATTGCCAAAGGGAAATCTGAATAGCAGAGCTTCCCAGCTAGAGGGTATCATCTCATGAGGTTTGCCAAGGGCATGAATGTGATCAGAATGCAACTAATTATTCACATAAACACCTTCATTTTGGGGCTGTTCTAATATTTCCTTCAGAGCATTTTTGAGCAAAGTAGAGAAAATTTTGAGAAAAATTTTCATGCAGACTAGTTCAAGGGCTCCCCTCAGGTAAACCAGAGCTGATTTTTCCCCTACTTCTGTCTGGAAGGGCAGAAAATTAAAAGACCGAGTCCCTTTTGCCTGTCATCCCAGGTTTTAAAGCCCTGGGATTTGATTCCTTGCAAAAATTAAAGAATTAGGAACTACTTTCGAACTAAAAAGGCAAAAGGTACCAAAAATTCATAACTCCACTAACAGCTTAACGCAGCAGACGTCTTCCGTATGCTGCTTCCTGTAGACATGGAGAGGAGAGGGAATAGCTAAAAGCATCCCTTTAACCCATCTAAACCTTTCACATTCACAGAACAAGCTGTGGGATCTCTCTTAATGTTCATGCCTGACTTCAGCACAAATTTTGTGTGTGTACAAAACTGTGGCTAGACCAGCTGCGTGGAAGATGGATGCTGATGGTTAAATGATCTCTATGTATTCCTTAACTCTCATAGGCCACACACAGATTCCTTGTCCCTCCCAGCATCATAGGCAAAAAAACAGGCTTCCAAGATATTTAAAATCAAACCTACACTGTAAAAAGTTCCACTCTCCTTCTTTCAAGTAGAACTAGACCAAAAGGTAAAGCAGCACAAAATCAGGAATCAGTATCTATGCTAAGACATGAAGCAAGGATGGAACAACTCAAAGAGAAAAAGAAAACATCATGAAGAAGGAAATTGTGTGTCATGGCACTGCCATCAACTAGTAGCTATGCAAGAGTCTGGTGATGTTTTTTAAAAATGCACGTTAGGAATAATTTCAGCATTTTGTTTGCTGAATTTCCTGTAAACAGCAGACTACATCAGCTTGCTCATGCTGAGAATTTGTGATGGCAACACTGCTAAATACTATTTTCCTTGTTGTTTTGTCAACATCTCCATGTTCCACTTTATTACTCAACCCAAAAAATTGCTCCAAGAAAAACAGTTTCTCCTTCATGTCCCAGAGGCTATTTTACCCCTGTCTTTTCTTTTTTTTTTTTTTCTGGGATTCATTGTTGTTCTTTGTCAAATAAAATTTTTGACTATGGAGGGAAGGGAGGGGAAATAACTCATATTTTGGAGTTTCTTCCATGGAGGTGAAAAGATACAAGCATCCATTGGAAAAAAACTCTATTGTATGTGATATTAATACTGTGAGAAGAGAGGAATGATACAAAGTTTTTGAAAAGTGGGGGGCTTTTCCCCCTAAAGCCCTAGTTTTATTGTTTTCAATGGGAAGATTTCCAGCTGCATTCAAGACACAGGAGCAAAGCCAAACAGCATATAGAATGTAACTTTCTAAAGCCTGTGCAGTCACTACCATCAAATGCTCTGGATATACTTTGCCCTTTCAAATCCCTTTTGGGTCTCCCAGAAAGGCCAAACTACTTTCAGGATGAAAAACCTTGATAAATTTATGAAAGAAATTAAATGATATGGCTGCTTGTGATTCCAGGGGACAGCACTGAGATACCTAAAAGTCTCTTCTGGTCCTAGTTTTATAGCTTCCTCTGGAAATACTGTATTTTACAGACACTTTGTGGGATTCTGAAGAATTTGCCTTGGAGGTCAGGATATGCCCATCAGGCTGAGAGAGATATCAGAGGAACAGGTCAGGATATATTATGGCTGGGAACTAGATACAGGTTTTGAGATCCTTCTTAGCCAGTTAAAGTGATTTCAAGCACATAATACTATTCTAATGAGCCTTAGTCATCTAGGCGGTGTGACAGCAGCACACAGGCTCAAATTATAACCAGGAAATTGAGTGGATAATGTATATGAGATCACAGGGGTAGTAAAGATAGGCTTGCATGACCACAAGCCAGCTTCACATATGAACTGAGTTGCCTGGGCTCAAGGTAGGTTCAGAATAGAAGCCATGCGGGTTTGAGGGGGTAGTGCAGTCCAGACAGTAGGAAAAAAAGGGGGAGAAAAAGAAAGACAAAACCCCAAAATTGTGCATTAGCTAATCCTACTACCTGAGGATATAATGTCACTACCTGAGGGGTATAATGTTAATTTCGTCAAAAACTACTGTAAACACAGATGTGAAGAGCAAAGGTATCAATCAGGACAGAGAGTGTCCAAACTACTGTATCCCACCTTGGCTTGTACAGACAAGATCAGGTTCAGAGATGCTCCTCCTGTGTCTGTGGCAGCTGTGTTCTGTTGGTCCTCTGATAGAGTTGCAATGGGGAGTAGATATGGCAACAGAACAAAGAAAGAAAAAATCTGCCACTCCGAGATCAGTTTGAACAGTTCCCCCTTCCGGTTGGATGAAGCTGGGAGGAATTAATTTGCTAGACATTCATTTTTTCCACCTCATGACCATCCAGACAGAGCTTAGCATTAATACACGCTTCAGTAAATCCAACCTAGTTCGATTTCCCATCTGCAGAAACAGCTAGATAACACAAAATAAGCCAAGGATGGAGAATCATCTCTTCTGACAAATTCAAGTGCTCCTGACTAACACTTGTGCACCACTTTGGAGTCATTGTCTACAGCTTGGACAAATCAGAGCACCTATTGCCTCAGTGAAGAAAAAAGACACCGAAACAGCTGGGAATGGTACCATCCCTTGGCTGCTACATTGTTCTTCAGTAGTTAAGCATTTGGCCCTTTGTTTGATAGAAATTACTCCCCTGGCCTCTTCCAGCTCCTTTTTCTTTCTTTCTTTTTTTTTCTAAGATAAAGCTAAAATAGGTGTTATTTGTGAAATTACAGGTTCACTGGGATGGGGAAGACAACCCTAATAACTATCCTTCAAGAGCAGACACGCTGATTGAATCTGTCCTGTTATAAAAAGGAGGAAGCTACTTGCACATGGAAGCAATTCCTGGGGCTGTAAATGGCTGAAGACACTTGGGGAAAATTGAGTTTAATTTGTCAAGGGGAGTTATTTGTGCCTTTCTTCCTGTCTATGCCGATTGGGCAGTACTTGCTACACTAATTGCTGAACACAAAGTACTGCCATCAAAAATTCATTGATGCTATTGTTTCTTTCTTGTTGCCTTTCTTTTTCCTGCTGCTCCTCCTCCACCACTTGCCTTCTGAGTCTCAAGGCTTCTTTCACCACCTCTTTGGCACCAGTAGCTGGGGTACTGCTGCCAAAGCACACTGGATTCAAACAGGCGTGCCAGCTGGATGTGTCAACGCCATCTCAACCTCCTAATCGCACCTTGCTTGCAACATGGAGTTCATGAATTCATTTGCAGACAGCATTAGCTGGACAAAGATACATCCAGCCCAAACTCTCTTGTTACTCAAAGGAAAGGTGGGCTGGTGACTCATCAGGGCATACAACAGGTCATAGGTTGTCTCAGCTATTTGAAACTCATCTTTCAGACCACTTCTGCTTATTAGGCAGGACCATTCATCTGCTTCCCCAACTTGATGAAAGATCCTCATAAGCAGATAGAGAACAGAAGAAGCTTCCATCACACTCCATAGGAATCAGTACCCCTTGTCTTTGCAAAGCTACCTTGTTCTCAACTTTCAAAGGAATCATGTGAAGCCAGATCATTTCCAAGTTGTTGGCACTCTGAAAAGTGATGAGGTTTTTGCACAGCACGCTTTGCACAAAGTCTGAAGTGCGAATAGGGCTAGAAACTCTCATTTTGTACAACTAAAATTGGTCTCACAACGTTGGACTCCTGCTGAAGATTTAAGACAAACTCCAAATTGCACAAACTTGTGGTAGTATTGTGAGAGCTGGCTCCATTAAAGATGACAACTGTATGAAGATGTAAGCAAGGACTAGAATGAAAGTAGGCAAAAGCTTTGAGTTTTTCTGTGGAAAGTGACAGAGAAGAGCTATTAAGGGGAGTAACTTCTCTTGTCAGGGGATTCAGAATGTAAACTGCAATATTCCTTTGCTTGCTCAATCTCTTCTGTCTCAGCTGCTACCTCTGTGCAGAGGAGGTGGTTCTCCTACCATTACCCCATTAAAAGTTTACCCTAGGAATCAGCAACACAGCTTTGATAACACCACAATTAGGATCCCAAGATCTTCTACCTGGCTTCTAAATTACTGTGACAGGGCAGTGACAACTGACAATTCCCTGCCTTTTAAAATGTCTTAGCTTTGGACAATGAAAGTCAAACAAATAAAAAATGTGTGAAGATCAGGTTTCTTGGGCTGGCTATATATATGCATGTGTGTGTCTAAGCGCCAGGCATTTTGTGTTTAAATCAAGTGCAGTATTGAGTGAGTTAATGAAAAACAAATAGTTATTTTCTGCTAATGTAATAGACCATTTGGGGAAACAGAAGTATTGTGGGTACATGGAGGGGCTTAGAATGAAATCTTTGCTGCCAAAAGAGGCAAAAGCAAGACAAAGCTAGCCTACCAAGCTGGAGTCTGAGGAGAATTATGTTCCTATCTTTATACAATTATATCCCTTTCCAGTGGAATGAAAACCCTTCATTTTCCATCTTGATCCTGCCTCCATCAGAATGGCAACAGCCTATTTGCAAGGAGTAGGACTGAATCCCAACCTTGTTCTTGGGCTCTGAGCTGGCAGATCAGTCTGTCCTTTATTTTATTTTATTTTAAGCTTGGAAGTTTCAGCACCACCTGGTGTGTGTGGCCATATTTTGCTGTGGCACCAACTGAAAATGGATGCTTCATTTTCTGAAAGGAAGAGAACATTTATGTCTCTAAAGTGGAGACACACATAGAAAAATGTTTCTATAAAGCTCCATTTCTAGGTTAAGTTAATATTTGGAGAGATTGGGAAGAGGATGGAGAACAAGAAAATTGAAAGAACAAAAATTTCTGTGGAAAATGGTAGATATCAAGTGTGAATATGTATTTGCTGGGGGTGGGGTATTTACTTATTTACTCCAATTTTGTCAAGGAAATAGAACAGCTGGCAATTCAAGAGAAAGATGTTCAAAGAGCTAGTACTAATGAGCTCACAGGTAGTTCTCACATTGGCAACCACTGAGCTCCCCAAGTTGACAGTAGCACTGGCATCACTAGGCTAAGACTCAAAGAGCAGTGAGGAGGTTATTCAAGGAAGAACAATGGTGTAGTCACAATGTTGTGCATCATCAACTGTGTACAACATGCAAACTGTGGAAGTATTTCTCACAGTCAGTCCTATTTATGTCAGAAGCTATTAAGACTTAAAACTGTAGTTGCAGAGGTTCCCCAGCCCTGTGCCTGATACCAGCTGCTACTATGAAAACAATGTTTTCAGAAGAGTTTTCTTCCCATTTCAGTACCAAATAAGCAACCAGCTTTTCAGTTCCTTTTTATTAGGGTGCGTATAAAGTGTCAAGGCCTTCCAAAGGTTGGAGAAAACAAAACAAAACAAAACCTCTGAATGACAAAACTGCAGCCAAAACTACCAGTATTATGGAAGCTCAACTTCCAACTTAAACATAAATATAATGCCTAAAGATCTTTCATTGTCTAGCCTGGGAAGTTTCTTCCCTCAAGCTCCCTTTCCTCCAGGCAAGTATTCCCTAATTCTGCTTCTGTTTGAAAGAAGAGAGCTGTTTGGATTTGTGACAGAATTACTTTAAAAGGAAATTTTAAAGAAAGATCTTATCTGAGGGGGAACCTTATCAACACTTATAAATATCTAAAGGGTGGGTGTCACAAGGACAGGGCCAGGCTCTTTTCAGAGGTGCCCAGAGAGAGGACAAGGGGCAACAGGCACAAACTGGAGCACAGGAAGTTCTGCCTGAACATGAGGAAAAACTTTTATACCTTGAGCATGACAGGTCACTGGAACAGGCTGCCCAGGGAGGTTGTGGAGTCTTTTCCTCTGGAGATATTCAAAACCCACCTGGACATGATCCTGTGTAACCTGCTCTAGGTGAATCTGCTTTAGGAGGAGGGTTGGACTAGGCGATCTCTAGAGGTCCCTTCCAACCCCTACCATTCTGTGACTGTGAAATTAGACATCTTTGGAAAGCTGAGGGGATATCACTCTTTAAATGCAAGACATTCCAAGATGCTACTTCTCATTTCCAGAGCGCTCGCACTGCCAAGTAAACTCTGCATCTGATTGACACCTAGTTAGCATTTAGTAGGCAGGGGCACTAACAAAATTCACAAATTTACAAAGCAAAGTTAGAAATTGATGATTTTTTTTGCTAGGTATGGGGTTTTCATTTCAGTTCGATGCCTTACTTGATTTTAAATGGACATAAATTTTTATAGACATGTGCTTTTAGTTGAAAGGCAGGCTATGAAGACTGCAGAAGTATCAGTAGTTGATTACAGAAATTTATTTATTCACAGCACAAATCCCACTAGGAAATGCAATCCATTTGCCAAAGAATCCTTTAAGCAGCCGTATCAAGCTATAGCTGCTCAAAAGGGGAAATTTGCAACACTTAACTACTTCAATCTAATTTCCAAAATCCCCACTATCTACAGTCTTTAAAGCCCAAGAGCATGGATTTTGTATAATTGATCTTGGTGCTGCAGGATACCTAAGTAGAGGGGTATATTTCTCTTTTGGCGTCGTCTGAAAAACAGATGCTGCTGTGTTAGTAATGAAAGGAGTGAAGTGATTCCTGTGCTGACTGGCACAAAATTGTCTCAGCATCACAACCATACCAGGCCTCTATAGATAAAGGCAGGAAGAGCAGCTATAGACAGCAAAAAGGTTATTTAATAAAAAATGGAGGTTCAAGCAATAGGTTGGAAGTTAATTACTCTTATCATCTTTCTTCAAGAGCATAGTAAGACATTAGAAAGCCATAAAATCTAAGACTGTGCTGAATATTTGAAGCAGCTTTGGGGTATGACTTATAGTCCGCACCGCAGCAGCTTCACCTGCAGACATTGCTGTAAATGCAAAGTCTAAATGGATGCCTCCTGCACGGACAGCAGAGGGACAGCACGCTTCACACCATTGTGTGCACTGCTGAACTTGTTGGTCTGGCCATGGTTTATCCTCATTCACACTGGACTTCCCTTATTCTATGGCCAAGAGATTTCATTCCAACCTGGTTTGTACAGTGCCTTGTGCTTCAGTGCCATGATTTTTCTTCATTTTCTTGGTATTATTGTGTGACAAATAACATTATGCAAATTGGATCTGGTTTGACATTTTAATTCCTGAAGTTTGGGTATCAGGCACTCTTGTTCTGGGTAATTCTATCAACGGTGTAGATACTTTCCAAAATGCTGTCTGGATTTCTTCCAGTTTTCAGATCAAAATAGCTTTTAAAATTGTTAGCTAATTTTTATTCACAGAAAGGCACAATTCTTTTTCTCTAAATTCAGGTACAAAAAATTAAACCTGGTTTTCTTTTAAGGTGAGGAAAATTCAACTTATAATAGAAAAAAAATTAAAAAGTCATTGATCTAGCAGCATTATGGCTGGAAATGACTTTGAGATATCAGTTGGTCTATTCCCCAATCGTATAGACTCTATTCTGACTTTTTTTCCTAACCTCTTTTTTACAAACTCCAGTAAAGTTTCCATAATCCATATGTCTGGCTCTTTTTAGATGCTGGGATCACTTCTGTGGCCACCCATAAGGCTGTTTTCAGTTTTCACTCATTTTTTTCAAAGTGTGGAGGCAATAAGCAAAGGAAGTATTGCAGCTGAGGTTTTTTTAATGCACAACACTCCTTCCTCTACATTTAGGTAAAAGCTCTCTGGGGTTTCTGCATCCGTGTGATATTCGTGGTTCTTGCTGTTTTGTAACCTCATAGAAGCCTTAGATCCACTCGTGCAGAAAGCCTGCTGAGCCAGGTAATCCTTGACTTCTATGTGATACTTTGCATTCACTCTTACTGAATCACAGACTTTTTTCTTGCACAAAATTCCTCTGATTTATGAAGTTCATTTTGAATTCTTCTCAGTGTCTGTGGTATCTGCAGACTTTCTGGGTTTGATATCTTCAGTAAGCTATACTGCCTACATCACAGAAGATGCTAATAAAATAATTATTAATTTTAATTTATTAATAAATTAATAACAAAATAGTGAGTAGTACCAGTCCTAAGGCAGCTCCCTGTGTACCAAATATAACACATCCTTCCAATTTGATTTGGAACAGCTAACAGGTACTCTGAAAGCAATTTTCCAATAAGTAACTTTTATTCACTTTATATAAGTTTCATTTGGAATTCTATTCCTAGCTTGCTTCTTTGAATGTTGTTGCCATTCATAAAACAGTGTTTTGTATTTTCACCTAATTCAGACAGCCAACATACACGTAGCATCCTTAACCTTAATAGGTTCCAAAAGTCAAAGGTACCTTTCCTGCTGCTTCCTCTCAGGAGGAAAGGAGGTGGTAGCATACCATAGTGAGGTGGTGGGAAAGCCATCATGAATATGTTAGACTGACACAGTAACCAGAACAGACATCCCTCTGTCTATCAGAAAAGCACAGCTGCTTAAAAATAAATGACAGACTTTTTACAGACTAAAAAGGGATTTACATCATAAAAAACCCCACATCATTCAGTTGCAACCGTAGAGACAGGAGGCTAATTAGAGCTAATCCAGAGCAGATTTGCCCTTTCACAAAACAAGAAGTGCACACATTGCTTGAAAACAGACTGGTCTTTGGTACATGCTCCATGTCATCCTGGGGTTTGTGTTCCATAGCCCCAGGTCCCTGGCTACATTTTCTGTGGCCAGAACTTCTGTGGATATAAGCGTCATTATCTCTAAGCAAGCATCACTAATTTAGTCATTAAGGATCTGGTCTATTTTTTTCCTAAAATTCATTGCTTTCCAACCCTCTGTATTGGGTTTGCATGGCAGGGTCTTGGTAGCGGGGGAGCTACAGGGGTGGTTTCTGTGAGAAGCTGCTAGAAGTTTCCCCTATGTCTGATGGAGCAAATGCCAGCCAACTCCAAGACGGATCCACCACTGGCCAAGGGTGAGCCCATCAGTGACAGTGGTAGTGCCTCCAGGATAATGTATTTAAGAAGGGGAGAAAAAAAACCTCGGCAACCGCAACTGCAGCTGGAGAGAGGAGTGAGAATATGTGAGAGAAACAACTCTGCAGACACTAAGGGCAGTGAAAAAGGAGGGGGAGGAGGTGCTCCAGGTGCCGGAGCAGCAATTGCAGCACATGGTGAAGACCATGGTGAGGCAGGCTGAACCCCTGCAGCCCATGGAGGTCCATGGTGGAGCAGTATCTGCCTACACCCTGCGGAGGACCCCACGCTGCAGCAGGTGGATGCCTGAAGGGGGGAGTGACTCCGTGAGAAGCTCATGCTGGAGCAGGCTCCTGCCAGGACCTGTGGACCCGTGGAGACAGAGGAGCCCACGCTGGAGCAGGTTTGCTGGCAGGGTTTGTGACCCCGTGGGGGACCCACACTGGAGCAGTTCATGAAGAACTGTAGACCATGGGAAGGACTCGCACTAGAGAAGTTTGAGGAGGACTGTCTCCCGTGGGAGGGACCCCACGCTGGAGCAGGGGAGGAAGGTGAAAAGTCTTCCCCCTGAGGAGGAAGGAGTGGCAGAGACAAAGTGTGAAGAACTGACCACAGCCCCCATTCCCCATCCCCCTGCGCCGCTCAGGGGGGAGGAGAGAGAGAAATTTGGAATAAAGTTAAGCCCGGGAAGAAGGGAGGTGTGGGGGGAAGGTGTTTTTAAGATCTGTCCTTATTTTCTCATTACCCTTCTCTGATTTGATTGGTAATAAATTAAACTAATTTCCCCAAGTCAGCTCGGTTTTGCTGGTGATGGTAATTGCTGAGTGTCTCCCTGTCCTTATCTCAGCCCACGAGCCTTTTCTTATATTTTCTCTCCCCTGTCCAGCTGAGGAGGGGGAGTGATTGAGCGGCTTTGGTGGGCACCTGGCATCCAGCCAGGGTCAAACTACCATACCCTCCCTCCCCTTAATTCAATCTGGTGAATTTTTATAGCCATTTGGTGCTATATCACAGCCTCATGAAAGTATTCTATATAAAGATTTAGATAATAACACAGTTAAGTATTCCTCACCAGGTGAGACAATCCTTATTAATCCTCCACTGGGACTTTGTCCACTCTGTAATGCTCCACACATTTATCTCATACAAGCAAAATATAGCTGGCTAAAAAATACCCAGGAAGGAAAGGTCACATTTACAAAGCAGGAAATATTGCCTTCCCCACAAGAACAACGAAGCATCCAGTAAATCCTTAGTAATGAAGAAACAATAAATTTCTGCCAGTATATACTGGTCATACGAGAGAGGAAAGTTAAATTACTGTTGTCTGGTCTTGTGACGTGATCCCCAGATGGCTGGATGAAGCTTTTGCCTGGTTGCTCATTCTCATTCTTTAGCTTCAGTGGAAGATGAATCAGGAACAGATGGGAGGTCCAGTTTCAAATCCATCACTCACTAGCCCCTTTCCCCAACAAAAATCATTAGGTTGCCTTCAGAATTCAACGTCACTTGCTGGCTGGTCTGGAAGCCCAGTGGTGTTGTTTGAGAGTCACTCTGCAAAGCACCGCCATCACCCTCCCGCCCTGCTCCATATGCCCTGACATGCTGGGATGAATCTGAATCAACCATCTCTAAACATTTGTGCAAGCACTGACACACACTTTCCCCTCAGATGTTTGCAGAAAAATGGAAGAAAACCTAATCTGTATGCGGTCAAAACCCTTCTCTGTGGCTTTGTGTGCCACAGAGTGGAACAATAAATAGAGGAGCAGGCACTGCGTATCTGGCCCTGCCAGGGCAACACTAGCCATTTGTAAGCTTGGGATATGACTTGAGTTACTGTACAAATTTCCCAAGTGAATTAAGCACTGTAGATCTCAAATATAGATCTACACAGGAGAAAAAGAAAACATCAGGAAAAAAAAAAACCTTTGCAACTTCACCTGGAAAAACAGATGGATGTGTTGGAACCAATCTGTGGGAGACAAGTCATCTGTCTCAAGTTAATTGTAAGGGATCTTCTAGAACCGCTAGGAAAAAACTCTGCCATAAGGAAGATGCCATAATCAGAATTTCCTCATCCACAGTTAGCCATCATACCTCGTCTTTCCCAAGTTAAAAAGGAATTTCGCCTGGTGGAAAAAATGATTTGTTTATGTCTTTCCCCCTATGTAGTTAGATGTGATGAATTTGTAACAGATTTCTAGGGAAGACAAGTCCTCCAAGAATAAAGCAAGCAATCATAACAGTGGCATTTTCTTTAAGTTATGGAGTCTTTTGTAATAGCTCTAAGACTTGATTCAGTGAACTAGTAAGGCATACACTGCTTGTGCACGGTGTTTTCATTTCCTTGACTTTCACCAAGGATTTACAGCAGATTGAAAGACCAAGTTATTAGAAACAGAATTACCTAAGGTGGGAACTTCTGTTGATTTCATCAGAGAATTATCCTTCCTGAACTATTTGCAGCTGTATTTCATCCTAATTTAGCTAACACACAGTACTTGATAATAAATGAGATACTCCCCAGCTTTGGAAATAAATTTTTACACTTGATCTCTGTCTGCATGTTTGTTTCATGCATTAGACCACCAAGCTGCCTATCCAATGAACAACGGAAAGGATACACACAGATTTCCAGGAGAAAAAAAATACAAAATCCTTCATGATAAGAGTCCTTTCCGGGCTTTATGAGTCCCATTGTGTTTGAAAGCAGTGAAATCATCCAGGTTTCCTAGGGTCATGTAACCTTTTCAGTAGATATGTCAGTCTCATTACTTTATTGGTCATGTCATCTATTTTTATAAATTGCGATGAATCCTAAAATTCTCTGGATAGAAGTCCTTCTTCCCTACTTTAAGGCATGACATGGTTTACCAAGACTACCCTGGAAATGTATTTGTCTAATAATATATTCTTAATTCATAGATTAATATACATCCTTCCTGCTATTTCAGTTAACTATTTCTTGTCCAACAGTCTGTGGATAACAATCAATATAGATACATCAATATAACAATAATCAGTTTTATTGTAACAATCCATTTGTTTTCAAAATCTTTAATAATGCGTTCCCTTCAGTATCTTCTTTTACAGACAGAACAAGCTCAAATTTTGAACCTTTCTTTGCAGTTCTTTCCTACTTCATCTCTTGGGCATTTCTCCTCCAGAACTTGCTCCCATTGCATGATTCTTGATATCTGATACCAAAAACTTAACACAGAACATAACCTCCAGAAAGCTATTTCAACTTAAACTGTCCTACAATGGTTTTTCTAGAATCTGAAGCCTTCAAAGAGCCAGAGGAAAATGCATAGTTATCCTGTATGTCTTCTGCACCAAGCTGCTGTTCATGAAGAAATATGATTATTTTTTCCCAGAGCTTGTATTGCTGAGCCCTATTCTATAACCCTCTATTATATTCTTTCTAGAAGTACGGTTGCTGAACCAGCTGGTTCTTCTTTTGTGTTTGTGCAACTGAATTTCATGTGTATCATGCTTTACACTTCACTGCATTCTGTCCTATTATTATTAAGCCTAAAATGTTAATTCAGAAAAAGATCAAGTGGCAGTAGATTTTGCCTACCCAGTAGGTGGAACCTTTTGTGTAATTCTTCTTATCTTAATTGTATCAAGAGGCTGATACTAATGAAGCTGTGACCAATTTGATAATTTTTAATTAATTTTTAGCAGTAGAGATGACTTAGACTGAGATTATGTTGTTCCTGTTTGAAACCTTTGACATAGTGGCGTGCCACCTTAGGAGGTGCCAGATAGCACAAGACAGAGCTGACTCATGATGTTCAGAAGTGTAGTTAAAGACAAAGTCAAGCTTTCTCCAGGAATATAAAGTTCGTATGTGGTGCCTGAGTCCATGCACAGGCTGGCAATTGACCAGAAAGATGATGTTGGGTCCAGCATGCATCCTGAGACTCATCATTTTGCAGGCAGAAGTTTAGAGCAGAACCATGATTAGCCCCCAAGGATGGAAGTTAATAGCATAAACCACTGAAAAAAAACCCCAGCAGTTGGAAAGGCATGTTATAAGAGCAGATCCAAGCCTAACACCACTCACTCAGTGCAGCAGTTGGCACGGACACTGTCTCCTGTTATACACTGTGCCTGCAGCACACTACTTGTCCAGATGGGAGAATTACTCAGATAAGAGGAAAGCAGAGAGCACAGCCCAGTCTCACTGGGCCTGGGAGGGTGTGTGTGGCCCACTGCTGCTGTCCATTGGATCCGCTTTGCAGGTGCACGGCAGCATATACCTACTCAGATGGATAGAAAAAGCTGTTAACATCAACAACTCTGGTCCATGAGCCCTTCACACAGGGCGAGTCTAGCCTGAACAAGTTCCTCTGACCTCTTCCTTTGTACATAGGCCTTCCTCAGCCTCCACCGTAGCTGCGAAACCAACCTGTGTCAGCTTTCCTTAACTTATCCTCCTAGTAGACCTTTCCTGCAGCTCTAGGAGCCACCAGGGCTCAGCCTGGTATTCCAGATGAAGTCTTACCATCAATTCATACTGTCCGGTGAATTGCTTTGTGTCATTGCCTTCTGCCATGGAATTCAGATTTTTCTGTCTGTATTGGATACTACTTATCTTGATAGGCCAAAGGGTCCTATTTGTCTTTGCTAAGTACTGCAAGGTGAGGGCTCTCACTCCTGTGCTCAACTAATCCATTTGCTTTTCCTCCTCTGCCACTTCCACTGCAGAGTTCCCAGCCTAAATGAGGAAAATCTTTTGATTAGTCCCAAAGTGTATGAACTTGCCCTTTGTTAGCTTGAATTTTATTCCATTTCTATTGCTTCCCCTTGAAGGTCATTGAGTTCATTTGAACAATATCCCAATGCTCCTCTGTACTGTGGTCTCCATATTTTGTACCATCAGCAAATTCCTACAGCACCAAAGTCCCTAATGAAAATATTACACAAAAATGAGTCTAAGAATACTCCTTAGGTAACTTGGCTAGGAGCCTATTTCCAGTCCAACCCTTCCATTTAATATTCTCTTTTATCCAGTTCTTCCCTCATTTTTCAACCCTATCTTCCTCTTTTTATCTCACAACTTTTCATGTAATCCTGTATCAAATGCTTTACCGAAGAAGGAAAATTAGAAGATCGGCTTTTTCCTTGTATAGAGGAATGTTTATTTTACAAAACAAAAATAAAATACGTTTGCTTAGTATGACCAACTTTTAGCAAATCTAGGTTATGTATTGCCCTGATTTCTATTTAGATCCAGGCCTTTATTTGTTCTTTCCCTCCAAATGTGTTCTAAACCTATATACACAGCTGGGATCATACCAATGGAACTACAATTGCTCAGAATATATTTTTTCCTCCTAGTTCCAAAAACAATAGAACATGTTCTCCACAGCAAAAGACACATCTATAATTGCCCTTACTGGAGGTCATGACTTTACTAGACCACTGACTACTCCAACAACAAACAGACGTGGCTCTAGCTCTGTTTGCTCTTTCTTTATTCTTCTATTAAAATGTCTCGAGAACTTTTCATTGTTTTTCCCTATCATATGTTGCAGCTGCATCCTGCAGCTGGTCTGAAGGTAAACCTGGAGGTACCTGCTATTGGTACTCTGCACTCAGTGACACTGCATCATTTAGTGGCAGATGAACATCTGATACATAGCTGTAACCTTCTCTTTTTGGTACACATTTATTTTAACCTAGTTACTAGGCAGTTATATCTTATGCCCTGACACTGCTCTTTCAGTTCCTTCCTCCTTCCCCCTCAAAAAAACAGATAAATCCTTACTTTATGGATAGAGACAGGCAGGATAAGGTTGCTTCAAGCATTAAAATTAATGAATCTCACAACTAAGACATTTCCAAAGCAATGTGCTTTTTTATTTTTGTAAAAGTTTTAACAAATCAGTCTGGCATGTTACCTTATGATGTCAGTTCAGGTGGGTAGACATTTCTTTCAGTGTAAATGGCTGTGCCATTCATAAAAAGGAGTATCTGCTCTATGGCAATTTCAGTAACTTCCGATAATTTGTATTTTGTGTGCTGCAAGGATGTTTGATGCTTCTTCAAGTTATGATCTTGCATATTAAACTACATTATAGTTATTCAATAAAGAATAAGTCTTTTTTAAAAAAAAACAAGGCATGCAAGTGGTTTAGAGTATACCTCCCTGGTCTCTGCTATGAAATATACTGCCCTGTGGAGTTTCAGTCTCCTTCTGCTTTTGGGGGAAAATGATAGATTTTCTAAGGAGAAAAAAAATAAAGCAAAGACACAAAGATGACTAGGTCTTGAATTAGTGCAATTTAATATAATCTCCAGTGACCTGACTAGTTGTAATTTTTTCCTCATAAACATTGTAATCATGCAATAGTGTAAGTTTTTGTTCGTGTTTTATTTCTATTATTATTTTATGTTCTATTATTCTATATTAGGCTTTTGATAGGGTAAACCAAAATCTGAAACCAATAAATATTCTTCAATCTGGGAATCGGGACAAATCTAAAACCTACTAAATGGAAAAAATTATTTTATAGGAACAATGGGAGTGCAATAAAAATTCATAAGTTATTGCAAATATAGCATAGGAGCAACTTATTTTCGACCAGGAATCTCTGAATCTTCCCATTCAGATACCAACAAGACTACACTCTGCTATTGTATCATAAATTTTTCCATAGGTGATGGTCTTGTGAAGATTTACATACCCAAGTTACACCTGGGTGTACCCACCAGAGCTTAGCAGTCATTACTTTGCAAGTAGTTACACAGGCAGCAACAGGCTTGTGAATCAAAAGTATCCTTCCACTTCAAGTGAAAAACGTTTCAAATTTGTCCTTCGTTTTACCTAGAAAATGAAATTAGGACTCAAAATCACAGTGCATCCAGTGGCAAGACTCCCATGATGAAATTAAAAAGATACCTACAAGCAAATTGGAAGCATCTAACCCATTTTTAAAAGCAATAAAAATAAATCCTCATCTCCATGAAGTAGGAGGCCTAAAAGATAACCTGCCTTGAAGATGGCCTTCAAAGGGAGAAAAGAAACAAAACCTGAAAATAAGCACAAGTGCAGAATGCCCTCAATAAGCAAGACTTGCAGAGGTGATTCTGCAGATAGGTTAGTGTAAATTAAGCTTTAAACAACTGTTTATAGTCCTTGCTGGGAGTTCCTGATTTACCGCTGTTACCCCGGAAAAGGCCAAACAGGTAAGGTAAATTACATTTAATTGTGATGGGAGAGATTCACAAAGTTCTGGGGTTTAAAATAAAAAAGTTTTTCATTCACATAACTTACCAGCATAATCCTCTTGCAATATGTCTGTGTGGAGTTTCTGCAAACCTTAAGTATCCATCATGCAAACAAAAACGGTCATTTGGAGGAAAGAGAACAGAACTGAGGTGCAAGTCTCTCCTGACTGCTGATGCCAGCCTTTAGTAGCCCTTGTGGATTTAGACAAGATCAGGCTGCTCTCTAAAGGTTCTGATTTTAAAGCAAAAGAGTAATGAGGGTAAAGGGTTAAATTTCAGAAGGGAAAAGAAAAGTCTACATAAAATTTGGCTTTGTTACTGAGAACATCATATGTGTATGTACATACTCACATGTGTATACATGCATATATTTACTTATGTAAACATATGTGATTTCCTCTCCTCATAACTTTGAATCCTTTAAACGAAATAAAAATGAAATCAATACAGCACTGAACAAAACAGGAACAGAGAACATGAAAAATAGGAAAGGAGGAACACTTCAGCATCAAATGTACAATATAAGTGGATAGGCTATTGCAAGCAAAGGTAAACTGTGGACATTTCATTCAGCGTCCAGAATCCTCTTTTGTTTGGCCAGCTAAAAATGTATTCCTAAAATATCATAAAAACTTCCACTCCAACTCTCTATGTGATCTATGCTCTCATTGAACTATTCAGCTGCGTTTAAGGGTAGGACATTTTCTAGGGATATTACTGCTCTTTTAGAAACAGGGCTCCTTTCTCTGCCGAGTCCTTTTTCATTTTTCTTCTAGCTTAGACAGGAGAGAGAGAAAAAGATTAACATGGAGACAACTCATTTCTTCATTCAGTTACCTGTAAGAAAGGATGAGGAAAAGTCCTAGATAAAGTGTTACCTTTGAAGCTACTACTGTGGAATGGATATCTTATAATTAGTTAGAGATTGATAATATGCACAGGCTGGGATGCTGGGTTGATGGGTTCTTTACAAATATACAAAAAGCAAAGTCATCAAATGCTTTTGTATTCATAGAGTAGGTCTTTCTGCCCTCTTTAGGAATGGGGAGCCCATACAATGAGAGAATTTGACCCTCAAGATGGCTTACAGAATTGCTATTCCCCTCAATTACCCTGCTCACATATGGGGAGCTCAAAGAAATGCATCACACTATAATATGTTGTCCCTCATTCAATCTAGGAAGATCATTATCTCTGGAGTTAATAGTACAATATTTAACCCAGCAGAGTGTATTTAGAGTTGCTATTAAACAACAATATTGAACTAAGCAATAACCAGCCCTTGTCTCAGCTATTTATGATTCCTGCAATATATTATGTGCATCACTGGCTTTCTCTTCTGGCATCTGTAGACTCTCCTGACTAGTTAAATGCTCCAGCATTGATACTAGAAGCAGCAATCACTACACGCCGATTTGTTGCTAATGAAGGAAACAGATCCAAGACCTAGGGTCACCTTCCTTTATCCACAATGCATTCTAATTTTTCTAAAACAAGGTTTAATTGCTAGGAAGAGAGGAGGAGGAGGGGAAGGAAAGTTTTGCTGATTTCATTGTACCACTCTGAAAGGAAAGCAAGATAAACAGATAATCATTTCTTTGCTCCAATTTACATGAGACCTCCCCTGGTACTTACGCCTGCAAAGGCAGGACAAATTGAAATATATGAAGCAGAGCCTCAGTGCTTCATCTTGAGTCAAGCCACACTGCGTGCATGCATGTGGATAAGTCAGCACTAGAAGCTTCCATCTACACATAACCACCACTTTTTTCAGTTCTTAACTCTTTATGTTACAAAGCAGACAATAGAAGACTCACCAGATAAATCCCACCCAGCAAGGAAAAAGAATTGCACTCCTGTGTTCCTTCACATTGATTACTTATAGTTCCCCAGCATCTGCCAAGGAACGGCACTGGCAGACAAGCTGGTTGTCAATACAGCCTAGTGGGCTCTCCCACCTCCATTCCTGAAAGAAGAGTTCTCTCCTGTAAATTAAGAATATTGAAATCTTGAAGTGTGTGGCTAAAAAGCCTAAATTGGTACTTCCTCAAGCTAGACACATAGAAAACCTGTTGGACCATGTGAGGGTACCATTTATACACTGTTTAGATGGGCTCCACAAATGGTGTCACAATGTTTTTACTTCCTTAGTTTCCCTTATACTTCAGCCAAATCTGTTAGTTTTCTTTTCTTCTGCTTCTGAAATGTTATGTTGTCTGGTTGGTGCTAAACACTCGTCATACTCCACCACAGAGGCAGACATATTTCAGGAGAAAGGGTGGATGGTTCTCCTTTATCATGAAGTACCACATATACAAATAAATCAATACAGAAGTGAGCTAAAAAGAGTTCAGGAGCACATATACTAGTGCTAAGCTGACAAGCTGTAGGCACAGAAAGCTTTCCTTTAATTCTCTTCCTCTACTTGTCTTGCCAGAAACAGCCCCAGTCCCACCCACAACCCAATGCTTCAGAGCAGTGATTAAAGTAAGAGATCTTTCCTTGAGCAACCTGCTGATGGGGGTACCATGGAAATGTCAGATGCAGAAATCTCAGATGTCATCCTCCTAATGAAAGGCTGCAGTGAAGATGAACACAGGGAAATTCCTTATGAAAATGAGTGTTGATTCCTGATACGGGTGCTAAGTAGATCCCTTGTTTTATCTCTTTTTTCCTTCCCTAGCAAGCTCCTTGCTCTGCTTATCTTCTGCAGCAGGGCAGAACCTCCACCTGCAGATGATATTGAGTGAGAATAGTTGATCAGTGTGGAAGGAGATAATTTAGATCTTCATTGGACTGAGTACAGGGATATGAGCCCATGGAGAAGGGAAAAAGTCATTGAAAGAGCTTGTAGATTTATAGGGAGAGGACAATACAAGGAAAGTCTAGGAATTACAAGGACAATAAGGACAGGCTAAGAAAAGCCCCAGAGACTTGAATACTTTCTTCCTACAAAGAATGTGGATTTAAGAGACATTGCAATCTGTTAGGAAGGAGTTCAAACAGTCTCAGAGAGAGGCCTTAGGATGAATTACAACGACAGTCACAACAATCTGTGCTTTTCCCTCTATTTTACTCATTTCCAGCAGCGGTGTCAAGGAGGATGTAGTTTATAGTACAGTTAAAACTGAGCTTAAAAGTAGTGCACAAATAGCCTGAAAGACGTGTACATGTATGCAGAAATGTGCAGGTAAAATATCATAAAAACTCAACCTTTCAACAAAATGGTTTTGAAAGGTTATATTATACACAGCTGTTTATAGATTTTTTGAAGGCAAAAAAGACCCATGGCTATCCTGCAGCATCAAAGTCTCGATAGTATTAATGGTAACACTTCGCCTAGGAATTCCTCTACTCATCTCAATAACTTCTGGAGTGGTTAAAGCTCCCCTTTTAAAAAGAAATCTCACTGCAATTTAAAGATTGAAAGCAATGGAAAACCTTCCCTTTCCTCTGAGCAGTCAGCCAAGGTTGTTAATTATCTCTGCTGTTAAGAAAACAATAAATCAGGAATAAAAAAGATCTTACTTTCATTTTTAATTCATCTAGTTTCAATTTCCAGCTACTGTTTCTTGTTACAACTTTGTCTAAAATTAATGAGCTGTCTCCCACCTCTGCTTTATATACTAGATATCCCCACTGGAGATACTTAGACAAAGTGATCAAGTTACCTTTTAACCTTATTATAGACAGGAGCAGCAAAATCTCTCCTGTGATGCCTCCCCATTCACTTCTTAACATTGAACTTTAGGGACCACTTCTACAAGTGAGGAAGCAATCTATTCTCTTTGACGATGCAGGGCTCTCTTGGGGGATTCTGCAACAAGTGCCAGAAATGGTGGCTGTTCTCAGACACAGAGATCTGTGATGTAGGTGAGGGCTGAAACCACCTGCTCAATTTTGTGTACCCCAACATCCAATCTGTGGAAATAATTTTTCCACACTCAGGTCACAGAGATCCTTAGCCTAGCCATGAGGATCCAAGCCTCAGCTCTCACATCTCTTGGCCAGCCATTCCCCAGCTGTATCAGCAGAAAGGAAACATGGACTTAGGAAATTGTGTGAAGAGAGAGCGAAACTGCAGGAGATATCAGGCAAGAAGTGTTCATTTGACATCTCTTGCCTTTACAAACCTTGACACTTAGGTTTCTTTTCCTCCTTTTGAAATCAGAATGACACCTGGACTAAGAAATCCAGTAAGTGTATGGGATCAACCCATAAACTTAGGCCATAAAATATTGTTAGAAGAATGTGAGTGGGCAGTCCCATTTGTTTTAAATAAGTTTACAGCATAGGATTACATCCTTAGTCTACATTCCAGATTGCACTGAATGATGCAAATATCAAACCCTCTATCAGAGGGCAAAATTAGCTTAGTGGGTTGGTTGTTGGTTTTTTCTTTCTTATTTTCCCTCTTCTCTAACCTTACCTCTAGCAGGTTACAAATATTTTCAATTTCTTTTTTTCTTAACTCTCACCAATATTATTCTATTTGCATTGTGACAGAGTTTTATCAAGGACTCAAGAGACAGAGACATAAAGAGGTGTTGGAAAAAGTCTTAGAGTATCTCTCTGAAGCATTTCTTATTTTTCAGATTTTTTTTTTGGTTATCCATGTAACATCTGCCCACAAGATCCTTTTCAGCTACTACAAACAGGAAGCATTTTTAATGCAGTGTTTGTGTTTGTAGAGCTTCTTACCAAGAAAAGAGAAACCATTTTAAGTCAATGGGGATTTGGGGCATAATGGGGCATAAACCCCATTGCCTGTGAAAAGAAATTAGGACCTTGCTACCTGTTTTGAGTTTTACACTTTCACCTGCTCCCAAAGAAAAACATCATGCTGCATCCAGGTACACCAGCAAGAATAGAGCCCTCTCACTAAAAAGGTTGAAGCAATTTAAAACCAAACAAAGCAGCAAATAATATCCACACATGAATTTTTGCAGACTTGTAGCACTCCATACTGTTCCAAGGAATAGTCCCTTGTCCTATGACTACCTGTCTGTTAGAATTATTTGAAAGTTTCAGATGTAAACTAGTTGCTCCACAGATATAATGCAGTTTCTTCTGTGGTAAATCACTGGGAAGTCCATACAACAGTATTCTACAGAGCAGTGGAATTCAGGACAAAAAGACATTTTTTTTTTTTAAACCAGTGTAGCCAGATCCTAGCCCTTACAGCTCTTTAAAGAGGGGGCATGGAATTCTTAAACACACCAAAGGTAGGACTCATACACCAATTTTAAGCTATATAAAACCATATAAATATTACGCATCCAACGTCTTAGCCTGGCATCCAAGTTTCCTCTCTCTGCAAGGGAGAGATAAATGACTTCCAAAGGGCAGTTCCTTCTAAAACTGGTACCTAAAACAGGTGGATTGAATTGCCATATGATTTTCATAGGGCAGAGAAGGATCCAAGCTAATTAACCTGCTTTAGAAACATATGTATTTGTTTGTTCAAATTACAAGATGTAAATCCTCATTGCAATCAATTTTGCTTTTGCATCTCACACTGACTTCTTGTGCTGGGAGAGGGATTTTACTGAAGAGAGTCATAGAACAATCAAATAATTAACAAAAATTTGAATAAAAGAAACAACACTCAACAAGCATGGTACACTCTACCTTCCCCAAGAGCAGGTGTTAAGCTACAAATATCAATCAAATGTCATTATCATCCTTAGTGCTATGGTAAGAAGCCATAGGTATAAGGAAGAAAATGACTTGATTTAGCACTTGGTGACTTATACGAAATGTTCCAAAGCTAATGTTGCAGAGAAGCTTCACAACTGCTTGAATATGTCTCTCCAAAAGTATTAATAAAATCTAAAATGAAGACCCAGGGTGGGAAGTCCTTAATCATTACTGTGATCTTAATTGGCATTGAGTTTTCATCCAGCTGAGAGCTCTTCATTTCCACATGGAATATCTATTTTCACAGAACTAGAAATTACATCAATCCAAAAAGTGAATGAACCTAAAATTAAGGGTTTTCTTTAGCTTGTTTCTGAGTAACCCAATAGTTGACAGGAGCATTACTCATCACAGAAACTGAGGAGAAAGCCTCCTGAGAGCAATACTTTTTTTCTCCTACTCAAAAATGCACATACGTTTCCTTTCATTCTTTCCTCCCCTCATAAGGCATCAAAAAGGAATAGAGCTTCCTAAACATGTTCAGTTTAAATGCACTGTATGCTTGGATATGAAATCAGCAGTTCCAGGTAATTGCAAGTAGACTGTACACATTCATACGTAGTAAGTGATAGACTATAAATAGGCATCTCCAGAAGGAAAGAAAACTTTAACAGACATCTCAGGATTATGCACAGAGTATGTAGATGCGCAAGAGCAGATCAATGCAATCCAGCCACAATTAACTAATGTAAAGTCTCATGCGGAAATGGTGTCACAAAGCCAATTTCATGAGCTAACAGGAGGCAGAGCCTGACCTGAAAACTTAATTAATACTGCAGGTTAATCCAAACTAAACCAAAAGATTTTCAGTGACTCTTGGTGTGTTTTTCATCCAGCTCCTAGAAGACATTTAGCTGTCACCTGGGTACAAACATGGGTAAGTCCCATAATGACCCTGGACCTCTGAAACTAAAGGCAGGCTTTGGATGGAGTCCACTGGCCTCTGACGCGATTCACTGTGACTTGGTGACCTGGAAGAGAAGAAATAATAAATCTGGCCTGGCTCACTGTGCTGCTGGTGGTTTGCTTGCAGACAGCACTCACTTTTCCCTGTGAATGAGATGAACCTGTGACCTGGTATGTATCAACCAAGCATTTCAATTCATCTGGAAGTCAGAAGGGATTAGCAGCTGTAGCTCCACTCTTTAACAGTACATGGCTTGTAATTAGATGGAGTAGATGCGCAGGGTATGTTGCAGCTCTTGGCATTTGTAATCTTCACAAGCACTCATTACAAGGGAAAAAAAACCCAAATAATCCAAAAGGAGAGCTCAACAGGAAAAAAAAAAATACAGATATTTTAAGCCAATTCAGTTACTTTTCCTACTGCCCTTTCACACTAATTCTCTCTGTTGGATGACACAAAGTGAACTGGCCCACTGGTGAGTTATTTCATTCAGATTTGTCCCGTTCTGACTCCTCCAGTGATATGGAGAAAATAATTTATTTCTTTGGGTTGAGTAACAAACCAATAAAGGGTCTAATTTTGCAGAGACATATTCTGGTGAGGAAACATTTGTAGAACTTAAGGCAGCAAAGAAAAGAAAAATAGCTTTCTTGGAGAAAGTAAGAACTGGACTTGTGGCTGGTAGAAGCCTCAACTCCCGCTTCAAAGCCTAATCCAGAGTAGGTCTTTTCAACAGATGCAGTGAATCTCACACCAGGGGCAAAGTACTCAGCAAGTCCCAGGATCAAGCATTTATTCCCAGAGTCACCGTCAGTGAGTTAGAAATAATTGATCTGTAATGATAACACATGTAGGAAAAGTAAAAAAGAAATAAACTTTTGTCTCTTCTGACCTAGTTTCAAACTTGATCTAATGTGCCTTGGTTTTTGCTTTGACCTCAGCCCATGCAGCTGCTTTTCTTTCCCTCCTGCAAGGCTTGCATTTCCTGAAAGGCTGGGAAGATGTAGACAATAAGCAAATCACTAGCACAATATCATGTTTCGGCTCACACTCTGCCCTCATCTGTACTGATACAGATTGTGCCAGTCTAGATCTGACACCTCGGTAATTTCACAAACTGAAGATCAAAGAGAAAGTCTGGCTCATCATGGAAAGACTACCAAATCAATACTGTTGGTTTTACAGATGTAGCATCCAACCAGTTGCTATGTCTGGCCTGCTGTGTACCAGTGTGAAGTTAAGCGTTGTATTAAACCACTGATTTTCAGGGTGGCAAAGGGAGGTTTAGGGAGAAAATAAAAAACTGCTAAATTTTAAGATCTCCCAGAACATCCAGAAGAAATTTTTTTCTTGTTTAGCCAAATACTGAAGAATTTCAATACTCAAGATCAGAAATTGTCTGATCGGTGATGGCAGAATTGTTTTATTTGAGCAGTGTAATAATTTAAATTTCCTTCATTAAATATATATTTTTACTGTATAATAATTTTGCTTTCTTTCTTTTATATATTATTCTATCCCCTTACAGAATGAGAAGCTACAAATCGTCAGTGCCATACAGGTATCAATATTTGACATACCCGTTGATTTCTCTTCAGAGTTTCTCTTGCATTTGTGAGAGGCCTGGAGCCCAGCTATTAATTGGGCTCCTGGCTTTTTCTTAATCATGTGACAGAGAAGAAACCATTTTGATTCAAGGAAACCAGAGCTTCCTAGTTAGGATCCACTGGGACATGTAATCAACTTGGCTATCCAGGAGAGGATACACATTCAAACAAAGTGTATCTATGTTCCCATTATACCAATATTTGTAGGACTAAGCAGTCATTACAAAAATCAAACTCAATTTAAGAGAAGAAATTTACTCAATTTAATTTGACAAGGGAGTGATTATATTCTTGTGAAGATGTGATTTGTTTTTTGAAATCAGCGTATACTTGGAGAACACAGTTAAGCTTTCAGTCCTGTAGCTCCTTCATCAAACTGCACAGGTTACCATAGACGCAACACCAGTAAAACCCACTATCAGAGAGCAAAACTGCTGCATTGCAGTCACTCCAAATGTAACGATCCTACTACACCCTAGGTGATAAAATCAGTGTTGCCGTAGGATGGAGTTCAGCTTTGAAGCACATTACCACCCTCCTGCACCAGAACAGAGCACCATTGAATAGATGACTTAATAATTTGCACTAACACTTACCAAGCTAGACATCTTTAATCTGAGCACTCTAACATCTCAGGCATGAGAGAAATTCAAACAACAATATTAGTCTCTAGTACTCACTGTATTTAATGCCAGATTGGCAGCTTTTGAAAGACAAGCCCTGTTACTGATCCTTAGGTGTGTGGCCCCATCAGATCTGACCTCCATGGCCTGCTTGCTCCCTAAGGACTTTCTTGGGAGGCTGCTGTCAGGAGCAGCAATTAGCATGGATTGAGATGATATTTATTATGATGCAGACACCTGTCTAAGAAAAACTGGACTAGACCATTAACTCATTTTATGCAGATAAATGAACAGCCATTGGTGACAGCTTTCAGGCAGTGGCAACAAAACTGGCTCTACACTGATGACTTATGTAGAGGTTTCTTCATCCTAAACTTTATGTTCTTAGTTTGAGGGAGAAAATTAGAAGATGACAAACAGTTTCACTCTTTCCTTTGTTATTAATGGGCAACAATTTAATGAGTGGTTAATTGAGATTTCAGCCACATTTATTATCCATCTATTATTGCACTTACCTCAAGCAAGGCATGTATTTTTGCCCTCAGCCTCCCCTTAACTTAGATGTCTCATAGTGGCTGTCTGACCATCCTCCACTTTACTGGCTCAGGACCCTTGATAAGAATCACTGGCAAAGCTGGTTTGCAGCATAGAAGAGTTGAGTCCCATAGATTGTTTAATAAAGGTAGTGTCATTTTCAATTATACAGCACAAACACTCCAGTAAATTCTGCGTCACATCACCAAGGAAACTCACTGCAATAACTCAGTCAAAGCCAAAGAGAGGATTTCTACAACAGTTTAATAATAACAATGTGTTATTCTCTGTTGCCCTTTATCCAAGGATATCAGTCCTTTTCACCAATATTAATTCATTTTCTTAACACAACTTCAGAGTGTAATTTCAGGAAATTAATTGAGTATGACATTCCTACATATCCTAACTGTTGATCCCTTGCCATCTCTCTGCAGAGCGAGAAAAATCCCCATGAGCATCTCCAAATCACATGGTGAGAAATTCCTTCCCCCACCCTATGCTTTGTGTAACTAGCATCTTGGCCATGACAAATGTAAAAATTAAGGAAGTATAATATTCTTGAATCTACTTTGCTGTTCATCCAAATTCTCTTTTATGGTCCCCAATAAGAATTGCACTAGCCTGGAATGCATAAAGCCAAGAGTTACAAAGGCTGCTGGGTAATGAAGGACATAAATAGTTGGATTTTTTTATCCATGGCTCTTACCCTACATGTATGACATGTAATGACACAAAACAGTGGATCATGATCTCCACCCAAAGTGTTGTGATCAAAGAGAACAAAAGGCATTATAATGGTAACCCACTGAAAAGAGCCACAGGTTCTTCTTTCCCCAGACATGCTCTATCACATGTCCCATGGCAGGACATTGTCCTTATAGGTCACTCAGTTTCCCTGTTCAGCAAAACAGACTTATTCTGGTTACTGCAATTCTAGTGTGCAGGCTGATGCTCTCCTGTGCTTTTATATCCCAGCACAAGAGACAAAGGCAGAGTCTTGCCCAGACACTTTAGGAACTGACAGTACTGCAACTAATGGCTGCAGCTCATATTTTCTGTACTGCCTTTTACTCTGACTTGTTTTGCTTTCATTCTCTCTATCCTCACATATGCCAACTTGACCTATGCTCGGGTCACTGCAAGTCTCTTTGTATCTTCAGTGAAGATTCATCCTCCCGCTTTTCTAAATGCTAGTACTCTCTCTTTTCTTGGCAAATATGGATTTTTAACACTGCCCTTGGCATGTTCAGATATAAATCCTTATGTGTTGAAGGGGGCATTGCAGGGGAAAATGGGAAAAGAAATCATATGTGTTGCTTGTACAAAAGGACTGACCCACTGCACACAGTTTGAAAACATTACCCCAAAACCAGTGAAGGAACAGCAGCAGCAGAACACACAAGCTATAACTCAGCTTTTAATGAGACAACTGTGATTTCACGCACAGAGATAACTATCGATTTGATCGTTGCTGGAAGGGTGAAGAGGCAACTTCCCCCTTTCCCACCCACTTCGCTGTAGCCTGTCACCTTTCAGAAACATGACGCACACAAGCAGCACGTAGCTGAAATGCCACAGCAGACACAAAGAGTGTTCTAGCATACAGGATGACCATGGTTTGCACAAGAAATACAAACTGGCCAACTCGTTCCATAGCTGTAGAACATTTAATCCATACCTGCACTTGGTCTCAGCTGAGGCTGATCAGTGTTCATTCAATGCTAACTATGGTTCACTAGGAGCAGAGCTAGCCCTCCTGGTATAGCTCAGCGTTAGTTTATGCTAAATAAAATCAGACTAGATCAAAGAAAAGACCTTTTAGTTCAGTGTCCTGTGCCCAGCTCCAGCCAACAGCAGATGCTTAAGAGAGAAGGCAAGCAGAAATTATATCCCCCAAGAAATGCTCCTCCAGATCTAGCAATCTGTGGATTAAGGCTTTCCAGAGCGAGAACTGAGCTTTTGTGATTAATCTCCCCTAATCTCCTTCTTGATCTATAAATAATCCAGTTCATTTCTTGATCTCTTGGGATCTCTTCATATCCATAAACTCCTGAAATGAGGTTTGATATCACAGCATATACAGAAGGACCACTTCTGTTTTGCTGGGAACAAGCCAGCTAGCGACTTCACATACCTACAGCTTGCCTCCAATGGTCTTGCAATGGGCAGTGCATATGCTGAGGTCTTATAAGAAGAGATCCACGTGTGCAGTCTGATGGGTGGTCTCTCCTCAGGTAGTGGGCAAGCATGATTTTAGGGGAACTCAGCAGTGTTTAGTGTGGTTCCTGAACCATTAGAGAGCCCAAGAATGTTTGCGGTTATGCATTTTCCTGTTTCTCCACGTCACAGCTTAAAAAGGGAGAGGTAAGCAGCAGGGTATCTCAAATTTGTCAGTGACATGGAGAATTTTAAGTAGACAGCAGAGCAGAAAAAAACATTGCTCTCTGCAGTGTATGAGTATTGCTTATTTTGTTCCCGTGCTAACTTAAGATGGGGAGCAGAAATGTGTCTGCACTGGAGTCGCACTTTTCTTCTCACCTTCTGTCTCTCCACAGCGAGTCTGGTCTAAGGTGTGACCTGCAGGAGCATCCGTTTACCCCTACGCCTTCTCTTACAGGCCTGAGCAGGAACATGAGCATGAAGGTGATTTCCACTCGCTCACCAGGACCTAGCTGACTCCTTATTTTGTCAAAAACCATTACCGAGATCCACGTACAGTAAATGAAGTTGGTATCCAACACTATTGCGTTTTTCTGGCTTCCTTTTCCAACAAGTTTGTTGTTCTTCTTCCTCCCCAAATTGCAATGTCTTGTGCAGGCAGTGTGGCTGCATTTCTCTATATAGGTGAAAAAATAGGGAGTAATCATGATGAATTCTTATAAGATGTAATATTTGACTGACAGATGCCAGTATCAGAGCAGGGCTGCTGTTCTTCAGGACTTTGGGGGAATCTCTTGAGAGGAAATTTTGTTTCAGAAAATGAGACTGCAGAGCTGTGAAGGAGTCACTGCTGGGCTAAAGAGTAGTGCACAGCACTATCTCTCTCCAGGGAGATTTAAAATCCAGTAGTGAAACCTGTGCTCAAATTCTGGATCAAAACTGGGCAGAGCTAAAAATAAAAAAAATTTTTAAAAAATCCCTCTCTGACAGGGCAGATTGCTTCTGATTAGCTGAGGGACTATTACTTGTGTCTGGTCTTTCCTCCTGGAGACTACATACTACATATTGATCTCCTATTGTTTGAACTTTATAGCATGCATACGTTTTAGGATCAATAAAATCCCATACACTTTACAACTTAGGGAAAAAGGATGAGACATAACACAGATTTAGAAAATGACTGAGATATAGTCAGATCAGACTAGTTCTGACTATCTTTTACAATTGTATGCATACACACACACATATATTTATATATAAACTGAAACAGAAATATAATTTCCAGCAACCCAATTTATTCTAGATTTTTTTAAAATCCTAAATTAGACTAGGCTTGAATGCTAGCAATAGCAATAAGCAATTTCTCAAAGGGTCTGGCCTTATTACTAAGCTACTCTGGTAATAAGAATGCTTGAATCCAAAGGCTTGTTTACATGGTCTGCTGCCTGCTTGCATGAACTATTGACCATCTGTGTAAGTGTTTCCTGGGCAATGGATTGAACTCAAACATGTGATGATCCCATACTGGCAATAATGAAAAAAAAAGTTCTTCTTATACCCCAGAATCAAAGACTTAATAAAAGTAACTCGAGTTGAGCTAGACTGTGTTGCCAGGAGCTACAGGGGGGAGAATGAATACCGAGAGATTTTTAAGGATGTATTTTCATTTACATACAAATTTCAAGAGGAAAAAAGCATCAGAATGGGAATAAGGACTGAAATACAGTGAATAATAGATACTAAAATGCGGGAGCTGCATGAGGACACTGACACGATCAATGTGATCTAACAAGTGAACCTTTATTTCCATGTTTCCAGTGCAATTTATAACTCTCGACCACACCCAATAAATACTGATTGGCTTCATCGCAAATAACGGCCCATAGTCCAACCTGATCGGCCACATTGCGAGTCATGTTCAAGTCACGTTCACAAATGTTCACACTCATCTTCTTCAAGAAATTAAAACTGCGTCATTAATGGCGGCTGGCTCTTCTCCTGCACCTGTAAGATGTTGGTGCCCCCTGCACCAGAAGTTGTTTATGCTTTCAGCAGTTCCAGTACGTCCCAGCCCAGGTTCTCTGGAAAGGCTGGATTGTTCACATGTCCCTTATTTCGTAAATATCCTTCCACACTAAAACTTTACATTGGCTAGAAAGCCATGGTAGCCACAAATATCCAAGGTGTGGATTTGTAGAACCAGAACCTAATTTCTGAAGTCTTTTTTGACATCAGCGATGTATTTTAAGTGTGGTGCCTAGTCAGAAGCACATTAAAGGCACTTAACACTCTGTGTACAGATGGGCAGGGGGTTAAAGGCTTTATGAGTTGTTTATTAAACTTTGAGAGTGTGCTTGCGTCACATGATTCTCCAGTGAACCATGAGTTTAACACAGTTTACACTGTGATTGCTGTGAGCTGAGAGCGTGCACACAAATTTTTGCAGTTTGGCTAACAAACATTCGCTCAATAAGGCTTATTGAACTAGTGACTTCTCATCCCCAGCCCAGTCTTGCAGGTGAAAGTTTGTGAGGTTTGGGTGCTTGTAGACTGCTGGTCCTGTTAAACTGATGTAAGCCTTCATCAAACGTTTCTGCATGAAGACACTCCAGACTAAGTGATTCATCTCCATTTATTTACCTTCTCTAACGCTCACAAAGACACACTGATACAGACAGCAGGAACAGATTAAGATGTTCTGACTCCCTGGCCATTTGCCTGTCCCATTGCCAGAGATTATTTGCCACAAATTCAGAAAGACCAAAAGGGAACTTGGACACATCTCTCAGTTGCTTCTGTTCCTAATTTGAGATTTTAGAATAAAATCACTTTACTTGACTATATAATCTAGGAGTCCGTGAAACACAGCAGCAGAGAGACAGGGATATGTATGTTTTGCCACTTTGTCCTGGGGGCAGTGTTCTTCAGTACAGGGGCAAGGAGACCTGTGAAAGTAGCAGTGCCTTTAACTCTGATGAGCTTTAGCAAAATTTGTCTCTCAACCCTCAAACCTACCCTTTTGTCAAATGCATTTACCAAACTTTCAGATGAGTTTAATCCAATCAATTTGAAATCACTTTTAAATTTATATCAGTGCAACTTTGCATGTAGGAAAACCTTTGATGAGCTCTTTACCAGGGCCTTGACTCTACAAGCACTCAACTATACTCTTCATTTTAAGCACATTGCTCAAACCTATTGATCTCAATCCACTTCAGTGGATTATAAACATGTACTTAAAGTTGGAGACCTATATCAGTGCTTGCTTAATACAAATTTGTCAGTGATGAAGTGGACTAGATTTAGATACACTAAAAATGAAGCTGATCCTTTAATATTTTCCTGATTTGCATAGACTTCTCACAGGCTTATTATTAAACATATTTAGGATCTTTGCTATACTGGAAACCGAAGCATTGCAATAGAAAAATGTCTGAAATGATAGGCTGGATGGTCAGATCAGAGCTCCTGTGTCTATGTCTCCCATGTGATAGCCATAAATTCGTAAGCATTCAGGAGTCAGATGCAGCTCAAAAGCCTTCCTGGGAATAGAAAGAGGGAAGGGGGATTTACACACCACATAAGAAAGTGGCCATTGCGTTGCTGGTCACACGTGGGTGAGTTCAGCATCTTTCAGGAAAAAAGAGCTGTAACACCCTAATCTGGTGGCACACCATCCGTATAGCTCCATTATATAGGTCTAGTTTCAGCTAGAGATGTATCACAGTGCTCCTAGAGTTGCTCTTGAAAGACTTTGAAGTCTCAGTAGCATCACAGAGAGGAAGAGCTACCTCATGCAGCTGTTGGCATGGACAACAAAAAACAGGCTCAAGTATATACAAGGACATCCAGCCCTTTCCGTCTTTTCTGATAGCATCTCCAGACACTCTTTGACTCAGCAATACAGGCCTGGCTGGTGAGAGCCTCCCAGTTTTACTCCCTGTAAGTAAGCAGCAGTGCCTTGACATTTGACTGTATGTAAAAGGCAGCAGCTGCTCCAGTTTAGGCTCTGGTGAAGAGCTCACATGATGGCTGTCAGTCATACAACCATCTTGCCAAATAACTCCTCTTGTCCTCTTTCTCCCAACTCTCCCTTCCTGAGTAAAGGCAGACACATTGCCATGTTGAGGCAAAGCCAACAGTCTGACCCAGTATCTGACACAGCACAGTAACAATCCAAAGAGAGGAAGTTGTAACAGTCCACAACAAATGTGTATGTGATGATTTCCCCCTTTTACCCAAGCTAGATCTCATTCCGATGCCTCATGTAGAAGAACATGGCATGAAATATTCGTTTAAGATATAGATCACCAAAGTAATATCTCTTTGCTACTGTTATTTAATATTCAGCACCCTCATTTTTATTTTTCATATAAATGCCCAATCTATTTCTTGAGGCTTCATATTGTCTAGACTTCAGCAATTTCCTGTGGCAATGAGTTCAAAAGTCTAATTACATGCCCTGCAAAAAAGGTATTTGTTTCTATATGTTTTGGATTTCCCACCTTCTAATCAAATTGAATGGCCATGCCATAAGAGAATTTATCTATCTTTTCTAAATGATTGTATTGGTTTTGCATGGCAAGATTTTAGTAGCCGGGGGGCTACATGGTTGGTTCCTGTGAGAAGCTGCCAGAAGCTTTCACTATGTCCAGTACAGCCAATGCCAGCCAGCTCCAAGACAGACTGCCGCTGGCCAAGGCTGAACCCATCAGTGACCGTGGCAGCACCTCTGGGATAATGTATTTAAGAAAGGGGAAAAAAAGCCTGTGCAATTGCAGCCAGAGAGAGGAGTGAGAATATGTGAGAGAAACAACTCTGCAGACACTAAGGGCAGTGAAGAAGGGGGGGGAGGAGGTGCTCCAGGGCCGGAGCAGAGATTCCCCTGCAGCTTGCAGGGAAGACTGTGGTGAGGCAGGCTGAACCCCTGCAGCCCATGGAGGTCCGTGGTGGAGCAGCATCTGCCTACACCCCGTGGAGGACCCCACACCAGAGCAAGTGGATGCCCAAAGGAGGCTGTGACCCTGTGGGAAGCCTGTGCTGGAGCAGGCTCCTGCCAGGACTTGTGGAGACAGAGGAGCCCACAATGGAGCAGGTTTGCTGCAAGGACTTGTGACCCCGTGGGGGATCCACACTGGAACAGTCTGTTCCTGAAGGACTGCACCTGTGGGAAGGACCTGCACTGCAGCAGTTCATGAAGAACTGTAGCCCGTGGGAAGGACTCATGTTGGAGAAGTTCGAGGAGGACTGTCTGCTGTGGGAGGGAGCCCATGCTGGAGCAGGGGAAGAGAGTGAGGAGACCTCCCCCTGAGGAGGAAGGAGTGACAGAGACAAAGTGTGATGAACAGACTGCAGCCCCCATTCCCAGTCCCCCTGCGCCGCTCATGGGGAGGAGGGAGAGAAATTGGGAACAAAGCCCAGGAAGAAGGGAAGATGTTTTTAATATTTGGCTTTATTTTCTCATTACCCTTCTCTGATTTGATTGGTAATAAACTATTTTTTTTTCCCCAAGTCTGTTTTGCTGGTGGCGGTAATTGCTGAGTGTCTCCCTGACCTTACCTCACCCCATGAGCCTTTTGTTAATTTTTCTCTCCCCTGTCCGGCTGAGGAAGGGGAGTGACAGAGCAGCTTTGGTGGGCACCTGGAGCCCAGCTAGGGTCAACCCACCACAGTGATTCACAATTTGATTTTTTCATCTTGGCTTTTCTTCATCTCTTTTCTAAGCCGTCACATTCTTCTCATGCCTCTTCACATAGAGGTCTTATCCAATGCTTGATGTTTTGCTCAGCCTTTTCTGGATCCCATTTAAGTCAGCCATATCCTTTTCAAAATGGAATGACCTGTACCTCATTCAACACTAAGACAAGACTGCAGTGCTAATTTACATAATGGCTGTATTGTTTAATAAGAGCTAGTCTTTTAAAAGCACAAAATTAGTCCACTTTGACTTTTTTTTTTAGCACTAAGTCACAAATAGCCTAAAACAGACAAAAACCCCGAGAGCTGTAACTGTACAAAATTACAGCAGAATGTATCAATTTCATTTCAGAGAGCGGGAGAAATAATAACAGCTGCTGGAAACTAGATGTGCTGTACAAAAGGTGAGGGTGGTGGTGGAGGAGGATTTATTGCTATTGATCTATTTATCTATTTATTTATTTTTACTTTTTTACCATGATACAGTTGTAATTCACTGATTCTGAGATTGAAAATTTGGAGAAAGGAGTCTTGCTTGCTTGATATGGCAAAAATATATTATTTTAAATATTATTCCCGTAGTGATTTCTTGTCAGCCTCAGTTAGTGCTCAAAAATGGATGCTTTAGAATTGCCAGAGTGAAGGAAATTCCTTCAAAAGGACAGAGCGAAATAAGGAATGATCAGTTTCTGCCCCTCCTAATGAAAGGTTTAGAGAGCATCACATGAAATTCCCAGGTAATGGGTTCAGAGCAGCCAGGACTTCATCACACAGCTCAGAGTTAAACTTTGGAACTCCTTTTTTCAGGCTACTGAATATGCCAAAATGTTACACAGCTTCACATTTAGAGAAGAAAAACTATAAAGGATTACTAAACACAAAGATGACGTCTCTGACTCAGGAAATTCCTGAACCACGAGTCACTGTGTCTGAGAACATGTACAAGAAAATCACTGCATGCTTTTCTTGCCCTTAAGCTCTTCCTTATATATATGGAGATATATACGCTAGTAACTACTGCCAAAAGCAGGATAAAGGTCTAAGCATATATGGCTCTTCCTGTCATTTATGTGTTACAGCAGAGAGGATTTGATTCCTGGGAGAGGCTTCTCTTTTTTCCTCATGTTTTACACTACTACTATCATTGATATTACTATCATTTTTACTATTAATCACACCATTATTATTATTGTAATCAAAACAGTATTTGACGTATCATCTTTCATTTCTATTAGTAATTCTGCTATATCTTATTTCAAATAACATCATATGTCGGGGAGAATTGTACATAACTATTGTGTTCACCACTGAATATTCACATAAAAATCTCTGAAAAGCATATAGTCAGTATAGACCAAGAACACAAACAGTAAATGCAAAGTCAAGGTGCACGGAAAAGTGTTGCAACTCACCTCAGAATCTGTATCAGGTTGTTTCAGTCCCAACTAATTGACAGCACTGCTAGAGGCTAACACATTTCATAGCATGGCCCTGGCTTGCCCCAGATTCACCTCTGTAATCTTTCTTACTTGGACTTTGTCTCAAAGGGTGGGACAAAGGGTGCATGTGAGTGCCACCCTTCTAGGCCCTGGATTCCAGGAGGGAAAAGGATGAAGCCATGCAGGCTTCATTGAAACAGAATTAATTGAAACTACCGAGGTGAGGGCAAAGGTGCCAGTGGAGGTCCTTCAAGCGCTGAGAGCATGGAAAAGTAACTTATCCCTTCAGCACAGAGAAGTTGAGGAAAATCTTTAAACCTAGCCACTTCTGTGAAACCAAGCTCTCCATAACAACTGCACGTTTCACTTCCATGTCCCTTTCTCTCAGACCATGTAAAAAAGCTCCTCTTCAGTTGTCAGAACAGCAGCTTGTATGAGTTACTAGTCATGGTTTCATCATCATCCGAAATATTTTTTTTTATTATTGTATTGTTTGGGGTTTTTTTTGTTGGCAGGGCTTTTTTTGGTTGGTTGGTTCATTTTTTTAGATGAACTGTGACACAGGACAAGAGAAAATGGCCTGAAGTTGCGCCAAAGGAGGTTTAGATTGGACATTAGGAAAAATTTCTTCACTGAAAGGGTTGTTAGGCATTGGAACAGGCTGCCCAGGGAAGTGGTTGGGTCACCATACCTGGAGGTATTTAAAAGACATGTGGATGTGGTGCTTAGTGACATGGTTTAGTGATGGACTTGGCAGTGCAAGGTTAACAGTTGGGCTCAATGATCTTAAAGGTCTTTTCCAATCTAAATAATTCTATGGTTCTCAGCAGCACAAAGACTTGTCAGAGGTGTGAGGGGGAGAATTATTTTCTCCTGTAGCTCTGACAGAAGAAGAAAGAATCTGTGCCACAGGGTCTGCAATAAATCACTAAGTTAACCAAGTGTGGTGGTTTGGCCCTGGCCAGATGCCAGGTACCCACCGAAGTCACTCTATCACTCTCACCCCCTCAGCTGGACAGGGGAGAGAAAATATAACAACGGGCACGTGGGTCAGATAAAGACAGTTTAATGAAGCAAAAGCCGCGCGTGGAAGCAAAAGCAAAACAAAAGATCTTATTCTCTACTCCCCATCAGCAGGCGATGTCCAGCCACTTCCTGGGAAGTAGGGCTCCGGTACGCGTAGCGGTTGCTCTGGACAACAAACACAAAACGAATGTCCCCCCCTTCTTCCTGTTTTCCCCAGCTTATATTGCTGAGCAGACGTCATGTGGTATGGAATATCCCTTTGGACAGTCTGGGTCAGCTGTCCTGGCTATATCCCCTCCCAAGTTTTTACCCACTCCCAGCCTACTGGGGAAATGTTGGGGAAGCAGCCTTGGTGCTGTGTGAGCCCGGCTCAGCAGTAGTCAAAACACTGGTATGTTATCTAGCTACCACTGCACAGCACGGTGAGGGCTGCATCTCAGGCAGACCCATTACACCAAGATAGCTCTCCCATAGCTCAACAAGTTGAGCTAGGACCTGTCACATGAGATAAAAAAAATTATTTTCCTGACAGCCTGTAATTTGAACTTACACATCAATAAGTTGTCATATGTCCCTCTCAATGGTCCAAAGTCCATGGACGAAAAATGGAAAAGTTTCTCCTTGTCTACAGTAAATCTCATATCGGTCACAGAATCATAGACTGTTTTGGGTTGGAAGGGACCTTTAAAGGCCATCTTGTCCAACCCCCCTCCAATAAGCAGGGACATCTTCAACTCGATCAGGTTGCTCAGAGCCCTGTCCAACCTGATAATGAATGTTTCCAGGGATGGGGCACATAGTACCTCTCTGGGCAACCTCTTCCAGTGTTTCACCACCCTCATTGTGAAAAATTTCTTCCTTATATCTAGTCTAAATCTGCCCTGTTTTACTTTAAAACCATTACTCCTTGTCCTATCACACCAAGCCCTGCTAAAAAGATTGCCTCCATCTTTCTTATAGGCCCCCTTAAAGTACCAGAAGGACACTATAAGGTCTCCCCAGAGCCTTCTCTTCTCCAGGCTGAACAATGCCAACTTCTCAGCCTTTCCTCACAGGAGAGGTATTCCTTATGCTTAATAAGCAGTCCCCAGCTGCTTCATAAACACCTGAATGTATTCCAGGGCAACTCCCATCAAACCAGATTTTGTGAAAAATGTTTCAGAGCTGAAAACCTCTAGGGAAATCCAAGAGAAGAAGTGTTCCAAATGGCCCCCGATGTGTCAGAACCGTAAACACAAGCTTTTCTGTAAGGAAATCCCTCCAAGCAGGTAAGCTTGAGGACCTCTATTTTGGGATGCCTACTTCAGGACATCTTCAAAAGCCCTAGATTTTGGGAACGTTTAAAATCCTAATATTTTAAAAAAAAAACTTCTAGAAACCAAACCATCAAAAAAGCAGCACTCCAATCAGAGGACTGGTCCCATGAAACAGAATGTTATTGTTGTAAAATAGGGGGCATTGGTTTTGTGTTTGTTTTGGGTTTTTTTCATTTGGGGTTTCTGTTTGTTTGTTTTTAAACCAGAATAACTTGTGAAAGAGAGGGAGGGAGGAAGTTCCACAATAGTTTTCCAGCTGCCACCATGTTTTAATTCTAAACCCATGAAGAATTAAACATAACCTCAGTTGAAAGCATCAGACCATCTTGCATCCCAGAGCAGGGCTTGGTTTGAGTGTTACCAGATCACCCTGCAGCGCTCACACTTGCAGAGTGAGCATCACACACTGCCATGCCAATCAATCTTTTCATCAACATTAAAGAGTTCAGGTCTGAGCATCAAGTCAGACTTTCAATCAGGATTTATTGCCTTTTCATTTTGCTTCAGAGGATGAGAAGTGGGCTTGAGCACATTTCAATATGCTGATTCTTCTTTATAAAAGCAATTACATGCAGAGAAGCACAGAACAATCTCAACTGCTGGAAAAGCCCAATTGGACTTCTGATTTAGTAAGAAGTGCTTAGCACCATTAATGAGACTACCAAGCACCCTGCAGGATTTGTTCTTACAGTACTCCAACAGAGACCTGAGTTAGAACAAGGAAAGATATTTTCTTTTTAACTACTATTTTTACCTGCAATCACATCATTGTGAGTCTCAAGACCAAATTCTGTGAATTTGTTTCCCATTGATAAAAAAATAAATATTAGTAACTTCTTTTAGCATTACAAGAGTACCAGCCATCTTCATATCAGCCCAGTTGAAAGTTACTCCAGTTTGGATCTGCACGATTTTTATTCCATTGTCCTTGGTTGGCAGACCATTTACTCCAGTATATTATCTTTGGTAATGCTGAATACAATTACAGAAATCAAGAAATGAGCTGGACTATTTGAATTTGCTTCCTTGCTAGTATCATGCATGTTAAGCTCAGCAGTCATTTTGGAGGATAGGGAACGGGTAGTCGGTGCTATTTCATTGAACCTTCTTTAGGCTTAACAAAGAGAGGCTGTATTCAACTGTGGGACAAGCCCTTGAAAGACACCAATGAGCAAAGCTGTAGTAATTCATTTTCACACTTATATGTTTCCCCTAGGCCCAGCTTACTGCCTGCTATTTCAGCTGTGCTTTTCCCAGCCTCCTTATGGCTCCTCTGAGCTGCTACCCACCCACTCTGGACCTGTAGGTTATCAGTCTCATGCTTCTAACACATTCTTCTTCCTACTCTTTCAGTGGTGTTTATAAAATAAGTAGTAGTGCCCTATGCCAGTAGGGCTTGTTTGACCTTTAATTTTGGCCATGATACTAAAGCAAGGTCCCCCAGAACAAAAAGGATGAGCTGCTATACTTAGTCACACACAGATCTCTCGCTGTGCCTGTACTGAGTCACACTGCCTGTGGGTCCAGCGTAGGAGGAGCTGTGTATAAGAACTGTGTCACACATTTACTGCTAGATCCCATCAGCACCTAATCTCTTCAGGACCTTGGCCTCTTGCTTGTACCTATGGGACAGCATGGGCAGCATCCACTCAGCACCAAGGTGACATTCAGGATATGAATGGAGGAGAGAGGAAGTATTTTCTAATTTATTTTTAAAAGTAAAAAATTCTCACTTCTTCCTGCACTCAACTAAGCCTCCTCCTCATTAGATATTCCATGGTATCCCTTTTATAATGGTTGACAAGTTGACTCAAGGAGTATAAATCCCTAGGGGAATATTTTTTCAAGGGAAAAGAAAAAAGAAACCCATCTTAGCAGTACTCCAGCTTGCATACCAATAAGAGAACTTCAGCAATCACTTCCTGGGTGTAATTACATTCATCTGTGTCTGTGACTAAGTGACCTGTCAAAGTGTCAAAGAATCTAGTTAGGGAGCAAAATTCCTTGCTCATAACAACAGCCCACATCAACACCTGCACTTGTCCTGTTTTCATTTTAGCTGTAGAGAAATTGTCTGGGCTTGCAGTTAAGCAATATCTATGGTGTGTAGTTGCAAAGGTGTCTATCCTAAGCGTGTAAGATCAAGTCCTAGCACAATGATATTAAATCTGAGCTAAATATCCTTGGAGGCTTTGAGCAAAGCCAGGTTAATAAAGAATGCTCAAAAAAAGGTTGAATTTCACCTGGCATGGGAAGAAGGCAGTGTACTTGCATGCTGGAGCAAGGTGAAAAGAAAAATCCTTTCACATTAGTGCAAAGGTATAATTACTATGCTGGCAGCAAGAATTTTTCTGCACAGGCCAATTCATGATGGTCAAGGGCTATAAATCGCAAATTAGGCTAATTTCACAAGTTAACCTCAATAAATTAAGAATCACTTCTTCCACCTCCATGACACCAATTGACAACTTCATGGGTAAATGCCACTGATCTGTGACAGTCACCGGTGAATACCAAATGGGAATTTCCCCTTTGTCAAACCTGAACTCTACTACTGAATGGACAAGAGAGGAGAAAATGTGAGTAACAGACAGCAGCTCCACATTATAGACGATGATGAATATAAGAAATGGTTAGAGCCTTGATCTAAGAGATCTGATCCAGTATCACTCAGGTTAGTCCTGATCCAAACTACAAGGCTTAGGGGAAGTTGTATTCTTAGGAAGCATCACTCTTGGGTGCTTGGAGCATGGTTACCTGAAGATACAAGTTACCAGCTTCCTTTTAGTTTCCCTTGGTCTCCATGTGAAGGCACTGGGATCCACAAATGCATTGAACACCTTGATTTTTAAGATCAGGCCCGCTGAGGTACTGTGAGTGTAGTCTGTACAATGTATATGTCTTCCCATGCCATCCCCTGGGCTCCTAAACAAATCAAGAGCTAGCATTGCCTGTGGGGCACCTTCCAGGTTCAGAAAACAAGCTGGCTGTTATCTGATCTCATTTCTCAATATTACGTATAGCCTGAAGGTGTCTGGAAAACTGTCAGTGTGACCCACAGTTGGGAAAGTACGAACAACCCTGTCAGAAAACAAACAGACTTGGAAGAAACTAGCATAGCCTCATAAATTATTCTAACCTGGGCTCAGAGCATCCTATGTAAAAGGTTCATTTTCACTCTACATCATTCTCCAGCAAGATTGCAGATATATACCTCACACCCTATCTTGGGCAGAGAAGATATTTTGTTCAAGATCCATAACAAACGACCAGTCTGAAATGGCAAGCCAAGGGGAAAAAAATTACTGACCAATGTACAGAAAAGAGCATCTTCATAAAATATAGCTAGGTTGGGCTGATTCTGAGCACATGGTGTCATATAAGGGGACATAAAATTGCTTTCTGCGTAGGTAGAGAGACTAGGGATTGTTGCAGCACTTAGAAAGTTCTCCACCTCTCTCTGATGCAATGTGAGCAGGGAACAAACTTCTGCTCATGTGGGCTCAACTTGACAGTAAAAGAATGTACCTCATGTCAGTGGCTGCTGCTCTCACAGCATTAGTTACAAATTAAGTTGAGATGAAAGGACAACAGGATGTCTCCTGCCTCAAAGCTGACCGAACTTACATTTCTAAATATATTTCCTTTGCTGAAACCTGAATATATGAAATTGTCACACTGAAGCCATTTTTGGTCAAAATGTCAGGTTTGGCATGACTGAAGCACGTTGCAAGTGTACGATGATTTTGTTGTTATCTTAAGTACAAGCTGAATTGCTCTGAATAGTTATTTTCTTTAATTTTGTTTCCAAATGCTGAACAGATAATTGGAATATTTTGGTTCTGTTAGAACTGAATAAGTGACATTTATATTAACCATTTTAATCACATCCACTGAAATTTTGCTTTAACTGAAAAAAAAAGTTATCTCTTCCTAATTTTGAATTTAGCATGGAATATAAAGGGTTTTCTATTCAGATCTTCTTATAACAGGAACTTTACCTTAAACTCACTGACATTTTCTTTCTTGCAGGAGGTTTTGTGAAAGTATTGCCTCTTTACCAGGAAGAAATTGCAGCTTTATCACAGTTCCTCAATGACTAGTACTTCACAGGTTAGTATGACAGCAGTTGTTTCTAGCTCTGCTTTGCTGCTTTCCCACTGCTGTGCCACGCTCAGAGATGCCATGACCCATACAGATTACTCTGTAGAAATTCACACCACACTCATTTACTGCTCCAGTTCGTGTTTCTTTTAAGTAGAGGATTGCCTGAATTAGTACCAACTCTGCCTGTGAAAGGTTATGAATATACCAAGTTTGAAGGATAGAGCCATACTTAATTTGAAAATCTAAAGTAGTAGAAAGAAAATAAATATTTTTTAAGAACATTCAAGTAGTATCTCATGTATAATTATTTAATCAAGTCAACACTACCTTCAGTTATACCCATGGTATTCAATAGGCACTGCAGACTGGATGCTATAATCTGTTTAATGAACTCCATGCAGTTTCTTCAAGAGATCTCTGATGATCACTGAAATAATGAAGGCTGATGTAACTGGGTGAGCAGGGCCAGACTGAGAATCTGCTTGCCCTGTGATAGACAAGCTGAGCAGAACACCCCTATTAATTAATTACTGGTAAGACTCTGAAAAGCATTAGATAAAAATAATTTTAAAATTCCAACTGAAGTCGCCACCATGAGAAGCAGCAGCTGAAAGACGGATCCAGCACATGGAGAAGTCAGGTCAGCTGGTAAGTTCCTGTTTATGAGGGGCAAGAGAGCATAAGTGTCATTATTTGGGACACTACTATCATGATTACTGCAGCATTTTTCATGCATCACTATTATGTTACATTCTAATGGTTTTGCGCAGTGCTAGGGAGGGGTAAAATGGACATAGCAAAGAACAAGAAGCATTAACCAATTCTACTAAGTGATAACTGAACTATTGAATAGAAATGGGATATTATTATTCACCTAAAAATCATCTCATTTGAATGTGTTAATTTTCATGTGGCTGATGTGGTTCTGATGAACCTGAATGTCAAAGCCCGGTCATGCTATGCTGCTGCCAGGTAGTGAATTTCTACCATTGTAACAGCAGTAAATCATTACATTATAGGAGGCAGAAGACTAAGCTGGAGAGTTTTCTCCTTGATTGCAGTTTATGAATGTCTATTTTCTCCTTCCTTCCTTCTTTTTTTTAAGGGCGATCCTCTGTACCCAGGATAGACAGAGAAATGGCAGATTTGCCACGACCTAAAATCCTTTTGTCAGTCTAGCTGTCTTAAAGATACCGCTGCAGTCCAACTTCATAATTCCATTGCTAATTATGCAGGCATGGCTCAAGATTTGCTAGGCGAAATTATGTGGTACATGTTATGAAGGACACTGGGCTTGAAAGTTATTTATTTCTGCTTTGAGTTTTCTAGCATTATTAAAATTCAAAAGAGCAGGCAACATGAGGAGGATGCACAGTCCAGAAGATGACTCTGCAGTTTTACATCACTAGTACTTTGAATAATACAAAGTTATGATTCTGAGTCTGGATTTACATGAGATCAAGAAGCTTCTGGTTCTTGAAAAGGATAGACAGACAGATTTGGTAGAGCATCAGAAAACTACACAAGGGTTTTGTCCAAGGCAGGAAGGAGCTGGGGTGGGAACAGACTGTTTCTTGGGATATCAAAGGTAGTTACTCAGCACTTTCACTGAAGGAACCTTGGCATCTTGCTCTTCTCCCCTTGCCCTGCAGTTGCCTTATCCACTGGAGCTATGACTTCTTCCCCCACATGTGACGTATCAGCCCCTTTTTAAACTAGCTGCTCTCTATAAATGAGCACATTCACCAGTCATTATCCAGCACATCAGGTTAAGAACAGCCTATTACCTTTTTATGACTGAGTTTAAGACAGCAAAACAAACTCCAGGTACCAATAAACAGATCCACATCTTCCATTTTCCAGGTGTTCTTCAAGATGAAATCGTTTATGATCTGGTTCCACTGAATACTGTGTGAACTTCTATTGGCAATTACCATGCTCAAGCAAATTTTTTTTACACAAAGTGTGCATGAATCATTCTGCAGTCACTCCACGTAGAGCATCATTCTCTCATTTGAATTCATGCATCTTTATGTCCAAATACATAAAACTATACCTCCATGCAGTCACTAGTACAAATATATAGATACAGTCAGGATCATAAGACAACAACATTTACATGTGAATATATACAACTACACAAGAGACCACATACATACATCTATAGATACACATCTGGTTGCACATATTCTGGTGCAAACACAGCCAACACACAAGCCACAGTCAAACACAATCACAGCTGCACACTAAAACAACAAAAAGCTACACTCGACTCCATATATGAAGCCGGAAACAGTCACATCATAGCACTTGTACGGTCCAGCTGAACCACATTTGAATTTCATCCCATTTCAGTTCTAGCTTGAAACTCTGAACACAGTAAATAATCCTTTTCAAGCCTGTGAGACATGAGCAATGAAGACAACAATGTCAGTGATATAAAATTAATAGTGCAAAATGGCAATAAAATGGGAAAATCCCAGCACTGCCCATAAAAGCATATTAGCCTGACCTGTATTTACTCTTCTTTTCTGGAGAAATTAGTTGATTTCTCAAAGCTTATGGGAAACACTAACAGTAATGAAGCAGAAAAATGATGAATGTTAAAAAATTAAGGTGATCCATAAATGGTTATAAACTTGCCCCTCTTTGTTGCCCATGCACTTTTGATGAGCTTGCAAAGTTTTAAACCTCTTAAATTTAAGACAGAGCAGTTTTATTTCTTTCAAGCTACAGTGGAAATAATTTCCTTATCTATCATTTAGAATGGTTTAATACTTTCATTAATCCACACATCATAAAGCTGAAAGTGATTTTTATACCTATTCCAATCACTCATTGTGCTTCCTTGCAAATGGAAAATGGCTGCTTTCTGCTGATTCTGAAGTTAAACTTAAGGCCAGTAACTTCACAAGCCAGGCTAGTTGCGAAAGCAAAGATTTAAAGGCAGGTAGAACAGGTGCCATCTCTGCTCTGTCTTTAATGGACGAATTGCTGGCCTTTGATACCTAGCGGGACTTCTGATTGCTTGCAAGGAAGCATTGCCCTGTCACATTTGATGGAAGCCATGTAAGACACTGGTCAGTAACAGTGATCTTATTAGCCACATGAACCAGGCACCCTCTTACCAATCCCTGTATCCTTGTCTCTAGAAGCAGTGTCCTCACCCAAGCAAAACAGGACAAAAAATTTCCAAAACATGTTGACAGAACTGAGGGGTGGCTGGTGCCAAACGATCAAGAGCTATCTGCCTGAAAAGATAGCTGGTATGGGCTTCAAGAAATAGTTCCAATTGTAATCAGTGGTATAGGTAATGATCATGTTGCCAACTAGGGCTTTCTTTCATTAGCATTAGGGGTTTATTTTCCATCCACCCATTCCATGAATCTCCACCCCAAAAGATGAATTTTTGACAAAAGTCTTTTCCTTTAAAAAGTCCTTAAAAAAAAGTTGTGTCTTTACCAGGTATCTACTGAGCCATCAATATGATGATTTCAAAAGCTGTTGAATTGCTCAACTTCCACTTTCTCTAGCTTTTTCTGTTTGTCAGGCAGCAATTTTCCCATACTGTGGGCTTTCACAGCCCCAGAGCTGATCGATGATTTAATAGACCTAACCTTGTTGTTAATGTCTTACAATGGTATCAGTTTAAGCCTAGATCTATAGAGCATCAGGGTTTAAGCACTGACCGCAGCACAAGTTATCAAGCATTCCCAGTAATGTCAATAGGATTTTGGCCAGCTCTCTTAATGCACCCAGAGCTGGCTGGCTCAACACTTCTCAGAAACATACGAAAATTCAATTTACCATCCTATGGATGAGCTGTACCTGCCATGAGAAGGTCAGAGCTACCATGAAGAGTGCAAAGAAACTCAGAGTTGGACTTGCATGCACCTGTTGACATCATAGAGATGAAAGAGTACAAAACCTGTAGGGAATGGTCCTCTCCGCAACAGCAGATCTTATCCCACACACCAGCCTCTCCCTCAAGTGTAGTCAGACTTTCTTTCACTGCACTCTGTAGAGGAATATCAAGATCGCAGTCATCTTGTTTCTCCCAGCAGGCTGCAGGTCTTGGCCTAAATTAAGACCTGATCTAGGCTGCCTTTATTATGATTGGTATCAGGTTGGAATTAGGCCCATAATTATGGAATATTTTGCCTACAACAAGGCATAACAGAGTCAATATTATTACTTTCAGCATATGAGGGTGGGGGAAGTGGCACAGGCAGCGCGTTGCAGTCTTCACCTGCGGTCTAGCTGTATTGTGTTTTGGCAGCGTCTCCGAGGGGATGAGAAAAGGCTGACCAGAAGAGGGGCTGAGGGCAAGGCTATTGCCCTTCAACCCTCCAACAAACCAAAGCCATAACACACACACACACACTGAACTGGGAGGCTAGGCTTTCTGGACCACTTTTCTGAACTTAGGCGCCCAAGAGCTGACCTTCCTACTCAGCCTGAAAGCTCTCTAGTGCTGCTGTGGCTTGGGCAGTTAGACACCTATTGCCCTTCAAAGTACAAGAAGTTTTCCATTTCACATAAATAAAAGAAATGCTATTTAGATGCATTTAATAGTTTAGGTCAATGGTCCCACCACTTTTTTGCTACTATTTCCAAAGAATTAAATAGTAGAGACAGTGACCTGTTCCCAGTCATACTGAGAAAGAGATCCAAAGCCAAACAAGAGTCTAATTAGGAATACATCAAATCTGATTGTGTCAAATGCTCATGAGTCACTCCTGTTCAATGGCAAGCATCTTCTGAAACCACCAAGCATCCCAAAGAACCTTGTGAAGGTGTCCAGCCTATCGACTTTTTTATGCATCCGATTTCGAATTTCACTAGTTTGGGCGCTCTGTGATGTTAGTTTGTGAATATCTCTGGCATGAGACAGTATCTCCAACCAAGCGGAGAACCAGCTTCACTTTGCCTAACTTTCAGACTTTCAATGGAATTGCAGGCAAAGGGTAGAAGGGGGTCACTTCCTTCTAATGTGCAGTTAGAAAGCCTCTCAGTGCCTTCTCCATTTCTCTTCCAAAGCATTTGTCAGTGGCAACTAATGTTATTCCTTTTCCAAAAGGTCTAATCAGTATGTCATCTGGATTATTAGTAAGACAAATCCACCACCATAGGTCATAAATACAGCATTTTTTGCCAAACATTCTCCCCTTCTGATAAATTTCTCATTTGTTATACCAGTACACAGCATCACTTTTTTTTTTTTTTTTTAAATGTTGAACTAGCAAAGGTCTTATTTGTTTTTCCTGAATAAGAGAGGTGGTTTTTTTCAATACTCATCCCTGGTATGATAATGTAGAGAAGAGCACAGAGATGAAAAATTGTTTCTTTCCTTAGAAGTACTGGAGGGAATAACTATCATTACAGAATGTTGATGAAAAATTAGCTTTTCTACCTCCCACACTAATATTTAGGAAACCTTGGTGAAAGTCATAAACACGAGAGGTAAATTTTTCCAATTTAGCTTTTACTGAAATGCTGCAGGCAACACACACAGAAGGCCACATCCATTCTGGGAGGCATGTTGTCAGTTTAGCACTCGTGTATTGTTTGCTTTTCTAATGGTCCACCCCCCTACACCCCCCCCCCCCCTTTACATCACAGGTCTCTCCCAGGTGTCCCACCCTCACATTCAGTCCACATTCACCCCAAATGGCCCTGCAAACCAGTAATGGGCGCTGTGGGACAATCTCCTTGGCTTCTCATGGATTCAGAACAACAGGACCTCCTGGGTACTGCAGCACTCTGAATACTCTTTTTTTTTGGTTCACCAAAAAAAACAGAGCAATTCATAATGTGTTTGTTTCAGGTTTGAAGGTATGTCAGGATCACAAAACACCATTCAGTGAACTGAAACCTCAGACAGCTAAGAAAGTGAGGACAAATACTGGGATCAGGTTAATTGTGTTAATCTCAAGCTGCTTCTACATTATACTATCTTGCCGAACATGTCAGTGATCTTTCCAGTACTTAATGCAGAGGATTCATCTCTTCCGAGCCCCATCTCATGTCGTGTAAACTTAATCTGCAGCCATCTTGATCTTCTGACTAGCAAGCAAGATGGTCAGAGCATTTGGAAATACAATGTGTTAACTGAAAATCCACCAGAAGTCTAATAACCTTGCAGGATAACTAGTCTATTTTAAAGTAACTTTTTTCTTATGTTTAAGAGGTTTTCTAGTTCTGCACTGAAGTGAAGGGAAAACCTTTCAAAGGTCTTTGTCAAAACATTTCTCTTCAGATTACAATTGCATATGTGTTGTCGTTGCTCTCTTACCACTCCCACACTTTCCCCAACACGCAGACCCCCTTGTGGATAAAATGTTTCCAAGCAGATTTTCAGCCTTGACAAATACAGGAAATTTTTCCATAAAATGAGACTTTGTGCAGAATGTTTCACCCACCTTTGGAAATACAAAAAATTATTTGTAAGAAAAAAAGCTTAGTAATTCAAACTCTTATCTGGAAAATTTCTCCTAGTTCTCGGGGCCAAAATTTGGTCTACACGAGTAAAAGGTCACTTTCCAGATGCAAACACACACGCATATATAAATAATTATATAAAAATATCTGCATAGGCATATATATACACATACTCAGTACCACAGAGGAATACCTTGTCACTGGCTTTCATGTGTGATTCATTTTTGACATCAATACTGGTTTTTATAACTCAGGATTTGACAGATAAATCATGGCACTAACTATCCCACTTTGAAATGTGTCTAAGCTTGGCAACTTTCTTCCCTACCAGTTGCCAAGCCAAGGACCTCACAGTCCAGAGAGATGCTTCAGGCTAGTTCTCGGGTCTGGCATGACACATATTTAGTGTGTTCTTGTATGGTGGCTCATCTAATCCCTTTTGCTAGGCTGGACAGTAAGAAAAGCAGACTTCTTTCCCAAAAGGAAGACTGAAGAAATTCTTTGCTGACTGCTACAAACAGTTATTCCTGAGAAACAGAAACCTCCAGGTATCGCTCTCTATCCTTTGAGCCATGAAGGCAATACAGAGGATAGAAAAGCCATTCCAGAAATGGACCTTAAAAATTAATTTTAGGTGGCTAAAGAAAGCTCTGCTTGGACAGATTTGCTCCATGGGTAAATATCTGTCTCCTAAGCACAGGAAAGTGCCCAGAGCTGAAGACCTTCAGTCTTATCCCAAAACCCTGTGAAAATAAATGCAAAGCCCCCTACTGATGCCAGAGAATTTCAACTCAGCTATTGCTTTTATCTCCAGCAGTGTAACCTGACAGGATAACTTTCTTCTACCTGCCCCTAGTTTCTTTTGGCATACATTTCCTTTCAGTACATGCATAACAAGAAATCTGTGGCTAGCTAAGCAGTTATTTTCAATCACTGAGGTTAGATGAGACAAATCCCACCCAGAGAGATTAAACAATTTGTCAAGGAGGAAGAGCTGAGGCTCGGCAGGCAACTGTATCTGACTCTTCCCACTCCCAGTGCCTCCCCTACTTCTCTGCGTCACCCACCATTTGGTTTATCACCTCAAGCCATGAGGGCATACGCATTCAGCGTTGAGCGCTCTCTGGTTCGGTTCCTCCCAGCAGCCGCACCAGGGGTCATTACCCAGGCTCACCCACACTCCCCTTATGCCCACATCGCCCTCCCTCTGCCCTGCCAGCTGTGTCCATCTCGGCACAAGAGCAAGGCTCAATAACTGCATTTCACTTAGTATTTGTGATAGGTTTTCCTCCAGTCTTACATTTGAAACAGATGACAATTCAAATCTATTTAGAATGTAAAACAGAATCAATGATAACTCTCATTTGGCTCAGGCACTTGGGAATGTGTAACTATTTAATGTATATTTAGACATAGTTTATGGCATCAAGCTATGTCCTTCCACATGATAAAGTTGCAATCCAGCAGTGGTGTTGAGTTCAGAAACTGGTGAAAGAGAAGCAGAGATTGATTTAAAAGAGTTTTTTCATTGAACCATAACGTCATCACGTGGCATTTGCTAATGAGCAAGCTTCTGTTTTGTCTTTTTAAGTAACTTTTGCTCATGTATCTTCTCTTAAATGACAGAGGTGTGCAAGCAATATTGCAGTTGCTGAAAGACTGGAGAAAATATATCATTCTGGACTGGAGGTTAGCCACAGTTCTATTAATGGTCTGTCCACAGGCATGGAAAGTATTTAGTAGCAATAAGAATGGTAGACCTTTTGGTAGACTGGAAGGATAGTTCGAGGATCACAGGAGAGCTTAGAAAACATTCCTGAGGATTACGGAGTAGCTGGTGATTGCAAGGACAAGGTCTTCACATACTGAACTAGAAAAAGTGCGTAAAGAGACTGATTTTCAGAAGGTAAATGCAAAATATTTGGTTTAAGGTTGTTCAGAATTTTCAACAAAAGCAACCAAACAATGATGTCTACATTGGAACTCTTAGTGAATAGATTTATCTCAAAGAATTTTTAATGTCTTCTTCTGAAATAGTATATATCAGTACAATCTATTATAGAATAGGAACTCAACTTTGTTTGATGCAGCCAATGGAGAAACAAAAAGAAGATTCCTAAGTGGTCTGGTTATGGGAAGAGAAAGAGCCTTATAACCTCTGAGTCTAGAGGAAGAGACAGATAAACAGAAGAGATATATCTTGTATCAAGAAATAATTAAAAGGAAATCATTCCAGCAGAAAAAAAAAAAAAAAATGTTGTCACTTTCAAAAGAATATGAAAAAGTTATCGAGTAAAGCCAGATCAGCATCTGATATGTTGAGTTTCACAAAATATCACTCAATTACTTGCTGATATAACAATTACACATTTCCAGTTAAAAAAAGACCCAGCAATTGCAAATCAGCTGTAATTAAATCCTCACAGACTTGGTGCAAAAAGAGGGGAAAATGAATCAAAAGATAAAAGAAGTTACATAACTCAAGACTGAAAAAATCTATAATAGAAAAATTAATCAGAAAAAGGACAAAATGATGATTTTTGTAAATCACTACACTGCAACCTTTCAGAGAACTGCAAGATAAAAGAGACAGAATGTGATGCCTTTGTCACTTAGGCAAAATGATTTCTCACATCATTTCAAACAGCTACATGGTTTCTTTGAGAGTTAAACAAGAGAACACTCAGAAGTCATGTACATCTGAAAGACCGATGTCTCCTTGAGCCAGAATTGGTTGAGACCTTCCAAAGGCACAAACACTGTGTACACTGGTTTGGAAGAAGGATGAAGCGCATGGCATATATATATCTGAGACTAAGGACCTCTGATAGTCCATAATAATATTTTTTTCTTTAAATCTGACCCATTGCTTTGCTGGAACTATCCAAGTTTCCTTCATTCTTGCATTCCAAAAAACTGAAGAGACAGAGGTGACTTGCTATGCCTCATGTTTGTGTCATCATCATCATGATAGTTCAAAGGCAACGCACCAAGACTGTTAAATACACCATCACCAGGTCTGCCTTTCTGGAAAAATGGAGTCACAAAAACAGAAAGAGCAGACACTGCTCAAAGGCAGCTTCATTGAATGTGGAAAGGTGCTGGTGCCAGACAACATGGATAAGACTGTGCCTTTATCATTATGGTCCAACGCTGGGTGATAAAAGATACTCTATTATAAATTGGACAGGCAAAGCCAGAGTTGAGAAAGTGCCAAAAGCTGATTTGTGAAAAAAGAGCGGGTAAAAGCAAGTGCTGATGAGTTTGGACACCACCCCTTTGCACCCTAACAACAGCTGAAACATTCCTGTTTTATCAACACTGTTTTGGTCACAGATCCAAAACATAGCACCATACAAGTTACTATGAAGAAAATTGAGTATATCGCAGCCAAAATCAGCACAGTGAATAACGGCACCTTCCACATGAAGTAAACAGCAAGGAAGAAAAAGTTAAAATCTCTTTGCAGTTTATACTGATGAAAATGGCTGAACATACCACACTGGTGACAGCTGCTCACTGTCCACCAGGCAAACACAGGGCAGGCTGTGAAGTTCCACCATTTCACTCCATGTGTCACTGCAGTTCATGCAGGCTTTGGAGTCACCTCCTCCCAAAGCAAAGGGTAATTCAGTCTCTACATCTGATTCCCAGCCTCGTGGCAAGGCATGTCAGTAGATATTACTATCAGCTGCAAGGTCAGGTTTCAGGATGTGGCTATTAAGAATGGGAGTCATATCGCAGATGTCACCCAAGAGCCATGAGAGGGTAAAGACTGCATGTAGTCTCTCCTGAGTTATTCCCAACCCAAGCCAGGTTCAATACTAGTCACCTACAGCTGAAAGGTGCTACTGTTCATTACAAATCTTAACAGCCAATCTGTCCATCAAGCAGGGGAAATATTGAACAGAAGAGAAGGAGAAAGATTAACTCTTCATCAGAGCCAGTACCTGAGAAGAAGAGTAGCTGTCAACAGGGCTCCAAGGCAGCAAAACAACTTAATGGAACAACTCTCCACACCGAAGTGGAAACTGAGCTTTGCAACTGACAAGATCCAGTTGCCTCAAACATGAAAAATACTATTGGTGCTTGCATTAAAGTGGATAATACAGCTTTCCTTTTACAGAAAAGTACAAAATTTCTTAGATCTTTAAAAGGGGGCAAGGACAAAAATGCAGATAAGAACCCAGAGGGAAATCAGAAAATGTCACCTTTTTCTAGGGTTTGGGGTTGTTTGGTTGTTTGGGTTTGTTTTTTTTTTTTTGGGGGGGGGGGGAGGAAGAAAGCAAATACATGAAAAATATTTAAGACCGTTCATCTCTAAATTAAACTAAAACACGCTCTTCAAACATTAATAGTTACACGTGTCCATCTACTTCCTAAATTTTATTATATTTCCACTCTTAAACAAGCAGAAGCAAGTTATCACATCTTTCCTCTCTGTTTGCAATTCAGGTTAGCTTTATATACTTATGCTGACTTGTGCTGCGTGCATGAGTTTGTCTGTCTTCCTACCAACATATTGGTATGGGGGCCTTTCTCAACCCAGCTAAGCCAGGGGAAGTCAGCAAGATATTGCATCCCTACCAGTAGCACAGGCAGAGTTGAGATGTGGGTTAATGCCTCCTCTGGGGAAAAGTGCATCCGTTCCAGAGGCAGAAGAGAACCCACCTGAGTGGTTGAAATACAAAAGGGACAGCGACCCCACAGCTCACAGAAACCTGTTTCATACCCAATCAGGACCTTTTTTCCAATGAGATCAGCAATGATTTAATTTATGTATTTTCATACTAATTCTTTTGTCTAGTCCATGGGGCAATGCAGAGCAGACACCAACACCACCAGCCTCATTTGAGGCTGTGCCTTGAGAGACACAAAGGATCTGCAGGTTGCACATGTCTGACTCCAGAGAGTTATATGCTCACTTGGTGCCAGGCTAATTATTTTTGTGTTGCAGGCTGTAATTCCTCTTGATTACGAAGAACTAGGCCCCAGCTTCTTTCCAATCAACTGAAAACAAATTATTTTTGATTGTGCCAAAGACATATTTTGACATATCTTGTGCAGAAGTCTTGGGTTGGAATTCAGGGATAAATCTAGCTTTTTGCAGCGTAAATAGCATACTACTAAAAAAAATTGTATTTATTCCAACGGTAGAAGATTTTTGTACCAAGTCTGAGCTACCGAGTATACGCTTGCTTTGATCTTTTTCTTTTATGCCACAAACATTAACAATATTGTAAAAAAAATAGATTAATAATTTATCGGAGATGAGCTGAATATTTTTTCCCTCCTTTGTGTATAAGCATCTTGGCAACAAAGCTGTCTAACTTCAGGATCAATCTTACCCTTGTTTTCTATTATGTACTTCCTGTTGTTCCCAAACAAGATTAATTTTGCTTTATGCAAGCCACTGAGCAGTCTCCACTAAAATAAGATTGATTTTGAATTTCTTTTCTCTCTGTCCCCTTCTCTCCCACACTTTATTTTATTTTATCAGTGTTAATAAACAGTGACTTGTAAAATTCAATTTAAAATTATTTTCCAGCTGGAGAGGTTTAGACACTTTCCCCCTCCTCTTTTCACAATGGAGTTATTTCTCACTCTCAACGGTTACAAAGCAGATCTTTTATGCAACAGTTTTACAAAACAAATATTCTGGAAGGACCTAAAGAAGGAAAAGCATCATACTTCTGACATAAATCATCTCAAAAAAATAGACAGTAATGTGTATTCTTGAGCAAATCTCGCTCTCTTTTTTTTCATTCATGAACTTAATTCAGAATGAACAAGACATCATGAGCAATTTCCATACTGTTTGCAGAAATAATTTTTTTTTTTTTTTAGAATGTTGAAGATTTTTCTCATTTAACATTATTAAAGGGCACTTGTCAAGGTGGAAAAAAAATGTTATTGGTGTAGAGAATGGTAAATTTCTTTACCTGGTTTATCTCCAGACATGAAATTGAGCAGTGGGAGAAAGTTGGGGTTTTGCTTGGTTTGTGTTTTTTAAGATCTGATTTATTACCCATTTATGATGATCACCATATTGTCTCACTTCACTCGCAGTTGACTATAAAACTAGAATGATATCTTTCACTTTACTGGTGACCTTCCTAAATTTAGAGTTGCATATATTTTCATAGTTTTCAATTTCATTTTTTCTGTCTATTATTTCAGTTTCCAGGTCTTAGTCCCAGAGATCAACACTGCTCCACTGAACATGGCACTGATTGGAGCATGTTTATCACAGAATCACAGAATGGTTTGGGTTGGAAGGGACCTCAAAGATCACCTAGTTCCAACCCTCCTGCCAGGGCAGGGACACCTTCCACTAGCCCAGGTTGCTCAAGGCTCCATCCAACTTGGTCTTGAACACTTCCAGGGATGGAGCATTCACAGCTTCTCCAGGCAACTTGTTCCAGTGTCTCCTCACTCTCAGGGTGAAGAACTTCTTCCTTGTATCTAGTCTAAACCTGCCCTCTCCCAGCTTCCAACCACTGCCCCTCATTACTGCAGGCCCTTGTAAAAAGTCCCTCCCCAGTCTTCTTGTAGGGACCCTTCAGGTACTGGAAGGCCACTATAAGGTCTCCCCGGAGCCTTCTCTTCCAGGCTGAACAAGCCCAACTCTCTCAGCCTGTCCTCATAGGAAAGGTGTTCCAACCCTCTGACCATCTTGGTAGCCAAACTCTGGACTCACTCCAAGAGCTCCATGTCTTTCTTGTGTTGTGGGCTCCAGAGCTGGATGCAGTACTCCATCTGGGATCTCATGACAGCAGAGTAGAGGGGCAGAATCACCTCCCTTGACCTGCTGACCACACTTCTTTTGATGTAGCCCAGGATGTGACTGGCTTTCTGGGCTGCAAGTGCACAATGCTGGCTCATGTCCAGCTTTTCATCCACCAGCACCTCCAAGTCCTCCTCCCCAGGACTGCTCTCAATCCACTCATTGCCCAGCCTGTATCTGTGCTGCTGGGATTGCCTCAACCCAGGTGCAGGACCTTACACTTGGCCTTGTTAAACTTCATGAGGCTGGCCTGGGTCCACCACTCCAGCCTGTCAAGGTCTCTCTGGATGCCATCCCTTCCCCCCACTATGTCAACCTCACCACACAGCTTGGTGTTGTCAACAAACTTGCTGAGGGTGCACTTGATGCCACTGTCCATGTCGCCGACAATGTTAAATAGCACCAGTCCCAGTACCAATCCCTGAGGAACACTGCTTGTCACTGGTCTCCACTCAGACATCAAGCCATTGATCACAACTCTGAGTGCAACCTTTCAGGCAATTTCTTAGCCAGCGAGTGGTCCACCCATCAAATCCATGTCTTTCCAATTTGGAGACCAGGATGTTGTGCGGGACATTGTCGAAGGCTTTGCACAGGTCCAGGTAGATGACAGCAGTTGCTCTTCCCTTGTCAACTAATGCTGTAACTCCATCATAGAAGGCCACCAGATTCATCAGGTAGGATTTTCCCTTGGTGAAGCCATGTTGGTTGTCACCAATCACCTCCACATTTTCCATGTGCCGTAGCAGAGTCTTCATGAGGATCTGCTCCATGAAAACATGAAAGAAAACTACTCTTCATTCAAATAACCATCGTTTGAAATCCTATACCAAAGATACAGTAATCTAAGAGTACCTACCAAACATTTACAGGGGAAAATAGAACTGTTTTGAACAGTTCTGGCAAAAATACACATATTAATGTGTTTATCTGGAGAACACATTGTTATCTCTCTGGCACATAACTGAACAAATAGGTATTATAACCATGTGCAGAAAACTTTGGAGGAAAGGAATATGTTCACAATGATTAAGACATTGCAGTCAAGGTAGCTGATGATTTGGTGGGAGCACCTCCAGAAGCATGGATTCTGACCCAAAGCTCACTGAATTTCCACTGAGACTACTCCTAGTATCAAATTCCAGATGAACTGAAGTATTGACAAAATCATTTAATATTCTTCAACTGTTATTTCTTCCTCTCACCCTGGAGCTACATGTCAGGAGTTACACTGCATCCAAAGGCAATTTTAAGCACCAAGAGGAAACGGTCTCTGACCTGAAGAGGCTGTAGTTGTTTTGTGAGCAATCAAGAAGAGGTCTGACCTGGAAGTTAATGCTGAGCAGAATCATCCTGGCAGAAGAGTTTCCCTGGACAAAACATCTGCTCAGCATTAGGGGCTGGCAGGAGCATGTTCCTTTTGCTGAAATTTTCAGTGAAAAGTTATTGAAGCATTTCATTCTGAGGCAAAGTATTTTGCATCAATAAGACAAATTGCTTCTTTTCAAATGCAATATAATAAAGGCAAATAACATTTCCCATCAGATTGAAAAAAAAAAAACACTTGGAGGAATGCTTCCACTTCAAAAAAATGAAATGTTTCTGCTTTTCTCCAGTGCAGAAAGAAACCAAATCTTTAGCTCTCAGGATGCCCTACTAGATGGACTTTCCTGATTTGTTTGGATGAAACCTAATAGCATTCAATCTGGAAATTTGACACGGCCAATGTTCTGGTGGTCTGGAAAATGAAGAGGGCCAGGCTTTATTGCAAGAACTGCAGATAGTTCCTGATTCCACTCAATTCAGAAATAGTGGCAGAAGTCTTTTGCATTGTTTTATTTCCTCTAGTCCCTAGAAGAGCAGAGCAGTAGAGACAACAAGAGACAGAAGAGAATTACTGCCATTCTGAACAGGCATGCACAGGTCACATCTGTAGGCAGTAGAAAGAGGAAAAGAGGAAAAGTAAACCTTTCCATAAATATATATGCAGCCAGCACTGTCTATATAAGGGATTTCATTCATATCCAGATATCAGGATTTTCTCTTCTCTTTGCTGAAAGGACAATACTGCAGTCAGCTTGATTATAGGGAAATGCCACTCCCAGGAAGTTCAGTCTAAAGAGGTATTACTGCTACATGTCGAAAAGCGCTGGAAAAATTACAAATGTTTAAATTATTCCACCATCAGCTTCATCAGAATTCAGTGCAAAGCCATCTTAACCATGTCTAGAGTAGAAACACATGCTGAGTGTAGATCAGACATAGGTTTCCATTTATTTTAGCTTTACAGACAAAGTATTCTTTTTGTTAATGAGGAAAATAACCTACTTTTCACTTCAGTCAGGAAATTGCTTTTTATTTCCAAAGAAGAAGAGGATCTAGAAAGAGAATCACATAACCAGGTAGGGCTGTCAGCAGCATATGGCTTAGAGCAGGAAAAGGGAAGCTATTTCTGAACCTGTGAGGCTGGGAGAATGTCTTTTATCAAGATAAAATACAAAACTTGTTTTGAAAACCTTACAATATTTCATCTGGGTTCAAACAAAAGCTGCTGACGACAGACACAAAGAATTTACATCTTCAGAGCTAGGTGTCGGAACTGCAAAGCAAGCAACAGAGCTGTTGACTCTGGATTATTCAACATAACCCATTGCTTTCCGAAGACTTACACAAGTGTCCTTCCCATTTAAAGCATGCTTCAGAAAAGAGCCTTTCTTTCTCTGCATATTTTTCATCCCTTTTCAAACAAACACTGTTCATTTACAACTCTTACAGAAGCAGAGCAGAGAGAGCTGAGCTACTCACTAGGACTGGGTGGCAGTCCTGTGTGATACTGTTGCATGCTCCCGTGTTTCTCAAATCCAGTGGTTGGTTTGATATTTTTAGGACCTTATTCCAGTTAATAGAGGAGCCTTAAAAATTCAGATGGTTCAGAAAAGTGTTCAAAGTCCTGTTTGCCTATCCAATTCAATCCCATATTCCAAATCCTCAGTTCATACCCAGAGAAAGTATTACTAGACCCAGAAATATCTAGCATACAAAAATTATCTAGTATTTTCTTCTAATGAACTCCTTGAATGTTTTACACCAGGCATAGAAAGCAAAATGTAAACAGTCACCTGAGATGGGTCCACTGGTGTGAATCAGGTACCTAAATAGTACAGCAGAAAAGCATACTGGATAGGAAAACTTTTGAATATTTCAGAAACGCTTGTAAAGCTGTTCAGGAGGTGAAGATTTATAAGCACACTGACTGCAAGTGAACTTTTCTGCAGATAAATGATGAGCTCACCTGCTCCACAGGCTTTCAACATTTGCATTAGGGTACAGAAGCAGACGATTAAATTTGCAGCTGTAACCACTCCTGGAAATGATCTTACAACGAATCTCAAAGAACTTATAGAAATGCTTCATTAACTTATAGTCAAAGATACTGAAGTGCATTTGGGGGCAATGTAGTGGTTAAAAACAAGACAGACTTCACTTTTATACCTCAGTCTCCCAACATCACACTTTTCCAAGGACACTCATCATAATGCTCCCCTAGGCTTTGAGCATAGGACCAAACAAAATGCACCATTTTTTCCCTCAAGCACAAACACATATGACTAATACTCTGTTATTTTATACCCTTCTTCAATGTATGAGCCTGGCTCTCTTGCTGCGCTTAGCAGTCTGACACACAAGGCAGCTGTCTATTTACCCGTGCTTAGGACTGGTGCGTGACAGGTAACACACAGGTTATTAGAACAGGCTGCAAAATCCAGCCCAGTGAGTACTGTGATCCTCCTTCACATTAAAAAAAAGGTCATTCCTGTGATAAAACATCCTGGATACGGACTCAAGAGGCAAAAAGCTAACCTCTCCTCCTATCCTGTAGACCCCAAATGAACTTGCATCCATCATGGCATTAGTTCAACAGGGAAGAAGTCCACAGCCTTCTTTCATTTTGCCTCACTTTGGTGAAAGTGCTTCAGTGGGCACAAGTTTAAACATATAGCATATCGCCAGGTTGTTGTGTATCTTCAGGAATAATTTTATTCCCTTTCTCTGCATTTCTCTTGCTCTCTCGTTCTGGTGCTGCAGAGGGTGGTGCTGACTCCCACCGAACAATTTCACCAGACACTTGCATGTAGTTGCACCTTGCTGTGACCATGCCAGAGGTTTCAAGTTGAAACACATTTTATTCATTCTTTTTCTAAGAGCTTTAAAAGTAAAATAGGGGTCAAAGTTAAGGCCTTGTAATCAGGCTTTGAGAAATATTTTTTTGGCTTGTGTTTTTAATGAAAAATGATATTTCCATTGCAGTTCTTTCTCTGGGCAGTGCACAGAAGTCAAATCTCCTAAGTATTCCCCTCCTGCTCAGGGGAGCTCAGGACTCACACATTTCTTTATAATTTTACCATTGTGACATTCATACTCTCATTTATAAAAATACATCTCCTGCATTTCATTTGTAAGGTGCCTGAGGGTTTTTCTTGTGTTTATTATTATTATTATTTATGTTCTTGGAGGGTGAAGGAAGCAACAAAAAGTAAGGGAGAAAAATAAAATAAAACAAATCTTTCATCTTTCACAGCGCTCCTGCATTGGGCAATGACTATCACCAAGCAACAAAAACTCCAAATATTTTCTTTAAAGAGTTGACACTAGCCAGCAGAAAACTCTCAATAAAAAATAAATAATTACTCCAAACCAACCCAGATTATATGGCAGAGCATTTGACTTTTTTTCTCTCTTGGTCTTTATTTCAGTTGCCATTAGCATAAAAACAAGGCCCCTGTTTCTTGGAGAGCTGCTAATGCCTCCTGGAAACTCTTGAGAAACATACCATTTAAAGTTAATTTTCCTGATATAGCATATAGATATTATCCCCTTTTCCTCTTTCCTTTTTAAATGTTCTATAAATGGAGAGATTATATTGAAAGAGGACTTTTCTTCAGGAGCTCTCTGAATCCTGCTGTTTATGTTTAACCTGGAGTCATGACAATCCCCTTCATTTTTCTTTAATTTGGCATTTCATCTTTTTATTTTAATAAAATCAGAGTAACACACAGCATGCTTCGTGGTAGCATCTGAGTTAATGCTATAAGCAATTATAAAGCCTATAGTGGCTTGACTCTCAACTTTTACATATTCAGCTAGCAGCAGCCCCAGCTTGGCGTGCAACGTTTTGAGCTTAGGCTAAGAAAGCAGTTGGCAGGCTTGCACATAACAAAATGCTCCTTCTAATCATGTGTGTCACGGGTCCCTGCTGCTATTAGCATAGCAAAGGTGACTGCTGGAGTGGGTGTCACAGGGAAAATCAGACCAGTGAGAGAAAGGGATTTCCAAGAAACCAAGTAATTCTTCCCAGCAACAGGATGAGGTCTGCTTTGCCTATGAGAGAGCATTTTCCGATCAGAAGATTAAATCCACTTTAAGTCCATATTCCTGCTACCATACTCACATACAAAATGTTTTCAGACCCTGTTCTCTCTCAGAGATCCCCTCCCTACACTGCCCCCATCTCCTCACACAACCCCAGCAGCAACCCCCAGTCCCAATTCTGCAGTGAGCTCCTTGTGCAGAAACACCTGCTAAGGACCTCTTTTAGCAACACACATGAGCTTTCTGCATCAAACTCTAGATAATAACAGTAATAACAAAAAGACCCCAAAAATGCCCCAAATGATACATACTTTGCATGTAGCAGCTCAGGAAGAATGGAATTACCAGGCTCACAAACCAAACAGCAATTCTTTACACTACAGAAACCAACCAGGAAGAAGAAATACATTACTCACTAGGACCAGCTGAAGGGAGTTAATATAGCCAGAAAGCCTATAAATAAGAGAAAAGTGGAATCAGCTTATTTTCTAGGGTAGGTTGAGCTAAAGGTGATGGTGCATTTCAGAGCACCCAGAAAGGCTGTCTGGGAAGCTTAGGGGATTTCTATTAGAGGATGTCTAGACTGTGAGAAATTCCTGTGATTTCACAATGAAAATTTTGCTTGCAGAAACTCCCTTTGTTGCTTTGTTTGTCTGAGTTTCAAATTTGGAAGTCTTTTGCTTTCTTTAGTGCTTGGCTTCTTTCTACAAAATGTAGGCTAAGATTAGGTTCTCAAATAGTCTGAGCAAAAGTTATTCAGACAATACTTTAGTTCTGGGTCGTTGGCAGTCTTTGAACGGAGACTTCTGCCTGTCAGAGCTCGGATTTTGGTTCAGTCACTGGGTCTTTTTAATCACTGCAGTTTCTATGCTATCCAACAGGCACTTTTCCAGTCTAGATGAAAATGCAAATAATACAAAGCAGCTTCTCACTACAGGGCTTTAAAGCAGGAGAGAACATATCTTGAATTTCACTGGAATCCCAGTAGTTTGCTGTATGTAAGTATTAAATTGGGCCAAATATCTGAAGTAAATCATGATGCTTGCTGTAATGCTAGGCGGTTATCCCCTGATGTCCTCATGACCATTGTACTGCAGCTCTCATTTTAATTACATTTCTGACAACGAGGGCTATGCAGTTCTGGTCTTAAAGTGCTGAGTTATGTGATGTTAAGGTATCAGAGAAAGAAAAACCTTTCTCTTTACACACAGAAAATGGACTTCTGCAAACAGGAAATTATTTAGCAGTAAAAAAAGCACAACCAAAAAACCCCACAAAACACCCCCCAATGTTTTCTCCTGAGGGGGAGGGGGTGATAAATGTTATGCTATTTTCAGTGTGAAAGACAGAATATTGGTGGAAAATGCTGACAATTCACCCATGTTAATGACTAGAAATAACACTGTAACATTTATAAAGCACTTATAACGATGACCCAAAGGGTACTTCTGTTTAGTGTTACTTGTATCAAAATGCTGAAATCACTCTAAAATAATAGAGTTTGTTTAGAGCAGAGATAGGTGAGAAATTGCAAGCTGAAACAGGAACTATGTTTCTGCTATGGTGGCAAAGCTCAGACAAACCCCCTCTCCACCACGGCTCAGGTTTCTCTGCCCAAAAACATGCTCCCCAGAGATCTTGGTTACTGGTTCCTATTGACCTGGCTGTTGTGTAGTGATTATTTTTATTCTTGGCCTGTGTGAAATTAGTTTGTTAGTTCTTATCCACATCAGCTCAGCTGGGTCTTGGGGATCTTGGCACAATTCCCAGTGGTTGAAGAGAGAATATCTGACTCTTACCAGTGACCTAGAGCTTGCTGACCCATGTTATGAGAAAAACGTTTTCTCCTACATATTCTGTCTCCCTCTGCTGATGCTTTTAAACAAAAGACTTCCTCTCAGAAGCATGGAAGTTACAAACTAGTAGAAGCAAATATATCAAAATGGCAGCAAGTTCTGGGCATCATTTAACCAGGAGAGAACACCATAATCCCTGGTTAGAAAAATCGTGTACATTGTTAAATTACTTACAAATAGGCTGTGAAGCATATAAAATTAATGCAGTAGTATTGGAAAACTATTTATAAAAATTGCTTGGTGTCAGGGTCTGGTGAGTGCTGACAAAGAAAATAGTTGCTGCCTCAATAGGCCTGAAGGCCAGAAAAGAGGGTGAGATGAAAGAATGCAGATGTATCTAGCTCTCTGAAATCAATTAGCAGAAGCGGAAGCAAGGCATTATATGAGCTCGAACATGCCATGGATGTTTTACACATGAAGAGAATCAATGTTAAAAATGCCTTTTTGGAAATCCACAGTCCACTTTAAGTAACCTCAGGTTTAGGAAGAAAGAAGGTGGAAAGCACCAAAGTGAGGGCAATCAAAGTGATTTCAGATCAGAAAAATCCTCCCGTTTACTTCATTTCCAAAGCATATAAAAATTCAGAAGGAGAGCGGAACACTCATTCAAATAATTCAGACCAGGCTGTCCTCTTTTTTCCCCACCAATTTCTCAACTCTAAATTTCCTTCCCATCTGCCTCTCTTGCTTGCTCTCTCTTTACCCAGAGCTGTCAATATCTGAGCATCTCCTCTCCATCATCTTTTCCTCACTTCCCTCTGTCTCAGCACGCAGGGAACAAAATAAACTGAAAGGTAGCCAGGCTCAAAATTCCTAAGAGAAGCATCACTTCCTTCACTTAAAGCACAAATCACTTGTACAAAACGGCCCCAAGGCCACAGATCACAAAAGGATGAGACATACACTCTGTATAAAGCAAAACCAAGGAAAGATTTGAATGTTTGGGGCTTCCAGGTGCAGGGCAACAATGGCTCATAAATTCACTGGTGAAAGTTCTTATATGTTTTTATGATTTTTCTGCATATTTCTCTGTTGCCTCCTGGTGGGTTTTTTAAACCCCTTTTGGAAACAGATAGAACCTTGTCACAGGCAGGGGTAAAGATGACTCTGCAGGCAAGCCATATCTCCCCTTCCCTGCCTAAATTGTAGCATCTATTGATGGACCACACTTCTCTTGAATGTAAACTCAGCAGGATAAAGATTAGCATAACATTCACCATAGGTTTGAAATAAGTCTAGACTGCATGAACTAAGAGAAAAAATATAAAAGTAATACTAAGGCAGATAACACTGACATGGATGAGATGGAAGCTCATTCCTCTGCAAAGTTTCAGTCCAGGACAATAACTTGGACAGAGAGTGTCTGTGAGCCACTAACGTCACTTGAAATCATACAGGCTGAGATAAAATAATTCCTTTGTGATGCAAATGCATCTCAAACAGAAATAGTGCAGCTGATATATTAATACCAGTAGGGGAAATTAAATGGACGAGTTTGTTAAGACAAGAGAGTTGTAACCTGTTTTTCTGTCTTGACTGAGCAGCACGGTGCAGCATAGGCCTATGAATAACACCACACACTGTCTCTTAACGTAAGCCTCTTAAATGTATAGTTCCCTACAACAAAAATGTCTAAAAGCACTGGAAGATCACTTTCTTCTCTTACATATCAATACAAAAATAATCATTGGATTAATTCTATGATCTGTATTGCTGCTGTGGTACAGGAAAGCCTCATCAAACCTATAGCTGTTTAGTATCTGGTTTAGACTTCAAATAATGGAAAACAGCAACATAGACTTTCTTTTCTTAGCTTTCTGACCTTTTCTGACTACAATTCCCACTCTGAGTGGCTGCAGCTCAGGAAAATCACATGCTCTGAAGAGCCTGGTGGCAGAGGAGAATCTCATCAATTTTAATCCCCAGAAGGTTCACGGGGTTTGAGCCTGACGACAAAACATTGCACAATGTGGCTGAGCAGAGCACATCTGCTCCCTCTTTACACTAGTAACAGAGCTGAGGACCTCTCTTGCGCCGTGTAGCCTCTGCCTCTGGATTCTGGGAGAGGAGCAGGCATACAGTTGGGCTGAACGCAGAGATGCCCTGGGTAAAGACATGTATCAGATATGAAATACCACATGGCAGCTCTCAGGAAGGAAGGGGCAAAGGTCTGCTCTTTTTAAATGAAGGTGTAACACTAGAAAGACTGGACTTCCGAATTTAATCCGTCTGAGGGGAGAGAAGAGTAAGACAGGGATTGATGCTTTTTTTTTCTTTTTCTTTTTATCCATGTAGTTCTTTTGCAGTCACCTTAGTGGAATAGAAAGCCAGTTCTTACCCAGCTCCACAGCATTTTGAGACACAACAAGTTCCAGTCACCTGCCATTCCCTGAATGAAATGGAGTTGTGTGAACGAAGTGCCATCGATAATAAAACAAAGTTGCCTGGTTGCAACAAGCTCAGCTCACTCATCTCTCTCCTTGTAGCTTAGACATGCATGCAAAATCTTAGCAAAACCTACAGGCCCTGGTGGGCTATGTACCCAGGAAATTTGCTCTTGCCCATGCTTGGCAAACAGTAGATCCAAGAAATAGTGGGCTCTGTTAGAGTCCACCATTCATGACTTCTTAGCAAAGTTTGGTTTCCAGCCCTGAGAACTCAAATCCTTCTTGCTTACAAGCTTTCTTCTGGAGCCTGAGCAGACCCAATGAGGACCAGAATCAAACTTAAAGGAGTCTTTATTAGAACAGCCTCCTGAATCCATGCTAATAGTATGATAACATTTCACTCTCCCATGCTCTGTAAGCTCATTTTTCCCACCAAGAAATATGTGACTTGATTTAATAAAGTGTTATATTTAAGTAGAGAGGGCAAATGCTCTCACAAGGAACACAGAACAATACACATGCACAATACACAATTCCACAGTATAACTCTACATCTCTATAAGCATATTCCATTCATGCTTCTCCAAGACTTGCTGAAAACATTTGACAGCACAGGGAGAACAGATTTTCTTTTGCTACTCTGACCCACAGCATATAACACCATTGAGAACAACCCCAAACGTTTTCTAGCCTCTTTCAGTAGGGGCGTAGCACCCCAGGGTCCAGGCACCCCAATGCCCAGTCCAATGCCTGCATGCAGGTTCCTGCTCTCTCAAAAATCTAGCACAGGCTGAAGAGTTGCCTTATTGCACTAGCGCCCGCTCAAAGCCAGGCTGCTTACTCCCCGTTCTTGCTGCATAGCAGAGAAGTACCTGCACAGCTGCAACAGCTCTCTATTTACACCTCTGCCTGTTTGCACATCATTGGAGACCATCAGCATTGTCCTGAGCTGGCAATTCTTTAAAAGCTTGCGGTAGCAGCAGTAGATAGGTGTATCGATTAAGAGAACCACCAAGTCCTCATCCACATCTTAGAAGTAAATAGGGAAAAGCGCGTTTCTAAATCTGTGCTCTAATTATAGCTAGAAACAGCTAAAGGAAAATAGCTATGTGAAGAAATATTAAGCTGTGAGTAGGAATACGACCAAGCAGGAGGAAGCAATAGATTACAGAACATGTAATAGCCCTCCAGCAGACTGTAGGGTGATATAGATAAGTTGAGATCTTTGCTCATACAGTAACAGAATTTCAGATTTGATTTACTTTGTGAGCCACAGGTCTGTTTTCTTTACCCAGATCACACTAGGTGGGTATAATTCAGTATACCTGCATCCTTCCTTTGAATAGGCATGATGTGGATATAACTAGCAGAACAGATTTTTGGTGGAGAAGCATTCTTCCTACTCTTGTTTAGATAAGGCTCTTACCTTGAGTGATGAAGTTGTATAAACATTACAAACAAGTTGGTGTCAAAGATCAGTGGCTGAAAATTTGTCCTATGTTCTCTCCCCCAACATTCTTCTGTCTGAAACCTAGAAAAGTATTTTTTATACTATAACCCAGCTCCTTTATATCTCCTAAATATGTAGTGCTTCTTCCACAAGAAATCCCCTTTGGACAGAAGTTCAGCGGTAGACATAATACATCAGATGAGAAGCTTGATGTATATCAGCAGCACACCTAAGAGGCTGAGACCATGGATCCATCAGGAAGGAACATAATGTAAAATTGTTTGTACATGCTGTTCCTCTACTTGCTGGAAAAGCTCTGCTCCTGTGACACTTCAGGGAATTAAGCTGATGAGTGTGCTATGCAACCAGGAACTAATACTGCTTAAAACAACATTTCTTAACCATTTTTTTTCCTTCGTTTTTCCCCAGGCTGGTGACCACTCAGCCAAAGTTCAAGCTCTTTCTGCCTCTTTAAATGTGATACGAGAACACAGATAACGCCTATATCAGCCTGCTTCATCATGAACAGTCATGTCTGTAATGAGCGGGAGAAGTGATGAGGGGGCTGCTTGTTCCCAGGCTTAAATACAGCAGCTGATGAACCTTGACTGCTTTACACCGTGTCTGGGGACCGACATCCTGTCTTGAGCAGAGCAGTAACAGCGGTCTGGGTCTCAAACCCAGGGCTCTTTAGTGGCCTTGGGCAGGTCATTTCACATGTGGTTCCTGCTGGGACTGCTCAGAGCCATCTTCCCTCAGTCCCCAGTTAAGCAAACCAAGAAGAAACAAAGCCTCTTGGAGAACAGTGCTGTCTTTGGTTTTCTTCAGATGACTAAACTGCTGTCCTCAGATGAACATTCCCAGCATATCAGTTGATTGGATAACCTACATAAAACTGTCTAAATGAAGGCTGGATTTTCACCATAGTCGCAAAAGGTAGATCTCAGCCTTAACTGTTCTGCTGTGTAACCAGTGAGCATGGTTGCTTTCAAAACGTGTGACACTGAACATTCATGAGCTTCTGAAAAAAACCTTCTTGTTCTGGAGCAACTGCTTCTTATGCAGAAGAAAAGATCTCCACTCTTGTGAATGTGCTGCATATGGCATTGGGTATGTAGTTATGGTTCTACAAAAGAAGAAGAGTTGAATTACTTAAAGGAGAGACATCCCAACCTGGCTCAAAAGAATGAAAATAATCATGGTCTGGATATCTGAATGCTTTTTTCTAGATGGAAAAGCAGGGATGAAGAGATCTCCTTTTAAAATAATAGAAGCTAGGAAATTATTTTTCCTCGGGTGTTCTAAGGAAGACAATTGAGAATACAAAGTGCAAAGTAAATTGGCATAAACAGTGAGAAATTATGCCTGCAGATCATTTTTACATATAATCTTGCTCCATCCAGAAAACAAGTCCAGCCTATTTGAGATGCCAATATTGCTTGGGTTGACATGTTACTAATTTTTAGAGCTTGAGGTCAGCGAAACACTTAATAAAGCTGCCATAGCAAGATCTATTGTCACGTTGGATCGGGGAGAACCGGCATCTCCCTGAGATTGTGGGTTCTGGGCAGCAGCTGACAGGTTCCCTGTGTCACCTCTTCAGCTAAACGTTGAGGACCTCATCTGTAGAAGATGCCAGCCTGCCTGAGTGCAACTTGTCCATAGAGTTTAAAAGTGGGAGAGGATAGCCACCCAGCAACAGGAGTAGCTTGTCTGAGCTCTGCCAGCTGGACTGATGACTTTCCAATGTGGAGGCTGTGATTCCTGCCACGCACAGGGAGAAAGTAAATGTGAGCCCCAGACCACTCCAAATGCTGATCCACACAGTGGCTCTCAGCAGGATGAACAAAACTGAATTCTGACTGCTGGAGAAAGAAGTGCTTAACAGCCAACCATTTCTTCTGACACAGGATGGCAGATTTGGTTTGAGTTCAGGTAGGCACCTGTCACTTGGCTTAGAGAGGCTTGGAGAGTCAGACTTGCTGTTTCTATAGGTTAGGGCATAGTGACAGCAACCGTTGAATTTCCACTGCTCTCTCTTCCCCCAAAGCAGTCACAATTTTCCAAGTCTGGCACAGAGAAGAGCAAGAAAGCAGGTCCCTGCTGTTGTGCCCCCTGCTCCAAGCCAGCTGTCCCAGACAGTGGGATGTGCCCACCCCCTAGCTGGATCCAACCTAATGGGACAAGTTCTTCCCATCGCCAGTCTCAAAAAAGAGAGCTTCTGAACTTTAAATACTGCAATAGTCCATTGTTTTTCCCCATCTAATTGCCATTTTATGGGATAGTCTGAAACTTAAATACAATCAACTTTATCGTCAATCTGACATTTATTTGCAATGTATATTTATTGCCTGGAGAGCGAGGGTGAGTGGTGTGTTTTCTCCTATGTCAAACACGGGAAAGATACAGCAGGACTTTCCCCATTATCTCTGCTAAAAAGAATCAGATTTATTTACCTTGACATGAGAGAGTCATTTCACTGGATATCTCTGTACTTTTACAAGCTAAGTGAGCTCTACCTTGTTCTTAATAAAGTATAAATACATCCTTCCTCTTTGGATGTAAACCCCTCATATGGGGGGGGAACTGCTGAAAGAGGAGGATGTTTGTTATTTTACAGGCTTTTTACAACACCAGCCTAATGAGATAATGTATTTATTTATTATAACAATAAACACAGCTGTAAAATGGACCATAAAAAATAATAGATGACTCACAGATTTCTATACCCAACATGTCAGCTGTAATTGGGGAATAAATTAAATGATCCATCTGCTTGCCTTCTTCTACACTATTTTCCCTAGTATCCTCAATATTTAAATACAGTCAGCATTATTTATATTAATTACTTACTAACAACAGCAACAACAAAAACTTACTAACAACAGCAACAACAAAAACTCTGCAAAGAAATTGATTAGCCTTGTAATATAATTCCCCAGCCGCATCACACACACTCTATATTCTTTCTCTTACACTTAAATCTAACGAGTATGATGGACTTGCTTTTCTTTATTAATAGTTTTCACTTTATCATGCCAATACTATTGAGTCTTCTCTTTATTAGTGTCTTGGAGACAGTGCTAGCAATGATACATCACACAAAAGCTTGAGAGACAGTTCAATCTATTAAGCTGGGAAAGCTTCATCTCCTTTCGAAAAGCAGCAGCTTCACAAATACAGAACTCTGACACAGTTCTGAAATAGGAATAATATCACCTGAAGATCCAAACAAAGGTGAAGTGTTTGAGGTAACAGACATTCCACAAACAGATCTGGAGAAACATTTCCTTCCTCAAACATGTGTAAATTTATATATGCAAATACTGGCACTTATATAAACAAGACAGGAGATAGAAAATCATACACATCAGAACACTGACTTGGTCACAAAGAGAACCCAAATTTCTCCCATGTCCTTGCCCAGTGTTAGATTCATCAGAGCACAGTGCCATTGCTTTGAGGAACCTTAACTGACCAGTGACAAGTAATTGGCATCATGTATCTTCATTCTTTATGTATGTCAAATCTGGCACTAGTGTAATACTACTTCAAGATCTGACTAACAAAAAGGTGTAAAATGATGTAAAAAAGCTATGTTTTGAAATTCCTTTCTATTTTCAACAAACAGGAAAATTACAGTAGCTTGAAAAGACTTAAAACTTGGGTTTCTTTGTTCTAGGAAATCCAACTTTAAAGGTTTCTTAATGATCTGTAGAAGTTGTTGATTAGGAAGGATTAAATAGCAGAGAATTTTTAACAGGGCACTGGGTTTTTCCGCTAGTCTAGCCATTATCTGGAGAATCCTAGACGGGACCCTAGCCAGTCTGGACACTGAACTGAGTCCAGACTTCCTCCTGTACCCAGCATTTTTGAAGTATTTCAGCCAACAACATTGAAAACTGCATTGGCACTTTAGTCCTTCAATCGTTGAAGACATCCAGAAAATGTAAATATTTACTGTGAGTATAATAATACAACATAAGACTATAGAAATCATTCAAAGTAATATAATTGATTAAATGAATATGTGAGTATGTTTGCAACTGAAACTTACACCCACCATTTTTTAGACAATCAAATGGCCAGTAATTTATTTGGAATTTTGTCTACTCTACATCTCTCAATATTAGTTCTAAGGTTAAGATTTTAAAATACCCAACAGTCAGTAAGGAAATCCAGTTAGAATTGCACAGATATCCACTAACATAAATTCAGCTTCTTTTGATCCGTTCACATTTTTTTCCTCCAATTCCCAAATACCTCCAGTTCACACTTTCTGCAGGTAAAAAATTAATGTCACCTGCTAAGTTTAATGGACCCTTTTAAAATGCATTCCCCATTGCTGTTCTCCATTAGACCTTTGTGTCTTCTGACAGGCTATATTTTTCTATACAACTGAAAGTTAAATGGTGGAATGCATGGGGTATTTTGGGTTTGGGGCTTTTTTCCTTGGTGGGTTATTTGGATGCTTTTTTGGCAGAAAATCTTTCAGAAAACCTCTCAAACATCCAAAAGAGCAAAATGCTTCAGCCTTCACTGAAAGGGTTTGAAATGTAACACGCAAAAGGTACATCTGCAGCAAGCAGTTCTTTAGCTGGCAACAATAACGTCTCAGTGGTGGGAATTCTGCTTACAAGCTGTTTTGTCTAAATAAAAGATGATGGTCAGGAAGCTATATTTCAAAACCAGTCAACAGATTTTCCATCTATTTTCAAATTTCATTCTTCTCTCATATGTCTCTTCCAGAGTACATGAAGTAACCTACTGCAGACACCCTGCATTGAGGATCTCAGTGATTCACAAGGGCAAGGCTATTTCTTCTTGTTAGCAATTAAAAAGGTTTGAGTGCCTGTGGTGGCTGGTTATAGAGGTTATTGCTAGTTAGTGCTATTATGGGAATTTGCTGTCTCTATTTTCTACTTTAGTCCATTTTCTATTATTATTCCAAAGGGTTCAACAGCAAAGCACTGCTAAGGATGAGACAGGAAATCTGAATAAGAAGCATTATCGTATTTCCTGGAAAAAAATCAAAAAAATCAAACCAAACCAACCAAAACAAAACCATCAACAACAAAAAAAAGAAAACCTCACCCAAACCCCATAATATGGTTTCTGGAAGCAGCTTAGTGTGCCATTTTTATGAAAAATAATGGAAGGGATGTCTCAGTTTCTGTTCTGGGTCCATCATTTCACCAGCTGCAGTAATAGCCCAGAGTTCTTGGAGTGTTTTACTTTGGGATTAGCACGTTGCTGGACTCCTCTAAACAAATTCACCTCTGGTGTAATTGCACTGACAGCTACAAAATTGTCCTAGAAGGGAATTTTATGGATCCTTCATTTGTAGATATTTTTTTCCAGCTGTTTTTCTTGGAGAATTTCTCAGCCAGAAACTAGCACTGAAACTAAAACTTTTATTAATATCACTCCAAATCCTTGCAAGACAAAACTCATGTCATAGGCTAGAGAAAGAAAAACCATCTCCTTCCTGCACTTGACTTGTTTTCTACTAACTGGGCCCATTCAAGGCTCTTCTCCTCTTCTCCAGTCTGCCGTAAGGTGAAAACTGCCTTTATAATGGAAGACTCAGTGCAATCAGGTCTTTCAACTGTGTTACACCAGTGATCTAATCTTTCTCAAATCAAAGTGCCTTGCTTAAGAAAAGCTCTGCAAGCATAACACGGTTCTCTGGAGCAATCTGACACTATCTAACTGTAATGAGCTAATACTACCCCTTAGCAGATTTGGGGAGATTTCTCTCACCCTCCAATACGTGTTTTTGGCTGCAGATATTTTTTGGTTCTCATGGTTTTCAAGAGAATCAACCAGTTTTATTCCTCACTGATACCTTTTCATAGCCTCAATGAAGATTAAGATTCTAATTTCTTGGGTTGTTTTTTAAATTTTTGCATAGGTTAAGAGTGAATGTTGCATGCTGACAGACAGTTTTGCTTTTGACATCTGTGAAACATTGTCACTATGATTTACTCCAATAGTGGTGGTACTGAGGCATCTATCACTTCCCTGGGTTCCCAGCTAGAGGAACAGTGGACTTGAGTTTTTCCCCTAACACTTTTGCAGCATAATAAATCTCCATGTTACCACCCTTACAATCAATACTGAGCAATCTTGTCATTAAAAGCCCTGCAAAACAGTGGCCATATGCAGCATTAGCCCTCCACTAATGAAATGCATCTCTGTCTAGAGGTAGGGACATAATGGCTGTTTTAATTGTTCGGAGCAGATGCAGTAACATTTTAGGACAGGAAGAAGAATGTTGTTGTACATAATTGGCCCTGGAGGAAGAATCTGAAAAAACAGAATATCATGTTCTGAATCTTGCTCATAGTCAGAGCAAGAATTAAGCTACAGCACTAACTTCTGTATGTGGCTATTTTGGAGTCTTTAATGTCTGCAAGAATTCAGGACTTAATTTTTCATGTGTCTTCTGAATGATGGATACACTTACTCCAAGACGTTGACTGAGACACGAGGAGTTTTACCAGCTGTATAAAACACCTCATGTTGGATAACATCTGAGTGCCATTGGGAAAAGTCCTACTGTTCAACTAGTGAAGTCCAGCCCCATGAGATATGGTAGAACAAGCAAAATGTTCTCCCTGACATCAGCCCTGTTTGTGGCTGGTTTTACACAGTTTCACAATGGGAAGAGAGTCTGGAGCAAAGTGTGGAGGACATCATTAAGAGGGCATCTGCATGAAAAGTGTGAAACAACTTATTCTCAATAATCAATGTGCTATCAACAAATATTTCACATACAAAGACAAAAAGGAGGAGGAGACACCAGGGACTACAGGGAGTGAGAACGTATCTTCAACAGTGAAAACAAATTTTTTTGACTCCACATGTGGAATTAAAAAAACCCAAATCCACCGCAGTTGAGTTCCAACAATTTTGCTTTCTGTACAGAATGGAAACTTTACCTTTTATGGAATTCATTATTAACACTATTAGTTGCTTTGTGTTGTGGGGGCAATTCAGATTCCCTCAACAGGGTCTGACTGTCTGTTGTATTAGTCATCACAGCCCAGATGTTTTTTCACCAACTTTCCTTTGGTTTCAGTATTAGTAACTCTAGATATGGTATTATTTAGAGGCTGCGATATGCAGGATTTTCTAAATACATCGCTGTTATCAATAGAGAAAGATGTCAGTAACCAGACAAATGCTTAACCGTTAACTTGAAAGGGAACGGTGATAAGTCAAAATTCCTGAGGCTTTTGGAAAACCTTCCTCAAGAAGCAAATAATGTAGAATTTCCCAGAGAAGTTCACCATCCAAGATTCAGACATGTTACAGCAGGCAAATAAACTGGTTTATATGAATTAAGTGAAACGGAGAATAAAGCAATCCCTGAGAGCAAGCATCATTGGGTGGGATTAACAGCAACTGTGGTTGCATCTAAGTACACATTTATCAGAGCTGTTGGTATGCATTATGACATCACATACGTGGACAGTCTACACAAGAAAGCTAAGTTCCCCAAAAGGATCACTGAACTTAATTAGTGTATTTCTACATGATGGACACAGCTGTTAGGCCCATTCTTCCCCATTACAGTCAACAGGCACAGGTACACTCATACACCATACTTCTGAACTCTCCAGCCACCTCATTCATTCCTTGTTTTGTCCATGGACTGGCACACCTAAACATGCAAGTATCTGGATCACCAGTTGGACGGACTGGAAGGTACCCAGGTGCGAACCTAGAAAAATTCAAGGACAAGGTGTTAAACAAGGACCTTGCAAATTCTTTATACCAGGACCTGTCTCAGCCTTGTTGGCAACAGCCTAGCAATAGTCTTTCTAGAGTAAGGTTGATGTACACTTGTGTGGACCATCCTTATCCATGGCATCTGGGCAGAGGATCTTTGAACTGGCTATCCAACTCTCTATGCCATTACTGATAAAGATTAATTTATTTATCCATGTCCAGTCTTAGAAGCAATGTGTATATTGTGTATTTCTTCCAACATAAATTGAATATATTTGAGCAACAGGGTGGGAGACTGACTTTGGACAGTGAGTGTCTGCAACTTCCTTCAGTAAATATTCATCACAGAGAATTTTCGTACCTGTGTTTCTATCATGTAAAAATAATAACTGAGGAAATTTCTCCTATTTGTTAAACTGGGGTTAACCAAAGAGCACCCTGAAAAATTTATGTCTGCTGCTGCTTTTTGTTGTTGTTAATTTCTTACAAATGAGTTTTTAATTTTTTACTGTTGTGTTTCTTAGATCTCTTTGAATCCAGAGCTAGAACACCTGCTGTGTTACCATGCCAATCTGACTTTCAGAGAGGGCTGAATGTCAGCATATGATGAGCTTTCATTTATAGCCTGATGGCACTCTAGTTCCAGAGACAATATGAGTTGAAGCTTACATTCAGACCCAAAAATCTGTGCTGTACAAATAAATGAAGCATTTTTAATGGCTGATAGTAGCAGTCAGAAGTGTCTGAATATTGGCCTATCAGAGTTGAGTGTAGTAAAGGCAAAGAAAGTACATGTAAGGTCAGCTTCAAAAACAGTAAAATGAGGCCACCAATGGCCTAATATCATGTGGTTTGACTATTGTGACAGACAAGAGTTTTGGGATAAATTTTGACGTCAAACAAAATGACTTTGCCACCAGCTCCTCAGTAAGCCCAATGGTCCTCCAAAAAGGGAGGAGAAACCCAGGAGGAAGTGAGAACTTGAGAGAGAGTGAAAAGATATGTTCTTTAAAATGTAACCACAAATCAGAGTGGAGGCAGTATCAGGCAGAAAAAGGTCAGATGCTAGCCATGGAAGTGACTCATGCCTATTGAATAAAGGGCAGAAAGCAAATGATGCCTGGGAATGCTGGTACAGTTACAGTACATGAGTTAGTCACTGAGCAAAGCACGTTGAACAAAACTATGTCTTTTAAAGGACTTTGGAAAAAAGTTCTCAAAATCTGAGGTGTAAGGTCAGAACACTTTTAGCCGGAAGAAAGTATTGTTAGACACTTCAGTATTTCACTCTGCTCAATGCTAGGCAATACCACTAACCTGCATTTCAGAATTAGAAACAGGAGTAGAAATGAATGTCAGCCTGCTAACTGTAATGAAATCCATCTATTAGAGAGATGCCAAAATGACCAATTGAATGATTTGGCCCATATAATCATTTAGAAATTCTGTAGTGATGGGTCAAAACCCCAGAGTAATGTTTCCAAGAGCCCCAGAAGCAGTGGACTGTTCTGTACATGGCTTTCATTATTTTTAGTGAGGATCTGCACCCCCAAGTACAAGTACCGCCCAAATACTTGTACCTCCAGTACAAGAAAGGACAATATGATCAAGGCTTCGGAAACTCTCTAGGTTCACCTGTGTGTTTATGCACATTAGAAAAGTATCACAATACATTTTTCAAGTCATAATTTTCACTGTTCCTGTACCAGTATCTCCACAAGCACAAACAATAAGGCTTATTTCTCCCCAGGGAAAATTGTTTTGTCAGCACGTCTTGGCTGGAGTCCACTGGAGTCACTGTTGCTGAAAATCCAAGGGAGGTACCAATGTCTGTCTCAGCCTGAGCCACACACCCTAATCCACTGTAACAGCAGAAAGGGAGGTGTGGCCTAGATTACTACTGCTTTATTTGTGTGGTTGTTATTATCCAAGGCCTTACACAGATGATGACTTAACCTCCATTGCAATTAGGTTAAGAATGCTGTTCCAATTATCATGCTGATCTCTCTTTGACGACCTGCTCACTCAGTGATTCGAACAGTCTCTGCTAACATGAGGACACTCTGCCTTGCACGACATTAATAAATGTTTCATCAGTACATTTCAGATTCATTGCAGTTACAAGCAAAGTTGTTTGAACTCATGTTGTGCTGTTTGATGTATCTTTTAAGGATGCTCACAGCAGAGAGAGACCAGAACTAGGACAGCCTCCTGAAAGATGCAGATACAAACCCTAGTTTCGTACTGTATCTGCTGTATCTTTGAGGATGTTGAATAAGGCTGGAAGCAGAATACCAGTTCTAACATTCCTCCAAAGAATTCAGATATAACCTCCAACTTTCCAGCATGGTCTGTCTGATCATCTGGGCTTAGGAAAAACACAGAGATTTAAGACATGAACATGACAAGCATTTGATGTCAGCTACATATCAAAAAAAAAAAAAATCTAGAAGTGACAATTGTCTAGCATTTTATTTGATAGATACGTCTTTTATTAAGTAATAACTATTTTAAATTTTACCTTTAAATGTGAATGTAAAGTGATCTAAAATGAGTAATAAATTAGATCTTCATCAATTAACAGGAGACTGACCACTGGGAAGAATCAAATTTGCTAAGCATGATTAGAGACTAACTTCATGTCCAAGTCTTTGGGAAAAGCAATGCAATCCTTCGCTGTTCAGGACTGCTTACCCACAAAAATATGTAACGAAACTGCTCTCTTCCAACCCACGCCCAGAATAAAGCCGTGCTGCAAATCATTCTGCTGTCTTCACAGGCATGGGGACAGTTCCACAGCATGAGACAGCTGCAAGTGTTTGTTTTCCTGTGTTTAGTCGAAATTTGCTGAGGAGACCATCAGAAAGAGAGCACAAATCATAATGTCATTTTGATCTAGATGGAGGCTTTCTGCAACACTAGTCTCTCATCACAAGCACCAATGATCCACTCCTTTATCCATTTGATTCATATTCAAGCTAATTTTAGCATCCACTGGAATTGAGAGTCTGAAGTTCTGATTAGGTGGGTCTTTTACGGTGTGCTTACATCCCTCTGCTTTGTCATGGGTGTGCAACATATTTATCCTGGATAATTGCCTTGCTTTTCTTCTTTTTACAAAGTCTTTGTTCAGATATCAATCTCTGATTTCTTTTCTATGCTGTACACCTCACACTATCTAGATAAAACCAAAATCCTCTTTTACCCGTCAGCAAGTACCCATCGTTGAGAGATTAAGAGCTAGCTCTGTTTTTTGGGAGCAGAATGCAGCTCAGTGGTGACTGGAGTGTCTGAGGGGGCAACAGGGAATGTTGACACTATTTATTATTGTTATTTATTATATTATCTATATACTATATGTTTTAGATATATAATTATGTATTTATTGTTATTATCTCTGTGTAATAAGTAAACTTATTATCATTACTTTTAAAAGTACATGTTAAGCTTAACTTCAGGCACAGACAGAAACTCCCTGACAAAAGGACTGAAATACCATTGTTTAGTTAAAAAATATCTGAGTCTCACTGCGTATCTGGGATAAAGCTATCCCATAAAACCAGTCTTAGGAGAGTGACCTGGAAGAGCTGGGAACAAACCACCTTGCAAAGTCCCCAGAGGCACTCTCCACGGAGCTGCTACCTCAGGGGGTGGCATTGTGAAACATGCTGTGGGAGCCCTGAAGAACTCACATGGCTTCTTTCATCCTCCATTTCCCAATAGGACAAAACCACTGGAGGAGTAAGATCAGGTATAAGCAGGAGTACTTTTGACCTTAAACCGTGGACTATAAGAACATTTCTCATTTCAAGCAGAAATTGTGCCAGAGGTTTAAAGTATGGATTGCTCTTGACAGAATTCAAGCCTCTGCTTAACTAACAGCATGAACATATCTCTAGTCACTGCACATAACTTCTTGGAAAGTTCTGAATTCTCAGGAAAGCTAATGGAAATGAGAGTAGAGAAATATAATCATATTCATACAATCAAAATAATTTATAATTTTGTGGGGTTTGCATTTTTGTGCAAGTGAAAGCAGATGGAAGGTTGACTGAACTCTGATGCTGAAATTTTGCTTTTCCAACTGATGAGCAAATATACTCGAGCAGCCATTGAGGTCCACATACCATCACAACTAACATAATAGTCTTCCATTTTTTATTAAAACACATGCTGAAGTTGCAACACTTTACCTCCTATCTTCAGAAAGCTGCCAACTCCTTTGGGAAGCTTTTCACCTTCCTTCAGGCTCACTCAGGCTGTGGAAGGGAAACAAAACAGTGCCATAACACTCCCTTAGTGGAAAGAGTAACTCTCCATGGACTACTTGAAAGCAGAGGCAACCTTGGTAGTGTTACAGATGTGCACAGGCATAATTCTGTGAGGACTGGGAATGACAGTGGTTACTGTCAACAGTGTTTGTTTGTCTGGTATTTTGATTATTGGCTGTTGCCTTTCACTTGTTTGTAATGCATTTGTTTTACTTTCATTCACAGCCTTTGAGGGAATCTACACAGGCTGGCCAGACACCCAGTTAAGGATTTGTTAAGCTCTGCCTGAGGCCAGCTATCAGTCCTGTCCCAAAACCAAAGGAACCTCTTCCACAGTAGCCATGCTTCTGTCCTGGAGTCATTACCATTTCCCCTCAACAAAGGTTCTCATCGCTCAACCACCACCCACACCTTGCTGACCACTTGGGACAGGCTATGAATAAACAGCTTAACCAACAGCCTACAGCAGCAGGAGTGTGAAGAGAAATGGGTTTGGCTGTGGTAACTAAGATGGAGATATCAGTTCATCCACCTGCATCTGTATGGGAGCTGCATGCAGCAGTTCACAGGTCACAGCAGGGAGCAGGGCTGTGCAAAACTACCTTTCACCATATACTGGGAACACTTCTCTGGGAAAGAACTGGGTATTTTGCTGGATGACTATTTGTACAGCCAGGCACGTGTAAGATGTTTTCCCAGACACACAAAACACCTCTGGGGTTTTTCTGCTCCAAGGAACGTGACATGTCTCTTGGAAGCAATACTAGCTCATGTTGGTTAATCTTGCTCAATAGCTTGTTTATGCCTTCACCATATGCTCACCGTCTGCTTGCAGAAGCTCTATGGCTCTTTGTAATCTCCAGCACCCTTTCTCTTTTCCAAAGACTGTTTACTACCTTTTAAATTTTGAAGTTTATTCTCTCTTGTACCTGCAACACTGCTGTCCTCTGCTTCCCCAAGTCTTCTCAGGCCCTCACAAGCTCTTTGGCATATCTTTTCTGTCACCAAACCTGCAGCTTTGCTTACTGAGACTCAGCTGTTTGCCTGCACTTTTTTTGCCATCAACATCTTAAAATTGAACATCCCCACGAGCTCTTTTACAGACTTAAATGACTCCTGCAGCGCATTTGTTTTTGTGTTCTTTTACTCCCTTATATTTCTTACCCTTATTCAATCCTCTCTTCTCTCTTGGTTTGATTGTCTGTGATTAGTGTACGGGATTCCTCCTTTCCTTATCCACCAGCTTCCATTCCTCTCATTCACCAGAAATTAGCCTGTTCTTCATCTTGGCTTTCTCATTTTGGCTGGTGGCTGGCACCCCAGCTGTGCCGTAATCTCTCTTTCACTTTTGCTCCAGATCTCTCAAATATTCACTCATCAGTCAACAGTGATGTAAAGGTTTTGTCTCCTTAATGTCTACACATCTGTGGCAGGATTCACCTTTGTTTTCCCATTTACTTCACATTAACCCAAGCCATATTTAGGTTTAATGATTCTGTATTACATGTTTCCTGAAAATTGTTTGTCCTCAAAATTTTCAACATGATTACAAGCCTTTCTTCTTACAGTAATTGTAGATGAGACAAATGCATGCTTTACATCCCTTCCTGCCAAAAAATGACCACAGCTGTCTCATTTTTCTACTAACCACCACAGCAAGACTCCACTTTACCAGGATTAGGCTGTACCTTTGCTCTAAGCTATTCACTTGCATTCCACAACATTTTTGCCTTGAATGACATACACTGATGCAGCCAGGGAGAGTTCCCAGTAAATACTGAGGGAGCTATCAAACCCCGTCTTTCTGCATGTACAGCCCTGTGCTGTGAAGGAGGTGACACGTTTCAGCTTTCTGCAGAGAAGTGACAGGAGCAGCAAGACTCTGGTCAGCAGCTGGGGGATGTGCTGCTGAGGCAATGAGTCAATCTTTCAATGAGATTAGCACACAAAGGAGAAAAGAGGTAAGCAAGTGCTAGAATTACAGAGAAATCCCTGCACCAGGAAAAATATTCACTGGGATGTTGCTGAGGACAACAAAAAAGTACAAGAGAACAGTGTTTTGCAGGTGAACAGGCTAGGTTTAGACCAGCACAAAGCACAATCAATCAATTTTTGTGCTAGCAGCAGTGCCGGAAAAGTGCAGAGCATAACTGAACTTGGTGTGCTTGTTTTACAGACTTTTAACAGGCTTTTCAGAGCATCTGGCAGAAAGGGATATGGCAAATTTTAACACTATTCATCATTCTTAAGGAACTGATCAAGCTTATAGCAAGCTGTTGGGTGGGCCATGAGAGTGAGTGAGTTACTTCGTGATAACATGTTGCACACAACTGTTTCGCCTCATTATCTTTTAAATATATACTAAGTATCTGGAATGTAGAAACATTGCAACTGTAAATACACTAAATATCTGAGGCCACAAGGAACCTAGTTCCAAGAACAGGACTAGGTCATGACTCTTCTGGATCCAGTAAATGCAGTAAGGGTGACGTGATGTCATGAGCGATGAAGATGAGCTCTCTCTGAATATTAGCAGTACTGAGTGTGGGATGTATAGGCAATCACCAGCAGAGGACAGAAACTATTACACTATATAGTTTTTATAGCAAAGCATAAGAAGGGGAAAATTCAGCATACCAGGATGATACTAAGAAGAAAACTAAGACTTTTTGAAAAGGAAATAAAAGCATAATGGGAGAACCTCTGCAGTTTTTATTGCGTAAACACACCCATTTATGCTATGTAAAGCCAATATACATAGGTTGCCAGATGCTACAGCTAATATAAATGAGTGGAAAAATCTGACCTGATGTTGTTTTATACCTACATTGCACTCTGTGTTGCTATAAATGACAGCACAAGACACCAAATAACTGGAAAACTGAGAACAATATTTGGGATTGGAGTATAAAGCCATGAGGTATGCTGCCCCAGTGCTGCTCCTTTCATTTACGTGGGAGTTCTGCTGCTTGCTCCAGGGGGGATGGAATTAGCCCATTTCAAAATCCTGCTCTTGTTTTTTTGCTAAACGATAGGAAAATTTCCCACAATGCAAAGCTTTCAATACATGAATAAATCTGCATCCTTCACTTTATCTTCAATCCTAGTATGCATCCACTGAAATGATTTTTATTACCTCTATTCAAACAAAACGCCTGCTCCCATTGAGAAGTCCTATTTTGTAATTTAAATGCTCATTAATATGCACCTAATTTGTGAAAAAGGGAGGTGTAAAATGTGACAAAATACCTTCAGAGAAACACAGGGAGTATTTCTGGATAATAAGAAATAAAATTTTTGCCAGCTGGAGGACAGCATAGCAAGGGTTAGTGATAAGAAGTTTAAAATAAGATTGGTTGAAGCTAGAAGTTAGACATAAAGTGGAGATCTGGTAGCTTCTAGGAAAAGCAACTAGTTCTTAGCTACTTTGTATTTTATGAAGTTTTTCAAAACCAAACCAGCCCTTTACTGGAAATTAATTTGGAACCAAATGTGCGTTACTAGTTTCAGTATAACAGTAAGAGGGTGAAACTCTGCAGCAGGAGTTGCACAGAATCCAGCTCACAGATTCACAAGAGTAAGATCAAAAGAGATCGCTCTGTTCTCCTTTTGAAATATCTCAGGCCACCCAATTATCCAGCCCTGAGTCTAATAACTTGTATTTGACTAAAACATTCTTTGTCTTAGATTAAAGCTTGTCTCCTAAAACAGCTTTCAGACTTTGCTGTAAAATCTGAAGAGACTTTGACTCTATCCCTTTTCTTGTACTTTGTTCCGGTGGTTAATCACCATTACCATGTATTCTGAAATCTTATTTTGAGTCTTAATTCAGCTTCAGACTTTGCTTCTGGTGGTGCATCTCTCCTTCAGGCAAAATAGCTTCTTAATAATTCCCATTTTTTTCTCTTTGTGAATGCTGTTTATAAACAGCATAACCAAATTTTCACCTACACCCCCCCACACTCCCTCTGCACCACCCCCCCACCCCCCCCCACCCGAGCAGAGATAGCTTTTAATCAGCCACAGCTTATATCCATCTTGCCTGAATTCTTGCAGCATCCAAACCTGGAGTTTTTCTGATATATTTTAGCAAAAAAAAAAAAAAAATAACTGCAGGTTTATAAATGGAGCTGCTGGTGCACTCATCACAGCCTTCAGAATTTGTAACCATTAATATCCTTGTCTAAATAAAATATGCTTTGCCTTCTTTAAATTGTTCTTCAAACTTCCCAACTTTGATTATTGCTTAACCTTTGTGTGTGGTGATGAAGGGGCCACTCTGTTATCAGACTTCTCTTCCTTTTGCAAATACTTCTGTTCATCCCACTTTCAAAGGAGAATGTTAGATTTTATTCCCTGATTCTTTCCCTGCATAATGATTTCCTATCATACAATCATTAACTCCCTAAAATTTAGCAAATAACTTCTTTAATTCTGGGCAATTATATTCCTGTCTTTTCAGTGTTTATTGCCTGAAAACCTAGTACAGCCCTTCCAACAGTGTACATGGGAGCCATATGAGGTTAGCTAAGCAGACTAGTAACTGTAGCTGCTATTTCTTCATATTTGTCTTTTATTTCCATATCAGTCCAATGATAGCACTGTCTTTGCCTTCTGCAGTTTCCCTAGCCAGCTAAAGTTAATTACACACTAAGATCAGGCAGACAGATTCTCCTATGTTATCTTTTTTTTTAAAAAAAAAAAAAAAAAAAAAAAAAAAAAACTCTTAGACTCTGTTATCAGACAGAAAATATTCTCTACAAGAAATTACCCAACATCCTCATTTTATTCATGGGTTGGAAAGTTCTTCATCTTTGTGTGATAAGTTCATCACCTGCATCTTTCCAGCTACAGGACAAAAGTAGTCTTTGAAAAAATTCTGCTTTCTCTACACCAAAAAGAGTTTCATTATCTCTTTCTACCAATGAGAGGACTATCTTTTGCAGGGATTTTGATTCCTGATATAACTGACAGTAAGAAGTCTGTATGACTTACAGGCATGGATTTTTCTCTAATATTTGTAGCCTCCTGTTATTTTTTTCTGCACATCACAATTTCCCAGGGTTATTGATTGCCATCTGTTTCCCTTTTTCAATGTTAACTATAAATTGCTTCAAAAAAAATTAACTGCCTCCCTTGCACATTAAACTAGAATCAGGTTTTAGGCAAAGTCATTGTTTTTCCTGATCTGTCGATTCCTAAAATTAAAAAAAGCTCTCAGTTTTCCTTCTCAGTCTTCTTTCTATTCCTTCTCCTTCAAATGGTTCAGCTAGTGATTTTCCTTTCATTCAGTGAAGCTGTGCTTTCTTTTGCAGCACTGGGTGTCTGTGTGTCTTTTCACAAGTGTAATCATTGCTTCTAGCCTCTGTTTGCTCATGTGGGTGTAAAGGCATCAGGTGTACTGGTCTCTAACCAACCACCAGCTTCCAGTCCAAAGAGTAATTCACCTTCATCCACTGCAGTGAAGCCCAGAATAAAACGATTTTCTTCCTTGTAACAGTTTTGATATTAGAAAATGGTTCTGACTTTTTTGTCAAATGATGTCATGGCAGGGAGGTGAGAGCATTCCCACGTGGAGCTCCAATGTGAAGCCACAATGTTTCTTTCCACCCAAACATAAAATTGTGTCCGTCTGCTGAGCGGCTCCCCCAGACTTGACTTATGCTGGGGCAAACCTGCAATCTCCACGTATCGGATTTTGGATAAGCGGACAGAAACCAACTGGAAAGCATTCATTTGTGTTTTCAGGCCATAGAAAGAGATGATTACCAAAGGTTAAATAAAAAATTACATGCTAAAAAAATCAGGTGGGAACATCAAAAGACACATGCTGGTTCTGCTCTCCTTAATGACACACAGGGCTGTTTGGCATTAATCTTCACTGTCATTCCCAACTGACAACCTAAAACCAAGCTGCACCTTGTTATCTGCTCAGTTTTCTTTATTTAAATTGATTTTCTTTTACCACTTTAATTATGATTCACTTTGATCAAATCCCAATAAAATCAAGCTCCTTAAGTGAGAATTATGCAGACTTTTGGGTTTGTTTTTTCTTTTTTACTAAAATCTTTAATCATTGTTTTTTTAACTTCTTTCCTAAAAGAAAAATGCGAAGAACAGTAATAAATTCAGAATAACATCAATTGATCTCCACATATTGATGTCACTAATTTGCCCATGAGTGCCATGGATGAAATCTTAGTTCCGTTAAGGATCATTAGTTTCTCGAATGCATTCATTATTCAAAATCACTTGCTAGTTATTTTCTGCAAATAATTCCACCTCTGGAGCTTGTGGGGTGTATGTGTCTTCTTTACTCACTTAACATTAAAAGGCTTCCTGCCTTCGATAAGATAAAACTTCCATTGATTTGAGCAGAGATTAATTCCTCTGTTCTGAATACCTACTCTCAGACTAGTGTCTCTACAGCTTTTCAACACTTAAAATGAGTTGTGAGTTACTCTGGGCTATCCCATTTTAGGACTTACACTGATGAACAAGAGATTAATTTTGTTTCATTAATCACTCAGCTCTTTGATCAAACCAGAAAATCTCCACCACCATCACTCACACTTTGACAATTAATTTTTCAAAATACTTCCTTTTTAATCATAGGTCCTATTCTCAAATAGACACTACTATAGTTGTATTACTTCAGAAGCTTCAGCAGCTGAGAATTTCAGTAGCTGTATTTCTGACTTTTATATAAAAATTATCCCTATCATGTAGCTGTATTTTTCAAATTATTTGCCTTGGATCATAAAGGAAATGTCAATATTTTTCTGTCTAGCTAGTGGGTCATATTCTGTTTTGATTTACAAAAGAACCAATGAGGTAACTTCGTTAGTCAGTAGTTACACTCAGAATTGGTGCCAGCACAAGAGAGAGCAGGATTGAGATAGGTGAATTTCTTTGGAAAAATATTTATTGCACTTCACAGTTTGTTGGTTTTCCACACATCATTTTCCTGAAACTGGTTATTTCTGCTTTAAAAAAAAAAAAATAATCACATAACAGTAAGACTTTTTAAATCAAAAATCAAAAAAGAATAAACATAGCATTTCTGTGTCTTGTTGTGTGGATGCAATTTAAATGAACAGACAGGTGTGTACAAAACGTCAAACCTAGCTGCAATCATTTTCTTCCTAGATTAGATGTACAAACAGAGTCAAAAGATGAATTTGTTCCTTGATTAATGTTTCTGGAGTTACACTAGTGTAAATTTTGCACTCCTATCTCATCTGAAAATAAAAACTTCATCAATTTCTGCTGAATGCACAGTGACTAAGCATAAGTTATAAAAGCTAAAATAGTCTAAAATCGTCATTTGAATTTCTTCAGTCTGTGAGGGTGCTGTACAGGGCCAGCCGCGCAAATCTGGAGCAGCCCGAGGATGCTCTCAGTCTATGAGCTTCAGTTCTCCGTGGAGCAACGGGCAACAGATAAAGAAGAGCAAAGTATCATCTACAGGTTACGGCATGGTAAACCTTTGAGCTGCACCAACCCACCTTACCCAGACAGGGCTGTATTTAGTGGCAGTCCTATAAACCTAACATGAAGGGAAACATGCATTTCAACACAGCTTGAGCTCAGATTTGATCTCTTTTGTTTAGCAAGGTACCACATGTTATCAAGACTGGATCTGAGTGAATAATGCCTTTTCAGGTCATGGGTTAACATAAAACAGATAAAAAATATTTCCTCACACCCAAGCTATTTGTATTGTGGTGCTTGTTTATTTGTATCTTGGGGAAGGCATGAGGTTGATTGTTTTGTTTCGTTTTAATTTTCCACAAACTGAAAAAAATGGGGATGGAGGAAAACTGGGTCTTGCAAACTGTTTGGTTTGAAAGCTCCCACTGTGAAACATTCTCTTTTTACTTTGAGAAATCGAAATTATTTGGTTTTTTTTTTTTTCCAAGTAAAAGCTAAGGCAATTGTCATTCAGTGATCCTGAAGCTCTGAAAAAAAAAAAAAAAAATCTTTTCTTTCTTTTCCTTTAAAAAAGTAAAAAGGAATAATTCTGGAAGGTGGGGAGATGTTTTGAACCAAACCACTTAAGAATATTGGTGTGGAATTGCACACAAAAAAGTGTTGCTGAACTGATGCTTTCCTGCAAAAATGAGGGGAAAAGGTTGCTTGGAAAGACTTGCTCATCTCTAGTCAGAGGCTCTCAAGGGCACACACAAACCTGTAGTGGATAAATATTGCAGAGCCAAGAGGTCCGGAGGACCGAAACTGTGACACCTCATGCACCCTGTGCCCATTGCATGGCCTGAAGTTGTTCCCTCCCAGCCACCCCACACGCTTACTGCCATCGGGCTGAGAGCCAGCCCAAGCCATGTCAAGAGGTCTGTCCACACTGGGGAAGTGAGAGCTATGCCTGGAGATTGTCCTGTCTCTCCTTCCTCAAGGCTCATTTATTCCCACACTTCCAATTCATGGGCACATTGTGAGAACCCGCATGAAATCCCTTCATAATCCTCCCATAATTCAGAGGCTTATCATGGACTTTCAGAAGCTTTTGAAGTTTCCCCATTACTGATTTTCATATCAAGAGCCCAAATGAAACTGCTCTTGTACAGATTTGACCAAAATCAGGTTGTTTAAAGGAAAGAGAAGCTTATAAGGAAATAATCAAGCAAGAAGAAAAGTCAAATTCAGCTCAAGACTGCAGACATTAAAGCCCTGCCGTAGCATTTGGGAACCATTTAGACATATTCAACAAGTTTGGAATAAATGTGAGCTAGGACTCTCTAGAAAAAAAAAAAGCTGTAGCAATGCTGGTTTTCATATGGCCCCATCTTAGTTTCTGAAATATGAATTCAAAGTCAAATTGAGAGGGAAGAAGAGGATTTTTCATGAAAGTCTTAATCAATCAAAACTGAGTTGAAAAACCTTCCTCTGCTTTATTCTCTTTCGTCTAAAATCCTTATGAACATTTAGTCCTAGCAAAACTTTTCATAACCTTGAACTTATTCCATAAGAAATTAAAACCTAGTAAAATATCCCAAACAAATTAAATGCAACAAATTCTTTGACGTGCAAGATGGATTTCAGTTTTGCCCTACTGTGGTCTTATGTATCATTATTATTAAAAGTGTCAGCAGTATTTTGCCTGCTGGGAGCATATTTTTTCCACTTTTTCAATCTTACTCAAAGTCTATTACTGTGTATTTTACTGTTCATATCAGCAGAGGCTGTCAGGGAGGTGGGGGATGAGGTCTTTTCAACAAACTGGTGCTTGCTGCTGAGTGTTTCCATATGTGTGGAAGTCACAGCGGGGCTTGCAGTGACATGAGCACCGGTCACTTCCAATGAGCTGCTTTGAATGAGATTTTCCAGTATAATAAATATATGTAAGTCTAAGTAGTTAGAATAAAGTATAGTTCATACTTAACACATATGCTCATCATTTGCAAAGGCCCAAATCCTAATTCCTTTGAAGTCCATGGAAGCCTCTCCCTTGACATTAGCAATAGACAAATGAAGGACAGCTTTTGTCTGATGCTGAGGATCCAGACAGAGGTGACTAAGGTACAGAAATGGTGACTCTTGTTTCTGGAAAGAAAAAGAAAATTCATTTGATATTTATCTAGAAATCATGGACATTTTCTCGGCTCTCAAAGAGGCCTATCTTTCCTTATTTTGTTTTTCCTAAGTTAAAGACTTAAGAAAATAATGCCTTAACAGAAAGAGGGAGGTTGTCTTTAAGCAACCTGTGACTGAAGAAGAAGAAATATTTGCTTTCTTAACCTTAACAAAATGCATCATTTGATACACACAGACTTGCTTTGTATGCTTTGTAACAAATTGCATGGAATTGTTGCTGTTCCCTGGGTCTACAACAATCTTTGCTAGATTTCAATTTCTTGTGTTCCAAAATTAAGAAGTTGAGGGGCATACATTATTTAATCTTTGTTTAAAATACATTGATTTTATATATGTTCTTTACCTCACAGTCTTTTACTAGAAAGCAAACACATATAAGCATGAACAAAACAAAATACTGTTTTATTATATTCTAGCAAATATTTACTGTGAAAAGAGTTGAACTGTTTACACATCTTTAGAGTCAAACATCACCAACTTGAATTCTCTGATATTTCACAATCCAAATGACATCTATCCTAAGGAAAAATGACCTTCAGCAGAGTCAGAAAGCTAAACCTCCAGATTAAGCCACCTGCTATATCAGTTACAATCCTAAACTATGAAATGCAAATTCTTGTACCCGTAGCATGTTTGCTCTTATCTCTGTGAGTTACTGTACTGTAGGCAATGTTCATTCCAACATAATAAATCTCCACTGAATTGGAATTTAATGTACTCCACTGCCTCAACATACTGTAGGTATAAATATCCTGAAGTCCTTGTGCTACAACCTGCAGAAAGCACAGTGTTGGTGTTACACAATTACAATACTAAATAAGGTTTTAATATAGAAATAATATCCCAAATTAGCTGTGGTGTGAACATTATAAAACATGAAGGACTGGCTTCACCTGTAACATCGGTTCATTGGCTAAATATATTTAACTTGTTTTCTGTACAAGGTGCCTTGTTCAGCAGCTGTTGTGATTTTTATGAGTGTTACGATTGGCAGAGGGAAGGAGCATGTTTTGGACTATGACTCAGAAGAGCTTGGATCTGTTCTCAGCTGCTCCAGTATCCTGGCAGTCCCACCAGGTCAGTAAGAGCTATCTCCTTGGCAGCCTCAAAGCCCATGACCTAAGGTTTATATGACTTTTGTTCTTTCACAATGGTTAAGAAACAGCCTTTTCTGTACTCAGTGACAGAAGCATCCCAGCTTTTGTCTCACCAGCCCAAAACATCAGATCCCTGCTTAGAACTTACCAACTGGATTTGGGTTTGGTTCAAGTCTAGGTCAAGGTGTGGGATCTACTTCAGTCATTCTGCCACCATCTACCTGTGAATGTTACACTGGCAGGATTAATAGAAGGAGATTTAAATCAGGTGGAATTTATTTGAATTTCTGTATGGCTGGAAAAATTCTGAGACCAGAATTCTTGGAATCTTCTATCCTTCTATAATTCTATGAAAATGGAATCAAGTGTGTCAAGGGAGATAGTGAACTGTATCAGTGCGATTTACCAAACAGTATGATCCATTCCCTCAAATTCAGGAGCAGAATTCTCTAATACATTCATGAGGAAACTTGCACAAGCAGCATAGACGAAACCAGAGGCTATCAGGAAGTGACGTCGGCCTTTGGCCAAAGGACACTGCCACCAGTGTGAGATCTACTGGTTCAAGCAAAAAGAAGCGAAATATTGAGATGATGAAACTCGTTTCACACTGGTCACTAGACATACCTTAAGAGTATGGGAAAATCATTTTTCTGGACCTGAAAGTGAGAGTCTTTATGTTTTCACTCAAATAAAGGAGATTTTAAAAATTACGCTCTAACTTCACGGTTGAGTTTTCCTGCATAACAAGTACCGCTGGGATTCCCCTGCACTGACACTGAAAGATGCTCCATTCATTCATAGTCAAAACAGGATGATTCAACTTTGTACAGTTTGAATGTCAGAAGTCCTTGTGCAGATGCAACTCATTTTAGCAAAAGAGCCCTTTTGTCAGTAGGACTTATGTCACTTAGGGAAGTGGTTTTACTACCAGAAAAAGAATTATTTTGGCTGCACAATTTGTATCTCCACTTCCAGAACTTTGCCACTACAAATATACTAACCAGACCTTTGTAGTGAAGAGTGGTCCTCAGTGAGCCATTCATTGAGAGAGAGACTTTGGACACAAATAAGCTTACAAAACTGATTAGTGACCACCAACACAGTGAGTCTGTAGATCTGTCTGTTTTCCATATCCATCCATTACCTACATTAATTATATTATCCCTGATCTTGTAACTGAATATCAGGGGCAGAAAGCACTCCAGAACACTTAAGGTTTTTTTCCTCTTGTTTGTCTGCCTATAAAGAGGATAGATTCCTTTGTCATAAGGAAATAGAGGCTGCACTTAGAATAGAATGTGAGTTTATGTAGTTGTGGGTTGAACAAGGCATGGTTTGGGGAGAAATCTGTCTTGTAAAGGGCTATTGTGAGTCAATCTCTGGAATTTCCTGCATTTAAGAAATGTCTTTGGATGAGATACAGTTTGGTCACACATGCTTGGCATAGTAGAGCCGGTTGTTCTGTCTCGTGTAGACTTGTGTATAAACCCACACTTACACAGATTCCACCTCTCATATTTAAATATGAGACACAACATTATCTATTTAAAAACTGAGAAACAAGGAGGATAAAAACTCCATTCAGGACATGAACTTACATTGCCATGGGGTCCTTTCTGCTAAGGAAAACAGCTCTTCTGGTAAACTGGAGCTGATGATTCAGCAATTGCTGGGGAAATGACTTTTCAGCAGTGAAAACTCTATGATACAAAAGTCATGTTGAACAGGGCTGCCCATGGGTAGCACTGACTGGTGATGGTCCCATTTTCAGTGGGTCTGTGAAATGGTCCAACAAGCACACTCAGACTTCCTTAACCCAGGCGATGGTTTCTGGTCTACAAGCTATCCCTAAGCCCTGGGGTGAGAGGGGAACCCTTTTTTGCCCCATCTTTGAGACCAAAGTCTCTTTATGGTAAGCTGCCTCAACCTGAACATGAACTCTTCTCCAGGCATCTATCCCAAGGAATTCATCATTCCCTGCAGCTCATTTTCCTGCCAGCTGTATCCTGATTTGTTTGCAAACCTGACAAATTTGAGCTGTATAAACCGTGTCACATATCTGTTTCCTATTACATTAGTAGTAAGCAGCCTTTGGCAAATTAAAGGAAACCTCAGACTCCTTCCTTTCAAACTCCAGAAATTTGACAATGTGCCTCACACCTTAAAATGACATGAGTAAGATGTATTACAAGGGAGAAACAGGGGAAGAAGAAATAAACTCCCTCCACCCTACTGTTAATCAAGAGCAGATAGTATTTCCAAGTCTGGCACTGACAGGTCTTTGAATATCTCCATGACAGAGGTGGTTTCAGTTCTCCAGTTCTCATGAAAATCCCTGAACATATTCAGTTCAAGAAAACAAAGTCCTTAAAATCCGTGCTTTAAAGCTCCACATGTCTTGTCTTTGACAGAAAGGTATGTGGATGTGTCTTGGAAAGAAAATGCAGGAATCTGTGTAAGACTAGACTGAATACAAAAGAGAAACATGACCCCTGGCAAGAGGAGGGAGGGATACCTCATGAACTGGTTCATCAAGTGCACAAACTTTTTCTTCCCTGTGAGACTTTCAGCTGAGTTGCTCATGCTGTTACTCAGATGCTTTACAGACATGAAATAAAAAGCCAAGAGACCTTGTCTGTCCAGATTACACCATTGCTTGCTAACACGATGTCTGGGTACTGCTGAGGTCTGGGTCATTGCAATCATGAACTGAAAACAAAGCTAGAAACCCTACACACACATTTGCAAGATAGAGTCATCTTGCATGCCTGAATTCAGAGCAGTTGCACTGTTTGTGTTCCCTATTCATTTTAGCAGGAAGCATTTATTCTCAGTGCCTTAATCTGTTACAGACTGCTGCTATGGGCTGCTGATCACTGACTGCTTTCCATTCCAACAGTCAGTTAAGAGGGGCACTAATTATTCTACGTGTTTGTTTTGAAAGACGTTCACTTTCCTCTTCTCTTGAAGATCCTTCAGAAAGAGGTGATAATGACAGATCCTTTAGGCAATGGGTTCACTATTCTTAGCACTTTTTACCCTGAAAGTACTTCCTTTGTTTTCATCCAGTGCAGTGATTTTCACATTATTAAGTTGTTCATAAATCATCTGTCTGTTTGCACGCCCCCAGGAAGCTAGAGCAGTTATGCATCTCCCTGAAGGCCTTACCTACCCTGCAGATCCTCTAGCATGGCCAGTGGAGCATTGGGTGACAAAACACTATGTGTTGTCCCTGAATCCAGGTTCACCTGCCAATTGTGTTACATATTTTGGAGTCAGAATGAAACATCTTTTCTGTTGTCAATTAGCTTCAGTTGTCATGGCAGTTCACTGGCAGATTATAAAAGTATCCTCTTTGTGACCTTACTGCAGCATAGACACTTATTTTCCAAAAGATTCAGCAAAGAGTATACAGCTGTTTTGCAGCTTGGCAGGCTGAAGTATTGCATTCCAAAGTGCACCCTGCACAGTGCTTTCGGCCCACAGGCAGCCTGTGTCTCCATACTTGATGAATATGAAGACAAGTTAAGTGAAAGTCTGACTCTTACTTTGTCATGGCCGAACTCACCAAGCGCAATGCACAGCACCTCAGCAGTTTTATAGTTGCTGCCTCACTGCATACAGATTGCAGTCCCTGCCAGATGTTCGTTATATTGCCTTGATAGATAATATATCAGGTAAGGTTCATCTATGACAGGTTTACTGTGAACTTCATCAGCCCCAAATGCTACAGTTCTAACAAGGGAAATTAAGGTCCTGCTGCAATCTCGTTCTCCCAGATCATTGTTAAAATGAAAGGGTGCACTGCTGCAGTTCAGTAGTGATTTCTGCCTGAACTTAAACATTGGTACTTGTCAACATGGTAATGTTGGGGAAAAAAGGATGGGCATCACTGTAAGAAACGTATGGACTGGAGGAGAGAAAAATAGCAGATACACAGGAGTAATTTGTCAGATGCAAAAATCAAAATGACTTTTCAAGGAATTTATGCCTGCTCAAACAAGAAGCTAGTAACACACTGGAATGTAGCCCAGTATATAAATTCAATAAAAAAATCGGACCCCATAGGCACCTCACAGAGTGCGCGTTAATCTCTGTTGCACCACACTTTGTACCATCTTCATTCTACATGCAAGAATCATCGCTTTCTGGCTTTCTCCCACAGAGCTTAGGCTCAGTGCATTCATACCTGAATGTCTTTCAACTCAGTCCTGCGGCAGGTAGGATGTCTCCAGGAAAGCACCGATGGCCCCTGAGCTCCTCTTGAAACATCAGCACCTTGGAACAAAGTCCTAGCCAAAGTAAAAAACATCATTCCTTTCATACACATCTGTGGGACCTGGTGCGAAAAATCTACTCACCCAAATTGAAAGGGGCCTAGGGCACAGAAATTACTCTTCACTACCTGAGCTCGTTGTGTCTAACATATCAGATGTGCTTGGCAACTTTATCATGTTCAAAGACATCATCACAGAATCACAGAATCACAGAATGTTAGGGGTTGGAAGCAACCTCAAAGGATCATCTAGTCCAACCCCCCTGCCAGAGCAGGACCACCTGGAGTAGGTCGCACAGGAACACGTCCAGGAGGGTTTTGAATGTCTCCAGTGAAGGAGACTCCACAACCTCTCTGGGCAGCCTGTTCCAGTGCTCTGCCACCCTCACAGTGAAAAAGTTTTTCCTTATGTTAATGTGGAACCTCCTGTGCTCCAGCTTGCACCCGTTGCCCCTTGTCCTATCACTGGACATCATTGAGAAATAGTACCATAGTACACCTTATCCCCTTGGAATGGTGGTAAAACCCTAAGGGGCCCAAATCCTGTTCCTCAATATCTCACAACAGCAGCTCCTTTTAATGAAAATCAGAGTTGGGTTAAACTCTCAAAATCTACAGGAGAGTAGGTTTGGCATGGTGGAGGTTAACAGACAGGCTGACTCCAGATAAACTTATTATCCCATAAATGTCCATACTTTTTTCTCAATCTTACTAAGCTCTTGGCCTTAAAAGCTTCCTGTGCAATTTGGGTTGATTCTGTTATTATCAGAATCAATTTGCTCATTACCAAAAGATTATCTCATGGAACTAAGTACATTAAGGGCCAGATTCTTGGCTGGTATGAATTAATCTTCCTTCAAGCCAGCAGGACTGCAATTTTACACCTCTACAAAGTGAATATAAACTACTACTAAATCAGAATGTTTGCAATTTGCCGACTAATGGAAAACCAGAACCAATAGCTATGTAATTTCTTTCACATTATCTCCTCATAATTGGTGATCTAGCCTGAGTGAAACCAGAACTGATCGGATGATTTGGAATTTGGCAGGACTGAAGGATTTACTTTGTTGCTATTTGCAATGGTATCAAAATTTGTTTTCCCAAACATTTTACCATATATCAGTCATCTTTTACATTTATTTGGCAGGGGAAGGAGAAGAGAAGAAGAGTTCAGAGCTGTAAAAACATTTAAAAACTTGCAAGGGGGCAAATAAAATACTTTTTTCACTCGTGATTGTATAGAAGTAAGCAGGAACAACAAAATTGTGCAGCCTGCTTTGCTAGTGGTGACTTCAATTTAAGTTGTTTTCCTTGCCAAGCCTGGATGCAGAAATCATCAGGAGAGCAGTGACTTTTATTGTGTTACTTGGGACAGACATCAAATTTCCCTGCATATCACTTTGGATACTGAAACTCCTGAGCCTGGAGACAGAGCGTGGCAGTGTTTCCAGAACATGCTCTCATGTATAACATTTTTTTAATGTCTTTCACAAAGAGCATAGTTCATTGGAATATATTCTTGCTCACTGAAGCAGTTCAGGGATGTGTCCCTGCTCCCTGCAGCTGGATGGGGCTTGGATCAGAGTCCTTGATTCACTCATCTATGCAGCACGAGAGATGGCTGAACCCAGCCGAGCATATTTCCACTGCTTATCATGAATATCAAGGAGCCCAAAACTTTCTTTTTGATTTATTTGTTCTGATGCCTGAAAACACTGAGTAAATTATTATTATCTATGAGTGTATGTGTATGTGCAAGGACTAGGTCAGAGTGTAAAAATGTGGACAGAAAACTGTGTAGCAATTATTCAGCATTAAATAGCACATTTTTCTCACCATGGGGCTTTCTTGACAATAAGCTTTTTTTAAAGAATATGGGTAAAAATGAAAGCTCCCATGGTGAAGCTAGCAAAATGCCTTGATATGAAGTCGATGTCTGTCCCATTGATCAACCCAAACAATTGATATGAGGTGTAAAACTCTAGATAATGGACAGAAAAAAGGCTGAGAGCAACAGGGATGCTCCTGCATACAATGCTGTTGGAGGCTGGATGTACACCATGTAGTCAATGTAATAATTAAAAATAATCATCAGAGAAGGTCCTACTACTTGAAAGAAGTTCAAAAGACATTAAATCAAGTATTTAACCCTTTAAAATGGCATTATCCTTCAGTCAATGAAAGCTGAGAAAGGTCCACAAGTGTCAACTGTATTAAGGAGAAAATTATTTCAGACTTGCAGCCTTGAAATCAGTGGATTTCTTGGAGAGTTGCAAATAAAGATGCCATAACGAGTAAATAGATTTTATTTCAATACCTGGAAAATATTCACAGCATTTTTAGAGCTAGCATAGATATCTAAGGTGGCCCCCATGTACAGTGGAAGTCCTTATTTTTTTCAAATGGTACCAGTATTACTGACTCTTTAGTCTATATTAAGTTCAGATAATGAAGCTTGACTCCTGCTTATTTAGTTGCTACAGATTATAGCTACTTCTCACCATGTAAATGAATTTAGGGCTTAGCCATGTGTCACAAATCCACCTGTTGGAAAAGTCAGATGAACCCCCTGAATTTTTCCAGTTCTCTGTGTTGCCACATATAAAGACAAAATATCAAAATGCAAGACTATCAGTCTTAAAGTAACAGGACTTCTGTCAGGGACTTAGTCAGCTTTGTCTAGTTGTAAACACTGACTTTGAGGTGAATTGTTCTGTAAGGGGAATAGATCAGGTTTTTCAAACAAAGCATGCATGTCTCTGTGTGTGTCCCCATGTCCATGTCTGTCTGTGTTTATTCACACATATGTACCTGTTAAAACTTACTTGGCTATCACCAGAAGTTAGCTACTGCTTTTGTTCTTTGCTTTGTTTTTAGAGCTTTTGTTGTTGTTCGCTTTGTTCTTGAAGCTTGAACTGTGGTTGCCTGTGGTTTTGGATCAAACTTTAGTTCTGTATATATCAAAAAAAAACGCCCTTATCCAACAGGTACTCTGAGACTGATTGATTGGTTGACTTCCTCATGAGTCTCCTCCACTGTGCAAGGGCAAAACATTAAATATATCCAAAATTTTCATTTTAGGATAGGTGAGAAACATGATTTTCAAGTCTCAGTATCTCACATAGATCCTCAAACGCAGCAATTAGAAACCAAATCCCACAAATCCCATGTCAGTTAATGGGAAGTGAAAGTACAACACACACACCACTAAATACCTTAAATGCAGACTCCAAACTCTTGCACTACAGCTTTACTGGACAATAAAGTCATAATTATTCTTTGTCTTCAGGCAAAAAAGAAGTCCCATTGAGTTTTCCTGCATGCAGGAGTATCTTCTCTGTCTCATCTCCTAGTCCTGCAGTTAAGGGAGGAAGAAGGAATTTTGATCTGAGTGTAGAAGATACTCCTGGGCCAGCAGAGGTGGGGAGGGTAATGCCCTGTGGAGGATGAAGGAAGCAAACATCGTAGTGCTTCAGGAGGATAATAGCTCCCAGTACTATGTATTCATGGAGGATTTGGAGAACACGGGTGGAATAACTCAGTAGATTCCTGAGGACTAGATTTCCCCAACTCTCTTCATACCAACATTTAGGAGCCTAAACAAAGCCCTGGCAGCAGGACATCTCTCTGCCCATATTCATGCAGCCTAGGTTAAGCACCATCCGATGGGGCAGAAGGAGAGGCAGGGAAAAGTCCTCCAGAGGTTTCTTTCTCTCCACCTAAAGTAAAGGGGACAGATTGCTGTGCTGTGTCCATCTGCGCCTCAAGGGCACTAGCAAAGAAAAGCCTGAATTAGAGGAAGAAAAAAAGAGACACGAAAAAAAAAGGTTCTGGTTCTTTGAAGGAACACACCACCCCCCATCCCCCAAAACCAAGGAAATTGTCCCTGTATGCATACAAGTACAAGCAGTTATTCCTTATACCTCATGTGTATCTTCACAACCAAAACATCTGGCTCTTCAGCACAAATAACTTTCAATGTAACTTGTATTTGTCCTCTTTTTCTGTATGTATAATACCTAACTGGCTTATTCACTGGGGTTTCCATACATTTTCATCAGTGAGTTGTCTTTTTTCCACACTTCTTTTGTTGGTTCTCTCCTTTTATTTTTCCTTTCCCCCCCGCCCCGCCTTTTTGGTGTGCAGAGGCTTTCTTTGAAGTCTCAGTATTAAAAGGCCCTATGCTTTCTTTGTACTTATGGAGTCAAAGCTCAGATCTCTCATCTTTTTATTGGCATTGTCTGCACATCCTTAGAGAGTGGGATGTTTTTATCTGCCTTTGTTATCGACTCTTGGTAGTAAATGTGCTGAGTGAAACTGTAGAGGAATTGAATTTTCTTGCACACATATGTGCCCACACACACAAGCACATCTAGACCTGCAGCAGTATAATCCTCTGAGGCCCACTGGTACTACAGCCAGGGTATCACCAATTATAATAGCCCTCATATTGTAACATCCACATGATACTCATCACATGTAATTAGAATACAAGCACTAAGGTATGAAACGTGGAATTTTTGCACATACTGAGATAAACTTTGCAGAGAGCTCAGAGCTGAGTCTGAAATAACTTCACATGCCCAGTAGAGTCCATTGCAGCAAAGGAGTTCAATTCCTAGCAGTTGCCACTTTGCCACTTTCATGGCCTCATTTCCAAAAGAGTTCTCAGCCATGTGTGAAAGTCTGACTCTTTTCTAATGTCTAAACTCTCTCCTCATATGCTTAGTTTTTGGTAAGTCTAGTCCTCATCTGATACTAGCCAGGGTTGTACTTTTGAATAGTCTAACCAAAAGAAACACTCCCTGAGACCAAGAGGGGAGGGAGAGGAACCTCCAGAGGTGAATCCAGATTGAGATGTGCCCTAAGCTACACACACAGATCCACTTCCCAGCATTTGAACTTCATGAATGCAAATAATTTAAAAAAAAAAAAACTGTGAAGGAAAGAGCATGTAAAACTGCCCTTGTTCTTTCTCCTTCTTTCCTTTCACTTTATCCTGTCAGCACTGCATATATCAAACTGGAGCTCTGGGTTTTAACTAGGCTTTACTGTTTCATTCTGCTTCATGAATTTTTCAGTGTTTACACTTATGCTTAATATAATAAGATTGATAATGCAGCTGCCTGATAGATTCTCATCCAGGCTTCTCAGCTAGAGGGATGTTTATTCTTCCTCCCTAATTTCTGTAATATCCAAAAGTTCATTTTCACCTCTTGCATATCTTGATGCTGTTTTTCACCTTTCGAATATCCATCTTCCGAAATAATGTGTTCAAGGTAACAACATTTACCCAGTGGATTTATATGACTGCTGCAGCCAGGTAGCTTCTTCTAACCCATAGGTACGTTGGTGGAGCAGGCAAAGGACCTTGCCGCGAAGAGCTCTGTGAGGTGCAGTGCTGCTGCATGGGCGATTGTGTTGTTCCAGCAGAGGGGGATGGTGTCATCCACATGCTGAAAGTCCCACTAACTTTCAGTACAAAGGAAAAGAAAAAAAACTAAAGCAGCAGAAAAAATTAAGAAGAGGCAGAAAAGAGGGGGATTAATAAAGGAGTAGGTGATTTACAACCCAGAAGATTGCATGCTTTGCCTCCTTCAGCCTTGTGATCCAAAAGCAACAGTCAATGAAAATGACTGGCAGTAAAATTAAAACAATATATAAAAAGGAATAAGTCTTTTATGCAGCATGTGTTGACTTTGCTGCCATGGGAAATCAGTGAGATGCACAGTTTAGTGAGATGAGAAAGAGGAACAGGGTGTTCATATAATCAAAGTGCAGAAAAAGCAGCAGGAGGATGCTAGATGCAGTATTTTAGAGCTCAGCATCCTTTCAGACCCCTCCCCAACACCAGCAAACACACCTTTCCTTCCTTCCTTCCTTCCTTCCTTCCTTCCTTCCTTCCTTCCTTCCTTCCTTCCTTCCTTCCTTCCTTCCTTCCTTCCTTCCTTCCTTCCTTCCTTCCTTCCTTCCTTCCTTCCTTCCTTCCTTCCTTCCTTCCTTCCTTCCATTTGTTGAAACATATAATTCTTTTTCTGGAAGCATTAGAAGTTTTGTACCTTGGACTCATATAACCAGAGGGGGAAAAAACCTCAATGGACCAAACACTAAAAATTTTGCATTATGGTCAAAGAGAATATTTCAGATGGTATAATTAGATCTCATTTCTTGTAATTTCTTACTGGTTTATGATCAGAGAAGCCCTACCTGGTTCTTTAAAAAACCCCAATAAAATCAATTCAAATCATAGCTCATTGCTGAGATATTCTTAATAACCCAGCTCTGGAACTGGCAAAAGTATTTGCACACTTGCCCAACCCTCAGTATCTTGAGAATCTCCCATATGTCAGCATGACTAGTCATTCACTGAATGTTAAATACGTGCTTAAGTGCAATGCGCCCAAGGGCCCTTTAAGTAAGGCGATTTCAGATTTTTTCAAGGAAGCTCATAACTTTTGCATGGTCACTATTCCTGTGAGCGATCCCAATTAAAAATAACACAGATGGAGCACTTGGATTTGGGATCATTTCAATCACTTATGGATCAAACACAGCACTTCTGCTTCTTGCCAGCCACACACCTGTCACAGCAATATTTTCGGTGTCTGAGAACCAATTGTTTTAACTTTCCCAGGCCCAAAAACTGTGGGGATTTTTTCCCCTGACTTAGTCATTATCACTTCAAAAAGTATGTTGTGCCTTGGTTTAAATGGTCTGATGGAGACCAGGGTTCTAAAAAAATTAAATAATGCTAAGCTTACTTTAATAATGTCATTAAAGCCCAAAAAAATTTCCAGGGAAGACAGGTGGAGCAATGGATTCATTGACTGTAAAGAACCAGTAAAAAATCCCAGATAAAGATCAGGCATTGTTGTTTGTTCACTAGAGCTGATATGTCAGTGGATGCACTCTTCCCTTCTGTTGTTATCTTGATCAGGGCTTCTGGCTCCGCAGTGTACAGCTGAAGGCACTGAAAAGTGTGTTGTGGCCATTCGTACCTGCAGTACAAGTCCTACGTTCCATGGTGCTACAAGGTTTGTCAACTTTAAGACAAAATGTCTCCTGAATCCTTTTCTAAGCCAATCCCACAGCCACCAAACTCACATGCCTCTTCCTGGGGCAGTGAACAACTGTTCTTCCTTCGGAGAAGTGAAGATGGTCCATGGAGTGATTGCGAACAACAAACAGAAAGAAGATAAATGCATCGCCATGCCCCACATAAGCAAAAGATGGAAGGAAATGAAACATACGAAGACACAAAGCTTGCTTTTTTTTTGGTTGCAAAGGAAAGTCTGTGGCTCAGATGTGTAAGAAATCTCATGGTTTTACTCAATTTTATTTAGGGGTTGGAAGGTTTGGTTTTTGTTCTTCAAGAATTCTGGTGGGCTGTATATCATTAACACGGTGTCAGATGACTTTGCTTCTCAATGTCACGCCTGTGTCGGGGACTGAATTAAAAGAACTCAGGAAAACTGCGGGCAAAATGTTTGGTGATCTTCAGATAAGTATTGATGTGTACATAAACGTTTTGTCTCCCTGCTGCTTAAAGAAAAAAAAGACTCTTGATTAAAATAAGCAAGTGTTTTAATTCCAAATTTTATCTCTGTATTTATTCTTGTCACAGTGAGCTTGTAAAAGCAGCTTAAGCTGTGCTTTTAAAGATTGTATCTGAGTGCTGATATTTTCTAATATGTTTGAAGATAATTGAAGCTGTCACCTGTTATTATTAATCACACTCTTGGGTAAATGTTTTGACAATACAATTTCAGGGCCAATTAAAAGACATAAAAAGTTGCAACTCTGACACTTTCCTGTCACTGCTGTTAATGATGCCATCACTGTTAATCTAGTCATTTGAGTCTCCAAATATTTACAGTGTTTGCTTAAGAGCCTCTGCAACAAGAAAGCTTTCTCTCCTACTGGGGTGAGAAATGTCAAAAGAAAGAAAAAGAACATTTTAAAGCTGTCTTGACATATAAAGATCTGTTATTGGGAAGTTTTTTGAATGTTTCCTGTCCTGGTAGGATATTTTTAAGTACTGAGTTCTTGTGCGAGAAAGGTAAGCTTTTTCTTAATATCAGAGATTTTCTTAGACCCTGACTTTGTATGTTCTTTGTTTTCATAATTTAGCCTTATTTTTAAAGAAGGGACAGTTGCATGGGTCAATTGATATTCTCTGGAAGACTGCTTAGATTAAAACTATTCCAGGCAGGAACAGAGGTTACCTGTACTCTGAATATGGCAATAAGCAATGAGTCTTCCTCTCATAAAGAATTTAATGTTGTAAATATAATTTCTATACCAGATCAGGATAAAAATGCAAAAACTTGGGACGCTGGGGAGGGGGTTTTTTTGGTTCTTTTTTGTTTTTTCAGTGTACCAGACATTCAAGGGAAAGAATCAATTCTGAGAAATCAGGATTTTGTAGTATCTGTAATATATTTCATAGTATTTTTATTCACAAAAATGCTAGAATTTGTGATAACTGAGCTAGAACATCAAACAGAAGTTCACTCTGACATAACAATATTGTTTGCAAGATTGGAACAGGCCATGTTGGCAAGTAAAAATATATATGTTCCAAAAAATCCTCTGGGATGAATTCACCTGAACTACTGTTGCTAAAGGACTGTTTCATCTAAGCAACTGCGAGTTGGAGTGTGTCAGTGCTTCCTAGCAAAAAGCAAATCCTCCAAACCCTCCTCACCATCCCTGTCTGCACATTTATACCTCACTTAATCCTGCTGGGGACTCTCCCAGGCTGCCACCAGCAACACCACACCTGACACCATGACACAGCCTGGATTGCTAAGAAAGAGCAAGCTCAGCTTTCAGATCCACAGCCCAGTCGGACATCAGAATTTCTCCACAGCACAGGGCCACCCGCTAACAGAAGCGGTGGCCATGCCACACTCTGCTGGGGGACCCTGGCTGGGGCATGCTGGGGAGCCCTGCAGGCATGCAGGCCACAGCTGAGTAAACAGTAATTTCACTCTGCTTCTCCTCAGTGAACAGATTATATCCCGCTAACGCTCTGCTAAGTCCTTATATCTCCAGTTATACATGGTTCTTTCCTACCTCCGCCCCAGAAACTGAGGACCAGGATTGTGCCATGGAAATGCAGTGCTGGGGGTGAGGGAAGGGGTCGCATTCAACACACTCCTGCAGGGCATTCTTCTTCACCTAGGCTGGGCAGGCAAAGCCCCTTCAAGCTCCTTCCCCTGCTCTGCTGACATTTCTTTCCTTTTCTTTCTTCTTTTCTTTTCTCTTTCCTTTCTTTCTTATTTTCTTTCCTCTTTCCTTACTCTGATTTATTTCCCTGTTTCCTTTTTAGTTCTTTTTCTCTAATTCTGTATGTTTTGTTTCTGGTTTCCATGCAGACCCCCCCCCCCCACACACACATTGCCTATGGGGTACTTACAGAGTTGGAAAGCCCAAATACCATTCCTCCTCCTGAGCGTGCTTGGAGCTGCAGTAGCAAAGCTTGGCCTGTAAACTGTTGTGGTCAAAAAAACCACTCTGGCGGTCATTGAGGCTAGAAGGGCAAGTGATTGCCCTTTCTCCTGAGCCCTCTTACTGCCCTAAACCGAGTGGTGGGATCATGCTCCTGCTGGGGTGTGGCAGAGGTGAGCTACATATGGAGCTGTTCTCACTCTTCCTCCTTAGAGCTTCAGCACCATTAGAGAAGTCCAAACCACATTGAATTAATTTTACATGAAACATTTTGCAGCTGATTTAGAAAGGTCAATACTCTTACCTTGTGCAGGTGGAAATGACGTCTGTTACAAGGGTGAAGGTTAGACTCTGACCCAGTGAAGATCAGCTGTGGGACTGCTTACTGTGGGTCATGTCTTAACTGCACAAAACAAAACCAGCCCTAGCCTTGTTGTGTAATGCATAGGAACACTTGTCTTCTCCAGTGCAAGACCTGTCCCAGCCCATGGTGGACCAAGCCAATCCACAAACACTTTCCTTCAGTTTGTAGCTCCCAGGCATCAGCTCAACTTCAGCTCTGAGAGGCAAAGGTGATGCCATGACCTCCTCAGCCACCGTTTTCCCTGCCCAGGACTCTCCTGAACACTCTGCAGTAATTTCCCCATCATCAACACCCAGGTACAAACATGCAAAATTCAGACCAGGCAGACCTAGAGTTTTCATTGGAAATGTTTTCTTGCCCCTGTGCCTCTGTTCATTAAAAGCAGGCAGGTTTCCAACCTGTCCTCCACCTGATTTCTGTACTGCTTCTCCCTCCCTCATCTCTTCCCCTTTCTGATATTAAAGAAGACCACAGCACTTTCTTTTGTAGGAAGTGTAGTTAAAAGTTACGGTTGCCTTCTCAGTGTGTGTTTCTGCTAGAAAGACTTAACTGCTCTCTGGGGCCAGTTTTTTGCACTGGTGCATATGTATTACTTGTAGCACGAGCAGACCTGGCCAAGCATAGCCTTCCCTGCTGTTAGCTTTCTGTTTGCATTATGACTTCATTTGCTGCTGAAATTAAACCTGTGTGTGTATGTATGTGTGTGAGCTGTGATTTCCCTGGGAATATTAGCAGGGGCTGAAATTCAATTGTAACTGTGGAAAGCATTAACAATTCAGTGCTGCCTCAGAATTCCTTTTTCCTTTTCCTTCCCATCCCCTTATCAAGTTCAAATAGTAATCACAGGCAGCATCTCTTCCTTCCTCCACGCTATACTAGTGCCAATTCACTGTAGGCCTGCTCCAAAGTCAGCTGAAAACCACCCAAGGACATGTACACCCTCTCATTTGGGACTGCCTATGAAAGATGGAAACTGAGATGAGTACATGCTGCTGCTGCTATCACACAAAGGAGAAATGGTTGCGGCCAGGCTTGAGGGAGAAGGCATGATGCAAGTGCAGAGGACAGAGAGCATCAGAGATGGTCCACACCTTGCAACACTTCCAACCTGCAAGAGGCAAAGCCTAATGAGCAGATGTAACAGAGACAGTACACTGAGAAGCTGGTGTAGTGTAAAGGAACAATTATGATTCCTACTGCTTAAAAGCAGCAGAAAGAAAATGTAAAGCATCAGCTGAATAATAGTGGGGAATTCTGAGGATTTAAGCCAATATTTTCAAGCCAAAACTTAGCTATGTGGAGCCTGCTCCTCACCTCCACAATGTCAGCTTTGCATACTTTCCCTGGAGCTTCTGAGCCTTGCTGCCATCAGGTCCTCCCTTGCTGGAGCAGCTGGGCTTCAGGTCAGGCTTTCACTACCTAAGCAGGCCCCCTTTTGTGATGGCAAAAAAGCGATTGTCGTAGAATCATACAATGGTATGGGTTGGAAGCGACCTTTAAAGGTCATCTAGTCCAACCTCCCTGCAGTGAGCAAGGGCATCTTCAACTAGAGCAGGTTGCTAGGTATGGGTGGACAGTTAGATAGGCAGCCCGACTGTCAGTCCTCCACATCAGACTCCAGGAGACATGTTCTTGGAAGGCTTTTAAGCTAACAGTGGAAATGGATTTGGCTGATACACAGCATGGTACAAATTACAAAACCTCAACTGCAAAAGACCCTGCTGAAATCAACATTAGAGTGAAGATCAGCTTACCCTTCTTCCTCCAGGCAGTGCAAGTCCTTGTAACACCGAGGAACTCATTTTGGTGCAGATTCTCTTGCTCCATATATTGCAAAGAAAATGGGGCTGCCTGACCCAGGGGCTGTGAAGCCCTGTCTGGATTTGAGGCACCTAAAAGCTAAAGGCTCAATCACTTTTGCTCTGCAGTCTCTTCAAGTGGGAATGAAATTGCTTCCCTCCCCCTCTCTATTTAAAGGAATTAATGATATTTTCTGTCCTGCCTATCTAGAGAAAGCAAATAATTGGAAGAGAATTGATCTTTTGAAGTAACAACGTCAGCACAGACTTCTTTCTCCCCCACCCCTTCTGCCCAATTCCTGCTTTGGCAGAAGGAAGGTTTATGAAGGAAATTAGTTTCACCATTTGCATACACCAATATATTTAGCTGGTGGCTGTGCAGGTCCAATTAACTCAACTAACAATATGGGTGAAATGAAGTTATTGGATTATACTTGTAGCCAATTAGAGTTGCCACGGTTGAATTACTCCCTTTCTTAACCTTATTTAAAGTTAAGAAAACATGTTGATGCTAAGACTAGATGGGTTTGCTCCCTCTGGCTCCAAGAATAAAATATTTCTATTTTGCCCAGAGATGCCTTAGAATCAAAGACAGTCTGCATGTGTGGGCAGGTACATTTTATGGTCAGGCACAGCTAAATTTGTGCATTTGGTGAGACCAGGACTGATGTTTGAAGGCAAACTGACCCCATTTGTTGTGCTTCTCTGGACTTCTTCCAGGGAAAACAAAACTGGAGGGATGCACCTGCTGCACCCCAGTCCCAAATGGGCTCTCCCTGTGTGGGATCTGAAGCAGGGCTAGTGTGAATTTCAGCTCCTTAGCATCAAAGGCTCAGTGGATCACTTCCTAAAGCAATGTAAACGTGGCTTAATGTTTTCTTAACAGAGTACCTTTTTTTTTTTTTCTCTCCTGGAAATGGTAAAGGCCATTTGGGTTCACAAACCCATTTCTCTCTTGCAAGATTTTCCTGATAAAATTAAAGTCCATCCCATTTTCAAGTGCCTGCAAACAGGAACTAAAGACAAACTCTGTACCAAGTCCTGGGTGTATCTGCTCCATATTTCTGCCAACGACTTTGTATTGCTCCATGAAACCTCCCCAACATCGCAGCAGTATTTCATGCGTTCTGCTTAGAAAAGGCCACAGAAGATGAGAGCCACAAAAGAAAGCTCTCTCCTGAAGGAAGCCAAAAGCTTTTGGTCCTGTGCAGTGGTAGTGATTTCACAAAACAAATCAGTGATTCAAAATGGGGAAATAAATTTTTAGATTGGAGGAACTGGTTTACTGGATGACAAAACAAACCTTATGTTGGATTTTTATGTAGCATTTTGAGAAATTTGTGAATGTTTTAGAGTAAAGTTAATTAAAGTTTTTTCAGAAAGGAAAACTCCAGTGTGTCTTGAAATGGACCAAAAATCTACCTTGTTAAAAACATAACCAAGCTCTTCAGTGTCTTTCAGAATGAGCAAATTATCTGAAACTGTCATAAATAGTTAAAAATATTCAATGCTTTCAAACTGTATTTACTTATTTTACTCCTGTTCAGGAATTGCTGGCGCTTTTTTTTTCCCAAAAAATGTGTTTTCACTCAGATCTTGTTTGGAGACTGTGTATAACATTGTGACAGGAGAGAGATGATTGTTCACTCTCACCAGTAGTTCCCCAGTTCTCGATATCCCAGATCAGCCCAGTGGTGACAACCCCTCCATGGTGTCTCCTTGCCAGCGGGACGCCGGGACTGCTTGCCCATGAATCAGCCCATTCAGGCTCCGTCCGGCAGTATCAGAGCCATTCTCCCAGTGACGGACAGGGGCCACCGGCAAGGCCACGTTCTCCTCCTCTCCACCACACACGGCCATTGTCCTCCACAGATGCTAATGGACTGGGAAGCTTCCTAAGCTACAAGCCTTCTCATTGTCCCTGAGAAGTGCTTTCATTTGTCTCTCTTTCAGCTGGAACCAGCTCCACACCATTCACTTCCCAGACATAATGCTGCCCTTTGTGGCTGTCTCCAACATGGTTTGGAGAATGCTGTAATGGGGACAGGTCCAGAGCATGAAAAGAAGGGATTGTGCTAGCCAAAGTGCCTGGCTTTCTGGAGAAGGCCAGGGGGCCAAGAAGGCGCCAGTGCTTAATGAGCTTCACTGGTTGCCTCCTTTCACCTCCCTCCCCCCACAAAGACTTATCCTTTTCTTCCAACCCCTAGTTTAAATATGAGGAAAGTTTTAACCCTGTACCTAATACATCTCCTGCATGCTTCTGAGCTTCAGAGTAAGTGAATTTTGCATGTCCAAACTGTGGACAAACTATGATCTCTGTTGTAAACTGAGTGGCCTGTTAAACCTCCAACGCACTGAGAAAAAATGGCTTTCAGTAGGGAGCCTCTGCATTGATGAGGGGACAGAAAGCTCTCTATTCCTAATGTTTTAAGTTCTTACTGCTCCTGGGGCTGCCAGAACCACTCCGACCAATGGGCTGCCCTGTCTGTCAAGCTGATGGAGTCCCTGTTATGTCCTCCAAGAAAGGAGGTGGTACCACAACACATGCTGACCTCCCAGTGGATCCAGACAGACCCTACTGTAAAAAAAGGCCTCCGCACACAAATAATGAATGAGGATGTTGTTCTTTGGGAGCAGTTCAGCTCTCTTGGTAAGTGAAACGTCTCCAGTGTGATTCAGGGCAGGGAAGAGCACAATCAACCATCCATCTGCAGTACTGACACACAGCACTTTAACTGCCTAGTTTCTCACTGCATTTTCCTAGATGTTATCACAGAGAACAGCAAGGACAACAGAGAACCCTGTTATTAACTGTTGTTAATAAATAACAGTTTATTAATCACTCACAGTAATAGCTCCTGTAGAAGAATAAACACGGTGGAAAATAAACTGACACTTCCTGAAACCTGACTTGATTCAACACAGCTTTATGGGCACATGATATGGTCGTGTGTACAAATTGAGGTATAGTTTATGAGAGTGTTCTGTTTTCGCAAAATTCAGCAATGATAACCCTTGTGCTTTGATGTTAAGCTGATTACTGTTTGAGGGGGAAAGGGACGTGACCCTGCCATACTGATGTCTTCTTCTGCACTGCATTGCATTGGCAACTAGCTTGGAAAGGGCACTCCACTCACCTCTGAATTGCTACAGAACGTGCACTGTTTCCACAGCAAAACCATCAGACTTTGGCAGGACTGGGAGTTAAAACCTGGGCTCTCTGTCTAGAAAAATGTTCTCCCTGGCCTAAAGCAGAAATAAATCATGTCACCTTCTGCACCCAGTTTTCTTCTGATCTTTTTTCTAACTTCCTGGAGTTGGAAAGCTGACCTCCTCTCATGGGTCCCACTTTATTCCCCACAGCCAATATTTTCCAGTTGAAAGGTTAGAATTTGCACCAAAACATCCAAACTGCAGTTCTGAATTATCACCTTCTCCTCAGTTCTATTTGGTGTGAGTTGACGTTTATTTTCTTTGCTATGCCAGTGTATGAGTGAAGTGTAGCCCACAGATATCTTTGTGCTGGAGAAAACAAAGAACATCCCAGATGCATTCAAAACAGCTTTGGACAGCCACAAAGCATCTTAGTAAGCTGCTGGTCTGTTTGTATTTTTGGTTGTCTATATTTTAAAAGGTCACTTCTTAAATCTGAATGTTTTCCCTCTTCTCTGTGTAAGCACAGAAAATGATTCATGAATGATTGTGCTGGGAGTCCCTTCCCAGGAGGTTTTGCGATGCTGCACTTAAAGAGCTTTGCTTGTTCTTCTTTCCCACTGAGAGCCATGCCATCAACATTAACATCTCTCCAGTAGGTCTTATCAGCTCCTGCCCTTCAGGAGAAGGCCAAGGGGGCATTCCTTACTCTGGAGATGCTATTTTGAATACTCAAGTGTTTGCTGAATGACGGTTTAGCCCAGCATTCCTCTGCCTATTTGCTGCCACCACCTTGGTTTTTGTTTCAAATAGCTTAGTTCAATGATCCAAGTGACCTAAACCTCTTGCTAAAGAAGATTAAGATGATCTCTGGGGACACCAAGATATGAATGCGAGGAAAATGCAAGCTTGGTAATTTGGGCATGTTTTATTTTTCCCTACACTCACAAAGAAAAAGACCATCTGGGGCATTAGATATTCATTGTGCAAGTGATAAATTTGAACACATCTGAATAATTCTTTCACCCTGAGGAAGGGACATGAACAATGAGACTTGTAGTAGTGCACTACTCCACAGCTACAGTGTCCCATCTGCTGCTGTAAAGACTGTGGCCCTGAAGGTCTTTCTTTTAGACACTACAACTAAGGAAAGGAAAGTAAATCGAACTTCGTTCCTCTGTTTTCCTCACATCCCCAGACTGACTCCTTAAAAGGAAGCCTGAAGGAAGCAGCATGCTCTTCCAGCTGACCTTGGGGAGGAGATTTGCTCAAGAAGCCTGGGGTGCTGTGTCCTGCCTTTTCACTGTGCCAAAACTATTCTTGCTTTGCACTTCTTGAAAGCACGGAGACTGACTCCAGTTTTAATCTCTGCCCAGAGGGAAATACAGTATGAAAGCAGGCGAGTTGGAAGAGTTTGTGACAGAGTAAAGAGTGGTAGGTACATTTGAAGTCTCTCTTGCTCTGCACATGGTACAGGCAGCTGTGTGCTGTCTCAAAACTCACCTGATGGTCATGAAGGCCCTTTTAATTACAATGGCACATATATTCTTTTATCAGATGATCCCAGAATTAAAACACATCACACTTGAACTGTCACCTGTTTTTTGAATAGTATCAGAAAGACCTGGTAAAAATCAGACAGGAGAGTGACTGGAAGTGGGCACATGGAAAATAGGCCTCTGGGCCTGCTTGTCTAAGCATGGTCTACTGTGAGTTTGGTCCCAATTTTAGTCCTGCACAGCATCAAGCTACTGAAATATTCAATGGATTGATGATGAGGTAATAGGAAGTTAGGGGTGGTGAAAATTTAATACCCCACTGCAAGATTAAATGGGGCTATTTGTTTCTTACTGTGATTTATAATGCTCCCTTATGTTGGCACTCACACATCACAGGCAAAAAAAAATTAGATTATTATTAAGAGAAGACTAAGAAATAAAACATTACAGTGGACTTTCAAACGCCTCCTTTATATGGAGTTGCACTATCCAAGGCGTGACTACTGAACACAGAAATTTGTTAGCCTTACATAACCTTTGTTTTGGACATGTGATCCTGTACTCTTCAAGTGTATCATCCAAACTGCTCTTCATGCAACAATAACAAGAATGGTAAAGGGCTGGAATCTGATATCTCTTGCTCTTTCAACCTTGCATGATGATAACATTTACGAGCAGTTTGCTGGTCTTCCCAGAATCTGGACTGATTTTGCGTATGAGAAACAGAGTGCAGCAAGGTGCAAGTCAGGACCTTTCTCGACCACCACATCCCAGCGAGCTGCTGCAGGTAAACATTTGTCTTTTGAGGTGAGTCTGGTCTTGAGTAATGTAGCTCCACTCACATCTGTGAAGCTGTTATGGTTTTTGTCCCAGGGACACCAAGATGGCATTCACAGCCGAAATACATCTTTGTGTGGGAAAATTACATATGGACAACAAAATCATAATCAACATCTATGTAAATTGAAGGAAAATTGAAGCTGTGATGTCAGTCCTGTTGAAGGAGATCAGACCTGTGCTTTCTTCTTCCTGCAATATATTTAGAGTACTTGTACCTTCCTAGGTTTCAAAATGTTTTACCATGAAATTAGTGTCATTATCCTCAGGAGTTAAGTGCTGCAAAACTGTAATTCTTTACATTGAAATCTAAGGCTCTACAAGGTAAAATGACCCACTTGAGATTACTTGTGAGCCAATTGCATGAACAGAAATTAGTCTCTGCAGTCCCAAACCACCTTCTTCGTCAAAATGAACATAGACTAATTTATGTGGGGTTTTTGAAGCATTTAGCTAACTTCAGCTTCAGGTCTTTCATTTTTTTTGGTGAGTTGTTCAAAATGATGGGAATTTGCAAACCATAATGTAGTAGAAAATGGACAGGGAGGCAGTACTTTTTATGCCAACTATCAGTTCAGTAGGATTGTCACTTAATCCAGTAGCAGGTGGTTTTTATTTAAATTGCTGAGTATCTAGCTGCTTGGTAGGCAGATGGGTGATCCATGTGTTTGTATCTGAGGATAGGCAGTGTATGTCTGTCTGGTCTTTGGGTATTTCCTTCTCCAGGAAAGAAGGTGACAATTTAAAGGAAAACATGACTTTCTGAAACGAGCCACAGGTCAGCTTTGACTCCTATAGGACTCAAAGAGATCAGAGGAACTGGAGAAAGGAAATGGCGTTTATGGCAAAACCTCAGCAGATCTCCACATTGGGGCTTCTTATTCTCATTCAGGTGTTCAAGAGACAGGTTGTTATTTGCGCAGCACTGCCATTGACATAACAAACTCTGCCAGACTCAGTCACACAGAAACATAACGTGCAATTTGTCAGCCTCCTGCCAGCTAGCTTTCTCAGCAGTCAGATAACACTGCTGCATTGCACACATTCGGCCCCTTATCCCCCTGCTGTAAAGAAAGGATTGGAAATGTTTAAAGTATTTTAAGTGGGAGTAGGTAAGGAGAAAAGTGGATAAAATTCAGGGCATGGTTCTGTTTGCAGACATGGTGAAAAACATTGTAATATGGACATGCCTGAGGTAGCTTTTAATTACTAGGCATCTGTAATTGTGACAGTCCAGAGCTCAGCAAAGGCTGTGGAGCCTTTAGTAAAATCAGAGGACTATCTATGTAGATGCTATTAGCACCATGAAAACTCATGCTGATATGTCTATAGTGAGTGCAGAAAAAGATCAAGTCTGAAAGAGGAAAAGGTCTGAGTCTGAAAGAGGAAGATGCAATATGTTGAAGTGCAGGTAATGTAGTTCAGGCAGGCTAAAATTTAGGTGATGCTCATTCCAGAAGGAGTTACTTGAGAACTGGTTAGAGCTAAGATGTAGATAACAGACCATGAAGAGCAATCTTGTAATGGGTGAGGGATAGATGAATCATAGAATCATAGAATGGTTTGGGTTGGAAGGGACCTTAAAGATCACTTAGTTCCAACCCCCTTGACATGGGCAGGGACACCTTCCACTAGACCAGGTTGCTCCAAGCCCCATCCAGCCTGGCCTTGAACACTGCCAGGGAGGGGGCAGCTACAGCTTCTCTGGGCAACCTGTTCCACTGTCTCGCCACACGCACAATGAAGAATTTCTTCCTGATATCGAATCTAAAGCTGCCCTCTTTCAGCCTGAAATCATTACCCCTCGTCATACCTACATCCACTGATAAAGAGTCCCTCCCCATCTTTCCTGCAGGCAAGTGACTCAGGACAGCCTCCACATCAAGCTGGAGATCATCTTTAGCCAGTTTCCACTGATCCATTCTCTGGGTTATTCAGTCTCTCCATGGTGAACCGCAACTACTTAAAAGGGATCATTTACATCATTAAAAGCTAAGTGGAAAAAGGGCATCAGAATCTAACCCTGGTATTCATATCATAATTATGAAAATACTGTCCCACTCGTGAAGGAGGTTTAAACCGTCAATTTTCTTTGGGAAAGGCAGCACGCGCTCATGTGCAGCTCATAGGCAAGCTCACATACTTTGAAGTTTGCCATGCCAGGGCATGGAAAGTAAATGCCCCGAAGTTTGCTGTTGATATATGATTTGCTTCTGAAATGGTAATACAAATGCACTGAGTTGTGAAATGCAGCTAATATAATTAATCTTGCAATATTGTAAATCTGTTGGAGACAGATAACACGAGAATTTTACCCTACTGCTTCACACTACAGCAAAAACCAATAAAGTGGTGTTTAGAAAGAAGCCTGGAGCCTAAATATTTCCAGGTGACTTCGCTGATTTTTAAAAAAAACATCTGTTTACATAACCTTCCACAAAAAACCATACATTATGCATAACACCATATTGCTCCACCCTAGAACTGCTACAAGAACTCATGAAGAATAAAGATCTACTCTGTATTACGTTCATTTTTTACAGAAAAGTTAAGCAATTGTATGAACATCTGAGCACCTGAGGGCTTGGGAGATCCGGGGGTTGGTTGGTTTGTTTGTTTGGGCTTTGAGCTATTGCTGTTAGAACATTTGTAACAGCAACTATTCTCCAGTTATGGATCTCAAAATCAATGACCACTCTTTATATGAACTGAATTTAGGGATATGTCAGTCTATTTTGCTGTCAGTAAGTTCTCTTATTTCCTGCATCACAAATTACCTTTCCTCAACCCCTCTTGCTGATAGCCAAGAGGAACATCCAGCTATCAGCACAAAGGTTGGACAACTTTCACCTTCACAGCTTTGATAAAACTTGTTCAGATCAGAGACAAACCAATATGAAAGAAACTTAACACTGGCATCGCAAAGGAAACGAGTAGCCTGTTGTAAAGTGATCTTAAAGATCAAATCAGCTGCAACATGGAACTGAACAAACTGTGAATCATGCATGCTGATGCTTCATAAGGCATTTTGAAAGACACATGTGCCCTGGCTATGAGGGGCATAGTCCACGTCAGGCACGCAGAGCTCTGAGTAGCACAAAGGGCAACCAATCTCTGGCACTGGCTGGGGGATGACCCACATGGACTCGTCAGGGGCTCTGAGCGAGAGCATCTTCTCTGAACCAAGGTTTTGCTTTGGGTCTGCACCCATCAGGAAAAATCTCAGCCTCTCTGTGCCATTCCTGATTCCCAGTGTTTCCTCCTTTGCATTATAGAGCAAGTGAAGGTTCACTGCTTGGCATATCTGGATTTCAGCATCTAAAATACATTTTGTGTCAGGGGGAGCAGGGTGACAAAATGGCAATTGTAAAAGGTCCAAGAGGCTGGACATGACAGACTAATTAACAGCTTTGAAATGTCTAACATCAGGTTGGCCACAATAATGTCATATAAAAAAGGTGACTGAAACACAGAACTATTGGGTTAAATTCTTATTTACAAATATTTTTGCTTGAAAAGCTCTCAGTTAATTGGAGCCAGTCAAGTATTCTGACTGAGATCCATTCAAACAGCATGATGCAAAGTAAGAGATTATCGCTAATTGGATTGTACGGATATGATGACGCTACTGACGAGCTACTACATCTTATCAGTCCCAGATCCAAAGCAACTAAGAATCTCTCACAAGAAACATCACTTTGCTTTACTCTGCAAAAGGAGAGGATTGCCTCTATAATGGTCCATATATTCATACATACTACCAGCAAGACAATGTGTGAAAGGGGAACGTAGTGGCTATCGGCATAACCTTCACATGACCAAGTCATGATCAAGAGACAGTCCTGCTCAAGGCCTTGTTCCAGGCTGTTTCTAGCGTTTACTCAGGACTGATTTTCAGCACAAGTCTGTTGTTTCCACAGACCCTGGGCTCATGTGTGGGGCATAAACAGGCTTGAGGTCTGCTTGTGTTGATGAAATCATTCTCATGCACTCTCTGTAGCTCAAGACGAGATTTAGCTATCTGTGTAAACACAGACCTCAAAGAGCCAGGGAGGTTGAACTGACTAATTGTGACTTTTTGCCTTTTATATTAGGTCTAAAATTTGTTTCTAAGTTGTCAGGAACTGTGTTGCAGTCTCTGATGCAACAGGGGTTGCTTGCTGTCTTGAATCCCATCACACTGGACTGATTGACCTGAGTTGTCCTCCTCAGTCACATGGATGAATCTTGAATTCTTCTGAAATTGAAGTTTCCAGGTCTTGTAAGAGAAAGCAGACAGCTTCTGCTCCAGCTGGTTTTATTCTTTGAAGAGGGAGTCTTGGGTATCCAGGTTGGGTAACATCTTCCAATAATGATACAACCCTTACTTAGAAATCTCTCCCATCACATTTCCTCCATTTTAGTCTCATGAGGTCCCAGGTCTCAGCTCTACAAATAATACATATCTGAGCCAGGTAATTTCTAAAATCTAGTGACCCATATTCTTCAAGAAACAAGTGTCTTAGTCCTGCTACTACTGCCAAATAAAGTCTTCTCTAGTTTAACCCAGGGCATGTCTTCTCAGCATAAACATGTTCCCAAAGCAGCGTGAAATTGGCTAGACATTGCTCTCCCTACCCTGACTAGATGCATAGAAACAAGATTGTGAGCAGTAACAGGAAAAAGAGAAAAGGACTTCAGGTTGGATCCATGCCACTTCAGCTCTTGGTTGGTTTTTTTTTGTGGCTGGTAGCAGCTGAGCAGCCTTATTTTGGGATGGACAACAGAATTCAGAGTACTGCCAAGACGAGCTGCATTACTAATCCCAACCTGTGTTATCTCCATGTCTGCTGGAATGAATATAGCTTTTTCTTAGCACTGCGGTTGGTACTCAGCAGGAGAGTGAAAGGCAGGTAACTCATTTGGAAAATTCACCATGCAATCATTCTGCAAGAACTGCAGTGTGTAATTTCCCCATTTCTCCCTTTTTTTTTTTTTTTTTTTCTACTGTGTTCTTTAATTGGAGTCCTGAGTACTTTTTTGGAGACCATGAATGGATGCAAGGGTGAACGTGTCTGGATCTACAGAGGCAAAAGGCGTGTCAGTGATTCATCTGTAAGCAGTGTCTCCCATGAACTTAAATGCCTGCAAACTTCAGGAAGAAAAAAATCTACTAGCTTAAGGGGAAAAAAGCACACTGCTTTAACATTTCATTAAATATATGACTCCAGGCATTCAATGAGAAATACAAAGCCAGTAATAACTATAAATAACATCTCTCAATATTGACTGGTATCTTCTCTCTGAAGGATGGCACCACTCCTCCCAGAACCAAGCACACCCACGGGACATTTGTTTACCACAGTAAACAAATACTTAGCCTGGGAGCCTCTCAGAGCTCCCAAGGAAAGGCAGTAGTGCCAGTCTTCTGCCACTCTGAATCTGCCTCAGTTCCCTCCACTGTCTCTTGCTGTCCCCTCTCTGGTAGCCTGGTGGTCAAGTCTAGCTCTGCAATTGGCTTCTCTGGTATTTCTCCTTTGATTTTCAATTACATCTCTGCTTGGGAGTAAAGCAGGGAAGTTAAGAAACTTGGGTCCATGGAAGCATTCAGATATAACTTTGCTCCATCTCCCATTTTCTGACCACATCACATTTTCAAGGACCTGGAATCCAATTTCCAGGCCCTTTTTCTCTGTGAGTGGACTCTAGCAGCCACTGCCTCTCCTTCCACTTCACCTTGCTCTCTGACCTGTACAACAACTCACCAATTCAGTTTTCCTCCCGAGAGTCTCTTACGGGTGATAGTCCAGAGGCAGCTCCATGTCTACAAGGTTTCTGGATCCCCAAAGAAAGGATCTCCACGACCTCCTTTCTAGCTACTTCGGTACTGTCAAGCTGCCTTCCTCTTAGGTGCTGAACTCCCCTTGTAAAGCAGGGCAGAGCTAGCAGAGCGGAGTATTTGATCCCCATTGCCCTTGAAGGAGCAGACCACACTTGAGAGAAGGCTTTGTAGCTAAACCGGATTAGAGTTCATACAGGAGAAAAAAAGGCCAAGTCTCTTTCTCCTGTGATCATCCATGTCATCTTTTATTCTGGCCACATCCTGAGTTTTTGGAGCATGAACAACCACCAGCAGAAATGTTATCAGTGTCATTAGGCCCAGAAAAAAAAAGTATCTCAGCAGTTTTGTTGTTGATCTTGCTTGTATCACATGTAAAGCACGCTTCCTGTTGTCATTTTTTTTTCCCTGGCAATCTGATATCTTCCAGGAAGAAAATCAAGTCTGAACAGTGAAAATTCCAGGACAAGCATATTGTTGAGTAGTTGCCTTTTGATCTAAGCTGCTGATACTTACAGAAGCAGCATTAATCAGAAATGTTTAGGGAAATAAAACCTGAACTCCTCCTTCAAGCCCCAGTTCTGCTTGTATTTATTCATGCAGAGCTGCACTGTGCTTTATAATCAGTCCCACAACAATGTGTTATACTCCTCTATTGCCTGCAGTGCTCAGTAACACAGTAGTATCACAGGACATAGTTGCCATTCAGCGCAATCTAGGGGGTACAATTCACCATCCAGCTTTTGATGTGGTCTAACGTCAGCCAAATTTGAGAAAGGCTAATGTGAAGTGAGGTTGGTTTGGGCCAACCCCTCTCTCTCAACCCCTCTGCATCCTCTGGGATCGATTCTCACCATTTTGCCTATGCTGCCCTCCAAATGCTGTGTCCTAGTTAGCTTCAGTACAAGGATCCAACACACAGGAAGTTTTTGCTAAAAACTGCTAAAAAGTACATGAGAAGCTCCCTGTTTTCATCTTGCCTGCATTGCTGTAAAATGGTGAGAGATCTTCCCAGCTGATGCAGAAGCATTTTGAGTCTTTCTCGAGCAGCAGCTGAGACACAGCTCACCACAGTAGCAGCCGAATACTCAGCATCTCAATTTTGCTTTTCATGTTGGCAGACTCCAAAGAAGTGCTTGCAGTGTCAGTGCTTTCTGTGATGCACAGGTTTTGGATGGTGGCTGTTGCAGGCAGCAAACCTTTGCTCTTTGACTTTCTTTCTCTAACTACAGCTAATTCATGGTAAAAAGGTGCTTCCTCAGCTACAGAAACTGAGGAACTGGAATCCCAAAAAGAGAGATTACACCGGCCTGCTTTTTATATTCACCTTGCATTTGGGATTTACAAATTCATCCAGATAAAACAAGGGGAGCTAACAAAATACCCTGGCTTCAGGTCACTCCTTTTCTTTTGAGATAAGAAACCAACCCAAAGGGCGTCAGTGTGAGCTGCAATTTAGCAGTAGGACAGCAAAACAGTTCTGCAGAAAAAGGGATTGTTCATTTTGTTAAGAATTGTTGGAACAATTTCTTCTTCTGTTATGAAAGCTGACAGGGAACTTCTTTTAACCTGTCACTCAGTCAAAAACTGTGGCTGCACGATGTGGTTATTTGTCTTCATTAGAAAGTTGAGAACTTTAGGGGAAAAAGTTCCCCAAAAGCATCCCCAGAAGCAGATTCTGTAGATGAATTTTCAGTTCATGACAGCAGGAATTGTTTCACTGGGAGCTTATTGGGTGGGGAAAAAAAAAAAGCAAGCCTCATTATGAATCTGGGTCCAGAGAGAGAGAAATCATGTTGAAAGCAAAAGCTGCAATTTAATATATGCAGAATATGGGACTTTATTCCACACTCGGAAAAGGAAATGTGCTGCTAATGAAAGTATATTTTTTAAAAAAAGCTAAAAAGGATACAAAAGGACCATTTTACATAGGTGTAGAATGTGCCTTATCAGTATTGAAATCCCCTGTTAAGAGAAGCAGCAGTCCTCTCCTTTATTTTCTGCTCTGACCTGCAAGCGCTTCAGAGGTGTCCATTCTTTTGCTCCTTCAATGACAGAGAAAAAAGTTAGCAGTGAAGAGCCAGCCGGATTAGCGAAGGCAGCATTTTCCCCTTTTTGGCACTGCTGCTTGTCGGGGAATGCCCAGGTAGCAAAGCGTGGAGGATGCCTCACAACCATTGCAATCCATCTCCAATCCTGTATTTAGATCTGGAACTTTGAGGAGAAACTGTTGGGTTAGCATTGGGGTCATTTAGACTGTGGGATGCAGTCCTGGAGTGTGGGGCCTGCCTTTCCCTTGGGGGGATCTGGGGCATTTCAGCGGGTCCCCAGGCCAACAACTGGGCCCATGGCACAGAGTCCATTGGTCCTCTGGGTTCAGCACAGAGAAGGAAAGCAAGATGCAATATTGGATGCTTTGCCAGAAATCCACAAACACGCCCTGGCATTCCAGGATAGCCCTCCCAAGTACACTGATAAGCTCTCCCCAGGATATGCAAGACGTGGAAAGGCCAGGAAGCTATACACACCTCCAGGATAAGGAGGCCAAGCAAAATACCCAAGGGTGTCTCAAATGGCACTGGGCACCTGAAATGTGCCTTTCAGATGGGAAGTGCTACAAAGGAAACAATAACAATCAACACTTTCAATTGCAATGATCAGTACGCTCACCCAGCATGAGGTGTTCAGGTGGTATAGTAGGAGATTCACACATTTCTAAAATAATTGTTACAGTTACTATTTATTAGCTGAAAAGTAGGTGAGATCTGAGGAGTTGCTAAGATTTCTAAGTCTGAATCCAAAAACATGTGCTCAGGCCCTGGTTTGCACCCTTGGTAATAGCTGCCTTAATCATCACAATAAATGCCTCCCTGGTCATTCAAGCTGCAGAGCAAAGTGTACTCTGGTCACTTCATGTATACTGTAGGACATATTACAGGCAATCAGTGCTACCCTGCCACCCCTACAGATCACCTGGGCTGGATATGTGATCCTCTAAGAAGAGATGTTATCCATGCTCATAGCAAAAGTCAGCACCAGCCCCCCAAATATTATAATCTAGAATGAAAATACCAATGGTTTAGAAAGAAAAGCAGGTAACATCTTCTGGGAGAGTGATGAACAGAAAGTAGATGAAACACATAGAAACTACGGTCCCAGGGTCACAGAAAAAACAATCGTAGGTGGAAATTGGACTTTGACATTCTGTTTAGAAATGGACTAAGAATTCATTGTTAAATCCATGCACAATTTTGAAAGTTGTAGAATAATTTTATATGAGGGTTAATTAAAGCATTCATCCTGAGCCAGTAAATATTTCATTTCAGTGTTGATAATTTAAAGGAAAGTATGAAAATAAACAAGATCTGTAGCAAAAGTTTGGAATATTTCACGTAAAAATGTTGGAAAGAAACTACTGATTTAAATGGATTTCATGATTCTTGTTTTTTCTGTCAATCATTAACAGCTGTGGGAAAGCAACATAAATTTTTTCATTGTGTCTGGTCATGAAACCTGCATTCTCTGCTTTGTTCTGAAATTCTAAGTGTGAAAATTAAGTTTCATTTTATAGGACCACCTTAGATAATAAAGACTGCTGCCTTGTAAAAGCCAAAATTATATTTTAAGATATATACACAAAAAACTTCAGCTGCTTCTTTTGCTATGTGTTTGCTGGCAATGCTTTTGTTGCTATAGATTTTCTTTTTTTTTTTTAAATCTTCCAATGGAAGATTAGTTAGATTCAAGTTCTGTCAGAAGATGAGGTATTTCAGCTGGTAGAGAACACAAGGCAGAAAATGATTATAATTTTAAACAGAAGAAAGAATGGAACAGCAAAGCTTTCAACTTAAGAGAAAAGTCTGCCTGCTGCAAGCAAATCTTTTTAGAAATAATTGCCTATGATTAGTGTTTTAAAATCTGCAAAATCACTGTCTTGCTATTGAGCAGAGACAATGCTGAGTTGAAACAGAAATGTGTAAAGGGAAGAAAAGCATTTGGATAATTTTATTTCTATACTAACACCTGGACACATTGGAGCTGTACGTGCCTCTCGGATAGAGCTGCCAGCCGGAGGGCTTTGCCTGCTGCGATGGAGCTGCTGGCCTGCTTTTTTGGAGGTGAATCTGTTGGTGACTGTGTGAATCTCCTCTTCACCTGCCTTGGTGAGCCAGAAGCGTTAATCGTGGTGGCAGGATTCAGAGATCCCACCCACATTATCTCTGCCCCGTTTGCGGGCCATGTGCACAGTGGGCATTGAGGCTTGCTGCAGGGTTACTGAGTCCCTAACAGAAAAGCTGGGGTTGTACAGATGGTATCCCAGCCCAGTAAACTGCCTTTGGCTTGTAGCAGACATTCAGCGAACTGGTGTGTCAAACAAGTTTTAAAGTATCATTTCCTGAGAACCTTTTTCAGCTTCTGGCAATCCACAGTTTTGAGATTTTCTGAGCAGGAATTTGCCTCAAGACTGTGATGAATTAATGATGAACTGATTTCCAGGAGTATTTATGACGCTCTGGAAATATTCCTTCCATGGATCTTCCGACTGCTAAAACAAACCCCACACTTTTGCTCCATCTTTGGCACATTTTCCACCATCATTTCACCACTGCCTTCACCTGGCATCCACCACAGACCAGCATCACAGCCTTCTCCAGGTGAGTTTTCAGATGTACCCCCATGGCTTAAACTGATGGGTTAAGGCTGTCCCACTGTTTTCCGTTCAATGATTTCTCACATCATTCATTCACTATCAAATTCGCATGTCTGAGACAATGATAGACTCTTGGAATCCTGCAGAGTTCTTCAGTGGCATTTGTATTATCCCACGAATTTTGGTAGCACAATTTGAGGCTGGATCTAGCCAGGCTACGTCATGAAGAAAAGGCAGCCTGATCCCATGTGTCTGAATGCATACACCACACTGGGCAGTACTAATGAGCATCCACAGACCCCTCAACCCAACTGATGCATGCATTACTTTACAAAACCCCTGAGCAGTTATTACTTTGACACAGAGAAGAAGCTGTGTACAATGTGGTAAGGGATCAAGAGAGAAAATGAGCCACAGCCAGGCTGTTGTGTCCATAAATGCATCCAAACAGCAAGGCAGTGGAAGAGAGAAAGTGACAGCTATAACACCTATAGGGTGACTGTGCCTGTGTAATCCACTTCCATCAAACTAGTTACTAAACAAACACATCGCAAGAGACGTAACAAGATTTTGACAAGCTAGCTAGTGCTTCTGCTTTTGACAGTTAATAAATGATACGGTCCCAAACACATAGGAAAGCTGTTGTTAACAGTGGAAATTGCATTATTTCCTGTATCTCTAATGGACATGAATACAAGAGTGTAAAACTGCATGTTTTATTTATGTTTTTATTATATAGCAACTGTAAGACTGTTTAGCAATCCTCTCTTTCCCTACTCTGTATGGAGTGCTGTCCTGTTGATTAGTTGAGGTTTATTCACTTCACTTACATGTTTTATTGTTATTTTTAGTTCAGAATCAAAGCTGGAATTGTTAATTCCACCGAAGGAGTGCCAGAATTCAGCTTACCATGACAACACTCACTGAAAGCTCCTGAAAGGGAGAACTATTTTCTCCACAAAGGCGAACGTTGCATAGTACACGTTTACTCAGGAGTCACACAATGAGCAATGGAGTGCTATTTCCACGGTTTTCACAACAAATGAGGAAAATGGACAGCATATCTGTATTGGGTTTTTGTGGCAAGGTTTTAGTAGCGGGAAGCTACAGGTTTGGCTTCTGTGAGAAGCTGCCAGAAGCTTCCACTATGTCTGATAGAGCCAATGCCAGCCGGCTCCAAGATGGACCCATCGTTGGCCAAGGCTGAACCCATCAGCGATGGTGGTAGCGTCTCTGGCTTAACATGTTTAAGAAAGGAAGAAAAAACGTGCACACCACCGGTAGCAGTCAGAAGAGATGAGTGAGAATATGTACTCTGCAGACACCAAGGTTAGGGAAGAAGGAGGGAGAGGAGGTACTCCAGGGCCTGGAGTAGAGATTCCCCTGCAGCCCATGATGAAGACTATGGTGAGGCAGGCTGTCCCCCTGCAGCCCACAGAGGTCCACAGTGGAACAAATACCTGCCTACACCCCAGTAGATGCCCAAAGCAGGCTCTAGCCCTGTGGGAAGCCTGCAGTGGAGCAGGCTCCTGGCAGGACCTGTGGACTCGTGGAGACAGAGGAGCCCACGCTGGAGCAGGTTTGCTGGCAGGGCTTGTGACCCTGTGGGGGACCCACACTGGAGCAGTCTGTTCCTGAAGGACTGCACCCGTGGGAGGGACCCATATTGGAGCAGTTTGTGAAGAACTGTAGCCCGTGGGACTCACGATGGAGAAGCTGGTGGAGGACTGTCTCCCGTGAGAGTGACTCCACACCTGAGCAGGGGAAGAGTGTGAGGAGTCCTCCGCCTGAGAAGGAATGAGCGGCAGAGACAAAGTGTGATGAATTGACTGAAATTCATGTTCCGCATCCCCCTGTGCTGCTCGGGGGGAGGAGGTAGAGAATTTGGGAGTAGAGTTGACCCTGGAAAGAAGGGAGGGGTGGGGGGGAAGGTGTTTTTAAGATCATTAAAAGCGGGTGTAGGCGGTGAGACTTTTTTTTCCCACAACCATATCATAGATTTTTTTTACGGGTAAGACTGAAAGCTGTTAAAAAAAATAAGAAAAAAAAAAAGGCAGAACAAGACAGGAATACTTTCTTTTTAATCTTCTCAGATACATGGCTTTCCTTGCAAACCAGGTGGTTGTTGGTTCTGCCTTTCAGCAATTTGCAAACCCCATTTTAGCATCATTTTATGTGTCATGGTTTAACCCCAGCTGGCAATTAAGCACCACACAGCTGCTTGCTCACTCCCCCACCCAATGGGATGGGGGAGAGAATTGGGGGAAAAAAAAACACACCAAAACCCTCAAGAGTTGAGATAAAGACAATTTAATAGGACAGAAAATGAAGGGGAAAATAATAATAATAACAACAACAACAAAAACAACAACAATAATAACAATAATAAACAATAATATACAAAACAAGTGGTGCACCACGCAACTGCTCACCGCCTGCTGACCAATGCTCAGCCAGTCCCCGAGTAGTGTTCAACTCCCCATGGCCAGCTCCTCCAGTTTATATATTGAGCATGATGTCCTGTGGTGTGGAATATCCCTTTGGCTACTTCGGGTTAGCTGTCCTGGCCATGCTCCCTCCCAGCTTCTTGCAGACCTGCTCGCTGGCAGAGCATGGGAAACTGAGAAATCCTTAACTTAGGATAAGCACTACTTAGCAATAACTGAAATATTGGTGTGTTATCAACATCATTCTCATAGTAAATCCAAACCACAACACTATACCAGCTACCAGGAAGACAATTAACTGTCCCAGCCAAAAGCAGCACAGTATGGTATCTGCATATACCATTGGAGAAGCTGGGATTTTTAAGGGTGTGCAGTCATCTGTTTTCCCAGAACTGCTCTTGTAGCACAGGCAATTTGAGGGAAGACTATTTATTAAAAAGAAATTGAAATGACTGACCAAAGGTTTCCTTGAAAACAGCAGAGCTTTAAAAGCTTAGGTATGATTTGTAGCTGGGGAAGAAAACTTCAACATGAGCAGAAAGGCCACTGCAGGTTTCACCAGCACAAAGCAATGGGAAGAAATGAGACTTTGCAAACTCTTGCCAGTAATGTCTCCTCCTTTGGCTGGGTGCTTTCCCTGTGTTTTGTTTCAGAATCAAATAAGGGGTGATTACTCAATAAACCCAGATGGGGCACCACATTTTTAAAACCTCCCCGCCCTCACTGTTCCTTTCTTCTGTGTCATTTTAACCAAGATGGACTTGCTGTTTTCATGCCACCTGTCCCTTGAAGCATTGCCATCAACAGCATGGGCCTGAGGGACTGAAGAGACCGGAGGAGAAGTGGAAGGTTTGCTGTGGGCCAGGAAGGCTGAGTCCTATTTTGAGTTCATAACTGAGCAAACCCAACAGCGAGGGGAAGGCACGATCCACTGTTTCAGACCGTGCTGGCTCTGGCAGTGCCTCTCTACAGCCCTGAGGCTCTCGGACAGCTCCTGTCCTGTGCAAGGTCCACCAATTTGCTATCACCAAGAAAGGCATGAATTCAGTTTGGTTCGCTGTCAGGTGTCATTGTTGGTTGGCCACAGCTGCACTAATAAATCCAGAAGTTTCTCTTCCCAGATCTCACTTGCAAAACCTCATGCTTGGGTCATGCTTCACTCTTGCGGTCACAGGACAGAGCTCTTTATCTGCTTAAGCAGGAAAATCAAAACAAAACCAGAAACAAAACAAAAACCCAAAGAGAAGACCCAATGGAAAAAACAGTTCCCTTGAACATAATCCTTAAATCTCTGAGTACAGAAAGCATCAGAAAAACAGCCAGAATTGATTATATCTAAATCTCATGAGTCTAAGTTATAGCTGCTGATTTTGATGAGACCTGACTCATAATTTTTTTTATATTTTGCATGAGAGATGCCATAAACTTATGTTCATAAAACGAACATGAAAAATATCAGAAGCACAAAGGCAAGCCACATCTGAAATTTAACCAAGAAATCTGTCTTCATCAGGCCTGCAGTACTTTAGATCTGCAATATTTCTTAATGGCTGAAAAGAACTGAATGGCTGTCGATAAATTACCCTGAAAGCACTCTAAAATGTCAACACCCACCAGTGAAGAAACTCAATTCAATCTAATAACATAATCTGAACTAGCAATGCAGGTTAATGACCTTCTACTTCACTGTCTAATGGGGCACACATCTTACAAGAATAAATGGATTGTAGAACATAACTACGTACACTGGAATTTTATAAATAAATTATTATAACACTAATTGGGACTAAATTACCGTGTTTTAAAGTCATCTAGTAATTAAACTTTCTAGTGGCTTCATGCCTAGTTCTTTTCTGTGGTGGAAAAATATTTTTTCTGATTACAGTACTGGCAAAACATTACTGACACAATTTCTGCCTAACTGTTTTGATCCCCAAAACAAATTCCCTCCAAATCCATTAACTTGCATTGAAAATATCTGGAGGATTGAAAGAAGAGATTGAATGCTAACCCTTTAAGTCTTCATAGGGAGAGATGAATTACCCTGCTTTAATACAGCATTAAGATGTCCATCACATCAGTCTTTCAAACATTTATCCTGTGTGGAGTTTAAAATACGAAATTTGGTCCTATTTCTTATGAACCACTAACGCAGCACTGCTGATGGCATGGGAGGGTCAGGGATGGTGTGGGCAGGTTCAGTGGAGGGTGTTTGGGCTCTAATGTCCAGTTCCACTTTGCCTTCACACCATCAGGTCCTGACTGGTTCCAATTTCTTTTAGAATTTGGGAGAGCTCATGTCCAGCAACTGTGATTTGAACAGGAGCAGTTGTGATGCCCAGCTTTAATGTCTGGATATTATCACATATTTGATCACTGTGGTTACTTAGGTGAGGTCTGCTTGCTGTTTTATTCTTAAGAGACCACATTAAAAAGGCCACTATGCAAAGCAAGGTGTACAGCTCAGCCTGAGACCTGATGCTTTCTACCAATACAGATCTCTGTTTAATGAACAGGAAAGGATTCAGGGTTCATAAAATGAAGCATTAGCAAAATCTAAGCCACATCAAAATATTACTAGCTGTGAAACCTCAATTATACCAAAATATCCTCAGGAGCACCGTTCTCACTGTGGCAGACCTGACATCCCTTGCACTCCAAGGGTTTTTCCACAGAGTTGTCTTCTCAGTGCAGGGTCTACTTCTCTTGCACCTACCTTCAGGAAAGTCGAGCTGACAGCAGACTAACCAGTAATGGTAATGAGGTGTAATCCTTAAAACCCACAGTAAGGGTATTACAGCTCTTTGGTTCCACAGGTCAGCTGTTGTGTTCAGCCTGAATTGCCCACTAACATGCCTTAAGCAAGCCCTTTTTTCTTTATTTCATTGCCATATTTTCCCTCACCTCAATTCCTAAGTCTTTAGACAACTGGGAATAGATCAGAAAACCATCAAACGCCATAAAGATTTGTTGTATCAGTTTTCTTTTCAGTGTTCAGTACCTTATGAAGGTGCAAGCTTGATAAAAGTCTGAAGGTTTATTCAGTAAAAACATCCAGAATCTTGGAGTCTTATCTGGATTTCTGGAGTATGCAAAATTGGATTGCCAGTCTCAGGAGAGTAATCTCATATGGGGTTTTCTAATCCTTCTGTTGGCAACTCCAGCCTGCAAATGAATCGGAGTGGAAAGCTGTTCGCCCAAAGCTATTTAAATCTTGAAAGCTTCAGACTCTACCAGTGTGGCTATCTCTGAGAACAACCTCCTGCTGGAACCACAAAGCGTTCACAGCACTTCGTGCACAATATGACTGTTTCAAAAACACGATTATAGCTGGTTCATTGCCCACCTCCACACAGGTGTGTCTGCTTCTCTACTGGTGTATAAGGGGGTTTTGGGAACAGGACACTGGGAAGGATGCTTTGCTTTGCACAAAAAGCTTTACCAGGAGCAAGGTACCATGATCATTACTGACTGTGTTCTAATTCTGGCCCTGCATTTATTCACACCCATTTGTTCTGAAAATGAGACATTTTCCTTGAGCTGAAATAACACCTTTCCTTTGACAGTGAATAAGCAGAAGTTTTGCAGAGATCCTTTAAGGCAGAAGGCAGAGTTAGGCATCCATTTATTAGTCATCAGTTATTTGGTGTTAAGTGGTTAAAAAAACTCCTCTTCCCTTGCCAGGATATAATTCAACACTTTTGAAATAATTAGCAAATTGTTATCTCCAAAAAGGTGTAATTTTGATTAAGTGAGGATATTTTTCTCCTACACTGTGTTAATCACTGCCTTTCACTCACAAACAGATACAACCAGCTCGGATATCAAAGCCGTACTGTGGCATGAGGCCCCAATTAGTGCGAGCAGGAAAAGCACTCACGTGCTCATCTTAATTTTTCCTGCATAGCTCCCTGCTCAGTGGAAATTGTCAAACCCTTCCTCTCCTCCTCCCACCTAGGGACAAATTAGCTTGTGAATCAATAGTCATTCCAGACATTGTAGTTTTAGTTAACAACCTATTTTATTAAATGCAGGAACCTCGCATTGGAGCTGCTTTTTTTTTTTAATATAAATTATGAAATAGTATTTTTTTTGGCTTGGGTTTTCAAATTAAAATGGAGATGCATTTTTTTTTTTCTCAGAGGTGAAACACAAACCTTCACATTACAGCTTCTGCTTCTGTCAAACTGCATGGGTGAGTCAGCAGAGCAGTGGAGGGGAGAGCTGTCCCCAGCCCCCCAGAGAGGGACTGGAGTCTAAGGTGGCAGGGGGAGATTCCCCTAGGGCACTATGGTTCTAGGTTTTTAACTGGAATCTGAAGCCATTCAGGGCTGGATCTCAATAATTTGTAGGAAACTAGTTATTCTGAAAGAATAATCCACAGAAAACCAACGAGGAGAAAATGAGAGTCTGGGAATGTGCAGCTCCATGTGATGAATGAGGAGACTTACAAGGCAGGGTATTGGGGTTTTATGGTTTGTGTTCACAAGTCCTCAAGGTGATGAAGCTCTGGTGTCAGATACAGCATTGCTATAAGCCATAGTTAGGATGATCAGAGGGGAAGAGCTGTTTAAGAGATATCTCTCTCAGCCTCTTCCCTCTCCTGTTCTTCCTACCGTAAGAAGGCACCAGGTAGCTGAATAATTCAGGTAACTGGATAATTCAGCTACCTGGATTTTCCCAAAGAGACAGGATTAAAACTTCTGTCAGCACTCACCGAAATGAGCTCCCTTAAACTGTGTTTGCTCATAATCATTGCACAGTATCTTTTGTGTAATCATGGCAGTATTTTTCTCTGAAGAAGGAAGCAAAATTTTAACACTATCAGAGGTAGTTCCTGAAGATGAAATAAGGCAGCTTTCGTACTACTGAATTCACGCTCCATGCCATGTTGCTATATTGGATTAATGGGGCTTCAACAGAATGTCAGTATTTTACTTGACTGGAGGTTCATAACTTCGTACGCTGAGTTTCAGGGTCTGTTCTTCAACACACTGTAATTATAATTGGCAGGGGGAAACGCTTTAGAGATGACCCTCCTCCCCAAGTGACATTCCCACAAATAGACCTGAGCTCGGTGTAGTCTACAGCACTTAGGCAGAGCTCTGGACTGTATCACAAAGTCTCCTTTAATAGGTTCGCCTCAGCAGATGTAAAGTCCTACTGAATCTTAAAGGAAAGATCGTTTGAAAGGCCTATAGACATTTCACTGATTGCCTGTCACTGAAAGGCAGCAAGTAAAAGATTTGAGTGAAAGGGTCCCTGGGAGCCTCAAATCTGTAAAACTGTCAGGCTACATAGCCCCTGTATATTTAAAATTAGGATATTTTAAAGAATTCATCTCTCTTAGAAGGATGCTGTGCATATTATGCATAGCATCCTCTGCTATGCTGCTGATACCCTGTACTTTTTTCATGACAGAATCTATTCATTTAATCCTCTCCCCTCTGATTTAGAGCTTGATAACATATGGCAAGTCATCAAACAGAAATTATCGCTAATAGATAACTGCCAATCAATTTCCATTATGCCCAACAAGATGTGTCTGAGCCTCTTTTTTTACAAGACATATTGATTTGCAGAGCTGATTTCACTGTCATTTCAAACATCTCCATGGGATGTTTCTATTGAGCTTGCTGTATACATTTGCTGCAATGAACCAGATGCTTATTTTCTTTCTGTCCTAAAGATTATTTATTTTGCTTTTCGAGTTAATCTGAAGGCCGTATATCAAAAGGCCCTATATGTTATATAAGAGAAAATTCAAATCCCAAAGTATAAATGGAGGAGGATGACACAGGTTTAGTATTGAAATGGTTTAAGGTGACATCATTTCACAGCTTTCCATCCAAGCTGCAAGATATTTCTGTGTGACATGAGATTATTTGCTTGCTGGACTACGGTCAGGGCAAAATGTGGCCACAGCTACATGGGTTGTGGATACTTTCCCACTTAATGTGTAAGATTTTGCCCACCAAATCCAACAGTGAATGACACTGAAGGTCAGGAGGAGAGGAAAAAGAACCCTTCCAAGCTCTGAGCAGTAGAGAATTTCACCTTTGAAAAACAAAACGGATTTGACCATCCTCTCCAAGACAACCTTATCCGTGTGTTTTTAACATGAGTAACTCTACCTCTAACCCTTCTAAAATCTACTAACAGCATTTGACTCATTGACTCTCCTAGGAAAGTGAATTTCACAGCCTGACTACTTTTTAATTCTTTGAAACCTGCATGCCATTAATTTAATCAAATGAACCATTATTCTTCAGTTCTGGGACTTAAAAGAGAGGAGTGATCAGTTTTTCACCCTGTCCATCAATCTTGCAAAGGAAATTACTGTAGAATTTCAATTAGAGGCAGCCACACTGCTTGGAACTTTTTAGAGTGAGACTAGGGAAAACCATGGCAAATACATAACATGGGGATATACTGGCTGGGTTGGGGGAGATCCTCCATCATTGAAATAAGTGGAAGCAAAACCATGTCTGTGGGTGGTGCTTCTTCTTTGATTTCTACCATATTCATTATTTCTGTCTGTCTAAGATTCCTCAGAGAAATCTCACACACCAATAAAATTACTTCCAAAATGCAGACGTCAATCCAAAGACTGAGGAAATGACTGAGAAACCAGACCCAAGAATAGAGTGAGAGACTATACAGGAAGCCAATTAAAAAGGGAACTGAAGCAGTGGGCAGTAGATGAAAGTATGTTGGACAAGCAGGATGCAAACTGACAGTGTGCAGCAGATCTCTGCTTTCAGGGTCGTATGCCAGGACCTCTTATTCTGTAGCTCTTTACCTAAACATCCAGATTATATGTCCAAAAGGTAATTTATCATGCAGTTACTTCTTAAGTTAATTTTGAAAACAGCTTTATTCTGCAACAGGTAAACCTTAACATGTACATGCCCAACAGACTGAAACAGCTTTCAGGACTAAACAGTCCCAGATACAAGAGGCACCTCTGCTGAAAGTTCAAGACCCAGAAATGCCAAGAATGTATCTTCAGTGCTAGTTCTGAGGGAGTTGGAAAAGATGTGAAATGATTTGAAGAAAGAAATTAAATGCTCTGTTCCACTTCTGTAACTGGGCTGGGTTTATATATGTATATATGTGTATGTATGTATGTATGTGTACATATATTTCAGCATTGCAAAACCTAGAGGTGTTACAGGAAGAAAGATTGTGGTGGAAGAAAATTGGAAATTAAGTTACCAGGGAGGACTGTAAAAGAGTTGAAGTATTAAATTGAGACTTCATAAATGTCCTTGCACAGGAATGCACTGAAAATATTGCATCTAAAATAATGCTACCTGTGTCTCTGCTAATGTAAATAAATCAAGGATGAGTAAGGCAGGTGCCTAGTTTAAAAAGTAATGCCAAACAGTAAAGTCACTAGGAAGAGAATGGGAATTAACTTAAAGTAATAAATGTGTTGTTACAAAAAAAAAAAAAATCCTTGCAGTCTAGTGTGTTCCTCTATAAGAATAATGGGAAAGCAAAACAAGATAATAGGTTTATAATAGCAGAGGCTGAGACTGTGGGCTTAATGGATCTCTCTTTGGGTCTTTGTTCCCCACACATGATTTGAAGTGATTAAATGACATGAAAAGCAAATCCTGGGGTGCAACACTTTCCCTCTTTTCCAGGGCCCCAACATGAGACATAAGGTACAAGACAAACCTGAAATCAACTTCTGCGGGAGGCATAAAAGCCTGTGAGTAAGAATGGTGGGGAGACGGAAGATGCTGTCTGAGTGGAAGAAACTTCAGCTGCTTTTTCATTAATTGTCTCCCATATGCTTTGAATGGGTAAAAAAACCACTCAGAATACTCCATAACTGAGTGGCTTTGGGGCAATTGAGATAAAGATTTGTTCCTAGGGATACACAAAGACACTTTAGTATTTCTACAGTAATTGGCAAGGTTTGGATAGAGGATTGGGTGTTTCCTTTTATAGGAAAAGACTCTGAACGCTCTAAAAATCTACTTGGTTTGCACATTCAAAAGAAATACAGCTTTGAGTGTGAAACCAGACAGTTGCAATAAGTTTCCTCTATTTTAACAGAATGTTAATTTCAATTCTCTCTTCTTACCTCTGCCAAATAAAACACATTAAAAACAACGCAGTTGTAATCTTTTTTTTTATATGCATATGTACAGGAAGATGCTGCTCATGGTGCTCTTCGGGCCCAAGTGATCAATTTTGCTTGGGGGAACTGTTTTCTTTTTGCTTTGTACTGGGTTGGAAACTACTATGGGACAAAAGTGTGAGACCCTACAAAAAACCAGCAGAGGTGCCTTTGAGATGACAGCATCTGTTTCGCTCTCCAATTCACCTCGCCAGGTGACTGCACTTGCTGGCACATTGGCAATGGCCAATGAAAAGCTGAACACCTAGCTGCCTCACAAACATGCCTGGGAACAAGCAAGGAATTAGATTTGGATTTGAGTTATGTTTTGCTAGATCTGACTTTAAATTGTATGTGGTTTCCCAGATACAAAGTGGTGGCGTCAGCTGCATTTCCAGAACCGCAATTAGGCTGTGATTTGTGCATTAAAATAGGACCAGACATACTTTCTTTTATAATATTTAACGAGAGATTGAACACAGCCCTTTGAGGACAAGGATGTATTGATTCTGGTAAGATTTTTACTTCTTGTTTTGAATTTTTTCCAAGAATTAGACTTCTGGGAGAATAGGTCCAAAATCCCAGCAAGCATCTCCCCCATAGATCTCGAACCATATACACAGCTACTTTCTTCTGTTGCATTTCACGCAGAAACAGCCAACAGGTTATTCTTGTCATCGTGACTGAGTTACCTGAAGGAAAGGCAGCAGGTACCTCCCTTGTTCATTACCACTTTTCTCACAGCTATGTACTGGGCACTGGTTAGTTACATCTTAATCTAACACACATTCATTGTTCACCTGATTTGGGCAACAACATCTGCTTATACGACGATTCTCTTCACTGCAGTGATTTTATTTTATAGGAAATTACTTGAAGTGCCCATATAAGTCACGTATTTTTAAGTCAGAACTGCAGCGAATCACATCTCTGATCTTTCTGAGGCTAAACACACCAGAATCTTCTTTTTCCTCTTGTAGAATAGACTGTATTCATGCGGTCACATGTGCAGACCTCATAAGTTTGAGTTTTTCTCTCCTCCTTAGCATCTGGGATGCTCTAGATAAGGGTCTTTATAGGGTTCTCTGCTAATCCCCTCCAAAAAACTTTGGAAAAATTTTTGAGAAAACCTTGCCTGATAGGATTGCGTTTGCATCTTTATAGGCACATCTCATTGCTGATTTAGAGAGATCCTGCAATTAAGACAGCCAGGCCTTTCACTTTCCCTCTCATTTCCAGCTGGTGATCTCCCCCACAGGTCCACTGAAAGAAGAAATACCTTTCATTAGTCCCCATATACATGAACTTGCAATGTGGGCAATTACGTTTCATCCCATTATATAATTCTAGCCTGGTTGTTCCAAAATATCAGTTCAGGCTTCCTCCACACTGGCAAAGATTTTCATCTGTGTTTCACTACAGACACACTCTTCATGCCAAGGCTGTTATGGAGAACATCAAATATGACCAGTCCTCAGAATGATCCTTGAAAAAACTTCCCTCCAACCCAATTAGCTCCCCTCCCAGCACAATTGATCTCACCAGTTTCTTTATCCACCTGCAATTCACCTGTTCATCCACCTCTTCTCTGGCTTGCCTACTGATGTCCCACGCAGCCTTGAACCCAGCATTTTGCTGCAGTCCAGGCAGATTAATTCCACTGCATTTCTCTAGTGTAAAAACAAACCAGGTTGGACAGACAGAACCCAATAGTCTGCAACACTCATCTCCAGTAAACCCGTTACCTTTTTGTATTATCTTCCCATTTATCTCCACATCCTTTAATTATTCTTTCTTTCAGATTTGCCATAATGCTCTCCATACCTTCAAGGTCAGAGGGACACCCTGCTGCCTGCTCCCTTCCCTCTCCCTGCCCACCCCCTTTTGGACACCATGTGTCAGTAGCTGCCTGTTTGGCACTGAAACACTCTCTTTCTTTAAAAGTCCATGAGTGCATTTTCTGTGCCAAAACCTGTCTTTTCTCCAAAAGAGAGAGTGCCAGATGTCCCAAAGCTCAGTCATATTGAGTTCTTCTGAATGCCTGCTTCCACTTCAGATGTAATGATTTCCATTTCCTATATGCTCATTCTCTGCGGGAGCTCTAACCTTGCCTCCATATTTTGCATCTTGCAAAGAATTAAATCAAAATAGCCACTATATTTAAGGCCGTATCCAAGCTACCTCTAACCTTTTCCCCCTTGTGTCATAGCCTATGTCTCATTCCTTGCTATCTTTTTATTTACAAGAATTTAATTTACTCTAATGTGAGAAAACAGATAATCAGATTCTGAAGAAAATAATGTAGATTCTGCAGTTTTTAAACCATCTGTGAGTATGAGCTAAACCAGTCCAAATTCATCTAATAATACTACATTTCCTGGCACTTACGAATTTCAACACTCAAGAATAGTTTGAGACATTAAATATCCTGCTTTTAATTTACTTAAAGACACAAAATGTCTCCTCCAGGAAGGTAGAAGCTCTTATTAGCCAGTATTTATAGAAATTCTAGGTAGGAATGTTACCCCTTGGAACTGCCCTAACCTGAGAGGGATTTAAGGGCTGAAGAATCTTTCGAATGCATCCTGCATGTGCCATCAGTCAGACTCAACTCTGCAGACTCTGCCTGGCCTATTAATTACCTCAGTCTCAATAACCAGAACCTCTTATGAAATAATAATGTGTAGCTCCAGCAAGCTGACAGGTTTTAACCACGTGTATGCCAGCCCACCAGCGTATTACCATTTCTCAGTAGAGCCATAACTACTGCAGCTTATCCAGCACTGATTTATCAGTGATCCTTTCCTTTTAAATTCAGTTTTGAGTCATTTTGTACCTGACAGAAAAAAATGAGAGGCATCTAAAACTGAAAGGCCCACATTATGCTTTATTCATAACCAGCACACAGAAAAAGGCCAATTCCTCAAATCCAATTTCAGTCGAATTCAATTTATAAATAAAGAGTGGCCAAACAGGAGAATTGAGTGGGGGAGAGGGTTTAGAGGGAGGTGAGGGAGCAACGTCTCCCCTGAGGGCTGAGATTTCATCTGCTCCTTTTGGCAGATATCTGACAACTGATAAACCCGGCGAAAACAGAGCTGACAGTAAGAAAGGGTGAACACAGCTTGTTAAGCAGAAGACCAAATGACACTGCTGTAATTTGCCAGTATCTATTTAAAGAAGGAGTTACAAGGACTTAGCACAGTCCTTGACAGGGGACTCTGGGACACTGTCATCCCTGGGTTTCCCTTCTGTTCTTTCTAGGAATAGATTGCATTAAATTAAGGGTGTTGAAGGGAGGCAGGGGTTAGCACAGTGAGATAAAGCTAGAGGCGGGGGAAGAGTGTCTTGAGCTGTGCTGTTGGGGAAAGATCATAGGGGAAAAGCATAGGAGCATGTTAGAAAAGTGAGACCTGATCCTATCCACAGATAACCTTCCCTTTCTGCTAATATCCAGTCCCAGAAACTCTTCCTTACCATCGTTGAGGGTAGTCCCCAACCGACTGCAGTGCAACCCCCTGTAGCTAAAAGGAGTCTTTTCATACTCCTCTTCTTCCCAAAATAAAAGTTTCGTCATTTTTGCCCTTTTTTCACTGCACCTAGCCTCTTGCATTCACTTTATTCCCAGGGCAAGTGGGTAATCTATCCTCATCCATGCTTGGGTCTGTTTTCCAGCAACTCAAGGAAGAGCAGGACTTAGTGACTCTCAGCCTAGACAAGTTCCTATTTTCACTTCAGCAAGCTGGTGTCAGGAACCAGGATCCCGGGTGCCAGGCGTTAACATTCAGCACCTGCGATGGCAGCTCACAGCACTCACTGTTCCACGTGTGTAGAGCGATAGGTTCCTCTCTTACACTTTTCTGTTGTGGAATTCAGTTTGGGCTTAAAATCAGAGAGAATACCAGGGGGAAAGGGGAAGATCAGATGTTGAATTGCATAGGTCTGAGTACCCCTGAGAATAAAGTCCTAAATGACTTGATTATATCATGCCTTGGTCACATCGTAATTTATGCTAATCCTAAAGCTGTAGTGGAAAATTCTACACCATATGCCTGTGATTTGAAAGAAATGGTTTTAATTTTCTATATTAACAAGTCATCTTTTTTTCTTCTCTCACTCAGGCTCTGCAGGTGTTTGCTTTACAGCCGAAGAGCTCAGAAAAGATAAGAACCAATTTCTTTTCCCTTTCTCTTCCTCCCTTCCTTCCTGCCTACCAACAAACTACTCAAAGCACCAAACTCACTTGCAGCAAATACAGCCCTCAGTTTGGGGAAATTTTTCTCATGTTCCGTCACACTATTGGCAGCGAGGACAGCATTTAGCTGTGACTTTTAAGCTGTCTCTGTAATGAAGCAAGAGTTGAAGCACCCTGAAACAGCTGAAGGGACTCTGTGTGTGGGAACTGGCCCTGGGCCATGCAAGCACAGACTTGACCACCCAAACGCATAACTGTGAGACAAGAGGTCATCAGCTGCATCTGTATGGGTCAGCTGAAAGTTTTTATTTCCCTCCAAATTTCACATTATATGCAAGGTTTTGAAGTTTTCTACACTCACCCACTTGACAAAGGCTCTCAAATTTTTGTTGGATAACAGCAAAATTTGGGCTGTGATTATATAAATACTGGGAAGCTAAGCCCATGTTTATTTCACTGAATATGATGGCATAGAAAGTGTTTAAACTAATGCTTATCTCTGGACTTCTAAAATTGCTGAGAGTGGAATCAAAGTTCAAAATGATAAACTCTAGCAAGAAGAGGTCCTTGTCATATGTTTGTATAACACATAGCAAAATGGAGGCCTAATCCTGCTTAATCCCCTAAGATTAACTATAAAAAGAAATACTTCATTTTTAAGCAAATATAAATCCACATATGTAGAATATGAAGTGTTTAGTCCTACTGGTGTGGAATACTACAAATTCCATATGAAATGGCTTAAAAGGTGAGACTGTTGCAGGGCCAAGCGCTAATTCATTTTATATTCATATGTATTGAAAAATAATCATACATAGACCTCCATAGGGTTTTTAAGGTGCTAATTATTAATTCTAGCTGTGTGCTTCTGAACAAGACAAACATTACCTCCCATTTTAGAGGTTGAAAATCTGAGAAAGGGGTGTGAAATGAGTTTTCCTGAGCTACAGAAGGAGACAGAGCTGAAAAGTGATGTGAATGCAAGGGTCAGAGGGTTGCTGTAAATGACAGACCAGGGACAAATTTTTAGACTTGCTATAGTCAGTGTAATGAATAACTTAATTTTTTGCATGTCAGTTTCTTCTCTCTGGCTCATTATTCCTACAGCCGACAAGCTCAGATACTTTACTGTGCTCATGGTGGGCTGCTTTCAGACCTTGATCACACCCAGGTTTCTTCATTCCGCATTGGCAAAACGTAACACTTGCCTTCAAAGACCAGCCTTAAGGTAAAAGAGTTTGCATTTGTTATCTGCAGACAGCAAATGACAGATTGAAGCTATACAATATATTGGGAGAAGGGAAGGGCAGATTTGATTTTTCCACACAACTCCACATGCTATCTCCCCTTGTGCCTTACTTTAGTCCCAGTAGTCTTAATTTTGCCAGATCTCCCTTACCAAGAAATCTTCATCCTCTCCTGACTTTAGGGCTCTCTGGTAAGTCAGTGTGGTTCCCCATGGCACATGCTTTGTCCACACCTTCTATTTTCTCCTGCTCCCCACCTTTTTTACTTGTTGTTTTACTTTGTAGTTAGTTGTTCATTCATTGATTCAAGGCCATTAATAGAACACTGATCGAATAAAAAGACCCCAGGCACAAACCCAACAAGAGAAAAAAGAGAAAATAAATAAATAAAAAAAAAGGCTGTACAGAAATTTTCTAAAATCATATTATTCCAGTAGTACTGTACAGTTTTTGACCTTAAGCAAAGGAAAGCTGATGACTTTAATAGAGTTTCCCTATAAAGCTTTGTCTTTGTCTTTCCTCCTGAAAAAAAACCCACAACCCAATCTTCCTAATATCTTTTTTCGTTCTTTCTTTTTAAGCAAGAAACTCTCTCCTGCCCTGTCTGAACAATCAAACATGTGATCCACAGGGCTGGCTTCAAGCTACTACCCTGGGCACTAAACAGCACTTAAAGGAAATTAATCTGAATTTTGCTTCATAGAAAGGGCATATTTGTAGTTTATTTTTAAATTAAAGAAGGAAAAGTAGAAAGAAAGGGGAGCAGAGGGGGATGAAGAAGGGTGGGTCTCATTATGAAACTGCAGGGCAAAATTGGTTCACATTAGAAATGCTTCAGAGCTCAGCATTAACTCTGTTCCTTCACAGTAAATAAGCTAGTGAGCAACAAGAAATGCGTAGGTACTGCTGGGGGGTTGTAGATTGGTAGACACGGGGATTTATTTAATGTCTCCCTCTACGTGCATATTGTAGTTGATATTAAAAATTGGATATTAGAGTTTGCCTTGGACTATTCTATTTTTTATTTGTGCTGTGATGGAGAATGAAATTCTGTATCCTGTATTTTATGGGTGGTTAAGCTAGATAATCTAATTGCCTCTCCTGGCCCTATACTCTACACAGCTGGATGTTGCACTAAGGATTGGAAGGCTCCATTTTATTAAATACCAGAGCAAAGTCACCATTATTATTTCTTGCTTTGTAAGAATGTATCAAGAGGAGGGCCCTGTTGAGTTAGACAACCTACAAACATACGGTCAACGTATGGTCTCTTCTGAGAAGTGTTTGCAGCTCAAAGTGAGAAAACAAGCCAGAGGGGAGAGAGGGGACAAATTAATATCCTCTCTGATGCCAATCAGTATGATAAGCCTGGATCTTGGCTTCATAGAAGTCCTTTCCATTAAGTTGTAGCCATTCACCAGACACTTAACTCTTCCATAGACCCAAGATGGCTATCCTGTGCCCCAAGGGCTACACCTGGACTTTGGGACAAAGGGATCACACCAATAACAAGGTTGGATGGACATGAGTTGGTCTCTGAGGAGCCATCTGGCAGTCTCTGCACTCAGGGATCTACTGGCCAAAGTCCACCCCTCCTTTTCCTTGGATGTCCAAGGGTGGGAGATGTAGCCCTCCCACTGGCTTGTCCTGCCTCTGTAGGACTGGCTGGAGAAGATGGACCGTAGCACAGAGGGGCTGATTCCTGGTCAGGAACAGAGATATAAATGAGACACATCTCAAAGGCTGGTTGATGAACCATGTTTGATTAGAGATCTGTGGATTGTCTTTTAGCTCAGGTTGTCTGAGCCCAGAGAAAATGGACAGGCTTAAACTTGGTTAAATGGCAGCTACAATGAGTGCAAATACCAAATGGCCACAAAATCTTTGGATACAGGTAAAGTTCCCCTCAAAAGTGAGTGAATGTTGCTCAGAAAGAACTGTAGCCTTTACTGGGGCTTTGATGTGTGCTATCTAGCTCTTCCTAATGAATTTGTGATGCTGCCAGGTGATTTGAATGTTTTTTCTATACCTCCATGTAAGTCTGTTTAGGACTGTGAAGGACTCAAAAACACTGCCAGACTCTTAATTTGAGGATTTCAGATACTCATTCACAGCTTGTGTCCCTTATCCCATTTGGGACCTGTGACGGATGACTGAGAACCATGATATCTGTCTCCTGTCCTGCAGCCTTGCCTGCAGCCCTTCCCAGCCTTTATTTCTGTTCTACTACCTATGAAAAGCACATTATCTGTTGTGCTCTGTGCTATTCACATCTAAGTGGTGACCTTTTAGAAGAGTTAACAATTTTACTGAAGGAGGAAGAAAAAGAAGGGAAATTTTTTTTATCTGATTCTATCATTTTTTAAAGTTTCACAAATGGAGATTGTATGTGCCATATTATTAACTCTTGGGAAGATGGGGAAGGGCTGATATTTGAACAGGCTTTTGCTCTTTTCTCTACAATGGCAATGAACCCAGTTTCCAGATTCTCATACTGCTAAAGGTCAACAAACTTCAGCAAAAAACACAGGAATGGCCACATTATCTGACACCATCTAGCACACAAGCCCTTAGGGAAAAGTGAAATTGAACAATTATATATGATGTTTCCCCTAAGCCTCCTTGGCCTGCCTACTTAGTAAGTCCAAAAAGCTGTCTTTTCCAAGTATTTCTCTAGCCTTCCTTTGAACTCATGTAAGCCTGCATCCAGAATATCCCCAGGTAATGAATTACGCAGGTCTACCACAAATTTCAAGAAGAACCAACTCCTCTTGCTCATTTTAAATCTGACTCCCACTGCTATGGGGAGCTTGGGCTCTCAGTCTTTGTCCCGTTGCTCTTATTTCAAAGTAGATGATGAACACTAGATCCCTCTTTGCCCTTTCTGGATATTTATACCCACTTTTGCTATAGTATACTTCTTAGCATTTTAGTTTTGCAAACTTCTGCTCTGGCCTCTCCTCCCTAGCTGCTTGCTAAGCTGTGCCTTAAAATTTCAGGCAGCTTTGATTCTGTCATTTCTCTCAGATGTTGACTCCCTCCCTCAAGGGTTGATTTTATGCTCATAACTTATTTTCTTTCCTTTTTTTTTAGTTGTAATTATACATCCCATAGGACACCTGTTGTGTTTTATATACACAAAAACATCCTGAAAATTTTATATCCGCATAGTAATGAGCATGTAAGCACACATTCATTTCCCTTCCACTGTCCAGAACTTCTCACAATAACAAAAGATTCCAAGTAAGTTGACTACCTTTATGTTGCCTCGTCTCAACTCTTCCCTTATTTTGTCATCAGTCAGGAATCATGTCCTGGTTTCAGGGGAAGGGAAAAGCCTTTTTTTAGAGGGGGAAGGAAGGTGGATGCTGGCTAGATTTTCTCTTGTATTTTGTTTTAAATGTCCTTTCTATTTGCATAGCAGAAAACAGGCCTCTTTATACAATAGGCCAGGACAAAATATGCGGTCCATGCCTTTCCCTTTTCTCGTTTGTGCAAAACCAGGACGGTGCTATATTATCCAAAAGGCAGAACAGACTTATCTGTCACTTGCAGGCTTAGCTAATGTATGTTGCAGTTCTCTCAGGAACAGTGCCTCAGCAATATAAATGTAATAAAGGCAGTACAAATGCATGGCATGAAATTAAACATCAACTCTGACCTTTAGAGGTCAAAGAATCAAAAGCAGGGAGTTGCAGATGCTCTTTTTGAAGCTCCTCGGAGATTCTCTATAGCACATCCAAGAAAAGCTCGTGATACTTTGAGCATGTTTGCACACAGGCTTATCCTTGCTGGCTTTCAAGGGAGCTGCATGATCCTCCTCAACCCAGGGCAACAGCACCCCTCTCCCAAGAGACCCACCTTGCTGCCCCCTTGAGTTGTGAGAAGTTTGACCTTGCTGCAAAAGCGGGGAAGGAGGCTCCAGTTGCTGTGTTTGACTACGAAAGTCATGCAGTTCCTTTTGCTGGAGTGTTTTATCAGAGTCTTGTGGCATTTTGCAGTAAGAAACGGCAGCGTGTGGAAGGAACCCTGAGAAGTTTGCACTCCGTGGACAGCAGCAGATTTTGAAGTATGCGAATATTGCCTCAGCAGGTCTAAGCAATGGAAAGAAATGGAGCAATGCCATCCAGGAAAGACTCCCTAACCCAGAGTAGATCTTGGGACTGAGTTGAAGCTTGACCAAATGAAGATCAGTCATCCCACCAGCACGTCAAAACACATCCCTGCTCCACAGTGCTATTCAACAACAATCTCAGAGGCCAAACAATAGATGTCATCTCCTGCCTGGAAGGTGGTCCAGGGATCAGCAGAGGTGGACCCAGGGGTGACATGTCAGGGGACAAGCCCTGTCACTGCAAAGTCACCCCTGTGAGGGCACAGCCATACCCAGGTGTTATTTTTATTTCTCAGTTTCTCCGCTGCTGATTTTCTGCCAGATCAAGAAGCTGAACTAGTGACACCCAGGACTGCTGCAAGGGAAGAGTGGAAAGGTATCACTGGAGCCTCCTGATCCCTGTTGGCATTGGCCCACGTCATTATAACCAGTCATGAAACAGGCATCACAGAAGTATCAGAACAAACTGAAATGTGGGATTTCCCGTGAAGTTTTCTCATCGAAGTGCAACATTAATTAAGCCTGACCCTGCTTATCTTGTTGAAATAAAGAGGTTTTGTTCCTAGAGGTGTCAGGTCTTTAGGCTAAACAGATTAGCAGATAGGTAAGATATAAAATATCGCACAACTCAGAAGGGCTAATACTCAGGTTGATGTTGGCAGTGCTTTTCCAATGCAGGTTAATTAAAGTAATAGTTTAGTTTTCTCCTTTTAATATACATTTGTTCAAAAAAAATTATTACTTTGAATATTTCCCTGTGTTTTTGTTAATTATGCAACCTATTACAACAAGGAATAATTAGGAAATATATCTGGGTTTGGAAACAAACTGCATCAATGCATTTTCACAGAGAGTTTTCATCTTCTTGAGACAAAGATCGCTTTCAGCTATAATTAAGGCTGATAAACCTGGCAAAGAGGAAATTAACAAAAATTGCAGCATGCTGAGCAGCTCAAAGGGCTTATGAAAAAATACTTCTGAAAATTAAAAAAAAAAACCAACATACAAGTGAATACTCATCACGACATCCTTAATTATACCAAAAAGTCATGGATTTTTTTATCAAATTGAGAATTCCCTCTTAATTTCTACAGTTTGATGTTTCATGTCATTTAATTGCTGCTGAGGAAGAGTAGAAGTCACTTTTCCATACACATTAAGGGAAGCAGCAATCAGCAATGAATTCCTAGAAAACAGCTTGTACAAATCGTTTCCTTAATCAAGAGAACTCAGAAGCACTGCCTGATTTACTGCTCCTTTTTTAGTGCATGTTTGTCTTTTGGGAAGAGGTGTCAGCACCCCAGGGTCTTGTCCAAGTTTCTGTCGTTGATTTATTCCCAAGCTGTGGACAAATCACTTAACCTCTTTCAAACTCACTTTGTCTTCCTATAAAATGGTCATATGATTTTTTTCTTGCAAGCCCTGTGTTGACTCTGCATATAGCAAATGTATATAATGTTCTCTGAGAATCTAGTACGAAAGGTGGGCTGCCATAAAACTGACAGGTATTGAAATATGAGGATGTTTCAGATGCCAGCCATGTTCCCATGGGAACTTCCCTACTGTGCCCTTATACAGTGAAGGATCTTGTGCCCTATTTAGCACCACCCATGAGCTGTCCATGAAAACCAATCACCTAAATTTATCCTGTAACCCTACAGGGTAGGTTCAGATTCAAAAGTCTCTTAAAACTGAAAAAACAAGTAAACAAATGAACAAACAAAGTCAAAAATACCATCAGACCATACATTATAAGTCTTACACATGACATATTCAACACATCAGCAAGAGGCATTCTGTTCCAGATGACAACAAGGTGAGATCCCACAAGCCATTTTCATTTCTCAGGTGAGCCCATTCTAGAAGACCGTGGATCTTCCCTATGACATTGTTAGCCTCCACTCTCCAAAAACTTATGGACTGAATTTAAAATGTTGCAATCTTCATGTTGTCAATCCTGCCATAGTACTGGGCGTGACACACTGGGGTAGGCAAAGAGATCCTGTAAAGAAGCAAGACTAATGGGATGCAGAATTAATGGGATGCTCTCAAGGCCCATATGCTTAACAAGCACCTCACCTACTGAGTCATTAATGCATGTAACAAATGCTACTCCTACAGGGCCTCATCCCCTAGCTTCACAAGCCTGGGAGAATGTACAGACCTACTTCAAATTTGATAAAAAGGATAAATGCAAGGATCACCTTACTCATGATTGAGTTTAAAATTGGTATTAGCCGCTCCAGGAAATGTTGCTATCTATCCAGAAAGATAGGAGCAGATGGCTTCTCCACTGAGGCTATAAAGAAGATGGATTCCCTGCTATTTCCTTAAATAGTAACTGTTGTTGTTGAGAGGAGGGTGTAGTCACACTTTCTTGGGAGCAATACACTGAAATTCAAAATAACGTTGAGCATCCAAGTTCCCCGGTTTGCTCTGTGGAAGCTCTACATTTAGACAAACTGGCCAGCCCAAGGGGCCATGAAACACCATTAGCTTCTCAGAGGGAAGATAGAGTTATGCAAAGTGCACTCTGCCAGGTCTCCTAGAGAGTGCTTCTGCCACTCAGTGTTATGGGAAGGGATTAGTAGTTTTGCTCAGTATCGGTCAGAAACCAGAACTACACCCACGGTTAATTTTGTCACAGCTTTCGAAGACCACAAGAAATATTTCCTGGAAACATCAAAGGATTTAGGAGACAAAGAAATGACAGTGCTTTCCAGCCTGAAAAGAATAGAACAGAAAATTGTAGGGTTTTTGCTCTTCTAATAGTGTGTATCAGTCAACAAGAAGTTTATTAACCACCCTATTCAAACTTTTTTTCTCTGTCTGTACTTAAAGGCTGCATGTGTTGATCAAAGGATGACATAATTAAATGTTCTTCAAATGCTCAAGCCACATTAGCTGAAAGCCTCATTTTGTTCTTGTTGTTGTTTTTGCACTGTATTTCAAACAAATCATGAGCTGATCAAATATTTAGCAAGTACTAACCCCCCAACCATCCCCTGCACACAAACTGAATCTGAGTCAAGTAAATGTCTTTTTGACAAATGGCTTCAGCCTGCCTGATTTATCAATGTAATGTAAATGGAGTACTTTGACAATGTGGTGTTGGTTACAGACTTTTCTTTGTGTCGGTGGTCTTATATTCCTGGCTGCTGCCAAGGACATGGGGACAAAGGGTTAGGGCTAAAAAGAAAAAATGTAATCTATATCAGTTTGGAAATTTGTGTCTTGACAGCACCCATTCCAAAAAAAAGCAATAACACATACAATTTTGGCCGTGATTTTGGCAGTGAAAGTCATCTGCTGACTCTAAAGCAAGAAAATCAAGAATATCATTGCAGTTAAGTGAGACTATTAAATTACCAACCACAAAATAACTTCTCAAATCGTAAATCTCTTCCAGAGAGGATCATGTGATGCAAGATTTTATACAGGCCATGATAACATGAGAGTAGGTTAAATTCCACAAGCAAAGCCTTTCTTCCTCTTTGCAAATGGAGACAGATAGTCCCACTGTAGGGCGTCAGCGACCTGAAGCAGCCTGCAGAACACGTTGCTCCTTCCTGCTGTGTCCTGTCAGGCTTCTCCAGCAACTGAGGGGTGAATTTCAGAACAACAGGGCAAACCTTTGCAAACAGGACAAAAAAGAACCTTTCCTTTCTGAAGAGGAGATCACGAGCGATCTGGGGCTACCAATCACTTAAGGTGAATAGTTGAACCATCGGATGTCTAGGAACATGCTTTCTACACTTTCCAAGTACCCTTTGTGTGGACAGGTGTCTGCTTTGCATATAATACAATGCAGAAAAAAATTTGACAATCCGTGAGAAACTGAATAATCTGAATTATTTATCTCATTCCAGTGGCCCCTGGGCACATGGCAGTGTGAACTTTTTAACTCTTTCTAAAATGAATCTGGTTTTAATTGAGTTCCAGACTCAATTCAAGTCAAGGGAAATTCTGTTTCTTCTCAATCACCTCTAATTTTTCTGTTCCTTCTGCCTCACTGGTACCTTTGCACAGGTCTCCACTGATTTCTCAAAACAGAAACTTAAAAGCGTACGACCATCAGTCAGGCCTCACACAGCCTGTGTCTCAGCCATTCCTTCTTTCCTGTCTGGCTGTTAGCACAAGTTCAAACACAGGTTAAAGCAGAGCTTGCCTTTCACACCCTCCTTGTCATCCTCTTTCTCAGTTACTGTGAACCTCACTGCTGTGCTGCCCATAACTCCAACCAAGGACCTGAGCATCTTCTCAGAGACCTAAAATTCTGGCAGTGTCTAAATCTTGCAGGTTACTCCTGCTTTCATTCCTCAAAGTTTTTGCCTTTCTCAGACAGCACTATGAGTAAAGTCCATCTCTCCCTACTTACATCAGCATTTGCCCACAGCAAATACAGCCCTTTCCTACACATTCACAAGGCTTCCAGAAAGGAACTGCTCCAGCCCTGGCACAGAAAGCTGAGCACAGTCCTTAGAAGGCTGGTTTGCTACCTAAGTTCAAGATGTTTTTAAGCAATTCCTTTCACTGCCTACAGGAGAATGTCTGACTGTCTTTATGCAATGAGGAGTGGGCCATGCTCCAATTCAATACCACATGTACATAACTGAAATGTTCCAGGCTCTGCTCTTCAACAACTACACAAGGAGGCAGATCCAAGCATCCTTGAGAAGGAGGCTGTTTGGATCATTCCCAACTGCAGGAGCCATAGGAGAAGCCACAGCTGAAAGCCTGAACATGTGCCCATGTTGACCTCCGCTGAGATTTCCTCCCTTGGTTTAGAGTCCTTTCCCTCTTGGGGGCAAGAAAATCTGATTTGGATGTGCACTGTAGGAAAGCTGTTTACTTTGTCTTTATTGTAACCCAGTGCAGACTTCTTCCTCCAGTTGAACTAGCAGCAACAATTAGAAAAATAAGAAAAAAAGAATGTGTTTGATTTCTCAGAAAAGAAATTTTTAAAAAAATCTGTTATTTTGTCTTAAATATACAATCATGGGTCTCCAAAATTCTATTCTCTCTGTTCCCACCTGGAGTGTCAGATCGTAGAATAAGTGCACAAGGAATACAAAAGTCTCTCTTAACCTTTTTTTTTTTTTTTTAAATATAAAATGCTAGAAAGGGACTGGGCTTACACTGTTGTCAAGGTACCAGTATTTTAGAAGAACTATTGCCCATATTCATCCTAAGGGAACTGTGACTAAAAATACAGAATGTCATTCATACCCATAGGTGAAAAGATTTCAAGGTTTAACAAGAAGCATCTCAGTAGCATGGAAACAAATTTGCTACCCTTTCTCAAAGGATTTTATTATTTTTATCAGCTACAGTTGCCTCAGGATCTCACTGTGCGAGGCACTGTGCAAACATGGAGCAGATTTCTGCTAGAAAAATTACATTAAAGCAGACTGCAAAAGGCAAAGTGTCAAAGGAGGAAAATAAGAGGGAAACTGAGGCACAGGGAAGGGTGGTAGATGTCCAAAAAGGAATTTTCAGCAAATAGGCTGCACCTTGACTCCAGAGCTCCTAAGAACCACCTGAGGATCAAGAGCATGATAGCATCCTCCCTCTGTGGGTCAGGCAAGGCAAGGATTATAAACCCTGCGTGAGATTTCCCTTGACCATGAGACCATTCAGAGCTAAAGACGTGAAAGATCAGACCACTGGGAACAACAGTCCAGCCCTTTGTGCTCGGGCTGGAGGGGGACCAGGCAAAGTCTCCTGGGGGACTGCATGGGGGTAACGGCGGAAGATTTTCCCCAGGGTCAGAAAGATCACAGAATCACACAGATGTCAAACTGTACCTCAGCAAGGTAGTTTACTGGACTAGGACTCCCTCAGGTTAGTAGGGATGTGCTCATTTTCTGCCTCTAGCTTTGGGATCACCGGGGGAGGGCTTCTCCACATCATTTTTCCTAAATCATTTTTCCTATGTTACTTGTTTATCTACTTTGATGACTGCTGGTGAAAATTGTTCTATGAGGTACAGGTAGCATTATTTTTGAAAAGATGCTTTTAAAGTATTGAAAAGGATTCGTAAATGGAGGGTGAGCTCGTGCAGGTGGAGACACAGGGGATGAGGATTTCCTCAAGCTCATCCAGTGATACACTGGTAAAATAAGAATAAAACACCATTTTCACTGCAACACATGAATTCAGCTGGTAAAGGCAAAAACAGACAGTCTTGGTAGTGCGTTTGAAGTTTTCATTCAGGCCTATCTTTATGAATAGGATAGATTATTCTCTTCCTTAATGGTTTGAACTTAACCAATGGAGCACCATTTTAGCATGCAAACATCTTCTGGTAAGCAACCGCTCCATAAACAACCCTCTATTCTATATCATTTACATCTGAGAAACACATCCCATTAGGTCAGGACAAAAAAGCCCACAGAGAACAAGCTCAAAATGTACTGCTAGTTCTGAGATATATGCTGTTGTTCCTCCTAATTATTCCTCTAGTTGCAAACATCGTTAGTTGCAAATGTCTCTTTCCCTGGAGTATAGAAATGAGAAGCAAGCCTATTTTCAACAAAAGGAAGAAAAAAACCCAACGGCTACTATATATGAATGATGCTTTTTTTCTTGAATTCCATCTGCATGCATTGGCAGCATTTCCATAAGCACTTTTTTTCCCCCCCCTTATTTTCCTTTGGGAAAACAATACAAGTGAATGGGCCTGAGTGCATTAATGGGATTGGAGACAATTCTTCCTATATTCCTGTCAGATAGAGATACTGAGGTAAAGATAAGCAAGTGCAGGTCTGTTCCACAGGTTGAGACAATAATAGCTTGATTGAATTTAAAATTCATTTCTTGTTTCTGTACAGATTCAGCTCTAAAGATGTCATGTTAGGGGCAAGGGAACATCCAATCATCTCTGAATATGATCTCCAGCTGCTAGTTTTTAACCTTGTCCTGACTTTCTACTGGTCACTGCCTTGCCAGAATGGCAGAAAAGATGTTTTACCAAGAAGGAAGAAGAGTTATGAATTACAATTTTGGAAGCTTCTGTTTTAGAAGAAAAAACATTATCTGTCAGAGAAAATATCCATGCAACCTGGAGAGAAGTCACTAAATGTTTTGAGGAACTGCTTCTATTTCAAATAGGTAGACTGTGTGTACAGTTGTCTGAGCCCTTATAATATTTTTTTGAAATCACTTATGCTATTAAAATCCTGATGTAAGTCTTGAGAGCTTCTGTCATTGGCTCTCCACTTACAGAAAATGAAGGTACTCTTCCTTGCTCTTTAAAGAAAAGCATCATTAAACTGTTATAACATCTTGCAGACTGTACTGCAGTTCTTTCACTCCCTGAATTAATGGCAAAATGAACAAGGGCAATTATTAAAAAAAAAAAAAAAAAAAAACACAGGATCATGCAGCATAAGATGCTCTTTATTTCTTTGACAAGCATAGTTTAATTTTAATTATTCCTTTTGCTTTACAGTACATTAATAAATGCTCTGGAGTATATTTAGTGTAAGTAATGAAATCTTAGTAATACAAGGCTTCACTACAAGCTTCTGATGCTTGCTGACAAAGAGGCAGGGACCTTGGGGGAGATTTTCTTCACTAAAGATACTTCCATGGAAATTAGCAGCCCATAAATTAAGGAGGTTCTCCCAGAAGGGGGGGTGCTGCTCAGTTAATATGAGCTCGCTGAATTTGGGAACCCTTTTCAAGCTAGTATACAGACTTTGAAATTCAGCAGAGAAAGAGATTGACTCATCCTCATCCCATCCTGAAAGAGGAAGTCAGACTGCACAGGCAGCAGAAAATACCTCCAACCTGGTTATAGATAGACCCAGACTGGTGTCATGAGCTAAAACACCAGCCTCTACAGTGCTAGTATTAGTGACAGCCAGTGTCCACCAAGGCCTGATTATAATGATAGCAGCAAAATCCCCACACCTTTCCTACAGGGATCCCAGCACAGCAAGCATACTGTTGGATGAAGAGAGGCTTCAGGACTGCCCAGCCCCAGGACCTGGGATATCACTACTCTAAGGTGAGCTCTAGGACAGAAACTTCCAGGATTTCAGCAGGATTTCACTGTGAGATCCCATGGCCCACACCACACACCTTCAGTCACTCTTGGCTGGATGTGCCAAGTGTTGTAAAACCACTACAACTCAAACCAACCACCTTCTGTCCCCTGCAGCCTTCCTCATCTCTCCCCAGAAGAGAAGGAGGAAGGTGAGAGACAACTGTCCAAAGCAGGGGGAACACACGCTGAGGCAAGTGTTGGCAGTAATTTGGAGAGTCCATCCATGCAACAGCACATTGATTTGCCTTCCTTCAACAGCAATCATGGGGTGCCACAGTGTGGGATGAAGGGAGGGAGACTTCAGTAATAGAAGGAGAATGAAAAGGAGATGAAGAACAAGTGTAAGAACAAGTCTGTGGTTGAATTTCTGGTCACAGGAGGTAAATTACTGCTTAATGCAGGCAGCAAAGCACTGAAGTCACAATGGAAACTGAAACTGGATAGAGACAGCAATAGGCATACCAACCTCCTTATCTTCAAGCTGACGTGATTTAATCTCCACCAGTGTGATGGAGGAGTTTGACACATCTCAGGGGAGGATGGATGCACCTGCAGCTTAACAGCCATTCCTTTGGCTGCACAACTCCCTCTGCATCAGCCTGCTTTCAGCTCCACTTGTACAGGTCCGTTCTTGTGCTGAGCTGAGTCAGATTTGTATTTCAGGGTGGAAGGGCCCATTTTAAATCTCTTGAGGTTATGTTTCATGATCCATGGGAATATATGTACTTTCAACCTCATCCACTGAAGGGTGGTGTTTGTACAGCACCTGGCATGTTAAGGTTCTCATCCATGAGTAGATATCCTAGAAATTACCATCTGCCAGCAGCAGCAGTAGCAGTAGAATCTATCAATTCTGATATAAATTTCTGAAGAATTCAAAGGAAAAATGCAGTCGATGGCATAAGTGTCTGCTTAAATACCTTCTACTAGCCTCCCTGCAAGAAATGCAGAGGCTTTCTGTTACCCTCCTTGATTCCCTTGTGACAAGTCTGTGAGGCAGATGGTACAGTCAGGTATCTAACTGAAGAGTATCCATCTTCCATCTCCCTCATCAACTAATTCAGCCTGATTTCTTGAACTGTATAAGCATGAACCCTCACTAATTGCAGTTAAAATCAGTCACAAAGAGAAGGTAATCACCCAAGACAAACTCAAGGCAAAGACTTTCCTATACTTCCTGTCTTCCAATGCAGCAAAGTGTCTCTCTTTGAAAAAAAAAAAAAATAAGAAGCCCTCTTAACTGCAGGATGATTCAGAGGAATCACATTAGAAAATCATTTTGCATGTCTGGCAGCTGCCAGTTTTCTACCAGTCAAAAAATGAGAGATGCAGAATCAGTTCCATAATGTCTGCTGTTAAACTGTTTCGGTCCAATATTTCTCATACCAGAAAGAATTTGTCTCCTCTGCTCTGTTTGTTTCACTGAGGCATGGATCTGACTAATGTCTCTACCAAGTGTTGTGGCATTGAACAGACTGTAGTTTGGGCAGGGCTTTGAAGTGAGGAGATGGCAGATAGAAGAGATACTTTGCCTTCAGCTTATGGAGAGAAAATGTGTGTATGAAACAGCAAATTATACATAGCACTTTGTTGTGCAAGATTCCCTATCTAATTCCAAATTTTAACACAATTTACATGACCTGCAATACATTTACAGGAGACAGCATGCTTTTTCTTACTTCTGATTTTGAGATAATTATGTTTAAAGCAGAAAGGTTTTCACTGTCCTTTATATAACTTCTAGCAATAAACATATTGTATAACAAAATAATCTTAAATAAAGATGAGAAAAAAAGTCAAACAAGAAACAGACTAAGGGACATCTTCTCCACAAAAGGATATAACACACAAGGGCCAGATTCACACACTCCAGGGGACCAAAAGGGCCAAATTCTGCTCCTTTCCATGAATCTTGTTTGTGTCACTGTAGCAGCCCTCAGGGGACTGTGAAATGCTGTTGAATAGCAGGTAAGGATTGAAAACATGGAAGACAACCAGCAAAGCTCCCAATATCCTCTTCCCGACACACACCCATCTCCGAGGTGCAGCTGTGCAGGAGGAAGCATCACTGCAACAGATGCGAGACTGTGAGACACTGTGCATTAATTAAAATAGCCCTGAGGGACTATTATGTTTGACAACCACTCATGTCATTAGTTTCTCTCTCCTTTCCAAACAGCACCCTTCCCAACACAGCCCTTTCTGTCACCTCCCCAGCACAAACAAGCTCCTTCAGCTTGTTTTCCTGTCCTCGGACCACAAACCATCTCCAAAGTCTCAGATCATGTTGTGCAGATAGATGTTTAGGTGGGAGGAGGATTAAACACGAAGCACTGTTTTCCACATTAAAGTACATCTAGGCATACCCAGAAACAGAATCAGAGGCACCTGAACCACTGTGCCAGAGAAATACAGTGATGTTCGATAACTTCCGAACAAAGGGTCAGCTGAGCACAGGTTACACACTCAGGTTCCTGGCACTGAAATTCAGCAAAAGCAAAATGACTTTGCTTGAACTGGGTCTTGAATGGTGTGTCACATGCCTACAGCCTTGGAGGGATTCGGAAACAGAAGCTGATGCTGTGATGAGCATTTCCAAGTCCCAGGCCCAGACAGCCACGCTGCAATCTTATCTAACAGAGTCACTAACCCAAGTGTCCTAACACTTTACTCATGAGAGCTTGGCCTTTGAAGAGCTTCTATGAGAGACCTCTCCATGCAACTAGGTGTAATGTCCTGTCCCAATTCTGTCTTGCTGGAGGAAAGATGAGCCCAGGATGATCCTGGTTGGATGATATTCGATGATTCTCATATTCAGCAGGGTGAGAATTTAGCTGCAGGGTGAGAAATTTGGTTGATTCCCACTGGACTAGTAACGTGTCCAGTATAAACATGGTTTTAAACTCTGCTGTGACTTTCTGAATAATGATACATCAAATACTTTTTCTGGTTTTAGACAGTATTTAATCCATCCTCTATTTGCTTTTAAAATCAAGCAAGAAACTGACTAAAATGCAGAGGCTTTCAAGTCTGTGGTTTAAATTCAATAAAGAAATGAAAGAGTAAAGATCATGTGTAGGCCATACAGTTAAGCTTAAAAGCTTTGCATAAAAGCAATAGCACCATATCACATTGTTGTACTATATAGTACTAGATAAGTACAGGCCTCCAGTCAGAAAAACTGAAGGACCTTCTTTGTCATAGCTTGGTCTACTGCTGATACCTATATGATAAAAGAAACTGCATGCATTGTTTATACACATGATTTGAAGGAAGTAAGTGGTTCCCTCCTGGATCTGCCAGGAAGAGGTTGTACTCCCATTTGCACTGACCATAGTCTTACATTTGCATTTTGCAGCTGTTGATCTTCAACCTTATCTCGGACAGAAAAGAAAACCAGGTCTAAATAAATCCCCTCCAGTTCATAATTTAGAAATATATTTTGTGTTCATCACACACTCAGTAAGAGGATTCCAGTGTAGCCTGATCACTCTTGCCATCATTTGAGCAACAGCTCAAGGATTAAGTAGTCCAGATCTCAGACTTTCTACTTACTAATTCTGCCACTGATTTATTTTCCATCATAATCTCATTTCTCTGCCACACAGAGAAGTTGTCCCTGACTAAATCCATCCTTCTAAAGCCTTTTGCAGTTCCCTTATCCCAGACTGTAATGCAGACATGAGCATGTATATGTGTCTACAATAAGATAAGTGAGTCATTCAAAGATGACTTTTCATGGCAGACCTCTGGCCTTGCTAGCATCCTTGGTTCAGCTCACTGTGCAAAAAAATGGCCTGTGCTGCCTCTAGAGAAGACCTGGATTTACAGTATTTTAACTCCAGCCACTGGATAACACTGAGCATGAAATTTGTATCACCCAAGATGTAGCAATAACAAACAGGGTGTCTTATACAACTGTGATTTTTCTGCCTGGCTTTCACAGAGCTGTCTGGTGGGTTGTTTGGTTGTTTAGCATTTTCTTCTTTTTTTTTTTTTTTTTTTTCCTGTACAAATATATAGGTGCAGGTCTCCAAGAGCAATTTGAATTCTTCAAGTTCCTGAGCTCGGTCAGGTGCTTAAACATTTGAATGACCTCCAGTGGAGAAGTGATTCGATTCCCCAAGGGAAAATGTACCTTGTTATGCTGGGTAAAGAGACAATATGATTGGAGAGCTGACACCAAATTCTAGACTGCTTGGTTGCCATGATACCTGAGTGATAATGCTGTCATTTTCCCTGTTTAAATCTAAGGCTTGCTGCTCACCTTCATCAGCACTGGTATAATTTTCATTTTCTTCATTTCACTTAGGAAACAACTTCAGCATTTATCACATCTTTCATTGCACATGGTTGTAGACCTTGAAAATCCTGCTGTACCCAGAGGATCTAAACGTGTTTTGAACAACAACTCAGTGCCATTCAGCCTGAAAGGCAGGCAGAAATTATAGGCACTAGGAATACATGAAACACTAGCATTTTGCATGTCTATGGGCATCTTCATTCAATCAAAGAATGATCATTGATTACCATAATCTTACTGCCCATCCTGCAACAACCAGGAGTGTCACACGGTCTCTGTTTCAAAGAAAGGGAAACTAAACCACAGGAACCGATCTATGGCATATGAAATGTATGAACCAATGCTATGACTGAAATCTAAATTGCTAAGTTTTAGTCCATAGTTATATTTTTTAAAAAGAATCAAACATTTCAAAGAAAATGAAATAATATTGAGAAACCGAGGTCACTAGTATACAGTTTATGATGTCTAAATATAAAAATTGACTGTGTTCAAGTGAAATATTTCCATAAAGAACACTATCAAAAGACAAAATGGGAGAGAAGAAGGGAGGAAATGAGTGGAGTTTTTTTCAAATATGTGTAATTCCCTCGTGCATTGGCAAGACAGAGTTGCAAGAAGAATATTCCACATCAAAGCTGAAAGAAGGGAGATGTTTGTCACAGAGCGATGGGATGGTTAGGAGAACCCACAATAAATGAGTCACTGGGCAACTTAGTGACTAGGAGACCATTGGTCAGAAGCAAGAAAGAATATCCGTGGTCTTTCCTATGATGGTCATAGGTAGATAATGACATTATCTCAGGCAGTGGCTGCCAGTGTGAGACTTCGAAGGCAGAGAAAAGATGGCAGTGGATAGAGTTGCATGTAGGCTCAAACCATCTACAGCACCTTTCTTTGGGAATCTCTAGTCTTGTCTCCAGTAGTCCCCAAAACTGTGATTAACAAGTGTCAATGCTCCTTTTGCTGCCATGGCTGCTGAGTAACAAGAAGGTTAAATGATTTGTGCAGGACATATTTTAGCTCACCTCTCATGACTTTTATGCATGTGATTGCAGGTCCAAGAGCTTCTGCTCTGACATTCTTGGCCCCTTGATACCTCCTGCCCTACCCTTACTTCATGTGGGACTTCATCCTTCACTAAAGCCCGAAGGCAGGAGAATACCAAGAACCCTGGAGAGGGGATATGTAAGAAAGCCAATCATATCAGTTAACTTCAAACACAGAATCAATGAGGAGCTCTCAGGATCTCCTGCCAGACATTCACCCCATCAACTGCCCCATCCCTCCATGTAGGCAGAGCTGGCAACTCTGAGCTGCAACAAGATAAAATGGTGCATGAGCTCCATGTCTATGCACCAGCAGAGTGGTCACGCTGGACAGTGAGGTCTCCAGCTGAAGTCACAGGAAAGATTTATCTCCTACACAAGTGAGAATGAAGGAATAAGAGCTGGAGCCAAAAATGCCCTGTATGACTCCACATTTCAGAGCTGTTTTGAATCAGACATACTAGCCTCCCTACTCATTTCCCTTTTTCTCTTTTTTCCTTACCCAATTAGCATCTCACTAACCATTTACCTGTAGTGCCTCTACTCTCAGCCATATTTAGCCCCTCATTACACGACACACAGCTTGGTAGTCATCACTCTAGAGGCATCCGCAGATGTTCTGCAGAAAAATCCAGCTCCTCCAGCCGTGACCCTGAGCTCTCCTCAAGATGATCTCTTTGTTACGATTTTGCACACATGCTAACAGCTACAGGCAACATAATCCATTTTCAGGCTCAATTTCCACTTCCTTGATGACAGAAGTGCAGCCACCTCTGCTGCAGGAAAAAGGAGCATGTGACTGGGGATACTGGAACATCTTTCCATCTCCCAGTACTCATGTTTCCCAATTCATAATTTTTTTACCTCATCTACTTAGACTGGTGCTAGCAGCATGGATTTATGGTCCTTCCTTTAGTGTCTACCAGAGCATCTAAGTGCTATCTTTTAGGAGCACAAAATTGAGCAGTTCTGTAAGTTGAAAACAGTGATGATATGGACCATGTTCCACCATTGTACAGGAGCTCAGAGAAGGAAATAGGACAAATTCTGGAGAACTTCTTGGCCTAAAGTAGGTCAAAAGTGTTCGTCATTTTATTTTTTTAAGGAAACAAAATGCAGGGTATAATCCTTGAAACAAACATCCTGAAATCTGTGCCAGCTGTTTGCTTGCAGATCTTCCACAGTCATTGGTCATCCATTCCAGCAATCACAGTTAGAAAGAGAAGATTAGAAAACCCAAAGCCCACAAATGAGCAACAGCTGTCAACATTTCTCAAGACCTTATGTCAGAATATGCTCATTTATCACCACACATGTGAGTCACGTGTATATCAATCTGAAAATGAAGCATGTTTAGTGGTCAGGAGATCAGCAGAGGGACGCCTCAGTTTCTCAGGAAGACCTCAGTCTCTGTACATGCAGTGTTGGTACTTACTATGAACTGTTTCTCAGAGAGGGGTTTCCTGGAAAAAAATCAGGCATAAACTATTGCTCTGTGACATGTACAGCTAAACAGACAGTAAAAGACAGTGTGATACAAAGATGGCTCTTTACTCACTTCCAGACTGAGTTCAAAGACCTTGCCTCCTGCATACACAATAAGAAACCATCACACCTTCAGAGTCCAACTCTGCCCACTGAGTTACTGAACTCTTGACCTCCAGAGACTTCTGTCATGCAAGCTTGGCCATGTCCAGGGGTGAATACAAGATCTATCTTTTTCTATTGCTGCTGTCTCTAAGTAGCAGCTTTTTCTGAGGTAATGTATCAAGCGGAAAAAAGAATACAACTGAAAAAAAAAAAAAAGAGAAAATAATAGATATATAAGAACAAAGGAAAAAGAGGAAAATATTTAGTAGACCCTTATTTTATCAACAGAAAGCTGTCTGTATGTTAAATCCACAGAGTTGTTACATTACATTACTGGTTCTTGGGGTTCTTAGAATCACAATAAATTAAAATGTGATACCATAGCCACCTGAAAAAACATCATTAGGACAGACATTGGCATAATTACATGTGAAATAGACAATTTACGCTAGCTAATCTGCTTTACAATACTCAGAATCACGGGGGTAAGGAAAATCCTTGAGAATGCAAAATACGGATTACTTGTCAGTAGCAAGCATTTCTGTCCTGCCCACACACACAGGGCAGCTAACCTGAGAGTCAATTGCCACAATTGCAGCAACTCATGAATAATGTATTATGGTATGAAATATTCAGGAGAATATGGGTTAATAATGCCAGTACAAACCAGGAAAGACAGCCCCACATTCATCATTTGCTAATGTTCAGCCTTGAGCCAGACCAGAGTGGGAGACACAAGATAAATGACGAAGAGCCAGACAGGTTCATAGTTAAAAACATGATAACTTACCACAGTCTTCCACTGGTGCTGAGCTGGAAAGGAGGGAAGATGATTTATTGACGTTATCTTGGTTTATTTTTGTTTAAAAGCTTGGCAATGGAGAGTGAAGTGATACTGAAAAAGACTGTGAAGGGTCCTGGTAGGAGACTTGATATATCCTCTTAAAATAGAGTTAGCAAGTCTCTATGCAGTCTTTCAGGCAAAATGGTGAGCAAGGAGGGAAATGATCTTTAACTAAACAGTCTTCTACTGATGTTCTCACCTCTGTGGGGTGGGTACAGGTGCAAGGAAGAGAAAACCCGTGAAACAGTTTAGTGTGAGATCACTCTAAAGTCAAACCTTTCTTCAGTGTACCAAGCTGGAGATGCTGTACCATGGCATCCATGACTTTTGTGGTCCCTGTCAATTGTTGTGGTGAAATCTGTGTTCCCCAGCATCCAGATGGAGATCATATTTGACAGGCTGTTGAAGGAAAAGCAAAGGGATGTGAAGCAAGCCTGGCATCAGGCAGACCTATCCACTGGCAGAAAGTTTTACAATTCGTTTTGGCTTCCCTGAGAGTGAATTCTTGGTTTTCTTTAAAATAGTCCACATAAACATTTAGACTCCAGACTTATCTCAGAACAACCTCAAAAAAATGACACAGGTCCTGGGGAGTCTTTTGTAAAAGGGGCTGAACAAGAAACATTCATGAGTGAAAACGATGAGAAAAGGATAATTAAAAGGCTTAGCCTTGGTCACACAGGCGGAGAATGAGGAGACAGCCTGAGGTGGAAAAACCTTTGACTCAGTGCTTTCTTGGTAAGTCATCTTTCAGTGCCTGTACTGGGGCAAGCACAGGCTAGGAAGGCAAGCCAGAATCAGGAGACAAATTAGCAGGGAAGAGCATGTAATAGATTCTTTAAGTCCCAAGATGACTTGATATGGAGTAACACAATACTCCATTTTCTGAAGTTGAAGCCTTTCGGGTATTTTATTGTTATTATATTTTAGAAAAGGAAAAAAATCATCTGAGTTAAACCCCCTCAATTTATCTTGTTCTGTTCAAACACAGCAAAAGGTTTATGTAAATTCGTTATTTTCTCTAGAAGTGACATCTGGCTTTGCTTTTTATTAAATATTAATACATTTGTCTAGGGAAAAAAATTAAATTCCTTTCTTGGTAAATCCTCCGGAAGTAGAAAGTTAAACTGGAGGAATTAGAGCTAGTATTGTCTTCTGGGGAATCTCATCAGAGCAGATCCTTTTCCTGGGCTAACTTTCATTACATAAAAGCTTTCTGTACTTTTCACAGCCACAGTAGGAAACAGGTGAAGCAATAAGTGAGTACAGGCACTGACCATGGAATCAGAGCTTACAGCTAATCCTCTCTCTGCACTGAAAGGAGAGGCGGAAGGGAGGTCAAGATGCAGTCTTGTAGTCACTTGCTCTGTCGTTTTAATTTGAGTGATAACGTGGAACTTTCTGCTTTGGAAAATGTGGAAATATCAGATTACTCCCGCTCTTTCTTTCATTCCCTCTCCTGACCTAAATAGAAAATGGCCATAGCTCTGTGGACTCCTTTCCTTCCATGTCCCTTGATATCCCTTGGCATCACATTTACTTGCCGAATAGTTGAAAGTGTAGATCCCTCCCCACGTATTGACCATGTGGACCTTCAGGTCACCAATGACAACACTGGGGTTGGACACCTCCATGCATGCATGGGGATGCTCAGCAACACTCCCACACACCAGAGCCTTCTTCCCTTCCCCAAAACAAGCTCCACCTTGCCCCTGGTGGGCACTTCAACATTTCACCAGGCTGCGTTTCTCAATGCCACACTCACCCTCACATATCATCATCACTTACTGCCTTCTGTGCTGTCCTGCTCCTCCCTGGCCTTTGGACAGCACTAGAACAGAGAAAGCCATGGCCAAAGAAACTCAGTGGTCATGCTCAAGCTGGTTTGTCACAATCTAGAGGCGGGGAATTTGTGGAAAGTCTTTGTTCTGTGTCACTTGCAGTTGGTAACAATTTTGAGAAGAAAGTCAGGGTTTTCTCAAACAGGAATTCAAATTTTATTTACTTATTAGGTTCAAAATTGTGCATTTTCATAGTCTGCATCCAAGATTTGCTAATATCCATTTGAAAAAAAAAAAATTCATAACAAGTTGTAGATGAAGGCCATTTTCATTCCTTTAGTGATTCTTCAAGGACAAACCATTTACCAGCCATTTTGAGCTGCCGGCCCAGACCCCCCGGACCACAAACACATAGCTATTTGATTCTCTAAGGACTTTCTTGTGTAACCCGCAGAAACCCACCCATCCCTATCCTATTAAGCTTCATGGCTCCACACTCTCAGTGTCCCTTCAACTTAACCACCTTGCAGGCTTCTCCCATTTCAACTCCCATTTCTTTGCATGGCTGGTTCTCTTTCCATCTTAGGCTAAGCTGTCTCACTTTCTTTCCACACACACACAGGCACCTCTTTCCACAGCCAACCAGCCATTTTCTGGACCAACAATTATTCTGTGAGGTTTCCACATGGATGATCTCTCTGCTTTGTCTGTCACATATCACTACAACAGTGTCTGTATTGCCAAAATAATATCCACATCTCATGTTCGACCTTTTTCTTTGTTCTGATGAGAAGGACAGAAAAAAATTGAAGGGCAATAAAAGACATCTCTTCTTGTGCCTTTCTTGCACACTGGATGCCTTTTTTTTTCTATTCTCGAATCCTTTCTGCATTAGAAATTCTGTATTGTTGTGATCTACAATAAAAGATCCATTTTCAGCATCTGTGATGTGACTCTATTTCAGTCTCTCTTCCCTTTCAGCTCACACATTTTGTCCCCTTTCTTCTTGCCATTTTTTGCAACAAAAGGGACTCTGTGTTATATCAAAGCAAGATCTTCCTAGGGAACCATTCAATTGACTTCCTTAAAGCCTCATGTTGTGAGTGCTGCATGTAGAGGCTCTTGGAAACTAACACTAATATTTTACAAGAGTTCCCTCTCCCCTTCTCTCCCACTGGTTCTGGTTGGGGGATCTGGACAGTGTAAGGACTTGAATATTTTCCCTCTTCTCTTTGTAAACAGTTAACAGGGAATAGGTCTCAGGTGTGCAACCTGTAGTAGGCACTGAAGAGAAATGAGACACAAGCCTGGATCCAAATATCAGCAATATCTGGAGAAGATTGGATCAAAACCCAACCACAGCGAGAATTTTCTCTTGTTTTGACTGTCAGGAAACATGTGTGTTGGCCCTGTTCACCAGTCAGGCACTAAAGTATAAGTCTTTGTTCCATTTTGCTTCCCCAATGCAATAAAAGTACTCTCGTGTGTGGTTCTCTGACACTGGAGTAGAAATCAGACGGTTTCCAAGGGCTAGAAGAAACAGGACTCTGGGCTAAAAAATTGCCATTTTTATAAGCCGCCTTGTAACTGTAATGATTCCATTCCACTGGCACATATTCAGCAGTGTGAATATGCCCCCTCTGTTGAAGGTCTCATTTTTGTAAGTCAGTTCTTTAGGACGGATGGATGTATGCACTCTCCTGAGCTCTGTTTGACAAGCCAACAGTCATGGCCTTTGCCCATACAGAAGACCCTGAGGCAGACAAGATAAGCCTTCCCTCTCCTTCTGAGGTTACCACTGTATGGGATGCTTATGGCTGTAGTCAGCATGTAACAAAGTAAGACTCCCTCTTACTCTAAAGAGAGAGAAGGTGTCATGTCCAGGAATGTGTCTCTGTGTGTGTGTGTGTGTGTGTGTGGTTTAATACCAAAATAAATGAAAATAATGGTGTGAAATGAAGATGAAAATTTGCAATAGAACAATTTGATTGTTCTGGGAAAACACATCTCCCATTTTTAATCATGGTAATTAATTTCAAAGATTAAGAGGATTCATAGATTAAAATAAAGCATTGAGATCAGAAGAAGGATATGCATTATACCGGGCATCTGGGTATTCATAGGATTTTTTCATATTAATTTTAAAAGCATAGATAATGAAGATATAAAAATAATACTTAATATTTATATACTGTAGTGCTTTTAATCTTCAAAGCATTTTGCAAACATTACCTCTGTTGTAGAAGACTTGAGAAGAAATGGATTTCACTTTATAGAAGGAAATGATTCACTTGCCTCCATATTAAACTGCAGACAAAAGACATCTCTGCTATTCATGTCAAGTTACTGGTAAGTATTAAACTGGAAACAGATGTACATCAAGGAAAGTTACTATTGGAAAAGAAAAATCTAACTGTTTGAAACCATAAAAAATGAAGTCTTAAGGAAAAGGACATAAGTATTCACACATCCTCATGGGTCAGACAAGGTGAAATTCATTCCTGTGCACAAAGGTTTGAGTGGGATGTAATTGGTGCATAGATCCTATCTGGCCTTCTGATGAATTTCACCCACAGTCCCCAAATAAATGGATGAACATTAGCTACTGCAATGTTCATCGCAAAACCAAAGCATCTTTCTCCTTGGCTCATCTCAGCCCAGCCATGAAAGTGGACAACTTAAACCATTCTTCCTTGTTTTCTCTGTTAAAATGGGCATGCAGAGCACTTCAGGAACAACCAGGTTTCTGCTCAGTGCATCCTAACTGCCACAATTTGGTAACCTCCATTCAAGAAGATCTTCCCCAAATATTTTCATGTCCAGCTATGACATCTTGTTGTGGTGGGTTGACCCTGGCTGGGTGCCCGGTGCCCACCAAAGCCACTCTATCAATCCTCTCCTCAACTGAACAGGGGAGAGAAAATGTAACAAAAGGCTCGTGGGTCTAGATAAGGACAGGGAGCAATCACTCAGCAATTACCATCACAGGCAAAACAGACAACTCGGGGGAAAAAAAAGAAATTTAATTTGTTACAAATCAAATCAGAGTAGGACAATGAGAAATAAACACAAATCTTAAAAACACCTTGCCCCCACCCCTCCCTTCTTCCCAGGTTCAACTTTACTCCCAATATTCTCTACCAACCCCCTCCCAGCAGCGCAGAGGTACAGAGAATTGGGGTTCTGGTCAGTTCATCACACATTGTCTCTACTGCTCCTTCCTTCTCAGAGGGAGGACTCCTCACATTCTTCCCCTGCTCCAGTGTGGGGTCCCTCTCATGGGAGACAGTCCTCCATGAACTGCTCCAGCTTGGGTTCCTTCCACAGGTGCAGTCCTTCAGGAACAGACTGTTCCAGTGGGGGTTCTCTGTAGGGTCACAAATCCTGTGAGCAAACCTGCTCCAGCGTGGGCTCCTCTCTCCACAGACTCACAGGTCCTGCCAGGAGCCTGCTTTGATGTGGGCTTCCCAGAGGGCCACAGCCTCCTTTGGGCACATCCACCTTTTCCATCATGAGGTCCTCCACAGGGTGTAGGCAGATAACTGCTCCACCGTTGACCTTCATGAGCTGCAGGTGGATATCTGCTCCACCGTTAACCTCCATGGGCTGCGGGGCGGGGAGGGGGGGGAGAGCCTGCCTCACCATCGTCTTCACCACGGGCTGCAGGGGAATTGCTGCTCCAGTGCCTGGAGCACCTCCTCCACCCCGTTCTTCACTGACCTTGGTGTCTGCAGAGTTGTTTCTCTCACATATTCTCACTGCTCTCTCCAGCTGCAGTTGCTGTTGCGCAGCAACTTTTCCCCCTTTCTAAATATATTATCCCAGAGGCTCTACCACCGTCATCAATGGACTTGGCCTTGGCCAGCAGTGGGTCTGTCTTGGAGCCAGCTGGCATTGGCTGTATTGGACACAGGGGAAACTTCTAGCAGCTTCTCAGAGAAGCCACCTCTATAGTCCACCCGCTACCAAAACCTTGCCACGCAAACCCAACACAGTTGTAAAGGTCAGTGTTAAACTGCCTTTGGTGCTGTTCACAAAGCAAATTGCAGACATGGCCTCACTATATCCCACAACACTGCACTCACCTTCTCATTCTGTTGTCATGATTTAACACCACTGATTTCCAATATTTTGCGAGTAGAGTAATGGAGACAAGATGATGCCCTCAAAGTGCACCTTCCAACTTTTTATGAGTCCCTTGATACCTAAACTCCCTCATAACCAAGGAGAGGAGATGCTGACCATGGTATCACTTTACTCGTCATCTCTGACCTCAAAGTACCCCCTTCTCTAACCCAGCCTTAAACTTATCCCTGAGCTTCCTGCTGGAGCAGCTCCTGTTGGTCTCTCTGCAAAGCCCTTGCTCAGGTTGAGACTAGCACTCTGGTACACTGAAATAATCTATCTGCACCCTCCAAACACAATTTTCATGTCAAACACCCTGTGATATCTACAAATTACTCGAGGTACTCTGCCTAGGTGATGCCTGAGCCTGGACCTCACTCGACCACTGTGATCCATCAGAGCAGCACAGCTCTCAGTGCCACAAGCCTCAGTTCTTACAGTACCACCTGGTTCACAACCACAAATACTGGAGAACAGCTGTGAAAACAGCCTCTTGCACACAGTAAGAGCATGTAGCTTAAATAACCAAGAGAAAAAAATGCACCCAAACCCTTTAATTACTTCAGTCTCTAAAGCACAAGGAAGAAAAAGGGAGAAAGGAACAGCACTCCGAACTGCTTACTTACAGATATGGATACATTTAGCTTAGTGCGTACATGAGTCTGTGCTTTCTAAAATCTCTCCTTATTAAGAACTCAAGCAAATTACCATTGAAGAGCTCTTATCTACACTGTATTATAAGAAGTCAGCAAAAGACTGATTCAGCCCTGATGGAGAAGAAGTGCCTTGCATCTCTGCCTGAACATGCAAGCAGAAGGCAGATTCACATGGGCTGGAATAATTATAATGAGTTGTTTGCAGTTCTGGTTGGCTTGGAGGTGTTTGTTGTTGTGCTTTTTTAATTGCTAAGTCCTTCTGTAGCACAATTTACTTTCATTTGATCGTTACAGTCACCAATGACACTCAGAAAGAGTTTGTTTGAGATATGGTGACTTCTGGAACAGTTACTACCTAGTGAGCAGAATAATATGCTCCACAAAAAAGAAAATTCAAAAGGGGTTGCATCTCTGAGATGCGAATACAAAACCCCATTGCAACAGTTAAAGACAAACCCGTCAAGCACCTGAAAGTTACCTAGTGACACAATGCAGTAATTCTAATTTGATCACTTTGCCATATGCAGAGAAAATACACAACCCAAAACAGGACTCCATCTACCCGCAGCTTTAAAAGGTAGTATAATAAATTGCTCTGCACTGAAAATTGTTATGTGCCAAATGAGCCAGAAGGGAGCATCTGAATTGGGGGGCAGTGGAAAATGGAGATTTGGAACCATTTAAGAACATTTCACAATAAAACCTAAAAGCCATACTCCTACTATCAGAAAGTTTACTGACTAAAAAAATAACTTCTCTTAACTGAAAAGTGAGGGCAGCTAAAAGGTATGTGAGTATGCATGCATGTAAATCACATACACATAGCCACTCAAAGGTAGTGTGCATACATAGATATGTATTACAGATATATTGCATATACATATGCACTTACTGGACCAGAAAAAAAGGTGATAATAATAAGCGTATAGTTCAGTCTTATTTAAGAAAGCTGCTAAGAGAAAGAAAACTACAAACTGTACCAGCATTTTATGATGTTTCCTCTCTTTTCTGTGACACAAAAGAGTATTTAAGAGTTTTGACCTAATGTTTCCAAAAGGTCTGAAGCTTGTCATGGGATGCTGACAAGCACTTTCTGGACTGTGTGAGGTTGGAGACACAGGGTGTTTGCTCTTGTGGGTGCTTCTGAATTCAATCTTTGCTCCATGGTTTCCTGAGATTGAGGGGAACTAGGATGAATGATCACATTGTTCTCTCTAGTCCCGTCTAGCCCATCAAAAGGAATCATAACCACAGTGTTAATTCATTATTGCAGGACAATACTGTCACAAATGATCCTGGAAGAGCAGAATTGTTTGATACATATTTTTTCCAATGTTCGAGGCAATGAGTCAGGGATATCTTTCTAATCTAATATTAATGTTCCAGGACATTAAACAACAGCTATTTAAAGTTCAGCCTTTTCAAATCAATAAGAACAGATCACATGCACTCAAGAGCTTTAATTCTGAATAAGAAATGTACCCTAGAATGTGACAGCAAGTACAGAGCATCAAGACACAGGAGCAGAGCCAGGAGTGGTGATTCAGCCTTAGCCACAGCACAATGCCCAAATTCTGATGCCCTGGAGAGGGGTCACAAGTACCACCAGGGTCAGGGCAAATCCCCTGTTTGGTGAAAGGCCCAGGGGACCAATGTTTCCTTCTTCAGAGACAAAGCTCGGGCCTGACTTGCTTTCTGTTGATGAGGGCGGGATTCCTCTCTCTGCATGTTACCTGTCCAATATTTACATATCTCAGCCCAGCTGATCCCAGAGGGTCTCTGTGCAGCAGAGGCGGAGAGGCCCGTTCATGCAACGTGCAGCAGCAGTCGAAGGCGGGCATCCCCAAGGGTGAGACCCTCATTGCTCCCAGCCAGGCATAAGGAGGGCCCAAGATGCTGCCAGGGGACAGGGATCTCGCAATGCTTGTGTTGCCTTTCTCCTGCATAGATCCTTCAGTGTTTAACATGGATGAGCTCTGCAGACCGTCCTCCTCTGCTCAGCTATCTGCCTCCCTGGAAAACGTAAAAGCTTGATATCCTCATCCACCCTGAAACCTGTCTGAGACAAACCTAAGCAATCATGACAGATGTTTTTTTCGAAATGAGAAAAAAAGAGGGATAAGGACCATAGATAACTGAACCAGAAGATAATCTTATTTAGAGAGCCATTTTATTTTGTTAATGACATTTTTATTCTGGGACAACAGAAAGGGGTATCCTAAATCTTCCACTTCCATAACGATCTTTGCTATACAGCCTGCAATGAGTCAGGATGGCATCTGACATCTTACTGAATGGGCTACCAACTAAGCCTTGCTCTCCTTATGCAGGGAACCTGTATAAGGAAAAGGAAGACAGAAAATATCTTTTTATTAGACCCACTGATTAAGTTGAAAACACCAAACATACCTTGGTGGGTGAAGGGGTTGAAACCTTCTCTGCTTCTCCAATTATATCAGCTAGCTTATCAAAAATTAATGCCTGCCCTTGCCGTCCTTGTCGTGATTACAGTAGCTCTGAAAGTCTGTTATGAATGCTGATACCAATATTCACTGTAAACCTGACAGGGAGGGAAGTCACAAGACTAAGGTGGGCTTAAAGCAAAAAATACATCCACATCTGTTTCAAAATGTGAAAGATGAATTCACTGCATCCCAACTAGAAAAAAATATTTTGGCAGCACAGTAACTACGTTATTTCATTTCATGTACAAACACAAAACAAATAGATACGTGTAAAACTGCATTGAAAACTGAATAGTTGGAGGGCAAAGGTATAAGAATCCTCGACATTATCCACAAAGTTTGTTAAAGGTTTTACCTCAGAAAATTCAGTCCCACCTAAATTTTCTGGGGACAAATAATTTTGAAATAATTTTATATAAAGAATACGAAAATGTTTGATTGTATCAAGTCAACCTAAAACTGCACCTGTATGAGTGATCAGAATGAGCCCCATCACTTTTTCCACATTCATCAGAGGTTATTTGCCCTCATTGGACTACAAGCCCCGTGAGGCACTGAGATCCGGCTCTGCCTAACTGGAGTATGGGCTTACACCCCAAAACGTTATGATGCCAACACAGACACAGAGATTAACACAACCAAATCCCAAAGTGTCAATACACTCAAACAAATTCTGTCAGTCAGGGACAGTCAAAACATATTGGAATAAAACCTGTCAAAACAACGCAACTTGACATATATAGATCAATACATGTTTGAAGATTTTGCTTTCCAAAAGTTTCAATCTTTTAATTTTTCATAGCAATTTGTAATGAAAACAAGTGTCTAAATGTCAGAATTCCTCAAGGGAAATTCCATTTTTCAGTCTTCTCTAACAGTAAGACCGAACTTCTTCCTGAACCACAGAAAGCTGTAGGTGTGTAGATGGGATCAAAATTTACTTCCTATTACTCAGCTGGAAATCTGATTACACACCCAGAAGAGTTCACAGGTTTACAATCAATCCCAGATTTGTCCTTTCCAACAAAGCCTGAACACAGTCCATGTTAAAATTTGGTCTCAAATGCAGGAAGAGCAGAAATTTCCAAACACTTGTCTTCTTCCCTCTTGCAAACCCAAACACAGCTGCAAAGGAGCTGCTGCAGGAAGAGCTGTTGTCCGTAAACATGGTCCAGGTGCCAAGGTCCCCAGCATCACCTAGGTGTTGCATTACAACCAAATCCATCATGCTCTCTCTGCCTCCAGCTGGACTAAGGGCTGGTTTCCTCAGCAAACTCCATGTTTTAGAGGAAAGCCTTCCACTTTAAAACTAGATTAGTTCTGCTTTGCTGAACATCCAAAGCTTATATTTAACATGCTGAAAATTCACTGCCTTTAACCATCATATTATAAGCACGTGAAGTTTCAGCAAAATCAAGGGAAAACTGTTTATTCTAAGAAATGCTTGGGTTGGCAATCCAATAAACTCTCTAATAAGTTGCAAATTTAAGTCATCACTGGACCACAACCAACAGTATAATTAGCCTGGTGTACACCTCAGCTCTTAATCATTGCACAAAGACCCCGTGATGCACAGCTGAGTCTAACCATTCGAAGGATAGGACTGCAAAAAATGAAAGTTTTGAGCCTTCAGTGATGCGGTCCTAAATTGCTATTATTTTCCATTTCTGCCCTGCATTATTATTATTGTTGTATATTGAGGTTCATCTGTTATAATAAAAAACCAGAGATGAACCCATTACTGCCCCATGCAAACACATAGCCAAGAACAGCTCCTGTTCCCAAAAAGTGACAGCAAACAAAATAAAAGGTTGAGAGGGGGGAGAACAGCAATGAGAGAAGATATGACTTACCCATCACTGGCCTTCACCTTGGCATTGATGTTTTCTTGGCTATGCAGGCAGACTATTCCCTCACAAAGACAGAGCAGATTCACTCATTCATTTCATTACACTCTTCACAGTTAGGGAACAGAGTGCTTGAAGTCCCATGACTTTTGAGGCACACATATCCGCCATCATCACTTGTTAAGGGCAAGGTGCTGTAGAAGATTTCTTGTAACTTTTCTCCATCTCATGTTAACAGGTTGAAAAGTTTAGGGAGTAGTACAGTGTCCTCTTGTTTTCTTCTCAATCATCTCTTAAAGCAAGAGCCTCAGCTTCTTGTTGGAAAAAAAAAAAAAGTCCTAGTCCATATGGTGTCAGAAAATGATGTAGTTGCACTGCATAACATGCTGTGTATGGTAAGAAATGAGAGCAAAACCTACCACTAACTCCAAATCTTTCCATATACAAAATGAATTCAAGTGTTGGTTGGAAACAATTATTCTCTGTAGCCTGCAACGGTATCTGGATGAATTGCCTTTTATGCTTAACACCTTCCAGGCCTGTGCTCAGACATTCTTCATACCATATGTACAGTGAACGTAAAAGACCTTCGCTGTCTTCTACCAGCTTTACACTACATAAAATCTGTTGGCTTTAATGAAGATGCACCTTTTTTTATATCTAAGTAAAAAGAGAACCAGATCCTCTCAGTGAAAATGTCAGATTGCTAATGGTGCTCATTTTTAGTGGAGAAATAATGAGGAGGAATATCTGGCACAGAATTTCCCTGGCATAAGGAATAATAGATAAAGATGAGACTCATCTCAGACATTTCTATCCATCCAAAAGATGTGTCCCAATGCCTTACACAGCAGATACAGAGAGGGATGTCCATGAAGGATCCAATCTCTTTTGGGTATCTGTCTTGGGGTGAGACAAATCTCCACTGGAAATGTTTCTTCCTCTCTCCACTGACTGTAAAGGAAATGTACATTAGTGGCTGAGGCTAGAAAACTAAATTGACATGAATTCCACCACTGATCTCTGCATTTGTTAAGGACCTACAAGGCTGCAAATGTTCGACTTCACTAAGAGACAGTGTTTCAGCCATTCAACATCTGTGGTGAGCCTGACTCGCAGAGCCTGCACCAACACATCAGCTAAGGAGATGAGGGGCAGCCCCTGTCTTTTAGGAACACCCTCTAAAGACCCAGCACCCACAGGTTTGTGAGCAAATTTTTTTCACCATAACCATACTGAAAAATCAAATCAGAATATTCCATTGGTTGATCCTAAACACTGTTTTTCTTCACAAGCTGTCTGGTGAAGTACAATATTTTGTTTACCCAGAAAATAAATAATTTGTTTCACCTTATGTGCTTTACTTTTATTTGTTTTTAAGTTAAGCATAGCCAGGGCTGTTCTCATCAAATTGAAAACTGGATGCCTTCTGTGCATAATAAAACAAACATTTTTGTTCTTTTCTCCAAAAACAATTCTCAGTAAAACAAAAATAATTTAGTTCATAGGAAGTTTCAGTTTTCAACAAGGAATTTATTCCTCCAAAGAGACTCAAAACATCAGGATCGTTAACTAATTACAGCTTGTGATATCCCCAGTGCAGTGGTGAGAGGACATTTTCCATGTTATTAAATTCTGGCCAGACTGGAATCAATGTATTTGCAGACTGATGAAGCATCAGAACTTTTGAACATGACCCTGTGCAATATATTCCAAGGCAGCAACGTACTGAAAAGAGTGGGTGCTTTCTTTTTACCTTTATTAAGACCATTGTGTGTTGGCTGCTGCATGTATTTAATCATGTTGCATTCTGTGACATCTGGTGGCACAAGAGCTCTGAGGTTATGGAGACTGTGTTGCTTCATGTCACTGAGAGCAGCTACCCATTTATCCACCAAACATCCTGTGATATTCTCAAAGGCATCTGGCACGGTCTTGGCTGTGTTTGACATGCAGCATCCAACTTCATCTAGCTTAAAGTGTCATTATGCAAACTGCCTCCTAGTATGCTCTGTAGAGATAAATACAATTGCAGGTTAAAACAGAAATCTGTCAGGTGAAGGACAAAGTGGTCCAGGAAAGAAGATACTTACAGCTTGGAACGCAATGTGAGTGGTATTCTTCATGTCAGAAGCAGCCCATAAAAAGGGTCTTTCCCTATAAAGGGGAAAGTGCTTAGAAGAAAAGGGTTTATGCAGTGCCGCCATACATCACATCAATTTACAGTAGTGTGAAACCTCATAAGGAGCTTTTTTTCTGGTAAGGGTTAGAACAATGTACAAGCCACTTTTCCAGGCAGATATAAACCATAAATCACAAACAAGTATCTACCCTGTGGTCCCTTAGGCATCAGTACCATCTCCTTCACCCTGAGCAGGTTCTCACATGTTTCTAAATTCTGATCAAGTCTTAACAGTCTTTGGGTTTGATCCCCCAAACCTCTGTCTGCTCATCTGTCTTCTAAATCTGCCAGTTCTTACCACTCACTGGAGTTTTCTTCTAGAATAAGGAAATCAAGACCTTAAATCAAATTTATCTGAGCTGAGTTTTTGCACGTTCTCTCTGTTATATGCTTGAATAATTCTGAGAAAAACATTTATTGCTGAGGTCTGCACCATGTAACTTGACCATTGAAGTAGTGATGCAGAAGACAGAGGAAAATATATACTGGGTTAATGAACCATGCCCACATCTATGCTTTCTGCAAAAGACCTTCCAAGTGGAAATTATTGTGGTTTCCTTTGTGTCATTCTATTTATCAGAAGACCTTAATGCTTCCAAATGTTTCGCCACTGGGATTTAATGTTATAATGATGTCACAGGAAAAGTTTTGGAGTGCAAGATTTCAAGAGGTTCCAAACATTATAAGATGATGTTCCCTTTTCCCTCAAAAATCACTTCCGTGCCCAAGAACAGCTCTCCTGACTTCTGTGCTGAACAAGGACTCAGTCTTAAAATAAATCATATAGCCTAAGAAATAACATATGCAGAGACAGCTCTATCCAACCTGTCAAGTTCATCACATTTTAAATTTGTCCTAAAACCATTTTTCCAGTTGAGTAATTTGTATTTTAACAGTTTATGATCGATATGCAAATCCAAATTGTTTTGTATATCATATTAGTAAGCAAATTGTATTCCTGATAATGATTGTTTTCTGTTTGTTTTGCTCCATGTACACGATCAAAGGCTATCAGACAAATAGCTCAGATGGTAGAAGAGGTGTATGTTCATAGGTATTTTTAGCTCTAGCAGAAACATACGACATTGTGTTGAATATTTTCCATTTCTTTGATGAGAAATCGGAAGGCATTGCCGGCTAGTTGCTTCCCATTATAATCTGTGTTGTAACTTGAAATTACCAGCCTGAGAATTATGTCCTGTTACTTTAAGAATTCTACTAAGAAGTACTATAGTTTGCCCTGCCCAGATGAACTTCTTTCAAGAACTGAAAGCAAAACTATACATTTTGTCAGCAAGAAGTGCACTGCAATAATAAAACTGGAGAAGGACAGAAATACTTCTGTGAAGTGTTTTACTGAATATGAGGTGAGCTTAGTTTGGATGGGAGGCTCAAACGAGGGCTGAAGAGGATGAAGGCATGTGTCATTGGTACCCCAAAATAATTGCTGTGTGGGAGGCAGGAAGCAATCCTGCTTGCACCTGCATCTCATTTCACTGTCCAGTTTGGACAAGGAAAAAAAAAATCTCATAAAGTTTTTTCAATTTACATGGCGTTTCAGACAATTATTTGGGCACAAACTAGTCTCCCAGCAAGACTACCCACTCCCTCGCTGCTCCACTACTCCTGCCAGCAAGAACACCAATGAGTTGGTCGTTTTGCAATATGTTCACGCTAGTGCCTGGACAATAATCTCAGACTCACTTCTCTGCCAGTAGCTATAATGGGGTTTTCGGTCATCACCATCCACATAGGCCAGTCAGACAACATTGAACCAGATGCTCAATGCTCTTTATTGCATTGCCACTCTCTAAGCCATCTACACTTGACTGTTTGCCAATTTTTCTTTTAATAAAAAATCTCTTTCTTCCTGTTTGTGCAGAAATCCATCACGGAAAACAATATTATTTACAGTATACTTTGGCTACTGGCTATGCCCAAAAATAGTGCTTAACAACAGGAGGGAAAGTTCTGCCACTAGTACCTCTGTGGAAAGTGCTACATCTAATGCCAGCCATATAATCACTGCTCTTTCCACCTCCAGCAAAATTTATAGACAGTACTGTCATTTAGGGTTTCATGAGGATGGACTTTCATGCTTTACGGGGAGTACATTAATAGCTTTTAACTACTGAAGTTTCTAATCGTCCATATTGAAAAAAGAAATTTATTACCACCCTATTAGAGCCATTTTAATATTCTACAAGCATATTATTTGCACATTTGAGTATGTCATCAATAAGTTCTTTCTAAGGAGATTACTTTAATGTAACTAAATAACATAATGATCCTGCAGACTATGGGTGAATGTCTTCCCCCCGCTAACAACCAGAAAACCTCCTGGAGGAGAAAGACTCAGGTGGTGTTTTTGTGGTGGCTGCTGTCTTGGTTAACTCAGCAAGGATTGAGTTGGTGATATTTGGAACAGAGTCAGCAAGCAGCTACAGATTAAGCCGATGGTTTACAGGCAGTGAAGGAGGATTACAACTTTTGTAGAACGAAAAACAAAAGGCTACATGTGGAGCCTATCCTGGCCTCTCCAGAAAAAGTATATGGGATTTCTTCACAAAGAAACTTTGGAGGACTGAGAAGGGTCTTGTTGCCACTGTTGTTTCCTGCAAAATTTCATCTGAATTGTGACACTTTAGAAGCCTAATGTTCTTCTCCGTGATGGTGGTAGAGCTGTGAGGTCTCCAGTTCAAACCACTTCAGAGGACAGGGCCAGCTCAGCGCAGGTTGCTTGGGGCTGTGTCTAGTCAAGGTTTGAATATCTCTGAGGAGGGAAACTTCACAACCTCCTTCGGCCCTTGTTCCCATGTTTGACCACTCTCATTGGGGAAAAACATATCTAAGTATCTCCCTTTCTGCAACTTGTATCCACAGCCTCTCATCTCATTGCTGTGAACAGCTGAGCAGAGTCTGACTCTGCCTTCTCCACACCCTCCATCAGACAGCTGAAGCCAGCAGTGAGGTATCCCCTGACATTGAGTTTCTCCCTGAGTTTCTCCCCGGAAACACTGGAACTCTATGGCTCTTGAAACACGAGAGTCCATCAGAGACTCTGGGAGGACCATTTCTTTGGACTACTCTTCCCAAGCTAGGCGGGAAAAGCAGGTCACAGTTGCCACAGCCTCCTTACTTCAGGTGCATGAACATCAGCAGATGAGAAACTTCAAGATTCCTATTACTGTTGTCACATCATTTCCCTCAAATAAATGCAGGCTCTCTGTAAAGATGTGACGACACTTGGAGTGTCAGTGATAAGAGATTTCCAGTTGAGACATCTGTGTCAGCCTCTGTGCAGAACCTCGCCACTGCTGGCTTCTAATTACATTTCTGGGCACTTGCATCTGATACCCGTGCCTGGTGCAGTTGGAGGCACCTGTCACTTCATGCAGCTTTAAGAGTTTCTGTGATGCACTCAGAATATACTACCTTAGTCCCTGTGGCAGGACCAGGGTCCTACAGCACGAGCAGAGGAACACGGAGAAGGGCAAGCACCCACTGGTGGCAGATCCCTGCATAACCCCTCCTCTCCCTCTCACCCTGCCGGGCTCTGCTGTCAGATACTGTGGCCAGATGGGAGTAGAGAAGTTGATGGACACAGCTGAAGCCAGTGTCCCCCAAGAACTGTCCCTCCTTCCCACTGGTGCTTTCGAATCTCCTGTGCCTTCACCCTCAGCAGAGGCACGTTGTACTGGGCTAGTGTTCCAACCACCAGGTCTCCTTGTAATTGAATTTCTTTCAAGTTCGCTTTTGATTATCTGTCTGAAAGCAAAACTCTGTAGCTAAGCATTCCTTCTTTTTTATGCTACTGCTGCTGCTGCTGTGTCAGGTCAGTGGTATTAATTTTGGATGCTTAATCAAAAAGATCTCCTTTTGGGTTTCCTTCTTGCAGCCTCAAGTCAAGCAAAGCAAACAATGAAACTATTGGGACTGAAGAAAAAACAAGGTATTGGGCTTTTTATTAGTTACAAAATTTATTTCACTACTGTTTCAGCTTGCTCCCATCCTTGCCACAAGGCAAATGTCTGGATATATTTTACGGAAGCAAACGCTGTGGCCATGTCATGGTGCTGTGTAGCAAGGGGCCTGAAAACTCTGCAGCACCTTTGCATGCATTGCAAAAGTACAAATAAGGAACAGAAGGATCTGTGCACAGTGCTGATTTCATGTACAACACTGTCACTTCTATAAATATGCTCATACATGCACACGCAGCCCGGTACACCTGGTGAATTTGTCAAAATTGCAAAGGATGCCAGGAAAAGACCATTCGCAGCCCATCTCCAATTCAGTGATATTTGTGATAATTTCACAGCCCCAGTTTTCCTGGGAGGTTTTTTTATTTCACTTGAGAGGTGTTAAACCACTGTTCTTTTATGAATGTAATTACTTGTGGGGGCAGAAATCTAAAAGAAAAAAATGTCAAAAAATGAAATTTTCCATTTGTCTTGAAGCAATAATTGATTTTATCAGTTCACTAAAATGCTCAAGACTTTACCTCTTTATCTGAAATTACTTTGGGAAATTGTTTCAATCTCAAAAATTAGTCTGGGATGGGAAAACCAGGTTGTCTGCAGTCTCATGCTCCCTTTCACTGTTATTTAAAGGAAGACCTGAGTCAACACTTTCTGTCTGCTAATGGAGTTACTCCACGTAGAGATTGTTTTATTTGAACACATATCTGCACTAGGAGAGGACTGGGGTTTAAACCTGAACCATCTCCCAGTGAGAAATTTTCATGCAAAAAAACATGTGCACACACACCCCATTCTTTTTCATATGCTAAATGTATTCACTTGGGTTTAAAAGAATGAAAAATACTAGGTCCAAAAATCTTACATTGCTGCTGCATGACAGCAGAGTAGATTTCTATTGTCTAGGAACCTGTATTATGGGAAACAGAATAATCAGAAAAGAACTTTTGAAAGGAAAGATATAAATGGAAGCTACAACAAAAAGTATTCATCTTTATTCAGAAACTCCACATGCACCTACCCACTTCCATTTCTACACAGTAAACTTGCTTTTAAGCCAGTAACATGCAGAAAAATATAAACACTTTTCTGAAAGTTTGAAGGCAGTGTTTCATTGTGCTGTCTACAGCCAAACTAGTCTGATTGGGCTGATCTTTAGAAAAGACTCATATCAACATCAAACAGAAACTTTTCTGTCTGGTGCAGAATGTTTAAGGATAATCTATTTCCCCTATCCAAACATATTGATTCCTTTGTCTTTCCTCGTGAACAAACAAGTGCCCTGTGTCTTTACAAAACACGCATTGACCTTTCTTTTCCATGTGTGCATGAACATAAATATAAGCATAAACACAAATTTTATGTTCATATATGCGTATATGTGCATATGGATATGTATGTATATGTGTAAGTGTGTATGTGTGTGTGTGTGTATATGAGATACTTGTTTACAGTAGTAAAACTACATGCCACCAAAAGAAGACGGCTGATCCTTTAAGAAATGGTACCTCCTTTATCCACAGTACAAACCGTGCTGATACCCAGAGCCAGGGGAGGAAGGAGGAGCCTCATGAGCAGAAGTTCACAATCTGCTTTGCTGGTCCACACCTCACATGTAACTGTCTTCTTTTCAGACTATTTGCCTTCTCCAGAGAGACCGTCAGGAGAGAGGTCAGTCCCTGTCGCTGTGTGACAAAGGGGCACAAGCCAGGGGTCACGGCCAGCTCCCAGGAAAATGCCTCTGGAGCGGGAACTGTGATGACAAACCAGCAACCGCAGCCAGAGCCACTTTTCCTGCCAGCATCTCCACCAGGGTGATCAGAAATGAGTTTCATCAGCATTTCACATCACTGTGCCTGGATGGCTCAGCTGAGACTTAGAGATGGGAGAAGGAAACTAAACCCACCCTGCACAAACCACCATTGCTGCTCTCTGACTGCTGGTTAAGTCTGAGATTGCTAATTAACATCTCCTTATTAACAGAGCCAAGCAGGAAGTCCCCAACAAAATGTAATTTGAAGAAATGGGGAAAAGGGAGAGGAGATGAAGTTTTATTGAGTTGAAAACTGTATTTCAGAGAAATTAAAGGTCAGAAAATATCAAGAACTCAAAATGAAGTGTTTGAAATTATCTTTTTATGTATTTATTTACAGATCATTGGTTTGATGGGAAAAAAAAAAAAAAACACATCAAGATTTTGATTTTTTTCATTCATTCTTAGAACAGGGAAAAGATTGTTCTAATCTTAGAAATTCTCCAAGGATGAAAAAACATTTCTTTCTGAGCTTTGTCTGAGCAAGGGTCATTGCTGATTTCCCATGCTACTTTCCATGATTTCTTTCCATTAATATATTTCATCCATCCACCACTACGGATGGCATAGCAAGCTCTTGAAAGTACAGGTCACCTTAGTGTTCTGTGTGTACACACAGTGTTAACACATCCAGTCAGCAAAGAGTGAGCTTTTGCAAATCAAGTTCTGCTATTGGCACCTTAGTATAAGGAATATTTTTTTTTATTCTTCACCAGACTTACAAGCTTTGATCTCACTTTCAGTGGGTGATCAAAGCTGGACCTATTCCACCTTTGGTATCCAGCCCAAATCAATGTAATAGGATGAGAGCGTGGCAACTGTCCACCAAAGTTCTGAGGTGCCAAAAAAGAGCCAGATGCTTTGTCACATGGTAACAATGCTGTGTGGCACCAAGCAGCCCTTCCTCCACTTTCTGAGCTCCCTGACTCCTGCATGCTCTAAGAAGCTTAAGGTTCCTCATCTGAAAAACTGGAAGCTGTAAATGATATTGTGCCATATACCCTGCTGTGTAAGTCAAGGACGTTTTTAATGTCCAAGGGGCTCTTGTAGTGACAGAGTAGGGATTTTTTCAGTCACTCAGTACTTAGAAGTGCACAGAAGGAGTAATTTTTCCAGGACTATTAATATCCTCTTTATAAGCACAATATTTTCAGCAGCTGGTGCCTCAAAAGCTGCTTTCCATCACATATTCAGATATCTTCTCAGGTACAACAAGACTACCAGCAACCTCTCTTCCAGGGACACCCACTCACTGTACTGAAAAGATTCTGTATAATTGGAAAATTAGTCAAGTGCAAACAGGTGTCGGTAGGCGATGGTACAGGGAGATACAGCCCTCTTATCTCTGTGTTTGCAAACCTTTCCCAGCTCTCAACAAAGGATTTACCAGTCTCAATGGTAAGGAAAAAAAATAGCTTTGAAACATGTCTGAACAACAGCATCTTTACAGGAATCCCAGAGGGCTCTGGTAGTATCCTGGGCTCAGTCTACCAGACTATTTAACTCTCCAAGCTAATTCAGTAGAAGCTCTGTTATGTCTTCATCCCTAAGAAAGTAACTACCCAGTAAGAGAGTTCATGGGATAAAATTAGTTTGCCATTTACCGTTACACTGATCAATAATCTATTAACTCTAACCTTGCTAGCAATGGACTGTACTACAATTTATGGTCAATCATTTGAACTTTCATTCCTCCAGAGTTATAGTCATGATAAAACAAAATAGGGAGATTATCAGTGGACAGAAATTAAACATTTAACCTTTACACAGAGGCTTAACATTAGACTTCATCCAATGCATTTATCTTTTCCCTTCCACATCAGCCTGATAGCATTTGTTGTTTGAGTTTTAAAAATTATTGACGCATGTTTCATTTTGTTCAGCATTGACTTGGGGGGATGGCAGCAAATGACAAAGAAACGAGGAGTCATTGATACAAACAACTAGGAAACAACTCCTACTTTCTGTTGTAAAGACCATTACTCCTTAAGGTCCATTTCTGCCATGCTTAAGCATTGTCTGAACATTGAGAAAGCCAAAGTATCTAATGCCACATTCAAGAAGTCAATGTGAGGTCACTGAGAATGTCTCATACCGTTACGATTTAATATCATATAATTATTCCAAAATAGGAGCTGCACTGCGATAAGGTACCTGTCCTGGAATAGCGCCTCCACGCTGGGAGGAGGTTTACTAGCTATATTGAATAGCAGCATGCGCACTGGTGCTTTGTGTCAGTCACACTGTTGTCCTGCTGAGTACCTTCCTGTGGGATTTGTTATATCATTGTATAGCGGATAACAAGGATAACAGTGTTAGTCTTGGACTTGTTGTGGGAATGATATGGACTCTTGAAAACATAGTCCATCCTTTGCTTTCCTTTCACTATAAGAAAGAAATTGCTTGCCTCCAGTCTATACAAGGGCAGGTCATCTCCTGATCTGTGGCTATCTATTAGGCCTACCTTAGAAGTCAGGTCCACACACAGACAGTGAAAATCCTGCTATCTGACCTGTCTGTTGGCAGGTGCAAAAAGAATTACTCTGGTGTGCCAAAAGCTGGGCTGCAGCAAGTGTCACCAAAATTAATGACTTCATCATGGCAAGCTGGCCAAATCAATCAGAGTCCTTGACGGCAGTGAGAAAGACCAGACCCCATTATCCATTCAACCCATCTGTCACCATGAGCTCCAGATACTGCTCAGCACTTGCTGGGCAGGATGGACCCTACACCTCACTGCTGCCCTCAGGTCCCCAGACACCCTGCAAAGGCCACTGTCCCTGCACACACTATTTCCTGCACCAGCTACTCTGCACAGCTCACTGGGGACATCCCAGCCAGCTCTGCAGAGTCATCCCACCAATGCTGATGAAGAGATGAGCAGTAGTGCTCATCATGAGTGTGGCCAGCTGAACTGCCCCCACTGCAATTAGACTTTCTAGGAAGCCTCTGCTCAGATTCAGATAGTTCACAGTTCATCCCATCTACTTTTCTTTGCCTGAAAATCAGTCAGAGCAGCACATTTTTGCAAGCACCTAAAGGGTGCAGTACCTACTGTTAGCTGAGCAAATGGCAAGGGATGCTAAACAGGGAAAAAGAAAAAAAAAAGAAGGCAAGCACTGGTAAAACTTTTTAATGCAAGATTAGACAGGGTTTATCTGACCTGCCAGAGAGACTAAGAAGGAGGCCAGCTATACAGCAAAGTCAACGCATCGTCTTTTACCCATTCTTCTGATATTCTGCCTGTGATGATGTGAGATTCTCCAGGCAAGAAAGGAACGCCCCCACCTCCACAGGACATGATGTCCTTGAAAGAAAGGAGTGTGCGCAGGTGTATGATTCATTCCTCCAGTTAGGCATAGACTGAAGAGTTATTTTTCTCTCCAAAGCAGCCCACTCCACAGAGAGACATCTGGTAAATCCTACATGAGTTAACCTCATGACACAGTCTCACAAACACACACAAATGAAACCAGGTCCCTCCTGCTGGCAGCTTCTCTGCATGGGAGCAAATAACGATCCTTGTCCTTGAAAGGTGACTACTCTGTGGTACATGGAATAGAGCTCCCCATAGGACAGGCACTCGTCCCCATGTAAAGAGGTGTTGCAATGCCTGTGAAGGAGCCTTTTAACGATGGACAAACAAAATTTTCTCTGGTGTATTTGTACCTGATGGAAATCACAGAGATCTGGGCCAAAGCAAGAATATTTGCTAGAGGTGGAAGGTGATCCAAAAAGTTCCTGTCCTTTTGCTCCTCCCTCTGACAGAGACCTGTGGAGGACTCCCTCTGCTTTGGAGAGGCTGGAGCTCCACATCACCCACCCTCCCCACTCTCAGCTGCTGTCTGGAGGAGTCATTTTCACAAGGAATACACAACCCTACATGCCAAGTCTGAGCACTGTTAATACTCCTAATGGCTCTGTGTTTCACCTCCTTAAAGAAAATGGAAAAGAATAAGATCAGAGCATTACCTGAGGAACATATCCAGCAATTAAATATCAACAGACCTGGGCTTGTCACTGCAGGAATGATAGTAGACCCTTAAAGGCACTTAAGTTTCTACCCTTTAGATGCCAACCTCTAGCATTACCTATCAGAAGATCTTTGAGGATCTAAGCTTTCTCTGGAAGCTTCTTGCTTGTGATTTAATGGGATCCACAGCTAGCCCTATGGAATGTCCCAGGGCAAATTCCCAGGGATTCAACATTTTAACAGACTGATCCATTTAAGACATTTTTCTACCACTCACGTCTCAAAATTGTCACGCTTTGCTAGTAGGATGCTGAAAGTCAAATGTGCAGAACGGCTTGAGCATTACAGTCTGGTATAGACCATCATTTATACACACACACACACAGAGAAGTTTCTGAACTCAACCACTTCTTGCAGCCCAGCAAGAAGAAGGACTGGGTTTTGTGGGTTGCCTCCACACAGGTCAGGGTTAAACTGATGGCATTGATGAAATGCAAATGGAAGATATTACGCAAAGAGAATTGCATAATGTTCCCAGATGTTTTCCATTTTCTGAGTACTTCTAAAAATAAAATGAACTTTTAATACTTAATCAACATAGTTATTCATTCTCTTTTACCCAAGATGAAATTTCCCATGAATTTTTTATGGATACACGTTAGTTAGTATTGCCTTTGGCTTCCTGGTTCAGAAACAGTTCTGCCCTCTGTTCCACTGATTGTACAAATCACCCCCCACTGCATAGGCTGGGTACACACTTAAGTCCTTAGGAAAGCTCTTCAATTGATTTTATAAGTCTGTTCAGATTTGGCTAGACTTCACAAGAGGAAGATTTGCAAGGAGTGCATTAGCTAGCTAATGGGGACTTAGCTCACCCGTTAGTACCACCTAGTCACAGACGCATGTAATCCCCCTACCCTAGAGTGGCACTCAACTCATACAGAGCCTGGAGCAGCCTGGCAGCATGGGCAGAGTGTGATGTGGCTTATCATGGATACCTGTCAACTATTTATTTCCTTTCATATCATCCTGCACTCATAGATACTGGTGGTAAAGTTGCTTTGAGCATGGTGAATCAAAGACTTCACAGAATGATGCCAGGCTGGATTTGTCTTTGCATTCAGCACTTATAAGAAAATCCACTGCAGGGTGGGGAGGCCTTTAGGCCCATTAAATCACTGGGGATTTTTTTTTATTCTGGACTTAAATGACTCTGTGATTTTTATTCCTATGTTTATTGCATAGGATTCAACAACACAAGTCCTTAAAGACGAGAGTGTGGTCTTCTGATGTACCAGAGACGAAATCCCAGCCGATATGTGCCTAAGGTTCTTGTGTAAATGAGTTGGATGCATCTTGGTGAAGAAATGATTCGAAAGGAAAAGGAGCACAGGGAAAGCTTGAGTGACCACTGAGTGGCTGACGTGGTTGTCTGAACAAATAAGAACACATACATGACGACTCCTAAAAGCAAAGTGCTGGAAAGAACAGCAGAAGTAAATGACCAGGGTGATATTGAACTGTCACCCAGAGACACAGAGAACACTCAAGTGGCATGTCAGCTCCATGTAAAAATAAAAGCTTGCAGCTTCCAAACGTTTCTGTGAGTGCTTTAGCTTGTCATGCCACCTCGTATCTCTAAGGAAGTTATGAACCATCAGCAGGGAGGACTTCACGTCAGGGACAGGCGAAAAGCAGGAAAATGCGGGATTGGTACCAATCCAAGCACAGATACTGCTTGGCTCGATATCAGCACCAGTCTCTCCTCAGCACATCCCACTCATAAAGCAGGAGATTTCCCAAAAAGACCGTGTAGCCACAATTACAATGCTGAAAGGCAATAGCCCATTATGTTGTTTTCAGCACCATTGATATACACTCATACGGCATTTAGCAAAGACATGTTTAGTGCTTTGTACGTCTTTTTCTGCCAACATTGGGAATCCATTTAAAACAAGCCATTGAGCTTTATTTTTAAATTTTTTTCCAAATGCATTAAGATAAATACGTATATTAACAGCCACTAGGGCAAACAGAAATATTCGTTTGCGCTTATCGCAGACAATTAAAATCCTACCACACTTTACCTCTCATAGAGGAAATTTCTCCTGTGATGAATTAATCTTTATGAGATAGGTCTCATTTCCTTCATTTCTTCACAGCTACTACGTTGGTTTTTTTAAAGAAAATGAGTGTTAATCTTTTTTGTTACATGAATTGCATTTTCTGCTAACCACTATTTAGAAAAAGGGATGCCTGATCCTCAGCTAAAGTACTGCAACTCAGAAATCTAAAAAGACCAGAATATTTACCTCTGTCATGTACTCTGCCCTGAATATTTCCACTGAATTTCCAGAAGCCCTTGAAGGGTAAACATTTTTGTAATGACCTGGTGCAGTCACCAGGAGCTATTACATTCTGAAATTAGCAACTTGCTCTCTCCAGATTGCTCCATTTGTTTGGAAACCACCAAACAAATTGATCTGGTCTGCCATCACACTCATTATAAAGGGTCATGGGAAGAACAGCAGAGCGAGCACAGGCTCCAAGAGGCTTTGGTGGCGTGTGCAGGTGTATTATTGTATATCACTCATGTGCTGCAAGAACTGCAGTCAACAAACAGCCATTCCAAACGTGCACTGAACTGCTCTGAACCCCACCTCCTCCCTCCTTTCTCTTATCCTCTGCCCATTATCACATAGAGAGATTTTTCATTTTTCATTTCAAAACCTTATGCTTTTTCAGTTTTCTGGCTTTTAGAGGGGCTCTTGTCTCCATGTCACAATTCCACAGGTGCCAAAGCCACCTAGGTAAGCTGCAGGGACCATTGGGACAGCACAAGGCGTTAGAGATCAGCCCTGGATGTCTCTTAGGTCCATCACTGGGACAAGGCGGGTGGACCCTTTGAGGGGCACTGAAGCTGTGGTGGAAGAGCTATGACTTCCATGCCTCTGCTGCCTCTCAGTTGAAAAACCCGTGGTCTGAAAAGCTAATTAATTGACATTATTTAAAGACTGCTTTTCAGGGTAGTGCTTTGTTGGAGGAACTGAATTTCAACTCTGTGATAAATTATGCACAGGAGTTAAGGGAGGTGAGAGTAAGAAATCCACTGGGTAATCATAATCACTGTGCAATTAGGTTTGATATCATAATAGAAGGTTACTCTCCTAGGGGTAATGCAGTGAGGGTGAACTTAAAAAGGCCAGATTTTAAAACTATGAGAAAAATGATTAACAGAGAGCTCAAGGGCATAGTGAAACTCTCTAACAACTTATAGCAAATTTGTTCCTAGAGTAACTCCTCCGGCAGTCCCAAGAGGTGTACCAAGGGTGAGTTTGGCTAATGTAGTCAGTCTAGAGGCTATTTAAGAACGTGTCCTAGAGAAGCAGATTGTGGTTGGGCCTTTGAGCTGAAAATATGAACAGGAAGGATAAAATCTCTGTGGCTGACCAGAGTTTATTGAAAATAAACATCCTTTTAAACATTAAAAGGGGTACCTGACTAAAGAGCAGAACAGAGGCCAGAGTAAGCGCAGGTAAGCTAGAAAGGAAACAGACATAGAGACACAGCACCATAAAAAAAAATCACTGTATTTCTGATACAGTAGAGAAGAAAAAAACTAAACCCCCAACCAGGCATGTAATGAGTGAAACTTAGAAAACGCTGTTGTTATGTGACAGTTTTATTATACCTAATTAACTCAAATATATGTATCTGCTGGAAGACAGCACTGTGTGAGGTTACTTGCTATCACATGTACAAAAGCAGGCATTTCTTCTGCAGAACCCTGTATCTTTGCAGGGAGAGGCTGAAAATCAGAGAATGCTGAAGCATGAAAAAAAGCCTTGGCCTGAGTTATTTGTATGGATATAACTAAAGAGATTCTTTGTCTGTGCCATTTTCTGTGGGAAATTAGGGAGCGACTTCAGCAGTGATTTACTTTAACTCTGCAGAAGGTGAACAGGACCTGAGGAAGGAGCTATGTGGCTGCCAGTTCACTGGGGCAGTAAATCACCCAGACTAGCTAGCACCTAGCCCAGGCTGTAGAGAAAACAAACTACACAATAGTGAACCTGTCAAACAAGGTGCCCCACTCACCTTATGGGGTGAAACGCCCCCTTGAAAGTGAAGGAAGGGATTCAGTGCTGGCTTCTACTTACAGTAACAGCAAGGAAAACCTCACTGCAAGCATACTCTGCAATTCTTGCAGAAATACTGTCCCTCCAGGCAGCGTTGCAGGCAGGGCACCGGCTGCAGCCAGTACCAGCACTGTGGGGAAGGGTGTATGGTCTCTGGGGCTGGCTCACACCCCAAAAGGGGCAGAGACACCCTGGCTGGGAAGTGATCCCCCATCCCTGGGAACAATCACCACCCAGCTAGTACCACACAGGACACGAAGGCACAGCTCTCAGCATGGACAAAAAGAGCAAGTTTATTTATATTCTAAGTTTTCCAAAATGTCACCAGTCTCTGTGTGCAGCCTTAAGCACAACAGGGCCTCAATCTCAACTGTAGCCTGTAATGTCACTGTAATGGAGGCAAATAAATGACAATAGGGAGCAAACCCACTTCAGTCTCCATGAGGAAATATCATTCTTTCAAAGCAATTACTCATCTGAAAAGTTAATAAAATAGTACATAAAGGTGACCTGCTAGATATAATTTACTTGGGTTTTCAAAATGCTTTTGATAAGGTCCCTCATAAAAGAATATTAATGATAATGAGAATGATCTTACATTTATGGTGGTACCTTTCATTCAGATGAATCCCAAAGTACTTTACAAAGTTTTCACTAACTGATTGTACAAATCATGTGTCATATATATTCCCAAAGTGCTGCTAGGTCTGGGAGAAGGTATGACAGCTATTTGATTGCCTAGCATGCTGCTGTTCAATATTTTAGGTCAGGGTGTAAAAGCAAAAGCTTGAATCATGTGCAATTAGAGTGAGTTTAGGCAGGTAAAAGCTACTTTCCAAAGCTGAGATTTGGCTGACAACCAAGCCCACCTTCTTCCTCCAGTTTTCACCCAAATTTTGAGGGACGCCTTAGGCTGGAAAAAAGACATCTTCTTCAAATTGCTTCTGAACAGACAGTGACCATCTCAAGTTGCTTCCACATACAGTGGACAGTTTATGGGCATCTGTACTTGGCTATCTAACTCCAGAGAAGCACCACCATTTAAATTTTCTTCTCCAAATTTTCCATAGGTATTTAATCTGTGTTCATCAGCTTCAGAAGCAGCTGTCCATGCTGACAGCCACCAGTAGAGCATCTCCAGCTCTCATTAGTGTTTGGGAAGCAATCTCTGCCTCTATTCTGCAGTCAGTTTTGCTTTGAGGTGTACATCTGAAGCACTACTTATCTGGACTGTTATGAAGATAGCTCCAGCCATAAGCATATTCTGTTTAGAGAGTATCAGAACACTTAATTTAAAGGCAGAAAATGTCTCATTTAATTGCCTGAAATCAAAGGTTTCATATTTTGATTAAGCTTTTAAGAGGACTTATTTCATTGCTCTGATTTTTTTTTTCCTCTCAGATATGAAGGTCATTAAAGAATATCTTTACTGAATAAGCAATAGTAACAATAATTCACCAAATATCTTATACAGTGTGGATACTCCAGACATGATACTACTCCAGACATGAGCTTCACACATTCTCAGTGATCAGTAGATGAACTCCACTCACTCACTCTGCCTGGCTCAGTGCAAAGGGCCGCCCAAACTTCCATGTCGTCTATTTCTTGTTACTTGCAAAGAAAGAAGATGCCAAGAAAGCTGAATCATATCTTCTCCCTAGATACAAATTCTTCCATGCTTAGACTGGTTTGGCAGCTTTTCTACTGTCTCTTAAATGAGCTGCCTAAAACCAGGTACCTGACCAGCGTAAAATCAAAGCAAGAAGCTTACAGATGGGGGCTGAAGAGGACCTTGGAGGTTCCAAGCTGTCCTAGTTATGTAGGCAGAAAAATTTCAGCTCAGCTCTAATACCCTTGGGCACACCTTTGAAATGCTCCATCTAGCCCTCTGCTCAAGGCAGCATGCGTCTCCTGTTTATCACCATCCTGCCCGAGTGTTGCTGTATTTTTTTGCAGAGCTAAACAAAAGACAGGGTCCCTTCCTCCACTGTGACAGCTTGTCAGACTTTGCAGTACAATTCATATTTCATATCAAAAGAGTCCCCCTCAAACTCAAGTTCTATAAATTATATATTGCCATGTAAACATGACCTTCCTCTGCCAATTTTCTCAGGCCAGAGCCAGAAGCCCAAACAAAAATCTTGTGAGAACAGGCATCCAGGGCCAAGCCATCAAAAGTCTCGAACAAGGAGCTGATTTGTCAACAGAAGTCATCATTTCACAGGCAGCTTGATTCCTGCTTCAGCGGTCCCCTGGACAAATTGCTGACAGATTTTTGCTGAGTGATCCCATGCCCTCATATTATAGACTTTTATTTCCCACATAACCCTTCACAGGGGGTAAGAAGGTCTCATTTTCAGCACAATTTTTTGGGAACAAGAAGGAAGAGCAATGCTTATGTGAAAACACAGCCCCACAGCCTGCCCCACAGTTCAGCAGGAGGCTCCGCAGCCCCCCGGCAGGAAATTCACATTCTTTTAGACAAGCTCTGTCTCACCCTCTACTTCTCACAGGCTCTGTTAGGAGGTTTAATTTCAACTACGAATAAGCATTCATGCACTTGTGGCCTATTCAAGGAGGCTCTTTAGACAAAATAATGGTTTTAAACTTCTTTCTGCTGCCAGGGTGACATAAAGCGGCCTCAGCATACTGCAGGGCTGTTTTATATGCAACACATTAGTCTAAACTTTTGTCTCCAGTAAGTGCTCTTTGCATGTGGTGTACACCTGGCTGCTCTAACCTGATCAACATTTATTGCTTTGTTTCTTTACAACAGGTTTTAGTCCCCTCGGTAAAGACATTCTTAATGCAATGAGCCTGCAAGAGGCCCTTGAAAGCTGCAGCAATAAGGAACGGGAAGTTTTCCAAACATGCATGAAGCTCGCCACTTTCTCACATCTTCTGGGTACTCACATGCCAGGGAGACACAGATGCAGGGTGGTGGAAATGGGGAAATAAGAAGGGGAGAGAAGGCAGATTGGTCCCCGATCCCACCTACACTGATGCAAGGCACACTTACACCTCAAGTTTCAAGGTACAGATCTCATCTCAGATGTTCTCCTGCTTTTGGAAGTCAGTAGCACCGCAGGCAATGGGGGAACCTTTTTCCTGGGTACACAGTTGTTTGAAATATTACTAGCCAAGCGTTGATTGCTACTGGCATTTGTCTTTCAGCAGCTGTCACAGCAGGCTCCTTGGGAGGTGTAGGAAATGTCTTGCAATTATGTGCTTTACGACACACCCCAGAGACACATTTGGCCATACATATTTGCACAAGGATGCACATATCCGCAAGAGGGTCGATGTGGGGTGCTATCAACATAAAATTACTCTCCCTTTCACCTCTCTCTCTGTTTCTGTTGCACCTGACCGTTCCTTTAAACAATAAGCAGGGTGGAAATGTTAGTCTTAAGCAAGAAAGTCTTTAACTCTGTCTGATTTTCCCTTGCTTTGCCTCTTGCTCCTTCCTGCCTTGTGTCATTCCTACAGCCAGCTGAATTCCCCTTTCCTAGGGGCTGTAACTCAGCTCTTCTCAGATGTTCAGAGCGGCCAGGAACTGGGCTCCCTGCCCATGCCCTGTACCTGTGACTGACTCCTAGACATTGAGTGCAAGTGTATCAGATGCTGTGTTAAATCACTGGTTGTCCAGGAAGCTCACTGAGCTCTGAAGTCTGTGGGACAGACCTCAGGGAAGGCTTCATTTGTTTTTGTTACTGTCTCACCTTTTTCAGAGCATCATCAAAAGGATTGTGAGGATAGCAGTTTCCAGCATTCCTTGGGAAAAGTGGTTAGAAAATAATTTTTGCTACCCGTTACACTTTTTTTTTTTTTTAATTGAGGTGGACCAGTATCCCAAAAGGATTGAAAACTCATTCAAATTTTGCACTTGATGATGGATTCTGGACACATGAAAACCTGCTTCTGAGCTATTACCAAAACCTCCCCTAGCAGGGTGGACAGAAAGCCCAACAGGGCAGGAGCTAGCGCCATCACCTCTCCATACATGCTTGTACCATTTCTGCTTAATTGTTTGTCTCTTTCTTTCACAAGTCTATTTGTATGAGTAAATCCCACTTTGTAACACTGAGTTACCCAACCGCACTCACTCTAAGTGGGTACAAAAGCAGACTGAGCAAGCCAACCAGAATTGCTTAATCTCGATCCCCTGAATGTCTCATTTTGCAATAAAACATTCTTCTTTTTTTTTTTTCTTTTTAACATCCCAGGAGAAAGCAAAGGAAGGTATGAATGTGTCACAAGAACTGTTAAACTCCTGGGTTCATCAAACAAGCACAACTCTCTTGCTAGACCAGTGGTATAGTCTGCAACAGCCCTGCAGGAAAGCCTGGCAGAAAGGGAGAGTCAATAGACCTCAGTCCTGACATGAAAGCCAAAAAAACTACTTCTTCACCTCTAGTACACCGTGGTGTTCTCTCTACATTAATCTGAGTTCATTTAATTTCTTTTTTTCAGGTGTGGCTTTTTTTTTTTTTGCTCCCTTTGAAGGTCCTAGAAGCACCTCCTGTGGCTTTCACAAAGCGGCTCAGAGAGGCACAGTATGGGACCTGGGGGGTTTCTATGAATCTCCCAATTAAAATGGCAAGCAGCTCCACAGTATTGTTACAAAGATGGACAAATCTGGTTGGCACATACAAAACTTCTAGTTTTGGGTACCAAAAGGACAGAAGTCTAAGCTTTACAAGCTTCTCAACTTTCCACCCACCCTCCCAACCAGCTGGAGTTAAGTGGTATATGCTTTGTTTTACAAGAAAGCTAGGGAAATGGTTTCACTTCAAAAGTCTCCTTTCAGACTTACTTAGGTAACCGTTGTTACTCATTTTAGAGGAATTTTATAGCAGCCCATGTCCTGGAGAATAACAATGTTTAACTGGTCTTAGTGATACAACATTATTGGTTGTATCTAATTCAACTAATTCCACAGACATTAGTTTATTTTTCAGGACTAGGGAGGTAATTTTCCTAAAATTACGCTGTTTTCTAAAACAGCTCTATTCAGTGCTACACATCTACCTTCTGGCAGCATAGTTTAATTTGCATTTAAATAATTTCCTGATATCGTTGGAAAAGTAATTATACCTAACACTAAACTATTTTCAAGCCTCAGCTTTTAATCAATCCATGACCAAATCCCTCTCCTAGCTTCTAAACCAACATCCCAAAATGTAAAAATTCCCAAACACCAGAACCTGGCTTCTTTTCTTGAGGTCCCTCCATTTGCTCATTCATCTCATGTGGTGAATTCAGATCAGTAGAAAACCATGTTGGTATGTCTATCCTTGGTTTCTTTTTAGGGTTCTGTCACTTTGGTTTGCTGACTTTTCCCTGGTAGAAAGGTTCAACTCTGTGCTGCCTGAGCAGAAGATCTTATGGAGATCCCATGCTTGTGACACTAAAAGCACCACAATGCACCAGCCTTTTAGAGTAGTTACAGATATTGGATAACGGCCTGATTCTGGGGGGTTTATCACAAATGAGGCAGGGAATTGATGCAGTTTCAGCCAAGGCAATAGCAGGACATTCATTTTTGGTCTGGAGTGTCCTGGAGCTTAGATTTTTGATTGGTTCTAGAGGCCATTAGTCACACTTAGATCCAGATACACTTGTTCCTGAATTTTGCAGGCTTCTGATTCAGGTTAATCATACAACACAAAAAAACACAGTCCACTGGAGATGTAGATCACTTTTAACAAGACTCTGTATCATATTAAAAGAGACTATCCCTAAAAGCTGTTTAACATGCCACAGTCTTTTTACCTTTGAAAGATAATGTCTATAGAAGATGAGCTGTATTTTTCGGTGTTCTGACTACCTGCTCATGAGCCATGTCAAGAGAGATACAATCCCCTATACTAAAAGTGCCAACTCAAACGCGTTAAGCCATTAACTATAGAACAAGTCTGATGCAAAAGAGAGAATGACGCACCGTAGGGGCCATCATATGCCCCATAAAATCGATACTGAAGCCATGAAATTCAGACATGAGTGCAGTTTTCCTCAAAGCTCAGGCTCAGCCTTGACCTAACCTGTTAGCCAAGCCCCCTCTCTACCATTAAAAGCGATTCAACCATTAAGATAATTCAAGACTGAAATTGCTAATGACATGCTGTGGATCTGCCTTATAATCAACTCTTATCTGGTGCATGAAGAACCCTTTACGCAGATAAGGAGTCCTAAGGATTTTAGTCTGTCTAAAAGATACAGTGTACTGTACATGCTAGCAAATGCTAGGAAATCAGCTGTTTTGCAAGGCTGTACGCTGAGCCTAGAATGATACTGAAAAGGATCGTTTGGCACCAACCCTTTAGTATCATACACCAGATTTCATCAGTGAGGTGATATGGAGCCAACAGGAGAATTTTCAGATTAAACCTCCGCAGCTTGTCAGACTTGGAGGTGAGCGACAGTGATGTCCCCTGCTATTTTTGCTTCCCAACATTTTTAATTTTTCTCGAGCTTGCCACTGCTCCACAGATGCCTGCAGCAGGTCGCTCTGGGATGCTTCCTCGTCTGAATGACAGTGGCAAGTGAAAGGTCTCTGCTGCCAGTCCGTGAAGATGCTAAAGAATTAATTTTCAGTAAGATCTGAACTAGAATGTGGATACAAATGAACAGATCAGTGTGTCAGCCCAGTTCAAGTGCACGAAAGTTTTGTCAGCCAGGGAAGATTGTCAATAAAACTCCTGGGGGCTATTTAAAGGCAATGGATCTGGACTGAGAAGAGAGCTAGGAAGCATTAGATACACAGCACAAAACACTAAACAAGCTCAACCACACAACAGTGGCTTGATATGATGTCTCCCTATGGCTTTTCTCTCCTACTGACTTTGATTTGGATCACGAAGAAAGATTTCCTGAGCAGAAAAGGGTTTCATCTGTCTCACACCTGGGTCTGTAGCAATAGATCCCTTGTCCCTCTCCCCACCCAAACCAGCACAGTCACAATAATGCAACTCTTCGCAAATTGACTGCAGTTTCTTGGTGACTTTTTTTTTTTTTTTTGCCTTTTGCTAACTTAAAAAGTAAAAACAGTGGAAAACAACAACATGAAGAAAGGCACAGCCTGGTACTAGAGATAGACCTGTTTAGAAGAATAGACACATCACAACAGATGTCAGCTCTGTAATGGTGCTGCACAAAGCGTCCAAGCAGCAGCCAGAAAATGATGATAATAAAAAGAGAGGAAGAGAGTTGTTTTGAGATAGTAATTGCTGTAAAATTGAGAATGTTTTGTAATTGTGATTTAATTCAATATATTTGTGAATACATATACAAATAAAATATTTTTCATTTTTAATGCAACATAAAGATTTAAAGTCTTAGTGAGCTGATCACTGTATATAAGCAATGAAATTTCTTGCTTTCCACCAGCTGCAGAAGAATTATACTGGTGTGAACCTCACCTGATGTTTTATGGAGTTTTAATTTTTTTACTATACCCTCTGTAAAAGCAGTGAACACACACATACTTCCAAACAGTTCTGTCCCTCACTGGACTGATGGAAAGGAGTTTAACAACCTATCTGGATAGTTCGATGAACAGCACACATTGATTAATATCTGCTGCAGAGCCAGCAAAGCTGGGGGAACTACACATCGTAATTCTGTTATAACGGAATGGAAGCGGAAAGGAGATTATCACACTGCTTTGTTTTCTAGCTGCATCTGGCAGCTCAGCATAATGCAGATACAGGGTTAATGTCTTCTCCGCTTCTGATTTCAGGGATGGTAAAAGATCTGGACCACAACGCTGCAGAACACTTGAAGCTCGAAACGTGTGCTACATTTGAATAAGCATGGCCAGTAAATCCCTTCTAGGATGTGCCTGAAGAGGGGATAGGGGCAGACTGAAGGCAGGACAATAAGTTTGAGGAATATGAAGCCAATGTCTTGCATACGAACAGGAGGATCCTGGCACTGCAGGGTGCTGACAGGTTGCACAGAACCCTCCAAGGTGCTCAGCCCTGGGCCGACCAGCACGGACCAGCCCAGCAGGAGGGGGAGAAGCTGTACATGAAAGGCCAAATTTTCTCCCCTCCACTCACCCCACCGGGGTGTTATCGCTAAAAACCCTCGCTTTTTGTTTGGAAGTAAATAATTCATGTCCCTGAGCTGTAGGTGGGATAAGTTTCTGACAGAAAGGGAGGACGCCAATGAGCAGCTCTTTAAATATATATCGCCTCCTGTTTGCAGGCACAATGTGTGGGAGCAACCGTAAACTGAAATGGTCTTGTGTTTTCTGGCACCTCTGAATATAAAATCACCACTGTGGCTATTTATAGGGTGGAGGGGGAGGGAGGCTTCAAAAAGAAAAATCAGGGGTTTAAAATCTGATACCTTTTTTTAGACTGAAAAACTTGGCATTTCTGTAGCAGTAATGTATCCTCAGTGGGGGAAAGAGTTACAGGTATTTTAATTATATATTAGTAAGACATTAAGCTAGTTTTATTTGCTGAACATTCTGTCAATTACTGTTGTTACTTGAGAAGCATGACTGCTCCCAGGTTGATCATGTATTTAACTAGCCAGTCAATGTTATTAATCACCAAGCATTTTCAGCCAAGAATATTAACACTGAAACCTATCCAGGAGGGTTTATAAATGGGTACCGGCATTCTTCAGAGGGAAACACTGTTTTCCAATGCAAGGGAGGTTCTCCCAAGTCTCCTTTTTTTTTCTTTTTTTAAATTGCAATCTAAATCCAAAAGGGGAATGAATAATTGCCCTTAATGAAATAACTGCCATCCCAGAAAATTAGTAAATATGTGATCATCTCATTACCATATGAACAGAGGGCAGGAGGTCTGTTTCTGCGGTGCAGCTGCTGTAAAAACCAGTGAGGCGTAAGAAAGTAGACATGAAAACCAAAGAAGGACATCTTGCTTTCTGGGGACTGGAGCAGGGAGAGAAAGGATCCAGGTAAGGCTGAAAAATCGTTATCATTTAGAGACTGAAAATGAGACTCTGCAGTCTTATGCTTGATAACGATACGTTTTGGGTAGAAAAGACATCGGCCTTTCCCTGCCTTGTGCTCACAGAAGCCGGGGACAAGAACATGACCTGAAGCCAGAGGCTTTGATACAACACACACCATTTGGAATCAAATGCTCCAGACACATGCTTTGCATGCTGCATTGCACTTGGTTGACACACAGAATATATTTATTTCCACATTGTGAATAATCAACTGAAAACTCACTTTCATTAGCTTCATCTCCCCATTGTTGGCTCACATCCTGAAGTTTTCATACAACATCTGCAAAAGTAATAAACTAATTATAGAAGCCATCTGGAACAAGAACAGAGTGGAATAATTATTTTCCTTTTTTTTTAAAAAAAAAGCCCTCACTAAATAAATGGTGCCATAATAGATGGGATGTCAGAAGAACAATGATCGCAACAAACTCAGTATCATTAAGGAGGGATTCAAGGAGATTTACATCAAGAAACTCATGATTGCTCATTAACAGAGACACGGCAGAGAGGCATTGTTATCCATCGATGTCATAGTATCCGTAATGAAAGGGAAGTCCTATCAGAGACCAGAAGCTACTACATGGATAGCCCAGATGGCAAAGGAGAGGAGGAGCAATTGTTGCTTCATCCTTATGTTCTCCATTCAAGACCAGGGGACAGACCCCTGAGGAGGGAAGGGTGAATCAATCATGGGCGGTCACATCTCTCTCACCTTCCACTGATGCTAATACTGCTGTTTAACGGTATTGCACAGCAGCGATGTGTGGTGCTGATAGGCTACTAGACTGAGTGAGCAGTGACATTCAGAAGAAAACACATAAAATCTTGGCTCTCATGCTGCTCTGAGGTAGTCCTCTCTTTTTTCAAGACATGTCCCTTGCTCTTAGACCTTTCCAGACGAACTGTGAAGATCTGTCCACCAGGGAAAGACACTTCTTCATTGCTTTCGGGCTGTTCTTTGTCCCCTGAAATCCTCCACTTCCAGGAAACTCATGGTGACTGCTGAAGCCGATTGTTTCAGCAATGATCGCTTTCTCCACCTGTTCCAGCACTGCACATCCCAGAAAGAATTGTCCCATGCACATTGACCCACATACACTGGCTCGTAGTCTCTGGCATTGAGAGGGGCTCCCAGTTTGGGAGGCAGAAAGTCCCTGAGCAAAGGGGTGACTGCAGCCATCAGCACAGGCACCAGGCATATGCACCACAAAACCAGAGAAGAGAGCACCTCCTAGATAGAACCCTGCAGCAAGCACTTGGCAGTAGGATTCCTAGATCAGCCACAGGTTCTGGCCCATGGCCACCCATGTACAACAGGATATCCAAAGGAAGTGAGAGCCAGGAGTCCTTCTGACCTCGCTAATGTCCTCAGCAGTCACCAGCTCTGGAAGGCACCACACAGGAGCAGTTTTTTCTAGGAGAGGTAAAGATGGAGCTGCACTCCCTTTTATATGAGGAGGGAGGAGCTAGTAGGCCGTTTACCCCAAAGAGAGCTTGAATGTACACACAAAATACTGGAGATTTTAGAAAAAGAGAAAAGCTTCTTTTTTCTCCCTAGCCATGTACTAAGTAATGAGCTGTAGGTCAGCTTGTGGTAAAATGGGGGTTTGTATTTATTACTCATGGTTTTTACTACTTAGAGGTGATTATTTTGACATAGAAGATCCTGACTGTTATCTGCTTAATGCATGGCTTCTCTTAGCAGCACTTTCAGGGCAACCTGTGTTTCAGTGCTCTAAGAGGATGATGACACTGTGGTAACGTGCCTAAACATTTCGTGCTTGATACATGTGCACAAATTTGGAAAACCGGCACGTATGTTAGCATCTTCCAATGGCTCTAGTGACAAATAATGCATTCACGTGACCATTCTAACAGTCAAATAATAAATACATAGGTAGATAGACAGATAGGTAGATGATAGATAGATAGATAGATAGATAGATAGATAGATAGATAGATAGATAGATGAATGTTTCCCCCAAAGGAAAGCACATCTTTAAAGAATTTCCTTATCTATATTCTGACTAATTACCTTTGGCCTGAACTTACTTAGAGAAAGGTTTGAGATTTAGTTAGATTCCCAGCTGCGCAATCAACATCATCCTGCTATAACATATTTCAACACACGTCATTAATTCTGATTAAGAAGCATCACTTTCTGGAACTCTATTAGTGTCTCTGCTAATAGATGCCATCTCTGTTATTACCATAATTATTGTTATTTACCACTTATGTTACTGCAGCAGTGTCTTGAGGGCTCATTCATAAGCCATGCCCTTACTGGATCTTTTGCAAATGCAGAATCAAAAAATGTTTATTGCCCCCAGTGCTTTTTTTGGTAAGACAACAGATAAAAAATTGAGGAATATAAGGAGGCAAAGAGATCATCTGGGTCAGCACTGAGACACTGCTTTCGTCACATCTGGAGCCTAAGTATCACCATGCTTCCACCAAACAAAACCGAAGAATGGTGGTCAAAGTTCAGCACTTGCATCTTGATTTTTGGCATTGACTGTGTCTTCAGATGCTGAGGGTGCCACTGCCAGTGGTTCCTGGAGTGGAAACACATTTCCAGCAGACACAAGCATGGGGATTCAAAAGACATGAATCACATAACATTGCTGCCACCTGTCAGCTGAGTGTGTGTCCAAGTAAATTGCAGCTCCTACATATCTGGGGCTCACAGGACATATTTAAGTGATGCCTAAGAGACGAAGCTCATTTATAGCAGTGTTAATATAAACAACATGCTTCTACATTTGGTCTTATAAATAAGCAATCTGATTTTCAGAGTGCCACATCCTGAAGTCCCAACACCCTGAGTGGCAAACCTTATATTTGATGTCCCAGCTGCGGTCAGCCACGCAGGGAGCCATGGTCCCCAAATACCCTCTGGAAAGTCAACTGAATAGCTGGCCAGAAAATCCCACATGTGGAAGGGATAAGAACAGATCAAGATGAAATGAGGGAATGGGCATATTTTCAAGTAATAAATAGAGCAGGGAGCGCAAGAAAAAGTGAGTTTGATGAAGAAGGAGACCAGACTCTACTCTCTCTACTCCTCTCATCCTCCCAACCATCTGGAATCAATCATTTGTCTCTATGTGGCCTTGTAACATTAAGGAGAACATGAGCACTGGTTTGAGGCTTCTGAGATGCTTTGTAATCCCAAGACAAAAGGTATCAAAGAACTGCAGCACACTTATTGTTAAAAATGTTTTCGTTCTGGATTATAGCACTGTTTCAAAGAGATCTTGCATTGCTGCATCCCTGTAGCCCTGGGCTGTCTTCTTTCCACAAATTCTTTTGCAACTTAGCTTGGAAGATTAATATTTTAAGAGCAGCTAATGCTGCTAATTGAACAGGGAAACAGATATGTCAACCTTTGTTTTCCACAGGACTCACTTCAGAAGCATGAGTGACAAATGCATCCCAAGAGACATCATCATAATCATCACTCGAAATAAATTTTTCAGAAAATGGAGTTCATGGCCATTAACTTTCAGTGAGAGGCAGAAAACACAGTGCCAAGCTACTTCCTAAACATTTGAATATGTATTTTTTCCTGTTGTAATGAATTGATACCGTTTAGATAAGAAGGACCATGACCAGGTAAAGGCAACATGTAAGAAGCTCAAAGCAAGGAGAGATGCTGAAGTAGCAATCACATTCAGCCTGTGCACGTAGAATCATAGAATTGTCTAGGTTGGAAAAGACCTTTAAGATCATCGAGTCCAACAGTTAACTGAACACTGCCAAGTCCACCGCTAAACCATGTCCTCGAGCACCAACAGCTACACAAATACCTCCAGTGACGGTGACTCAACCACCTCCCTGGGCAGCCAGTTCCAATGCTTGACAGCCCTTTTGGAGAAGAAATTTTTTCCTGATGTCCAATCTAAACCTCCCCTGGCACAACTTCAGGCCATTTCCTCATGTCCTATCACTTGTTACTTGGAAGGAGAGACCACACCCATGACACTCCACTTACTGTGGAGCTCCACATTTAATGTCTCGATAAGACCATGCAGCCAATGGTTCCTGCAGCAGCTTTTGGCAGTGAAACAGGAGAATGGCCCTGTTATCAAAGAACAGAAGATATTTGTTGGTGTGGGATAGAGGGTTTTAATTCCCAGTATAAAATGATCCACTGGAGCTGAGAAGAGCTGCAAAAAAATAGCTGGCTTCATTGTGTCATTAGGCAACAGTGATATGAGGTGACTTCCATTCAAATATATCCCTCCTCAGCTTTATAATTAATTTAGCATTCTAGGAGGTGTTACTCTGGGTTGTGTTTTACCAGAGAGAAGTGGTATTCCAAGCCAAATGTCACATTTCCACCACACATGCATGAGGAATGCTGACGTGGGGCTGGCAGGTTGTTAACTGTGCAGCAGAGATCCAAATCCTGTCCTGACCCCCTAGAAATTCCAGGCTGCTGGGAGTTTCATTATGGAGTTGGGTTCCTTCTTCTTTGGTGCCAGAGATCTTTGCCCCAATCTTTGAAAATTAATTGTTTTAGAACAGATGCTTCCCAGTCCTCTGTCCCCAATTATTTCACAATAAATAAATAAATTATTTTTTATTTAAAGTATGTTTCTTGATGGAAGATAAACAGAAAACACATTTCTTCTCCCTGACTTTTAATGAAGAAGGGCATTTTCTTCAGAAATTACTTGTTGGCAACTTTTATATCAAAGGTTTTCTGCATTGGGAGGCACATCCCTGATTTTCCAATTACACTGCATTTCTTTGTAGATTCAGCTGAAGGAAAACATGTTAAATAAATTATTTGTTTCAAATTACTCACTCAGCTCTAAAAACAAATATGCACACATGTCTTTACACAGAGACATAGCAGGCAGACCAAAATATTTGCTATTTTATGAGCCTATGGGAAATAAAACAGACAAATGTCTTTTCTGATCACGAGCACGTACGTCATCACTCCTTGTGCATAACATAGAGGGCAGAGGGGTTTTCCTTAATGCAGATAACTGAAATAAGACAAAATTGCAAGCCTATAGATATTACTACATAGAAGTTTTATTTGTTTTGAAAGTAAAAAAAGAAGGCACACACCTGCCATGCTGTACCTTTGCCTTCAGAATTGTGATCTCTCACAGTGAAGAGATTCTGTTGGTGACTTCCAGCAGCTGTGTGATCCCCCTTCCTGACAAGATCTTGTATCATCATCTAAGTAAGAGAGGTGAGACTGCAAGAGAAATGATCATACAAGAGAACATTCGTTAACCCTGGAAGATATGCAAAAACATATTTGTTGTTTCATTATGTTCTGAAGCTGTTTCACTGTGTTTTGTAAAACAAGATCTGTCATCTCTTTTTCTTATCTTAGAAACACTTCTTCTGCATACTTTCCTTTTTTGTTTGTTTTTGATAGTCCCAGAACCTAGGTGCAAAGCAACTTTGTCAGGAAGCTAATGTTGAGGTGTCGGGTGAATCTGTAGACATTCCTTATGTGCTTCTCTTAGTGGTCCTTTCCTGCTTTGTCATTAATCCAGTGAAACCCTCATTGGCTGCATCTGCTGGCCTGAAAACAAGTTGCAGGTTTACAGCCCCCTCCTGGGGCTGGTCAACCCAAATAAAGCCATGGTGGTTGACTCAACCCTAGGAACCACAGGAGCAGGTAGAGCATTTCACCTATAAAGTGTCCTGGACAATAATGCACCGATCCACTCACTCACAGTCAGATAGGGATATTCCTTCCCAGGGAAAAAGAATGGACTTATTGCATTTGATATAACCTTATGCTAACAGCTAACAGAGCCAACTAATTTTCAGCTCTGCTGCTGTGTATCTGCTCATAACTGTGGATCTCAGACCATCCCTGTCTGCTTCTCCTGTTTGTTGAGGAAAGGGATAGAAGATGCTTACAGGGGTCATGGATTTGCATTAGGTGAAATAATAATGCAATAATGCAGGGACTTTAGACATCTCAGAACTCTTCATATTTCCTCAATCTGCAAAATTGTACTGGAAATTGAAAACCATTGAGCCTGTTATTAGTGCTATGATGTCCTCAAAAGACTTTTTGCAAATCCTGACTGTGGGTTTCTTTCTTTTTGTTCACATCCTTTTCTTCAAAAGGCAAGATTTTACTTCAGAAAATCAATGTTTGGCCTCTGAAGTGTGAAAAATAAAAAACAAAATGTCCTGAAATTTCTTGCTCTTTTTCATTTTAAGAAGTAGTCTGACTGCTACAAGCTAGACTAAGCAATAAATGAACTTTAATAATATTGTCTACTTGGTATGTTCACAGCCATCTTTGTTCCAGAAAGAAAGAAAGTTCTCTTTCTCCTGGAGTTTGTGTTATTTAACAAGTCCCTTAAGCTTATTATGCCTAAACTCATGCTTAAGCATTTTTGTTACCTGTTAATGAGCACAGATTCAGCAATTTGTCTAAGTACTCTCTTAACACTGGTTTAACTTCGCAGATTTCCCAGCAGGCTGGCAGCCTTCTCCAACTAATTGACCTGGCTTCTGCTTCATAAAAAAGGAAGGGCAATAAACAGGGGAGTATTCATTTCCTACAGCAGAAAAGGCCACCATCATCTAGTACTCTTTACTGAACTGACTGAGCAAGAACTGGTAACTCCCCTGGCAAGAAAGTCTTTGAGAGTCTTCACCGTGAAAAAGCTCAACCCCATCTCTGCTAAGTCCTCTCAGCCTCACACACACACATGTGTGAGTCTTTTTCTTGGCCTTTCAGCCCTAAGAGAGGAGCTGAAACCTCCAGGTAGCACTTTCTATGCAAGTGATTTCTGATACTGCAGGACGTGGAAGTTTATTTCGCCAATTGGGATCAAAACCTAACACCTTCCCACTGGGTGTCCTGTCCTAACTCCGGTCAATTGCGATATAATGTAAAATGATTTTGTAATAAAACCAGGTATGAGCACTGTCAGAGGACCAGTAAAAAAGTCCTTACGTCAGCAACACTTCAAATTGATTCTCACTTGTGTCAAGCTTGGAGAAGCTCAAAAGAAGATGATCCGCATCTTACAGCCCTGCTTAAAAAAGCTACAGCTGCTCTGAGTCCTAAAAATGTTCTACCTGAAGCTTCCCCATGCTCTTGTTTGTTAGTGAATGAAGCTGTCTCACTATTCCCCTGGCTGAAGGAGAAATGGCAAAAGGAGCAAAGGTGACAGAAGACCCTCTCCTGGCTTTTACCGTATCCTGTACTGGTCATTCCAGAAGAAGGTGAAGGGGGCGATTACAGGATAACCTGTCTAAGAGGTCTCTTCTGACCCATGTTTCACTGATGACCTTTCAGTACAAGCACAACACCTCAGATTAAAGCAGGGGTAGGTACTTTTCTACTGAGAAGTACAGGTACTTGTGCACAGGGAAGGTGACTAGAGCAATAATAGCTTGGAGACCTGCAGCAAGACAGACTGGAGCTTATGAGCCTTAGTGGCAATAGCTGTGCAACGCTCAGCAGGGCCGCAGGCAGGTCCAGCAGATGAAGCCTCGCCAATTATAAGGACCCAACACTGCTGATTTTTTAATCCTTATAATGGAGAGGCAAACCCTGTGGAGCTGGGGGATTTATTTCCTTTTCCTGTATGAGAAATTCTGAGAGGATGATGCAAAAAAAATCTTAGGCTGAGATTCCTCTTCCCATCCAAGCTGCCTCCTCCCTATACAAGGGAAGCCCTGGAATGTATTTCCCTTTATGGAGTGACAATAAGATTAAATTTGTCCTGAGCTGTCTGAATGTTGATCTTGTGACTGAAATTCCAGCCTGAGACTCTGAATACCTCAGTTTACTCCTTGCTTATTATTCACTTGTTGCATGATACTGGAAAGGCCATTTAAACTTGCTGTAAGTTCACCATATTTCCTTTTATCTGTTTTACTTATTAGAATGTAAATTGTTTGGGTCATCTCCCAGTACTAAGGGATATTTAGTCATTGCTGCAATATAAATATATAAAAGCAATAAAAAACCACTCTGAAAGACAAAAAATATATCTGCTAGAAATGCATAATCTCTCTCATTCCCTGACATCAGCATGGCTCTGAGTGCACTGAGAATGAACTATTTGGTGGCTCCTGGCCTTCCTGGCAGCTCCAAGGGCTGACCTGACCCAAGGAGTTCAATTGAGCCACCTGCAATGAGAAGACAACACTGCTGGTTTATCAGGCTCCATGAAACGCTCTCACATGTTGCAAGACAGGTCTGGGAACTGTCTGCGCACAGGGAGATAAATGGAGAATTCATTATGTCTATAAAGAACCTAAGTTTTAAAAGGGCATGGTGCAAGATCATGTATCAATCAGGTATCAGTGACAGATATCTGAGGGACTGGCATTTCCATCTTAACTTGGCATTTTTCAAGTCAGTCTGAAATATTATGTATGTAGAAAATTTGGTGAGTGTGTGTGCATACACACATGTGTGTGTCCTGGTTTTGGCTGGGATAGAGTTAATTTTCTTCATAGTAGAGGGCATGGGGCTGCGTTTGGGAGTTGTGCTGGAAACAGTGTTGGTAATTCAGGGATGTTTTAGTTACTGCTGAGCCGTGCTCATACAGAGTCAAGGCCTTTTCTGCTCCTCGCACCACCCCACCAGCAGGTAGGCTGGGGTGCACAAGCTGTTGAGAGGGGACACAGCTGGGGCAGCTGACCCCAGCTGACCAAAGGGATATTCCACCATATAACATCATGCTCAGCATACAAAGCTGGGGGAAGAAGAAGGAAGGGGGGACATTCAAAGTGATGGCATTTGTCTTCCCAAGTAACTGTTACACGTGATGGAGCCCTGCTTTCCTGGAGGTGGCTGATCGCCTGCCTGCTGATGGGAAGTGGGGAGCGAATTCCTTGTTTTGCTTTGCTTGTGTGTGTGGCTTTTGCTTTACTTATTAAACTGGTTTTATCTCAACCCTTGAGTTTTGTCACTTTTACCCTTCCGATTCTCTCCTCCATCCCAGTGTGAGTGGAGTGCGCGAGCAGCTGTGTGGGTCTCAGTTGCCAGCTGGGGTTAAACCATGATAGTGTGTGTGTATACACACTAAAATTTCCCCTTCTGCAAAGAAATCATATCTAAAATAAACTCTTGGAAAAAAATAAATTAACTCTTAAAATCAAAGAACCACAAGAATTTCTTGAAGTCAATTGAGTTGGGCTCAAGCTTAGGAGGAGATCCAAAACCTCTGTGAATTCAGCAGGACTGTACCAGCAATATATTCTCTCATTTACTGCAGAACTCCCCCAGAATGACCCTGCACAAGAAGGCACAAGGCATTTCAGTACATATGATACATAAGAAAGAAGAATCATAAAAATAAAGTTAGTGAAATGTGAAATAATTCTTAAGTATTAGACGTTTTGAGAAGAATATTGAGACCTGGTAGCATTTAGGAGAACAAAATTAGTTGGAGTAAAGATTTTACTCTATAAATGACCAAGAATTTCTCTGGACAGTGTTCATGAAACCAAGGATGAAATGTTTGACAGCTGGGGGCAAAAACTTAATCTGCTAATAAGATATGGATTGAAAAGCGTGTTCCAGGGAAGGTTAACTTAAACAGTACTACCACCTTTAGGAAATACTGCCAGGTTACAGTTTAAGCTCTGTAATAGAGTAACAGTACAGTAATAGCATAGGCTTGGCAAAAATATGAGAAATTCCATTAAAATCTCTGGCTTTTTCACTACTGTTTTGTAAATTCATCCTACAGAAATACATTGTCATGTAAATGCATGTTAGCCTAACCCCATATATATGCTTAGGGCTAGGGATGCACAGTCTCCATCTCCCAGCTGATCCATGGTAAATTGCTGAAGTACAATAAATTAATCATATGCATGACCCCTTTTTGACAATGACCGCTCATAATTATTCCTTTTCCCAAGCAGACTTCAAGATGAGAAATTTAATCATAAGGAAGGAAAACCCAGCAAACAATTCCTTCTAGTCCCAGCCATAAAATTTGGATCGATGGTTATATTGTATGTAGGAGACACCATATTACTTCAATTAATTACCAGAAGTTTCTGCGGTTGATTCACTCCCTTGGCAATCCACATGTATGGTGCCATAGGTGTAAGACACAGAAGGTGCTGCATTAAAGCATACTCTGCAAATGACTACTGCTGTCATTCAGCAGTGCCTTTTACCCACGCAGTAGGAATGTGACCAGATCTGAGCCCCTGCCAGTGCAGGTCAGCCCTTTCAAAGTAACCTTTGCCAGTGAGGCACTCACTGCTTCCCGTTGCAGTAAAGAGCTTGTTCACTTTTAAATCCAATCTGGAGCAATTTCCCTCCACCACCAGCGGAGCAATCATCTCAGCAGAGGCAGCGTACAGCTTGACCCCATTTAGTGTCTGCAGACCCAGACCCTCGTGCTTGTGCCCTTTCCAACACTGGGTCAAGCAGCAGCCAAGAGCATTTCTTGCTGCTGCTGGTCTCATCCCCTCAACATTGTGGGTCCGCCCCTATGCCAGCACAGAGCTGCTGGACAAGCCTCCCTGTGCACAGAGAGATGGGAGAGAGAGAGAAATAATTCTCCAGCCAAAGCTGAAAGCAAGAGGAAGGTTTTTCTCACACAAGGCATGAGAAAGCTGTAAAACAGCATGATATGTGTGGGAAGGAAATGGACCCTGACGGGTTCATATCATGAAAGCAGCAAGCATAACCCATTAAAAGATTTTGCTGTTACTTAGCACAGTTGTAGCACGAAGATACTACAGGGTGGGAACCCCAGGTCTGACCACGCCGCTGCAGCACAGAAGAGAGAGACAGACCTGCTCCTCTGTGTGCGTGTGTGTGTGTTTGTGTGTGATACATGTCAGGGCACAATACATGTACTGTTTGCTCAGCGTTTCTCTCCTTCTCTCCTCTCAGAAAGAGGAAAAAAAATTAGAAAGGGAAATTTATTTGTCCATGAGGCCTTTTTTAAACAGAGGAGGTAATTATCTGAGTACATCTATTATATGCAGAGCTGCTCCAATCATCACAAAGCACGTTTGCCAAACTATAATTAACTAGGGGGGGAAAAAAAAAAAAAAAAAAAAAGCCAAAAACAAACACCCTATCCTGTTTAACTAACTTTAATGCAGGGACACAGATCAAAAATTTCTATTGTCAACCCCATCATGCAATGTCAGTGAGAGGGCTGGAGGCCAGAGGAGGGCTTCACCCTGAAATACGTATCCTTGGCATTTCAGCTCCCTGTGTCAAAAATTCTTAACACTGTATTTTTTTAAAACTAGTCTACTATGGAGAGTTACTAAACATACATTACCAGCCCAACAGAGCACTAACAGCAGTATGCAGCAATCAACTAAATGGACCGAGCGAGAGCCGGGAGGAAGATAACGTGGGAGAATTTTAAGTGAATTGGTGTGTTCATAAAAAATGACAAATGGCCCAAAAGACTCAAGGTCCCTGTTCATTCAGGGAAGATAGAGAAGTGGTGCAAGCTTCAGGAGTGGAGGTTAAAGTGGGCTGAGGCTGCCGAGCTTGTGGATCTACCAGGGCACAAATCCGAGTTTTCCTCCCCACTTCTGTGCAGGCATTGGGCTAAGCACAGGCATTTCTCAAGACTAAGAGCTGTGGCCTGTTTCTCTACCTTCACAACTGCCTCCACGGGAAGAAGATGCATGTGGGAGCTAGACATTTCCCCCAGGTCAGCAGTACCAACACCATCGCAGTGGTGCTGCCATGGGAGCCTCAGCCCTTTTCCTTCCTGTGGCCATTTGGGGCCCCTCCTGGTGATGGAAGGAGTAACTGGGTTGTGGTTGTCTACCCCTGTGGGAGCGCAGCTCGCTGAAAACAGGCATAGAATGCTAGAGGGCCTGCACAGGGAAATCTCTGTGGAACAGTTTGTCTAAACTAATATAGCAGGCCTCAAGGACGCTTCGACCTTGAGGGTCAGAATAGAAGAATTAAAAGCTAACATCCGTATGAGGCGGAACGCATTAGTATTAATAGTAAAGTGATAGGTAGAAGCAGATGACTGATGTATGTATAGCACAATTAGAGTTTATGAAAAACTGCAAGTCATGATGACTTTGGAAAATTATGCTATATAAGAAAGTGCATCTGCACAATAAAACGAGTTTCCTGATATAACTCATATTGAGTCTTTTGTGGATTCTCCAACTCCCGTCTCCGCATACCCCCATTTCTTCCCCAGGCCCCAAACACTGCCAAGGAGAACCCTGGAAATACAAGGTTCAACACCTGCTGAGAGGCCAGCTCAGTCCCGGTAGTCCCCCCTACCACAACATCCAGTATCATGTAGTGTAGGAATAATGGAGCAGGTTTTTGTCCTTTTTTTCCTCACTTTCAGGTCTGCCCAGTTGAGTTTTTACAGCTTCAGATGGGCTTTAGTTTTGTTTCTTGTGCCTCTGCCATCTGTGCCCAGGAAGGCAGGAATTCAGCAGGCTGCATCCCTACTGCCCATAAAGCAAGAGTTCAGCTGGAGCACAGTCTTGCCCAGTCTCTCCCCACTTCTCCAAAGCCAGCACCTAAGTGGGATGGATAACAGCGGAGTCTGAGGCTCGGCATGCTCAAATCCCAACTTGATGTGACAGTGTAGACATAGAGCCATTCACAAGCCTAGAGCTGAGGACCTCTGAGACTGCAGAGATTGTCTGCGGGCAGAGAGATGTTACCTGGAAAAAAAAATTTCTTCCCGCTTATTCCTGCTCTGCCCTTCTTATATGACACCACACACACTCCCAAACAGCAGAGACTGTTCCAGAGCAGAGCAGTGTGCACCATTGGAGACTGGCAACATGGGCAGACGTCTGCAACTATGGTCACCACCGTTCCTCACGCAGCAACAGGAATGGCTCCACAGCCTGCCACCGAGAAACCTCTGTGGTTTGTGGAAACATATTTGCCTGGAGAGGTAAGATGTCCATGAAGCATTGGGTGGGGTTTGATAATTAATGAAGCACTGGGAGAGAAGTGCTCATACATCCATAGGGTGAATGATGTCACTGTCCAAAGTTATCGAACTGGACAGGTTATTATTGTTGTCATTACACCAATAGCACTGTGCTAGGCACTTTTCAGACACACTGGGATAAATGATCATGGCCACCATTTAGTTCTGTTTAGAAATACACGTACCTACAAAAGGATAAGTCAGTTACTGTATGAAGCTCATACTGTTGGACAGCAGCCAACATACTGTACTCACAGAATAGCCATGCTAACTCTCCTTGCAGACAAGAGAGCAGTAGCAGCAAAGCCAGGTCACTACAGCTTGTTCCCTAACCCATATCCAAGAATCCAGTAACTATGAAGAATTACAGAAGACCAGAGCAGGCAGAAAGAGAAACATGTCATTTCCCCAGCCTCAACCCCGTGTAATTCCACTGAGCTCAAAATCAGTTTGCCCTGACTTCCACAAGTGTGGAAGGGGAATCAGGAGCCACGTATCCATTTATTAGAGTGCTAAAAGGGAAGAATTCAAGCAGATGGTAAAGCAATGGCTTTTTTTTTTCCTTTTCTCCAGCCCTAAAGTTATTGGGACATGCATTCAAGGAAGACTCCAGAGACAGCCCAGTCCTGCAGTTGACTTCCACCACTGAGCAGATTGCTTAGTTGCATTTACACTACCTGACCCAGTTTTCATCTCCCTGTTTGAAGAGAAAACAAAATCATACAGAAAATCAAGCACAGCCCAGATGCACTTAGAGAGGCTTTGGACTATGAATCACATTGAAAGGAAACTTGAGGAAAAGAGAGACCTCATTTTAGCCAGCGTGCAAAAGTGATGGCTATCATATTTACTTTCACTCCCCCCTGCCTTTCTCCTTGCCCCAGGTCTCACCCTCACTAACTAGGTTATAACCACACACACCTGTTCTAAAGCTACTGTAACTTCATGTTTGTTCTAGGCCAAGACAAGCTGTGTGTGAGCATATTGTCATATACACTATACATGTACTTCTAGCAGGGATGTATGCTTAACCTTGAGATGTTTGTCTTTGAACCCCAAAGCCATCTGCCAAAACGAGGAGCTTCTCAAAACTTAAGGTCACTGACCTCAGTACTGGAAACTTGGATATCCCACCACTTCACACACCTCTCAACCTTTTCTGTAGCCAAAGATCCAGTCCCCGGGCCTTCAGCTCACAGCTGAGTGCACATACCTTCATTTTGAGGGGACACTGGCAGAGGGACCAGCTTTCCCATCAATTCATGCAAGCCCCACCAATCTCCACAAACCTAAACTAAATTTACTCCTGAGTCCTTCCCCACATCATGCTTTGTGACTGGTCTGACCACAGCCTGAGGGACTGTTCCCAAAGTTCTGCCTAATGAGCATCATAATATGGCCTCACAATTAGTTTTTCATCCAAATGAGAATGAATGGACTTGGACTTCAAATGAGAAATAACTTCCAGCTTTCTCAGGAGAAAAAGCTCCAATTCACATACGTGTGTGTGCACATGTATGCACATGTACTTGCACATACAACAGACCAAATTTCACCTATTTGCAACCAAAACACAAATTTCAGGCAGTCCTCCCCAACAAAGTTTCTCCCTTTACCTTGCATGTGTTAACAAAATACATCAGTGTCCCATTTTCCCTTGCATTTTTAAAAGTGAGAGCTCAAGAGTAATTTAATGTCCCCATTTACCAAACTTTCTATTGAATACAGAAATCAAAAACAAACTGCTGGTCAATAAAGAGATGCTTATGGAAGGGAAAAGCTTCTTGTAGGTGCTAAAAAGGAAAAAAATAGAGGAATAATTAATATGTGTTTGACGGTGGCAACTGGGCTGTAATTAATAAGGAGAATATATGATCTGCTACAAGAAAGCTTTCATTTCACAGCTGTCTTGAGGACCTGAGGACATTTCTCTGGCTGCCTGTAAGAGCCAAGCATAGGTAGTTACCATCTCAGATGGATGTTTCAGCCAAGCAAGAAAAACTTTCTTCATCTCTTTGAAAGTAGTTATTGCTTCCATAGAATCATTCCGTCCAGTCCCCAGCAAGTCAAAAGCCACTTTTACGTTCCTGCAAAGTAGGACAGAGATCCTAATACCCTCATCATCATATGGCTGTATCTGTTGTCTCATTAGGGTTTAGATCCTGCTGCCCCATTGACTTTACTGGTGACTTGAAAAGAGATGCTAACTTCAGCCTATCAAGTGATCTTGGTACCATCCAGCAGAACAGACTGACATAAGCCCTGCCCAATTCACTAGAGAAGTGATTTCGTTCTGTTCCCATTGAAGCGGAGAGGACTCTGGTCACCCCCAATAGGCTGGCTTCATTTTACGGGAATAAAGCAAAAGGGAGAGAAAGAAAACTGTTAGGGTGGGTACTCTGTAAAATAAAAGTGCCCATAAAAACTGAGCCCTCAGACTGATGGAAGAACAAACACATTAATTGAAATTCCTAAATGAGTTATTACATTTTTATGAACTTCCTCTATTCCCTCTGGTTTCCATACCCTGCAGCAAAGTGCTCCACATAGTCAGGGTGCAACATTCACCTCTGCCTAACCTCACTTTAGTGGCCTAGAGAGCCAAACAGCGCTGAATTCACACAAACCCAGGTGCTGTGCACAATCTTTATTTAGACAGAATATAACCTGATTTCTTTTTTTCCAGATGAAGACAGAAAGATGAAAGAAGGGGACTGCAGCAGGAAATAGTGAGTCTACAAAGCAGATTTCAAACCCTTTGCCTTGGCAGCCAGGGTCTATTGGTAAGGTTTTGTGCTACGTTATATCACTATCCAAACAATTCAAATGCACCTTTTGCCTTCTTTTGCTCCATAAGCTTTTATTTTCTCCTTCAGTGCTATCATATTTTAGTTAGAAGTGATCACTCTACATTATCCCACTGTCCTGACCCCTCAGGTGCCTCAGCTATTAGATTACACTGTCCCATCCGTGAAGACAAGGATATCGATATTATCTGCACATCCATCCTGATGAACCGCTAACCACTACAAGATCACCTTGAGGGAAGAGGCATTTAAAATGCCCAAGAAATGAAATTTAGAGGTGAAAAAAAGACAAAGCCAAAAAGAAATTAGGTCTTTGCCTGCATGGGGTACAAGTCCATGGAATAACAGCCTTCAGCAAAGATTACCTCCTTCCAACAAGCGGAAGTCACTGCTGCAGTTGTTTTTATAGAAGTGAGTATGAACAAAGGACTGAGCTGTTAGGGTAGGAGAAATAATTGAGCCTGTAATCAGTTACATGTCTCCAGATGGAGACTCATTAGCTTTTCAGGCAACATACATTAAAATTCTGACAAGTTCATACCAAAGTCCAAACCACTCAAACACCTCCCCAGCATGTCTATGGCCTATAAGGATCTCTTTTAACCCTCGCTGCTGCAGTGTTTTAGTTAGAGGCAACAAGGAGAATTCTCCAGCTCTGAACCCAATATATACACATCAGTGATGCGAAGGCGTCAGGATGTAAACCGACTGACATTTGGTATATTTAGGGTTTAATCTATATGTAAATTTCCTGAACATACTTCAATAAAAAAATAATTCACAAAAATTTATGTTTACAACTTTGGGCGTGATTCTTTATGTCTTTAACTAATGGTCTCAGATCTGTACTGTTGTATTTTATAACACAGAGCTGATAGATTGTTTGAACAGGAGCAGAACTGAACAGTTCCTTTTGTAAAATCAAAAGAGACCTGAGAGATTTTGTTAGAGGAGTAACAAGCAGTGGTAAGGCACACAAGACCTCTAGTGAGTTTAAGTCTCTTGTAAGCCAGGCATTTATGACCTGGTGCAGGAAAAATGGAAGAATAGCATGGACATCCAGTTTAGCTTTCAAATCATATAGCATGCTGAATCCTTCCAGTTTGCCTGCTTCATCTTCAGCATAGGTAGTTACCTATATATATTTGCAACTCTTCATATCTCATATATTTATATGCAATCTCATATATTAATATGAAGTGGACAATCCACTGCTTCACATATATTACATGTGAAGGGTGGGTCATTATTTCAAGTACTGGGACTGACTCCCAAGAAGCTGTTGAGCTATAAATTCAAACCACTGGACGTTTCCCATCTGCTGCTAAACATCATTTAGACTATACGTATTAGAATTAGAATTTTAGTATCACATGATGTAGGTGAAATGAGTCGTGACCTGTAGAAACCTTAAATCTTTGTTCGTACAAGCAGCGGTAAAATATGAACAGTCAATAATAACTCCCAGTACGGATATAAGAAACACCATTACAGTTCAGACCACAGCTTGGTCTCCCTTAGTTTCTGGTCTCTACCAGCGTCCAGCAGCAGATGCCCATGGAAAGAGTAAAAATCAGAGCAAGATCAGTGATTGTTTTTGAGACTGGACTCTTACTCCGTGTGAGTAGTGGCTGACTAAATCCTCTCTCAGTGGGCACAGAATTGCTTGGGTTTTGTCAGTCTACTTCATCCTTCAGCCTTACTTGAAGTGTGGGTGCTTTGTTTAAAAAAGTTTGAAGTGTGTGTCCATCTGAGGCCATCCCAGCACGTGTGTTTCAGCCTATTTGACACAATCTTTTGCAGATGGTAGAGGGACCAGCTGACGGTGCTGGACACTTACCAGCCTCCAAGGCTTCCTCCTGCACCCAGCTAACGACCTGGAGTTTCCACCCTGCCCCAGTGTAAAGGTGTGGGTAGAAGATCCTGCCTCCCCTACATCTCTGAGTAAGCTTCCCCATCTACAAGTGCTAGTAGCTTCCCCAACAGTGAAATTGCGTCTACTTTCAGGTACATCCGTATGTGGAGAAGGGACATACCTGTGTAGCATGTGCCACCTGCAGCATCCCAATCCTGGGATCCACTCCACACACACATGCAGCTGTCCCCATCACCCTGCCTCCCATGGAGAAGAGGTGCCACCACTGCATGGAGAAGATGTGTATTTAAGTCATGATTGTGACTAGCCTGGGGCACTCAGGAGACCTTCCCAGCCTATGCCCCAACTCAGTGTCACCATACACCACTTAGCTCTCCCTGTCCCCCAGCCCAGTTGTCTTTTGAATAGGCACACAGACCAGCAGGGATGCTCCAGCAGCTGGATCACCAGTTTGGAGAATCAGAGACAAGAACTTTGGAGATCTCTGCGTAGATCATCTGCCCCACAGTCCAAACACAGACTATGATTCCTTGAAGATTTGCAGATAGTGAAAAACCAAAATATCATGGAGTTCCACAGCATTGCCCCAAGTGAACTCCAACCAAACCGGTGTCAGGTCAAGAGTATTCCCAAAGACACATTCAGCACCGTCAGCAGGAGCTGAGACCTCCAGAAGATCTGGCTAGACTGAGTATAAAGAAAGCAATTTGCATCAGAGGCCTCATATTAAGGTCAGAAAAGGGCCTTTAAAAAAGACACAGGTCACTGCCTCCTCTAGTTCCTCCTACAATGAGAACAATAACTCACCAAGACAGCCAGTCTTGATTGAAAGTCTTCAAGCAATGGAGATTCATCATTCCACTAACTCTCACAATTTCTTATTTCCGTGGCAGTGAAACAGTAATTTTTATGCAAGCTGAGAAGCAGGTATGTTGAAAGGAAATGCTCATACATATAGAAGGAATGGATCACAAATGCTCACACCTAATATCTGTTTAAATCTCTCACACTAACATGCAGGTTATAAGCAAGAGACCTAACAATTTTCAGGTCTTCATCTAGATGAAAAATGTTCTTTTTAATCTTAAATCCTGTATAATGTATGTAATGCTAAAACATATACTTTTGCATATCACCAAGCCATTCATATTCAGATGGTTTAATTGCCTGGTTCAATAGGAGTCACATTAGTTAGCTGCATGTGATTTTCAGACTTTTATTCATATGATGTTTGTAGAAAGAATGAAAAAAAAAATTGATTATATGCACTTTGATGGCTTTGTCTTAAAAGTAGGAATATTTACATGCCATATCTGATTAAAAATTTTTCAGTTAGTAGCACTGAACTGGGAACATTTAAACATAATTTCAGGGCAAAATACATGAAGAGTACATGTAGGTAAGTTAAGAGCAAACTTGTTGCAAGCAAAATCAATAAAAATAGTCATTAAAAATCTTGGCTGTTCAGAGTTAATGGTTCTCTTAGAAGGCTCTCAAACACCTTAAGGGGAAGACAATGCACAATGAAGACATTTAATTAACCTTAACTCTGACCCCCATAGTAATAGCATTCACGTATCTTGCAATCATTATTTCTTTCCTACCTGCTATATACCTCTGAGAGCACACTTTCTCATCACCTTCTCATCACATAGATCTTTCCATGCTTTTCTGAATTTCTCCAAGATAAGCATAAGGGACACTTAATGAAATCACAGAAGGAAGCATAGGCAATGGAATGAGATTAAAGATAAACATAGATGGAGATCATCTCTTCTGCTAGGATAGTAAAATCTTCAAGATATGAGAAGATGACCTGCAGTAATACAAATGCAGCTGTTCCTCTCCCCTGGCTGCACCACAATAGGAGATTGATGAACAGAGGGGAAGAGTTATAGGGAGAGACAATCTTCTATTTTACATGTAAGTCAAATTACATAATTCTGGGAATGAGAAACACTGCCAGACCATCCTCTTGCCTTGTTCTCTGTTTGTAAGAAATAATAACCAGGGCTTCCCAAGGACACCAAAGTAGCAAGCCCTATGGAGGTAAGATGAAGGATGTGAGGAAGAGACTTGTTCAGCCTTCTTCTCAGGAAAGTTCCCAGGTTTCTGGTAACACTCTTCGTAATCTCTCCACTCCCACCCCACCACTAACACTGTAACCATTATGAGAACCTTAGACTGCGAGCTGTTAGAGATTTATTCGGTAAAAGCTTTTCAACTCACCTTCCAAATGCACAGCAAATTCATATATGAGTGTCAAGAACTCTTGAAAAAATACTATCTGGAAAAAGAAAAAGGCTGAGGATTTTTAAGAGGTGAATGAGGAATGCCTGATTTACACACAGAATTTCAGTGTTCACAGGGGTCTATGAGGACACACGGGTTTAATGGAAGGGAACCCCACACTTCAGAGAAATTCCTGCTATGAGGGGTAATGTAAGAAAAGTGCAATTTCTTTGCCATGCAAAGAATATTCACAAAGGAAGCCAGACAGATCTTAAAAAGGCAGATCTGCTAAAGGCTGACATGCATTAAGCCTTCAGCTGCACTTAAGGTAGAGCAAAAAAACACAATTGAAATGTGCATTTGGAAGTTACTTGGAGAAAAAGAGAACTGTCTCTTCTGCACCATGACAAAGTTCTGAAGACAGCATAGTTATGGGGAAAAGTGCCATAAAAGGAATGCAGACCATTTAGGAGAGTAAAATTTTGTGGAACATGGATTATTATTTCTTGACTTGCAAAGGCAGTATACTTTCACTGTACCAGGTGGTAACTGCACAACTAACCCAAAAATCCTCTTAAGTCCATGAAGAGGATGACATTGACTTTATCAGACTATAAACCCAGTCCCAAAGAAGGTAAGTGCTTTGTGTGTACTTTCTGTCATTGATAAATGATGAAACTGAGGAGCTATTTTCCAGCCATAACCAGTTCCTTTGAATTCCGCCAAGTGCCACTAATTGTTGAGAGAAACATCCTCTGAAACACAACCTCTGCCAGGGCAGCACATGGATCTTTTAAACAGTGCAGCGCAGCGGCATAACCTGCTTTAGAGACGAGAGCAGCTCAAGCACTCACATATTGGTGAAGAGCATGTACCATGCTCTAGGGGATCTGTTTGATCCCCTAGCACATGATTGCCCAAAGATGTGTGGACATGTTTTAACGTCTAAAATCTCAGGACAAACATAAGTGCTTGCATAGCCTTTCTCAGGCTGCTCAGCACCTGGAATTCAGTCTCAGCAGAGGTTATATGGTTCCTTCAATTACCAGACCCACTCCCTTGGAAGATGCTAAGATGAAGTCAGTTCAGTCCTGTTTCGTTTATGAGATTTGACGTGATGATAGGCCAAAGCCTTAGAAGGCCTGAGGGCAATGGCCTTTTGCATTCATATGCGAAGCAAAATATCTGAACTCATTACTTGCTGGAACAGACAGCATCTGTTATATCATGTCATCGTGCAGACTGTCAAAATAAATGACTTGGAAAGATCAATACTGGTAAAAGATACCAGGGGAGAGGCAGACAGATGGCTTAAGACAGGAAAAGCCAAACTCTTCATCAAGGCTCTGATTTGTGCTCATAATATCTTGGTTGTTTCCTTAGACCTGACTTTTCAAAGACTCACAGACCTGCCTGCATAGGCAGACCTGCCTGCAGGTGAACTTAGAATGCACAAGAAGATAGTCCAGACCCTGTCTATGAGAGCTGTAATATCACTGCTGTTGTTTCACTGGTAGAAATTAAGCCCTACATTTAGCCCCAAACAGCCAGGCTTTGGCTGTGCTTGCTAAGAGTGAGTCTAGTGGCACATCACAGCAGTGTTTGGTCTCTTTCTTCAAACCAGACATGGAAGGGCGAGGCAACACCCCTGGCCTGAGTTACCCACTCTTGAATGCCCATGCACCTATCTTGAGTGTTAGACCAAAACCCAGTGACTTCAAGGACTTTTTGATGGAACTTCAGAAGAATCTGTCTGGCAGCAGATATGAATGACTTTCTGATAAATACTCTCTCCCTGCCCTTTGAAATCCATATGCTGCTGATCACCCAGCTATTGAGTCGTATTGGAAAAGAGTGGAGACCTTTTGCTCTGCCAGCTCTTGCTTTGAGCCTAACTGATAGTTCAATGGTGCCATGAACTTTTGCCTTCTTGCATGCAATATTTTGCTATCCAAAGCAGGAAAAGCATGAGAAAAAAAAAAAAACAGTCTCATCCTAGAAGGAAATTAGCATCCAGCAGCCTAATAACCAGTTCTCTGCATCACATGCAGGGTGGTGTAATTAAAGCCATAAAATATTCAGAATTGATTTCTGGATTTGGGAGATGATACACTCACAACATAACTAATGACAGCTGCTGCTGTGTGCCTGGAAGAGGAATTCTCCCCCAAATGGCTGCTCTCTCTAGGAAGCCTGCTGGTCCAATCCTGCCTTTCCCAGGGGAGATGAAGGTCAGATAACGCAGGAAGCAAATACATTCAGTTCCTGCCCAGCCTCAGCTCAAGCAGTCACAGCTCAATGCTTCAAAATTGGAGCTGGGCTGTTCTCCTGCAAAAACTTGCTTGAGCACGTCTATGCTGTCACCCAGAAGCACACCCAAGCCTAGCAGCATGTCCCGCAGCAGTGCTGAGCCGCCACACAGCAGTATCCAGACCCTGCTCACCAGCAAACGAACTCATCAGCAAAGCAAGGGGCACCCAGACACAGGGAGATTAATGAGGTGCTCACAGATTCACAGTGCTTGTGGAGTCGGTCCCAGTTCGCAAGAGGCTGATGATTTACCAATGCACCTTGTGGCACAGTGAAGTTTGCAAGTCTCCTCCCGCCCTGCCAATATCAGCACTGCTTCAAACTTCCTGTCTGTGATTTCCCACAGACAAAAACACTGCCCAGATCACAGATTTTGTTTTGATGGTCTTGGTTTTGTTCGATAAGTGTGAAAGTCTCCTCCAGTCTGTCATGTTCCCTTTAAAAGCAGAAAAAATTCCTTAATTCAGAAAGTTTTAAAACACACATGGAAAGTCAAGATGAAAAACCTTTTAAGCAGAGCTCATTACCGATAGTCTTTTAAGTTGTACAGTAAACAGAAAGTATCCAATCTGCTTTAAGAAGAGATCTCTAACCTCTGTATCACTTTTTTTGTCCTCTGCTTTCTACCCATGTTCCAGCCATGGCAGTGACAGCTTTGCCAGGTCTCACTCATCACGCTGCAGGGCAGGGTTATGAAACCAGTGTTCTCCTTGCAAAGCCAAAGCAGGTACTTTCTTATGTGTACTGGCCTGCTTAAGAAAAGAGGGGAGGGGAGGTAGCTGCTGCAGCCAGCATTGCTACAGTCACAAGACAAATAGGATGCATCTTGAAAGACTTTGGTAGGAGACCTCCAGGCTGACGCCTCCTGCCAAGCCTCCATCCACCTCCACACAAGAAAGAAGATGAGAAGCCCTATAGCCAGGACCACCTTTACTGCACTAGACCTGCTGCAGAGCAGCAGTTACCCCAACATGGTACATGGAACAAAACTCATCACCAAAACCCTCAACTTCAGAGCCAGCAACTGCAAGAATTTACTTTAAAATGCAGTAGTTTCTCCTACTATAGTTCATTATAAGAACCAGAAATTCTTCTGCCATGTGTAGCTAAGAGAGGAAATGCAGCCTGAGGTCCACCCTGCAGCCAGCTCTGAGGTAGAACAAAACTACTCCCACAATTCAGCTAAAATTTGCTGCTTGTCCCTTCAGAAAAAAAAAAAAAAATCTGTCTTATAAAAGTCGGATGACTCCCCTTGATTTACAGCTAGTCTTTAGGAGATGTAAGAAATAATAATGATCTGCTTCTGAAATGTCTTGTTTCTGAAAGCCAAAAACAATCTGAATAAAAAATTCATTGATAATATTCTCCCACCATTTTTCACCAATTAAGCATGTAAGTTAGTGTACCTTAAAAAATACGCCAGAGCAAAGACTTCATGGGCTCAGCCTTGGCGGTTCACCTGTGAAAAATAAAATCTCCTTAATTTTTATCTGATTATAATTATGTAACTTATTTTTAGAAGTAAAAAATTCAGCAAGAATGAGATGCACAACACAGAAGAATGGGCTGTGCCTGTGTTTCGCCTACTGATAAGGGACAGTTTTGCTGTCCCTTTGATTGCCTGCAGCACCAGCATTAACCTCTGCAAGCATCTTGACAGAGGAATGAAAAAGAGTCCTCACAGCAAAGCTAAATTCCACTGCCAGCTGACATTTGTTTCTTTTTATCTATACATTCGTCTAATTAAGAAGATATAGTGCCATTTTAATTTTCATATAAACTCTTACCTTCAATGGGGATGCATTCTGCAAACCAAATAAGGATTTATTAAGATAATAAAGCAAGCACTTCATAAAAAATTAATTGCCTGCTACGAGCATCTTATTCGTGGAACTAAGAAGCCAAGAAAATCTCTTAAAACTGGGGGAGGGATCTGCAGTAGCAAACAGCTTCTGCAAGCCCATGCCCAAGCACATGTGTGAAGTCTGTGTGTGCAGGGGTGGCTTGCCGTACCTGAGGCCACTCACACACACACACCCCCCCCCCCCCAACACTGAGACTTCAGCAGGATTTTAGCTGTGTGCCAGCTTTGCACCTTTTCAGGCACAGGGGTGCACTGGTTCAGATTAATTGATTCGTTTACAATGACTTCAGCTGGGGGGAAAGAATATTAGTTTCCCTTGCTTGTGCTGCATCGTCTGTTTATAACAACACAGTTAATCAAAGGAAGGGGAGATGAAGATCTTTTTTTGCCAGTGCGGCAGGAAAGACCGTGAAGCTTTAATTGACCCCTCGAGAGACAAAGTGAAAAGCTTGTGGAATTAGTTGAATTTTTAACACAAGGGCACATTTTCCTTTCAGTTCTGCTCTAGAGACTAAAAAAAAGGGTCTGCTCCCAGCTCCCGGCCATCCTGGGTGCAGCTGCTGTACCACGTCCTTACCTGAGCCATTTCAGAAGCAATGAAGATATTAATACCTCAGTGTAATGACTCACAATAATCCCTTAAACCCCATAATTGAAAAAAATGGCCACTGCTGAGTAATGATTTTGGAGGCTGGGGCATAATGAATTGAGTTCTGCATAAGATGCCCGAGGATCAGTAACTCTGGCTCGCTTGTCTGGGCTATGCAAGGTGTTTGCAAACCAACATGTCCTGGGTCAGCCAGGCAAAATGGTATCTAAGTCCTCTGAGACCAGGACTGCAAGGGCCCAAGGATGCTATCTCATGGGCCATGTCCTCCATTCCCTGCCAACACATGGAGACACCAAGGTGGATTTAGCAGTCACAGCACTGCAGCAGGCTCCCAGCAGGGCAGGCGAGGAGGGACGAAGGCCCTTGTAAGTGAAGGAAAATTTTTCTAAATGAAAGGGGTTGAGAGAAGGGACAATATTGACAGAATTGGAGGCGGGGAGGTGGGGGGGGGGGGAGCTAAAATTCAAAACTTAGCATTTAGAAAGGTGGGGGAGGAGGACAGGATTCTCAGATATACTCAAAATGTGATGAGAAGTTCCTGCAGAGAACTGGTGAAGTGCTCCTGCTCTCTCTTGGTTCCCATAGGCTTTTACCTGACAAACTGTTCCAGCTGTCTCTATCAAATCAGATTTTCCACGCTCCCCCTTAGTTCTTGGGGAGAGAGAGAGAGACCAAGAGGCTAAAAATATATGTCACAGCACAGGCCAGAAAAGGACAAGCTTCCTACTCACTCATCCTCCCCTGGCCATGACCTACGGCAAGATTGCACAAAACTGAGGACAGGCAGAGATTAGGTGGTTGGCCACATGAGGAGAGATCTGCTCAGGGGTGGTTTGTGATAGCAAGGTGTTGTGGTTTAACCCCAGCTGGCAACTGAGCACCCAAAGTGGGATGGGGGAGAGAATCAGGAAAAAGAAGTAAAACTCATGGGTTGAGATAAAGATGGTTTAGTAGGACAGAAAAGGAAGGGAAGAAGAAGAAGAAGAAGAAGAAGAAGAAGAAGAAGAAGAAGAAGAAGAAGAAGAAGAAGCAAACATACAAAACAAGTGGTACACAATACAATTGCTCACCACCTGCTGACTGATACCCAGCCAATCCCCGAGCCACAGTGTCCCCCCATCGGCTCCTCCCAGTTTACCCAGTTTATATACTGGGCATGACATCATATGGTATGGAATACCCATTTGGCTTGTTTGGGTCATCTGTCCTTGCTGTGTCCCTTCCCAGCTTCTTGTGCACTCCCAGCCTCCGCTGCCAGGGCAGTGTGAAAAGCTGAAAAGTCCTTGACTTAGTGTAAACACTGCTTAGCAACAACTAAAACACCAGTGTGTTATCAACATTGTTCTCATCCTAAATCCAAAACACAGCACTGTAACAGCCACTAGGAAGAAAATTAACTTCATTCTAGCTGAAACCAGGACATACACAAAAGAGTGCTCTCACACCTGGAAAGACAGACAGCAGGTTCCAGTGGCAGAAATTGCTGAGGATTGCTACAGTTTGTTCCCAATGCTGCATGTGAGCTCTGCATCTCCTTTCTTTCCTCTCTCCTGGTAAACCTGAAGCACAGAGGCGGCCGTTTCCTTAGTGAACCTGGTAGTAGTCCATAGGTTGCCACAAGTCTCAGATGGTAATTGATCATTTAACATGTGGAATTTCCTGGACGAGATAAGCCTATGGCTTGCAAATGCTATAGTGAATAATTCCTCTAGCCAAAAAAGCAGATGATCTGCCTACAACTTGCACAACCACTCCCCAGATTTGCCATGTATGTGGCAACAAACAAAAAAGGTTTTTTAGGTAGCAGCAGTAGCTTTTGTTACAACTAAAAGCTATCACTTCTCCTTACAAAAATCATTTTGCCCTTCTCCTTATACCACTGTAGCTGCAACAATGCTATCATAAATAATGAACATACTCAACCATGTGGCAAGAAAATCTAAACACCACCGTAGCTGCTTCTCACTTAACTTAAACTATTCTAGTTATATTTCCTCTCTGCTGTAACAAACACTGTTTTCCCTCTTCTTCTCAAACAACTGTTACAGTCACAACCACGTTGCAAGAAAGTTCCCTGCAAGCCCCCAGCGTTATGCAGTCTCATTAGTAGCTTTGATTATTTATTCGGCACATCTCCAGCTTGCCTGAGCAGCTGTAAGACTGTCAGTCCTGTGCACTGATTCATTTTGCTCGTGGTTAATACAGTTCAAGTGCCAAAGGCAAGCCAAAGGGCATCAGCTGGGAAAAGCAACCAATTCACATAATGTCAGTGACCCCATGGTGACCCCGTTGAGCTGGTGTTTAATAGAAGATTTCATGCCTAAGGCCATATTTGTAACTTCATGGAAATGACCATAACCCACAACTGTTCTTCTGTGGGTTGTCTTTTTAATGAGTGCTAATCTTGTTTAAGACAAGAAAAACTGCAGTTTACTTGAATGTTCCAGGTCTACAGGGAGGTTTCATTTCATTCTTCCTTTCCTTTCTGGGAGGCACCAGATGCTAGACAGGATTAGACAGCAGTTTGAACTAGAATGCAAAAAAATAGCCTTAAGAAACATTTACATTGCTTTAAAAGTGCTGCTGGAACCAGACATCCAGATCCTGGTCCTCATTTGAACCATTTTTTTTTTCCTTCACTGCAGCAGTGTTAAGGAGGTTGACTGAAAGTTAGCAAAGCTGTCTTACATATAACGCCCCCAGGACAACTAACCAATGGCCAGGATCATCTCCAGTTTTTAGTGAGCAGCGCACTTCAGCCTTGTCTGGAAATGCCCAGTTTTGACCTCTTTGTCTCGTACTGGAGGAAAAAGCCAGCCCACTCTTCATTTTGTGGGAATCAGTTTCTTTAGAAGTGTTTCCTCTGACTTTCCAAATCAAATTGTCACCTAGAAATTCTTTATCGCTATACCAAAATGCAAGTGATATTATCACCAAAGGAAGCAACAGACTAACAAAAGACAGCTTTATTTTTAACTTGTCCCTTAAAAGGCATAATGACCCCAGTGCTGTCCCACAGGAGTTATCCTTTAACATCTCTGTATGAATAGAGATTTTTCTCTATCAGGGTTCATGAAGCCCAAATCATCCATGTTCACGCCAAATACATAGAGTTCCTGTCAAAAAGGCTTTAATCAGACACAAGGCAGAATGTAGGTTACTCTTGCACCAATAGCCCATGACATGGTGATCTACAAACTGCACAACAACCAGTCCTGCAACGGGCTGAATTTTCCCTGAGTTATGCCAGCAACTCAGACCACGTCTTGGGATGCAGGCCAGAGCGAGTAGCAGCCCTAGGGCTGACAGCACCCTCCTCTTCAAGCTGCCAGGTTCCACGGTTGACTTATATGAGGAAAAAAAAGACATGAAGGTAAAAACGAGGAGGAATGTGGACTCAAAATGTTCTTTCCACTGGAGTTAAGCAGCACATAAAAGTTGAAGCATTATGTTCAAGAGCCAACCATTGAGAAGGCAGGTTCTCCACTCCATGGGGGTTGCCAGGCTGGGATCCAGCTCCAGACTTGACATTCTTCCTAGCTGTCAGTCTTGCCAGCACCCTTAAAGAACAGCTGGCTGTGCTGTGACCTTCACAACATACCAGCTTGTAACAGGAGAGACACATCTAACCTCAACTACACTCCTTCAGCCCACCAAAGCTCACAAGGGACCAACAGTAGAGAATTCTGCTCCCTGGAAGATCATGACTTGGACGTTTCAGGAGTACTAGAAATGCTTGTGCTGCTTGTAACCCATACAGCACAGTGTGGCCATGACACGACCTCAGAGATGGAAGCCCAGATGTTCTCCAGCTGCAAAGCATCCCACTGCAAGGCACAGTATTATGGCTCCCACCATGCCTTCAAAGGGTGCTTTGGGACTCCATTGTCCTACAGCAGGCAGCTCCAACAGCCAGGCAAAGCAGCTTTTCCCACATCGTTTTACCCTGTGTTTCCTCCCAAGTCTACCCCTCACACTGCAATCAGCCTTCAGACACCCCTCATCTCCTTGAGACTCACATTCTGATCTCTTCTCACACGCACCATGTGCTCTGCCAGCAACAAGGAGAAAAGGGGAAGGGGTCATATTCCCCTCCAGGAAATGCTGATTGGATTATTTCAACCTATTGCCTTCAAAATGTACTGTTATGGACCAACAAATAGCACAGCCAGAGGTGACATTCCCCAAATAAACCATTACTTAAGGATTAGTCACGCAGCTGTTCTGAAGGCATATGGCTGGCTTTGCAGGAAGGATTACTGTAGCAAAGGTGAATACAGATGACTGAAGCAGCCGGGGATGGGACCCATCCTTCCACTTCAGCTGGGTATGAAGCTCTGGCTCGAGGTCTGTCTACCCATATTTAGCATCTCCTAGATGCTCCCACAGCACTGCATTTGGTAATTATGAAAGGAAGGAAATCCTTTGCAAAAAGAAAGGAGTGACGAACAAAAAAAAGTGTTTGATTTCCTGAAAAAATCTTGATCAATGCACTAAAAAGTCTTCTCCCTCCAGCTGGCGGTTTCTGAAGGGCAGCAGAAAGACAAGAGCTTTCTGAAGCACTTTCAATTGCAGAATTCATAGGGGTACCCAGGGAGCTCTTGTCACAGCCTGTGCATGGAGCCATCATGCTGCACTGCAAGAGCAGACACTCAGCAAACTCCTCTCCAAAAGGCTGTTCCCTTTGAGCGAGCTGAGGCCAGGGAGTTTCTGTCCTTCAAACCCAGGAGATGCACTCACTTCGGGGAAAACTGTTCTCTGCAAGGCCCTAATCCAAATTTTAGCCCTGATAAGGGCGAAAAAAATGCTACAGCTGACTTCACTGAGCTTTCAAATCAACCCCGTTGTCTATTACATTAATAACTGCAGCTTTTAGCATAGCGGACCCCAGCAGTTTTTAGGATGTAGCAGATGCACTTTGGTTGCTTTGCTCTTTTCCTATTGCTAAATTATTACTCTCATGACTCTGTCAAGAAAAATCCATGGGGCACTTCTTTCTTTTTGGAGGGGGAGGGTGGAGGGGAGGATGACACTTACGCTCTAATGCTGAGCCGCCAGCATACGTAGAGGTATATGGTGTCTCCCAAGTAAAGAGACCAAACTCCTGCTCTCACCTAAAACCACACGTAATCACCCTCTATTTGTGTCTTAGTGCCCACGAAAACATGAACAAGACTATTACAGAACAAGTTTGGTAGCAACAGGCCTTAATTTTATCAAGGCTCCTCTACCTTCATGATTTCAAGTACTTGTCAGCAGCACAAAGGTGTCAAGCAAACCGCAAGTGACTGGAAAGACTTGATTGTTCTCCTCTTCCTTTCTCCCCCATCTTTTTTGTTCCTTCAGCCGCAGCTCTTTCCCACCCTAACTCGCCACGGCAGAGAGCAGGTGATTCACGCTGGGTCCCCGCAAGGCTCTGGGACACATCGCATCGCTGCGGGACTGTCAGCAGATTTTCCCCACGGACACGCACCGACACGCAGGGCCGGAGGAGTGGAGGCACATCCAGCTGGTCTGACACCTCCGTGCCAAGCCTGCTGCTTTCTCCTTGCTCCTGTCACCCCTCCCTTGCCCTGCTGCCAAGCCCGAGCTCACAGGGCTTTCTGGGGAGCCCGGGCAAGCCCGGCTGCGGGGCTGGTAGCCCCGGCGCCCGCTCAGGGCTCTCCCGCACTGGGCACCAGTTCCCCCGCCGAGCCGTGCGGGGGGACCCCATGGCCGGTCCGAGGGGTCCCTCTGGTGACGGGAAGCGGCGGCGGCGGCCGGCAGCAGAGCGGGGGCCGCTCCCGCCCGTCCCTTGCGGAGAACCGACCGCCCAGCGAGCCCCGGCAGGTCTGTCCGTGCGATGCCATCCCGGGGACTCCGGGTTTCTGTCCCTATAGCGGGGTGCAGCCCCCCAGCATCCTTCCCTCTGCTCCACCTCAGAGCTGGGAGGGGGTCGGCAAGTCACATCCCAAAGGCAAAGCGAGACGCTTGGCTTTTTCAGGCTGCCAGATAATCTTGTCTTTTAATAGAGCCAGAGCTTTCAAGAACAAGAAATACTATTGCTCTCTGGGCTGAAGGAAATTAATCGATAGTTTCCCCTGTCTCAATGCAGAAAGAAGGGACATAGTCACATAGCCCCAACTCCCACACATGCAGCATTTTGCGGAGAAAAGGCAGAATGGGAAAGGGACGGATGATCCTAGTGCTGTGGGCAGAGCATGGACCAAAAGTGATTTTCTGATCACTGCGGTTCAGCAGCTTGTACCCAACAACTTGGCTTCAAATACCTTTCTCACAAATCATCTACAGCACATTCCCACAGATGTAGTCCAAAATGATGAAATCTCCTCTAGAAATTGAAATCCAGACGCTATTTACATTCCAAGGGCCCCAAATCACTAGATTGAAGATATGGACAATTCAGCATCTCTAATGACCTGTCAAACCTGGCAGAAGGAGGTCAGATCCAAGGAGGTTTTTCTAGGACCCCTGGGCTCAGGGGAGACTGTAGCAGCTCTGCTAAGCGAAAAATATGTGATGCTGGTCCCAGTCCTCCTTTCACACTCATTTAGCCAGGTGTGATGCTGTCAATAGCAGTGGCAATGCATCGCTTTAACATCAGTGTAATTTAGCAGAGGGTTGTGTCTGCTTTTTTCCCTAAAGAGTCTTTAAAAAAAAGCAATCTATCAGACCTTCCTACTCGGGTCATTCCCAAGCCATGTTCTGCAATACAGTCATAGTGAAAAATGTAGAGTGTTTTCACTTTAAAGTGTGATGATAAAAGAATAGCTGGTAGCCAGAGGGAAATTTCAAGGGGTGAAAGCAGTCCTTCCAACTCCTCTGGGGGTCTGACATTACATACTCCTCAGGCAAGTAAGTTATTAACTTGCTTCATTCATGCCCTTTAGTGGGAAGCAGAACTAAGTGCAAATCCGAGTCCTAATTATTGCAGATTTTATGTCTAGTTTACCATGTTGTTTTCTTCCAGCTCTCACAAGTAGGTTTTTATCATCTGGGAAGCTCAGCTTTAATGGAAGAAAAAAGTCTGCCTCTTATTCCTCCTGTTTGCAGAATACAGCTACTTGCAGTTTCACCCTTGCAGAGGGAGGTGTGCCAGTTTTCTGCCAGCGCTACGAGGCAGCAGCAAGGTGGTTTATAAACCAGTGAGGATGGTGGCTCAGCAAACACTGTTGAAGCATCTCTTATACAGGCTACATGAATGGAGCTGCTTGTGTTTTAGCGCTGACATGCTCCAGAAAGGTCCTGTCTGAATATCCCAGGTGGTGGCAGTGCTCCCTCTTTCTCACTGACGCTTGGACTCTTAAGAGTTCCATTTTGCCACTTTGTATGGGACTGGATACTTTTGCTCCAAGGTAACTATTTTCAGTATGTTCATAGCTAATGGGCAGAGCACACTCCGTATGCCATTTTTAGCCTAACAGTGAGGAATTACAGGTGTCATCCAGCCAATGCTTTGCTCTTATTACTTACCAGCAGAAGGTATCACTGCAGTCTTAGAGCTCTGTTGCCCGTTCAGCGTGCTCATGCCTAGAGCTTCCTCTGCCTGGAAAAGAGCACTAAGAAGAAACTTTATGCTGCAATTTATTCATATTTTACTTTCTTCACATTAAAACTGCATCCAGTCCTGCTCATAATGCCAGCAAAGCAATCCTCATACCCTTAGAGGTGTAATTCCTCATACCCTTAGAGCTATAATTCTGTCCACAATTCTCACAGTTAGCAATGAAATCCTCTGCTATCTTGGCACACTGAACCACCCACCAAGCACTTTGGAGCAGGCAGCCAGTGCCCCATTGAAGCAAACAGACAGACAGACAGGCTGCCTTTGATTCTGATGGGCTCAAATTAGGCTACAGGTTTAGTCCCAAACTGTGTAACTCCATCTGCTACAGACCCAGGCTCCTTGCCTGATTTGTAGAGGGCAAAATTATTCAAACAGCTTCTTGGAAGAAGATTTGAAGATCTAAGTGTGAAATGGACTGATACCAGGTTTTATCCAACAATGTTTTAACTGCTTCTTCTCTCTTTTTCCAACCCAAGCTGGAGAAGAAGAACTGAAGTTTGTTTCATATGCACTGCCATGCCAAAGATGAAGCAGCGAGGACCTAGCACTTCAGTAGCTGTCTGGCAGCTTTGGTGCTACCAAGGAACTTTGAGGGACTTCAACATGTTCTCCAAGTTCAGTACATCACAATGTGTTGCACAAAGAAGCCATAAGCTTTTTTTCTGCACCCAACTCTGGGACAAGCAAAACATTTTATCCATATGCCTTTGAGATCCACAAAAACTCTTCCATTAGCTTGGCTGAGGTTTGAGCTGGGCCCAGAGACAATTTCCTAAAGAGTCATCTAGCTTTTGCCAAGGTCCAGCACATAAGGAGGTGAGGTATTTGTTTCTGCTTTGAGGATTTAAGATGTTGCTGTTGTATAAATAACAGGGACATCTACCCCTGTCATTTCTAACTGCCGGGAGTGCAAGGACATGGCTGGAAGGGAGGAGAGTTGTGGCTGGATGCATCTCCACCCAAACAGCTGACAGATCTTGCCAACCCCTGGCCCTGACAGCCAGCTAGTGAAGCTCCTTTGTGGCAGCCACGTAAAGGACAAGGTTTTCAAAACCATGCCCTACTATGGCTTTTGGAGGATGATTTTCGCACGCACATGAAGGAAGAGAATATGCTGAAAAGAAAATTACGATATAAATATACAAAGTGTGAAGCTGAAGGCTTACGATACCTTTATGGCCTCAAACTCCATTAACAAGTTGGTTTGTTTTCCAGAAGAGTTCAATCCTCTTTCATACTTAAGGAAAGTTGAGGGGGGTGTTCATATAGCACTTAACTTCAGGCTACCTTGAGAATTCCTCTCTTACTCCCCGTGGGAAGCAAAGGCAGGCAAGGACTCCCACCTCTCTGAACAGATGGATGAACTGATGCCCCGGTGCCCAGAAATGGCATTTACACACCATTTGCCAGGTTTGGGACTGAAAGGCATAAAATTTGACCCTGCCTAATTTTGGTAGAGTGGTGGGGGGATACTCATCCTGTCCAGAAAAACAACCATGAGCACATCAGAGCGTCCCAGACTAAGCACACCCGTGGCAGACAAAATTAGTGGGTGGTGCACAATATTAATTCAGCTCCTTATCCATGTGCACCAGGATGCTGCCTTTAATTAAGTTAACACAGGCTCTCTCTTTGACATTCTGATTTAATAGATTTGAGGTTTTATCCCAGTAAATGCATATAATGTGAACACATCTCAGAGTCATTTTTCCATGTTTCTCTGTACACTCACTGTTTCTATTGTCTTAATCATATAGTTTGTCTTTGCCAGCTGGGATGTGTGTCTTACAGACTAAGCCAATGTTTGCTTCTCAAAAAGGAACAGCAAATCACTACAGTGGCTTTTTTATTGCAGGAATCTGGGGGCTCCCAGTGAGATGGACGAGCCTTACAGCTGTCATCTTCCCAAAAGTCATCCTGAGCCTGGGGGACGGGTGGTGATTGAGAGCGGTTCGTCCTGGGCTTGAATCTGACCCTGTCCCATTCACCAGGGCAGAGCTGGCATAGGTCCCCTGACCGTTCTCCAGCAAACAAGGAGGGCTGTGGAAAAGCTCTTCTCCCTGGGCTGTGTCCACTCTTTTAAAAGCACTTTGACACTGTCAAGTGGTGTGAAAATGTCATGGATAGCCGAGAGTCTTTTTCGATATGCAGAGCAGGAACAGGTCATGCTGCCTTGCTCATGCAAGGAGCTCCCCTGCACCCTTTTTGGGTAGGATTTGTTTCAGTCCTCTTGCACGTGAAGTCTCCAGACCACACTGACCCGCCTGGCCAGGATCTCATGTCCAACTCACTGCCCACCGCCACCTGTAGATCTCCCTCCTATCTGGGTTTCTGCCACTCAGGTAGCTGCGTTCCAGCCCAAAACCATCCTGGATCCTTCATTGGCACCATCACTATTGCCCCAGACTGTGTTCTCTCTCCCTGTGCACAGAAGGCAGGCCGTGAGGTGGTGAACCCAGGGAAACAGAGGAACCAAACTCCAGTTCTGCAACACATGGTTTAGGTGCTTCCATAGAGCCTTCGGATTTGCATGTTCCTGAATTAATTACTTTAAATTAATGCTCGCATGTCAATAAATGCACTGATCGCAAAACAATCATCCTTACAGTGACAATTTCTAGCTCTACAGCAGATTAAAACTAAATTTGCTGGTGTTTCAAAACTGGCAAAATCATGCATCTGTGGCACAATTTTTAATGCTAGGCAGCCTGTTATTAATGGTAGGATGCTTGTATTAAAAATTCTATGTTTATGAAACGCACTTTTAAACGCTTTACCATAGCAGCATAAAGCTCACTTGCTTTGTTCTGTAAAGGTAATGGGAACCTGCTCTACTGCAGAGTCATTACCAGGTTAGTTGTGACTCTGCTGCTTTTCTAGTGACTTTGCATGTCTTCTCTTGATTCAGCAGTTGGATCTTTTCTGGACTTTTACAATTCTTCCACCCTACGTTGGGAACTCGCCCTCTTCTCCTACTGTAGGTCTAACTATGTCCCAGATATTTCAACCTACAAAGACTATCTGACCTGTGATCAAGTGAGTGATGACCATCTGTACACAGAGCATTGAATAAATGGAGCCAGAATGCCTTCTTCTAGAGAGCCTCCTCTGTACTTTTCTGCCTTTGTAGAGAAGCCTCCCACTTTGTCAGGAGCTTTGTCATTTATCCAGATCATGCACAACAGCCTGTGATCACACATGTTCCAAGATAACCTCATGTCTTCAGGCTTGGGAAAAGGTGGGTGTCCCAGCTCTTCTACTCAGGAGGAAGACTACAGGTGGGTGAGCCCTGCCCTGGAGCCCATCTTCCACCCCAGGACAGGAGTGGTAGGACCACGTTGATACGAGTGGGGTTGCTCCTGGTCAAGGCTGTTCCCTGAGGACAGCCTATACTTTGACAGTGACAGCATCCCTTGATAGACTGTTGGATTCACATAATCTCCATCTTTCAGCCCACATCACATTTAATGAGCAGGACAGGCATTATGCCATCGTCTTTGTGACAGAAGCAGTGCAGCGTGCTCAGCCAAGGATTAAAGCAAGATCCGTGTGATTTTACAGCTAGGCCTGGTAGGATTCAAGGTTTATTTTTACTGAGAATTGACAGTTAAAAACAACATTAATTTTTGGTTGTCAGCTCTTACTTCCAGATACCATTCCTGCTCTCCACCCCTGTCTCGGGGCCCACAGTGGCCCGTCTTTAATGCTGGCACCTCCCTGGAGCTCAGCTGGGGTCACTCACAGAATCCAGAGTTGATAAGAAATTTTAAACAGTGCTGCAGGAGCAAGAGGCAGCATGCAAAAAAAAAGCTGTCTCTGTTGATATTTCACAATTAAAAACTGATTCCTGCTAAAGCCTCCTTGTAGCTATGCTGAGCCTTTAATATAAAATGGGTTTACAGCTTTTGGTGGAAAGACCTGCAAGGAAAGGTGAGGAAGGTGGGTATCTCTCCATCAGGCTGTTCACACTATCATCACAGCTAATAATGCTTTCAAGGGAGCTTTTTGCAGAAGATGTTACATTTCAGCCTGGGCTTCATTAACAGGCTGGTTATCCCAAAATAGCAACAGTCTTACCTGTTGCTTCCTGCTCAGGAAGGAGCTTGTGTTGCTGACTCGCTGGTTGCTGTAGGGTAAACACACAATGGGGTGTTACAGAAATAGCTAACTTTGATCCGGTGGTAATAATAAAACACATCTTTAAAGAGTGCTTTTGTGAAAAGGGGGTATTTTTTAAGCAACAACCCAGGCACCTGCCTCCTGTCGCCTCCGCTGTGCAGCAGACGCAGGGCAATGCCATCTGACTAGCAAGCAGCGAGCAGCACTTAACTCCACGAGGCATCTCTATCACATCCCCTGCACCACACGTACCATTACCCGTGGCCTTGAGCGAAGAAAACGCAAAAGCATCACTGCCCATGGTTATTTGCTTTGCCAAGTGGAAGCCCCTGTTTTCTTTCCCCTGTGGGAATCCCAAAGACAGTAATAGCACCTGACGTCTCTGCCCCGGGTGGCGAGCCCTTTTAAACTGCCTTGCCATAATCGAGACAAGAAGAAACACGTGTTGTCATAGCTCGGCTGTGGGTAGCAAAGGTGGGATGCAGCTGGCTCGTTAGTCTGTGCTGGCATACGGTGCTGCCTGCCTGCGGATGCCACGGCAGGTCTCAGCATCAGCAATGACACCCAGTCAGCCGCTGGCCACAAGCGTGGTCTGTCAAGCTGCTCACCTGGCTTAGCATTTCTCACTCAGCTGCATTCGAAATCTGAGTGATCCAGAGCTGCCTAGTGCCATTGGTCTGGATTTGAAACATTTTGTAAATATTGTGAGTACTTCAGAAGTGGTAACACAGCATTGTGCCCAGAGCGGGGTCGGTGAAGGTCCTCAGCGGGAAGCGCTGCCTGAAGCAAAGGAGAGGTTTGCATGTCACTCCTGAGTCTTGTCCCTTGAACAGAGGTTTACGTATTCCATCTAGCTGTAACCATGTGCCTGAGATGGCTGAGGGAGAAGCCTTGTCTGCTTGTCAAGTCAATGGAGACGTCCATAACCCCAAAAGGACGCTTCAGCTCATAAGTATGCTACATCATTTCTGGGGTTATCTGTCTCTCTCCAGTGGCTACAGAAAGCAAACACGAGGTATTAGCTCTGTTTGGATGGATGAACACACACTTTGATGCATCTTAGCTCCTACTCCTGTTTCTCAGGAGTAGTGCAATCACTGCAGCAAGAATTTTTCAGCAAAATGTTTGATTTCAAGGGGGTTTTTATGAGTTTGTGTTTCTTATCTAAAAAATTCCAGTTCAATCTGCACAGGGGATTAGGGCCAGCTTTCATCAGGTTTATGTCAAAAAATATTTCAATATAGTTTCAAAAATTGTCAGACTGCCTTGTTCCAACAAGGTCTAAATGGAAAACTCCCAACTTCTACTTAATATTTTTCTTTAAAAATTAATCTAACCTTTTAAGTTTAATTGGAATTGCCAGTATTTACAAAGTATCTAAAACAATGAAAACTAAATGGTTTGATGGATGTCACTCTTTTGGCTCAATAACTTTTCCAGGTTTTTGGTTAGCAAAAATTTTCATGGTCGTATCATGACCTTATTGTCTCACCCCAGAACGGAATAACCCTACAAAATATTTTCAAAAGGCAGAAAAAAAGAAGATTTCCTGTTTGTCCCTCGTTTTGACTATCTCTGAAGTTGCAGTGATTGCTGTAGTGTTGAGCTCCCACAGGCACTCAGGCTCCTGAAGGGAGCAAGGGAAAGCTAATTCTATGGTTGGCTTTACTTAATTAAATAAAAAGAATATTTGGGCAAATAAAATAGAATTCTTCCCAGGCCCTGCCCTGATCACGCTGTGCTCAGAAACATGCAATCTGATTATCGTCATTTTAGCAAACTGACTGTCCAGCTTTGCGACCCACCAGGAAGATGGGCTAGTAACGAGTCAGGTATTTATAGTGCAGATGTCAATAATTTGGAGTATTTAATCACAGTGTACTTCCATTTGTCCACAGCTCAGACAAACAAGCTGGCTGTGCCAAGAGTCACGGATGCATATGGAGCTGGTCTGGGTCTATCTAATATCATTAGATACCTCCTTGTTCTTGTGTAAGAAAATAAATAGTGAACCCAACATCTGACCAAGTCATGCTGGATTAGCCCATCTCCAGCCAAGGGCAGATCCTGTACATCTGCTAAGGCTCAACTCTGTGTGGTCTTAAAGAAGCCCTGGGTGGGGATGAGGAAGATCTGCTTTTTCTGACTAATGGCATGGCATATATTTTGCTTGCGAAAGGCCTCTCAGATATGAAATTTCGCAAATACTATGAAAAAGTCTTTTCTGAGTGCCCAGAGAAGGTGCACAAGCTAATCCTGTAGCACTAAGATGATAAAAGCACACCCTGAAGGAATGAATAATTGAAGCCTGGCCCTAAATATTAATAGGATACAAGGGGAAGAGGACACTTTCCTCAACTTCACATTTACCAAGCTGCCTGTTTGGATTTGAGCCGAGATATTCTCACAACCACTCCAAGCTCCTTAAACCCCCTCCTAGAAGACCATGGTGCTCTGAACTAGTGCTACCTTTGTCTGAAATTCCCCAGCTCATTTTGTATTCAAACCTCAAGAGGAACATGGTGGTGTTTATTGAAAGATGTGCTCCAAATGCAAATGGAAACAAAGGATGCTCACTGAGTCCCATGTCACCAGAGGGGAGAGCAGCATCTGCACGGGAGAGAGGATGCACAGATGGACGGGGCGCAGCAAGCAGGAGCTTCCTCCAGCTCCAGAGATGCCCAGCCAGGGCTGTTTGACATGATGCTGGGGTGATGGAGGTGATATCGAAGGCTCATGGTAGACCCTCTCCAGTCAGTTAATGCTCTGTTTTGGGAGATGTTTACAACATGCTGGCCCCAGACTGGTTTTTTAAGCAGGATCAGTCTAATGCAGCTCTGTGCGTGGCAGTGACAGGGACCAGGCTCTGTGTTCACCTGGTTGCCAGCCCATACAAACTGCCCCAGAGACTGCAGCAAGAAAGGGCTCACAGCTGAGCACACACACGGGAGGCCAGCCACGTTCAGGCTCTGCAGGCAAAAGGCTCCCGTGATGCCAGGACCCAGAGCAAGCCACTGGAAGGTACATGAAAAACGGATGGGATTGGATTTTTTTTCTTCAAACAGCATCTGAGTGTGGAAATTGCTCTGCAGACGGTGCATCACGGGAACGGGGCAACATTGTGCGCCGGGAGCCTGTGCTCCCAAGAGAGCTGGCAATGGGCAGCCCTGACGAATCGAACCCCCCTGAAGCCTTCACCAGCCCTCAGGCCAGTAAAACATAAGCAATTTAAATGAAAAGGAAAAAAAAAAAAAAAAAAAGAGAGAGTTTCTTTCTGTTTGCTGATATGATTAGGCTGCTTTCTGCTGGCTCTGTGTGCTCCCTGGGTGTTTGTGGTCACTGTGGTCAACATTCATCCCTGGATCAAGCCCTGAGCTGTGAGTGGGGAGACATGGAGTTCCCTGTTCATCAGGCTGATAGCTTGTTAGAGGAGTTCAGACCTCTGTCTTTACATTTTTCTGACCTCAGTTCCTAAACCTTGCTATTACCACTCCTACCCGCTGTCTGCAGCCTTTGCCTGAGCAGCCGGCAGAACAGAGATCATGCCACTGACTGGCTTGTCCATCAGCAGGGTTGTCCAAGGTGAATCTCCTTCAGACCCTTCTGTCAGTGTCCCTGTCCCCCTGGCCAAGCCCACCACAAAGGGCTGTGGATGGAAAGCTGCTGGTTTCCCATCCGAAGTGCCAGAGTGCCTGCTGAGGCCCAGCCACCCTGCTGTCTTGCTGCGGACTGAAGTGATATGGCTGCCCTTCCCCTCCTCCTGGCAAAGCTCCTGGGCTGTTTCCCCCTGCAGCCTTTCCTCCCTCTAAGAGACACCATGGAGGGGTCCAGACCGTGTGATGTTTGGACAAGAGGAGACTGACGGCTTCTGTTCTCCTTGAGCCCCTCCTCCACCCGACAGTGAGGTTTCATCTACCCTTTCTGCTCAGTCTTTTCTTTTTAGGGCATTGTGGCTCAGCTTGGCTTGTCCAAATTCAAGATGAATTACATAACATGACATACCAACCCTGGGGTTAAAATTCTTTCTCTTCCAAAAATCCAGCTTCCAAGAAATGTGATGGTTAAAGCCCTTACGATTTTGTGAGTAAGTCCTCTCATGAGTTCCTCCTGGAGCAAGAAGGATGAGTAGGGGCTTGAGTGCAGCAGTGGCACAAGGTCAGCTTGTTTGGGCTGGTCAGAGGCAGAAGGTACAAATACTCCTCAGCAGCATGTTCAGAAGGGTCAACAACCAGGGAGAAAGCGATTTGAGCAAATGGCACTAAAACGGCTCCAAGTATCTTCCGGCTGTAGATCCGAAGGCATCATCAGAGCTGCCATGCTCTCTGACCACCTCACACGAGGCACATTTGGAGGGCGACTCCCCATCCTTGCAGCTTATGCTGGAGCCAGGCAAGCTCCTGAAGGGTGGTGCAACACGGTGACAGGGCAGCCAGCGAACAGGCAGGATAACTCGGCACGTCCCTTCCAAATACACGCTGTGAGCCCACACCAGCTGTCGAGGCTGTATGTGACAAACCAACGCACCCCACTGTCAGTGTGGAGCTGCCCTGCGGCCACCAACCCCCTCTTCCTCATGCAGCAACACAGAGAAACTGTAAGAAACAGTAGAGGTTTTATGGGGTCAGACAGCATTACGGTCCCGTTTCTTTCCCATGATAATCTTCATCAGACAGACATCACTCCACTGCCTCGCGGAAGCAAACATGTCCGTGAGCATCCGCCACATCCCAAATTTAGAATGATTTTTAACAAGCTGGAAGGAGCAAAATAAACAGCACTTGATCTGCAAGCTCACTGTTCTTGACAGCATCCCCAGAGGTGGTGGAAAGGCGAGGAGATAGCTCCTTGCTTTAATTGGTACATTAAAATTCTTCCAGGCCACTACACAACTGTTAATAGGCAAGTTAATTAAGCACTAACCCAGTTCATATTTATACTCTCCAGAGGCTCTTGTTTAATTTTTTTTTCTTATTACATCCAAAGCCATGGGGAGTTTTGTCCTAATCATGTAAAACAAGCTGAGGGCAGTGACACGGGGCAACTTATTTAATTCCAGATCTCGAGACACCTCTGCCAGATGCCCAGACCTGCAGCTTCTTCCCCGAAAAGAAGTCAAGAGGACTCTGGGAATGAGGTGTGAATTGCTACAAGTCAGCAAAAATAAATGGCAATATTCCTTGGCACCAGCAGCCAACTCATCCTCACTGAGGGGAAAAAGGAGATGGTGTTAGGCAAGGATGGGTTCTCTCTGGGCATCAGGTCCCAGGCACGTTTTAGGCAGTTTCCCAAATGACTGAGAAGCCTCATTCAGCCTTTCATGAGCATCTTCCAAAATGTGAGTGTCCTCCATACTGTCTTCAGCCACACACCTCCCAGAGGAGACCCCTCAGAGCACCACGTGACAGAGAAGAAGTAGCAAAGGAAAAATGTTAATTTCTTGATGCTCAGGAGAGATTTAAATGTTTGGCTGCTCCAACCACCTGGTTCTCACTCCTGCTATCTGCTGAAGGAACCACAGGAATCAGTACCCATGCCCCACAAGACACCCCATCCCCTTGCCATTACTGGGCAACTCATTCACCGTGTGCAGCCTGAACGTCAGGCTGCTTTGATGGGTTTGCTGAGGAGTTCCTCAGCAATGACATTCTCAGAAGTTTTCTTTTTCTTTCTAAGACTGGGCTGGTGTAAATCAAAATTTGCTCCAATAACTGTCATGGAAAGTGATGGGTTTAACAGTCATGCGAACAATAGTGGGGTTCCCATTACAGGTGAGTTATGAGCCATTTAAGTTAAAAAACAACTGGATTTTACTGCTGCCAGGCGCACTTAAGGTAGTACCCTCAGATTGAGGAAGGAGGTGTGACTGCAGTGAAGCCAAGCAGTCACCAGGCTTATAGAGAGAAGGAGCATTTGTTGCTGGTGATGAATGAATATGAATCCTTCTGCTCAAGGAGAAATGGTCTATTTGCCTCAAAAGCCTTGTCCACCAACAGGCACGTTGCCAATGCACACGTCACGATTCGTGATTGAATGGCAAAGCTGATGTGGATTTTCCTCACTGAAAAATAGGGTCCGTCTCCTGCTGTAACATTTTTATTCCAAGGGAAACAAAGAATTTCAAAGCCCCCAAACACAGTAATATCATAGCTGGAGATTTCTAGCACGAACGTTGACAAACAGCTGGATGGGGGACAGTGAAGAAAGTGCTCTGGTGACTTAAATAGGATGGCCACATGGACCTTGAGCAAGGTTTGCATTTGCTGAAGTCCTGTCCCATGGGTAGAAACAGCACCACGTGGTGGTGGTGGTGGTGGTGGCAGTGAGTTACAACTACCCACCAAGCTCGTGGGTTGGATGAAGTGATAGGACTGGACAGACTTACCCCAGCAAGCACCCCTGTAAGAGAGGCTGCACAAGGAGCAGGAATGTGCTTTGCAGCATGATCTAAAACTAGGAGACACTCACTGGGTTAAAAATACTGCAAAACCGAATGGCTTGAATACAGACCACTAAGCATGTTGTTACTGAAAATGCCCCTGCCTTCCCATAACAACAAAAAAAGCCTCCATGGAAAAAAAATATTTCTGTGGATGGCACTCGTACAAAAATAAAACCTAGACCTGATAGGAACTTGGTTTCCATTTATTGTTTTTCTTGCTCCTCTCTTCCTTAACTTTTTCCTTCCACCGGGAGAGGGGAAGGGAGAAATCACCCATGGAAAGCAGGCACTGATGGAATAAATCAAAACCTGGAAGAAGCAGTAAAAAGAAGCAGCCAAGTTTAATTTCTATTGGAAACCTGGAGCTCAGACAGGAAAGAATACAAAATGTAGTTGTGTTTTCAAGGAGTGAATAGGGAGAGAGACAAAGCTCTTAGAGTTAGGAATGTGCATCAGCCAGCCCCACTCTGCAAAACACCCCATCTCCCTCTGCTGAGGTGCCAAATCTGAGAAAGAGGCAAAGATCCCCAAGCTGTGACCAAGATGTGGTGGCAGACTCCCTACAACAAAAGCCCACAGGGTCAAGGTGGCATGGAAGGATGAGCTGGGGACCAAAGGGCAGGAGGTATCTGCTGAGGATCCCCGGGCTGGTGCCTAGATGAGAAGACAAGTCTGGATTGCCCCACCTCTGGCCCTGGGCACTAGAGGGGACTTCGGAATGGGAAAAAAGCATGGATTTCTGGGATCTGGGTGGGAATGGCCCCAGGTTGGCACCCGACTGTAAAGAGGGAATCAAGGTGGGGAAGGGGTCTAATGAGGCCATTCAAACCTAGCAAATTGCTTTCAGTGTAGTGTTCCCCCTCCCCGCTGAGGTGCCTGAGGCAACCGCAGGGGCTTTGGGTCAAGAGGACAAAAGCTTCCCTGGCTGTTGTTTCACCATTTGGTAGAAATCCTCCTCTTCTTGCCCTCAAGCGTGAGGAGAGACCTACACAGGCTGGGTCTTTGGCACGACATCCAGGTTGCCGTTCCTGGGAACACGTGAGGTCACCAGCGCAACCCCTGTGGGTCAACACCGACCGGCAGAGTCATCTGCTGGAACTTCCACCATCACCCGGGAGAGCAGCTGCCTTCCAGCCCCAGAGATCTCTCACCCAGCTGCTGGGGCTGTGGCGTTCGGCTCACAACTCCCAGATCATTCAGCCTCACCGCACGCACATCAGTTTTGCTGGGGAAGTCCCCATTTGTCACAGCACAAGCTGTTCAGAGATCCCCTGCTTGTCCTTTGATCCTGTGGCACAGGCAGTACCTCGACAGGCAACAGGCACCTTTGGCAGAAACGTCTTCCCCGATCAGTTTTAGTCGGTAGCACGTACTCATGAGACACTGTGGACTGGTTGATGTGAGAAATGGGTTTCCCATACACACAGCTGAGATGAAAGCTCATACTTTCAGGTGGTGGTGGAAAACCACCTGGATATTTAAATACACATACCTATCTGCAGAGGCTGAGGTGTGAAAACAACCTTTTAGAGCACTTACTACACCTTTGTTTTATCACCTCCCTAGATAACCCAGCTAGGAGGCTAGGCAACTTTGTTTCTCTTCCTGGTCCTTTTCTGTTCAGCTCCATGATACTGCTTCCAATTTCCAGAACTCTTGAGGGAAATGCTAATTTTAAGCCACCTAATAGAGATTAGTATTTCCTTTTCAGAATTTCTTGGGGGCAGGGGGGAAGAAATGTATACAAACATTTCCATTTGCAGAGAACATTTCTTTAAAATATCAGGAATCTGAGTCACTGTTACCCAATTGCTCTTTTTAAATTTAATATAGAACTCTAGTTCAACCAAACCAGAATGACTACTTCTTTTAGCAAACATATTCTTACCCCACCATGTAACATTATGGACAATGCTTTGATGCATCTGCACACGGTGGTTTTCAGAAGACGGCAGAGTGGAGAACTCTCCCTCTGGGGAAGAAGCTCTCCTGCCTGTGTTTGACTTGCAGTAGCTCGCTTAACCACCAGATGACTTCGTGCACTGCCTGGCACTCCAGAGCACGGCTCCTGGTGGGCCAGGCCAGGCTGATTTTGAACCAAAGTTGCAGAGGCCTTCTTTTGTCCATTGTATGCTTTTTTGTTTTTTAAACTTAGTAATTGCTTGTGTCCAGGAAGAGCTGCAGTTCCACGATACTGCCCACACATCCTGCACTGCCAAGGGTTATACAAGTACTCAGTCATAACAACAGACAGAAGAAGTACTGGCTTGGGTGCTCTGCACACATAAACCTCTGCTGAGTGTCACCACACCCCTTCCACGATCCGTCACAAAGCACAGGCAGCACTGACTGCTCCTGTCAGGCCCCTCCGTAACACCTGCCCGGCACCCAGCACAGGGCAGCCCTACACGTATTCGCTGTCTGAGCTGGATGCGCCCATTAAGGTGGAATTATCTGGTTCTCACCCTTCTTCAGGCTGACAAACCCAACACATCACCGACTGCAAGAGAAGGCAGATGGAGCAAACAGCAGGTTGGAATCTTTTATTCAGTAATCAGTCCTGCTGTGTGGGCAGCATCTTAGCAACTGGAACTCAAGTACGCAAAAATACTGAGTTTTCACAGTGAAAAAACAGACAGTATAAAATATTCCAGTATTGCCTCTTAGAACCGTTACTTCAGTAAGACCCCTGTTTCAAAGGCAACATGCTTATTTACTTTGTTTGCTTTCAATTCTCAACCCCTCCCCTGCAAAAAAAATTGTTCAGACAGTAACCCTTCTTACCCCCACGTTACCCGCACATGTTGTGGGGAGAGAAACACTACATGAAATCCCCTCCTGACTTCCAAAGGTTTATTGACGAACATTCTCCTAGTAGTGTCAAGGGCCAAGATGACGTAGATCTTGTGACACCGAGCAGTCCTGATGTGCTACACACCACGGACAACTGTGGTGCTACTGAACTCTGAGAGGCTCCGTCTCCCGGACAAGCCACTGAAGAGCTTCGTGCCGGCCTTGCCTCTCCAGTTCTGCTCCAATTACTTCCCTGCACTTCTGATGGTAGTCGTTCACCCAGTTGCACTAGGGAAAAGGAGAGGGTATGACATTCAGTATAAATGCAGAAGAGTTGGTGCCCTTACAAGTCGTGTACAGCCAAAGACATTTGTAGGCCCTTGTGTCCTTTGGGATTGAGCTGTTAGGTGGGGATGGGATCCTGCCCCAAAGAGACAGACCTCTAATATATGGAAGCGACTTGTAAATTTGATGAAGGTAGGAAGTAAAGCAATGTGTCCCAGGTGTTCAGAGTAGCCAAGGTTCAGTTCAGCTGACAACTGTTTAAAGTCTCTGCAAATCACTGCCTCCAGCAAGTCGGAATAGCTACTTTGGCAGAGTGTAGTAAATAGCTTTGCAAATTTGTAACTGAACGACGTGGTCCTAAGACACAAGCTGCCCTACTGATCTGAACAGGTAACCTTACAGCACAGTCCTCTTCACAAAAAGGAAGTGCAAATAGGATTTTCATTCAGAAAAGGAGGATGGGTTGAGGCAAGATATAGACTATGGCAGAAAACCAGGCTGAAACATATCATGGCAAAGGCAGTAGGAGACCTAAACAGAAAGTTTAAGAGTATGAAGCTATTCAGGAAATAAATGCTGCTGAGCAGGTATCACTGATGTCTGCTCAGAGTCCGTATGTACTGCAGAATGTGGTGTGGCTGAATGGGATCAGCCACGAGTAGATACTGACAACAACATGGGACAGTCATTAGTATAAGTCTCTGGGGAGGCAGCATGATAGTCTGACAGAAGCAAATTAATGCAGGAGGAGGAAAAGACAGGAGATAATAGCAGCAAATATATCAAGGGAACTACCAAAACAGCATCATCGGAGGGGTCCTTGCTGCCTTCGTCATAGAATAATTTAGATTGGAAGAATCTTTGGAGACCTCATCTAGTCCACCCTCCCACTCAAAGCTGGATCAAATTTAAAATTAAGCCAGATTGCTCAGAACTGCTCTCTGGATCTATGAAATGGAACAGAGGCTGGTGGTTCTTGTAAACAGAGCAGGACAAGCTGTTTCTAGTGCAAAGGCAGCAATGCAAATCTACTGTTTCACTTACCTCTTTTTGCGTCAGCAGATTAACATCAATCATTTTCGTCTGGATGGGAACCAGAGTTAAGGGTTCAAAAGTCAGGCTCCCTCTGTTTTTGAAATTGTACTGCAGCAGAAAGACAAAGACGGTTGTAAATTTTTAGAAACAGCTCTAGCCAGTTCACACTTACTCCTCAGTTCATGTCATCACTACAGAACAACCCATGTAACATTCGGACGAGAAGGCAGCAACTTAGAATAACATATTTCTTATAGCTCAAGCAAAGAATCTCAATACAAACCTTAGTTATTCCTTTCAACGGTCACTTTTTAAAGGCCATGTCCCAGGTCACAATTGTACGGGGCTCAGGTTGATGACTATATGGTCATTTTCAGTTTGGCATTTCTAAAAGCATAACCTAGCCTGACCGGCCACTATAGTGACAAAATCTGTCCACAGTTTTGTTTCTACAGCCACTGAGGACTCTCTATTTCAAAAGAAAATCCCGACTTGAGAACATCAACCAACTCTACAGCAAGGACTCCAAGGGGCTGAATAAAGATGCTTCTGGTCTTTGACATCCAGACAGAAAACATTTTAAAACAACTCTCACATACACATTTCAACCTATGGAAACTCTGCAGAACCAGAACTGTCTTCCATGCCCCCTTTAGCAAGGGAGACTTAGAATCAGTCTTCACCAAAGCAAGGTTTTGGAGACCAGGAGTCTTGAGAAGGATTCAACTATCTGCAGCATGGTCCCACCTGAATTTCCAGTACTTTATGTTATACAACCAGTGAGTCATGGAGAAACGTGCATCCTGAACAGGTCATTCACCTTGGTTTCAGCAGGGATCACGAGGACGACATTTTCTATTCGGATCCCAAAGGACCCATCTTCATAATACCCAGGCTCTGCAGAAACACAGTAATTAACTAAGCCACATAGCTACACCGTGCAAATACTTATTCCCTATGGCCAAACTTCCCCTCCACAGCTTTAGTCCACTGAAGTTACTAAGCAATCTTGACATCAGGCATCCACAGAGGCAAACAAATTTCTGACTCTACTTAATCTGCATAGAAGCCCCGAGCAAGGTGACAGCAAAAGTTCTCCAAGAGAGGAGAAACAAGACAGACAGCCCTCGAGCTCCGAGAGTCTTCTTGCAAGTCAAGAGAGAGCACAGAGTACATACGTTCCACATACTAGAAACTGAAAATACTAGCACCTTTATGAAAGGCAGGTGGTTAACCCCTTCCCCAAAACGTTTACTTTAGAGTGCTCCCCTGAGAGGACTTTGCGGAAGGAATGTAAGTCTCTTGGCAAACCCCACAGGCTGTTAATTTACTACTGGAAGAATAAGGCATGTAAAGATTTAATAGCTGCCTCAAATAGCCCATAGCAAAGACAGGATTAGCTCCTGAAAGCTTGGTGTCCACCTTGTACTGTAGCCAGCTCTTCCACTGCAGAATGGGAGGCAGCACGCCAGAGCTGGGCTGGTCAGCAGCAGAGCTCTGCTAAGGTTTGCACTGCAGACAGCAGGAAGCAGGCCTGCAGCACCTGACTGCAAAAAACCCTTATGGAAGGTGAAAGAGCTAAAATGAGGGTCTTTACCTAGAAAGCTTAAATCACAACTAAAATGTGGAGGAGGCAGGACCACAGCTTATGATCCCACCTTTTCTTTACACCATTGTCAGATTTATTCCCTCTGCATCTTAAAGAGTTTGGTCTCTCCTCCAGTAACTAGAGAGAATAACAGTAACTAGAGAGAATAACCAATGCTAAATACCATCAGAGACGATCATGCCAGCCTCCAAGGGCTCGTCTGCAAAGGTTTTGTAGCTAATGCCGCAAGGACCCTCATGTACATTTAGGAAAGAGCCAACTCCATGTCCTGTCCCATGCAGGTAATCCAAACCGCAGTCCCACAAGGCAGAGCGGGCAAAGGAATCTAGAAGGTGACCTGCAGGCCAACGGGAAGAGACAGACATGGAGAGAGAATTTGATCAAGTCAGGCTCCCTCAGAGATGCTGATAATCACACTGAAGGCTCAAACCCGTAACACACACAAAAAAAACCCCAAACAAACAAACAAAAACCCACCACCACCACCCTCTCAAAAAAAAAACCACCATCAAAGAAAGCAAGCAAGTCATAGGATTGTTAGAAGTTACAGGGCAGACGTGGCAAGTCTGACATTCAAGCCCTTTCTCCAATAAGGAGCCCCTCTCTCTCTCGTTACACAGCTCTTCAAAAGTTGGTCTGTAACAGAAACATTGCACTGCCGCTTGCTCACTGGGGTTTTCAGGAAAGAATCTAGTGGTTAAATGTCCCACAGAGAATTGAGTACCTTTCTTAAAGGTAGCTGCACTAAGCGAACTCAAAGTAGAAGACCTGTCAATTGTATTTGGTAAACTAACCAGCCAGACTCCTTGTCTGGATGGCCAGTCATTTCAGATTGTTTCAACCAGAATGCAGAGAATTTCTGTTGCCTGCATGTGAACACCAAGCCCCTACGTCCAAGTTCAGATACCCTCCAACTTCAGTTGGCATCTCTCCTACTACTACACAGCTGCATTTTGGCTCAAGTACCCAAGAATGCAAACTGGAGAAAACTAAAGAGAGGCATCTTTGTGTAAGGTGTCTGATCAGGGAGAAAAATAGCTCTGCAACAAATTCACCAGGGGTGAATGTATGTCACAACTTCTGCTGCAAAATCAAAACAGCTCCTTTGTGTGTCATTTTTCCATGCTGCTCACTGAGAAAAGAGATTCCTCATTAACTGAAAGAGAATTAGCCAGTCTTTTTGAAGCTGGAAAGTGACCTCTCGCTTTGATAGGGCCGTGAGTAAAATCCAAAGACAACCTCCAAGCACAGAAAGGCCACAGATGTGTTAGAGTGCCATTGACTAATGAAAGTCACTGTCACCCTAGAACCAGAGCACTCTGAACACCCTTCAGACTTCCCCCCTCAGAATTTTCAGCACTGGCTGCTGCCAATGAAGAAGACATCAGTAATCCAGGATCCAAAATCTTGAGATGGAAACACACACAGTTACATCAACATCTGCCTAACACATCTGGACCTGTCAACCATAACATTGTTCTCAGACCACTTAATGATTCTTCAGAGGTCACTGCTGTAGTCAAATCCCTCCAACTCACCAACCTACCTTTGGTTCCATTTGGGAAGATGGCTGCACTCACAGCTATATGTCCCTTCAGGACATAGGTGAAGCATTCCTGTCAAAGAAACATTTGCCATAAGTAAACAGGGAAAGGTAAAATTTGTCTTCCCCAGGAACGGAAAGAAAGACTGCATCTTGTAGCAACCTGCAGAGGATCTGGAAAGACTTGCTCATGCTCTCCTATGGCTGGCAATGCCAAATCAAACTATGAGCAGAAAGAGTTTCAATTACTCTGCAAATCTTTCTCCGCCAGTTATGGAGAACGTGTCACAAACTCAGACTACAGGTTTCGCAGCAGGATTCACCTGACCTACATGACTGACTTTCTTTGCGGATGTAGTTTTACTTCCTGAGCACACCCTATAGCATATTTTCATCACTGAGTGAACTGTAATGATGAAATTAGTTTTAATTAAAGAAGCAATTTAAAATTAGCAAAATTACACTGATGAATATCCAACACAGACCTTCTCAGATAAGTCTGAGACTGGAACCCTAGACACAAACCACTACTGCAGCCTTGCATTAGACACTAAGCTTTACACTAGATTAAACCTCCCTAACTCCCATGTTGGACAAGCCACTAATGTTTATCCTCAGTCCATTAATTTTATTATTTCTTAGAAGAGACATGTCACTTTGCAGATGAGGTGCATTTTAACACAGAAAGGTCTCATTCTTTAAATCACTTAGTTTATATTTTGAAAGTCTGATATCTGACTGCCTCCTTTTCAGTCTTTATCAAAATGGTGTCACATATTATCAAATAAATGGTACTTGATAGAGCACTTTGACTATACAGCAATACGGCACATTACTAATTTGTTTAAGTATCTCTAACAATAATGGTCAGATCGCAAACCACACTGAGATGCCAACTTACTTTTTCATAGGCTGATGGTGTGCCAAAATGCATTGTCCTGGTCACATCTGTTGTACCATCTCTTCAGAGGCAAACAGAGATTCAGAAAGGGATGGGGGAAAAAGAAGAATCAAAGTGAGAATGCACAGAAAATACAGTCACACTGCAGCAAACCAACTAAACTCATAATTGAGTAAAGTCATCTACTCTGTGCCACACAAGACTGATGATATAACAGCTCCTAGTCTTGAAAACTCCTGAACACAAGTCCCAGATGTAGCAATAACGATTTACAATTCAAAATGTTGTCTTTCATCCATAAGCATCCCAAAGCTCTTCATAAATTAGAATCTAAACTGCTCATAAAAATGTTGCTAATTTGAGATTTAGCAACTGGTACCTGCCCATTGAGAGCAGAACAGAGAAGGCCAAATTTAGTCTATTTGTACGGACGATGATTTGTTATATATAATTATGTACAAATGACAGCTACCAGCTCATGAAAGGGAAGTGTAAGGGGGTATAGCGTCCCTTTCATCCTCAGGATGTCTTGTGCTAAGACTTCTAGAAGTTATACAGCATTTGGATAGGGGTTAGTCTCAGATGTCACAAACTGGCTCTAAGTTCCTTCTACAAATATAATTTTGAGCCTGCTGTCAAAAACACAGAGGCCCTCGAAATAATGAGCTCCCTTTGAAACACTCAATCCTGTGCCTACAACTTTTCACCATCACACACAGGTCATAGTCACAAAGAACTCACGGTTTAACTTCTCAGCAGGGACAAGCAGAGAATCCCTGTCACAATGCTGTGGCAAGTGCCATTGATGTCCAGCTTATATTGTATTCAAAGGGCTGCTTTTCATAGTGGCACTAAGGAAATCGTTGATTAGGCCATCAGAGGGGAGGAAAAAAAGATCTCCTTGTAAAAATCTTATCAAAGGATGTCTGTATGGCTCTTTTTCAAAGCTCTTCCTGACTGACATAACAAAAAGGCATAGCTCTAAAGACAAAGCTCATCTCAAAGGAGCAGCCAGGCTTGTCCTGCATCTTTCTGAACAAACCGCTTCTCATCTATTTACACTCATTAAAAACATCACTTCTTTCATTTTGCATGGAGTCAGAGTTCTACAGTAAACAGCTGCAGAGATTGAGGCCACTGAATGGCACTGTCAAAACAGCACTGAGTGAGTCAACAGACATGATGTCTTCCCAAAAACATACCTGAGACCCAAGTGGCCACTAGGATGGGAAACTCTGCCTCTGAGTCTCTCTGGAAAGGCAGAGAACACCACAGGGCAGTGCTGTCCTGCTCCTTTGCCCCACCTTGTTCTGACCACAACATCAGTCAAATCTGCCCACAGGGCAGATCCTGGCAGGGTAGGTGCCTCACCGAGCTGTGCAGGCTGCTATGTAGGCAGCCCAAGGCTAAACCAGGGCAGTCAGGCCTGCTCCCTGCTTCACAGAATCACAGAAAGTAAGCAGAGCTGCAACAGACAAACATGCACCACCAGCTAGAGCACAGTTACCATTACACTGCTGACAGGACTCAGACAGCAACCGTACTTTCAGATCTCATCCCTTACCCCAGACAAGGCTTGTCAGCAGCCCTAGTCTGCCATCCTGAGCCTAGCTCAGGGCCTCCTGTCACAGATCAGTCTCCCACTGACTGATGCACTTGGCTACATTCTATATTCAGAATCCCACAAACTCCCTCCAGAGAGGATTCAATGAGCAGGCTCTCTGAAACAGCACTGTGCTCAAAACTACCCATTGCCATGCTTCCCACAGCAACTGTGAGCTGACCCTGCAGGTGGTCACTGGGAGCAGAAAACAGAGCAGTTCAGCACCATTCATCCCACTCACTTGTACTGTGCTCCTGAGTCCAGGAGGTAGATCTCATTCACAGACAGCGTTCTGTTGGTCTCGGGAACTGGCCTGTTCAGTTAAACACAAAGTTTTTTGTTCCACCATTTTAAGATCTCCAGCCCACATATGCAGTCTAGAAACCATATTAAGTGAAAGCTTGGATGTGTCAGCTCTGATTTCTTGTGGCAGTGATGGAAATCCCACACATGCTGAGCCAGGGATCATACTGAGGAGTGTATTTGTCTACAGTAGATAGCACTACAGTACAGAGAATAGCTTTGTTGCTTCCAGCAAAACACTCAACATCTGTTCCTGGACATATTTCAGAACAGTTTGTACTTCATACTCGTCCTTCCCAGACTTCTGCCCCCAAAATAACCCTTTTCTATGGCCCCTGAGCAGATCAGCATCATAATACACGTATGCTGCCAGCAGGGAGAGATCTTTATTTAGTAAGTGTGGAAGCTCTGGTGGAATAAAGCAAGATGGCAATCAACAGTGACTGCACCTCCCTGGAGTACTCTCTTGTGACTCCACAAAGAAGCCAGACGGCTCATTCCAACTGTTTGCTGCAGGATGAAAGAAGAAGCTGTGTTTCTCTTACTTGTAGTGAATGACAGCTCCATTTGGACCTGTGCTTGATATGGTAGCGAAACTCAATTCAACAAAGTCTTTCTGCTGGCTGAAAGAAAAGATTGTGATCACTACAGCACAAGCAAGAGGAGCACACCAGGCACCTGGCACACCTGGAGTGCCCCATCCTCAATTTCACATCACCTCAGCCTTCCCCTTAGCCTTGAGAGCCATCTGAGCAAGCACACTCAGGTACGAGAATTGTACAGAGCAAAGCCCTACCCTCCCAACCATGTGAAAAATTGCTTTCCAGCTCTACCCTTTCCTTATAAGCAGGAAATTCACCACCCAGACCACCCAGGGAAGAGATGTCCTGAACAATTTCTTCTTTGTTACTTATTTACCCAAAGGCATTTTTAGAGGTCCTGTTGATATACACATGGGAGTATCTCTCAATCCAAATGGCTCTCATTCTTCATTGGAAGAGGAGGAAATCTAACTCTTACATCAACTCCTCTGCAGTAAGAAAACAACGGTCTCATATTTAAGTGTCCTAACCTGCAGCACTCCTCATTGCTATCTCAAAAGCAAAGTGGATAGGATCCAGTGGGCTGGGACTTGTATCTCCCAAGAGACCCAATTCTTCCCTAACCCTTTCAAGTGTTCAAAGAAATCCTGTAGTAATGGTTTGTCCTCAGGTAAAATATATTGCAAGTGAGCTGGATTTCTAAATAATAAAATAAAAGCAAAGGATAAAAGCGCCACCCAGAAAACATCCTCACAGGGGACTTATTTTTTACCTGCGAAACTCCTCTGCTTTGTCTGCAGCAATTATTTCTGTTACTGTTCCCTTTGGAACCTAGTGGACAAAGACGAGGGTTGAACTAGTACACCAATGAGCAAAGAAAACGCAATATGCTTAGAGCACTGGGCCTCATCTGTGCATTATGAAACCCAGTCTTGAAGTGGCCTCTTTCCAGATTTTCTGTCCTCATTCCTCAGTAATGACAAACTCAAACCTAGCAATATTGTGCAGGGCATGTGAGAAGCAGGAAGCAGAGATGGTTACAGCAGGATTGCTGAACCCTGACTAGAGAGCGGTTACGGCGGTATTAACCTCACTGAGACAGGTAACATCTCACAGGGTAACACCTCTTCACAGACAGGTTACACTAAGCTTAAACAGTTCTCTCCAACAACCCATGGTACTAGCAGAATTTTCATGCTTTTAAATCAGAAATAGAAGCAGTTGCAGCAAAAACAAAGGACATTAAATTTTATTTTAGGCATTTGATAAATTAAAACCTGTGACAACTTCTCCAGGACTGGACTCAGACTTGCAGTAGCACAGAAGGAGCACAGCTTAGTAAGCTGCTGTGTAACACCCAGCACTCTGCACCTTCACTATGTATTTCTAACCCAGAGAAAACACAAGTAATTTGTCTTTATCCCATTTTCACTGCACATGGGCATGACTGCACCTCTTCATTCATAAATGCCAAATCTGTCCATGCTGCCAGACAACACTGATTATCATGAGAATAATTCCAAAGTATTGCACCAAGCTGGATATTATTTCATGATTTACACCACCAAACCAGCAGAAGACAGTACTAACACTATATTAAGCCTGTTCAGGTCACTTCTCACCTGCTGTGGCTTTGGTCTGTGTTAAATGAATGGGAATATGTTTTCCAAAAAATTAATTCAGCCTTGGATGAAAGCACAATTGAAATCACCCCCAAAAAAACCGGATAAAACCCCAACTGTTTCCCCACTTTTAGCAAAGGCACTGTGAAGACTACAAAAAAAATTATGCTAATAAAGAATTTTATATAGCAATAAAATCTCCCAAGTTAAAAAAAATTAATACACTACCTCTTTCTCCAGCCAGTTAAAGAGCTCACATAAGGCAACAGCATCTTTAATCTATGTTAAAATAGGCACAAGAAAAGGGAATTGAGAAGAAAAAACATTTATCAAGCTGAAGTATAAACAGGTTTTGATGCAAAAGAACTCAATCTGCAAGTTTCAGAAACACAAACTAAGAGATGACCTAAGAGATCTTTCCAGGTTCTGCATGCTGTAATTAGTACAAGCACTGGAAAGGTATCTGGACAATTAAACGTTAATAAAGGTTTACTACTGGGAAGTATCTTACTGTGAAGAACTACCAAGTACTCGCCAAACACTGGCTTTACCCTACACATGACTTTCAAGTCTCTTGCTTCAACACACAAGATCTTGCATTTCAGATCACGAAAGGTAATCACATGACACATCTGGTGATGCGACGGGGAAACATGCCCTTTGGGCACACAGCCACCACAGTCTCTGTCACACAGTTTCTGGCTTCCCTCTTGACTGATGACCCCCTTTTTTCTTCCTTTTTTCTACACGCTTGCAGCATGCAGGGGCAAGAAGCAGGAGACGAGTGTACAAGAGCAAGGCACAATTTTGTCCTCAGGTGGCAGGTGACAAAAATTCTTTGCTCAGTACAAGTATTTTTACTTCCCATTAACTAACAGAGAAAGAAAAGCTTTGAAATAGAACCTAGCTGTTCCAAAGAAGCTAGCAGAAAATTTGGGACGAGTCCAGAATTGCCAGCCCTGCTTTAACTGGCACATTTCTCCTGTTGTGAAAAATGCTGCTTGAAAATTAACAGGAAATAAACAAGATAAAACTCCAACCCCACCATGCACCTGCTTCACAGACAGCTTCTTTGCTTGAAAGTATGAAGCTTCCTGGGAAATCAGCCTCATTTCCAGAGTGTCACAATCATGACACAAAACCAGAATATTTTGAGGACACTGGCTGCTTCTGAACATCTTGGCCTGTGTTTTGCACCATGTGTCGAAGAATTTCTCTGTGTTCTTTAGGCTGTGCTTACTCAAGTGATAACAATTTGAGGACTCCACTGAGAAAGATAACAGAACTAGCAAAGGGGAAAGAACATCCCTTTGAGGTCCCATACTCTAAACAACACTTCTCAAGTCTGCACAGTCTTCCAACAGAGCAAGGTTAGCTCCTCACACTACTACAAACGTTGCTCTTCACTCCAAGGGAATGCTAAACAAGCAAAAAAACTGCTTCAACAGCAGTAGAAGTCTGACAGAAAACCATTTTTATCCTGCCATCCAAATTCTTATTTGCTTTTTAATACAAAACACCGAAACTGAAAAGAAAATGTAATTTCTTTCCCTAAACATAAAGCAAACCGCTTGCCATGTGCAAGGAGGCTCTCAAGGCTTCACTTACATGTGCTCTTCTCATGCCTTCTGTTTCCGACGCATTCTTCACAGCTTTTGCAATGCAGATGGGGGTATATGGGGTGAGGTATCGGTAAGCCTGCAGCAGAAGGACAGGGATTACTTGTGGATTAGTCAGACTACATAATCCTACAGGTTTAATAACTCAGCCTGGCCACAATTTGTACTTTGGCAGTCTCTCTCAACCTTCACCACTGTGAGATACTGGTTGCCAGTAGTCAGCTAAGTGCACTGGAGAATAAACAGTGCCTGACTGAAGGAAGAACAGCCACAGGGAAATCCAAGCAACTAAAGGGTCAACAGCTTTTCATGAAGCAAGGTGAGGATTCGGATATTCTCAATACCATATATATCCATAGCTAAGCCATGGGTTTCCTGTTGCTGATGTACACTAAAGGTCCAGAGACAGCCAATGAGAAACACCAATCCCAGGGACTAAGGTGCAACTCAGGCTGTGCAAACAGACCTAAAAAGTTACCTTGACTTGTTACCTGACTGTCACTGTCAAGTAGCAGGGAACAAAGGGTACCCAGCCCAGGTACTGAGCACTGGAATTGAACCTGGCGGGCCCTCAGGGCTCTGGCTCCTCCAGCACTGAGCATCACCACTTCTAACAATCAGCAGCTCTGACAAACACATCAATGCCCCAAGAAACATGAAAGGCCTCTGCAAAGCTGAGCTTTACATACTGTCCACTTCTGAAAGGAGCTTACATCAGTCATTCGAGCCAAAGTTTTCCTCTGACTGGATGGGGCAGCCCTGCATTAAGAACTAGTAACCATTCACTTCCCCAAACATCAGCTGTCCTTAGATTAGCAGGAATGGCTGGTTCTGAGCACAACTAAGGTGACTTGCCCAAGCCTCATCACACCTGGCTTCAGAAGAATGAAGAAAAAGGAAATCTGCTGCCCCACAGTTCTCTGCTCTACCCATTATATATCAGGAGATGGGATGAGCACCTACCCACGTACAGCCCAAGCAACATGCTGTTTTCCTGTTCTCGATGCACCAGCATACAAACAAACACTACTCAAATTCATGGGAAAGGGCTGGTAGACTCTCACCAAAGAGCAATTTCACACAAACTCTACAGGCTTACAGTTTCCAAGTTCTTAGAAATAGCAAAACAGTTACACGACATTATGCAGAAACTAAAGGCCTGGAGAAGCCACAAGGAAGTCAGGAAAGTCCTTTTATCAGAGGGAGGACAAAACTTCCTAAAGGTCAAACTCTTAGATTGGCTTGCCTTTTATAGATACTGGTAGGTTCTACTAATCTTCTGTGAAAAGCATATTTACATGCAGCTGTAGGCAAATCTATAAAGGGTTTGCAGATCTGTGTTTAATAATGGGCTGGATTTTTGCCAGTGCCAATATTTGGCTTTCATGGAGACAGACAGTAGATGGACTTCCAGCACTGGGGTTCTTCAAAGCACCCCAGGACAGTTGCTCAGCTGGTGTAAAGTGGTGTAGAGCTGGAAAAAAACACGAGGAACTGGTAAAGCTTTGGCTCTTTCAGTGACTCTCTAAGTGGTTTTTAATCAAGACATTTCAGTCCTTCCTCTCCTGCTTCCTATTGCACAGAGTTCCTTGAGGCAGGGACTCTCCCATTGCATACAGAGGGCATGTAGCACTGTAACGACTCAGCATCAGCCAAAACTTCCAGTGCTATGGTAGTAAATAATGTCACTACAACTCATTACATTCCTTAATCTACTCCAGACCTGCTCTACTTCTCCGTATGGATACTCTGCATAAACCATCTACAGCAACTTACCAAACTGGGGTTAGTCCATTGACTCCAACTACAGCAAGGGGTATTCTACTCTGAAGTCAAAAAAGCAACAACAATTCACCTGAATGCTCCATAGACTCTCTGCTTTCGGCTACTCTCAACGAAAGGCAGTGGGCAAAATGTCAGTATTCTGTATTAAGAGGCCATCTGCACCTGGAAATAGATTGACGGTGTCAGAAGATTTAACCCTGAGCAGGGGCAGAAAAGCTGTCTATCTTGCTTATGTACATGTCTTGTGGGTTTTAAAACTAAAAAAAACCCCACACAAGTCAAACTGCACATTTCCCTCAAGTCAGAGCTCTCTGTGCCTGTGCAATATCCCGTATTAAAGGGATATGTCGAAAGCAACAAAACTTCCCAAACTTGTTTGCTTTTACCATCTGTCCAGATGCACCAAGTGCAATGAAATTATTAACATATATAAGTGAATGTAATCACTGTAGAAAAATAATGCAAGGTTCCTGCTATTTTGGCAATGAGAGCTGGAAAGTTTAAGCAGAGATTTGTGCTGGTATCAAACTGTGGCAGCCTGGGGATACACAAACAGACCCTGCTCTTGGGATTTTGTCTTTTGGAAGACAAAAAGCTGAGACCACTCTTAAAACTCCTGTATACAGAAAAGGCCTTCAGGCCCCATGAGTTAGCTCTGTTGTCACAGGTATGGCCGTATCACACGCACACCTGCAGCACAACCATGTAGTACATGAAAGACGCAGGAGGTATCTGCCTGCCTGGTGGAGGCAGAAACCTGGTGGTGGGTGAATGCAGCAACCTGGTGGTGGGTGAATGCAGCCAAACACTTATTACAATTTAGTTCTTCCTTCAGCAACCCCTTCATCTGAGCCCTGTGATTCTCAGGCAGGAAGCCTGGACTGTTCAGTAACCCAGCACAAGCACAGATTCTGTTCAGCAGGTCTGGTCTTCCAAGACAATATTTGGAAAATACCCTCTGGTCTCTGACTCACTGACTCCCAGTCGTATTTCCTCACCGTACCTGTTAGCTACTAGGTATCTGTAAACTGGATGGCATTCCAGACAATGTGATCTCTAGCAAACAAAAGATGTACACAAGATGCATGGAAACTGGCTTATTTGCCCGCAGCTGCTGCTGTGTTCTTCCCCAACTATCTCCTTTCATGACTATTGGAATACTAGGTGGACTGCAGGACTCCCAGACAGCCAAGTTCAAGTATAAGGGTAAGATAGAGCAAGTACAGCTATACAGAAATTATTCTGTTGCTACAACTGTCCCTCAGCAGATGCACTCACTGCACGGACAACCAATGCCTGCAGGTTATCAGTGTCCTCACAAGGTTCCCTGCTGCAACAACTCTGTCGCCTTGTCCCTCCTGTCTTCGGTACAAGATGTCACAAATTGCCTGATATCCTCAAGACACTGAAATAAATAAATAACTTGGATCCAGCCCAGTGCCCCCTCCTGAAAGTCCTGCTCAACCTTCCTGCTTCAGTTTCTGCAAGTTTCCAGCTCTTACTGCTGGGCCACGTAAGGCTGATGTTCCAGCCATAGGCAGAATAACCCGAGTTCACCCTGCTCCCTCTCTCCCTCCCCTCTCTCACTGTACTTGTCTTATCTTAAGCTGACAATTCTTTGGGTAAATCGGCTTAGCGAGTTGGAAGGGCAGCTCCAGCAAGAGCAACCCCAGGATTAGCAATCCCTCAATACCTCAGCATGGCTGGATCCCTTCCGCACAAGCTCCAGCTTGCATCATGCTTTGCAGAGGGGAAGCGGAGACCAGTTGCCCTCATTAACACTGTTCCTGACCACACCGAGCAGAGAGAAGAGCAGTTTCCCTTGCAAGGACCACTAACCTTGGGAATGGCCTCAGTCAGAGCATAGCTTGCTTTGTCACTGAGCCACACTTTCTCCTTGGGTGAGAGGCCTGCGCAAACAGCCTGCAGCTCTGACAGGATAGATCCGTAGGGCATCACCTGGATTTTAAACTCAGGCTCCAGGGTGGAGTCGAGCTGTAAGTGCTCCTTCACAGCTGGGTCCATCATCCGATCACCATCAATGAAGAGCCTGAGAAACAAATCAGACACAGAAGATAGACAGGACCACATCTGACAGTGGTCGGAGTAAAGGAGTGAAGTAGAAACCATTCTGGTGACATTTCAGGGAGAAAGGAGTTTGTTAATTATGCGTTATACTTTGTCCTAGATTGTTTTAACTACTGGCCTTCGCACAGCTTAAATCCTGCTTTGAAATTAAGATGTACCACCCTGCTGGGAGGAAAGGAGCTGACAGCATTTTTGTTCACATGACACATTCAAAATGGCTGCATCCCACCACTTCGCTCCAAGCAGGAGAGGGTAACAGAGGCAAATAATGGCCATTCTCTAATTTTTAAGGGCAACATCTGGAAATGGAAAAAGCTACTGTTGTTCTAAGTACCACATTGTTCTCGCTTTCACCGAACTGGAAAGTTCAGCTCAACCTTTACATACAACCTGTACTCACCCAGCCAGGTTTTACATTACATGCATCCAGCTAGCAGCTTGGAAATGCCTCTAAAAGACTTGTTATAAGGGGCAGTCACAGGAAAGAAACCTTCTGTCATAAGCCAGCCCTGAAACTTTTCTACACAGGCTCTGCAGTTTTGAAGTGACTCATCAATGACAGCAGAGAAAAGTTTTCCAATGTCCGGGCCAGCATCGGTTTTCACCCACATTCCACCCAGAGCTTTGAGGGCCTTCTGCGTTATCTCAGGGCGACAGACAGAGGGGTCAGCCACCATGCCCAGCTCACCCAGCAAGTCAGCTGAGGTGCTGAGGAGCACAGCAGAGCTCTTGGCTGCCTCTCTAGCTCTGATCAGCGGAGGAGAGTAATTAACGTTGAAGACAAAAGTGCTCAGAGAGGACATTAAAGCGCCCGACTGTAGGCGTTTTGAAAAGACAAATGGTTTGCTAGAACAGCTTTCCCACAGAAAAGTGCATCTTGGGGGACAGAAGAGGGGAATACAAGCACCTGATTGTGTTCATTCCTATGACGGCGTATGCAAAAAACACAGGATTGTACTCAACATCAGAGCCTCGGAGGTTGAAAAGCCCTGGAAAATAAGAACGCCAAGAATCACAGTCCTGGTTCATCTTTTGCAACATTAGAGAAAGCCAAAAATAATCTCAGCAAAACACAGCCAAGCAATGAGCCGCCACGGGTGCAGGCCGTGGGTCTAGCTCCCACCCAGTTGTCCCACGTCCTGCGGCCTTTCCAGCAATCCTAAGTTTTCGCCAGGAGATGGCACCAGAACTGCAGTTTAAACAATCCCATCGGGCAAGGTAATTAGGGTTTTAACTTCTGAAGGAGGGCTGGCTCGGAAGAAAACAGGTACAGGCAAAAAAGACAAGGACACACGTAAAAAAAAGTAGTGTTTGCCCTTTCTGGTCTCTGCAATGCAATAAAAGCTCACTTCTCAACAGCCAGAAGACTTCAAAGTTACAAGTTATCATTTCATCCCAATCCTTCTTTTGATACTTGAGGGAAGAGGGAGACTTAATAGGCAAGACTACAATACTCAAAAAAGGCCTCTCGTTTGGGTGCTTCCAACATGTCAGATGCAGACTGCATAGCCTTAGGGTTTTTTCCACAAAGATTTTATCCTGCACAACTCCAGGCAAAATCAAGAGGGGAAGTAGATGTTCAGCATCTCCAAACTCTTGATTTTAGGGTCAAATAAAAACCCCAGGGTATCCAATTAGCGGAAATGAGTTACTCAAGGCAATAAGGCCAGCCAGCAGGACAACTGGGAAAAGAACCAACATGTCCTAAATCACAACCCAGCACTGTATTCATCGAACTGTGAAAATTCTGCCACAAAAGTAAAAATAGTTTGATTATCCCCAGGGAAGGAGTAGGTTGCTTGAAAGCAGGAAAGAGCCACAAAGAACTCTTTACTGCATGGGTACAACTTCCTCGGTCAGCCGACTCCCAATGAAGTAAGGAGGCAACAGCCCCTGCAGCTTGCTTTCTGTCCCCAGAAACTTGTCTGGAGTTTAATACAGTGAATTGAATTAGATAAAATTAAAGACAACTTCCCCCCTTCCCCCTTTAGGCTAGGAAATCAACCAGGCACCTGGCAATAAGTTTCTCTCATTACCTCCTCTGGACTATCTTAAAACCCTTGATTCATAACCAAACTTGGCTTTGCTGGAGACATTTAATCTGAAACCACCTCAGGGCACCAATTTATCATTAACTTAATTGGAGATGCACCTGAAAAGGTGAGACACACAATCTCTGCTCACGCAGGCGTCCCCAGGGAGGAGTCATATTCACCGCTCCCAGAAACACTTCTTTCATGAAACAAGCTCTTTGCTCGGTGTCCCAGATCCACGAGAGCTCACAGACCTCAGCAAGCTGGCTTCACCCAGTGCCAGAGACATTGCACTGGCTGTGCTGGAGCCAGGCACACACCATTTCTGCCTTTCCAGATCAGGCATGGGGCACAGGCATTAGCAGCACTCACACCCTGCCAGCGCTATGTTCCCACTGCACCAGCCTGCGCACTGGTGACTTCTGCACAAAGGATACACAGCACTAGTAACAACAGTCCCAGGGAAGCTACTGCTGTTTCTGGCCATTCTCCCTTCCTACACACTGGGCTGGGAGCCAGGGCGTGGTGACCTAGTCACCCCGGGGCCCCAAACAGAGGGGACTCTCTAGTGGCACCCTGAGTTAAAACGATTTGGAAATACAAGTTGAGCCCTGCCTGACTTGTTTTAACCAAAGCATTTGCCAAACACTGGAGAGGTAAAGACGGACCTAAAAAATCGTGTCATTAGGAAGATTACTGCGAATGCTGTGTACTCCACCCTTGCCTTATGTATACAAAGCCACATGTTGCATTGCTTTGTTTACAGCCCTGCCTCCACAGCAGAAAACAGTCTCCATCTTCCCATAGGGCAAGGCACCATCAGGATATTTTACAGCCAGAATATCTCATAGGTCTTTTTTTCCCTCCAAACTGCCTCAGACTTTATATAGAACCTTCCTTTCCCTTTGCCTGGGCTGGTTTTCAAAGGTGGTGATTTGCTGCATTTCCTGGGCCAAAAATGTACTCAGGAGTTACACTGGTATAGTAAGGCACTGAGCAGAAATAGGGGCTCGCTGTTTGTGACCTGTTATCACCACTGCACTTGATAAAAGTTCATTGACTGCTAACAAACACATTGGCTGTCGTAAGTGCCTCTCACCCTAGCAGGGTTCTTCCTTTCCAAGGTAGGAAGGACATTTATTTTGTAGGAAGAACTGAGAAAGGAGATGCAAAAACTTACACGCTACTTCATCCAAGGCCGTTACCACAAACCACAGCACTTTCCTCTCAGCCATTTTTGAACGCAGGGCTACAATTTTGTCTCTCCAGCTGACCCCTGCAAAACACAACATGAAAAGCTAGTCACCAACTTTACTGGGGATGATGACAAACACAGATCAACACATTGGATTTTGGAGGTATCCAAAACACACTGTGCTTCTGCTCCTCACTCCTTTCTAATAACTGATACGAACCATCTCAAACGAGCTGCCCTCCAGAATCCATGGGTTTTTTTGAAGTCATCTAGCCTCTAGTAAATGGTTATTTGAAGTTTTGAGGATAAAGGGGTCATTAGCTGAGGTCCTGTCACTTTCTTGACCTATCCATAGTGGATCATATTGCACTGCAGTAGTGTTTTTCTCACTACTTTGGAAGAGGAAAGCAAATAGGGATAGGGCAGTAGAAACAGTCCCTGTCTATTGGGAGTTAAGCTTCTCACCTGTGTAACTCAGGTCGAGCGTGATGAGAGGCTTGCAGGGGCGCTGAGGACAGTCTGTCCAGATTGTATCAATCAGGTTTTCTTTGACAGGCACAAGGTCGTGGCCAGCACTTCTCAAGGCTTTGGACATCCTCTTCCACTGGTCTGCCAAAGGGAAAAGAGCCAACAGTGACGGCTTCAAAGAACACACACTTGGTCAACAACAGCCCCGTTCACAGGGGGAAACTCAAGAATCTGAGTCTCCTCCTTTCCTCCCAGCCTCTCCTTCTTCCCATTCCCTTAAAAAACAAAGCAAAAGCTATTGCAATTACAGTTCCACAAATGCAGCTGCTACAGCCAGCAGCAGGTACAGCACCTGGAGCCTCTGCTTGAGCTGAAGAACTGCTCCTGCAGGGAGAGAGAAGTCACTGGGAGAAGCCACCCCAGAGGCCGCCGTAAGGGAGACCTCTACCCCAGTGCAGAAGCATGCCAGATCTAAGCTAAGCAAGAGATGAGATGGGCTTCCACATAGCCACGAGACTGATCCTTAGCACATCTGAATCAAGCAAACATCTCCCCTTGCCTCCAGTGACCTTTAGATTGGGCCCCATGTTCTGAAGCACGAGTAGATGGATACTCATTCATCTGATATAAATGGTATCTCTCCAGGAATGTGCTTCCTACAGGGAAAGCTGCAGAGATGCCGAAACCACCAAGCAGGAGCAGCAGCATGAGTTTTGCCTGGGTGTTCAGGCTCACGTGCTGGCCAAGGCATTCAGCAGCTTGGTACTGAAGCACCTGTGACAGGCCACAGCACAGACAAAAGGAGGTGGATCAGGACTCTGCTTTTCAGGTAAGGTCACTGCAAGCCCAGAGAGTAGTTCTCATCCATTGTGTTTTGGAGTCAATGCACTACTGTGCAGCTCTCATGATATGTGCCCAAAATCAAAATCGAACTTGTTTTCGTAACAGTTTAACCCACCACCCCACCTGGGCTGAAACATAGCATACCATCACACAACAGCTTAGCCAGAGAAGCAGGAAGCAAAATCTAGTTGCCCAACCCAGAGTAATAAAAGAAAGTAAAACCAACCAGCTGGAATAATGAAAGGGTCCACTCCCACCTTCGAGCCTTCTGGGAGGACACTCACTAGCCAATCCTCCTGAGTTGGTGTATCTTTTAGACCTCCATGGATTTAAAAAAAAAAAAAAAAAAAGCTCAAAGAAGCAGTCATACTGGTCATACTGAAGCATTCCCACACTATCCAAAAAGTCCAAGCTAACACATTAAACACATCAGATATATCTGCTAATGAACATCTAGACCCATGGGCAAGAAGAGTCACAGGACATCAAAGCAGGAGCAGCAGTGTATCCAAGACGCCCCTAAGCCCCTGCATGTGACCAAATAGCCTGTAATTGTTCTCTCTTTATCAGTGGAGCAGTATCGCAGCCTCCTGCATACCCATTTTCATGAGGGTCCAGTTGTTATCCATTTGATGTGCAGCTTGCAGGAAGTAGCGTCCATCTGTCCACATGGCTGCATGCTGTTCAGTTACTATGGCAGTACCTAGGCAGGAAGGCAGAAGCATGTGGTGATTTAGAGGTGGGCAGCCACCATGTAGAGACAGAGACAGCAGGGGCAGTGTTTTAAATGCACCCCAATTCCCCAAAAGGCAGCTCTGCTCACTGCTCAAAAGTTAGTCTCCACTCTCAGTGGGGATAATCACTGATTCCCCTGCACTACGACCTTCCAAAACCTGCCAGAGACAGGATGCACAAGGATGCAGCTTCATGAGTTGCCTCAGATAAATTCAACTTAAGTGTATCTCAGCCAGTCAGTGGAATTGGGTAAATGGGGCTTTCCAAAAGTTCTGTAACAGAGACTGTGGTCTTCACTTGGCTGTTGTCACAGTAACACATACTGTACATCCCTGGACTCCATCCCATCTTCTTACTGGGAGGAAGCCTGGGCTCTGGTCATCCACAGGAAACAGCTGTTCATAGGCCAGGAGACGTGGGTATCGCTCCCAGCTCTCGGCTGCACCCCTTTCCCAAATGTTACAGCTCTAGCAGAGGTGGCTGAACAGGAATTATGAACATAAACTTCTGCCAGTTTCAGTGTCTGTCCCATTGCACTGATCCCAGATAGAGGGACGCAAGCAGACAGCTGAAGGGCAGTGACGTCTCAGCAAGGCACTCTAGCTGCCTTGCCCTTGGTGATTGAAAGAAAAAAAAAAAAACACAACAAAAAAAACATGGCACAAGCAGAAACTGAATACAAATCTTTTGAGTCTCTGCACCTTGACCATACCTCTCTGTCACCAGAAACTGAAGCCCAGATTAGCAGAGCAGAGCTTCCAATTATGAACTCATTGTCTTCTACCAAACTCCCCCAACACAAACCCCATTTTAAGCTGCTTCAGCCTAAATAGATGAGGCAAGAAACACAAGTTGAGCCCCTGCATGAAATCTCATTGATTTGCTGAGCACTAGGCTGGGAACACACACCTTCCAAGTGCATAACAAGGGCCCAAAATAGAAAGGAAGGTTATGACGAGGCCATGCAGAAGGCATGAAATTAATACAGGATTCATGTTATCCATTAACAGCAGCCCACAGCCCTGGATTTACCACCTTCCACATGAGGTCCCACAGTAGTTCATAGGAACTGATGAACAGACCCTCCAAACACATAGGTAGCTGTATTTAATAAACAGATTTACAATTAGGTGGGGAAAAAGACCTCAACAGACTAAAGTGACTTTCCAACAATCCCACAGCTGAGTAAGTTGCAGAGCTTAGGGTACAACTAGGGTAAAAACTAGATCTCTTGAAACACAGACCTATCCTACAGCCAAGAAAACATCCTGTCTCAGTAAGATAAGCAAACTTTTCCACAGCATTCAGTTTCCAAATGCAGTGTTTCTGGCCCTGGCTCTGTCTAAACAGAAAGGCTAGCTAAAGTCCATCTACTATTCACCCAGCCCAAATGGGCAACGTAAAAATCTGTTTGTACTGGCTGCATATCAAAAGAAACGACCGTAGATTACAAGCATCACATTAAAGAGTTAACAGGATTTTACTTTACGAGAGGGTCATTCAGGGGTCAAACATTTTCTGAAAACTTGTTATTGTGCTGATATTACATAATTCCAGCGGGTAGCCAAGACATAGTTCTGCAGATGCTGAAACGGGAAGAAAGCAGTCCAAACAAGCTGGATAGGTTTCCTTTTCCATGCCTCTATGCCATGAATGAGACTATTTCTTTACAAGGGAATTATGTACATTAGCAAGAACCCAGGTTCTGGAAAGGTACCTGCAGAGCCATCAAACCCGGAGATGAACGCCCGTCTGCAATCACAGGGTGCAATGTACTCGCTCTAGAAAACAAAAGAGGCAGCAATTATTTATAGCAGCAGTGGGGGAAAAAAAAAAAAAAAAAAAAAATCAGCTGATGACAAATACTTTGATAAGCGTGTTCTCCTAAAGGACACCACAGAGAGAATGAAATGAGTTAAAAAATCCTGGGCTCTGCTCCACTGGAACATTTAATCATCTGTGATTATATTGTATTTATGACCAACTGTGGTTTTTTTCTTTAAGCTGCAGCACTTTTCTCCCACAAATGTCTGTAAACACTGTGGTGCTTCAGAGTCTGCAGATGTTTATTTCACACTCAGCCTCCCCTTTGGGCAACAAACAAATGCTGCCTTTGAAGCTGCAATGTGAAAGGAAGAGAAACCAGAAGGACCCCTTGATCTTGGAAACCAGAGTAATCAGCACATAAAATCTATAAATTTAACTATCTCCAGTGAAGTTCCCTCACTGGCACCTATAAGAATTCCTTTAAGACTTCTTTTACCACAACAATGACATTGAAAAAAAATCAAGGTGGTAAAACTGTAAAAACTTTAACCCTTAGGACCTTTCATAATTAGATGCTGGTGCTCTCAGTTCTTCCTTGCCTACTCAAAACCCGACTACACCAGAAACCACCAGACCATGGTTTGGTGGGCGAAAGGGAATCAAAGACTACTAGTCCGTCCCCATCCCAAACCTGTGTTTGTTGGCACTATTGCAGAAGAACTTGAGAATGCACAGATACCAAACATCCACAGGAGCTGCCAGAATTAAAAGAACAACTGTACCTTGAAATGGCCCACACACCATTTTTATGGGATCCCATTCTGGCAAGTTCGGAGGTCAGAACTGCTGAGTAGGCCTGTTAATTAACTAGCACAACTCAGCAAATCAACTTAATCCAGGCTGACAGCGCTGATGTTTGAGCTGCAAAACCCCTGGATTTGTACCTTACAAATGGTCTGAAACTGTCTGTTCCTCTGCCCATAAAGTTCCTCTGTGTCCAGCTGTGCTGTGGCAAAAGAAACATTTTAGGAAGTGAGCTGAGAAATCACAACCCAATTCTCAGGTGGTTTTAGTTCCTACTGTGATAGGTACTGCATTTCCCTGTCTCTGGCCAGGGCTATTTTTAAAACACCTGATTGTTAGAAAACACTCCCTTCAAATTTGTGACTCTCTGCTGTTCTAAAGGCGGCAGAGGGTCCAAAGCACAGGAGTGAGTGAGAGGCACAAATCGCAGCACCTGGGACCAACTCTGTTTCTGCCTATCACCCCATGGTCAAAGCCCCTCCAGAACAGCCATGTCTCTCCCCTCCTGGGAGACAGCCCAGGCAGCAGCTACTAACCATTCGCCACTAACATTTTGGAACTGAGCCTTGGGACAGCAAAACCCATGGCCCAAAAGAGGATCTGGCTGAGTACCTTTTGCTCCCGATTGCCAGGGAAGATTCCTGGGATATGATCCCAAGAAATCCTCTATTTCATCCAACCACTAATCAAAGTTGGCAGAAATGGGGTGGGTATTGAGACCATGGATGCCCTCATCTCTGAGCCAGTCCAGTTGCCTGTGCCTCTTCCGGGCCAGCTCCACAGACCCCACAGGGCTGTGACATACGCTTAGCAGCTGCGGGGAGGACAGGGGTCAGGATACTCACCTCAGGAAGGGATGACTGCCCTCTGCACACCTCTAGCTAACAGGGTGGATCCACCTCAGCCCGCCACAGAACCACCATCACCACTAAGCCCCTTTAAAATAATGACAGGGGGCATCAGCAGATAGAGAGGACAAAGTCATTCAGGGAACAGAATCAAGCACTCGTTTCCCTGGCTGCCTGTCTTCACAGCAGCAGGACAGAACACGAAGGCAGAGCAATGCCAGACTTGAGGAGGATTCCCCATTTTGTCATTTCCTAATGACTATTCAGCCTGTTAACTTCTACAATTCCCCCTCTCCTACACTTCTCCGCTTCAAGCTGGGACACCATCTCCCAGGGTCTGATGCCTAAAGGCGATGATGGAAATTTCCCACTGTGGATCACATCATTAAGTACACCTGAAATTAGACCAGCCATTTCTCTTCCCTTTCTCTTGACCAACACGGCAGAGACTACAGGTTAGTTTTCTTGTGCAGACAAGCAACCTCACATTCATAGGAAGGGTTAACACTGAGCTAGCTGCATTAACAGCACAGAACAGTGAAATGGCTTAAAACAGTTTAAAAAAAAAATCTAAAAGGAAAAGAAGTCTATCAGTTTTAGATATGGTAAAAGCTGACCTAAACTAACAAAGACCTTGACTGCATGGGAAATACCTCACGCTGTCCCATTCACCAACAAATCCAGGGAATGTTTCAAGAGTTTACAGTGAGGGAGATAGGCTTTAAAAGGGAGTAAGAGGAATCTGGAGGGGGAGATGGTTCATTCATCTGTCAGTCTGAATTCTTGCACACCCACCTGTTCTGTTCCATGCCGCAACCCCCACTGTGCAAAGATGAGCCCATGTTTTGCACGAGCTAAAATTACAAGGGGAACACCTGCGTACGCCACACAAAGTACAGGCCACAGCACAGTCAGAACGAGGTATTTCCCTGAGGCTTGTCTTCCAGCTCTGATGGCCTTCAACCTGGCCCTTCTTGGGCCTTTCACATCTGCTTTCCACCACACCTGTCAGTCCTTGACGTGCAGACAAAACTGGGGGCTACATCACAGAAACCCTCAGCTAAGCCAGGAAGAACCCCAAAAAAAAAAAAATCAGTGGTGCTTATCACCAGAGCCTTCATGATTAGGCCATTAACATGTTAAAGCTTATTCTATCCTAATGTCAACCAAGATCAGCGACGAAAAGTGCAGCTCACTGCCCTTAGAGCTATGACACTGATGCCATTAAAGAACAAACACTGCTGTGTACTTGGAGGGAGGTCGGTACTCACTGCCAAAAACCTAACTGCATTGGTAAGATCTGGAACAGGTCAGTGCAACCTGTGCACAAGCCGTCTCCGGCTGTATAGCTCTGCTGATTCCTCAGATCAGAACAAGCATGTGCCAGACAAGCCAGCTCTGAGCAGAAGACAGCATCTCTGCCAACCCAAACATGGGGCCTTGAGCTGGGCAGGTGCTTCCTTGATGTGGAAGACCAGCCAGCTCTGACCAAATTTGTTTTCACTGAGTCAAGGCCTGGGGGTGGAAGCCAGCCCCAGTTAAGCTGTGACTGGCTCCAAATCCAAGCTCTAATCCAAACATCATTGCCCCCCATTAAGAAGAAAGCTCCTTCAATCTCTGAATATTCCCACATGGGCAAACTCCAGGTTCAACGTAAACGGGGTGACTCAACATAAAAATAGATCCTGCATTTACCATCACAACACCCCAAAAGCTCAGACAGACATATTTAAGTGAACTGCAAAGGACTCAGGTGCCTCATTCCCAAAAGCATGGCATTTCACCCCTTCATGATCCTTTGACACCTCCAGCCACAAGATCCACCCAGCACTCATGGAAAGAAGCAGGGCTCTCTGTATGGACTTCAGTCCACTTTTGGCTGGGACTCCTTTTTCACCAGCCTTTGGACCACCCAGATCCCCAAGGAAACAGCCCGTTTCTTCTGACGACTTATCACCAGCACTGAAAAGTCTCAAAAATGAAAGCAGCCAACATTCACGGCTGGCTGCAAGAGCCACAAATCCAAGGTATTAGCAGCCTTGGTTAAGCCAGAGTCAGAGCCAGCTGCACTTGAGAAGCTCTGCAAGTTTTTCAGCTCCTTACACAACTAAGCATGAAAAGCAAAGGCTACAACTGGTGGCAAGCCTCCTGGCAGTATTATAACCTAAGCCTTCTAGCCTTGGCAGGAAAACCAATATTAAAAGCATCACAGAACTCAGAGCTCAAACATTCCCAGTGTTACAAAGATAAATTAGTCAGCAAGTTGCAGCATCAGGGTGTATCAGCAGCAGTCAAATCCAGGCGTTCCTTTGCAACCTAGAAGCGAATAAGGTTTACCCCATTCTAAACCCTGTGGCAACTCCACAGGAGGGAAAGCCCTCCTTGTTGACAAGTTCTCTTATGTGGATCCCAGGACAGCCTCAGGAAAAGCCGAGAGTGGCAAGGACAGCAATAAGTAGCTTGGGTTATGGGGAGGAAATGGCTCAAGCCACTAAAAGCTTGGGTATCATTAAACCGCAGTCTTCTGAGTCATGGAGGGAGCTGCCTAAGAGCAAAACCTGACTGCAGGGCTAAGCTTTTATTTGCATACAGGAAACAAACCCTTGCCTGGAACGTGGGGAAGCTGCAAACCTCAGCTCATTACAATTTACCTTGAATCAGTAAACCTGTTCTGGGATCAAAAGGTTTCCATCAATGCCTAAAATTGCACCAATTCCCAAACCTCACAGACAAAATCCTGCACTAGCTCGTCAGGAGGCCCCAGAATCAGCAGCTTTTAGTAATCGTTTCCATTCAGATAGATTTGCTCTGCAGAGAAACCTGACCAACTCGCCCAGCAGGAAATAGCAACATGGGGTTCTCTGCTTAACTGCACTCTGTCAAGGAAAAGAAAGCAACAGAAAAACCCAGAAGTCCTGAGGGTCACATTCTTCAACTCACATGACAGCATTTAACTGTAGTGAAATGAAACCAGAGTTATATATGGATGGAGGCAGCTTGAGGCAGGAATGCAGCAGACAATAGCAGCTGCAGAAAATGCCTTCCCTCTACCTGCCCAAGTTTGGATCTCCCTAAGAGGAAACATGAGGCTGCACATATGGTCCCAGGGCACAGGCAAGTCTGGACCCAGCTTACCCCAGTGCCAAGTCAAGGGCAAAGGTTCCAATTCAGTTGCATTTTGCTCTCGTGCACCCGGGGGTAAAAGGGAGCTTTGGGTGTGAGCCAGGAAAGCTTCAGGTCTTTTGTTTCCTGAAAACGGCCGAGGAGGGAAAAACCCTTGGCAGTTCTTGGGGCTCCTAACAGACCAAACAGGGGAGTGAAACTAGCATATGAGCAGGCAGGGGAGGTAAAAGGCAGTTCAGCAACTTAAAGTTAATGTCACAGACTACGAAAACCTTAATGGTGGAAGCAGAACACAACGCAATGACCACCATGGGTTACCACCCCGGGCCCAGACTTCCCTCATGTCTCTAGTGCACAGAACAAGCTGATGCAGAGCAGCATTGAAAGGGAAGCATCGCTGTAGCCTCTTCCTTCCCTGCCTCTCCAAAGCTCTGCAGCTAATCCTTTGCCACCTTGCTTAAGAGTATGTGTTGATCAGAAAGTGCTAATGGGGAAACTAAAGCTCAGATGATGCCTTTTCCTCCTCCAGTAAATGCACTCTTCCCAACAGCCAGGATGGGGACAGCAAGTGCTCTGAAAAGCTCCCTTTTTTGCAGCGTGAGCTCCCTGGAGACAATCTGATAAGAAGCTGCTGGTAGAACATCCATGCTGATTTGTTACAAGAACATAAAAACCTCAGTCTCCTGAATAGACTCCAGAAACTTTTTCCAACACGATGGTTTTTCTCAAGTTACCCAGGCTTTTATGCTAGAACCATTAAAGCGAATCAATGACAGATGATTTTAGTTATCCCTGGCTTTTATTTTTTACAGGGAAGGAAACTGCAATCATTCCCATAATCCATCCATCCATACCTGGTGGGCATCTCCAGAGGGCACTATGTAGGCTTGGACAGGCTCCTGGACATACTTGGGACTCTTCATCACCTGCCGCAGTTGCTTCAGGAGCTCTGTTGTAGTTTTTGGACTCATCTTCCTACCTGCAACTAAAAAAAGAACAAAACATCAGACCTTCTCCAGCCATCCCAGGCCTCATGCACAGACTGGAGGCCGTCATCACTGGAAACTCCCCTTGAGGACAACTGTGCCAACATCATCCCTCTCAGCCCAGAATTTCTCCTGTCTTGTCTCTTCGCTCATGTTCCTTGAGAATGAGGGATCAGGTTGAGGCCAGGGAGTCAAAGCTGGTACAGGACCTTTCCCACCTGATGAAGGACTGGCATGCCCAGTGGTGATAACATCTGAGCTTAACACACTTGCCAACTCTTCTTGCATGTGGACAGCACCAGGAAACACAGCACCTCAGAGATGCCCTATGACAGCCAGGAAACGTCTTGGCACGTGATATTGGCAGTTCCAAGTACCCACAGACCAGAGGTAGCTCCACCCAACATGCACAGAGAGAAACCTTCAGTCTTTTCACTCTGGGGGCAGAAATACAGTGGCTTATATGCCACAGGAGCACAGGCTGCTTGGAGAGCAAGCCATGCACATCAGGAACTCAGAAATCGACCAGTTAAGAATACGATTTTCAGATGTTTCACTATATTCCAGGGTTTCATAGTGGACTGGTGACCGGATTAACTTGGACAAAAGAAATCTGCTCTGAAGAACATACACAGGAAACATGTTCACCAGCCACGTTTGCCTCTGGGCTACATGTTAGTTCACCTCGCAAGAACACAACTGTAACAGGAGGAACAGCCCGTTGAGGTCTCACAAGAAACTGTCAGGGGACAGCTAGGGAGGCTTAAAGGAACCTTCTCTAAAGACCTTTGGCAAATGCTGTGCAGATCTCAGCTGGTGTCAGGCAGGCAGGGGTGGGGCACAGGCTGGGTGGAAGACCACAGATCAGAGGGGAGAACAAGGGCACAGGCCAATCACCCTCCCTTGCTGTGGTTTGGCAATGGATGTATATTTGGCATTGCCGTGAACATCAGCCTCTCAATTTGCTACCCAGAAACCCTCGACAGCCGGTTGATCCGCGCACAGTGGCACATCAGGCCATGCTGCTGTGCTGGCGCGAGTGAAGGCTGCAGTGGAATGCTGACTGCAGAGGATGTTCAAGCTGTGGGGGAGATCTGGCCTGAAAGCCTACAAAAATCAAGTACCCTGAACCTCTTCAGAGGTTCTCTCCATCTTTTCTTTACTCACATCTCCAAAGGGTGCCCAAAGTGGAATAATCCCCTTCCCAGTTCTCTACCCATTCCTTTCCCATTTTTAAGAATGTGCTGGGATCTTACAACTTTAATGCTGTCACTTTCCAGGGCAAGGTGGGTAGACTGAGCTGCTTGAATGCCATGCTATGCAGTATTTTATTCTGACCAGTTAGTTTCACAGCTCATTTCACAGCCACGTCCACAAACAGGTCATAGATGGGAGAAGCAAATGGCACGCAAGTCTCATATTTTTTGCTTACCGAGGCACTTATGCTATTTACACCTCAGTAACTACCAGGAGCCCCAAGTGACATTACAGTCTTATGTCAAAATGTAGTAAGGCACAGTCCCCGCCCTGTGACATTTGCCATCTAAATGTGAAGGCAGAAAACTGCCTCCATCTTACAAGCCATAGGAAGACATGATTTGACCAAGGTCACAGCAGCGCCATGACCAAGTCAGAACCTGAACCAAGACCTGATGCATTCAGGTGTAAAAATCTCAACCCAAGACCACTGTTCACACAGCTCATCATCTACGGGAAGCGTAGAGCACACCAGAAGTGTGTGTCACTGACTCTCTGCCCACAGGTACACTGTGTTTTAAAACCCAGACCACAAGAAGCAAATCAAGCTCAAAAAGCACCATACACTAAATCCTCAAATTTGTATCTTGACCCCAGTGCCTTCCCTGGGATTACATTACACCTTGGATTTACTTCCAGGACAAATTTCACAGTTTTATACAGTGTTTGCAAGCTACACTGAACTTTATTATACTGTGATTGTTTCTGTCTGTCCTCTATAACATTGCTGCTGATTTATGTTCAGGCAGGGGAAGAACATAAAGGAGAGAGAGCAACAACATAGCGACTAGCCAGCAGAAAAGAATCTCTTTCTACAAACTCATAAGGGCACAGCTTCCTTTCTTGACCTGTGCTTTGTCTCCAGGAGCCTGAAAGTCTTATTTAAACAGGCAAGGAATGACAAGGCTTTCCCTTTTAATAAAGCTCCTTGCTGACAAGCCACAGTTTTGTTAGCAAGCAAGAGATTCTCTCAAGGACACAAAACCCAAAATCATTTAAGAAGTGCTCTCACTGTTGAAAGATTTGCTTGCAAAATAAAAAACACAGCTAAGCTAGGTTAGCAACAAAACCCATATTAAGGAGGACATCTATTTTACATAGCCCCTACAGTTTAAGAAAACATTTTAAAAAAATCCTCCACAAACTTTCAAATAAAATTGTCTTCAATTTCCAGAGAAAGAGAAGGTATTTTCTCCCAGATATTTGGCAGTCATTTACTCTGGTCCCCCTTTAATTTTTAACAGGTGACCTTTCCTTTCTTGGCCATAATTATAAGCCTCAACAAAGTTAAAACAGCTTCTCTATCATTATTTAATCACTCCAGTGATTGCAACCAAACACAGCTGAAATGAAGGTAGCGGATTTAGCAGTGCAAGAAACAGTCCCATTCCCTCCCTAAATTTTTCAAAGGCATCAGACTGTTGTGTTACCTGCCCCTGTAGTTCCCCACGTCCGGACACCTCTTGCCTCTGCTCACACAAAACACCATTCAGCTCTTGGCTAGGCCTTCATAAGCTGCACTGTGCCTGAAAAAGCAAAGGGCAAACATGAAACAGCTAAGAAACTTCGCCCCCCATAAAACAATCTCATACCCCAGCAAAGAGCTGAAAATGCATTAATGCCACGTTCCACTAGCAAGATTAGAGATGCACTGAGGGTGAGCCACGGGGGAGCAGGGAATGTCAAGGACCAGGCATTTGCTTGTCAAGATTTAGGATTAAATCTTGCAAGCATGTGCGGTTTTATGCCAATTTGTTGTCACAATCATTCTGTCAGAAGTCACTCCCCATTTTACAGTTGGGGAAGCCAAGGTAGAGAACAAGTAACATGCAAAGTATCACTGCAGCATGATGGCAGTCAGCGTTGGAACCCCAAATCTGTCACTTTCTAGATATACATTATCTACACCTCACTCAGACCACAGGAGTTAGTTCTTCAGGAGCCCAGGCCAGATCCTGCCTGGACAGGACAAAGAGCAACCGCGAAAACGCTGCCAGAGGAATGAGACACCTCCTCCCACCTCCCACATGCACACAGAGCGACGGGCTGCTGCAAGCCCAGGCCCCAGCGATGGTGAGGGCTGGAGACACCAGGCCTGCTGTGTCAGGGTGTGTGCCGGTGCCACGGCAGGGAAGGCAGGGGAGGCCAGGAGGTCAGGCTACATCTGGGTCTGCCCGTGGCTGCTGTTAGACCACCCTGAGTGTTTACGTCCTGTTTGCTTCAGATGTGCTTGTCCTTCCAATAGTTTCCTCTTCGTTTTCTCTTTGATGAACAAACTCGTTCAAAATAAGCATGTAAGCTTGCACGGTCAGGAACCAGCGACGCCGCCCCAAAACCAGGCCTCCCTGGCCTGGGCTGGCCGCATGCTGGGCAGCCCAAGCGCTCGCAGCCATGCACCGAGGCACAAACCCCACCGCTTCCTCCCCAGTACTCGCCCGCACCCCAAACCCACCCAAACCCCCAGCCCGGCCAGCCCCCCACCACCTCGAGCCAAAAGCCTCCCCCAGCCCCGCAGAGGGCCGACAGCCCCCCCTTGGGCCTAGACACCCCGACTGGGCCCGGCTGACAGGGCCTGGACACCCAGCCGGGGCGGGGCTGGCGGCGGCGGCCGGGCCCAGGCCCTCGCGGCCGCGCCCCCACGTACATTTAAGGTTCTCGGCCATTAACCCTGCAGCACCCACCAGGGCCTGCCCCCGCCCCGCTGCTCCTCACCTGCCGCCGTCCCGCCCGCCGGTCGCCGCCGCCGTAACGTCAGCGCCCACGTGGGTCGCCGCGGCCACCCGCCGCTGACGTCGCGGCGGACGTCACGGGGGGAGCCGGCAGCGCGGGGCGGGATGAGGACCGGGACCGGGATCGGCACCGCCCGCCGTGCTCCCGTCGGGCCGGCACCGCGCACCGGCACCCGGGGCAGCCGCGCTGCCCGCCGCGGCCGGCCGGCCGGCCGAGCCCTGCGGGGGCCGCCCGCCCCGTCCCCCGGGGTGCGCCGGCCGCCCCCAGACCGGTGCTCGGCGCGGCCCCCGTTGGGGGAGCCCGGACAGGGACCTGCGGGCGGGAGGGGGCTCCGTCTCCCGGGGGAAGCGGGGCCGGGAAGCCGGTGTGAGACCCAGGGCAGGCCGAGCGCGATGCAACCGACGGGAAGCGTCGGCGTTTGGCGGCTGCCGGCGCCTCCCTCGCGGGAGGGGGAAAGCGGAGCGGAGGGAATCGCCGGCACCGCCGCAGGGCCCTGTCCCCAAAACCTCGGGCTGCACTCGTCCCTTTGATCCGTTTCCCTCTTAAAACTCCCAAGAATGCTGTCTGGGGTGGGGGGTTTGGGGCCACCCAGCGAGCGCCCCCGGCTCCCCTCCCGCCGCCCCCGGCGCAGCTCAGCCGGCCCCGGGGGCGCGGGTGGTTCAGAGCCCCCTGAGGCGCGGGGAGAAGGGGCCGGGGCAGGGCCGGAGGGGCCGCGGCTCACACCGGGTCCCCCAGCACCGAACTGAGGGGCTTTAGGTACCCACAGCTTGCTTTGTGGTCCTGAGCACATCTCCAGGAAAATGTTGGCATCCCATTACTTCGCGTAAAGCCTCAGCAGAAAAGGTGCTGCTTTGGAAGGTAAATTGCCATCGGTTTTCTGCTTGGAAGGGGGGAGGGTCGCATTTGTAACAGCAGTGAGTGCAACTATTCTAAAATCTGGCCGTTTGCCATGCGTGCTCCCTAATGAAAATACCTTCCACGGCTCCGCTCTGCCCCTGGCAGTTTTTTACAGGTGGGCTATAAGTCAACACTATTGACAAAAACAAGAGGCTGTTATAGAACTGCTGAAATGAGAAGATCACCACCAAGAAAGGCAACAACAAAAGCAAAAAAACCTGCTTTGTGACTGCATCCAGGCTGGAGGGGTTTGCTTGCAGCAGCCGGTACCCCAGGGACCCTCCGGCCCCCATGCTGCGACAGTGCTGCAGCCACTCCTCTTCTGTGGGGTTCACCACAGCACCCAGTGTAACTGCAGAGGATGAAGAGAGGAGGAAAAGGAGGTGCTCAGTGGGACCCGTCTTAATCTGGGGCCTCCTGCACATGCTGGGGACTGGATAGGAGAGGAGGTGCTCGGCTGGCTGCATGGTGCTCAGGACTGGGCCCTTCAAGGTGCACGGGACGGGCGCCACACCCAGCATCCCGCTGGTGAGGGAGAACGGTGTGGGTATGTGGCCAGCTCGTGAAACCACTCCCTGGGCATCAGTCTGTGTGTATTTTTCCAGAGGAGAAAAAGTCAGCCAGCGGCTCCTCTGCCCTTCCTCCTTCCTCTCCCTCAGTCCACACCAGTGCTGTAGCCCCCAGAGCTTTACCCACAAATTGCCAAACATTTGTTGCTGCATCTAGCGAGCCAACATGAGCCAGGCTTTTACTAAACTACCTGGGTCTCCCTGACCATGTATTTCCAGAGGAAGCATGAAGCAAAAACAGGATGAGAGAAATGCAGAATAATTCAGAGAGGAAGAGGCTTTTGGAGGTCTTTGGTCCAACCCCCTGCTAAAAGCAAGGCCAGCTTCAAAGCTAGTGCAGGTTGCTTAGGGACTGTCTTGTTGGATTCTGAGTATCTCCAAGAAAGGAGAAGCACAGTCCCCCTGGGCAGCCCATGCTAGTGCTGACCACCCTGGAGCGAAAAAGGTTTATTCCCGATATCCAAGCAGAATTTCCTCATCGCAGCTTGCCCCTTGCCCTTTTGCTGTGCACATCTGGAAAAGGTCTGGCTCTGACCGTGCTCCAGGCTGAGCAATTCCAGCTCCCCTGCAGCCCTGAATCCTACAGCCAGCCCCAGCCAGCAGCTGCTGCCCTCTGCGGCTCTCTGTGTGTTGTGAAGCTCTGTCTCATGCATCTCTGGAGTAAAATCTAGGGCATAACACAGCATAGCAAAACTTGTAATCCATCAGAAGAGAATAAAAGGTCTCTCCTGCAACCAGCATTGGGAAGAGTCATTGGATGAGGATGGGGCTGCAGGCTGTCCTTGAAGAGGGATGGGAGAGAGGGGAAGGGGAGGCTGGTGACCAAGACTGTTAGAACAGGAAGAGTTTTCTTTCCTTGTTAATCTCCTTGGGTGAAACTAATTGCTGTTTCCTGATTATTCTCATCCTATCTTCCAGCCATGCCCACAATGGACTTACACAATCCCAGCAGTCTGAGCCAGAAAGGCCCATTTAGACCATCACATCAGTGTCCCCCTCAGGGTAAACTAGAGCCGTGTTTTGCATTTGTGTTACAGACCACATTATGCTCACCCTGCAGAATATTTGCTGAGAAGATTCATTTCTTGGACACTGGCCAGAATCCAGCGATGCTCATACTAAAGCACATGTCAGGACATTTTAAAAGCACTGCAACATTGGCTTGACGATCACGGAGATCATTTGCCAATGGCAAACGCTGCAGCTGAATCCAATCAGGGTTGTGAAATGGTCCTTTCAGTCTCCTCTGACTCATAATAATAATTTGGGGTTAGATTTTGCATTTGGCTGAGGCTTTTAATAGAGGGTTGTGGAGAGCTGCACCTGCTGGAGCTCTGCGCCGGCCCAGGGAAGGGGGATGGATCAGTCCAAAACATTTCAAATGTTTGTCACGTGCCCTCCCAGCTCACCAAGTAGTGCCACACGGTGGGGATGCCTTTTCCTCCCCAGTGCTTGTGCACAATGTACCCACAGGAACAGAAGGCTCCAACCCGCCCTTGGCATGATCCATGTGCTCCATGTTTTCTTCCCGGGGGCAGGGCTAAGGGTGTCTGGCCTCTTCCCTTCCTCCTCTGCAGAGCTTTCGGTTTGGCTGAATTTAGGATAATGGCTAAACACAAGGTAATCTTAACGCCTGTGCCAGGGAAATTGTTTGTTTGATCATTTTTTGCCAGTGAATCATTATTAAATCAGTTTGGGTTAGCTAACGGACCGTGGGAGCAGTGGCAATCAAATACAGGGAGGAAAGAAAATACATCTCCTATGTGGGAGTGCGACTTGGGGAGTGTCCACAGCGTGAAATGACCAAGCTGCTCACAGAGCCCAGCTTACCAGGGGAAGGACTGGGCAGGGGAAATCTGAGCATCTCCATCAAACTTGCCTCATTAATTCCTTCAGGTCTGGAGATGCCATCCTGCCTGTCCACAGCCAGTCTGAGGAGAGCAGCTACAGCATGAGAGCAGATCTGTCCTGTCTCCTCTAGCTACCCTACAACCTCAGAGTGAGAGGGGAACAAACCAAGAGGATCGAAATTGATTAACTTTCTCTACTTTCATCCCAGCTTAGGGCAGAAATACTAAGTGCCACTGCGGACAGACTATCGATGTGATATTGATGTCTCTCTGCAATATGAAATGAAATAAATAAAGCCATCACTGAAAACACCTTACTGCGTTGTTTGGTGACCAAAATGTGTCCCCATTCTGTCTTCCTGATCAAGATCTTGATTTAATAAAGGTAACAAAACAAAAAAAAAAAAAGTCTGCATTCCCATCTCCTAAAAATGTGCTAAAGGAAGCAGAAAATAGAAGGGAAAACATTGATCTCTGTAAGAGCTTCTTAGTTGCTATTGAGCACCTGGTATTGCAGAGCCATGTTCTGAAGGCTTCTGTACCCAGAGATGACTTCTAACTGGTTCTGACTCATTGAGCACAAAAATTTAGACTAATTTCCTTCCCTTCCTGGTAGAATTAATAATCACAAACTGATGGGTATTCTGCATAGGAATCCCATTTCAGAAGAGGAACGGTCTTGTAAGAAAAGATGGATTCAGGCCAGAAAGCATTTTGCAGACATCTCCTGATTATGCTTGTGACAAGTCTTCTGCAGTAGACAGGCATTTTATAGGTGGAGGTGTGACTGTGCCACAGGGGCCGACGTCCTGCCTGTCTGCAGAGACCTAGGTCTAAACACTGTGAGCATCCCAGTACCACCAGTGGCCTGACCCAGTAGGACCAGTGTTAAGCCCATGGATGAGCCCTGGGGGGGTCTTGGGTGCATGGGGGACTGGTGCTGAGACATGGCCCATGTGGAGGCTGGTGGATGCCCAGGCTGAACGAGCCAGCGGATTGCTGCTGAAGGCTTTGCCTGGATGAGCATGGGAGGTGGTATTATTTATTTTGTTTGAATAATACATGATTAGTACGTTAAATAAGAGAAAGTGGAATGAGCTTTCCGGTTAAGCCAAAATGTTTGATGCTTGTTTCCTGGGCATTTTGGGTCTTTGGGAAGCTTTGAAGTGGCCCTAATGAACTTGTCGATACAGATAATGTAAAATACTTTAATAATTAATTTATCAGGCAGTGCTGTCTATGATATATAATCTGTAATGTTTAAAGAGATGAAACTCCTTTCCAAGTGGCTGTTTGATCTCAACTAAAATGGTGCAAGTTCTGTTGCAAAGGTGTTTTATGAACGCACTTTGATCTACCTTGCTTTCAGTTAAATTGTCCTAACTGGGCTGTCTTTTATGTTCTTATAACACTGTTATTTGCATCAGATTACAAAAGAGAGGGGCGAGGGAGAAAGACCTGACAAGTAGCAACCAAAATCGCCTGAGACCAACCTCACCAAGTGACAGAGCCATTAACTGTGTTGTAATCTTGATCTGTATCAAGTGATCAAGGCCAGGAAACAAGCCATAGAACTACTCCCTTTATCTTATCAACCCTCCTGTACCCATGATACCTTTATTATGGTTGTAACTTTCATTTCATTCACCTTCTCCTGTTGGGCACCTGTGAAATTTAGACTCCTGTTTTGCAATCTAATCTCCAAGATGACCCCTGCCCACCTTGTGCAAGCCTGCAGCCTTTTCATGGAGGGGCTGTTTGGCACCTTGGTGAGACCAGGGAGTCAGAGGCTGACTGAGTGACCAGTTTGCACCCAGGACGCGTCTTTTCCCCCCAAAGCACTGGTTGGAGTGCTAGATGCTGTGGGAGACAGCAATAGCAAAGAAGGATTTGCAGCAGGGGGCCGAGCAATCTGCACAGCTCTCACCGAGGACAGGGGATGCTACAGCTCAGCTCACACTGAGCCTGGGTTTTGGACCATGGCATCCTACCAGTGGCTTGGGACATCTCCTGGACACCGGACAGGTGAAAGGATGCTCTCAGCTTCACTTTCCCACCACAGGGGCTGGGGTCACCAGCACCATTGGGCTCTCCCATTGCCATGGTCCCACTGTGCCGCAGCCTCGTCACTGCTTCCACGCCGGGAAACAGGAGACCCACAGAGGATTGGAGGCGGGGAGAGGCATCACCTCCCCCTTCCTGCCAACACGGGGCCAAAACATGCTTTTACAAGGCTGCACACATGACCAAACAGCCTCTCCCATCCGCGTGACCATGCTGGGATTGCCTGGACAATAACCAACCCACTTGTGTTTCGCAGAGGCTGTCCTGCAAACCATCACGTGCAAGTTGTTTTACTCACAAAGGCCCCACAGTGAATTTGGTCGCATTCATGCCTCTGCGATGGCTTGGCAAGGTCACATCCTCCCAGCCCAGAGGCACACCGATGTCCATGCAGGAGACAGCAAGTTTTTTAAGTCTGGTTTTCTTCCTATTTCCACCCTAGAAAATTACCTAACAACAATTAATGCCAGTGTTTTGCTAGTATACAACAGCAGAGCTGTAATGTGCCAAGGCAAGGAAGGTCCTGAGAACGGTTCAGCAGAAAATTGCTTGTATTTTAAGCTCTCTCAGCTCTGAGTTAAATGGAGGTTTCAAACATGTGGCACGAGTCCTTTTGGATCATATTTAAAATAAGTTTTTTATGTTTGGAAACAGTGAAACTAGAAACTGCAACAACAAATGGTGTGTTTGGGGGAAAAGATAGCAGGGAGAGAAGAAACAAGCCTATCTAGAGATCTTATCTTAGTTTTTCTTGGGAGGACAATTTATCCAGCCAGCACTGGAAGTTGATCATGGTTGGGTGGTTCCCAGCAGCTGCATCTGGAAAGGAAAGGGAGGCAGCAGCAGGCCAGGTAGATATCTGAGTACTTCCACGTCTGCTCTTTTCAGTTAAATACCAGATGTTGGGACTTTGCTTGTAAACCTTTAATGACAAGGATGAAAATGAAAAGTTTGCTGAGTTCTCTGCCTGGCTGTATTTCAACACCAAACAGTGCACACACATGCCTGCTCACCTGCACTCGCCTGTTTGCAAGTGAAATGTGATCCTCATTGCTATTTCCAGGACTTCATGGGTTTCCCTTGTCTGTTCTAGGAGGAAAAAAAATGGGAAAAGCTAGATCTAATGCATGCAAAAGAGACGACAGTGGTCACTGGTGCCCTGTTAAGTGCTTTAGGAGATCATTTGTTCAGCTTGTATAAAACTCCATGCTGCTAAGGAAGTATATCCTGATGAATTGGATATATTTATGGACATATTCTGTATTTAAATATGAAAATCATGCTTATTGCACAACAGAGACTTTTATTCAGTTCATATGATGCCATTCTTCCTCAAAGTCTTTGCTAGCACAAACATTAACAGGGTACAGTGACCTGCCTGTGTTTTGGCCTGACAACCTGGGAAACATTTTTATGACACAAGGTTTCCTTATCTGCTCCAGCGATAAAACTAATGGAGCCAGGTGTCTGCCTTCTGTAACGCTGCTAGGTCCCGCTCCTCTTCCCAACTGCTTGGGGGGCAAGCGGGAGCCCTCCTGCGAGCTCCTGCCAGGGCTTGGGTTAGTGGCACATCTCCTCTGGGCAAGACTAACCCAAGTCTCTGGCATCTGGGATTGCCAGTGAGGGACCAGATGTGGATTTTATTTCTAATTAACATGTGCAGTATAGTAGAAATGTATCTGTAAATATATATGTAAAGGCCTCATTTTACAAGCCCCAATTCCCACCAAAGTCACGGCCTTTGCAAGCGAGGCCCACTCACCTGCCAAAAAGTCCCTTGGGTCTGAACGTGTTGAAGTAGTTTGATGTCCCGTGCTGTGCAATGTATTAAACGAATCACAGTACAAGAAACAGATGTTTATTCCAGTGGGTGCAGGAGTCCAGACACAAAGTATTGGGTTACTGTCTGTCTCAGATAACAGGACAAAGCGGAAAAGTTGGGATTAAACATTCTACATGTGTCCCACATAGGAACTGTAAACCTTAAAAATGTAGCCCAGGTCCTGTAACTGACCTTGCAGGAGCAAACCTGCAGTTGCTATGTGGCAGTCCCAGGCTTCGATCAGCCCTCAGGCACAAACCTGGCTGCTGGCTTACGCCCTGCATGTTGCGCCCAACTCTAAGGCTGTTTGGGTGCTTTAGTTTGGTGCCTGGCCACATCTTTTAACTCCCATGCCCAAGGGACAGTGATCCGTAGCACATATCCATGAGAGGTTTGGGACCATCTGCGACCCATCTATGATATTTCAGGTCTTTGGACACTGCTGTCCTGAGATCTGAGTGCAGAACTGAGCCCTGGGCTTTTCAAATGAGCTGTTTTCTTTAAAACAAAAGCTTGTTATGTTTGATTAGTTGTTTTTATCCGTGAAACCAAAACTCTAGATTAGGAGTCAGAAAAACTGGGCTGATTTTTTTTTCCAAATGAAACATGAAATGTGAGGAGCTCCAGAGAAGTCTGGGGGCTGGGATGTCCCTGTCAGGTCGGCTGCTTGGCTCTTAGCAACTCAGTTAGGGGAATGTTTACTCAAAACTGTGTTCAGGAGAAAGCATGAGCCTGAAAAAGCAAATGAAGCAATGAATAGGGTCCCTGTAGAAAGATGGTGCACATCCAGGGGTGCTCCTTGCCTGCAACTTTTTTTCCATCCAATTCTGTTATTGTCAGCAGGAAATCACTGCCCACTTGGGTCCTGTTTGGGGTCATTTCTAAAAGACCTGTGGGTCCAGGCAGTGGTCTGTGCTTGGGCTCCCTGGGGGATCGCAGCCTCTGGCCCCACAGGGTGGCAGTCACTGGAAAGCAGTGTGAGGCCAGACCTCCAGCCGCTCCTGCCACCTGTAACCACTGTCCTTCGGCTGGCAGCAATTGTGGAAAATGAAAAGCACCTTTTTTACATTTTAAAATCTGTCTAAACAAACAGACCTTCCCTCAGACAGAGCTCTGCCTCGTCCCACATCTTGCCAAGCGCTGTATCACTGCCAGTGCTTCCTGGCTGCAGGAGCTGAGCTTCACTCATAAAGGAGGAAAGATCTGCTGCTTCTTTCCTGTTCCTGTTTGCATCCCTCACCACGCTTGAAATGTGCTGTATCCTGAGTTATTCTTAAACAAGCCTTCCCATTGTTTGTTGAGGGCTATGAATTCTGCCCCTTTGAAGAAATATGACCCGTGCTATGGAAAAGTGAGAATGATGTTAAGTCTGCACGAGATACTCATGGCTGTGACATACAGGAAAAGGATGAGTGCTTTGCACTGTCCTCATGAATGAAGCCACAGGAAGGAGGTATGACAGGGCAGCGGGTGAGCTGCTGGGAAATTTCCACGGTTCCTGATGCTGCACTGGCTCAATGTACATCCTCACCCTGCATTTCCATTGACTGAGTATGTTCCTCATAAAGGGCTCCTCTGGCACTGAAAGCCTTGTCTCTGCTAAGAGGGTTTTTTTTTAATAGCGAACACCAGTGATTCAGACCTAATTTGTGACATGTGTGTCGTGACAACCTGTGCTGAGCAGGGCTGGATGACATGAGGACAATCATCCCTTGCACATCTCTCCACACTAGTACTGCTCCTTTTTTTCTCATCAGTAATGCCAGCTGAGTATTTGCAAGAGTGGGAGAAAACACATAGGCTGGTAGAGACCAAAAGTGCCTCTCTATGGCTGCAGTCTCCTCCCCAGGACACTGTTACCAGCTATTAGGGTGTATTTTGCTGGAGCAGGGGAAAGGTCAAAATGCCACAGCCAAAGGCTTGGTGCAGGCAGGTGCTGAGCATCACTGGGTGCAGCCTGCAGCCTGAGGCATTCGGGGTTTGCTGCTGGGGCTCTGTAACCTGCATTGTCCTTGTGGCCACTCAGCCTTGTGTTCACCTAGCCCCACTCTCCACTGGCAGTGCCCACGCTGGCTGCCACGGGCTGTGCCGCCCATTGCCGAGCTCCTTCCCGCACCTCGGTGCCTTAATCTTGGAGGCTGCTATCATGAGCAAAGAGGAAGAAGGCGGCAAAACAAGCACAGCCAGGATTCACATAATATTGCTGCAGCCTTGCCAGGAAACAGACTGTAAAAGTTCCTGTATTTAAAGCCGGGAGATGAGTTTTATTGTTAGTAGTTGTTATAGCAACCCGAGGTGCCAGAGAGTAATACATGCTCGGCGCGTTGCAACAGACTCTGACAAGTTCAAGGCTGTTGCCTTGCTGCTAAAATCTTGTTGCCAAGGCAATGCAACATAAGGCAAGAGCCTAGAGAAATGAATACTGCTGACAGCTCGTGCCAGCAGGCTTGGTCTGATTAAAAGGGAACTTTTGAAAGTAATGTTAACTTAAACAGCACAGCAGCAGCAGAAGGGAAAGGGGAGCACAGACATGGGGGAGAGGATCCAGAGGAAAAGCAGTGGGTTAATGTCAAGCAACAGGTAAAGGAAAGCGTTCAAATAAAAAGCGGTGTAGTTGAATAGGTTGTCTTAGCCTGTAATGCAAGAAATGCACCACATTTTTGGAGGGAGTAAAAAAAAAAGTCACAAAATTCTCATTTTTTACCTTTGTTTAACTTGGGCAGTACTGCTGTAATTTGAATGGGAGCTTCGTCTTTTTCCCAATGGTGTTGACAGCAAAAATGGTTTTCTCAGTAAATTTGTTCAGTGACGCGGGTATTGTTGCTGCTGCAGTAAAAGCCATGAAGTAGCTCAGTTAACTTTCGATTTTATGTTCATTTCCAGCTTTTTTAAACATGCTTCACGGCAAAATGTTAGCTGGAAAAGAGAGGAGGCTGCAAGTTAATTATTCTCTCCTGACTATGATTCACTGTTAATGTTGACAGTGTGCTCTGAGTTGAAGGAAGAGTACTACCCCAAGGACCACAGAGTCAAAATAGATGATCAATGCCAAAGAAGTCAGGCAATTAAGTTAATTTCAACTACCAATACAATATTTTGACACATGCTATGGGATACTAGGGTACTAAAATGCAAGTACTACTGAAGTGCCTCAAACAGATACACGACGTTCTCAGATGAACATGTTGCCCTGTCTATTGGTTTGTGAGTAAAATCATAATATTTCTTAAACAATTACCTTAGCAGTATTCTGATCCACTCCTACTTACGTCCCATGCATTTCACATGCTCATGGACTGTTGATAGCTAAAAATGATCTCATGTTTTCCTATTCAAGGACTGCTTCATCATGTATATCTTGCATCACAGCAGCAGTGTCCAGTAGTATACCCGAGACCACCGAAAGCCCTACGGGGGGAGTTTGTTCTCCTGGCACCTGCTGTGGATTGTGGAAAAGTCAAGTCTGCAAGTACTTTGTACTATTTAAAAGTGGGAAACTAGGACATGGGAATTGATTTGCCAATTGTACTGGAATTTCTTTGTGTGCAATCATGGGCAGAGCCATCTCTATTGACCTTCACAAAAGTAAGTCTTTTAATTAACTGTGAAATATTTTTGTACTAATTTGAAGTTCTTAAGCCATGGGCCAGGGAGCAAGGTGACTGGTCATATACTTGTAACCATAATTTGGTTTTCAGCAGCTAAATTATATTCAGAGAAGCTAGCAATGTGTTACTTGCAACCTTACTACTGTTACTGGCATTTTTCCAGTTGCCATAGCTAGCTGTGAGATATTATATGATCAGAGAGAAGAGAAAACCTGGTACAGGCAATTGTGAAGGGAACAGGACATTGCCCCAGCAGATACTTTTATCTGAAGACTGTCCATTAGATAAAGAAACATGTGAATCCTAGAACTGGGCATTAAAATTTTTTTGAATAAGAAAGCAAAAGGAAACTCTATATTTAGTCTTAATTGAATTTCCCTGCTGGCTATTCCACACATGGTGTTACTTCTTAACATATCCAGGAGAAGGTTTCAAAGCCCTCCAGACTATCCATCCTTTTTCTGAAGACATGCATGCACAGAAGTCTAGCTAAAAAGGCAAAACCATATGGGCAGGTCATGCAGCAACTTTGACACTTATTTGATCTGCAGGATCCCAGAGCATTTCCAAGACCTGGCTCTCCTATCTGCAGGTCCCATCTGCCCTTGATGACTGTGACAGTAGGACCCTTCTTGGAAGGTTTCTAGGCCATCTTTACCACCCTGAGCATGTTGTGTGATGTCTCTTCCAGGACAGATGGGATGCATAGGGAAAGCTCAGACCCCCCCAGAAGAAACCATGGATGAATCACAGTGCAGCTAAGTGCACCTTCACACATGCTCCAAAACATGGAGGCACAACACAAGTGCATCCCCTTCTGCTTTCTTCTGCCTCCTACCCCTTTTGCCTCCTGTGCACCTATTTAGTTGCCCAAGAGCCACCCCCAGAGAGCAGGGAAGCAACGTGGAGCCGGGACAGTGTGTCATCAAGATAGTTACTGATAGCAGAGCAGACAGAGCTATTTCCAGAATGATTAATACTATTAGCACATGCTGAAGCTTAAGGCTGAACATAAGCTTTAGAGGAATGGATTTTGATGTAAAAAGTGAATAAATGAGACAACTGTCAGAACAATGAGTGGTGAACCAGGTAAAGATCCTTCGTGTAAGAGATCCAAAGCACTGCCTGCTGGCTTGTTTTCACTGAAGCTGCTGGTAAAATTCCCATTGCCCTTCAGGCTGGAGAAATAGCTCAGCAATAGCGTGTGGCACAGAGGTAACCCAACCAGCAGGCACCAAGGCTACTCCCACAGCTAATCAGCCACACGGCATTTTAGCAGGGGCACAGCAACGACCGGGATCCAAGGCACTGCTCCCCCCCCCCGAGCCCAAACTGTGCACCACTGCTCCTGGAGCCTGTTCGGGTGAATCTTTGCCCTTTACTGTACATACCTTGAGTGCTTGCAAGAGTAGCAGTCTGAGGGCTCGTTCCTGTTGCTGAATAAAAAGCATGTCTTAAAAGGGCCGTCTGACTTATACCACCTTCTCATAATTGCTGCTCCGGAGGTCTCAAATGCCATAATTGAAAACCTGCTGTTCATCTTCTGAAAGTCAGGTTTAACCTACCGTAGGCAGCTCCCAGAAGGACAGTATTTTGCATAATCAGTTACATTGCAGGGAATATGTTTAGCATTTTTCTGTTTTTCTTCTCCTGACACTTTTCTCACAGGAGAGCAGGCAAACTAAATCTAGTCATAGCTGTGCAATATCCTCTTCCCCAATTCCTTTTTTTAACCCAAATCATGAAGGCTACTTCTTTTCCTAAGAATATTGCATCGTATGGGCAGTTTTTAATTTCCTTTTTGAAAACCTATTCCTCTCTTTCTTACATGAGATATCTTGACACTAGATGTCTTGAATGGATTCACCAAAATCTAGTGGGTTTTGTTACATTAAGTCTGTGTCTGCAAAGAAGTCACATGCTCGGGGTGTTTCTCTGGAGTAGCTAATTCAGCTTGGACCAAGCCACATGATCCCCTTTTCCAGTCTTGCCTTATGGCCTCTGAGGAATGTTGCATTGGCTGCGAGGGAATTACTAGGTCTTGGCAAGACATGTTAATATCCTCGCAAAGACTTGTTAGGGACCAAGACTTCAGCCTCCAACTATTTCCTCTGATAAAGCACAGCATTCACAGCAGTTCATTAGTCTTGAATCACCACTTTGACTGAGAGAAATTAAAGTTCCCCACAAACCAGAAGAACTCTGCAAGTAAAGCTGTCTGGTTTTGCCTGCCTGCTAGTGGGCTTTGAAACAGAAGCACAATGTGTCAGATCCAATTAGAGAAATCAGTGGTCAAGACACTTCAATCAAGGGTTGGGTAAATGAACACCCAGGTGGAAGACAGGTTATGAATTATGGCAACAACTATTGCACTGGGATTTGAAAGACCATCCGTCAGGACATCTGAAAACTTGGACTGTCCTATGTGGGGATGCAAACTTGGTGTTTTCTCCCGAAGACCTGCCCATGTTCATACACAAAGTTCAGAGCAGTGACAGAACTACAGTCCCATTTTATTACAGCTGTTGTTTTGGGTTTTTTTTTAACACTCAGTGTTATATTTCCATTAGCATCCAAAATCACACTGATAATCCTTGAAAGCACCAGAGCGTGAGTATCATATCTGCAGCTGGATCTCTCTGCTAGGAAGCTAGTTACACAGCATGGAAAGTATTTTTGCTATCTCATTTTGAATCATTGATAACAACATCACAAGCAAAGGCACCATACTGTTCATCCATGAAAAGGGAGGACCCACTCCCACAGTCGAGCATGTCGCCGTCCCGAACACCCGCTCACAAGGCAGAGAGAGGCAACGTCCGAGTTACACTTTTTTTAAGCCAGAGGCAGCTTTCTCAAAGCACAGGGAGCACAGCACCAGTGCAAGTGACAGAGCGTGGATCACAAAACAGGTCCCTCCATGCCACCTTCCTAAAGCACTTGTATCACTGAGATGAGCTTCAGAGCATAGCAAGGAGGCCACTGCAAGGGAACCAGAGAGCTGGTCCCCAGCAGCAGCAGCAGCCAGCCCTGGCTGTGGCACCTGGAGCACTCAGTCTGAGTAAGGGTAGCAGTCAGGTGCTCAGAAACTCCCAGCTGACTCGTGGCCCCATTTGTTGGCCGTGTGCTTGCCTCTTTACACCTCCAGTGCTGGAAAAGGAATTGAAACAGCCAGTTCTCATGTATATGTTCAACAGCTTTGAAAAGCCCCCTGATTGTAGAAAAACAGAGCAGAGCTGTGAGGTCTAGAGTTGGTTTCCTACCCAAAAGACAGGCAAGATGCTGGATCCATAGTTGCAGTTTGGGCCAACTCCAACACTGCCGTTCTCATCTCATGCTTTAGTGTTGGCTGAACATTTGTGTGCCATTTTCCCATCCAGCATCATCCAAGCCTGCACCAAAGACTAAAGTTCCCCCAGCTTTCTGCAGAGTGGTAGCACCAATGGCAGTCTTGTTCAGTGCCATTTGCTGACACCCAGTTCATATTTTTGACACTGGGATCCAAATCAGGACCACAGTTCAGCACCTACTCAAACACGAGTCCCGTTCCCAGCCTCCCTTGGGCTGTGCATATCCTTAGTCATGCACGTGTTTAAATAACTCACTACAGCCATGCTTAAGCCTTGAGAAAAAGTATCCCAGCAGGAGGACAGAGAACCACCTCGATCAACCACACACAATGAGATGTCTTCAAGCCAGCTAATGGGTAATCCCGTGTGTACGTACCACAAATACACAACGTAACTCACTGTCCTGCTTGGCAGAAGAGTGTTATTGCCTCTTGGGAAACAAACATTCCTGATCAAAGACTATCCCTATAGAATAAATAATCAAACCAAACTAATGTGTGTGTATGTGTATATATATATTTAGTTCACATGGATTTATATGACATGTTGCATATGCTAATGTCTGTCCATCTGAGAGGGTAGAAACTGATGGGGAAATTGTATCTGTGCGGAAAGAACGGGAATTTTCCAGTGAACCTCAGCATGGCAGAAAAACTGTTCTCAGAGGTCGTAAAAGACTTCTGCAGCCTGCTAATTATACATTAGTTAAATCTTATTACAAACAAGTAATAAGTATAGGCACGTTTGTTGGTTTTGCTAATGACATTAATGTCTTTTTTGATGATTTGCAGAACTACAGGGGGCCAGAGACTCAATTTGTACTGATGTATCTCCCACTCTGGTGAAGCCTAGGGAACTGTGTTGATGTTTCATAGCTTTTTGCCATCTATCTTCAGACAATCTGAGTCTGTTTTCTGCACAGTAGTTTGAGCCGCTTCTTCTGTCGTATAACACACATATTCAGAACTCTAGATAGTAGATCTGTGTATTATTTTCTAGTATATAAGTGATGGTATGTACAATTACACATTACTGTTGTTAAAGAGAATTTGTTCTTTTACTCCTCCACAGTTTCCTTATCTCCCTTAGCAAAATGTCTGTGGCACTGAAGTCTGCTGTGTAGGTTCATTTATCTTTCCCCTGCAGAGTCCCAGAGAGTTCAGATACCCCGGTTAAAACCACTGACTTTGCAATTTAGGGTAAGTCATCAGCAGGGGAAGAGACAGATTTGGAGCTGGTTAAAACACATTCTGAAGAATTACGAGGAATTGCTGGGCAAAGACAAGCAAAGGTTTTTCTCTCGCACACTATCCACATACCTCTGCGACTGATTTCTTTTGAGTTTCCAGTGTGTGTTTGCACAGACCTGATCATCGGTCCCGCTGCCCTTCTCCTCTTCCTGTCTGAGAACAAACCGAGACAGTCAGCAGAAGCAATCTCACGTCCTTTAGTATGAAAACCACTGAACACAGTTTGTCCCGCCAAGGAAATCAGTGCTTTAAGTATGGGAGTAATCCACTGACTTCATAGAAATATCTCTGGATGGATTTTTTAAGCGTGCTTTCGATGGCTGCAGTGACAGAAGGACACTGAGCTGAGCTCACGCTTGCATGCCGCAGGCGAGTGCCGGGGAGCTCCGCGTAGGCGCTGCTGGCCCGTGCTGCTCTTTGGGGAGCCCTGCCGCGCTGGGGCAGCGAGCTCCTGCCCCCCAGCTCTCAATCCGGCCGTTCCTAGCATTACGCATCCCTGGGAATACACTCAGAAACTACAGATGAGGTAATTCCCAAGAGTCTGCTAAGGTATTTGGGGCCCTTGACACTGAGAGGAGCTAAAATCTTATACTCCATGAATGGTTTTTAAAGGGAAAGTGGAACTCTTTTTATAGTACATTTGCTGTTTGTTAATCTTGAACTGGTAAGTTATTTACTCCTCTGCATTTTGTTTTTCCTTATCATTAGAGATTGTGCTAATATACGTTCTTCGATCCCATTTGCTTCAAAAGAGGCTTTGGGAGTAACAGTTACATGCACAATCCAAAATCAAACATTATTTGTGAATTAATATTGTTTATGCATATTAACATATTTGAGGCTGATTTCATCTCTGTGCTGTCCTTCCAAGTGATCCATCAAATATGAAAAGCAACAGTTTACCCAAAAGGCCCTGAATTTGACTTCATGTTCTAAACTTCAAAACTTTTGTCCAGGAAATTATGCCACATGCTCCTCTGGGGGTCCAGAGTTAGAACAACAAGCACAGCACGCAAAGATACATCACCACTGAGGGTGGGGGGTGACTCTAGCTTCGTCCTATGTCCAGTTTGTCTTGGGATAATGAAGAAGAAAGCGGATGCTTACCCTGGAGTCCAGGACAGATACAGAAAGCTTTTTTCAGAGCTACTGAAACAACACTCACATCCCCCAGCCCATGACCTTATGCTCCCGTACTTCCATGCTCCTCTCCCCCAGGCAGTTGTACTGGGCTCCCCACCAGGTGTGGGTCTGGTGACAGCACACCCCCATCAGAGGTTGCAGTTCAGCTTCAAGTCACAGTTAATGTGCTGACAAAAGAATCCCTACCTTGTTGTTCAACCAACAAACCTCTTCCCTGGGCCTAGATGGTGCTGAGCCTACAATCGTGGGTTTCTTGATGCAAAAGGATGTGCTGTGCTCCAAATGCATCATCAGAATCACAGACTAGAGATGTCTTTTTAAAAATGTGCTCTGAACATGAGGTTTTGCTTCCAAAAATAACTTGTATTTTGCTCATATTAGAAGAGCAGGATGTTCTTTCCTGTCCTGAAGGGATAAGGAGGAAATGAGAACTATGGGGGTTTTTATATGATATGAGGTACTATTCTTCTGGACTAGTGCTGTGAATCTTGATTTTCTTTTCTTTTTCCCCAGCCTTAGCATTTTATTCCCCATGGACCTCATTTTGCTTCCATTCATGCTGATGTTACCCAGTGATTACTCTTCGATTTCAAAGGAATTCCTCCATATTTACAACCTTTCCCATCCTAAGGCAGTAGGCATTAGCAAGGAGGCAATCTGCTGAAGAAAACGAATGCTGAACATCTTAAATCCCTTTCCAGATGAGATAAAATCAGCTGAGAGATGAAAGTGGGGGCAGAAAGCATCCTTTCCTGTCCCCTGCATTCGAAGGAAAGAGACAGCAGTTTAGAGGAAATGTGAACGTAATGGACTGTACATTTGTGTCCCATTGTACTGAGGTCTGACAGGAAACACTTGGGGTTCGATTCAGGAAAAAGTAAATAGTATTCCTCTACATTACTCTTATAACCCCGGTTATCCTGCAGCATTTGACTACATCCCCGTCTTTAATGTATAGATTCTCACAGCTCTCTCCAGAAGACCAGAAGGAAATCTGGCCACTGGGGAGCGGGGGAGGCATGGGAAGAGATCGTACAGCAATTTCCAGGCAACGGCCCTCCTAAGTGACAGCAAAAGGCCAGCAGCTCTCTCCCTTTTAAACCAAAGGGACTCCGGAGAAGCTGCCACTATTGACTGCTACCATGGCAGCTCCTTACAGGAGGAGAGGTGCAAATACTGAACTTTGGGTAATTTCTAAGCTGCCTTTGCTAAGCTCATAAGAGCAGTCTTCCACTGTCAGCTCTCGCCCTAACATGTAGATGGTGGCACTGAGGTCTCCCGCTGCGTACGCGAGGCCACAGGGTCCTCAGCAGGCACTGGGGAATCCCTCGGCTAGAGGTTCACCCTGCAGCAGCGTGGAAAAGGCTCCACCCCTCAGCATTTAGAAATTTTGCTGAAGCTGAAGTGGTCTGTAGGATCAGTGCTGGTCCCTGAAAATGCCTTTCATTACTCCTAAGGGAGCCTGCCTCCCGGAGTGACTGGCGTCGGGGGGCTGTTACAGTCCTTTGTCCGTGGGGAACACGCAGTACCACCAGTGTTTGGCATTTTGCTGTACAGTTCATGAAGCTGCAAAGGTTGCAAAAGAAACCAAACCCCCCTCCACATAACCCAGAAGTGAAGGATTGAGGACATAATGCCCTTGATTGAAAAAGGAGGCACCCAGGAAACCTTGTGATATATAAATTTTTTTTTAACTAGAGCTAAAGTAATTTGGCATGCGTGTCCCCTGAGCTGCTTCCTAAACCACAGCTGCATGAGGAATTATCTAGCTTTTAGCTGAAGAAACTCCTTAAAAAAAACCCCAACATGTAGGTCATTAAAGTGCTAATAAAAAATGTTGATGAATCTCTGAGCAGTGCTCTGATTATCTCTCTGTGGGGAATGAAGAACTCATTAACATGAGCTCCATGCCACTCCCTCCTCCTTTCTCAGAGTTTGGCATAAAGCAAGGAAACAAATGTTTGTGGTTTGGCCAAGTTTCTAATGAGTAGCTCAGCTAGGTCCACTGATTAGACACAAGGCTTTACGGAGGGTGAAAAGGCTGCAGTGCCGTGTAAAGTGGCAAAGTATTTCTGCCGGATTGGGTCCACAAAAAGGAAACGCTTCACCTGTTGTGTGGATTTTTTGCAATGTATTTAGCAGAAAATGTACAGAGAGAGGATTTCATTTTCATGGCAGACAGGGAGCAATGCTGCAAGGTCCATGAAGAGTAACAGAGCCAGGTGTATGTCTGAGGACCCACTCTCCAAAAATGCAGTGCTGCGGTAGCTTACTATGGGTTTGGTTTCACTCGTTAAGTGGTCTTTTTTAACACTAAGCTGACCCCAAAAGAACAGTCCTGGCTATTATCTGCTCTCCCTGCTCTAGATGTTACCTCTCCTGCTCCACAGAAGAGTGTCTACGCAGCAGCACCCAGGCACCGCAGGAGCCCAGAGGCAGGCAGCACAGCCAGAGATCTCCATTTGCTGCATCGTCTGCAAGAGCTGCAGCACGGAGACCTGCCTAACTAGAACTGGCCGAGGCCAGTGACTCTCCAGCAGCACCTGGCAGTTGTTTCGAAGGAGGGAACAAAACCTCCAGAACTAATGGGAGAAGTCTCTCCCATGCAGGAAAGTTTCTTCTTGATGCTGCCTGTAATCCACTTATGGCCTGAATCATGAGGAATTGTCATCACCATAATCTTTCTAGGACTGAAGTAAAACTCATCCACATGCCCAGGAGAAGAAAACTCACCCTACAATAAACACGAAAGGGATCTTTACGTGCCTGAAAGCATTCTGCTGGGATAAGCAACTGCTGCCTCTGAAATTCAAATAGCAAGGTGTGTGATCAATGTCACGCAGCACCTTAGCACTCAAATGAAGCTCCTGAGACATAAAGTCTGTCCCCTGCTGTTGCAGACAATGCATCATATAATGACCTTAATAACTTCACCTCAAAAGCAGTGAGATTTTTCCGTTCCGAATACCTCCCGGGAAAAGGTGGAATTTGGTTGCTCTAATGGTTAACAACCCTCCTCTAATTTCCATCTTAAATTTGTGTGTGGCTAGTTCATGCCTGGTTGCTCTTGTGCCAGCACCATCCCTAGCTAAGCAGTTGTCTGGACCAGAGCACAGAAGCCCTGATCCACTGATTTCATTCAGTATCACCCTCACTTTCAAAACCACACCTAAAGTTTGTAATTTCTTAGCCTTTTCAGGTTGCAAGTTTACCAAAACATGATACAGCTGTAATTTTTTCTAAAAGGAAATAAAAAAAGAGGGGATGAACATGCAAGAAACAACCCTACTAATTCCACGAGTGTTATACTGAATAAATACACAAATTGGAGAAAGCCAATTGCTTCAACCTTCAACCTACACTCTGCATGTAGGTATATATTCTTCCTGTGCCCAAGGTAAGTTTTAATTTCCTACAACCACCAGATAGTTAGAGGTCTCATATTAAATAACAGATGCTGTATCACTTCATCCCATTATTAGTGACCGGTGCCTACAGGTTCTCATAGTGCTGGTCCGGTTAGGTGGAGCCATCTCAGTGCTGGGTATAAATTTGCAAAGTTAAAACATGTTCTGCATCTTCTCCCTATCCAAATCAAATATCCTGTGGCTGGATAGCTTGGTTCCTCAAGCACTTTCTTCTCCTAAGGTCTCTCTAGCTCCTGTGGGGCCTTGCTTGCCTTTCTGTGAGGGACTTGCAGCTCCCATACTGGTGTGGTGGCAGCAGCCAGCAGGGCTGGAGCTTCTTTGGTGACTCCATCAGAAGAGGGACCTGGGCAGGTGGTGTCTTCCCTCTGCCCTTGCTCCAGCCCTGCTCATTTCCCCCTGATCACAGTCCGTGAGGGGCTCTTTAAAAGTGTACGCAGAATTAAAAGATTTTGTCCCCAAACCTAGATGAAGTTAGTTGTGTGAGTAATTTTACACCTCTGAGTAGTATTGCTGATTTCAAAGGGCACTTTTAAGCCTTTCCAGCATATTTTAGACAACTTCCGAGTTTTAGAAATAATTAAAAATATAATCAAAATACACTTTTTTGCATATAAAGGACAACTATCACGCACTGCTTCGCCAACTTCAAACGGCTGGTCAGAACTGCTCAGATGTAAGCAAACCAGCCCCGAAACCAAGAAACCAGTAACTTTGGGTGGGGAACTAAGACAGAGATGATTTCAGCTGCAAAGCAGAACAATTACAGAAAGCCAAAAAAAAAAAAAAAAAAAAAAGGACAACTTTTGCCAAAACGAGATTTGCGTTTCATGCAGCTTTTTTTAGCCAGGGCTGCTTTCTCCCCGTGGATGGTGCGAGCCTTCTCCTCAGCCATCTGGAGAAGCCTTCTGCTGCCTTTCAGCCCCAAAGACTGTTTAAATCTCACCATTTCACATCAAAACAGGTCTTTTTTTGGTTTGTTTTGGGTTGTTTGTTGGGTTTTTTTTTTTAATTCCTCATTCCCACATCCACCTCAATTTATTCCCCCGCCACCACCCCAGCTGTACACCGGGTGTTGCAGGGTCCACCTCACATCAGACCCTGCTCGCCCCGGAGATAAAACGCTCCCCGGAGGATGCCTCGCCGGGGACGAGCGGCGCTGCCCGCCCCGCACTGCAGGTACAGCCGCGGGGAGCTGGGCCGGGGACAACAATGGAGGGAGGCCGGAGCAGAGGCCACTGGTGGTGCCACCGCCCGTCGGCCAAGTTTGAAGCCGGGGGAGGGTGAGGGGGGGCGGCGACGCCGCCCCCCCTCACCCTCCCCCGGCTTCAAACTTGGCCGACGGGCGACAGCGGGAAGGGCGGCGGGCGAGCCCCCCACTCGCTGCCAGATAGTGAGCCACAGCGGGCGGGCTGGCGCGGGAGGAGGAGCCCAGGTGTCTCTTCCTGCCACATAGTGCGCCGCCCCTTTCCCCGCCCGCCCGTTCGCCCGCCCGCCGCGGTGGTGCTGGGGCTCCCGCCGCCGGCGAGGAGGGATGGACTGAAGCACAAAGGCGCGGGCCCGCTGAGGTAACGCTCCCGCGGTGTGGGGAGAGGAGAGGAGGAGGCGGAGGCGGGGAGGGATCCGCTCCTTTCCCGCCGAACCGTTTGCCGCTGTTGGGGAAGCGAGGGGGGGGCGCGGCGGGAAGGGGCGGCTGGAGGCCTGGAGCGAGCCCCCCCGTTCCCTCAGCCGCCTCACGGCTGCGAGGCGAACGCGGGGCCGCGGCTGCCAGCGGGCTGAGGCGGGGGGTGGGCGTGGGAGGGAGCTGCGGTCGCCGTGGGGCTCAGGGGGAACTTCTGCGTGGGTCTGCGCCAGCCCTCCGGCCGGGGGAGATGCTGCAGTGCTGTCTTTCTGCCTCGGAGCTGAGCTCAGAAGGACAGGGCTTTAAATAATGCGCCTTTCTGCTCGGAAACTCATCCAATACAGCCTTGAAAGTAATTATTGTAATTATCGACTGCCTTTGGTCCACCGCGAGGCTCCGGATTCCCTGTGAGTTTCAGAACTAACTTCTTAAAATTGATATTCTTTAGGGTTTGGGTTTTTTCCCCCCCCTATGTTTAATCGCGCGTGGCTCCACCTTTGCCGTCGATGCTGGTGCGGGGAGCCCAGGAATGCGATGTCCCAGCGCGGGCACACGTATGCTGGTCACGGCAGTGCTGGTCACGGCAATGCGTACCCACCGGCGGGACCAGCATCTGCCCTGCGCCGCTCGGGTCACCCAGCGCCGTGGTTTAACAGTTTGGAATTATTTTCATTGTGCGTTTATATGATTCTATGAAAATTCGAGGTTGCTGACTTGAACTTTAGGCTCCAGAAGCGAGGCTTACAATGGGCCTCTTAGGAGGTCGTTCCTCAGTTTTGGTCTCGCCCCAAGACCGTTTTCATCTCACATTAAAAAGCTTATTTAGGAATTCAGAGCGGATTTATCGATCGGTGTTCATCCCGGACTTCAGGGCAGGCAGGCAGGGGTGTGATTTTAGCAGAGAAGCTTTGGACTGGCTCTGTAAGGAGGGTAGAGCGTGCCTCAAAAGCAACAACCGCCACAGCCAGTCGTGGAGGTGGGCTGCTTCTGTTTCTGTCTTCTCAGCACCGCTGTGTTACAGGCGGGTTGAGGCTGAATCTGCTAGTTTTCATCCATGGGTCCTGGACTTGTGTCTGGAAGGTAGTGATGTGATACCAAGCAGAGAAAAAATGCGTAGGATTGTGTCTCATCTGCATGGTGCCACTATGTGGACGAGTTAAGTTTTAAAACAAATAGATAAAATAGATGTCTGGGCAAAAATTAATGGCCAAGGGTTATAAAAGCATGAATGTATGGAATTGCTGAATTTCTAATTGTGTGGGAGAAGTTGTTGCTTAAATCAGCTTTGATACCTGAGGAATGAGGCTGACAAATGTGACCTCAGCCTTTAAAAAAGGGCTTTGGTGTGCCTGGGGCAGCCTCAGGCTGTCTCACCTGCCTCCTGGTCCAGTTGCTGGTGACTGGGATAAAGCATAGGTGTCGCGGATGCATGGCTGTGTGTGATCTGCTGGGAAGGGACAGTGGTGACTTTGGGGGGGAGCAGTGTGAGCCGGGGCAGTTCTGCGCGTGGCTGCTTTGGCAGCAGATCTGCTGTGAAAGGCTCCCTGTCGCCTCCCTGCCAGAGTTTGCAAGCACGTCTCTTGTACCAGGGAGTTTTCTGGCCTGTGCACCCATCACGTAAGTGGCCTGGCTGGAAATGGCATTTGAACTCCTCGTTCAAGCCTCCTTGGTGGCAGCCAGTACTTACAGGGAAAGAAGATGCAAACTCTGGGAACACCAGGGGCTCTTTGGCTGTTAATGGACAAGTTCCTTGATGTTACCTTGAGTAAGGATTGCATGTGCTCCTCAATGAAACAAAATTATAATTGTGTGATTGATCATGTATACCAGTTTTAACTTCAGAAATTTTCACATTAACACTTCTGGTGATACGTTATTTTACAGAAGACATTATTACTTGCGTTTAGTTTTTGCGGGGAGGATGTGGAGCCCTAAGTGGGGAGGAAGGGGTGGGTTGTTCAGGGGCCGAGTGTTTAATGATCGAGGTTAGTGCATGATGATGATGATTAAGCACGTCCTTAATTCTTGACCAATAGATGGAGTGCTGCTACGCTTTAGGATATCTGGGGATTTAATGGTCTCTTGGTTAAATCAGTCATTATCCTTGACTCTTGACTGAGGATTGAGGCAGCTGACATTTTTATTTAAGGAAATGATGATTTTTTTTTTTTAGGGTGGTGCAGTTAGGCTGTCGTGTACACCATGATCATCTAACCCCAAGAGGAGGTCCAGGTGGTGCCTCTCACGCCAGAGACTTTGTGTTACTGGTAGAGTGGGTGGACTTGAGCCATCTGGGTGACTGGGGATGTTTCACCATCCGTCAGCGAGGTGTGCTGCAGCCCTTCTGTCGACACTTGGCAGGTTATGGAATGGACGTCGGTTGTTTGACAGGACTGGATGAACCGAGCTGGGTTCAGCGTAACCGTGCTGGAACTGTCCCTGTTGCATGTGATGTTAGAGGTGACATTGCGTGCAGGGCTGCCTGCTTTTGTTCAGCTCAACTAGTTACAGGCCAGGTGACCTGGCATAAGACAGTATTTGTTGAGAAAATCTTCAGAAATTAACATGTAGGAGGAGAAAAATGAACAATATTTTAAGACAGGCCAGTGTTAGTTTGTTTCCTTCAGTAAGTGGAACGTTTTACAGAACAAAACCTGCACTGAAAGAAGGCAGAAGGCTGGTAGTTTTTGTTAAAATCATTGTTGCTAGTTAAAACTGCACCAAACGTCCTTGCCACGCTGTGGATGGTGTTGGAATGATAATGCTTAAAAAAACACTTTTAATTTAGAATATCTTGTGTGACTGAGCTGGTGTATAAAATTGCCTTTCCTAGCTTTTTTTAAACTGTAATTTTTCTTTCTTTAAAAAATGTCCTGTAACTTCAGCAGCCATAGCAACTCTGGCTATTATTTCCCTTGTAAATCAATTTTGTGTTTTTTGTGGTGCTGCTGTTTCAAAAACCGAGTCGGTCATTGTTTTGGTATTGACTTAGAAGAATGCGATCTATATTATTTAATAACATTGCTTCCTGTTACATCACAGGCTTTTCTTCAAGCTATGTTTTGAAATGCTGGTTGCCGTATGAGAGATGGTGGTAGATGGTGGTGTGGTTTCTGGTAGGGTTCTTGGGAGGTAGTTGGCTTTCGTGTAGCATTTTTTGGCAGACGAAGATGAATAAAAGCTACTTGACCCTTGGGGAACAAGCAGTAACTTAGTCATTGCATGTTAATGTTAGATCTGTTTGCCACAGAGTCTGTTCTGCTTCCTATATTAACTTTGAGTCACTTGGCATAGGGGGAAACACTTTTCTTTCTTTCCATATTCAGGATCACACAAGTCATTGTACATCATCGCAAATGAAATTTTTGAGATATTTGTTTTAAAGATATCTTAGAAAGTGTATGGCTGTTTTGTGGATAATTTGTGATCTGGATTATTAGTTAAGACAAAAAAAATTTAATAAATTCGGTTAGATAAGAAGGTGTCTTTAGTTATGGCATGCCCTTGATCTAGGCTGTGGGGTGGGGGGTGTCTCTTCGAACTCATCTGTAAACTGGGAAATGTTCACTACTAAAGTTGGGATTTTCTTCAGATTCGTTGAAAAAGACAGTGAAAGAAGGCTTGAGAGCTTCAGACCTCAGTGTGAGGGTGGTGGCTCCTGGTTGATTCCCCCCCCCAAGTCTTCACAGCTTGGTAAGTGTGGTGTAGGGATCTCTTTCATTAGGACTCTGGGAGCATATTAAGCGTAGTATGTGTGTTATGGTCGTAATGTCTATTCTGCCTGACAAGGATGCAATCAGCTGTTACAAAATGCTAATTAGGGAAATATCATAATAGCCTCATTCATTGTTCCAGTCTCTTAAGCTGTTCTGGTCTCGGCTAGGAAGAAACTCTTTTCTTGCCTTGTATTGTTTATGTGTTAAAATCCTAGTGACATCAAAGCAGCAGGTAGTTTTCGTGTGAGTTAGCAGGTTGAGGTGAAGATCAGTAAATAGCAAACTGCTGTGAGAACTCCAGCTTGCTTCACAGGTTTTCATGTTGTGTTTCCTTGACCCGCAGCAGCTAACAGCTGGTAAATCCCTTTTCTCTCGTGCAGTCAGAACCTCCTGAAGTTACTTCTCCGGCTGAAGTAAGTGGCAATCTTGAATACCATAGAGTCGATGGCAGCTTACGGCTGCTCCTACTGTCACTGCGCTGCCCTGAGCGAGTACTTAGCACAGTGTTGGTGTTAATGGTAGCTGGCACGTCAGCTGAGAACTGAGCTGTCTGCTGTGTTGGTCAATGGAAGAGGATTCTGTTGAATTGCTTTGAAAATCTGTGCTTGTTGTCCTCATCCATACCTGCAATAATTGGTCTAGATTTTTTTTTTTCAATTGTTGCATGTGTTTAATTACTACATGATGTGGGGCCTTTTTGGCCTATGCATGTCATCCATAGCTATTGCACTAAATACGGCATAGTTTAGTGGCCAGTTGGATCTGTAACTTGTGTTTGCGGATGTGCAGTAGGTGTCAGTTCTGGCAGCAGGGTGCTTACCACCCAACTGAGCGTTCCTGTGTCTGTCCTTCTAATGGCAAATGGAGTGCAAAACAGAAAAGCGTACTTATTGGATAAAGCTTGCTTTACTCGTTCTAATGTAGTAAAAACAAGAAAGGAAAAATATAACGTGAAAAATATCTCTTCTTCCCCCCCCACCCCCCAATGTGGACTGGCTTTTGTTGAAGAAATGGGGTTTTTTGACAGCTCTAGAAGTCTTGATGGAATGCATGCCCTGATTTGGCTGGGACAGAATCCCAGCCCAGCCATGCTGGCAGGCCATCAGCAGTTTCAGGTCAGCCAGGGCAGCTGACCTGGGTTAGCTGCAGGTGTAGCCCACACCGTAATGTCATGGTCATTATAAAGGGGGAAGGTTTGCTGAGGAGAGGGAGCTCCTGTGGGGTTTCTGCAGAGGGTCCTCCTCTGGCTTCTGCTGAGGGCTGCTCTCTGGTTGATTGTGATGACTGGATATTCATTTGGCTGACTATAACTCTGATGGTGTTTCACTAAATCTGTTTCACTTTTACCCGTGGGTTTGCTCTTCATTTTCCTGATTCCCCTCCCTGGCTGGTGAGGGGTTGTTGGGTGATAGAGGAACTGTCACACAGTTTAGCCCTGGGTACAGGCTAAACGTAGATAATACTGTTGAAGTGATTTGGTACTGAAGTTGTCTGTGTGATTCAAGTGAATAATTTCTAGATCAGTGAAAATTAAGTTGGCTGGTTTCAGAGAAATTGCTGATATTAACGTAAGTTTTTTCATGTAACTCAGTGTCCCAGTACTTCCTTAGCAACCCGTATGACATTTTAGTCTTTATGGATTTATTTACAAAAAGCTTTGTATTTATGAAGAGCATCAGTAAGGCCACAAAGTCAAGTACTTGAAAGCTAGATACTGCTTTCCGAAGGAAATATCTTCGATTTAAAAGCTAAGTGATAGCATTGGAAAGTATACTTATGAGCCTTCGTGTCAGGAAGAGTGGAATTGTTTTGGCTCAGATGCTTCAGATCTAGCAGACACTTACCAGAGGCAACCTTCAGCCTAATGTCTGAAAAATGAGGTGAAATTAAAAATAGGCTTTTGGGACGGAAACAACAGACAATACTAGGCAGTGCATCCAGCTCTGTCTAGAACTGAATACAATGACACAGAAGTAGTGACCTCATAAGTACCTTTGTGTTTTCCTGACTCAAATACACAACCATTTTTAGGAGTGCTAATGAATTGCGTGTTAATTTCTTCAGACTCCTGGTCAATGCTAAAACAAGAGTAAACCACAATTTAAGCCTGCTCTCTTTTAATTTACCAATTATTGCTAAACACCAGACAACCTACTCTTGTAGGTGTACCACTGTGTATCGTAAACCACCAAAACCAAACAAAAAAAAACTTCACTCCTAGAAACTTTATTTGGAGATTGCGTGATATAGTAGCCTGTGGAGGGTAAGATCAAGTATTCTCTTATGATTGTTTTCAGCTGTATTATCTGCAATTTCTGTGATAGTGCTGAAATTTTGGGTGGAAGAAGTTGTGTATAAAATGAATACCCGTCACTCCCATGTTAACTGAATACAGCATTAGCCCTTCTGATGTAGGATTACTGCCATAACAAATGAATAACTAGGCAAGTAGAGTGTCTGTTACCATGACTAAATTGTGATAGAGCCCACAACAAGCCCATCATCCTGTTTCAGATCTTGATCACATATGAAGCATTGTACTAAATACTCAGTTAAGGAGTAATTGTCTCTGTAATGTTCACAGTTAATCTGTACAATTTCTGGCTGTCAATGGCAGCTGTCCTTAAATGCCTGTTTGTCTAAAAGTATATGCAAAGGCAAAACACTTCTGGTGACTGAAATTTTTTTTTTCAACCCGGCTGTCAGGGTAGCAGAAGGTGTTCATGGTCTTCAGTTCATTTGGTAAATGGAAGCTGTCGTCTCTTGGGGCAAACTGTGTATTTTCATGCCAAAGGTTTTGTAATTTTCTTATCCCTAAAATTATTGAGGTTGTGAAAGAATCTGAGGGTACATGTTGATTTTTTTCTTTTTTTTTTTTCTTTTTCCATTCCCATCAATGGACATAATACTGAATACAAATTAGATTTCTTACTGACGTGCTGATTGTTATGGATTGACTATCCAGAGCTACTTGTCTTTGACACGTAGCTGACTTGGCATTCAAAGGACACGTGCGTGTTCTGTGTTAAATGGCTTAAGGACTGGAGTGACACAGTTGGAGAGCTTGGCGGGTACCTCTGCATGTGCATGATTTGGAACGAAAAACTCCATCTCCTAAGACAAAGTGTCCAAAGTAGATCGCTCAGTCAAATTTTTATAAATATTTTTATTGCAAAGATTTAATCCTGAGCAGCTGAGGAAGAAAAATGAAGTTGTGATGCATGCTTTAGTAATGGCTAGTACAATGTTTTGTATAGCAAAGTATGCCTGTAACCAGCAAAGCCCTCTTTCTGTGTTTGGCTTGTTCCTTATCAACCTGATCAAAATCATGCGTGTGGTATTGAGCAAAAAGTAAGAAATGTACAGAAGAACTTGCAAATGCATTGGAATTTGGTTTGTTTGGGTTTTTTTAAAAATAAATAAATAAATAAACAAATCCAGAAACCAAACCCAGTGGTCTGGCAGTCAGGTTCCCCCCTCCTTTTTTTATTCTGTTTCAAACTTTGTTTAAATAGTTTTGCAGTATGCAAAGAGATTGAATACATCTGTGTAGTTCTAGCATGAGTGAGTCTGTACTCAAAACCAGGTTTGTTTAAAAAAAAAAAAAAAAAAAAAACTTGAAATGAATCCAGGTAGCTTCCTAGTTAAAACATATCAAATAACATAAAGCATGTGAACTCAAGACAACTCAGTTTAACTATATAAAACATTTAAGTTGTAAAACATCGGGAGGGGTTTTTTTATAGATGCCTGGATAATTTGCCCTTAGGTGGCAGAGGGGTGATGTGGGTTCCCTTTTTAAGTCAGATATTTTCCTGTGGGCCAAGCATTTGTAGAAAAATTGAAATACTGCTTCCTCTTTAAATGGTTGTTGCATACACATTATGCTCTTTGTGTGTATTTGTTGAAGGCTAGATGTTTTTAAACAGCAGTGTCCCTAATTTTACATGCCCTAAGACAACTTCTGGTTAACGGCGAGATTTCAAAGACTGTTTAGTTCTTCTCAGGCACCACACCACTCAAAATGGAAATTTTTGCTGTTTGGTCAGCAGAAGATGGTTTTTTTCTTGCTGTTCCTAATGTGAGTGTCTTACTGCATGTCAGTGCTTCTAATCAAATCGAGTGACGTTTAATGTGTTGCCAGGTGGGATCCTGTGTCCTTCAAAATATCTTAAAGTCTGAAAGTCTCCATTTGCCTGGATCAAGACACCGTCTCTTCAGTGATGGACCCAAAGTGGCTGATGGAGACCATTAAGTGTGGTGGTACGTCCTCTATACCAGGGCAGTGTCCTCCAGCAAGGGCAGTCCACACTTCAGTCCTATGCTTTGTGAAATCTTCGCTTAGATGTGGAAATTGCCCAATCTCTCTTCAGTTGGCAAACACATACCACATAACTCGGAGTGAAAGGGAGGGAGAGCTCTGACTGGAGACGCAGGAGGTAGGAGCGCTCTGCTCCATAGGCAGGGTGAGCAGGAGCCCGAGCTCACCCAGTGGTTCCAGTGCCAGCAGCTTCAGCTGCCTGGTCTTTTCCTGTGGCTGGAAAAATACCCTGCCTAGCCCGTATGTATGTGCAGAGCAACATGCGCGTGGACAACCCTTCTCAAGAACCTCGGTTGCTATGTGGCACTCTAAGCTTGGGTCTGTGTGCTGTTTCACAGGAGCCCTCAAGACAGAGCGAAGTATAGTAGTCTTATTGTCCCAATACTGATGTTAGGGGATCCTGTCTCTCCACTGGAAAAATTCTGTTTCCTTGTTGAAAAGGGTTGAAATCCTCTCTTTTAGGGAGGAAAAAATAGTAAAAATTTTAAAAAATCAGATGTATTGCTTCTTTTCCTTTTAATATTGGCTAGTATATTGTGTAAGACTACTGTATGTGCAATGTTGACTAAAAAGAATTATCAAATGGTGGGAGTGAGAATAACAATGTCATATTTATAACCTGGGTTAGCCTTTAGCAAGAAAAAATAGCTTGAGGTATATACCATGTAACACTAATGTCTGGCTACTATCAAACATGCTGCAAATGTATAGTAACAGGTATTGTGTGCAGTAAACTTATCTTTGTAGTAGAAACCTGATGTTGCTATTCCCAGGGGGTAAGTTGAATTGCACTATGACTGAGGCTGAGCTAACAGAGCTTTGCTTATAGTATACATACAGACAAGATGGCTCTTCAGAGAGGTGACCTTTGCTGTATTTTGGTTTCAGATTTCACAGGGACCTATTTCAAAGTTTTCAGCTTCAGTCCACACCCCGCTGGTGGTTAGCTATAAAACTCTTTGAAGAAAGTTTAAAAAAAAAAAAAAAGTCTGCCCTTTATTACTTTAATAAAGTTAGATAAAGGTCATTTGTTTACTCCTTTTGTAATATACACTGCTGCCACTGTTACTTGTCAATATAACTTATAGTTCAAAGATGAAATTAAAGCTACAGAATTACTGGTTACAGTGTGCAAATGCATAGTGTAAGTAATTCTTTTTTATGACTCTTCTGTTTATTAGTTAACTTGAAGAATGTGGACTAGCATATATTTGTGCTGGGGAAACTGTTATGGTTGACATGGCATAATGTAGTGTACTCCCTCCAAGGTTATTCCATCCTGTCTCTAAATTTTTTTGGGGGTTGCTCTCTCTCTCCAAAACTAATTTAAAGAAACAAATTCAAGCCCTGTAATCTTATGTAAGAACCAAGTCAAATAAGAAGTGTGCATGTCACTGTTCCAATAAATATAATCGCCTCTTTAATACAGTCACTCCTCTCTAGGACTCCGTCTGATTAAAATATTTGGGTTGTACGTTGCAACCAAGCTAAAGGGGATATCCTGCCCTTCCCACCGTGTGGTCCTGCCTCATCCTCTCTTGTGTAAGCCCTGCTGCTCGCTGAACTTGCACAATTCACCGTGCATTGCAGCCAAATGCCTCCTTTCCCCCTAGTCTGTGTCAACTCTCTTTAATAAGTTGAATTGGCTCAAGAGAGGGTTGAGTGAGCATTAGAGCTGTGTGAGGTGTCGAAGGCAGCGGTGAGAACCTGTGGGGAAAGGGGGCAACGGGGAGATGGGGGACTGTCGGTGCTGAGCTTCAGGTTGACTCCAGCCCCTTAATCCTTCAGTGGTGACAGATCTGCAGGGTCCTGCCTGCAGTACTGGGAGGCAACATGAAAATGTAAGTGGAAGATGTTTGTGAGTTGAGCCTTCTGCAAGGGGACTTGTTTTTAAGAAAGTAAGAATGAAAAAGCCGTTTCTCTAGGCTTTGAGGTATGATGTGGCAGCCATTAGGTTATGAGGTTCCCCCTACCCTCCCAGTACCCTCAAAATCTGAGGGGGAGCAGTCATGTTTAAAGGGAGAGTCTTTGGGATAAATGCAATGTTTTGGAGAAACTGTCTAGACTTCAAAATTATTTTAATTAAAATAATCTCAGCATGCTGGGCTGAGCTGCCCTTTGGCTCCCATGTCACGCACCCATGTCTCAGCTCCATGAGCCTGCCACTGAACAACAGTCCTGGGTGATGCGGAGGTGTTGGGTGCTTGGGGGTGTTTTCTGTAACAGCCTTCCCTTGTCTCCAGAGCTGTAATATACATGCACAGCACAGGATGCACAGCTAAATTTTCTGTTGTGAATTAAGAAGGGTCTCACTATTGAACAGCGTGTAGCACTGCTGCTCCTATTTTTTTGGTTCTATTTCATAGTTATGTATAGGAAATGGAGGCAAAATACTGCCATAGGAAAACTTCATTGTGTCGGGTAGACCACAGTGTCTATGTGTTCAGGAACACATAGAACAAATTGTTTCTTTGGTGAGGGGAAAGGGATGGGCTTGCAGTTCATTCTAGTAATGAACTTATGCATATATTTACAAGACAGTTTTGTATACAAAGAAGTAAGAATTACATTGAGGAAAATGTATACAAATAAGTTGTTTAACATAGCTCAGGCTGCCTCCCAAAACATTGTGTAACTACAACTTGCAGTCTTTTAAATGCCTCTGAAAATGGAATTGCCTTTCTTCTCCTTACATCCAGGTTCTCGTCAGTTAAATGATGTGTAGGAAAACCTCGTGTTGCTACCAATAAATTTGGCGGAAGAATTATTTTAGAAGTGTATTGCTGAGTTTCCAACAGCAGAAAGCTGTTTGCTGTTTAAGTTGACTGAAATTGTTCCAGTTATTCTCTGTGCAGGTGGTGAATGATGCAAATTCACAGTGTGAATAGCTGTCCTGCAGATAGCACTTTATGGTCTTCAGTGCTGGGCTCTCCTAGTGTTTTCCTCAACCTCTCCTTTTCCCTTTTTCTTTTTCTAGCGGCAATGAAGTATCGTCTTAAAAAGTTTGCATTTTCTTTGTTTGATGTGATATGCAGGCTTCAGTGTAGATACTTAAGGAGTCTTATCAAAGTAATACTGGCTCAGTCAGAGTAAAGATGCTTTAGTTAAATAGACTATGGCTGTGTTTAAAAATAACAGCTCTGGCTGTGTCAGCGCATTGGACGACCTGATACTGACTTCAACAGAAAGAGCTTCTGAAAATTACTTTGCCTGTTGCACGTATCATCCCCGGTGTGAACTTGTTTTCTGTTGGTAGTGTCCGAGTGTTAGATGAACCAAAACAGAGCCCCTGAATTTTAAACGTGATTAGCCAAATGGCTTCAGAGAGAGCTTGTTGTACTGGGCACCTTTTCAATTCATGGACAGGAGTAGCAGCACTTCTGCGCTCGTTTAGATCGTCAGAGTAGTGGTGTCTGGGGTTAGGCACAAACACCGCCCTCATCTAAGGTCAGTAGTCTTGGGTTCTCAGCCGTTTGATTTCTGTAGGAAAGGGGTGGTGTGTGTACTCTACCAGCCTGGGGTCGGTCTGTGTGTGACTACCTTGCTTGCAGACATGTGGGCTGTTGTCTTCTCATAATAGTAAAGCGTGTGGAGGAGCTCGTTTGTAATTCCCATGCAATTGTCTTGTCTCACCCCAGCCCTGGTTTGGCTCTGACTTCTGCTGCCTTTCTGAAGACTCATTTCAAGCACCGGTATTCTTAAAAAGTCTTGGTTAATGAGATATAGGCCATATCAAAAAAAAAAAAAAGGTAAAACTTTCTGAAAATACTCCGTGTATATGATGTCTATTCCGTTTCTTACAGTTCTTGTTCTGTGTGGGTTTTTTGTCCTTTTTTTGTTTCTTGGCAAGGAAGACAGTATTACATTCTTGTACCAAGAGGAAGGGTATTAAGCTTACTCATAAAAAGATTTATTATCAAATGTAGTTTTTAATTTTGTCCATTGGAATTTTTTTTTTTTGAACTCTTAACCATACCCAGATTACTGACTTCATTCATACAGTTGTATCAAGTTTGGATGCTGTCTTTGTTAAATTATGGCTCCTGAGGGTTTTCTGTTACAGAGGTTTCTTCAGTTAGGGGAAATGAGGGTATAATAAAGAGGATCCAAGGACCGGACATGATGATTCCATATAACTGAAACAAACAATGCCAGATTTGGCCAATGTTGGATTTTTCCATCAAACTCTTTTATTGGCGTTTGTTCACTTTGCTTTAAGCAGAGTTTAAAACAGAGGCAGCTTGAATGCCTGAAGTAACTGAAAGACCAATAGCAGACTATTTAGGCAATACTTTTAATCACTGTATCCTATCTTCATGCATTTATCCTGAACTCTGGCTTACTCAGGAAGTCTCGTTGATTCAAATGCTATTAAAGCAGTAAATTCAACAGGAGACACACAAATTCACTGAAAGGACTGTAACTGAAGCCAGTATAATAGACCTGGCTGTGCCTGAGGTTCCTGAAACCTTGTTCCAAGCGTTTAGCTTGTGCTTAGTGAGAAGCAGCGCTGCTTTCTGGCACAGTGAGTACCTGACCTTCATTGCTGTTGCCTCTGACCTGCTGCAACTGTCTGCTAGCTGTTAATGGTATCTTTCACCTTCTACTACACTTAGAAAATATTATTAATTGTAATATGCTAAAATAGGGATAGAATCATCAAAACGTACTTCAGGATGTGAGCAAATTTACTGAGAGATTCTATAAATAAATGACTGTGCCTCTTAGCCAGAAATACAGCGTGAAGCCAGAAGGCAGAGTTTGGTGGTGGTTTTTTCTCTTTCTGATGTTGAGCACTGCCAGAAGAGGAATGACGCTGAATCTGTTTCTCACTGCCTCTGCTAGGCCAGAACATTAGTCTTTCAGCGTAGAGAGTATGCAGTACTGCAATTTTTCTGCAGGTACTTCTTGAGAGAGGATGGGGAAAAAACGCTATTAGCTTTGACATTTAGAAACTTAATAGATACAACAGTAAAGCTGCTGAAAACTTAGCTATCATTTTAATGTCCTTTTCATTCTTTTAGAATGTTTTGGGGGTATTTTTTTCCCCCTTGTTATTCTCAATAACTTCTGTGTCTTTGTGCATTGGTGAAATTGTGTGCAACAATTGAATCATACCCAGTACACAAAACCGTTTCCTCTCCCCATTTGTTTCTGCAGTATGCTCTTCAACATACCTTATCTGCTTCTTTATTCGTAGACATCTAGGAGAAACTTTCCTAATGTTCTTTCTCTTATTCAGGTTCAACTGTGTAACTTTAACTCCTTTTCCATTCTTACGTCTTTCCTATGCATGTTGGAAGCCACTCTCTGGTAAAAATGAAAGCCCTTACAGTGGCTAATCGTGTAGCGCTTTGGAAGATGAAAACCGGATTCCTCACGGAGGAAAAAAACTGTCTGTGATTTGAGATTAGGTTGCAGTGCATTAGCGCTGTGCATTATGGTCAAATTCAACGAACACAGCATTTTTAGTTTGTTTTTTTGGGTTTTGGGGTTTTTTGTGTACTATAGTATGCATTTGGTACTGTAGGATTTTGCTTGATGAAAAAAGTCATCTGATGGAAGGGGTAAAACTATGTATTGCCCCAAGGATAAACTTTTGGAAATATTTCTGTGTATTACAGCAATGGGTATTATGTAAGAAAGAAAAAAAAGTTTGCCCTGAGGTGCCTAAATTATTAAAGCATTTAGAAAAGTAGGATTTGTCTGTCTAGAAATTTATTGTGAGGTCCACTTCTGACCAGAGGCGAGATGAGTGTGGATGCCTTGTAAAAATCATAGTCATCTACAGGAGCCTGTGGATTTTGAGGGTTGCAAGGTTGTGTAACTCGGTGTGAAAAACATGAAAGGTTACAGTTGATGACTTCAAATTACTTCTTTATCTTGCATTTTTGTGAAATTTAAGTTTCCTGAGAGGTCAGAGTGACAGTATTTAGTCTAAGAAGATCTGATCTTCTAGTTGTTTGTTCTTTGCGGTAAACTGAACTAGCACAGACTTGACTGAAGGTGTGCAGTTGTGCAGCTTTCTAATTAACTAGGTTGCTCTCTTTAGCGTATGTGATAGATGGAGGGGGGGGTTATAAAAGCAGAAATTAAAACTGTCTTGGTTGTGAGATGCAGTGATTTCCTGGGGGGCAGTTAGCACTGGACTTGGATCCACAGCTACTGCAACTTTCTTGTGAGCCGCAGCATCTTTCTTTGGCTTGGTCCGTAAGGGAGCGGAAAGGCAGGAGATATTCACACCACTCGGCTCGGCCAGCTGAGGCTTTCCCCTTAATCACATTCCTGCTTTGAATTGCTTTTTGGAGAACTCTCTATGGATGCCGGAAGCCTTAAAAAAGAGGCAAACTCAGCTCGAGCTTGGCTGGCTAATTAAGGTGCCCCAGCAGAGTGGTGAATAGCACACTTGGGTTATGGCGCCTGCATACAAATTCTTTGTGCAGTGGGGCCTGGATCCGTGGGTCCTCTCAGCTCTGTGCAGATGATACCCAGATAACACTTCTCTGTTTACTTTTCAGCTCATTATTCAGATTGCTGTTGTATTTAAATAGCCCATCTGCATATTGGCTTAACCTCTGGAAAGACTTGGGCTGAGTTTGCCTTTTTTAAATTATTTTAACTTTTTAATATAAGCTGTATAAACGTCGCAGTATGTAATCTTTCTCCTTTTAAGATATTTTATCCCGTACTGATGCGACAGCTGCTGGTGTTCACCCTTTCTGGGGACAGTGAAGCACTTCGTGTGAAATAGTTGGCACCTAGTAAATGAATGAAGGTTTTGCTGTTGATGTATTAGTGTGTCCAGTAACCACCTGTATGTTTTGGGTTCTCAAGCAGTTCGCTTTGTTTGTCTTCCTTCTTAAGAAAATAAACAAATGCACACACATCCTCATTTGTTTCTTCTACCCCCCATCCCTAGGTAGGTTTCAGAAACAGTCAAATCAAAATATTCTCAGATTAGGGTTTCTTTGGTGTTTGAAGAAAAAGCTTTGCTAGCAAGGCTTCTGTTACAAATAGCAGATAAGTGCACTTACCCAGCAGGGCTCTTCTTTTTAAGTGAGGCTGCAGCAGACAAAGTTCGGAGGTAATTTTTAGGCACCGTCTAGATAGACTGCATGTGGGCAGAGCTGCTCGCCTGCATCACCCACCCTAACCGGCGTAGCTGGAAACGTTTCGGTGAGAGCGTAGCTGAGCCTCAGTGCTTGGACACTCCAGCACCCTCTCTTGCTGAAATAACCTTTTCCTTGTGGAGCTTTGCTCACCGCTGGGCTCAGGCTGCCTTGTTTATCCATCATCACCAAAGTTTCCTCTCTGAACAAGCCATTAGGTGTAACCGCACTTGAAATCAATCTGATTCCACCACTAAAAACAGTGTTTATACAACTATATATGTATATTTTAATCCCGTTGAAAATTATGCTCAATTCAGATGTAACAGATGTTTAGACAAAGGTTGCTTGGGACATTTTAAATGTGAAAAATCCGGTTGTCTGATCTTCCTGCCTCCAGAAGCAAATATAATTACATACCTTTGATTAGAAATTGGCTGGCCATGAAAGGATTTTAAAATTTGAGCTCTGGTCGTGTCATCTGACGCTGTATTTCTTGGGTGAAAACAGGACTTTGCCCTGCTTTTATTTTTATTTCAACTTTTTCACCTTTTCATACAACCTTTTTAATGTTTTGCTTGGGAAAGATGATCTAGATTAACCAAATACCTGGGCTTTACCAATAAATGCAGGTGCTTGTAAGTGGCAATGTCCTCTGAAAGAGTTATTTAGTTTTGTTTTTCAAAGGTCCAATCAAAAGATAATTTGAGGAAGGGGGCTGTTTTCAGCTGCTGATTATGAGTGATGACACTCGTAGTTAACTAACCTAGCTTCAAGTGTTTGTTCCTTCAATAAATACTTTGCCAAGCCAATAACCTCAGTAACCGTGAACTATTTGGGATTTTTTCTAGTTTAATTTTATATAAGCGTGAATGTAGAGTGAGAGTGAAGTAATTATGGAGAGAGAATTTTTCTTAAACGTTGGATTCTCTGTTTGTGTGACTGTGAACCTGTGTGATCTACTCCAGGTGGTCCTGCTCTGGCAGGGGGGTTGGACTAGATGATCTTTCGAGGTCCCTTCCAACCCCTAACATTTTGTGTGATTCTGTGATCTCTAGCTCAGGAGTGCGCTTGTTAAAGAGGACTGTTCTTAAATACCTGGATATCAAATACGGTGAAAATCTTCTGGGTTTAGATATGCAATGATGCAATCAGTCTTTCTGTGCTGTTTCTATCCTGTTTTGAAAAGAGTTTGAGTTTTATTTGAACTTTCTTGAGGTAAGTTGATAGGATTTTATAAATCAGCAAACGTGACAGAACCAAGTTTTTATTTGGACTTTACTAATTTTGAATTTAAAACTTACTTGTATTCATTTTGTTGATTGATCAGGGTTTTATCAGAATTAAACTACGTTTTATGCTCTAAGCAATGCTAGAGTACACCAATTAAATCTATATCGTATATTCGAGTTGCCTTATTGAGAGCCCTATAAATTGGTAAGAGATTTTAAGGATGTTATTAGTGATCGAAAACTTGGGTGTGTATCAGGGTTTTTTTTTAACCCAAAACACAAAAGAATTGATTAGTGTCTTAAGTTTCTCCAGTCCTGCAAGCAGAATTGTAGTAACTATTTTTGTACTTTGAAAATCAAATTACAAGTCAGGTGCAGTCCTAGGTAGGCGTTGTTTGTAGTAAAGAAACTCAGTCTAGACTTAGTTCTAACCTGCAAGGTTGCCTTCTCACAGCTGATACGGCAATGAGCTGCTACAAAGCAGTGTTTCCTCAGTTACACTTTCAGCTTTTCTTTGATAAGTGTATGCTTGAATTATTTTGTGGTGGATGTGTGAAAGGGGAGGGTGTGTAACTTTAGTTCTAGGAAATGTTTTTTGTGAGTTAAGAGACTTAAAGAAAACAGAAGATGGGTGAAATGATTATACATAGAGAGAATTTTTTCTTAAACATTGAGTTCAAGATGTAGGCCACATCTGTAATCGTGCTTTTCAGAAATAAGTCCATATTAAATCGATTCTCTGCCAACAGCATCTGGTTGCACTTTATGTACGTGTTTTCTTTCATAAAGAAAGCAAACCATATGACATAACCCCAGTCAGATAAAAATGATTGTTTATAATACTTTGTTTGTTTATATAGCACCACAGGATGAAATACATCTTCATCTGAAAAACCTTACAGCAGATTACAAAGGTGAGCAGATGACATCTGCATTTCCAGATCGCCGGTCTGGGGTACTGTGCAATGTGGTTCATAAGCCCTGCTTAAAGGGATATAAAATTAGTGGCCGAATTGTTAATCGAATGGGGGCTAATAATTCCAGGTGCCTTCATGGGTAGCACCCCACATCCTATAGCGGCCCTGCGATGCTGGTAACGCTCAAAGCGTTGCGAGGGGTCAGAAAGAGCAATGCTGTGCAGTGATAAACCTTCACAGACGTGGTGCCTTTTAGGGCCAGTAGCAAACCCCTGGTACTGCTTCCTGCTATGAGTAAAGTTTGGGAGCAATGATTTGCTTTTAATAAAATTGCCTGCACAAGAGTTGTTTGCGTGAATTATTCAAACTAATTTCAGCAAGTTGATCGTAATTATGCTCTTAAAAGTGGCTTCTTTGCTTACAAAATGAGGTGTCTGTGAAGAGGTCCAGCCTGGATTCACCCTCTGGGTTCAACTTGGGAAACAGCTGAAAGATAAGAATTGGAAATACCTGGCTAACATCAGAGGCATGATCTCCTGTAATAAAAAGACTATTGGGCTGTGATGCCCTCGGAGCAGGGGGAGCTATGCAGCAGGGTTTTGGCTGTTGTAATCCCAAACAGCAGATCTCTGCAGCACAAGGTGTTTAAGAGTGTCAGCCGTGTCTTTCCCACATGGAAGTTGGGCCACCTGCAGCTGTGGAAAAAGTTGTGGATGAAGCAGCGTTCAACCGAGCATGTATGGAACTGTACTCCTGATTCTGAGATATTTGGAAGGAGCCATTTCCGTGTAGGCCAGCAGGAATAGTTTCTTCTGTCAAAAACTTAATGGGAGCTTTTGTGCCCTGCAAGATGTTGTATGTCAGTGAGGGACATAATGGGGAGGGAGGCAAATGTCATCTACTGTAGGGTTTATTTCTTCCCTTAACAGACTCCAATCAAACATGCAGAAAGAAAGGATGTTTTGACAGTTTGTACCTAGATAAAATACCCTTGTGTAATTAACGGTCTCATCCAAGATCCAGACTGTATTTGATTTTTAATTTTTATTTGATTATTCATACAATAAAGTTGCTTAGAGTATGCAGTATTCAGTAATACTTTCTTTGCCTCTTTCCATTTCAACTGATGAGCTTATCTGTTAACAGCAGCATTTTTTTTTTGACTCAGTCATGAGAATGGCAGTGGTTCAGAATAGATTTTTGTTGCAATACCAGAACAAAACAGGAATTTAAATACTATGGCTATTAGATCTTTAAAATTAGGCATCCTAATTAACAGAGATTAATTACTTAATGTAATTAACAGAATACTTATTACCTTTTTAGTTGCTATGCTAGAAGCACAAGCTTTCGCTGTGCATGATGACCCTTTAAAGGCTTTTGGGACTCTATCCAGCTGGCAGCTTGGCATTGCTGAACAGATGTGGCTGGTCTCTGGAGAGCTGATCTGTACTGCTAGCTTTATTAATTCCTGACATTCGTATTGATCTATGGGTCCAAACAAAAGTAGAGAGTCTCACGTGGAAGTGGCATAATGTGTAAGTTCCTGTTGGTCTCTTCCTGGTATGTTCAGGATATATTTCGGTAGGTCTAATATTAGTCTTAGCAGCTCTTATTTGTTGTTTGTACGTGTGCATGTTTTACTGTTTCTTGGCTTCATGTTCTGTTCTTGGTGATTCATAGAGCACCAGAATGCACAGAAATCATGTTCTCAGCACTTTGCAAGACCTCTCCAGATAATTCTGAATGCTGTTCACGGGAAGCAAGTGGGTGTGCTGGAGGAGCATTCAGGTTTCCTGAAAGTGCTCATGATTGCTGAGGAACTATTTTGCAGATCTCTTCTGAGTTCTTCACTTCTCCCAAATATTATTTAGTAATTAAAATCTTGAGGTTGGAAGGAAATACATTTTTCAGTACTAAGACAGATGGTGTTGAGAAAGCAATTGAAAATTTGTGCTGATGGACTGGAGTTTGATTTCTCCTGGAATCAAATTTGTATCTGCAAAAGGCGAGCCGTAGTAAGTTGGGGTTGATATGACAGTAAACTGTTCACAAATGACAGATTTTTCTCTTAATCTGAGGAGAGTTATAGCCAGATGTTCTGTGTATGGGAAGTCTTTGTGGGCCAGCCATTAATGTATTATTATCGAAGTACTAAATTGAAGATTTTTTTTTTTTTTGATGCTTATCAAATTTAAGAGGAAGCTTGAGGTGGTTTAGGAGTTCATGAATAAGAACGGTATGACCAGAAGTTGGCATGTCGGAGACAGTGTTCTGAAGGTTATTGGTGGAGGATGCCAGTGGGCTATGAATTTCCCTTTTCAGCCTCACTCTGGCACATATAAACATGGTGCTTACTGCAACAAAGGTGCTGCACTAATGCACGTTAATGACCTCATCCCAAGAAATGTACAGTACTAGCAAATTTCTGGTACAATTTTGGGAAAACGTTTATTTAAATACTTGCTGAAAACAAATGTTTGGGAGGCATTTGTGGGTATGTCAAAGTCTTTTAAAATTTTTTTTAAAAATCTTGAACTGTAATTATAATAGCCGAGTGTTTATACCTTTCCAGTCCTTGGTCTCTGAGGCTGTGCTTTGATACTTTCTCCAAAGGAAGCACTTGCTGGTCAGAAAGTGGATTCAGATTGAGACCACCCAACAGTCACTGAACAGCAGTCATGGCAATATGTATGTTTTCATTTAGTATAAACATTTTGAACTTAATGACTTCCTGTTTCTAAGGACGAGAATAATCTTGCTTAAAAAAGGAGGAGGGGGAATATTAAAACAGGAAACTTGAGTACGTGATTGCACTTTGCTAGTAAGCTATACGTTGATGCGAACTCAGAGAAAGTTCATGAGCTGTTCCAGTAGTAGAACTTATAATTCCTAAGGTGTTTGTCAAGCAGTTACGGATGTTTTCATACAAAGACCCAAACTTGTGCATTTTGCTGAACAGAAGTGGAACAAGCAACAAGAGCTTGTGGAGTGGAACAGCAAGTGAGGAAGGAGCGGATGGCCGGGAAGACAGCGAGGGGAGAATACGGATGGTGCCGCGACTTAATAAGATGTCACACTGGATAGGATTTCAGTTTAACTAGGTAACAAGCCTCTGTTTACATTTTCAAACCCAGTCTGAATACACAAATATTGCTGTAAAAGAGTAAAAAGAAAAGCTTAGATAAAAACTCAAGATTAGACTTGAATCATTAAAACGTTCAACAGTTGGGCTGAAGTTGAAGATGTCAATTAATTCTATCCTAGTTTGCTCTTTTCTAACCAAATTTGATGTACAGTTTCTCAATGTGTGGCAGTGCTGTAGAAGCAGCATATCAAAGTGATTATTTATTTTGTTTCTTGAGTTTAACAGTGGAAGCAAGTGAGTTGTGAAGATCAGTAAGGGCTTGTGTAAATTGACGGAGGTGCATTTACTGAGGAAATCTTACACTTCTTTAGTACTGTTTTATTTTAGACCTGGACTTGGATTAATTCTGCTGGCCTTTAACGCGTGTGTCATGCAGTCTTGCATCACTGCTTTATGTAGCACTCTGTTTGATCAGCACATGTTTTCTTCCCTTTTTTAAAGTAATTTTTGTTGAAAGGATCAAAGTGTGTACAATAAATGCCCCTAGGCAAGGTTGAAGATCTTGTTAGAAAGGCAGCTACTGAGAGTGAGGAGGGGGATGGCATGGATTGATTTAACTTTGCAAGAGCTGGAAGGAGGGGATTGAAACCAAATGAGGTCTTTTCCTTCCTTTCTTGAGAGAGGAACATAACACCAAATAGCATCCTTTTTGCATAGAAATAATTTACATTTGTACTGCTCTAACTGTACACTTGAGTGTCATTTCAACTTAAGGTTATGAAGGAGGAAAAACATTCCCTTCCCAAAAGGGCTTTGCTGGAAGTGTGCTGGAGGAGCCTGTGAAAGTGAGTCAGTTTGACTAAGTTGCAAATAATGTTCTCTCTCAACTGAGAAAAAAAGAAAAAAGACCTTGATGTCTGAAGGGGAAAGAAAGGTTAACTGGCTGTGTTCTTATACTCTGATAACTTCTATTTTTGAGAAAGCTTGGCCTGTGTATTGTGGCATGCAGTCTCTTCCAGAGTCAAAACTTAAGTTTCCCTTTGCTTTTGGTGGCAAAATAAGTTAAACTAATTGAGCAATCCTCTGAAGCTTTGCATGGTCCGGGTGTTCATCCAAGTAGGGATTTGTCTTCTGATTGTAAGTACATTTGGGTATTGTTCTTCTGTTACACCTTCTGTAAACTGCCTGCGGCACTTACGTGTAGTTTGAACAGTCCTGGATTTGTGGTTTTTTTTTTTTTCTTTTTCCTCTTTGGGAAACTGGAATCCCAATGGTGAATGACAAGTAAACTTTGCATCAGTAAACTTTGTTATAGTAGCTATTGCAGCAGTGTCTGACAGGATCTGTCTTTTTGTCTCAACGTGGTGATCCAACCAGGCAAAACTGTGCAGCAGCAGTGTTTTTGTTGCACTGACCCCTAAATCTATTCCAGTTATCTATAATTTAAAAAGTTGTGCGTTGATTTTCCTGTATTGTTACTTTTATAGAATTTCTTCGTACCTTAAAACTACTGTAATCTCAACATAAAATGTAGTGTCTTTTGTTTTACCCATAAGTTGCAAACGGTCTTAGAAAGGAAAGCCTGGGGCTGGAAGCCAAGACTGCTGTGCCATACAGCAGATAAACGTTCTTGTTGCATTTATACTTGAAATAGCTACTGTCATCATGTAGCCACCGAAATTCTTTATTTGTTCTTTTGCAACTGGTAACCTAAATTTCTTGAGTTGAAGAACTGTCTTGTTAAAAGCCTAATCTCCTTTAATAACATTGCCTTGAAATGTGTTTGAACACGTGCTGAAATTTGGCTTTATAGCATGGGCAGTGGTATAAGGAATTCCTCTAGTATCAGGCATGAAGAGGACAGCAGTGGTTCCTGCTGCCTCCCTGGCATGTCTAACCTGGGCATTCTCATTTACTTCTACCTGTTCAGTTTTAGTGCTTCCTCTCATATGTCTCTCGATTTCTGCATGGTTTGCTCGCTGTGTGAGAAAGACATAGTCTGAAATGAAGAAAATCCTACCTGCTAAGCCTGCCTGGACTGCATGTTAGGCACTCATTTCCACAGCAGGCATTGGGAGGTTTAGTTACTTGGAGTTGGATATGCCTGTCTTCCTCCTTCAAAGCAGTAAGTGCCCCTTAGCACAGGGATTTTTGAGTGCAACCTTCCTTTATGGACAATTCAAATACAAAACCAATCACACTTTGCTTGAACAACAATGATGTGGTAAACAGAATATTGTTGCTTCTAGTGCTTTTAGCAAGGCAATAACTGGCAGCATATTTCTCTGGAAATACGATTATTCATCTCTGTTGGAATATCTTAGAAAGTATGTTTTGTAAGGAAAGGCTTTGAAACTCAACAGGAAAAAAAACATGCTAAATTTATATATCCCATTGAATACAGAATGGTCTCTTAAAGAAGCATGTTCTTGCTGAAGACGAGATCAGAGTTATTTGACGTTTCCACATTGTGTTTACAGCTAAAACCATCATTCTGATTTGCATTCACTGATGCATGTGACAGGCCATTATCTGGATTATTCAATGTGTATAATTAGGCATTTACTTTCTTTTCCTTTCAGAATATCTGTGCAGTGATTTAAAGATTTGAAGTAATAAAGATCTGTGCACTTTCATATGGCATTTGCGTAATTAATTTGGGAGATTTGGTCAGAAGGATTTATATTGAAGCTTTTGTGCCGAAAATAGGTTCCACTGATTTATAGGCAGAGATGGGTATTGGTGTACAGTCTGCAATGGAATAGCATGGTGAATTAATATCCTGGCCTGTGGTAATGTATTTGGGATTTGAGGCCTGGGCTCTTATCTGTGGGCTGCTGGACTTCAGGCAAACACTTTCAGAAGGAGGTTCTTAACACTGATGTTTTGAGGTATGTTGGCATTTTCCTTTTGAAAAGCAGACAGCTGTGCAAAAAGCAGTGTCCGTGCCCAAACCAACGCAGCATGTACTGAAACCGAGGAGCATTCTCTCTGGAGCTGGTTAGCCTCGAATACTTGTATTGAAACAAGCAGAATTAGAAACATTTTATTTTCAATTCACAGTCCAGTTTTTATTGGATGTAAAGGAGACCTAGGTCTATTTGGAAATGTGAAAACCCTGTGTATACCCAGAGAGAAACTGTCTTGCTGCATTGTGAGAATGGTGGATAGCAAGGCTTGTTTTGCCTGCTGCGGGTACATACACACGTGCAACCTCTGTTGCTAAGCAGTGGATTACGTGGCTGGTTGGTAGCAGGAATGTTTCATTTCAAAGTTTCGGAAGTGCACCACGTACTTGAAGTTTTAAATTCTCCGAAGAATTCTGGTTATTTTGGCCTGGAGGAACCAATCTTGTGGAGTTCCTGGCATAGCTGCCCTTTGGGTCTGTCTGTACCCTGAGTGCCATCCCTGCACATGGGGCGCAGCACTGGCTGGGGAGAGCATCCGAAGCAGCCCCATGTCATCAGTTTCACTGGCAGGGAGCCTCAGGGGGACCCTCTCCAACATCCAGTGCTCTTCGTGGCAGGGAAACCTGCTTGGGGTTCATGGTGTGGAAAATCCTGAAAATCGGCACCTTTTACCTGGCCCCCTTTGAGTTCTTGGAAAGAAAGAAATGTTTGCTGCCTCACTGGTAAAAAATTTCTTTTCCACCTGAAAGAGGAACCATGAGATGTGGGCAGCCAGGTTTTTAAAAAGTCGTAGGGGAACTGTAGCACGCATGAACGAGCAGGCTATATTAGGTGCCAACTGCATTCTAGGTTATTTTTAGTGTCTCTTCCTGCACTGTTGTTGAGCGGAGCAGGCTGGTACTGGTGATGAGCGGGTGTGCATCCTGCTTACACCTCTGTGCTCTCCCTCCTCAAATAGGTGCTTGCGCCTGGCCAGCAAAGTTGCTAGGTAAACTGCTAGTTCAGGATGCGCAAGATTCAATTCCTTAATCGGTTTGGAGGGATTTTGCTTCATGCGCCTTCTGCAGCTGATGCTGTGTTTGCTACAGAAGCAGCACAAACCCAGAAATTCTGTTGCCTCAGATTCTGCTCCGTTTCCTTAGAAACTAATTTCATACCATAGCTGCGGACTGAGAATCGAGTCACTTCACGTTCTCTCTGTTAGAAACATGTAAAATCGAATTGATGCACTATTAAGTGCATATGTATTGGTCCTCGTTTCTTTGCAGATTCTTCTCTTCTCTGCAGTGAATCTTCTCTTACTGATCGCTTTCCAAGTCAGATGCTCTAGAGAACAGAGCCCATTAGGCTGTGATTGCTATTCCTTTGATTAAGCTGCGAGGAGTTGTCATTGCTGGAAGTAAAACTTATTTTTAGTAGCTTGCATGAAATGTTCAGCTTGTGTCTCAAGAAATGGAAGTTCAGTTGCCTAATTGATTATTGTCTATGTCTTCACTACTGAAAGAAAAAAAATAAATTACAAATTCTGGGGAAAATCTGAACAGCTTGAAATCACATAAAGGAGGGGAAGAAGTCCTTGTTAGTGGAGGTATTGCTCAACTGGTAACAGATCTCCTGGGGTTTTGTTTCTGATAAATAATTTGGCAATGCTTCCCTGAAGCAGAGATGTGTTGCATCTTCACTGGGCTTCTGCTGATTTGAATGACAAAATGTGTTTATTCATACTGATGGTCCTTTGTGGGTTTTGGAGATGAGGAGGCAAAAAACTGGGAAGGGCTAATGGGGAATCAGTCTAGAAACTGTCAGCTATGAATGCAAGGAAGCAGAATGTTCGGTTTTGTTAACGTTGCATTAAGTTCTCATGTCATAGATGTGGAAGAGGTAAATGTTGGCAAGGGAAGTGTTTCTGCCCCCAGAGTTATTTCAGTAGTTATTTTTTCACATGGACATATTCAATTACATTTTTAATTTATGGTTATCTCTGTACTGTGTATTTCCTACTGTAATGAATTTACTGTGGTTGTGGTATGCAGCCTCCCGCACATCTGTTATTGAACTTCTGCTCCTTGGTATTTCAGAAGAGCCATTGAAGAAACAAGAATATACTTGACATAATAATTAAAAATCATTACGCCTCTGAAGGGTCACTTCTTTGAATTAAATTCAGAGGTTTAATCTAAAAATAAACAACAGCAAGTAGTTCTCTTTAAGCAACCATCCCTCTAGAAAGGTATTTTTCTTCTAGTACTTATTTTCTCACTTGTGTTACAGTATAGTTCTACAATGACATTTTTTCCTTATCACAGGTGTTAAATTAGCTCATTAAACTGAATTAAATTTTGAAATTAATCAGATGTTTGGATCAAGATCACAAAGCATCAGGAACCTGCAATTCCTAATTAAAAAATTAGCTGTATGTCCTGCATTGCTCATTGCTTTCATTATTTTTCTCTGTAACAAAGGGGCCAATGTGGCTTTTGTTGAAACTTGATGCAGATTTCTGGTGCATGTCAAGTGGAATAGAATAAAGCTGCAAAATAGCTTTTAATGGTAAGCTATAGCTGACTACCTTTGATCGAAAGAGATAGTGTGCCTTGAAAAATAGGGTTATAAAATGCACTGAAAGGGAAGCATTATATAGCAGCTGAGATAAAACCAGATGAAAGTAGATGGGTTTTAAGAACATGTGGTTGACAGTATAAACCAGTTTGAGATGGTTGCTTGGCTGCTGCAGTTTGCACTTTTTCTGCAAGTCTTCCCTGGCACATGTGTATCCACGGTGTTGAGAGGGGAGCTGCAGCACGGGTATTTTGACAAAAAGTGGAGGAACAGAGATGCCCCAGTCCTGCACTAGCAGTGACCTACGAGGGGAGCGAGGGACACCAGCAAAATGACTGTGACTTCAAAAATAAGTGTTTGTCTATGTTCCTTTTAGCATTTGTCTCAGATCTTAGTTTGGCAATAGTTCATTTTATTTGCAAAACTATCACTTTTACTGTCTAAATGAACACACGTGTTACTGTCCCAATCCATCATACATGAACTTTCATGCTGTTTGTGAAGAGACGGTAAAAACCGAGGGGGGGGAAACAGTAATTTCACTTTTTTAAAAAGAAAAAAGGCAGCACTAGAAAATGGTAAATGAAGAAATCGTATGGCCTCAGTAGAGGTTGCAAGGAAGACTGTGCAAGCTCCCCAGAGGGCACAATCATTTTTTTTAGAAAATAAGAACTTAGATAATAACTGTGCAGACAAGACGGGAAGATAGTAAGAGGTTTTTCTTTGTTCATGAAAAAATTTAGCTTTCTTCTTAGTGAAGTAAATACAGTCCAGATGGCTGGAAAGTACAAGATGCTCCCAGGGGTTAGGGTGGAGGCTGGATGAATTAAGCTTTGTAGAAGTCAAAAGTGAGCAAGTAAGATAAAGAGTTTAAAAAAAAAAAAAGTGTAGTTGGTTTCTGTTCTTTCTCAGGTTTGGGGGCTGGACTGAGCATTTCACAAGAGTGCTTAAATTAAAGAATATAAAGAGGCAACATTTCTGTTTATAATATTGGAATAAAATAAGAAGAATACTAATACAAATCTGTTTTTCTTTCACCGGTGGAGCTGGTCAGTTTGTAGACAAATCATAACCTTAACTTCAAATAACAGCTTGTCTTAATAAACAGGGTTTTGGTACTTTGTAGCTGAGGAAGAATACTTAAAAATCTGTATGTACGCTGATCATTATTAGTTTGCAGCAGTAGTGGCATCATGAATCCACCGATGGCTTTATCTATAAATTAATACTGGAAGAAAATAATACCATACATTTGAAGTTTATGTTGTGAAACTTCTTCTGATCATCTGTCTTCATGCACAGAATTCCTTGTGGGAGGCTGTGTGCCTTGGTGCGACTCGGCTGATTGCCTCCATCACTATTGTGAGTGCAGGGAAAATCCTCTCCAGCCCCTCAAAGCTTCAGCTCCAGGGCTTCATTTTTATTTCTATTCTTCTCTTGTTTTTGGGCACGGTATGAGTCAAGTTTGGATGGTCTCAGAAAGAGATGCAGAATGCCAGTAACCTTGCTGGAAACGGCCAGAAGTAATGTTGCTCGAGTAGGAAGCAGAGTCGTGTTTCAGCTTTATAGCTGAAAATGAAAACTGTGTGCTAGTGCAGGTGTAGAGATGCTGTAGATTTCATGGCCTAGAAATAAAAACAATGTAGTATTAAAGGAAAAGATGAGATTCAAAAGGAATCGATGGCAGCTCAGGTGAAGAATCAGGTTAGCAAGCATTACTTCTTAGTAAAAGCGTCTTGAATGGACGTTTTAAGGAGTGAAGTGGCAGAGACAATTTGCAAAAAAAAAACATGCTGTGAAATGAAATGTGGTGTGAGAATGTGCTACATCTTATTGTTACTTCATATGAAAAAGTATGGAAAGATTCCTTATGAAACTTGCCTTGCTTCTAATCCTCAGGCAGACCGCTGTTGCTGTACCAGCACGGTGACTGCAAACGTTCATTTTTTACATGCAAGTTTAATGAGAGTGGTGTAGCAAATGCACATACCTGAGTGAGTTGGGAAGTTGGTCTTGTTTCCTTGTGTGAGAGAGAGAGCCCAATGGAGCAGAGGTCTTGCTCCCTGAAGTGACCATTCTTTTCTTGAAGCTTTGACGCTGTAGTGGGTGTCTTGGGCAGAGTAAGAGGTAGATGGCCTGCATACAGCACCAGGAAGTTGCTTCTGATTACAAATCTGAGGTGATTAAAAATGTAAAAATGTTGTGTTGTGGATGCCTGAGAATAAAAAGGGCTAGATAGGTGCAGGGCCGTTTCCTAGTGGTAAACTAGTGTATGATTTCTAGGAGGTCAGCCAAAGCAATGCTTATGGGCATCTCTCTACCCAGGGCACACATGGCAGTGGAAGAGGAGGAGCAATGAAGTGTTCTAAGTGCAGGGGATGGTGCTGAAACTGGATGTGGAAGTAGGAATGAAGCTTGAAAGGAGGGAGCTGTGATGGGTGGAGGGTGGGATTTCTTACAACCATTAGCAGTCTTGGCATTTTTTAAGGAGTATGTATTGGTGAGGGTGGGATCCTACAAACAGGTAGGAGTGGTTGGAGTGGATGTTTTCTGTCAAGAAGCTGAGAGCAACTTTTAAAATGTGGAGTATCACATACTAGTAGGTGAAATCTGATGACAGCAATGAGATTGTAGCAAAAGCTAATGAGTTGGAGTTGACACTGAAAGACTGGTAGAAAATGAGAGAGATTTCATGTCAGGGACAAGAAGAAAGCAGGAAACCTATGCTAACAAAAGGTGAGAAAGGTGTCATGCTAGACTTTCACATTTCAATTTCTCTTTGAAAAGGAATGTAAGATTTCTTTTAATTATTTTTTTCTTCCGTTAGCAATTTAAAATTTAAAGAGTCTGAATATTAGAATATTATGTGGAGTGGGGGGGGGGGAAAGAGGGGAAAAAAGATTAGGATGCAGGATCAGGAGCATTAAATAGCAGCTGGAAAATGCTAGGTGGTTTTTTGTTCACAATTACTCAGACCTTGGACATAGTTTGAAAATTATTTTGCTTAAATGTATTGCGTGTAGCTTTAACATATGCTTTTTCATTTTTCATAATGAAGGCTAAAGGAGCACTGTCCACCTCCCCTTGACAGGCTTTACAGTTAGCACTTGTATTTTGTTTGGCTTGAAATACCTGTCGCTGAAAGAGATGCAGTATATTAACAAATATGAATGAATACAGCTTGACTAATGCCGATCTCAGTAGGGACTTCACCTCATTTTAAGGGGGCAGGGGACCAGAAGTATGTAATGCTGAAATTATTTTCCTGAGGGCAGTTAGGATGCCTGTTGCATCCAGATCCTTCAGGCCGTACAGATGATTTCTGAAACTGCTATTTCCCACTGCTTGGACTGTATTTATGTGAAAATTTAATAATGCGGTACTTAAAATACCCCACCTTTCTGAGGTGGGGTATTTTCAATCTTGCTGAGAAAGAGTTACTAGTTAGTTACTAGTTAGAGTAGATACCAGACAGCAGCTGTATTCTTTACAACACTGAGTTGTTGAACATTGAGCCTTTGGTACTGGGATTTATCAGATGACAAAGGTAAAATGGAATAACAAGTATTATTGCATGCTATAAACCATGAAGTAAGTGTGCATTAGCATCTTCATTTTCATATGTATTTAGCTTAGCCAGCAGTCATTATTAAAGCTTTTCAGATACTCTTCAATAGCTTTGATTTGTAGCATTTTTCTAAAACCAGTTTCTGCTTCCTTATCAACACCAAAGCTTCCACCGATTGTAGTGCCAATTCAACTTGAGCATGAATGTTCCATAAACTCTGCCCAGTAGTTTCTTGCCATTCTGGACATGCATGTTGGTGCAGTGACTGTAGGAAAAAATAGAAATGAATTGTGCCTTTTAATGAAAACCAGCAAATAATTTCTTGGGTAGCTTGATTACTATGTTGTAATTGTGGAAATATGTGGTGTGCTCTAACTAGTGCCTTGCCTTACAGTCTGCAGAGTTTGCGTAGTTCACTGTAGCATCACCAGTAAGATTAAATTGAAAAGGTCTTGGTGCATGTTTTTCTCTAGGACGCTGACAGTAATAAAAATAAAAAATCATTTTTGAGTAATCTTCTAAATCTCAGCTGGCATTATCAGTTGATGTGGTTTTTAGGTTATCTACTTAAGGTAATAACTGGAAAATAATTTTTACTGTACTAGTTGTAATTAAATCAAGCTGCTGCTTTGTATAATTTATGTTTAGATCTTCTGCATCATCTAAAAAAGGAGGAGAGGGTTCGTATTTTTATAACTTTAGAAAAGCTGAATTCTCCAAGATCCGGAGTGTGCTGTGACAAAAGGTCAGTGCTTTGAGAGTCCCGTGTGCATCTCTCTGAAAGAAAAGATCAGGAGATGCAATGGTTCAGATAAAGCCTAGCTTGAAATTTTTAGCTTCCTGTTCAGTAACTCCTGGTAAATGGTTTTGTATGTGAGAATATTATGGGAGACTTGCAATGGCTGTTTTATCATTTATCAACTTGGAAGACTAAAGTACGGTATAGACACATTTCATTTATCATGGTGACCTCTTCCTCCACAGCGCCATTGGGACAACTTTGTTGTCAAAGCCTTGTGGCCCTGTTTGTTCACACGTGGGACACCAGAGCATGTCCCATTCTTCTTTTTGAAAAGCATGGAGGATTTTTCCCGTGTTCCCTCCTAAAAGGGGAATTCCAAAATTTGAAATCTTGTAGTTGTATGAGTGGTTTCCTTGACTACCAGGGTAATAATCCCTCTACTGTAGATTGTAAACACTCTTCCACATGAGCAAAGTCTTTTAACATCTCTATCTGAAGTTAAGATATTTGTCTTTTACACCATCCAAAATTCTTGACTTGTTTGGCACACTAACTCCATAAAGCTTTGTCTTTCATGGGTTTTGTTTGTTTTGGTTTTTCCTTTTGAAAACAACTTGGTCTCTTTGTAGCACATTTCAGTTTTGTTCTGTTTTTATTACTTGTTCCCCTTGCTTTCCTTCAGCTGCGATGGAGAGAATTAAGTACAGTTGTACCCCAGATTAAAATCTTGGCTTAATTGAGTTGCAAATTTGCAATGACAGATATTTGTCAGGGTGCCGATGATTAGTACCTTTTAGCACTCCTGGTGCCTTCCTGAATTCTGAGGATACTCTGTCATTACTATTGCTTATGTTCATTTCTTCACTTTTTCTCTCTTCGCAGCATGATGCTCTGCACAGGGTGTAAATTGCCTTCTCCATGATAGTGACTTGTTAATTAGCTGTCAAGAAAATTAAGTCCCTTTGTAAGGCCCTTCTTGCCTTTCCCGTGGGGCATCTCTGATACTTGGTCTTCTCATGCAGGGTCTGAAGGCTGGGAGACTGTGAGTACTAAGAGTGGCATTGCCCACACCGATACAGCAGCATTTCCAGCTTCCTTTGGGGGGGTTCATAGTGTCAGCTGGCATTGTTCAAATAATAATCCCAAAGCTGGTGAAATCTATTCATTAGACTAATATGGGGGTGTTGTGGTTTAACCCCAGCTGGCAACTGAGCCCCACACAGCTGCTCGCTCACCCTCCTCACAGTGGGATGGGGGAGAGAATTGGAAGAGTCAGAGTAAGAAAACTCATGGGCTGAGATAAAGACTGTTTAATAAGTAAAGCAAAAACTTTACTTATGATGTTGTACAGTGGAATATCCCTTTGGTCAGTTGCGGTCAGCTGTCCCAGCTGTGTCCCCTCCTAACTCTTTGTGCACGCCCAGCCTACTCACAAGGAGAAGAGGCCTTGACTCTGTGTGAGCACGGCTTGGCAGTAACTAAAACATCCCTGAATTACCAATGGTATTTCCAGCACAACTCCAAAACACAGCCCCATGCCTGCTACTACAAAGAAAATTAACTCTGCCCCAGCCAAATCCAGCACAGGGGGATGTTGTATAAGGTACGAGGGGTATGCTACCAGTAGTACTGCTTTTTCTTCCACTTTGCAAGTTGAGTAACAACCTGTGTTTTCATGCCAGTGCTCCTCGCTGGCGTCACCTGCCTTACTGTCAGGGAATGCTGCTGGACTAAGCCTTGTTACTGATATACTAAGGTATGGTTGGGGCTGGGAGGTCTGTTTCTGGTTGACAGGGATGCTAACAGTATTTTGGGAAAATCCACCAAATAAGTAGAAATCACAGTAGAAAAAGTAATTTTTTATTAGACAAAGATGCTGAATAATTAAACATAACAACATAACAACAAAACATCTCTTCCCTCCCCTCCCTCAGGAAATACATTTTTGTAAAGCCTCTCAGGTGCTGAGTTTTTAGTAAGGATGTCTTGTGGCCCTGGTATGACACTTCTGTATTCTATTATATCATCTGTTTTATTTGCTGAGCGCTGAGAGTGGAAAAAATGGAAACATGGTTAGATTGTCAGTTGTTTCCAATGAAGAAATCTCTGTTTGGTGGAACTGTTTGCATTCCTGTGGTCAGTGGTATAAGGAAATACCATGTTATGAAAAATTCCCAATTGTTTCCTTCAGGGCTCTTAGAGTTGCACAATCTTTTGATGGTTTTGTTTGTTAAAAAAAGAAATTAGTTGCCAGCTCTTCAGTTTGGAACTCAAAATACTCTTAAATATTTACGAGGGCTTTGCTTTTTATAGTCAAGATTTGGATTCAAACCAGAAGTGTGTTTTCCTAATATATGCTCATGAGCCATTATAATTATGAGTAGTTGAAGAATATTATATTTTCATTCCAGGTGTTTCTTTGGGATATCCCATCAGTTCCTTGACTATCTGTCACTGTTATTACTCATAGTTTCTGGATGGAGCTCTAAAATGTCGCTTCTCTGGGTGGGGGAGAGCTAGCTCTCAAATAGCTGAGCGGCTTTTGCACTTTAATTCTCAAGAAGAGAAATGGTGTCTCTGACACACAAATCCTTTTGTCCTACAGGCTGAAGCCCTCATTTAACATTTAATTTGTACTTGCATTTTCAATATCCTGTTAGGATTTGTGTAATATATCTGATTTCTGACATATGCATTAGTTCAGAAGTATTCCAAAGTTTTTTTGAAGCTGCTCATTTTCAATATTTGTCTTACTGCTGTCATATCTTGAATTAAAATCCATCTCTCTTCCGAATTTATTCATCCAAGAATGTCTTTCAGTTATTATTTTCCCTGATCTGAGAGCTGGTTTTGAGTTGGTTCTTTGCTGTGTGACTGTTATCTTGTTCAGATTTTCTTTTTCCTGTTCTTGATATGCTCTACATCCTCTGTTTACTGGATGTATAATTTTATTTTGGCCATAGAGGCATTTAATGAATAAGCACTGTGAATGTGACCTACACAATGCTAAGCGCAGTGAAGACAACTGCTGGCCAGTGCCTACATCAGAGTTTCTTGCCCATACTCAAGGTGTGGGTAGAGTTGGGATGAAGAGACCCTGATGGGTTAAGCAGAGTGAATTAGGTCATGACACCAAACGGCACAGTCATTTCGCAGTTGTCAAGGGGTTTTTGCTGTTCATTTGTTTTTTTTAATAATGAGAATTTTGAGTTGGGGAGGGAGGAGGAGCTTGTGGAAGTGCATTGCGTGATGCTAGGGAGAAGAGACATGAAGAAAGAGGTTGTAGCAACGAGCTTGTGACAAAGGGCAGAGAAAATCTGCTCAAAAGCGTAGGATGTTTGTAGTGTCGCTGTTCCTGGCTTCAGCTGTTTCACCCACTGCCTCCTTTTGCTGAGAGCTGTAGGGCTCCAGCTTTTCCAGTGCCCAGCGGTGGGGCCACAGCTGAGCAAGCTGGCCATCCCTTACCTGGGGCTATGCTGTCCCCCATGGGAGTGAGTGGTGCTGTGCAGCTCGGGGGCGGGAAGGGGCTAAAGTAGGGTTAAACACCATCATAAACAGGCACCTCTATGCTCTGCCACCCAATGCTATTGGACCTGGAGCTTGTAAAATTCGAGAGAGTATTAAATTTTCGTGCATGAGAGTGATCTACTGATGCCCTCTAGAAACAGTAGCTGCTAGCCTGCAAGACAGGATCTCTTCTTGAGGGTAACAACGGCTACGCTTAAAATAACGTATCAGGAACTTGCATAGAAATAGCATTCCCTTATCTCTAGCAGTGTGAAGTAGATGAAAAATAAACCGTACTCATGCCAAGAATAAACAGTCATGTTAAAGTGTTTAAATTCCTGATGCTGTGGAGGGCTCCTGCTCTAACACGACATTTTGATGCCAATACACTTCCTCCTCTTTCCCCAATCACTGCCATCGCTTTGTGTGCTCTGCCAGGGAGCAGTTGGCAGGACAGCAAAATAAGCAAATATGCCTGAGCCCCACGCAGAGCACCTGGCTAGAGCCAATTCTGTCCCCTAAATCTGTGTTTCTGTCAGGTCTAAAAGTAGATTAAATAGTTCTGTGTCTGTTTACCTGTATTAGTACTGAGTATAAGTACATAGTTCATTCCTGAATACGACTCGCTGAAAATAATGCCGTATTTATGGCAACTTTTATTTTTCAAGTGAGCAAGGAACTGACTTTCTGTAACAAAGTCATTCAGGGAAAATAGAAAATTTGAGCACACATGCAATAACGTTTTACCTGCAGTTCTCTTGGAAGTTTTGGGGTTTTTGCCTCAGTGTCTTGTGACAATGATGTCTTACAGTAATTTTTGTATAATTCTACTTGTCTTTATGTGCATACTGTTTTTTTTGGAAGTCACTTTACTGCTGAAATTCATAGAGAACATTGACTAATCCAGCCTTTAATGATGATGGGGAATGGGATAGCCAGCCTGCTGAAATGTTGAAACTGGTGAAGTACCTGTAGGACAATATACTGACTGAGAAGACCTGAACAGTAATGATTGAGGATACTGTGTTGAAGTCAGGAAAGAGTAAAAAGGAAGAGCTGGTGATGGTTGAAAGAGGCCGTTACAACCTGATGAATAAAAATGGGTTAACAGGTTGGTGAGAAGTACTGCCTGTGCCTGATGGTAGGCTGAGCTCAGTGTCTTCACAATGCATAAAATGTCTAATTTGCAATGTATAGATCTTAAAAAAGATGATGTAGCATATGTTTTGTGTGCATGTATGAAATCAAGGAGTCTGGCCCCTGTCCCCTAGGAAATAACTGCTTTGTCTTGGAGAAGTGGCTGAGGGAAAAGGGAAGATGATGGAAATAGATTTGTCAGGTTTGATTGAAGATATCTTGTGCTCAAACACTGAGAAGACAAAAGATGATAAAGTAAACAATTGCTATTATATTTACTCACTTTATTTTGATGTCAGAAGGTGAAGGAAAGAGGAAAACCCAGAGCTGCTCAGTGGTGGGAAAGGGTCAGAGCAAGGTGGTTTGTTTCCTTATGAACTTTGCACACCAGCAGTTGTCAGCCTTCAAAGGGCGGTATTGTGTTCCTTTCCCTGGCTCCCCACCCCACCGGCGCCTGGCCGCTCTGGAGTTCAACTTCTGCTAGAATTGTAGATTGTGACTGTTATGGTCTATTTTAAAAAATGCAGCAGGTAGGATGGATTTTACTTTCTGATTTGTGACTCAGTGTACATGAGGCAAAATGGTGAGATTCCCAACTAGGCGCTCTTGAAGCGAGACTTCCCTTTGAGATTCTTGTATGTGAAAAATGTGTTATGTGTTAACAAAGTAAATCTAATTCAATGAAATATTTTGAAAAAGAGTTCAAGAAACTAAAATGTTGTGTTAATGCTTTCTTAAGTTTTAGATATACCGTATATTCCAGTAATACTGAAAAGCCTACCAGGAGTCAGTACTCTCTTTCTTCTGTTTTACAGGTCACCTACATAACTAGAGCAAGGAGAGCTGTGGAAAAAAATCAAGGTACCTAAAACACTTTACTGTCTGAATTCTTGGCTGTGTTCTTGCTCATCATTTAGTGTGATGATTTTAAGGGGGAGGAGGGGAACTGAATCAGTAAAACTGCCACTTCAAAGTGGTTTTATTAAAAAGCACAGACAAAAACCCCTCACAATAACTTCAATCACATTAATGTGCAAGACACTTTTGTGGGATTAAATTGTACCTTACCTTTGGTGTGTGTGCAAGAGTCTGAACAATACTGCATGATGTTTGCTCTAAATATGTAATGGAACTCATTATGTGTAAGGGTATCAAGGTGTCCTGCAAGTTGCAGCCACAGTGAGGTGGATATTGCATATTTGTCTAACTGGGTACCAGCTGGCCAGCTGATGATAGGTATCATCAAAGATGAGTGAATGTGGTGCTTGCAGCTTTGGCATTCACCACAGGAACTAACAGACTTCAGTACATTATATAACCATTACATGTACGGTTCCTAAAGATGCAAAAGGAGGAGTATGTACACAGCAAAACCTGAGCAGTAGCCTATATTTAACAAGTGAGAACCTGGGTCTTTTTCATACCTTTTTCAGACACTCCTGACTATTATGTCTTACAACACAGGTTTACTGTGGTGGAGCTAGCATATTTTGTGTTGTGGTCTTCATTTTTGTAATAATAGGCAGCAAACATTCTTGCAGTGCCATCTTTTAGGAATTTTAGTGCCTAATCTGTTATCTGAAGTGGTTTGGGTTTTTTTCTTCTGGTGTTTTCTACAGCTCCCCAGTCCTTGATTAAAAGAAGACAGTGTTAACAATTTATGTTTTCATGCCTGTTATGTAACTAAAAAGACTGTATTCTGTATTAAAATAATCCTATTGCTAACACCTGGCTAGGATTCTTTTTGAGGAATTTTTTTGAGTCGGATAAAGTTTTTCTTCTTTATTTGTTCTGAGATATTACCTGTGAAACGCTGAAATGCTACACGTACCTTGCAAATGCAAGGCTATGAGACAGAAGCAAGGAAGGAATCAAAACATTATCACTTTATCAAAATGTAAAGTCAATGGCTTAATAAAAGCTTACTGCTTACTTCTGTGCACTTCAGACTGAATAGTTCTGAGCTGCCTTCTTCCACTGAGAGTGTATGAAATTGTTACTTGTGAGTGATGATGTAGTGAACTCTGGAGCTTTCTACTCTGTTGAGTTAATGCTAAGTTTGCATATTTTTAGCTGTGTAGGTTGCTCATGCAACACACGCAAAAGCAGTTTGCTACAGATAAGACTACAGTTTATATAGAATTAATCTCTCAAATTTCTTAGCTTTTAGAGACTGGTTATATCAAGCGTTTATCTTTGTGATTGAGGAAAAAAGTAATCAGTGTTTTCTTTTTGATTGGTGTCCTTAAGAGCGTGGGAACTTAGAAGAAAGGGCAGAGCAACTTACAGTGCTGGTAAAAATGAAATGTTTCTAGTTCTTGAGCTGCTGGTGGACAATTATGCTTATATTGCAGGTGATGCAGAACTTCTCAGGTTAGTTATTTGCACAGAATTGAAAATACGGGAGAGAAATCCTGTCCCAGAGCAAAACAGCGATGTTGGCAGTGATGCGTGCATCAGTAATGCCTTTCAATTAAAACAACAGAGTAATTTCTTTTTCCTTTTACTTTTGCTTGAAGAGCATTCAGGTGATCACCTCCACCTTTAAACTGAGGTCTTCTGTAATGCTTGGGATGTTTAAAATAGAAGTTATTTTCCTGGGATCTTGAGAGACTGGCTGCTGTACATGGAACCCCAGTGTGGCTGTGTTCCCCTCGGTGCTAGACTGGCCTCTCCTGCAGGCTCCTGGTAAGATGAGAAGCTGGCAAAAAGCATAAAAAAGGAATTAATGTGTGGCTGGAAAAAAGATACAAGGGAGTCTCAGACTTTTTATCTGGCGTCTCCAGTGCTGAAGGAGAGGTTTCTATCTCTTTACCCAATTTAGACAAGAGATTTCACTTCAGACCTTTTTTTGCCCCTCACTGTGCAAAAGCTGTCAGATCCTTTTCCTAACACTTTCTCCCCCCTCAGTCCCTCAGAATACTTCAGAAGAGATTTTGCCCTATTGCAAAAGGAACCAGACATGGCCTTTCTTATTCACCCTGCATTTGAAGCATTGATAAGTAACATGTGGCTGGCTCCAAACTGCAGACTTCCCAGCCGTTTAAGAAACACTGTTAATAGTTAAGTTTTAAAAGGAACTATAAGATTGTTCTTCCTTCTTTGCAATTGCTCTTTTGTGTAATTTATCCCAAGAGTTTTGATTCTCTTCTGTCTGAAGCAGTGAGAATTCACTACTGTCTTTTTGATTAACACATACTGAAAAGAAATGTCAAATTTTTAAAACTTTTCCATATGGGAAGGGTTTCTTTATTCATAATCTGTGTCACGCTGTTTAAGCTGTAGCTTTTTTCTTTAATGCCTTTGGATCATCGCTGTTTGGAACATTTATTTCAGGAGTGCCCTAGCAGAAAGAAAAATATTATTATTAAAACTTGAGACTGAGTAAGACGAGTCTGGAATCGAAATCCACTGTCTTGCATAATTGTTTAAACCTGCTACGCAGTTTGGCAGAGGTATGAACTTGAGAGGTCTTTTCCATAAAAAGTAGTTGGGGCTTCATCTTCAAAGACAGGGTGTGCCTGAGGACAGCTTCTGGTCCTTTTAATAAGAGCAGAGCTCACTTGAAAGGCAAGGCTGCAGATGAAGAAAAATGTAACCTGGGGGTTTATGAGCTTATTCAATAACTCCAATCTGGTGCATCGCATTATAACGATGGGAGAACTTGGTAAAACGCCTGCCTCTTTATTTCCTGCTCTATGTCTAAGGAACAGTCTAAAAGCAAATGGTACGAAAGTACAGTAAGTTGGAAGATTAATCTAAATCTGTGTTCAAATTTATCACCTGAATTGTTTTTTCTTAAAAAACACCAAAAAAACACCCAAGCTCTCTCTGAAATACAAAGCAGCTGCCTGCGTTATCCCCAGCCGTTTAACCTGGTTAAATAAAAGTCACTGTTGGCTGTTGGGCAAGCTGTGCTCCCTTCAGCTTCTGTTGTCGCACATGGCTCATGTGAGGAGGGCTCAGGCCTTGAACTGTTAAAACATTGAAGGGACCTGTTTGGGCCATTTTCTGAAACCATCTCACAAAACTCTACTTGAAGATTAAGTGAACTTGTAAAGTTGATCTTTTTTTCTAATGTTTTTTTAATGCTTTTCTCTGTCTCTCTGCCTGTTTCTATGCCCCAGTTAGCATTACTCATTTCACTAGAAATTAGACTTTTAAAATGCCCTTACACATAGTACAGAGGAAGCGGTCAAGGTAGGGCAGAGTAGGACAGTTACCAAAGTGTTTTTGCATATCGCCAATGAAGAGTTGACCAAAATTTTTGTCTCTACCCTTCTTAGCGTCAGTCCTTAGTGTCCCGTTCCCCCCATGTGCACACACACGTGGTATGGGGCATATCTGTTTTGCAGGATGACTAGCAGCACTGGGAAAGGTCATGTTTCTAATCAGCCTGATGAGTTTTGGTGCTTTTGAGCCCCTGGGCTTTCTAAGCCTAGAGAGAAGCTAGATGTTGTTTGTGGAACTATTTTAAGCATGCTCTTGAGTGCTTCCCCCCCCCCCCCCCCCCCCGCCGCCCACCAATGCATCTTTTAACACGTCTGTCTCTGTTTTCCTACCAGTTCTCACCTTTCCAGTCCAGCAAGGAGTAATTGGGATGAACATTGTCTCAAAATCCATTTAGGCACACCCCTCCCTCAGCTTGAGCAAGGGAATCTGTTTGGTAGTGTTTGCTTCTGGATATATAGCATTTCATGCAAATGTGGAAAGATTATATTATCTGTCTTCTGTCAGTTACCAGCCCTCGTGTTCCCATACTTTAGCATCCTTGAGGTCTGGGATCCTCCTGTTAAGTGCAACTTTATTGTCTCCTCTGAGCCCCATGGTCAGGGTGAAAGTTCTTATTTTGGTCAATCTTTCAATTGGGGCCATTTGAGTTGCCCAAGTGGGGCTCTTCAAATGCCAGTGACTGTAGATAATCCTGTCTGCATGAATGATGAAGCAGAATGTGATGCAAGTGCATTTCTGCCTTAAATGACTTTTTCCAGTAAATATTCATAAAAAGAAGTTGATCTTGCAGTCTGCTAACAAAACCAAAATTAAACAGTTGGGCTCATGCACATTTCATAAAATCACGTAATCAGATACCTCGTTCTCCACAGTGAATCAGTTTGAAGCTTGTTTTGTTCCTAGCATGAGAAACTTCGATGCAGAAAAGTCTGAGTCTTTGACTTAATCTTCTGACTAAATATTTGTAGTTGCAGATGATAATATTTGTTCAAACTGTATATGCACTCTGCTTTTTTCTCATTCAGATTGGAAGAAGATAACTACATTTGTTGTGATAACAATTGTATTTTTCTGGAGTCCTTCATTTGTTGGTCTCTTTCTTTCCTGTTGAGGTGAAGAAATGCTCTGGAACTCAGTTCCTGTTTGCTTGGCTGGTCTCAATCCTGTCCTGTGGTGGATGTGGCAATGGTGCTGTATCTCCTCCACCTTTCCAGCTTTCCCTGCTGGGGATAGTACTCATGCTGAACTGAGCTGTTTGCTGTGACCCGTTGCATCAAAGCACTGGAGCCCTGCCTAGACACTCATAAACAAATGAAATACGATGTGGGATATATATTGTGCAAGCTAAAGTAATCAAAGAGAATATTTGAAAAAGAAGACAAAAGGAGGTCCTGTTCAATGTCTCTACAGTTGTTGCCTTTCTCCTGGAAACGCACTTAAGCACTTGCTTTGTGTGTAGCTCCTGTTGCTTTATTACACATGGAAAGGGTTGTGTGATTGTTGATTGTGTTTTTAATTATTATTTTAAAAACACCATAATTTTCAACATAGGTTGTCATTGCAAAATAGAACCTGGTTCTTTGTATCCTCAGCACCAAGCTGATGATCGTCTTGTCTTAAAAGAGCCAAAACCAAAGTTTCTCTGGCATGATCAGACTAAGCTTGAGCACCTGCACTGCTTCTCTCACTGTGATGGAAAGCTGGAGGAGGAGAGATTAGTAGTTGAGGATGAGGAAGCTTTTAAAGTAAAACAGGAAAGCATCACCCTAGGATACTTTCAGAATTGCTGCTACTTCTATGATCCATAAGGTCATAAGGTAAGGAAGGTTTATCGAAATTCATGCACCCTTTTAAAATGGGAATAGGGTGCTTGAAGCGAAGATCCTGCTTCCTCAGGCATGCTGCTAATCCTTGGGTTTGTGTAGAATTTCTGTAGATATTACTTCCTTTGTGGATTTAGGAAAAAGACGTTCAGGCTTTCCCAGCCAGCATATCTTTCAAAGATGTTATTTTAATTACGTTAAAATCCTGAATTGTTGGTCCTGCCTTTTTTTTTTTTCTTTTTTTCCCACAAGTGCCTGGAACGTGTTGAAGAGTGTTGGATTGCTCTTCGCCGTTTTCCCTTTCCGATGCCCCTACCGTGAAAATAGTTGCTGGCAGCAGATAAGTTTCTGTATCTCATTGCCTGTCAAATTCCACAGTCCGTGTGATAAAGCAGTTTCATGCAAAGCAGCAGGAGGAAGAGACAACATTAACGTAAAATTTCTGACTGCAGCAGGGGATGGAGGAGCTTGGTGGGCATCTCCAGAAGGAACTGTAGGCAGCGGGTGCTGCCAAGCATGAGAGAAAAGCACTGGAGCTCTGGATTCCACCAAACAAAAAACTTGTCCTTTTTCAGTTGACACAAGCAGACTGTTAAAAGTTAGTAGTACAGATTGTGTTATCAAATCCTGTTAATTGCGAATTAATGAAGAACAGCTCTGCAAAAAAGAGTTGATACAATTATTCAGTAGCTTGTGACATGGTAATCAGATTCTCAGCTCTTCCTGTGTGATGCTGGAATTAAAGCTGAAAATGCTGATTCAGAATTCTAGACTGATATGCTTTAAATCAGTAAGCTTGTAAGTATAAGAGAACAGATGTGGCTTAAAATTAAATGTTGTTTCCAAAAGACAAAATCATTCTATTTTGCTAGCATTATAACTGTTAACAAAATAGGTTTAAATGTGTCACCCTATCTCTACCACATGGTACTTACTTTTGTAAATTGCTCCTTAGCTTATGAGTAAGTCTGTCCCTGATGGCTTAAAAATGCTGAATCTTTGTGAGCATAAAAAAAATGTAGGTAGGTGTGTATCAGCTCATCACTGTGGCTTTACAGTGGAGATTGCTGGGGTTTTATCCGATCTAGTCTGGTTTGGCTTTATTTATAAACTGAGTGGAGTGAATGAGGAATAAGTATTTAAAAATTGAACTTTTTCCAAAGTAGTTACAAGCCTTAAAACTCTCTCCCACTCAGTACTGATTTAATAATTTCAACAACAGCCTGTGTTTTTAGGATTTTTTTTTTTCCCCTTCACGCATTGAACTGTATTAGGTAATGACGACCTCCTTAGCAAAGACTGATATTGAAAAAGTCGGTTTAATAAACATACAGCTTTTTGTTTCCCCTCTGCTGAAGCTGGATTTACTTCTTAACAGATCGGTTATAGTAACATGAGGGTTTTCTCTGTCTGCTAATGACAAGTGACTCTTCATAGAAAAGAATCCGTTAACTAGTGTTAAGATTTGGCTGAGTTGTGTACCTTGGCATGTCAGGTTAAAACCATGTCAGTAGAGTGATTTGCAGCTGACGCTTTCTTAATTTTGTTCCTTCTAAAGGGCTTATGCTGTTAACTAAGACTTTCCAGCACTACAGTCTCTGCTGGTTGTCAACTTGGAGTGCTAGGAAACGCGATTTGTGCGTGTCCTCTTCAGGCCGAGGAGAGTCTTGATTGAAGGGGATGGGGGTAAAAAAGACGCTAACATAGTGTAAGCGTGAGTCTGATTTTTTTTTTTTTCTTATGCTCTGTGTTCAGGAACTGTTTTCAGTGGTCAGTAGTTGCTGCTATTGCCTAGTGTCTCTACCTTAACATAGAGATGTGTAGGGTTTCATGTCAACCAGTTCAGTTTGAGGCTTGTCTGTACAAGTAATTGGAGTAACCTATAACTAGTTATCTGAAGTTCAATTTATCCATGTTTCTGGACTAACGGTGCAACTACAGAAATCAGTGAGTGGTGATCACTGAATCAAATGTATTTGTTCTCAGCCAACCTTCTTTAATTGTAAGGATGCCAATAGAGCATTTATACTTGACATAGTCTGTAGCTTAAGGTCAAGTTAATTCTTCTGATAAGCTAAAGCAGTCAAGCCCCCGAATATTACAATTTAACAACAAAACAAACCCCTTTGTGTGCATTCTGTTTGCAGTCTTTGAATAAAGACTGTTCCTTAAAAAAAATAAATAATTATGAAACACGTGGTATTATGAAACATATTGTAACTCACAAGAGTTCTGATCTTGGTTATAAAACATGGAACAAACTGCCTTGATGTTTGGAAGAGGAACTTGCTGCCACGAAGGTACAGAAGGAGGTAATTCCATGAGTGTTTTCAGAGGAGGAAGCCTGTTGATACTGGTCGCAAGCTTGTAGAAGACTGACTTCAGAAAGCATCAGTGTTGCTTTCAGTACATTGGTATATGGGGTCTGGGATAGCAGAGCTGGTTCTTACCTGGCTCCCAGTAAGTATGTTTGTATGGTTGAACTGAAAGGTCACTGGTGACACCTGACCCAAGGAACTGAACACTGCAGTTCCTGTGCCAGCCTTCGGCCTTTGCTAGTCATAAAAGTGAGAATGCTTGTTTTAAGGAAGTTGACGCTTGCAGGTAGTAAACCTGCTCTTTTAACACTATGAATTAGAAGTTGGAGAAAATATCTACTCTCCATCAAGACTGACAACTTTTTTTTTTGTTGCCACTTTTTATTTTTAAGAGGTAAGGGGAGTTTTATAGCAGATTTAAGGAGTCTCTTGGAAACAAGGAGACATCTTTCAAAAGTTGAAAATAGAAAGGAAAAAAACCCCAAAACCTCTTGCAAATTAAATTTTAAAGTGTAGTAAGTCTGGCAAAAAGATATTCTGAGAAACAATTTGCTAAAGATATGAGAGCCTACAATAAATCATTTAAATTGAATCATTTCAAGTACATCGGAAATGGATGTCCTGCCAGACAGACTGGAGAGCTGATAGATGACTAAGTGTAAAAGAAGTGCTTGGTGAAGATAAGGCACAGAATGAAAGCTAAATCATTTGTATCCAAGTTGACTTTCCTGAGAGATTGTGATGTAGGAACTAAGCTTTGTAGGTGAAATTTTGAGAATTGGTCTCAAATTGAAATGTTGGTAGAAAATATTTTTAGAACTTCAAAAAAAAAAAAGTAGCAAATTGCCAGCAGTAGATAACGTTTGCCCAAGAGATCTTAAGGTAGCTGCACATGACAACACTGATCTGGCAACTGTGATCTGTTACTTAAAAGTGCTGCAGGATCAGAGGCAGGAAAATACACAACTGCAATTTCAATGTTTTAAAAGCATTCCAGAAATAGTCAGGGCACCACAGACAAGCGGGTCTGTACAGGCAAGTTGGCATGTTTCACTAGGAGCGAGGACTACAGAACTGGTAAACACGTGGGCATGCATCACTTATCTCATGATTTGAGAAAAACGCACATGTGCATTCCAAGTAGATGGTCTTTAGCCTTGTGGTGGGACATGCAGTTACTTGAGTCTCTTCTTTTTCCTCTCCTTCACCTTGCAGAATTGAAACTGCCAGTGGTGTCAAATGCAAAAAACTGATCATTTGTTCTGTAGTCGTGTAACTTTGTGAAAAATGTACTTAGCTAATAACCAGAAACAGTGTACTATACCACAATGTAACTTTTTGTTGAATTAGATGGTTGTCAGTACATAATTGGATTATAAGAAACAGTGGACTGAAATTAACTGTGATGCATCAAGCACACTAAATGACCTGTATGTAGTCAAAACCTGTGACTGCTAACTTACATTAATTAGATGCGAGTGTTTGTTCGGTTTTGGTCAAGTTCTGACCACAAGATGTAGGTGAAGCTTAGTTTGTGGTGAGTGTGGCATGGTCGGCAAATCTGCCAAGTCTGAGTTTTCTCCTTTGTACGTGAGTGGCACACGTCAGAGTGGATGTGTGTGACTTGTTGGTTGGTTGGGTTTTTTTTACATTGCTGATATCTGCTCACCAAGAAGCGTGTGTTACAAAATGAGTAAGGTATAGTGTCATGCTGGCATCAGGTACAAGGGTTCAGGAAAAAAGAATTCTTTGGACTGATAGCAGCTTCATGCAAGTTATTCTATGGGTACAGGCACTTTAAGGTGTCTAACTTCGCATGTAGACTGAATACGTTTTAAGTTTCTTCAGTGTAAAAAGTTTGCATTGGAGTTAAACATCAGGAGGTTTTTCCTACGAGTTCGTCGTAAGTGTATGAATTCATGAACTGAAAGACGAAATGGACATTTTATGAACTTCACTTTTTCTGCAGAAGAGATAAATACCTGATGAAAAGAAAGAGCTGTTTGATACACTTGTTTCAATGACGTCTCTCTTGAAGGAGTAAACAGTTGCACGAAGCAATAAGGCTGTGTGCTGTGAGAATTTTTTTTCACCTTCTTATCATCCTAAGCAGGAAGAACTTGCATTTCACCAACTGTGTACAAAGTTGCTGATGACTTGTGGATGTTTGAAAAGATAAGTAATTGTGGGAAAAAAACCCTTAATACCAATTAATGTAAAAATTTTAATACCGTGATGATGGTGAAATAGCTTTAAAGTGAAATAGGTTTACTAGACCAGCCAAAAGGCCTTTTCCTGCATCTGGCAGCTATATACTGATTTTGTACCAAGGAATCATAAAATAAGGAAAGGTTACCAGAGACGTAGGTAACTTTCATGGGAATGTTTTCTTTTGACCAAATCTGTCCTTCAGGCTTTAGGGAGGTACACTGCAGATAAATTTATGCTGTTCTCTTTAAAGCATAAAACACCAAGTTTGCACCACTGTTATTTTGCACACGTTGTGTCATACGGAAGAAAGCATATCTTTGTAGGTGAGTACTGATAAGCTTGCATGATTTAGAGAAGTATTCAAAAATTCTTTCATCTTCACGGTGCCTTAATGTTGCATGTTTGGCATGAATCATACCAATTCGACATCAGATCATTTAGCTGTTGTATAAGGAGGTGAGCTTAAATTGGCTTCTGCCAAATACACTTCAGTGCAATACATTCAATGCATTTCCCTGCAATAAACTCTGTACTGCAGTGAGTATAGTGAGGTGCCTGTAGTGGGCTGATGGATGTGAAGGGTTTGTTGCTTTAACTCAACTTTCGACAGGACTGTTAAAGCATTTCTAATATAAGAGTGCTTTGCTTATTTACATGTCATGGTAGCATTGAACTGTAAAGACTTTAGTACCACGTTGATGTCCAAGAGTATGAGTTGTGTAATGTGTTTGCTAATTTTTGGCTCATTTTTCTTTCTTGACAGCAGTAACAAAATACAGAAGACAATCTTTGAGATGTACCTTAGCTTCAAGCATTTTCTGGGAGCGGGAGGGAAAGTTATCGTTGCTGTAAAAGTCTTTTATGGAACTTGTTAAACACCATTTTCTCTTAAACTTGTTTGCTTTATAGTAGTCTCTGTGGATGTACATTTTCATAATCAAGTAAATTTGTATTTTGATCACAAACTCAGTAAGATTTCAATCTACTAAGTTTTCCCCATTCCTTCTACACTTACTTTTCCTGCTGCTCTAGTCCTGTGTGTTGACTTTTCTTTAATTTATATTTTTTAAGGAATCAGATATGTATTTTCACTTAACATTTGTGTTATTAGCAGCTCCTGCACGGGGTATTCTGAAAGCTTGTTTGTGCCTGGTGACATTTTCTCACAGCATATTTTAGTCTACACTCACACTATTGTTGCCAGATCTTGGTATTTGCTTGGTACTGCTAGGTCCTCATTTCATACTGTATTGTATCACAGTGCAGAAAACCGCGATGTAGTATAGCTTGTTGACTGGAGCTATGTAAAAGAGCCCTTTGCCTCAGAAGTTAGTGAGATGCATAGAAAAATGTACTACCCGTCGTGCTGTGTGATTTTCAGGAAGTTAATGAGTAGGCTCTTGTTTTTAAATCCACCATTTGCCGTTTTTTTCCCCCTTGGTATTTCAGGTAGCTAAGTGATCTGATGTATTTCCTTGGTCTCGCATGTAGCTTGCGAGTGTTTCAGAGCAGCGTGAGTCTTGCGTAACTGGAGATGTTGGCATTATGGATGTCTGCTTGTGAATTATGTGCCTCTGTTGTAATCACTGTAAGTCTGCCGTGCAGCCAGTGAAATTTAGAAAATTATTCCCTTCATCCTAGAGAAAGACTTCAATTAGACAGTGAATTTAAATGTTATGTAAGTATCTAAAGTTAGGCAGAAAGAATTGCGCTTTAGGACCTAATGAACTCATGAACACAAATGTTGAACATGAAGATGTTAAGTTTTGGTCGTTCGTGCATAATATGAATGATAAATGAAAGCTATTACTTTAGGACTTAGGAATTTTCCTTTCAGACTGGGAACTTTCAGACATTGAGCAACTTTGTTCCTGATTCAGATTCCATAGCGAGAAAAACTTAAATCATCCCAAGTGACTCACAAATTATTTGACGATAAAGTGTGAACTCCTCTTGCAAGTTCAGATGAGTGCTGTTTATCCTTAACCATTATGTAGTTTAAGTATTTCTAGGCACTATCAAGCACCTTCCATATTTCAGTAATTACTCCAACGTATGTGACACACATTGCCTCCTCATTCAGGTGGGCACTTTCTCAGTGTGAGTAAATGCAACTTCCTCATGTCATGCTCAAATGTGAAAACTAAGGATTTTCTAAACCTCTTCTGTGTTCTTTTAGTGTGAAATTCTTTGCTGTGTAGCAAATCTGAGAGCTGTGATCCACTTAAAACCTCACTACTACTCACCCTTTGGTCTGTTTTGGGATGTAAGTGGTGCACAGGCTCGGAGCCCTCTCTGCATCTAAATTTTAGCCTTAGTCACTTAAATTTATCTCCAGCTTGAAGCATCATGCATAAATTTAAACAGTAAATCTTTAAGAGTAGAAGAATTGTGCTGTTTATTTCTGGGAAACATCTTCCATGCTTTTAAGCAGTGTATGGATCCTGGATAGGTTTGCTGAATGAGAAATAATTTCACTTACCTACACGTGCAAGATTCACTTGAATGATTTCTATTTGTAGTGCTCAGTTGAGTTTTACTGATGCAGTGAAACTTGCTCTGTTGTCACTTTTACCAATATTTTCACAGCCTTCTATCAAAATACTGCTGAAAACTGAGCCTGAGAAGCAATTTTGAAATCAATATCTACCATTTTAATATCCATTCTAATAAGTATGGGTGGTGTGAGAGTAAATTCTAAGCTACGTAATTTCTTAAGGCAGCTACAGCACCGTCACCATCCCCTAGTTTGTTGAAATATCTTAGGTTTTGAGGTAAGCTTAATAAAGCCTTTAATCCTTCTGGGATTGTTAGATTAAAAACTTCTCTGTGTTTTGCTGTTTAAGTATAGTTTTGCCTTGTATTGCCCAATATTTAGGATGAGTAATATATCAAGTAATATATGTTGTTGTTATTTGTGTTGCAGTACTTCACGTGAAAAGAACTAACAGTCTTTGAGAGCTGGCCTATGTGCCTTGGAGGTCTTGGGGTTGCTCAGTGCAACTGTTGCTGTGTGTCCTTGCTTCTACCTCCTTCCCCTCCATGCTTTCTTCCCAATGTAAAACTGGATTGATCACATAGAGAAACTTTCTGTCTATGTTTCTAAAACGTGAGAAAGTCAGGTTTTGCTGTGGCAGACAGTAAGCAATGTAAAAAATCATCCCTTGATGGATTTGCCCGATGTTGAGCAGCTAAAAGTAAAATTATGAGAAGAATGGTGAGTGTTGTTCTTGCTTTCAAGTAGCAGTGGAACTATTCCTGCAACAATATAGTGAGATTACTTGCAGTCTGAAGTGTGCTGTACTTCTGATTATAAAAAAAATGTTTCCAAGGGAGTAAAAAGAGAGGGTATTTTAAGCCTTTTTTTCCAGTCAACCATAGGATTTGGATTTGCCTTCCTTGGGAAACTGTAAATTACTGAAAGTCTTCTGCTTTTGTATTTTGCCAGTGATAACACTGCATGCCTGTGTAGGTGTTTCAGAGATGATACCAGTCTTCCAGAAGCATAGGCCTAAACTTTAGGGATTCATATTTAAACAAGTAGTGTTTAAATATTTCATCAATCTTGTTTGCTGAAAAGATATTGCTCCTCACATTTGTTTCATTACTGTATGGACATAATATTGCAGTCTTACTTCTGCAGAGTGGGTTTCTTTCCACACACTAGGACACAAGCCTGTAGTTTTAGCAGACTAAATTTATTGAGCAAAATGCGCAAGATGGTACTTCAGCCTGCCTTTTTGTAAAGGGAATAGCCCTTTAATAGTTACTACTTACCTTAGGTACTGGTCTTGAAAATTGTCAAGTGCAAATATTTTCCGATTAGTGTTATTCTTCTGAATACCTGTGCAGTTTGAGCTGTTGCCCCTAGTTGAGTGCTCCAGCAAATCAAAAGGTGACCTGCTGTTACTAGACATCAAAGGAAGTCTTTTCAACTAGTGGTGTTGGAGCTGAAGGAAAAAAAATGCCAATAATATATATTAGAAGAGTCTTGCTCTGTGTGGCTTTACCCAGCAGAGAAGAATCCATATGGATAATTTGAAATTTTTACATGGGGGCTGGCTTGGATTAAGGGAGGAAAAAAATGCATGGTTTTGTTTTTTGAATGCGTTAGAGGAAAAAGATGAGCTGTGCTGAAGCCTGCTGAGTTTATTCCGGAGTGGGATGAAATTTCCAGGTGCTCAGTGGGGTGGGGTTTGTAGATGTTGCCCACAGCATCCTCCTTTTATATACTCTGTGCCTTTCTTGAAATCCTGAAAGTGGCATCGAGGGATTTTATTCATAGGAAAGACTAAAGAGCTGGATTCTGCCTTGAGTTCTGGAGCTTCAGGGCTGCAAGCATTGGTAAGATTACTTACCAATAAGTAATAATTATTAGTAAGTAGTAATTACTTACCAATAAGCCAAGTCTCCAGCAACTTCATTATAAAAGCATTGATCCCAAGTAAAATTAACATCTTTTTTGAAGTGCCCCCAAATTTACCTGTTTGGCATCAGCCAACATAAAAACATCTTGGCAGAGCTGTTACAGACACGTGGGTTTCTGAGACCATCCCACCTTGTCTCTGCCAGTAAGTGACAGTTGTGTCCACAATGCACACTGAGCCTGGCTCTGCCGGCAGCTCCCCATCCCCCCCTCCTGCCACCCTCTCCCCCAGATAACTTTATCCTCGTAACACAGATATGCAGCGCTTGGGTCTGGATTTCATTTCTTCATCTTCAGCTCCATGCGATCCTGCGCACATTCCTAACGCCTTACCAGCAGCCCACGTCTCTGAAAGCGCCGTATCAGCTTTCAGTGGCAAAAGTGCGGAGAGGAAACAGGCCGGTTCCTCTGTGCACAAACAGCTGGGCAGTGGTGGATGGAATTAATTGCTGATATACACTGGCTGTGTTTTTCTTCTCTTGTCATTTCCTTTGCAGCTGTGAAAGGCAAGATTTTTAGGCTTTGAAAACAGTGCAGACCACCTCAGTGGTAGTGATGCAAAAGTACTGAAATATCACAGAATTACACAGAATATTTGGGGTTGGAAGGGACCTCAAAAGATCATCTAGTCCAACCCCCTTGCCAAAGCAGCACCACCTAGAGTAGATCACACAGGATCATGTCCAGGCGGGTTTTGAGTATCTCCAGAGGAGGAGACTCCACAACCTCTCTGGGCAGCCTGTTCCAGTGCTCTGCCACCCTCACAGTGAAAAGGTTTTTCCTTAGGTTAATATGTATGCTGATTGGGATTTGCATACAAAATAAAACCTCTGCTAAGCTGTAACAACCAGCACTGTTGATGTCAGTATTCAAATTCCAACTGCACCTTCCAAAAGTAATTTTGATTTGGATTTCCAGCTTGAAAAAAATCTGTTGGGGGAGGTTTGGCTTTCTGAAAGCAGCTGTCAATATTTTCGGGAAACTGGAGCCTGAGCACTGAAAGTAATCCATTCTGAAAGTGGTTGTCTTCCATCCATAGTCTTGGAGCTGTTGTCTCAAATGGACCGATGGTGCTTTAGCCGAGTGTGAAACAATCCAGTGGCTGAGAGTCATGTTCCAGGCCAGCGGTTACGGGAAAATTATCACAGGGTTGGAAAACACGCACGTTATCAACAGGGCTGCATGTCTGCCTCGAGGCTTCACCCAGCCCTAACAATGCAAAAACAAACCACCCATCACAAATCAAAAAATGCTGTCAAAAGTAGCTTCTGAGCGCTCATGGTGTCAGAAGCTGCAGCCTGCTGGGTTTAGCTGTAAAATCAGTGGAAAAATGTGTAGTATCTATTGTTGAAGATAATATTTTGTTAGCTTCCACCCTGTAAGTCCCACAGGTTTTTTTGCCTTGTTTATTAAACTCTTCTATATGCGCTTCGGGTTTATGGAATTGTTACGCCTCCTCTACTAGCAGGCTTATGCTGCCATGCAGTTTACTCAGGGGAACATGTGTAAGCTCTTTTGCCAAAATAACTACAACTATCCTAGGGATTTTACTGATACACAGTGACTGCTTATTGTATATTTGTAAATAGTCTGATATGTAGAATGTCTTGTTTATTTAAACAAGTGCTAGAGAAGGTTTTTGTTGTTTTAAGACCTGGTCCTGATAACTAAATAAATGAAGTTGTACAAATAAGCTGAAAATCCCCCACCAGCTTGTGTTGTGCAATTACTTCTGCCACAAGATGAGTATTTCAAAGGTCCCACTGAAACCAGGGCCATTATTTGTGGTAAGAAATACTGTTCAGAGTGAGGAGGGGTTGACAGACCAAGATCTTAAGTGAAAAAAAAATTAAAAATAAAATAGAGACTTACACAACTCTTGAAAGCAGCCAGGCTTTCAGTCACAGCCCCCGCATCAGCCAAACTCTTGCAGACCCTGCTGCAGCGCTCTGGGTGACTGTGCTTGCAGCAGATACCCAGGCGTGCGTCCCAGCGTCGCCCTTCACGCGATGGATTGTGAACTTGCGACAGATGCGAACTTGCATCTGTCATGGCTGGTAGTGCACAAGTAGACACCAAACCAAGCCTGGCTTACATGGCACGTGGGAAGCTCAACTGTAGTAACTCAATTGTAAATCTGAGCCGGAGTCAAGCGTGCTCAAACTGTGGCTGTTACTTCAAAGAATAAAGGCTGCTTCTTTTGAAGGCTTCTAGTTTTTATAGCTATACAGAAGTTAAGAATTACATAAGTTGTATGTTATACATATGTATGTGTGTGTGTATACATGTATGTTCATATTTTATTTTAAATATACATGTATCCTAGGCACCCTGCCCTGTATATGTTCTGCTAAGTACTTTTTTGGCAGGTAGCAGAAGTTATGGAAACAATTAAAATTCCTGTGCAACATTGGGTTACTTATTTGTTTGGGGGAGTGGGTGGTGTTCAGGGGAGGGGGAAAAAAGTGGCAGATCTGTACTTTAAAACTGAAGTGTAAAAGCTGGGGTGTTTGAACCAGGTCTTTTTGTCAATTTGTGTTTTGACAGAATGGTCTGAATATCAGGAATACAGTTCTGGGTTTTGTACTCTGGTGTAGCTTGTTAGTAAATATTTAAGAAATAATGGAGCTGCAGTTGTTTTTATGGCCAGTAACCAGCTGTGTCCGTTTCAAGGCACTAAACAATGTATGAGAACAGTGCTCTTAACTGCCCTGTAGTGCAAGAAGTTGTTAAAGTTTAGAAACTGGTTGCTTTCTGCTCTGGCTTCATGTTATTTCTTAATTCACTTTAATCTAGTGCCTGCCTGACAGAGATTAGAAGTGGCAAAAAACCCAACCAGTTTTTAAGAACTCATATAGTAGCTGGGCAATTTAATTTCACCCAACAGTGAATGTCTTGATGCAGAGAGTCTGCAGCTGCGTTTTCCTGTGGGTCATGGGACAGGTTGGTGGCATGATTTGCTTTGCAAACCTGTAAATGAGTTCGTGTTTGTGAGTCTTGTAGCTGTGGTTTCTTTCTCCACCCTTTTCTCATGAATAAACTTGACAAATATTTAGGACAAGATTTCTCCGGACTTGCCACATCTGGTATCTTTGTCAACTATGATCTTTGTATGTATGTACTTCTGAAACAATTGGGAGGTGTGGTGCAACTTGCTTCCTTGGAGGGGAGAACGCTGTTAGCAAAGATTACTAATTCTGTGAGGAGAGTCAACCACGCAAAATGCTTATACTGTAGCTGGGAGGAGTCTGTGGCTTTGGTTCTTAACCCCCTTGGGTTTTGCCAGTGGCTTGGAGCAGAGAAGTGTTTGGTCAGTTATGGTGCAACATCGAAAAGATTTTAACCTTCCTGACAGCTACATATCTCAACATACTGAAAAGTTCAGTGTCTTAATCAACCACCTGACTTGCTACATGAAGTAATTACATGCAATTAATAAATATTTCAGATTGTTCTGCATGTGACTTACAAGCCTTAGTTGACTAATCAAATACATGATTTGGCAGCACTAAAGCTCGAGACGTCGTTGCATGAACTTTGTGTAAGAGTGGGTTCATTCAATAAAAAAATAAAAGGAGCATTTAAAGAGCCTTTTATTCCTGTCATAAAGATGCTTTGTGCTATTGCCGTTGTGTATTTGACAGAATGGTTGGGGATGGATGCTGCAGAAATGTGTCTTGTATTTTGATTGTTTTCTGTTTCAGACTTGTGTGACTTTTAGCGTCAATGTCGTGACATGGCTGGTGAGTTAAAATTTCTGTGTTTGAATGGGGTTTTCCAGTGTAGTCAATATCTATGTAATCCATAAATCAGTTACTCCATTTGCCTCAGTTGTTCTGCATATTACATTTTTTTGAGGAATACATGATCTGATTTTGCTCTGCTTAAGTCAAGGAAAATGCCAGAGTATGTAGGACTGAGCTCAGAGTTTTGATTATATGCTGGCAGCTAAAGCGAGTGCAGCCACCTTGGGCACAGGGCTGATTCTGCTGCGGTGCAGTACCATGATTTGCTGCACCAGCCTTCGAGGTTTTAGTTTTAACTCTGAAGTAAAATGTATCAAATATGTTTGGTTTTGTTTTGTGATGGGATGTGCTTGGGGTTTATTTTTTTTTTTTACAGCTGAGCACAAATAGGTAAGCAATCTTGATTTCATTCAGAAAAAAACATTTTAACACGTGGCTCTCAAATGCAGCACAGCAGCAGTCTCCCAGTTACAGCAGTTGTTACGCTGTAGTTCCCTATCTCAGTTTGTTGTATCAAAGTAGCTCAGCTTCTGTGAGTATGTGTGTTAATGGACTTCTATCGTGTGTGTTAGTAGCAGACTAGATATTCTCCTGTATTAGTTATTGCAGTGAGAGATAAGAGAAGTCTGTTCTCATTTAAAGCTATAGCAGAATGCGTGAAGCACCTTCAGTAATGTCTGCTATAATAGCACTGAATGTCTTATATTACATCAGATAGACTTCTTATGATGAAGACATTACCGACTATTTTTAAATTGCCTATGACATTCAAATTTCTGGTGTCTGGAAAAAAAGCAAGGCACCCAAGTATTTTAAAATACATAAAAATTGAACTGAGAAGAAAAGATGAAGAAAAAGCTTCTAACTTATAGTAGGTTTATCATGCTGAACATCTGGAATTAAGGTTTTTCTTAAACCCAGTTTTGAGATATGCAGTATTAATCTCAGTTTTGTGAGGGCACGCAGAGCTTAGCCTAGGAGTCAGGTGTTCAGTTGTGGCATTAGGGGTTTTTGCATTGTTTCCACATTCTGGCACTCCACGCCATTTCCTTGCCTCGCTGAGCACTGAGAGGGACATAAATTGACAGAACTAGATTTTTCTGACTGGTGCAAGGGAAGCAGCCTGAAAGATAAACTTTAACCTATCATCCTGTCAACAAATTTGCATTGTTACAGAAGTAAGAGTTTATATACCATGGAGTCAAGAATAGTATGCAGGGACAATGCATTAAGATAAAAAAGAAACTGCATATTTGAAGCTATGTTTTTCAGCCTAAAAATAGGAGCTAAGCATCCTACTCTCTAATTTGCTTTTCCCTAATTTTGCCATAAGAGAAGTTCTGAATATTTTTGCTGGCCTAAAGCGAGAAACTTCTAACTATGATAAAAGTTGAACAAGTTAATGGGAAAATTATGAAAGGATTTGTCCTATTACTGATGGTCTGGGATGGCTAAATTCTCTTAGCAGTCTGTGCTGTGTCTTCCGCATGGCACAGTTCAGTTATGCAACCTTGGGAAACTTCTCTTCCATTGAATGCACTCGGTCTGTATTAAGGCTAATGGGAATCACGTGTTCGTGTCAGTGGGAAAGCAGACCCTTACAAATCTTTCTGGTAGATTTGGTGGAAACAGAGCTCATGTTCATTATTGCTGTGTTCTGGGCGGTCGGATGTCTCATTAGCGGGACGTTAATGATGTTCACTGCGCTTCTTTATTGGACAAGAGGATGTGGTGAAAATATAAAATGAGTGACTTCTCAATCTTATCATTTCCTGTATCGTTGGACTAATTTCTGTCTGTTGTGTCCTTTTTCCCATCCCAGTACTTAAAACATTACTGCCTGTAACCTGGTGGATGTGATGCTGTGACACCGGGGGTGCTCCAGCCCTGCTGTCAGGCCACTCTGCCCCGAGCCCATGACATGGCTCCCCTCTCCCTGGAAACGTACTGCAGCTCAGTAGCAACCATTATATTTTGAGTCCCAACCGTTGTATTTTGAGTCCTACAATTTAAGGTAGGGAGCAGGTCATAAACATTGGTCAGGTAGGAGCCAAATTTTAGCTGTGGGACTGTCAATGTGCTGTCTTTATAGCGACAGCCACGTGCAGAGGGAGTAAACATGGTTTTGCACAGATCCACGGGGAAGGGCCCGCGGGCGGTGATGGGCAGGAGCCACACCACTGCTTCGCTGAGCAGATGTTCCTGCAAACCGCCTGCTAACAAAAACAAACCCACCATCTCCCCGCCGAGTGGCGGGGCGGGCTGGCCCCCTGTGAAGCCGAGCCCTTGGCCAATGTCCTGCGACACACAGTGGGAACTCGCTTCCCCTCAGGAAACACCGGCTTTCGGTGGTTTATCTCGCGGGGGAACCGCAAGGGAACAATAGGCTATTAAACATTAGAACTACGCCAGCTACGACTGACCCTGGCCGTACTTCAGTGTGCAGGTGGCGCTAAAAGGAGAAGCGGGTGACCCTCAGAGCTAATTTGGCCGTTGGTGCACAGGGCCTGGGCTGGTGGTGGCTGGGAAGTGAGAGTGGCCATGAGGGAGCCTGGAGGCCGCCTTCTCGGGGCTGCCCCCTGTGAAAAGGACAGAAATAAACTTAGAAAGCAAGAGCGTTGGCGAAGTAAAAGTGGTGTTTAGTTGGTTTTGTGGGGTTTGTTGTTTGGGTTTTTTTCTTCCTGGTACAAAATCTATCTTCCTTTGTTCTGCAGCTTTTAAGAAAGACAAAATTATTACATCATTGATTTTTTTTGTCACTGTGGCTGTAAAAGTGGCTGGAAATTGCTAAATTGCAGGTGAAGTATCCAATCGCAAGCAAAGAGACCTCTCCAGTTCTACATGGAACGGGACAGGCAGGCTTTCACCTCCCATGCAGAGTCTGCAGACCTGATTTTATCTCGAATGCAGCCTTTGGAGTTGTTGTTCTTCCTGAGACTGCACATCTGTAAGCAATTAGGTAAATTATGCCATTGACATCTCAGAAATTAGAGTCAAACTTGCTGTACTAGGAATTTATTGTTTCAGAGAAATGAGGATATAGGGGAATACTGTAATCCACAAACAAGTCATGCTCCAGCTATGTGTGCTGTTAGTCTTAAAGGTGCACTTTAAAGTCATTTTACTAGAAACACTTTTATTTTAATACTGGTAGAACATTTAAGGCTGCAGAGCGGATGTGTGTTTTGAGGAAAGTCAGATGGGACACAGAATTCAGCTGTTCGACAGTAGCTCCTCCTTTGTAAAATGGAGACAAGTTTCTTAGTCCCTCAGCTTTCACTCACACGCATACCATCAGCAACCAAAACAGAAACCGTCCCTCCTGGTGATATTTCAGGCTGTCTTGGGTAGAGTTTTCCTGCCTCTGTTGCTGGAGGAGGAGCCCATCCAGGATGTGAGTTAGTTGTGGATCAGTTGATCTTTCCATGATGAGAAACAAGGTGATGAAGCTAGTGTTCAGCTCTGGACTGGTGTACCTGTTGCATCCTGAGAATTTTACATATTTTTTAAATATATTTTTCTCAAAATATGTAAAAATGAAGAATTGTGGTGTTCCTGTTCTGGGTAGCTGTCTGCTCATTATGTAAATGTATTCCCCAGTGCCCTGACTGGAAGCCTGCTGGAAGCCTCCCAGTCAGTGCCCTCCCTCTGCGGCTCTTGGGTTGCATCTGAGGGTCCAGTATGGGAGACTTTACCACCAGTTCGACAGGGGGCAAAACGGGCTCTCCATGTGGGAGGGAATATTTAAAAGTCAGGATGTGCAACTATTTTTTTTATTTTTTTTTTTTTTTTGGTAACAGTTGAGGAAAAACAAGCGATGGCACAGCTGTGCCATGTGAGCGAGTGTGTCATGAGCCTGCTGGGCAAGGCATAGTGAAGGGCATTATTCCGCTGGGAGGTTGGCACTGGCCATGGTCCTCCAGAGTTGCCACAAAGGATTTTCTGTTTGACATCTAACGCAACAAGAACATTCATATGTTTGCGGAGGGTTTCCATGGAAACTGAGTAAACTGTGATGCTGGCAGACAGAGGCAAAGGTTATACTATTGTAGAGGCTCTTTTGTAGTCTCTTTAAGTGTTTCATAGCAGCTATGTTTCTTAACTGATCCTCTGAGCCTATGTAACAATTTGTTCAAATTTTGTTTTGGTTTGGGCTTTTTTTCTTTTCTTTTCTTTTCTTTTTTTTTTTTTTCTCCTGAGCATTTGTCATGGCTGTTCTGAGGGGAGGTCAGATGAGCTGCAAGAATAACAATGAAAATATGGTGGGGGGTTTTTTTGTTTCGTTTTTTTTCTTACACATAGAATCACTTGAATGTCATGATTTGAATTGATTTACCCTTTTGTTAGTGATAATGATGCAATTGGAAATGGAAGAACAGGGCATGAAAGAAAAAATTTCAAGCTATTTTACCCCTACTAGTACAATTCCCAATCCTAGTGCTTTTATTGCTCAGGTAGAACTAACTCTTTCAGGTCATTGTTCACTGGCACTTGGGGAATTTTGAATGCTTGTCTCCTCAGAAGTATGGACCTATGCTGTTTATAGATACCAGTTTTAACATTGGCTCGCATTTAGTATGCTTTGCTGTCTTTAAATTTAAACTATAGATTTAAATTTCCAAACATATCTACTATTTGCTTTGTTTGTGTTTCAGGAAGTACTACCACCATGGGCACAAACACTACTTGTTATTCAAAGAGAAGTATTAGCTCTTCTGTATGATTATCCAAATTCCCATTTGACTGTCCATGTTTGCAAAATTGTGCTTGTTCATAGATTCGGCTTGGTTATTATGGGAGAGTTTTGGTTTTTTTTAAATGACTGAACTCAGTTCTGCACTCACGTCTGGGCTCATGCTGCATGTTAGTCAGAGGTCCAGGTACCTACTGCATGTTCACCTGCTGCCCTATGAAAATGAGATCTTACCTGATCAGACTGTGCATGTATTCACTCATGCCACTTAGCTTTTGAACCTACTGGTTACTTTAAGCCAAAATTGGTACAAAGGTAAAAAATAATTCTCTTACATATTACAAAAGTTGATATCTGGTTGGAAGAGAAAGATGTAGGATTTCGATGCTGAGGCTGAACAGAGGTACAAGTTGCTCATTCCATCTGATCATAGGGAAATGATTAAAATAAGTCTAGTATAAGTGAGTGTACGTAATTAATTGAACTTGTCATCAAGTTTGCAGAACTAAGAGACAATTTAAATTCTCAATTTTGAAGTGTTTTATACTTTGCTGCAAAAAGTACAAAAACTTCTTAGGTGTATAAGATGTTCTCATCTAATATAGATTAATTGCATTTCCAGACAACGTGGTTTTGAAAGCATCACAGTTGTGCTGTCACAATGCACGAAGCAGCACTGAGCAATTGCCTTTTTTGTATGTCACGTACAAGGATGAAACAGCTGACTTGGAGTACTTGCTGTGGTGGGCAATAGTTTCAAATACAGAATGAAACAGTGAAGTGCAGCGTGAGCTCAGGAAAGCTGTTGATTGACTTTTGGGCACCTAGGCATGCCCATAACCTGCTGCACCATGCCAGGAGGGGCCAAGCGGGATGGATTTGTTTGTTTACTTATTTATCTTTCTCTGTCTCATGTTTTATTACTTAAATATTGGATGTATAATTATTAAAAGCTTTGTATCCAGTGCCTCATTAATGTGACAGTTAAAAATAACTTCAAAAGAATAAACTGGAATGGCTCCATCCATTTTAGTCTTAAAGAAACCACTTCTAGTCTAGTATCATTCGCTTACGAACAACACTTTGAATATAACATGAAAATGAACACAGGACAGACATAATGAAAACCTACCCTCAAGTTTCATATAGCATAATTGTATAATTGCACTCTGTGAGGGGCAGGGGTTGTGCTCCAGGTAGGAGTGTTTTTCATTATGAATTCCAGCTTTCTGAATTTGAAGCCAGAAGTCTCAAGAAAGTCTGTTCCTGTAGCACAAAACTTTGCATGCTTTTCATCACTTCTTCCTGACTGCTTCAGAGTAGAAACTCTGATCAGTTTTGGTAATTTATCGCAGAGAAAGAACATAATACTGATGAGGCAGGCAGAAATCAAAATCTCATAGCAATTTGCCAGAGATTTAAAAAGAACAAGACAAAAACCCATAGCAACCCACAAGTGGCATCTTAAATACTTGTTCTAATGCACCCTGGAAGCGTCATTCAATAATTAAGATGAAAAAAATAGAAATCCACTTATGTTCCTGCCCAAAATAATGCAATAAATTAGCAAGTTAGAACAATGCATTCACTGCTGCTCCTCCAGAAGCCTTTGAGACCAGACTCCTGAGCCCAGATTCATCCTGCAGATTCCTTTTTTCCTTTTTGGATTAGGAAATTAATTCCAAAGATGCAATTCATCTCCGTCCCCACTGTGGCTAACACAGGGCTCTGCCACCCTGGGTCGGTGTTGTCATCCGCAGCTTTCCAGCACGTCTGTGGAAGCTGTCATGAACAAGCCTTTGGCAGGCGTCTGATCACCTGTTATTCAGCACTTTATTAATCAAGTTTTGTGGTATTTTTTGGCATGTTCTTACATTAACAGCGATTATTAATTCCTTGAAGAGTGTTAGATTTTAACAGATGTTTTAAAAAAAAAAACCACCCAACTTACAAGTAAACAAGGTAACTGAAAGCCATAGAAAAGATGTGATTGGGTTTCAAGCAGATATAATCTGTATCGCCTCAGACACTTCTTTGTATCATCAGTAATTTTTCTTATGGTATAAACTGAAATTCTGTGTTTATCTAGGATGATTTCCATGAGTTACTCAAATATTCAAAAATAAGCATCACCAAAGCTCAGAACACAATGTCATTTTTACAGCCATTGTTAAGTGATTTTTAAATTGGTTGCTTTTGATTCGTAGCATTTTCATTGAGAGAAAAATTTGCCCCTGTATCTCTCAGACTCTGAGCTCCAGCCCATGGTTAACATGTCTGATACTTGCATTTTGTATAAACATAAGCGTGTTTAGTTGCAAACAGGCAAATACCATTTTCAGGCCAGGTTTACAAACAAGATTTGGGAATTCAAAGAAAACAGCTTTTATGTTATTTTATGACTTTTTCTCATTATACAGTATATTGAAACAGTTTTATCTAAAAGGCAGATCCATCTAATATATTTGATGGCTTCAGAATATTCTTGAAGCTACAAACAAAAAAACCAGTAGAAGTCAAAACTGGAAGAGTTGTTTGGGGAAGGACTTGAGGGAGAGTCTTTCCTGGGGAAGGACTGATCCAAGGCTGCACGTGCCTTCAAAATTATAACTGAGATCTTCACAATTGGACTTCTGAGTTGCTCATTCAGGTGTCTGGTTTGTTTCTCCTGTAAGAGAAACCATGAAGAAGCTTTTCTTCACTTGCATGACAGTGTTTAGTAGAAAGGAAGTGTCTTCTGAAGCTGTCTGTGGTGGATGGTGCATGTTTGTGCTGCCTTGTCTGCTAGGAAAGTCTTCCCGGTACGTTGGACTGGTTCCTCTTTGGACATGAAAATACTCACGCTTCATGCAACTTCTTAGGACAAAAGAGGGGATGGTTTAAATCCTGAGGAGAAGTGTTCAATGTCAGGCTTGTTCTGCATTTTAGAAACAACCGTCACAGATGTCCACAAGTCCCCAGGATTTTGTGTAGCACGCCAGGATTCATCCATGCTCAGTGATAACTGGAGTAGTTTGTTGTGGAGTGTCTTTTATTTTACCCAGACTTTCAGTGCTTTCGAGTGATGATGGAGAAGGAGAATTATGCCATAAAAGTAGATAATTGCTTGCTTACCCTGGAAAATAATAGTAACCTAATTATGAAATACTTATATATTCTGCTTTTGATTTTTAAAAAACTACTCTTCTCCTCTGCTTAGTGCTGACTCATCATACCCCTTACTGCGTGTCCTACCAAAGCTTTTGTTAGTAAATCGTCAGCACTTGTTCAGGGATGTGCTGGCTACTGCTCTGGGCACATCTGCTTCTCTGTTTGGTGCTGCGGCTGTGTCCAAAATGACCCTCCGACTTCAAATGGCTTGCTTGAAATCCAGTGAAGTAATTTTCCAGTCCTGAAGGTGTAGAAGAACTTTAGCTGTCTGAATTCAGTTTGCTTTTCTAGTACTGTGAGCAAAAGGTGGCAGAGACAAGAAGCAGGTCAAATGCAGGCCAAGTCAGTTGAGATTAATGTACATGTTTAGATAGGTTAAACTTGTGACTGCAAATAAAACTTGGTATTTACTAGTTAGGTAGTTAGTTGGTGTTTTTTAATTACTTTGAAGGAAGCTGGAGACAGTATTAGCAATGTGTGTAAACACAGAAAAAGTGTTGCTGCACCACCGTAAATCCTAGGGATTTCCCTGGGAAGGATAATTAAAGCAACATGCTTTAGACATGTCTAAGTAAGTAGCTGCCTTTTAAACTTTCAAGAAGGAGGGCCTGGCTGCCCCCTGAGCTTCCAGGTGGCCCTTCTCTGCTCCATACTTTCCCCTGCCCTTCTCCCCCAAATTATTTTTAACCCTGATCTCCTTGTGTATTCAGTTTAGACCCTACCTTCATGGAGAGGTGTGCCAGCACGCCTAGGGGATGGCACGTTGTGAGCTGGGGAGCTGAAACACATGAGTTGGGAGGGACAGGATTGCCTCAAGCCAGACAGGAAAACATGAAGAACTGTAGCATAAGGTGTGCTTAAATGAAGTCCTCTAAAGATAACTTTGTACGTATTAAGCATGCGACCATAACCTCAATCCAATTCTGCATGTCTATTAGCTTTTTTTCGTGTTCTATTTTGACATACGTTAACATTTATGTTTGCAAATGGTCCAAGGAGGGGAAAAATTGCACCGTACGTTAAGGCAAAACTAATTCTGGTAATGGAGAAAAAAGCAACATCGTTTGGAGACTGAATGAGATAAGGCACTGTCAGCATAATTGGGGAATAGTGATTTACAGGTTTTTGTCCCCTATGCCATCCCACAGTTGATGTAAACTGTTACGGTCCTACCAACAGAGCCTTCCCTCGATTTGTAGGTTGCTTTTTTTGCAGTATTTACTAGAGTGAAAGTGTAGCTTTTTTCTTGAGATGCCTAGGTTTTTTCCATGCTTCTGATGGCCCATCAGTGGCAATGTACCTGCTGCACAGTCAGGCCTGGGCTTGGCTGGCGTCATTTGTCTCTCACTTTTATTGATCCCTAAAATTACTATTTTTATATTACAATTAAAAACCTTAAGATAATCATAGCCTTCCCACTATGCCTACTCTTCGTATGTGAAATCAGTATATGCAATTGTGTTGTTTTATTTAAAACATTCTTAGTTTTTGACTGTAACTATCATAAAACAGCTTTTTTGAAATGCTGTTGTTTTCTGTTTGATGTGGGAATGTACATACAGGTCAGTAAAATATTAAAATTCCTTTTTTGAGAAGCTAGCCGATTTGTTTTGACATGGTCAAGCTGATATTGGTGTATTAATGTGACTTGTGTTATTGCTCCTTATTTAAAATTTATAGTAGAGCGATTCAGAGATCCCAAGATGAACTGGGGGAAATTGTGCAGGGTGTGGTGCATAATATAAATAAAGATACAATTTGTCCTGAAGACTTCATGATCGAAGGCCTGGCACAATGTCATCACTTCTTCAAGTCTCCAGTTACAAATGTCCCCACTGAGATTAGCTGTTGGCCAGGTTTCCCATTCCTCACTTACAAGTTACGGAGGGCGTTGAGCTGCAGTTCTGTCTGGTCAGTGCGTGGCGGTGGTCTTAACTGGGGTCTGCGCTGAGCTGTGGTGGTGGTGAAGGTCAGGATTTGAGGTGAAAAGGAGGAACTCCAGGGGTTTGGGCTGCGTGCTGCCATACACGAGATCTGTTGTTCATGTAAACATTTGTAAAATCCAGCAGTTGCCTCGTGTCCATCACCTGGAGTGCCCACCATCGCAGCCTCTGACCCTCCAGCAAAACCCAGAAGGCAGCTGCTTTGGCCGTGGCATTTCTCAGGGTAATCAAACTGCCATAAATCAAGAAGGCTTTTGGTGTGCCCTGGGATCAATAAAAGTTTTCCCTGCTCTCTAATGTCACACATGGTACCAGTGCCTGAGGAGAGCTCTCGTAGATTGCCAGGAGTAGCCCTCATGACTCCAAATGGTGCTTTCCAGGTTGGTGTAAATCAATGGGATTTTTAAAAAAATAGGTACATAACAAACTTGTTTCTTCTACTCCATAACTGTGTAGAACTGCGTAAAGAGTGAAATTGTTTCCTCCGGCACCTCTGCGGTTCAGAGGCAGCACAAGAAAAAAAGTCACCAGGGGAAGCTGGCAGGCTTCGTATTGCAAGAGAGCGAGAGGAAGAGTGTTGCAAAATGTGAAAGGTTTTGACTGCAATCAGCTTTTGCACTGCGTGTTTTTTCTCACAGATAGGTTCTTGGTTTATATTGTGGAGGACCCTAGGTTTCATCTTTTTGGAAGGATTTAGGGAGATTTTTCAGCCACTGCTTATCTATGTGTGGGGGTTACATGTTTGCGTACTTTCACGGCTTAATACGGATAAGTACTAACAGAACGTAATCTTTTAATTTAGCTCTGTTGTCTACTGACTTGTGAAATATTTTTAGGTAACTTAGCCACAAGTGATTATGTAGATAAGCAGAGATAAGTCTTTTTGGTTTTGCTTTGTTGGGTTTTTTTTTTTAAAAAAAAAAAAGCTTTTTATTGTCTTAAAGTTGCAATAATTTGGAAATTACTACCTTACTTTTTCATTACCAAGGTCTCAGATATCTCTGAAATGATGAATTAAAAATTCTGTCCTTGCAGCATGAATATAAGCAGGGTTGTGAGAACCAGCTTTGGTGCTGCAGCATTTGCTTTTCATCAGAATCCTTAAAACCAAAAGCGAAAAGCAGTTCTTCCTATTGAAAACTGTTATTTATGTCTTATGTCTTCATTTCTGGTTTTATAATAAAACTGAAATGTGCTTTTGGGGTTAAAGCTCCCTGACATTATTTTGAGAGGTTCCCTGGCATGAGTAAGGTCAAACACAAATAACTGATTTTTACTCTGCAGGTATAGTTTACTTGTATCCCTTATTGGTACCAACTCTGCAGGGTATCAGTTAGTGTTGGGAATGCATAAATACAGGACATTAACTCCCAGTAAGTGCTGAGATCACTGATGGCTTCTTTGAAATATGTAAATATTTGTTAATAGCATTTATTACTTTTGTTCCAGGCATCCAAATGGGTTTGATATGGGTGGGTAAATGCTGTTATCTGTAGAAGAGGGGTAGCAAAACGGGGTCAAGAAGAGACAAAATGCATTGCCAGCCTGGGAGAGCCCATCAGGGCTGTGCTGACCCATGAGCCAGCTCTCTGAAGCGGGCTGTGCTGCTGGGAGCTGCTCAGGAGTGCCTGGGCCTTCCTGTGGTCCCATGGCCTGCTGGCACGCTGGAGATAACACACGTGTTCATGTGCTTTCATCAGCTAGAACTACTGTTCAGAGATGACTGTAATAGGTGTGTACTTAATATACTTTCAAAAAATGACTGAATTTGGATGCATAGTTTATTCTCTACAATGTCTAAGCTTCAAGGTGGCATTGGGAAAGAGCCAATGCTATTATCTTCATTTGGATTTGCCAAAGGAAACCACCTCCAGAGGAAAATTGATTGAATTCTTGCAGGCCACGTGCTCCTGCTGCCTGTGAGCTGGCTGAGGGTGGTCACAAACAAATGCTGCACCAAAGCAGTGGCACTGCTGCCATCACTGTGCTGGCTGGCTGCTCTGCCAGGGGTCTTCTGCATTCAGATTCTTCTCCTGTTGTAGAATCTCTAAATGCTGTAAGGGAATACAGCTTCAGAGAGATTGCAACTTGAAAATCTGCAGCAATTCATGCTGCTCTGGTCCTCACAAATCTTCTGGAGCAGTGGAGGTGGGAGGAGGTTTTCTGTGAGCGGCAGGTGAATTTTTACCCTGAAGCACAGTGGGAATGAGCAGAAAAATGTTGAAGTGGGGGGAAGTAACTTCATTTCTGTCATTGTTTTTCAGTGCATGTGTGCTTTGTGTGAGAGCAGCTTTTTGCATATGCCAACAGGGAGAGGTTTTCTTTTCCCTGGCAGCTCCTATAAGTCTCCTTAGTTTTCTGCTACGGTGAAGACACTCTTCCTGGGCAGCAGTCTTGCCTTTGGATAGAAGCAGGTTATTTCAGCTCAGTGTTCAGATGTTTTTGAGTGATCTCATATCCTGTGCATGAAATTTTAATTTAATGCTGCTACAGAAAAACAGCTTAAACCAAGAGAAACTTACATTCTCATCACAGAACTCATTTTTCTGTGCTTTTTTGTGAACTTCAGTATAATCCAAAAGGTGAAAGAAAAACAGAGGAAAAGTGGGTGTGAGGTAGGACTGACACACTTTTCAAGTCTAGTGAGTACAGCAATTATTTACGCTTGAACAAATAATGTAATTTATTAGCTGTTCTGCTGCTTTTACTCAATTTAAGGAGGTGATATTTTTAATTGCCTTGGAAATAGTCCCTGTCCACAGACTCCACACCATTTCATAGGACTAGTCACCCTGTGTACCCAAGCAGAGGTGACAACTATCAGCACTCCAAAGTTCAGCTTAATGTTGTTTCAAAATATATGCATACACTTACATATGTAAATAAAGCTTAACATATGAGCAAAATATAACTCAGCCTTAAAACTGTTTCTGGTAAATTGCAGTGAAGGAGGTAGTTATTAAAAATAACAAATAAATAAAAGGAGGAAACGTAACTAGCAAAGAGAAGATTTTCTTCTAAAGGAAAGAGTTCAGGGAAAGGGAAAAACAAACCTTCTCTTAAAGAGAGGTTTTAGTGACACAATCTATTGTGTCTCTTTAAAGTTACAAATTAATAGTTCTTATTTGCTTGTATTATACTGGCGTGGCAAACTGTATGAAGCATAAAAGAGGATTTATAGTGAATAATCAACATGTGACATGAATCTCCCTTTACCACTCTGACGTTTCAGTGCTTTGTTGTGTTTCTCGTGGTGCAGCCACCCCCTTCTTGGTGTGACACAGGAGTGCCTGTGTGCATCATTTCACCAACAAGCTCTGAATTCCTCCTCACTTACTTCTCTGTAACCAGTTTGCTTGTGTGACAGAGTTTGTTCTGACTTGAATGTTTTGGGTAAAGAACAGTATAAACTCAAAATGTTCTTATTGTCTGCACAACCATAACAATTTGCTAGTAAAACAAGAAAACATAATTTTATGGAGTGAAGCAAGAAAGACCCCTACCCTGCTGACTGCCCAAGGGTCATGCAATACAGCAATGGAAACAGCCCTGTTAGGTGCAGCCTTTCCTCAGCACAAGAGGTTCGATCCTGGGCAAGATGGACCTTGGATCTGAACTCTAGAAGCTGTCCTTTTGAGACTGGTTTTGACTCTTGTCATGCTGTCACCCAGAAAAGGGTAACTGGATAACTCTCTCATCAAGGGTTCTCCATCATTAAAAACTGTTATGCAGCAGTGAAGGAATACCAAAATGTGAATGAATACAGTAGTTTGGGTCTGCAGCGTTAAGCGTACGACTTTATTTATGAGACTTAACACATGCAAATAGCATTGAAGGCCGTGTGGTAGAGCATATTGGATACATCAAACCATCATTCTAGGCTTGGTGGTTTTTTTTCCCCCCGCTGCTTGTGCTGCAAGATGTTGGCAGGCTGGCGTGCAAACGTGGAGGTGCAGACTGTACCTGCCACAGCCTGAGTGCTTTGTAAGGAGCCTTCCTTAACAGAGGAAAAGTGTCACATCTTCAGTTAAAGGTAAAGGTTTAGGCCTCCTATTCTGGGTGGCTGTCAGCAACCCACTACATTATCTCGACTTCTTGACAGTAAAGAATAGCTGGCTCAGTTCCAGTTTGCACTGAGTAAAGTGTGAGTAGTGCAGCTTGAATATTTATGTTGACTTTAATATTGCAGTATATAATTGGGCAAAAATAGTGCTTTAGATTTAATGCAAACACAAGAACAAGGTTCAAATATACTCAGGTTCTTACTACTTAGGAAAAATACATACTGCCGCCACGTAGTCTCTTTAATGTGGCGTCTGAAAGGAAATGATGATTATTTTATTCGCTTACTCTGTTTAAAAGTAGAAGGACTTAAATTAAATACGCAGTGCTGGATTAGCATATTTGATTTGTAACCAGTTTGTAGTATGACAAATTGTTTGTGGCTTCTATGCTACTGGAAGAAACAGTATCATCATCAGTATCGTACCCCTGTGTCATCACTGTCTTTGCTTCAGAACAAACATTTGTGTAGATATGTGGTTAACTGGCTGGGGGACCTGATACAGCTGAAAATAAATCCATTTAAAAAAAAAAAAAAAGGTTAAAAAAAAAAGCAAACCCAAAAAACCTGCAAAATAAAACAAACAAAAAAAAAACCCCACAACAAAACTTAAAGGCAGCCAGAGTAGTCTTTCCTACCCATTCTGCCATCTTAGGTCACAAACATCTTCTGGTATGAATCTGAAGAGGTGATACAGGGACAAAGATTGAATGGCTGGGAAGGCTGGGAAAAGGTGTAACTACTTTATTTTTTAATGCAAATACTACCTTATGTCAATTTAAGGGTGTAGGTTGACAGTTTGAGCGGAGTGCTAGTGTACAGAACCGCTGTATATTAGTCAAGTCAGTTAATATAATTTTGAACAAATGCTACCTGTCTAGTATAACAGAATTATTTTCAGTTCCACAAATTGCATTTAGAAAATGGTAATATCTGAACATACATCTTCCTTATCTTACCAGTGTGTAAGGTGAGACTCATAAATTAACACACTCCCCCCCACCCCTACCCCCCCCCCAAAAAAAGAAATTCTGTCAATGCGTTGTCAGATATTTACGGTATTTGATGTCCTGATCAGGAGAATAAAAAAAAAAAATATTATTTTTGAAGTGTTTATCCAAATATTTGTTTTGCCCTAGAACAGATGTAGTAACTCAATTATATGTCATTACTAAAATTTATAGGAGGGAGGCTGAACAGTTGACTTCCTAATGCCAGAAGGTAGCGATGGTGACCCTTGTCTCAGTCCATATTCTCCTACATGTTTTCCTGTCCCTCTTACCATTCCCTCATATTCCTTAAGCTGTTTCTTGCTGACAGTGTTGGCTAAAGCCAAGGCTTTGATTCAGACTGAAACCTGCTTGTTTCATAGGGAGGCTGGAACTGAGATCAAGAGACACCCAGTTTGCTTCCAACAAGTCTCCTGGCAGACAAGATACTGGAGAGGGTGGGAAAAAGGAGCAGACTGTTCCTTAAAAACAAGCAGGCGAGAAATAGCAAGAGCAGAATAACACAATGTGCTCCTTAAAAAAGAAATGCTCAGATGCAGTATAGTCTAGCTCGAGTGCTCAGTCCTGAAGTCTGTTCTACTGGTGAGTGATGCTGTGCACACACTGCAAAAAGATGGATTCTACTGCATAGAGAAAATGGGGATGTCTGAAACCAGCCATAAAAAATCAGGTTAATGATTCCTTTCTAGGTGATCTCATGATTTGATTGCTTTTCTGCTGCTCTGCCTTTCTCTTATGGTGGTATTTCTTGTTATATACATTATGAAAGATAGAAATATATTAAGTCAGTGCTTTCTAGGGTGTTTTTTGGCAAGATAAATTTTCCTTGCATTTGGTCTCTTGTTCTTTTCTTTTTTTCTTCCCTTCAGTACTCCTTGTTTCTCCGACCTCATTGTTATTTTTGAGCTGCTTTTGTGATTTGATGTTGAAAACAGTTATTCCAACAAAAGCAGCACAGCATGTATTGCTTAGACTTTACAGTGTCAGATGGGGATGCTCAGGACTTAATGTTGCAGCCTAAAACCAGCAGTTCCAATTTCCTGGGATAAACTGCAAACCTTTGTTAAATAAAACTTACTTCTAAGTAAAGAGATGTGCAGCCTTCTGACAGAGGTGGAGTGCTCTACTTTCGCTCTGTAGCCCATTTACAGTTATAAAATATAGAACAGACTATGGAGGCCAAACCCATGAGCTACATAAGGCATCAGAGCATGGGAGGACATGACCTGTTTTCTTTTGTAGCTCTATCAGAGTTCAGTTCAGCATGAATTAGGAGGGCATAACTAGATGGGGGAACAAGTTACCCTGTAGCAAGAGCTTTTGAGCCTCTCTGTTTTGTGGTCCCTACAAGTATTTTCAGCAGAGATGGAGATTCGGTGTAACAAAACCTTATACATACTGACTTGCTCTTAGTTTCTTTTGCCTCCCATCGGAGGTGGGAAAACTGCTCTTCTGTATACTTTGAGTCTCTTTTGGCATGACTGCATACACATGTTAGCCAGAGCGTGGACTAAAATGTGTGTCTCAGATGAGCAGGAGTGATGGCTCTCGCCAGGACAAAATCAGACCCTAGTTCAGGTTTAATTTCTCTGTGTATGTTTGTCCTTTCTGACTTGTCTAGATATGGTGTCTTGCTGCTACAGGGATGTACAGTCTCTCATTTCCAGCTGCGCCTCACTCTCTGGAACCACTTACACTAATGCAGCATAGCATGCATAAGAAACATTAGCTAGTACTGCTCAGGAAGATGGAAGCTCACTTTCTGTAGTTCATGAGCATCCTTGAAAAGGGAGGAAGCCAAAAGTAGCCTTGCAGCAAAGCTGATTTTTTTTCTTGGCAAAAGAATCTCACCAAAAAACAGGGAAGGGTAGAGAATCCTCTATCACAAATCATAGATTTTGAGATCTGGATTTTCTGTAAATGCTTACTTTGATGTCATTGCCAGTCCTGTGCTGAGAAGAAGGTACAGATTTTTAGATCCCCAAAAGCTGAGCCCATTTGTAACAAATGTCCTATTTAAAAAAAAAAAAAAAAAAAAAAATCAGTGCAAGATGCAAATTAATAATAAAAGGATGGCTGATTTGTTTGAAAACTTTCCAGCCAAACAGCAGGAGTTATATGAGAGTCAGCCTGGGCCCAACAGAGCGGGCGTTGGTCCAGACCTAATAAGAACAACTGGACCAAATACCCATATTATGTTCAGTAACGGAGGAGTTTTTTTGTAGTACAAAGACTTTAATGTTGTAATCATAATGGCTAGAGGTAACAAATGAATCTGAAAGGAAAGAGGAAAAAATGAAGTCCAAAGCAATTAGAATTGTGGATTTTAGGTATTGCCAGCCACATTTGTCTCTTTACAGCTGAATGGCCTTTTCTGTCACTGTAAGAATGAATTGTAAAGTAACGGACTTGAACTAATTATGTCCTGTAAACCTTTAATAATAACAATAAAAGTTTTTTGAAGTTCAGACATGCGTGTAGTTGGTCCAGCCAACTGAGTGGATCAGCAGTTGAGCAAGTTTGCCGCTTAGGGTTACCGGCATTCAGGAGCATTTTAGGAAAAACAGTTGGCTACGGCAACCCCTGGGAAGAAGTAACTGAAGAGCAGGAGTCACAGCTCGTCGCTGATTCAAGGTTCTTGCCATCTGCATTCCTAGACTGCGTTCAGTTACCAGCAGGTGCTGGAAGGTGTCTGTTCTGACTCGGATGGAGGTGTTCACACTGACACAGGTGGGGAACAGTGTAGGTTGAGAGGTCTGGTCTCAAGCTCTTCATACCTTGTGACATTTGGAGAGTGAACTCATGGTCTCGTGTCTTCTCATGACGCTTTTTTTTTTTTTTTGCTTCTTAAACGGTGCCATTTGGGGCGGGGGGCAAGTGGGGACACATAATACACGGTTACATTTATAAGGGTATCTATTCTTACCTGAACAGAGGGAAGCTGAGCTGTGATCATGTCCCCAAACGCTGTCCCAAGAGGTTTATCCTTCTGCTTCAATGCTCCCAGCTGGAAAAGACAATAGTTCATTCTTTAGAAAAACTTAAGTTCCTTTATACTTCTACTAGATTTTTCCCAAACCCTCACTTCCTTGAAGCAAGCCCCTTGTCTTTTCCCCAGCATCCCCAGATTGATCACACATAACAGGCTTCCCAGTGGTCAGTCAGCAAATGCTGAATGAACTCGTACTGCACCTGAGCACCAAATGCAAAACTCACCAGTAGGTTTCCACAGCCTCCGTAGTGAAGCCATCACAGTTCATGGAGCTTGTCTCCAGGACGCCAGTTATACATCCCAGAACGTGGTGTGTTCATCCAGCATGCTGGGTGCCTCCTGGAAGCTCTGTGCATGCAGCTGGATAATGTTGCATCCCAGATTGTGTTTTCTCCCTCAAAAAAAAAAAAAAAAAAAAAAGGACGTAAAGAACAAAACCAATTACAACCTGTAGTGGTTGTTTTTTAGAAGGGTAATAGTTGTATTTCATCTCAATCCCAAATTTTATCATAATCTTATATATAAGAAAATCACAGACTTGGTTTTCCTGTGCCTTATCTGCTAATGTTTTCCCAGCTCTGTAGGTGGTATCTGTCTTGTTTTCTGTCTGGGGTATCATATCTGGTAGCAGGGCTGCAGTGCCCCAGGATTTCACCCTTGCGCTCTCCCTTGCAGCGTGCCAGCAAAGCCGTTTGGGTGTCAGTGTGGGAAACTGGCTGAAAACCAATTTGCATCCTCCTGCCAGCCTGGTTCATGGCATGGCTGCGCAGCAGAGGGTGCAGCACAAGGACCCAAAGGGCTTGTCGCAGGCGGGAGGAGGGCTTGCACTGCTGAGGCTGCTTTTAACAAGGCTTCCAGATGTTTCATCTGGAAATGACGTGACGTTATAGTTGGAGGAGTCCAGATGCTCCCTGTCAGTTGACTGTTCACAGAATACCCCAAACTGTAGTTCCCCTAACCCAAATGAGGGATGGGTGAACTGTGCCACGGAGCAAGGACGCTTTAACCACTGATACCATACTGTCAAACCACACTGTTTAATACTGCTCATTCCTTCATGTTTGTCTTTTCTTTTTCCTCTGAAGACGGGAATTATTTACATACCAAATACATTTGCATGCAAATATTTTTATATTAAATATATTATTGAATGTAGATATTTGCATGTTAAAATGTATTTTCATAATACTCTATCTCTTCCTACAAATCTTGCTTCTCTTTGTTCCTCAAACCTGAGAAAACGTCCCTCTTCAGTACCTATTTGAGGACTGGTGTTCCTGAGTGTGCTTCTGAGCCTGATTCTTTGTAGTAAAATTCAGGTGTCTGCTTTTTTTGCTTTTGATCCAGTTCTGTTTGTGTTTACAAATGCTTATCAGGTTTTTTAATGAGGTTTTAAGCGTAGCTTTCTACCCAGAGATGAAAGTTTTTTTGTTGTTGGTTTGGGTTTTTTTCCTAATGTAACAAGCTTCAGTGAGAATCTTTGCATACAGTTGCACACAAGAGGAGAAAAGCTAAAACTCAGCTATTTGCTGCGTATGCAGCCTCAGTCCTGTGCAGCCCAACTGACAACCTTTTCTGCAGTTCCCTCGCTGCCTCCGAGTGTCTCCTGAGCGCACTGCGGAGCTCCCCCGGCAGCCTTTGAGCAGGCTGGTGTCTGGCCTTAAGCTGGGGTTGTGACATGCTTCGGAAATGCTGTAATTGAGGAATGTCTTCGTTCGACTGGGGAGATGAGCTCTGAGCGGATGTTAAATAGAGGCCCCGTCTTCTGGGTGTGTTTGATTGAACGTGTCAGGAGAGAGAGCTATAGAAAAACCTTGCAGGGGTGATGAGTGCAATGTAAAATGATACAGGAAAGTTTGCTGTAAAATATATTATGGTCATTTTGAATGTCATCATTTTTAATTGTGTGCTGTTGGGGTTTTATTGGAACTTGGATAGAGATGGTTATGCACTGTCAGAGAACTCATTAATGGTTTTTATACCCTTTCCTAGAATTTTTCCTTAGTTTTCTGATTATGATAATTATTCACTTGTTCTCTTTTCATTTTAGATGTTGCACTGCAGAGGTGAAAAAGGAACATTCTGTCCAGACTTTGAAGTTACATTTAATACCCTCCTTTTAATGGTTAATCATTCTTCCTTCTTTTTTCATTTGTTTCAGGTGCCAGAAGCCTGCCATCCACAGTGTTGAAGCATGAGTACTGATGCCAGTCAGGTGGTTATCACTACTCCTCCCCCAGCCACGATGCCTCACAAAGAGCGGTACTTCGATCGCATCAATGAGAACGACCCAGAGTATATTCGGGAGAGAAACATGTCTCCTGACCTGAGACAGGACTTCAATATGATGGAGCAAAGGAAGAGGGTCACTCAGATACTGCAGAGCCCTGTGAGTGGGATTAAGCGGGTGATGAAAACAAAAGAATGTTATTTTCTGAGATTCCTGGTTAACTTTTTGAGACTTAAAAAAGAAATCTACATCACAGCTAGCTAGAATAACTCTGGACCATCTTCTAAGAAGAGTCACTAAACAGATTATCCAGCATTTGTTTGCATAGCTTTTTGTCTGTGAACAAGCAGCCTTTATTGTGTTGTTTTTTCTCCTGATGCTTTTATATTCTTATGCTTCATTGCAATATTACAAAAAGGTCTGTCTGGCTGCAGGGTACTTAATTAAAACTTAGGGGCAGGGAAGAGCGTGAAGGAGTCACCGGTCAAATAGGAACAAATTAGGGCATTACGTGGTGTTCTGCATTCTGGGTTTGAATATTGACCTATGATTTGCATCAAGAATGCTTTCATTAACATTTTTTATTGGGTTAAGTTTGTTTAAAAGCTAGACTATGTGTTCTTTTCATGTCCTTGGGGGTAATCATACCCATATTAGCACTCATCTACTGGTTGTGTAAGTTCAGTACTTGTGTAGGCTACATATGAAACTATTGAACCGGTCTCATATAAGTTTTAATTTATAGTTTAATGCATGCATTCTTTGCATTTAACCTGATGAATCCATTGGAAAGTAATTAATACTGTTGCCTTGAGTATTTTGAAGCCATAGGGAGTAAGGACTGTGCAAGGGTGAGCCTTTGGGGGTGCTGGGGTAATGTGATAACGCGACTGGGAAGGGGTTAAGCAGCTTTACAGATCCTTCTCTCTCCAGTTCCTCTGTAAGTTGGGGTGCTTCTTCTGTAACTTTTTTGAAGCTTTTCCATATGTAATGAGATTGCAAACAGCTGTTAGTAATCACCCTATTATAGTCATCCATGAATAACAGGATTGTTTGCTAAAGTGTTGTCGTGGAGTGCCTCTTGGATCTGTGTTGCTCCGAGTATAATGTGAACCTGTTGACTAAGGAATTTATTACTTTCAAGTCAATTTGTGCAAGCTTGGTTTTGCAGCCAAGCTCTTTTATAAAGAAAATACTCTAAGGAGGTATTGCATAATGCTTTAATCATGATAATTTTATGTTAAATACTCAATTGTAAAATGTGATCGGAGTCTGCTCCTTCCTATTCAAATATTCTCGTTATGAGTAGTCAGGACTCGCAGCAAAGACTACATCTTTATCCTAACAGATAAAAATAAGTTACAGAGACCTTGCTTGGGTTTGCATGTATGTTACTTTTTGGCCTTTCAATGGCAGCATTGAATCTGATGAGCCTAACTTTTCCATAGCATTTTGGGGGACCTTTGCCAAGTCTGCCAGACATAATAAATGTCACTTTGCTGCAGCCTCTGTGGCTCTTTTAACAGCTGCAGTGTCAGCGTGCAGATTTTAGGAAAGGGGATGAAGAGGGGCAACCCCTGAGTCTAGGTAACTGTTTTGCAGAAGGTTAGAGGACAAAGAGCTGCCAGGCTGCTGTTAGTTGGCACAAGAGAAGCTGAGCCCAGCGCTTTTTGGAAAGTGACCATTTGGAGCTACCAATAAGTGGCAAGTTTTTGTTGTGTAAGGGAGCAGTTGCCCGAATAAGCCAGGGGCCTGCTGCCTGCTAGGCTCTTGGCATCTGCCAGGGAGAACCAGGAGCGTGGGAGCTGAGTCTGTGATCAGGCATGAAGGGGAGTTGTCCGAGCTACCCGTTTCCCTCACATATCTCCTTTTATTGTCTCTTTTCTTAATATAGAAAATTTAGAGGAACTCTGCTATGATTTCTCGTGTGAGGAAGTAAAAGCATTTTTAATACAGTATCTGTGACTGAATGTCCTTCAAGCAAATTTCATAACTGATTTGGGGATAGAAACTGCATTATGTCTTCCAGGTTCCAGCTGCGATGTACCATAGTGTTCTTGAGGGCTGGGACTGAAAATTATTACCTTGTCTCCTCCTGAATATAATATTTGTCACAAAAGGGCCAGAAAGTGTTTTTCCTGTTACCAGTCTGTGCAACACAGGTTCAGGATTGAATTAATGAGTAATGTGTGTAATATTTTTGTTCTATAGCTGCAGAATTACATTGCATTAGAGGTTTGCATAGAGCTTTGCTGCTTCTCTGGGTTATTCCAGTCGACAAAGAGGAAATAGTTTGAAGGTGTTTGGAAGAAGAAGAAAAGTTATCAGACACATTTTAAAGAGGAGCTTGCTCACTGGTAAACCTTCACCCAGTCTTAGATATATGCAGTCATATCTTTACCCAGTCTCGATATATGCATTCAGATCAGAGAAACAGTGATTGACTCACCTTCTGGCCAGCATTAGCAAATAAGAGGTGTATATAGCAAGGATAATAGCTTTCTTAAAAATACACAGGCATGTATGGACTCGAGGTGAGCTTCTTTGAACGTGCACTTTCTCTGAGCAAAGCATTATGGTGTAAAACTAAGGGGTTAATCACTGTCATACCAGGAAGCTTAGGTACTGATTTAATCTGTTTTATTAACAAGCTTTTTTCTTTCTTTCAAGTAGGAAAATCTAAATCCTTTAGCAAGAAAATACATTAGAGAATATATTTCAGGAGTCGCGGTATATTTTGTGCAGTGAATGTTGTTGTAAGGGCTAGAGCTCTGAACAGACATCTTCAGACATCAAACTGCTGCATCTCTCTGATCTGCTGTTTGATGCACATATTGATGTGCAATCTGACTACTCTTCTCTGATGTGCAATTTCCCTTTCCTAAATTAAATAATTTAAAAGCTACTGAAAAGCTATTCCCATTACCTCTGGTGTTTGCTAACATCTTCAAGTCTGTTCATAATAAGTCTTAAACAAATTGTAGGAGTTTTATGACTGCTGCCCACAAAGAATGTCCTGACATTATCAGTGAATTCTCAGACATGTTTGCTTAATATTGTGTGTAACCGGTGAGCATCTGACAGCCTGGGGAATCTGATAGGACCTGCCTATTTGTTGTTCTGTGCCTTTTAGAAAGGTGGAAAGAAATAAGGATCACCAGGTTCTGAGCAGCCTGATAGCATCCAGAGGTCTGGCCAGCCGATCTTTAAGATAAAGCCATTCAAGTTTATTTCAGTAATGTCTGCAAGTTCAGAATGTTCAGGTACTGCGTTGTTATTTTTAAAGGAAAGGTACTACGTTATTGTGGTAGATTAATCTTACTGTTTTACACCGGGTCTGAGATACTTGACCTATAATATATCAAAAATTTGAAAAGTTGTGGGTTGGTTGGGTTTTTTTAGATTTTCCAACTTAATTCTGAAATTAAAAACAGTTTTGTCTTTTTATATGCTAAGCAATCATATAATGCTTGTTACACAGAGTATCTACCTGTTTCAAAGAGGAAACATTTATTTGCTGTATGATCAAAACCCTTATTTCAGTTATGGTACAGAAGTGCTCCTGGTCTTCGTTTCCTTCTGGCACTTCTCTGGTGCCTTCACCATGGTAACCAGAAGCTTCAAAAACACTTAAAAAAAATTAAAAAGCAATGGTTGTGCAGTTACGGTGTGTGAAGACTGAACAGTCAGTTCATCGTCAAGGAGCGACATGAACATATGGAAGGGAGAAACTCCCCGCAGCCCTCCCAGAGTGGCCAGGGAAGGCGTCGCGTGTTTCTGTGGGCAGGCAGCAGTGCCATGTGAAGTGAGACCATGTGAAAGAATTTTCTAACCAGCAGGAAAGGTAACTACAGGCTTTAGCTAACAGGGTTCTGTGTGTAACCTGACAGGATATTAGGATCGCTGCTTAAACTGCACTGCAGGAGTACCTTACATCCACTTTATATCACTGTATTTGAAGAAAAACTACAGGTCAGAGTGGAAATGGGAGAGGACACATTCTTATACATAAGAATACAGTTAAATGAGAGATATTTCATTATTTTTACTGATGTAAGAACAAGTTGAAGTAGTCAAATTTGTGTATAAAGTGATGAGTTGGACACAGGAAATACATAAACATAAAAACACCCTGTTAGTAGAATGCTTGGTTTATGCTTTGAATTTAGCAGTCAAAGTTTTGTGTGGCTTGTCAAGACCCATTGAATGTCCACTTGCTATTTTTACATACAAAACACAGTTATTTGGAGCTTGTTTGGTTTTAAGTTGAGCAGTTTGTTGGCAGGATCTCAATCATGCTTTGCTTTCATTTCATGTGGGATGTAGAGAGCACCTGCCACTCCATCGTGGCTCTGCAGGGTGTTTGGGGTGATTCTGACTCGGTGCTGCCATTATAGGAGGACATTGTTTCAGGTCTAGCCATCCTGATTGCGAAATCAGGGGTTTTTTTTATGCTGAAGTTAAAAATGTGCTTCTCTTCAGTGACTCTCTTCCTTCCTGCCTTGTACATGCACACACACCCCTGCCTCCCACGCCTGCTGATCTTGCCCAAAAAAGTGAGGAGACAACAGTCCAGCTTAGCAACTTGTCTATTCAGAGGTCTGCCTTTGCAGCATGCAGGCAGATTTTTCTCCTCAAAAACAAGCAAACCCACCCACAGTTGAATTTTTTTTCTGGCTATGTTATTTTCAAACCATCAGGACAGAGATGAAGGATGATTTAATTTATTTTTTCCCTATCTTTTGCAGTTGTCTAGCTTGCTTTATTTTGTATCAAATGAACATCCAGTATTTTTGCAACACTACTCCATTTGGGGCAGTTTATTTTCTTAAAATATCAAAGTCCTTTCAGTTCCTCACGTTTCAGCTTCCACTGCTCTTTCCCCGCAAGTTCAAAAGCCTTTCAGGTCCTTCAGGAGCATCACCTTTTGGCCAGGAAGGGCTCACAACCTTGTACATCCCCTGGGGACCTCCTCGCTGGGCAGGCCTCTTGCACTGCAGCTCCCTCCTCTGGCTTCGGTCTTCTCTGACATCTTCTGACTTCTGCTGGGAAGTCATGAGTCTCTTCTCATCGCAACAGCTTGTTTAATCGCGTGCTTTCGTCACGCGACCTGTGCAGCATTTTGTTCACTGGAGAAAATGAGCTTATCTTGGCATGTCATTTAAGACATGTCACAAAATGTCCCTTAAAGATCCCCTCTGAGCTCTGACAATATCCTGCCGAGCCCAGGGCAGACAAGGGGGCCGGGCAAGTTCAGCATTTTAAGTGAGGGGGAATTTGTACTCTAGGTAATGCTGTCTTAAATCAAGGCTGTCCACTAGATCTCTATGAGAAGTGAAGAAATCCCAATGCCTAACTTTGATTTCTATAGCTGCGACAGTGCATGGTCAATTCATACCCGTGTCCTGCACCACAAGTGCGATTGTGAGTTTTTTCCTGCTTCCTTAGGTTAAAAATGAGTTACCTTTGACTCTTTTATTTCCATATTGCTGCTTCCTATTTAGTTTGAACTGTGATTTTCATTAGATATAAATGCCAACAGTTTCCAAATGTTTTTTGTTTTTTTTTTTTCCTCTCCCATCCGTATTTCTAATCTTCATGCTGGTTGTTAACTGCTTGGGTTTGGGCTTCTGTTGTCTTGGGAGGTGTCTGCAGTACGGTTGTACTTTTGGCACCATGTTCTTTAGATTACTCAAATGATTAAAAAATTAGATCCATCCTCCTTTGCCTGACAACTTTCCTACGGTCCTATGTGTTTGAAGTTATTAATTGTAAATAACACTCTGATTGGAATTAATTCCTTAGGTAAGTGATAACGAGACAGAAAGTAAAATGCATTGTAACAAAAGCCACCTTTTTTTTTTTTTCCTTCACTAGTCTTGTAAGTTCTGTCCAATAAAGGCATCAAATTGGTCTGGTAAGAGCAGGAAGAGACGTTTCCATTGCAGTGCAGGTAATGAATAACAATTAAAAGGACGTACTTAGATGTATTCATTTTTAAGTCCTTTTTACGTCTTTTCTTTTTTGGCTGTTAAACAATCCTTTGGTTTAGTACGTGCTCTTAACAGTGCCTGGAAAATCCTGGAAAGTTCTGACTGATGACTTTCCTCCCTGGCTGCAGGAGCACGTGAATCCGAATCACCTTGCAGGAGCTCTGCCCCTCATCTGCCCTGGTGCACCGCCACCACGTGTACTCCCACTGTCCCTGCTCCTGCGCTTACTGGAAAAACAGTTATTTGTGCTTAGAAAGGTGTAAGGCCTCTGACATGCTGAAACTTGATTTCTTCTAGCACTTTAAATTTCAGGGGTTATATTCCGTCTAGCAAGATGTGTATTGTGGCTTTACTCCACAAGAAAATAGGAGGCAGGGAACCAAATCCCCCGTTCACAGCAGCAGTTGTGTGAGGGAGGGGATTGCTGGCACTGGGACTTTGGGAGCTGGGTGTGCTGAAGATGGGCTTTGCAAACAAGTTCAGCACTTCAGGTTGTGCTTTAATCATAGAGTATCTCCACACTGCTTATCACTGGAGTAAATACGCCGCCTCAGCTCACAGACGAAAGCTAGTGTGTACCAGGTTAGAGGAGCTGGAAAAACTGGCGCAGGCTGAGCTCTGGATGGGACCAGCTTGCTGTCGATCAAGTTGCTTAAATCCAGACCGGATACTCACACGCTTCACTGCAAGTGAAGGGATTATCATAACTTTACATAATTCCTCATATTTATTACTGAGCCTATTTCTTTCTCTCTTAACACAGAAGCTCCCCCTTTCTTTCATGGCTTTAGCAAACATTGTTTTGTGACTCTTATCTTCTCCCCGCCAGCCTTAACTCACTGGCGGTTTTTTTGTGGCCAACTCCACCCTTTTCCACTTAGGGCACCGGTTGTTTGTATCTAAACTCCAGTCTTGAAACAGCCTGTTACAAAGCTGTATCGGCTGTTTCGGTGAAGGTCTTCCTTTCCACAGGCAGCTGCGTTTACAGCACGGGAGTTAAAATTAACGTCTCTTCGCTCTCAAAAACAAGATACCAGTTAAGTTGTGAAACTTTTCTTCAGTGGTGGTGATTTGGCTTAGAGACTCTGTGTGGGTGCACTCATATGTAGATAAGTTGAATTAGACAGTTTTTAAAAATGGATTTAAGATATATAAACTGATCCAAAATGGGCAAAAGTGAAAATGGGCAAAGGGGTTTCTTTCTTTATTCTGCAGCTTTTAGGCTAACAGCAGTGGTTTTCTATCTACTTTCCTGTAGACTGACATATCAAACTGTTTGGACCTTACTGTAATTAGTCCTGATGTGAGCATGTTTTCTCCTCTTAAAGGTTTGAGATGCTGTGGAGTATTTGTAGATTACCTGTATACCATTGTTTTCTCTATTTACAGGGAAAAGTTTTTTTCTCATTGTTTTTTTTGTACTACTTTTGAGTGGATAAGGTCTACATAGAGAAATCAATGGTCAACAAACAAGAAACAGCATAGAAAGACAGTCAAAATACTTAGATGCCTGCATACTTCTTGACATCCTCAGAGAGCTGCCTACCAAGATGAAGAGATGAAGACTAAAATTTTCTAGCAGTGCTATTATTCTGTGCTATATATAGATGTGTATACATGTAAAATAGGTTATTCTAGCAAGTTGGTTATTCGAGTTTTTCTGCTTATGTTGTATGAAAAATACTAGTTGTCAACTGGCACATGCAAATGTTGCTTTGATTTTTAAAACCCCCAATTTACACTGTCAGCTCACACTTAGACTGTCCTTCTAAAAGAAAACGGAAGTAAATGAGTCAGAACGGAGGCTTGTAACTTCACTATTGAGTTTGAGAGGCCTTGCAGGTCTAAGTTGAAAGTTTTTTGCATCTGAACTGCTTGAGTTTATGATGTGTATTTGAAAGATGATTGCAAGTATTTCTGGAGAAGTAGTTTTATGATAGTAGAGAGACCTTGACCTAATCATGCAACTAACAACTCTGTCAAGAAAAGCCTTATCTGTTCTGCAGCCTGCAGTACTGTGTAAGCCTGTCTGACCTGGTGTAAAACAGCTGGCTGGAGTTTTAGAAGCAGAAAGTTTAGAAACAATGATGTTCTAGAAACAGTTTCAGGAACAGGCTGAGCTGACCCATATATTTTTACTGGTGAGTTGTGGGGAAATTCGTGTCTTGGTGCAAGGAAGTTGGGTGAGGTAGAAACAGAGCAGCTGGGCACCACCAGCTTAGGGCAGTCAGGCCAGCAGCTGGCAGGCTTGACTGTGCAGGAGATGCTTTGGTTCTTCATGGTGTAAATGCAAAACTGTGTTTGCCTCTGATGTAACTCAGTGTAGTTCAGCTCCCTGCAGCTCTGAAGAGAACCGCCTCAGCTGGCAGTAGTGGAAAGGGAGTTTCCAGCCTGCTGTGTGCCGGGGTCAGGCTATTCGCTTAGGTGGCTGCCTGCTGCCAGGTGGATAAAAGCTCTACTCAGCATCCTCCTAGTTGTGCATTTTGTCTGAAATGTTGCTTTACCTCCTCTCCAGTAGCTGTCATGGGCCCAGTTTTCATACCATGGGCTGTTTTCTGTGCAAACTTTGAGCAGGGTGCTTGGAGTGCTGTTTTAGCACAAACAAGAGGGAACACTGGTGCTTGGCTGGGCAGGTGAGCTCACTGAAGGCAGAAGGATGCTCGTGCAAGCAGGAGACAATTCTCAGCTACAGCAGGGTGGGTTATCCAGGCAGCAGCCTTGCTGTAGCACCAATCCAGGCACAGGGAGGTTGGCCAAGTCCAGAAGTGGTGCAGCGGTGTTGATGGGGCGACTGTGTTGATGGGCAGCATGGGCAACCACGAGGTGCTGTGCCTCTCGCTTTGGGACTCTACCCCACTATAAAAAGTCACTGCTCTTACTGTATTATCTTGTGTCTAAAGTTTTAGTGTTTTTTTAAAACAAAAACAAAACCAAAAAACCACATCTACCCACAGAGCTATTTAAATCTTAGAGCTGAAACTTTCTCTTTATTGAGCAATGCTGAGCATACAGCTGAATAACAATTTTTCATTCGTCTGACAGGATGGTTTTTTCTTTTGTCAGCATTTTCTCATTGAATACTACATCTGAAATTGCTAGTAACCTTTCCACTTGAAAAATATCTGCTTTGTGCCAGAGCAGACTGTTTGTTGTCATTTTGAAAATAGCTCTCTCAAGCATGATTTTTACTTGGTCACTTGTGGGCAGTTGCAGTGTGATGCCATCTATATATATTACAGTCTCATGAGTTAAAGCAAAACCAAACCGCTTGGTCTCCAGGCTGCAGTTCGGTTTTCAGAAGCAGATTCCTGCTGCTGAATGGGTCAGATCCCAAAATCGGAGCCCTGCACAGTAGTGGTTGTACAGAAATTAGTGCTGTGCAGTGAAAGCTCCAATAAATATCATTCATTTAATGGCTAATATTGAAGGTAAATTGTCCAGAAGAAGGTGATGTCCTTCATATGAGCCCATAGGGAGCTATCAGAAATGGAGGAAGGTTGTGTTAGCACATGTGGGATAGTTATCTAAGGACATACAGATCAAAATTTTAAAGGTCTGTAGCCGTGAACAAGAAGTATTGAAATATTCATAAATATGCATGGAAGAATGTGCGTGAATTGTGTGTGACACTGAAGGCTGCCATCTGCTAGAAAATGTTGCGCACTGGCGTGTGGATAAATTGCAAACTTTATTTTCTGCCCTTCATCCATATCCTCACCTCTGTTTTACAGCTCGTCCCATGCCTCCATATTTGCTGCTTGCCCTGGCTCTTACCTATCTTCTGTTATTTCTGAAATTATTTTTAAGGAAAACTGCTTGTTCAGTTTAACAAAATTGTTGATACAACACTAAATCCTCATTTGTAGTAGCCTCAGCAAGTGTATAATATACTGCTGTTAGCATCAGAGAGCAAAACTAAGCTCAGAAAAATGAAAATAGCACGATCAGAAAACAGAAGAATTAAAAATACATAAAGAAATAAACAAAAAAATCTTTCTGTCAGAAATTGCCTGAAATAAGTTATGCTACCTTTTTTTCTGCTATAGAAGTAACATTACTCATACAGGTGGTTTTGGTTTTTTTTTTTAAAGAAAGTCTGAATATGACTAATAAGAGTTTACTGTGAATGTTTTTGCAGATCCTTTTTATAGTCCTTGTTGAATTGAAGTGAGAGTGATTTAATGTAATACAGATAACTGTTTTTCTGCATCTCCTCCCAAGCAAATACTTCCATGAATTCCGTGAATTCTGTCTTCCACGTGGCCCCCAGGAGACTGCAAATTTGCAGTTTCCTTATATACGTGTTGTAAACAAGAATGAAAGAGCATTTCAGCCTCGCAGAGTGTGAAATGGCAGAGCTTTCTTGGAGGGGGCCTTTTTCAGGAATATTTGAAAAGTAGTTGAATATCTTGGAATGACAGAATTTGAAACTCGGTGTTAGTAAACCTTGTTGGTGCAATATGTTGGCCAGTCGTTTTCTCTGCAATCTTAATAGGTCAGTAAGAGAAGGAGAAGGTGCCATAAAACCATAGCCTCGTGGTGAACCATTAGCAGAGAAGCATGCTGGTGCTGGGATGGCTGGTGCTTGAAAGTCTTTTTCATGTGTTTTGGGGGGTTTTAGGGGGGTGAAAAAGCCTTCTGTAATGTGAGGATATGATGTGCAAAGGGCCAAGGAAGTACCTCTGTTGTTATTTTACATTTCTTGCACTTTCAAGCAGGTTGGTAGAACATAAAGGTTGGACCTTGGCTACTTTTTCTATGCACCATGAGCTGTTTGACCACCAAAATGCTTTGAGTTGTGTGAAAAATACTTATGTCTTCTACAGGAGCTTGTATCAATCACATGCGTCTGAGTTTCATTCAAAACCACTTTGGTTGTAGTGGGAGTTGTTCAGATGCAGGTACTAACCAACCTCAAGGATTTAAACTGGGCTGTCATGGGTGATGCTGAATCATCGAGATGTTTCCTGGTTTTTCAGATTGTGATTTTCTGTGTGTCCCACTTGTTACCCTGAGGTATGGGAGTGCATTAAACACTCAGTGCTGCACTTGAATTTTCACTGAGAGCTGTGCTTCGAGTATGTAAGAAGCTACTTACTGCCTAGTGCTCTGGAAATCAGGCTCTGTGCCTCTCAGAATGAATGTCCCAAATTGGTGGAAGCATCTGACCTCGACCTCCTTGCTGCTGTTCTGTAGAAATGAAGACAGGGCCCTGCTGCACCTTAAAGGCATGTTTCGGGGATTAGTAAATTAATGCTTGTGAACCACTTGGATTTACAGTAATTATCTGCCCAGAGAAAACCTTGTCAGATAAGTAATAATGGTTGTCTCAACAGAGTATGAGTAGCATGCAAAACAGGCACCAGGCCACATGCTGGGCCATGAGAAGAGGAAAAAAACCTGGATTTCTTTTCTAGCGAGAACTAGCTGCTGTGTGCCAAATGAGGCATGCGGACAAGATGACTGTGATACGCTTAAAGATTATTACGTGTGTGCAAGAGGGACAAAGAAACATCCTCTGTGTGTCTGACCTCCAGCAGTCCAAGCTTGTGGCCACGCTCAGGTTCCAGACTGGGGACGGTGCTCATCCCCTTGCTGTTTGCCATAAATCCTCGTTTGCTTTTCTGGCATCACCTCCCATCAGTTCCCATTATGGGCTCCCAGTGCTGATGCACCTCCTGTACCTCCACTTTTCTCCCAGTTAGTTTCCTTTCCTCACTCGATTCCCTGTTTCTTCTTTCCTTTTCCCCATCTGCTCCCTTCCCCTGCTGCATCGATCTTACCCACAGCAGCCACTAAAGGGAAAAATCTGACTTTGCCCACTTCAGGCTAGCAAGAGGTTGTTCAGCTGTTTGGAGGATGCTGCATGCATAGTCTGGTCTACACCAGGGGATCGTGTAACAGATAGCTGCATAGTCAGTCCATGTGAATTTTTACAGGCTTTACTTGTGGAAATCTGTCGAGTTTCTGGTGCATGTGATCTGGCAAACTTACTCTAAGGAAGAGCATGGGTGTCTGGAAATTAAAGTGTAGTTATGGGTGCTCAGCTGTCCAACCAAAAGGCCCTATCAAGTAGAGCCTTGAGGATGTTTTTTGGGGGTCTGGTAGCACTCTCTCTCTCTCAGAGTCAAAAACTGTTGATGAACAGACTATGTCATGAGATTGGTGGATTTTACCCAAAAGAGTGGGTGTTTTGGAGGACTGCATTAAAATTCAGTGAAGAAATTCTTAAAAAAGAACTATTTTCTTTTTTAATTGAGAGCAAGTACTCCATGAAGGAAAGCAAACTGAAAGGAGCAATTACATACAGGGAGTAGCCTGGAGTTATAATAGGAGTCAGCTGCGTAGTGAAGACACCAAATGTCTTTCTGGAATGAACCAGCAAGAGCATTCGCAGTACACCTCAGCTCGTGGTGTGTGCAGCTTTGCGTACAGCTGGTTCAGACAAAAGCTGGAAGATGCTGCCAAGAAGTAATCAGAGGGTTAGAAAATATAACCTATAAGGAAAGCTGGAAGGAACAGAATTTACTTAGTCTAGAAATGTCAGGACTGAAGTAGTCCTAGGACAGCCGTTTGTTGTGGATAGTGGTTAATCTGTCTGTCATCTAGAAGGAACAGGCTTTGTCCACAGTGCGTGGTATATGACATTTGATAATGTGAAAACCTTTTTCATGATACATTCTGCAAGCGTTTATCTCTTGGGTTACGGACATTTTATACAGGAGAAGAGGGAAGGGCCTTTCCCTTTGGGAGAAGGAAAGAAATAGAGAGGAGATGACATCCCAGCATTCCTTCTAGTCCTTGCAAGTCTGTGATACTACTTGAGCATGGATGAGCTCCAGTTTTCCAGTTGTTTATAACTTTATCAAATTTGAATGGATTTTCAGAGGGATTACAGAATTTAAAAATATCCAGCACTAAAAGCACCGCATACTGATCGAGTTTCAAGTACCTCTTCCAAAATATGGAGAAGTCTTTTAATTATTGATAAAAATGTTTTTTGTTATCATTTACAAAAATACATTTTATCTTGTCTTATTCTGGGAAATAGTTAACCCTCTGTAACCAAACTTCTTCCTTCCACCCCCCAAATTGCCCACACTTAGCATACAAAGTTTGGGTCAGTAGTTAAAGTTTGGCAAAGTTTTACAGGCAGCTAAAAACAAGGTCTAAGGGGAAGTGTCATGTAACATTAATAACAGGCAAAGCTACCAGCCCCACCTATAATAATCTTATTTCTATCAAAGCCAGGTTTCCTTGATGATTCTCAAATGTTTCTACAGGCTTTTAGAGAAGATCTGGAATGCCTTATTCAAGAACAGATGAAGAAGGGCAATAACCCCACTGGACTGCTTGCGTTACAGCAGATTGCTGAATACATTACAGCAAGCTCTTTTGCAGGTTTTTCCTCATCTTCACTCAGTAAGTGACTTACACATATAATTGCACTATTCCTTCTTTCATTATCACCAGGGCTTAGCAATGCTGGGATCTCCTCTTTCTTTGAATAAAAGTTCTGTCAGGGCTTGGTTCAGTCATGAAGTAGTACAGACGGTGGCCTTAACTTTCTTTTTGGGGCTTCTTTCTCTCAAATTCTTTGATTTGTATAATAATATCCAGAATGTTTGAAGTCCTCACACTCGGTTATTCTAGAATTTGCTAATAAAAGTTTAACTGAGATAGGAAACAAAATGCTGTGCCCCGTTACTAGTAGCAGTTTAACATGAGCATAAACTGAGATGTGAAATACATAACCATTTAGAGTGTTTATTTTTCTACTCTTGCATATAAATTGTTATTAAAAAAAAAGAAAAAGGAGGGGGGAGAATAGCCTGGCAAACTGAATCATTACACAAACAGCTCCCACAGTTAAAAACAGCTTGTAGTATAACTCTAGTTATAAAGACGTCACTAGGATCTTTCAGTTAACACCCAAGTTCTTCTTTCCAAGTCATGAAGCACTGAGACATTAAAGTTGATTCAGGTTCTGTGGGTGGACATCATATGGGAGCTCACAAGCCTGAAGTACCGTGGCAACTGTCAGCATTCAGCATCTTTTGAGAATTGGTCCCAAAATGGTGCTTCAGAGTTCATTTAACAAAATAAGTGGAAGAGAACAACAGAGAGCCCAGATAATCTCGTCTCCGCGTCTCTGGTTGGTTAGGGAGACTGTGGGTCTGACTTGTCTCTGCTGCATTTGCCCACAGACTCGGACAGGGCAACTAATCTCAAAGTGCGTAATCTATTTGTTGAAAACCAAAATGCCATTTACCTCTTTTGGTCATAACTTTCCCTGTAAGCAACGACTGTAAGCTCCCAAAGGGCTGTCATGCATTCATGAAGGGGAGGAGGGCATGTTCATGTAGTCACAAGTCGAAGGGATAAATTGATCTTTGTGATTTCTCTGTTAAGAGGTGATCTCTTCTGTCTAAAGGTTTGTGAACTCTTGCCCTAATCCTGATTTCTTCATTAGGATCAAATTAAAGTGCTAAGACTGAGACACCTCTTCGTATTAGTTATACTGGTGTCAGAAGTCCAGCAGGAATGTTGTCGCCTGTAATTTTCCAAGTAACCTGTAAAAATACTTCATTAGTGGCAAGTGTCTTAAGGCACAGTTCCAGTTCTATATAGGATCTTGAATTCGGAGAGGGCTCAAAATCTGAGTCATGCTTCAAAGGAAACCTTCATTTCACCTCTCTCATGTTGGAAGAGATGAAGACTTAAAATCAGGGTATGGTTCCTACTCCCTTAAAGTAACAGAAGTTTCAGTAAAGACCTTACAAATCCCAGCAGTGCAGTTCCAGTCTAATAATTGCTGGTTCTGCTATGCTAACAATTTAGATACACTGCTTCTGGAAGTTCCTGGCATAGCTAGAAGTTATTTAATTGTCCGACTGGCCATTGTCTTTTTTTTTTTTTAATCTGTTTTTCAGGCCATGGAATGATTACACCCATCAACGATCTACCTGGGATAGATACCTCCTCATTTGTTAAGGGAGAAAAACTTACTCGTTGCAAGTTAGCCAGTTTATATAGATTGGCTGACTTGTTTGGGTGGGCACATTTGCCAAATGCCTATATCACAGTAAGTATTTTAGAGAATAAAAAATTTTATTTGGAACCTTACCTGTTCATTCAAATTAATTTCCCCCCTGAATGACATAAATTCAGAACTAGATCAGTAATGTGTTTCCTTCCTTCTTTACAGGTAAGAGTAAGCAAAGAACATGACCATATTCTAATCATTCCAAGAGGTCTGTCCTTTTCTGAAGCTTCAGCTTCTAATTTGGTATGTGATTCACCTGCTGTAATAACTAGCAAGGCTCCACCTGTTTTCTAAAAGACTTTTGTGGCTGATAAAATTGACTTCTAAACTATAATCATGCTGTTATTTGGTTTTTAATCTTTACCATCAGATGAAAAGCTGATTAACTTTTTTGATACTAGCATCCTTTGAACTCAGCGTTTCTTTTTGGGTTTAGCTTTGCTTTCTGTTGACTTGTCTTCAGCTTCAATGTGGAACAGCACAGTTTTGTTTTCCTCTCTGATGAAGCTCATCAAATAGTTTCAGTGTAACAGCAACCTTTTATAACCTGACGATATGGTAATATATATGAAGTGATTCCGTAGGAGTGGTGTTAGTAGAATCAGCTCTTATCTTTATAAGTGGGGAAGTAAAGCTGAATAATCTTCCCCAGGCCCAACAAAGGAGCTGGGTGAAGTTACAGATTGGCGTTTAGGCGATGGTAGCTGTCAAGTCACACATCTTTTGGCGCAGAACCTGCCGTATGTTCTTCGTGTCGTAAAGAAACTACCTCCAGTTGAAAGGGATAGCAGATTGAGATTGATGGCATTACACCCGCAAACACAGCACCAAAATACAAACATGAGAACAAGACCTGATACGACCCTGCCGTTGGTTTGTGTTGATCCTGGAATTACTGTTTTACTGTTCCCATGAAACTGGAAATTCCCTATGCATTTGATTTTCTTATTGGAAATTTCTCAGAGGATGAATTTTCTTCATATTTAAAATGTGGGAAATGGTAACAAAATACGTTTTTGTAAGTCAGAAACAGGGAAAGATCAGCTAGACCAAAGCGGAATATATGTTGTATCAAGGTCTTATCTTTACTTCTTTCGTGGCTGGACTTCCAACAACTGTCAAGGGCTTGGACAGCAGGGTGGTTTATTGACACACAGATTCATGGCTGCTCTCCTACTGTTTTTCGTGCTCCAAGCACTAAATGTGTGTGGGGAAGTTTGGTACCAAGTAAGAAAGGGAGGGTAGTTTGTAGATGATGGCACTTTGTCGCAAACTTTTTGAATATTGTTCCTGTGTTTGACTTTTCCAGGTTAAAGTAAACATCCTAGGAGATGTAGTCGACCAGGGAAGTACGACTCTAAGTATTGACAATGCAGGGTTCAGTCCACATGTGGCCATCTACTCCACACGCCCTGATGTCAGATGTGTAATACACATACATACCCCTGCAACAGCAGCTGTAAGTCTTCCTTCTAGCATAAAAATAAACCTTATGAACGTAGAGCACACTTCTGAATCTGAATCACTGCTCATGGCAGTTCTATTTTTATTTTTAACATCGACTCTGCACTTGTAAAGGAAGGTGTGAGGTTATCAGATAAGCAGAGGAAGAGGGCTGGGCCACTGCAGTGAAATGCATAGGAATAAACTGGTGTTCAGATACAGTTACACTCAGCTTGAGGAGGCTGTAAAGTATATAGTTTACACAGGCTTCATTTATAGCATCTTAGACCATATAACGTGCTGTATACATCTTCATTTGCATTATACAACTCCATTTTTGAGTGGCTTAATTAGTAGTTATGTTCAGTTTGGAAATTACCTCACTATTAAAAAGTCATAGTTAGCATAAGTTCAAAACTGTCTGTGTAACAATGATAAAAATGTAAGGAGACTTGAAAGAATTGGTTTGAGATAAATAGATGAATTCATATTGTTTTATATATAAATGCACATATATCCATTCCTCGAATACAGACCAAAAAAAGGAATGTGTAAGGTTTTTTATACTAGCTTTTTGAACTTACAAATGTGGGAAAGAAGGAAAAACCATTAAGTAGGTTTATGCTGAGAATTAAACATGGATAAAATTCACAAAAATTAACTTTGTTGGGATAATTTGTCCTTTCCTATAAGGAATCTGTTCCTAGGTTGGGTAGCAGTAGCTCTGTCACCCTTACTGCAAATTAGACTAGGGGGGAAAAAAAAAAAGTATTGCTTCTAAGCTTTAACTATGGAGAGTTTGTCTCTCTTCTAGCAAAGACACAAAGTATGTCCTGCTAAGGCTTGGGTGGTTGAGATGTGGGTTTTAAGAGTTTCATGTTTTCCTAATTATCAGTACTTCATTTTCTTGAAACAGGTTTCATCAATGAAGTGTGGCATCCTTCCCATATCACAAGAGGCTCTGATTCTGGGAGATGTTGCTTATTACAACTACCAGGGATCTCTTGATGAACAGGAAGAGAGAATTCAGCTTCAGAAAGTCCTTGGACCCAGTTGCAAGGTATTCAACCTCATTCATGCTCTTCATAAACAATTTTCATGTACTGCGCCAGTTTCTACCATTTAACAGTAGTGTCTTCATTTACTAGGTATTAGTCTTGAGAAACCATGGTGTGGTAGCACTAGGAGAGACACTGGAAGAAGCATTCCACTATATTTTCAATGTGCAACTGGCCTGTGAAACACAGGTGAGAGAGAATTTATCTGTATTTAATTTCAAACATTTACACTGCTGGGTTATTGGTTACCAGATGGGAAGATCTCTGATATTCCAAAGTATTTGGGGTTGTGGAATCCAGTAATCATATGCCAGGTCAAAGTCAGAGAAACTGGAATAATCAGGAGAACGTAGAAGGAAGAGCACGAATACCGTATCACTCTTCTAGAATGAGTATCGGTGTTGTTACGCTCTGAAGGGTACAGGTTTTGTTCCATGCTGTGGAGAGTGAGCTTCATGCAGAGAATCTGTCGGATGACAGATTCGGTAGTACTTGCTGCATGTGGAAGTGTGACTGAAGATCTCTCCACATCCAGCTCGTTTATCAAAGCCAAATGTTGTGACAAGAAAGGAAGCTTCTCCCTGTGATCACAAAGATTTGTAAAACCAAATAAACAAAAGGTGTTTGGAGCAATGTTAGAGGGTAGCGTATTTAAAAATAACTTGAGTCCCCAAATCAGTTGTTTCTGTTTCGTCTAACTTTAACTACCTAGTTAGGTACCTAGATATTATCTATAACCTGTGGAAAGAGACCACTGAAAGTGTCCTCACCTGCCATAACTCTTAAACCCACTCCCAGCAACTTCATCAGTTTGCTCTTGTTCTCCGGTGATCCTCTCCTCCCAAGGAGACATTTGGAGTTGCAAATGGCATTCTCCCACTCTTGTCCTTTCCTCCCTTGTCCTGCCATTCATTTTGAGTTCAATCAGTCATTCGTATTGAAACAGATACAAAAATGAAAAATGTTTAGTCTTGTGATGCAGAAGGATCTTTTTAAGGTACTCTGAAAGCTAGTGTTTGAGTCTCCTCCTTTTAAAGCACAATCATTAGCAGATCCTACCATCCTTCCCATAAGAATCACTTGCTACACATTTTAATACCTTGTTGCACAGTAGAAAACTAGCCTGAGAAATAACTGTAGCCTGTGTTTGTTTCTTCTGTGAATTCAGAAAAGCAGAGAATCCAAAAGCTTTTCCTCAAATGAAGTACACTCATTGATGTCTCTAGGTTCATGCATTAGCTGGAGCAGGTGGGATAGACAATCTCCTACAACTGGATCTGCAGAAGTTCAAGCCTTCCACACACGCTGTGGCAGCAACTGGAGGCGGAGGAGTTAACATGGCTTCACAACAAAAGTGGAAAGTTGGGGAACAAGAATTTGAAGCGCTCATGCGGATGCTGGACAACCTGGTGAGAGCACGTTGATGGTGTGGTCCATATAGTCTCTGTAAGCCTTTGAGTGTAAGATTAGCTTCTGTAAAGCACATTGTTTTTTCTGGTTTCTTTGTGAGTTTGATAATGAAGATGGAGTAACCTTTACTGTATGTGAAATCTCTTCTGCTTGGTTTAGTTTTTATTACGTTGCTGTATCTGACAGTATTATTCTGTCTTGATAAGAGTTTATAATATTTTGAACTTAAATTTTGTCCAACTCATCTCACAAACGTGTTTGTTCTTTATAGTAGGTTAATAGTAAAAATATATTTTAATAGCCACCTAATAATAGCTATTTCCCTCTATATTTTATTATTAACTCTAATATTAGGAAATAAGATTGTAATTTATTATTTGTTTGAAATGTCTGTTTCACTGCACTATGAACTCCAGAACAGCCTTCAGTGTGAATAGTGAGGCACGGGGGAGTGTCACGAACTAGGTTGTGCAAGACGGATAGATGTCCTCCTGAACGCTACCTAGGTCGTACCCTGAGCAGGGGTCGTTTGGTGGTCACGCGTTCAGGAAGGTGGGGGGAAGGTGAAGGGAGAGCGGGGTCCTGTCCTACTGCTACTGTGCTGTATTTTAAATGGGTCCCTCGAATGTTAATGGTATGAATGAATGATGGTGAACACCACTAGCCCGTTCTCTGAAGAGCTCAGTGGTCCTGTTTAGTACATGTAGGGCAGAACAAAACTTCCGTGACTTCTTTGGATACCTTCTTCTGATGTTATCTATTTTGCTTTTTACATTTTTTTAAAACCTTTTTTATCTTTTCTTTTTTTTTAACTCATCTGTAGGGATACAGAACTGGCTATGCCTACAGGCAACCATTAGTCAGGGAGAAACCCAGACATAAGAGTGATGTTGAGATCCCAGCCACTGTGACTGCCTTTTCCTTTGAAGATGATACAATCCCGCTTTCCCCCCTGAAATTCCTGGCGCAGAGGCAACAGAGGGAAAAGACAAGATGGCTGAACTCTCCAAACACATACTTGAAGGTTAATGTGCCTGAGGAGTCCTGGAATGGGGAAACCAGTCCCAGAACTAAGATCACGGTAGGTAAATATTTTAGGCAGTCGCTTAGTTTTTGCGCTACTTGAAAGTAAATCACACACAGTTTATATGAGGAAATCTTTAACAGGATTAGAAAATAAGTTTATTGAGCAAATAAAAATAGTCTTTGGGGAGACTTAATGACATTAGTGCTAAAGGCCCCCCCTCAGTTTGGGAAAGGGGGTTTAACTTTCAAAAAGTTAATAGTTTATGATAAAATTTAATGATAATAATAAAATTTTGTTAGTAGCTCTTCTGATTCCTGAAACAGAAAGCAGGTTTTCTACCATATCTGTATGTGCTATTAATTATCCCTCAAAACATAGTAAGGCTTTAAATCACCTGTGGGTTGTTCTCTTCTCTACACAAGAGACACACAAGCTCTAATTCATCTCTTAACTGCCCCTTTCCTGTTTGTGAGCCTGCTGAAAACCGACTTGAAAGAGTCTGCTCGTGCTACTACTTTTAATGGTGATCAAGATTATTTCCTTCTTCGGCTCACAGAGATGCTTCCACTGCGTTTCCAGCCTGGACAGAAGTGGGACTACGAAGCATATTGTTTGCTATCAGGCTACTCCCAGTTGCATAGTACCACTGTAAAAGCATCAGCTCCTCCTGCTGGCAGGCTAGCGAGTTTCTGAACTTAAGTTTGGGAGAAGCACCCCTCAGCAACTGATTTAAAACCCTGTTTCCAAAGGAAAAAAACTGCAGACAAAATGTGTGGTTAGCAGAGGTGGAATGATTGCATGAAAAGGGCTCTGGAGCTGGCAGATCTATGTGCCAGTTACTAGGAAGCATGATCTGTTCTAAGTATGACTTCATTAGTACACAGTTAGTACTGCATTTTTCAGGAATGTATTTCAGTGTTTACAAAAAGTAGTGTTGATGATACATGTTCAAGGCCATTTAAATCCTCTTGGGCAAGCACACCGATTTATAAGGAGTTGGGATTATCTTGTGTGTGTATCATGTGGAATTGAGAAAAAAGTCAGAAAGTCTTTATATCTCTTCTTTAACACTTAAGACAACACTGAGAATTGTTCCTCTCCATCATGCTGGGGATTTTAGCTTTTTTTTTCTTTTTTTCTTTAAGTGGATGAAAGCTGATGACTCCTCCAAGACTAGTGGAGGAACACCAATCAAAATTGAAGATCCAAACCAATTTGTTCCACTAAACACAAACCCGAGTGAAGTGTTGGAAAAGAGAAATAAGGTAAAAGAAGGGTAATGAAATTAAAATTGTATCATTTCCAAATAAAACTATATGTTCAAGTAATTATTTAACACAGCAGTAAAATCATATTTTCAATTGTGATTTCACTAAGAAGTTTCTTACGTTGTATGTGATTTTTGGCACTAAAAAGCATGTATTTAAATGTATGATATACATGAAGTCTGTAGTTACATATGAAATATATATATATAAATTCTTAATGCAATAGTTTGATGAAGGATGAATATTAACCCTGGAAATGATAAATTGGAAATGGTAGTTCCTGCTATTTAGCATTTAGTGGATAATTGCATGTCAACATGAGCCGAGTGGCTGTGCGTCATCTACAGCACGATTCAGTCTCGGACTGTAATCTCACCTCTGTTCTGTATTCATTCTCCTAGCACTTATTAAGCTGGAGTTTCTATGGTCTGCTGTGCTTCCTGAAGGCAGCAAAAAAAAAAAAAAAAAGAAAATGAGAGGTTATTGTTATTGTTGGACCTCTCTGTAAACACAATTGTCTCGCTGCTCTTCCCTTCCAGCATGTAAGACGTTGACTGTCAGGCTGACCGAATACTCCACCCTAGGCATGACTGCATTAACAGATATTCAGGACACTTTCCATTCGATTACGTATTTTTTTCTTTCTTGGAAAACACCATATCAGTATGTGTGGGGACTGAACTGGAGTCAGAAGGAGCAAATCCCTTCCTGAGAACTGCAAAGGCACCCTCTAATCATCAAGAGAGTAATAATACAAGTCCCGGACAATGATTTTAAAATTCATGCATGTCACTGTCTCATTAGATAGTTTATTCCTATTTTTCTGCTGTAGAATTTTTTTTAATCTGGTCTGTATTTGTATTTTTATCGGATCTGTCAGTCTCTTAAGCACTGACAATGTGAAGCTAGGGCTGTTGGCTTGGGGAAAATAATGAGGTATTCACAAAAAGAAAAATGTTACCAACCTTTCTGTTTACAGAGATCACTCCAATAGCTTAACATGGGTCACTTACTTTGGGGGGATGGAGAGAACAGGTTGAGAGACATACTGTTCCTTGGAGTTTATTTCTGGCTTGCGCGAAGTGCAGGAGCTGGAGCTACAGTGAATATCTGGGAGTACTCAAAGAGCTAAACAAACATGCATTGCATTCAGAGATGGAAGGGGAGATGGTAATTTTTTAGGTGCAGCAGCACTGAGCTTGATCCTCCAGCCATTCGCTGCTGCCGGTGTTAGTGGCTTTGCAAAGTTGATGGGCATAAGATGTGTTAAAGATAAATATCTGTTTCTAACCCACTTTTTTTTCTCTGTATAGATAAGAGAGCAAAACCGATATGACCTAAAGACAGCAGGACCACAGTCTCAGCTTCTTGCTGGGATTGTTGTGGATAAAAAGCCAAGTCCAGTGAGTAGGATGTAATTGATTGATTTACGCGTATTTGGATTATTTGGCGGCCTGTCTTTTAAACGTCAGTTTGGGCCATTTTCTTTCTGCTAGAACTGATTGTTTTAATGCCAGGTTTTGGATGTGTGATACGTATTATTCATGTTTCATTTCAGAGGTTTAAAATGTTAGTTTCCAATGGAGATATGCATGGTAGGTTTGTCTTCCATTAATATTAATGAAGTAGACCCCTGTCTAAGACCATTTCAGCTAACGAGTGATGCACTTTGCAATGCGTGGTGCCAGAAATAATCCTTTCATTGGTCTGTGGAACCGCTGCTAAAGGAAACGATTGAGGCCCAGAAATAACTGAATTTAAAAGGTGGGATGGGACCATGTAGAAGGCAGCTTTCATTAGAAACAGGCTGCTTATTGGGAGGGAGGGAGGGTTTCCAGTTTCTTACCTGTCCACACCATCTCCTCTTGAGTAGAATGTACTTACTTCCCAACAGCACAGATATCCCTAATAATGTATCTAACAAACTGTGCTGAATCGTAATTGGAATTCTGTAGCTCTAAGAGTTTCCCACCATCCATGGCTTAGTGCATCTGTTTCCTTGTTTTGGTTCCCAACATTCTTTCGAGGTAACACTGAGTTTGCTTATTTATTTCAGGCAAAAAGAATATTTTCCTAATGAGTTTTCTCACTATATGAAAGTATTTTAATTTTGTCATTGTAAAAATTCATCTCAGAATAGCTCTTCCAGTTAGATTCTTAAACGGGAGCATGAGCGCAGTTACTTTCCTACAAAAAAATTCCTAGGACTTAAGGCATTTGCAGAAAATATGGGAAACCTTACCTTTGAATCCCTGTTGTTAAAGAACTTTCACCTCTCTGAAGAGTATATTAGCCCCTGAAGTGTAAGCTGTTGAGGCAGGTCTCTACTCCTGAAGCTGTTCCACTTGGTACAAAAAACCCTCAAATGATGACTTTGCTGCTGCAAAAGGCTGGTGATTTACAGCTTGGTGGTCAGTGTTCATTGCTATGTGAATGCCTATTAAATGGGATTGTTTTAGTCTGGATGCATGTGCGTTTTTTCTTCTGTATTCCCTGCCAGTCTGGTGTCACCAAACTTTGGGCAAAAAGGAGGCATTAACCGTGTACATCTTGCTTGCTTCTTTTTTTAACTGTTAAATTTTGTGGTTTTCCCTTTTCCAGCCAATGCAATTTGAAGATGATGAGCACGCACCACCAGCACCACCCAACCCATTCAGCCATCTCACAGAAAAGGAGCTGGAAGAGTACAAGAAAACAATTGAGCGCAAGCAGCAAGGGTTAGAAGGTTGGTGGTGTATTTTTAAATGTTGGGATTTACATTTTAATCATAAGTTCATTTCTGGCTGGAAAATATCTACTGTAAAAAATGTGTGCGTGTTAATTATTAACATATACTGTTGGCAACTGTTTTGCTTCAGAAATAATCATTCCTTGAGACAGTCGAATTTTTTGTTAAATGTTTTTCTTTTTTACTTTGGTTAATGCTAAAATTAAAGCTATGAAATGTTTGTACAGAAATGGGGTTGGCAAAACCACACTTTAACGTAATGACTTTTTTTTGTCAGAGTTGTAGAATAACTTAGGTTGAAAGAGCCCATGAAGGTCATCTTAGTCCAACCTCTTCCTCAAAGTTGATTTCAAAGTTAGATCAAGTTGCTCAGGTCCATATCCAGCTGAGCTTTGCGTATCTGTAAGGATAACAATTCCACAAGCAGTCTGGTAACCTTCCGCCTCGTTGTGGAAGTTTTGCGAAGTAATCTAGAAGATATACGAATAGTTGACTCTGAAATGTAATCCTTGCCACTTAGATTCTGAAATATGTGGCAAGGTGGAAAAAAGCTCTGTGATTTCTGGGTTCTTTTTGTACCTGTTGTGACACCAGAATTCACAGGAAAAGGCTGCTGGACTCGCCTTTGGGAAGTGAGATGTACCATGATACTTTACATTTGGTACAACCATGTCAATTGGTTCTCCGTTTTCTGACCCTTGAATTCCAGTGGTTTTGAGTACATGCCTGTAACTGCTTGTTTCCAGAAGTTTACAGAGATGTTTGATCTTGACTTCTTTAATTTTTCTTTTATTCTCCCAATGTGCAAGACTCGTCTACTTTCACTTTTTACATCATCTTCCAGTACTACTGTTCCATAGGGAATTACTAATTCAGGGTTGATTTGTTTGTTTGTTTGTAACAATAACACTCACTATGCACTCTTCTTCACTAATATTATGTAATAAAACAACTGTGCTGTACGTCGCATTCAGAGCATAGCATGGTAGCTTACCGTAACAGCAAACCGGGTGGCTTACGGCTAGATAGAACCGTGGGGCGTGCTACCTGGAATGCCACCCTGCTACCCTTTTTAATGCTTTCTATTAAGGAACTAATATGTAATAATTGTTAGCATCTAAAACATGTAATTCCATAATTCTGTAGAGTTTAAACTGTGTATTGTAACTTCTTGAGGTTGTCAGCATGAGTAACGCAATACTAGCAGGGCTGTAAATCTTGTAGCACTAGTACTGACATTCTTGCTTGATTTTTATTTTTGCTTGGCTACTAATTCCACTCTTGTCCTGCAGATGCTGAACAGGAATTATTCTCAGATGACGGTTCATCTGTGTCACAAATTCAGTCACAAACTCAATCCCCGCAAAATGTCCCAGAAAAATTAGAAGGTATTCCATGCAATTTCTGTACAATGCCAATGGCTCTGATAACCTGAGTCATGCACTCTTCTGCTGCATTCTTTACACTCGCATGAAATCGGCTGAGCCAAAAAGAGCCCTCTTTTACCAAGTCTGGGTGGGACTCTGTCCAGAAAACTACTTTCCCCAATTTTTTCTGATACGTAATTCTCACAAAGAGAAAATAACACAGGGCACACCGGAACTTGGATATTAATGAAGTGGAGGAAATAGATACTGTATTTTGATTTTATTGGAAGTGTTAAGATTAGATTTTTTTGCCTGAGACTTTTCTGGCAAAGTCTAAGAAGGCATTTGGAAAGGGTAGTTCTCTAAAGACTTCTGTGTGAAACGGCTGCATTTTCATAAATCGGTCTCTTGCAGTAAAGCATAATTCTGAGTGTGCTTGAGACGCTGTAAGTGTATGCTGTGTAGGCTGTATTTGTCTGTACGGCATACAGCTTGAGCTGTATAGCTACCTGGCACAGATAAGGTGAGGTTTTTCAGCCCGTTTTAATTTAATTACATTTTCACGGTATTTGTCTGTTTACGACTAAGAATGCAGATAAAGGGGAAAAAAACCACATCTAAGCACTTCGGGTTTCATTCTTTGGATCACAGTCCAGGCTCACAGACTCCGTTTCGATACTGGTTTTTTGCACGATAATGTACATAAATAATTGCAAAATTTTCTGTTCTTTCAGAAAATCATGAAGATCTCTATACCCAGAATGCTAACCTAATATCTGTGGAGTTGCCAGTTGTGGTGGTGAATGGCAAGGAAGATGCACATGACGTGGAAGAAGATCTCACCAAGAGGGTCAGTCAGTTAACCACTAGTACTGTGGAGAGCGTAGAGATTACAATTAAAAGCTCTGAAAAGATAGAAGAGACCCTGTCCCCTGAAGGGTCGCCTTCCAAATCCCCATCAAAGAAGAAGAAGAAATTCCGCACCCCATCTTTCCTGAAAAAGAGTAAAAAGAAGGAGAAGGTAGAAGTGTAAGTGCAGTTCTGTTGCGGGGAGACATTGCACATTTTAAACGTTTAAGTTGACCATTAACAGCGTAGTGTTAGGGGTGTGCAGTAACTGGACTTTTAACCTAAACAAAAAGGAACTGGAAGAGGTTTTGCTTTAAAAAACCCAACCAAGCAACCAAACCCCGCCTTTCGTGTTATTGAAAATTAATTCATCTCTCACTTAACTGTGTCCGAGATTGCTATGAAGGTTGGAAACATTCATTAGTTTCACGTAGAACTACAGTGGCAGGTGCTCAGTTACCGTCATAGCAAGATCAAATACCATCACAGTATGCAGCAGCAAGTTCTGCTTGGAGTATTTTGCAGACCTTAAAATTTTCAGTACAGTTAAAGTCTCTATTAAAGTTTCTGTTGAGTGATCATACGACTTTTTAAAACTACTGTCTCGTTTGGTAGCCAGATCATACATTTTTATATTGTGATTTTGACCATATATTTTATGTTTCTGTACCCCTGTTTGAGTGGGTGCGTATTAACAGCACACCTTTAAATCTTTTTTAAGATTAGATCATGTAGAAATATTATACACTGGCACATAATATTAGGGGAGAAACTGTGTAAGAGAAAGTCTATTTGGAATTATACAAAATGTCTAAAGAATTCCATTCTTCAATAACTTTTTTGCCAAATATTTCATTTTAGTGAAATATAATTTTTGAAGACTTCTTTTTTATTCTATCAGTTGGGGGGGGAAAACCCTTATTTTTCAAGAAAGGGGATTTTATACACTTAACATTGATAATTTAGTTTAACTGGCAAAACAAAAAGAAGATTTTATATGTTCAAATGTTTGTATACCATTCAGTATAAAGGTATTATAAGCATGTGAACCAAGCGTTTAATAGTAGAGTGTATTTAAGAATGCTTGGTTTAGAGTATACTTAAATATAATTCAGGAATCCAGGGACTTAGAAATCAAAGGATAAAAGCATATAAAATTGAACTGGATTCATGTTTAAAAATTACTTGTGGGTTGTTTTTTTTTTCTCTCATGGTATTGCTAATGAATGAAGAAAAATAATCTCTTAACATAACCAAATGAAGGAAACAAAACTGTTAAAAGGGAAAGTGAAATAGTAAGAAAATAGGAGGAGCAAAGAAAGTAAGAGTTTGGTGATTATTTTTTTTAAATATATGATACGGATTGTGGGATATTTTTATGAAATCAGCAAAGTGACATTTCCATATTAGACGTTTTAAATCATTTGTATGGATTCATACAGAGTGCAACACTTTGGGTTTTTTCTTCACTTTTCATTTGAATTGTAAAAGGGTCTCGTGAATCTGTGTTGTCCTTTGGATGAACCCAGAGCAAATCGGAGCCTAGTGCCATGGGTAAGGGTGGTACTGCCACTTTACTCGTTTTTACTGATATTCTGTCATTTTAGTACTTTTACTGTATTGTAAATACAAACTAAACATAGAAATTAACATAGGGTTTTCTTCGCTGTGTCCAATTGTCTGTAAATCAGTCATCGCAATAGGAAGTACATTTTAAAGATCCATGTGATTCCCAAATTGCCGGTTGAAATATTATACAATATATAATTGTTAAATATGGCTGGAGAGTGGTTTGGCATGCAAAAATGTTGATTATAGCATGTTCGGGGGCTGGTTAGCTTTGACCGTGTAAGTGTGATAATGCAATGTTGGAATGGATCCTGGAAACAATTTTCTAGCTATCACTAAATACTGGAAGCAGTGTTTTTAATCATAGTGGAAACTTTCAGTTGCTTACTTTGTTTTTTATGTTCTACATTATTTGTGTTGTATTACAACATATGTAGAAACAGTAACCTGTGAACTACGCTTTTCATAACTTTTTTAAAAATATATCTAAATGAATGCAATGTGCATAAATATTTTTTAAAATGCAACCGTGAACTATTTGCACCTTTTGCTAATGCCTCTATTTACTTGCTTTGGCATAAAGAATGAGCCAGCCAACTCTTGTGTCCTGTGGAAAATATATAAATGTTATCTGAAATTGCTCATAGATGTAATGCTAATTAATGTTAAATCACAAATAAACAGTATTTTAAATAGATGGATTTTGGTATAGCAGCCTTTTGTTTATACAGTGCTCTTGCATCTCTCGCTTGCAGAGAAGATCATAGAATCATTTTGGTTGAAAAAGACCTTCAGGATCATCAAGTCCAACCGTTAACCTAGCAGATGCTTTGATTATGCACGTTACTTCTCAAGAATTTATTCCAAAGGTGGCTTCTTGCTTGTGCCTATTCCGAAAGCTGTGCAAGAGAATAGTCTGATCTGATCAGAGAACCGTTGTTTTCTCTGTCACAGGTCCTGGAGGTGAAAGAGGGCAGGCCCGTGGTAAAACACGCGGAGCTGTCAGGCCGTTGTTTTGAACCCTGGCGGAGTGTGTGCTGCGGGCTTTCCTCTCCCGGGGCGTGCTCCCCCGTCTCCTGGGTCTGCGTCTTCTGCTCCGCGGCGGGGGTTTACGTATGGCCGCCTGAGACGTGGGAGGACTCGGGTCGTTTAAGTGCTGTGAAAGTACAGAGCACGGAAATAGCTTGTGGAAATTACTAATTTTTTTCATTTTATTAATGAAAACAAAGGGGTTTTTGTAGGGAGGGCCTCTGTGTCATGCCCTGCCAGCATATGGTATACCTTGGAGTCTCTGAGGCTGCAGACGTTGCAGTGTTATGTTTTCATAGCTGTATCGACTCTCTGAAATGCCTTTAAAGATTTCAACAAATGTTTATTTTCATTGTCCTTCCACAAATCAGCCTTTTGTTTCTGTTTACAAGAAAGTCAAAATCCAGCCCTTCGAGTCTGGTGACAGTTTGATGAACTCAGTCCCCATGTGGGAGGGTAATTTTGGTTTAGCATTTTAAATAAATCTTAACCAAGAGTCAAGTAACTTTCTTACTATTGTTTGTCTCCAGGAGCATCAACAGGCTGCTTAGTGCTGCATTAGCATGAAAACAGACACTATATCAACACAGAGGAGCTTGCACTGTAAGGCTAAGTGCATCTATAGTTTTCTTCTTTGAACTTTCTTTATTCCCAAAAGCACGAGCAACAGAGCCTTCGTTTTTACTTAGACTTTACTCTTTCGCGGTGTTCAAGAAGAACCTGAGATTCTGCAAACCAAAGCATGGAAATGAAGTAGGTGTTCATAACAGGCATAACGTACGTTAAGGCTTAAACCTTGGGAAGCAGGAGCCCTTGGAAAGACGAGCTTCAGAACGGATCATTGACATGATAGGAAGTAATTATTACCATTAGGATGCTTAACCCAAGAAAGAGAAGCAGCAGTGTACGCTGTGAGGAATTGCACGTGAGCTACCACCTGAGAACCTTACAAAGAAAAACAAAGGGTTTCTGAAGTTGTGCATCTTTCTACCCCACTTTTGTCTCCGTGGCCATACTAAAATCCGTATTGTGATCCGGGCAATCACCTGCCTGCGACCTTCTTTTACAGACTGTCGTCTGTTCTGGAGAGGACTGTGGTGTAGCAAACCAGATTTTGCTCAATTTGCAAAAATTGCAGAACGAGTTATACTTTAGATCAGGCTCTAGATGCTGCAAGGAGACGGGATAATGTCGTGGGGAAGGCTCTGATAGGCCATTTTGACCAATAGTTTCCTGCCTTGCCAGGCGAGTTGATGGACACTGCTGAGCACGTAGCATAAATCACTGTTTTCTCTGGTGCTCAGTAGTTGAGGATTTTATCTTTTCTGGATGTCCAGTTTGCAAAACCATTGAGTTTTCTCTGTTTCAGCCTGAGGAAACTTCTCAAATACAATGTACCGCTATAGTAGCCAAGGACAGGGAGAAAGGGCCACTGTGTCCCAGACTGGGCACGTGGGTCTGATGGAAACTTGGCGTGAGCGCTGTCATCCTCCTTTCCCTTCCTGCACACTGGCGGGGAAACGCATCCCCTCGCCCGTGGGGCAGTTGGTTGGGTTGGCATTTGCGCTTTCAGAGGCTGGTGGTGACCCGGTGCGTTCAGCGAGGTGGAGGACTCGTGGAAAAGCGCTAATTAGAAGGTGCCTGGCGACGTGCGGGCAGCCCGACGGCGGGCATTGCCACGTGCGCGGCTCAAACGGCGCGGGCAGCCCGGCGGGGGAGGCCAGGAGGGCGTTCGGTGGGGATGGGCGCTCCTGGCATTTTAGCTGTCAGACAGCCTGTGTAAACTCCTGGTTTTAGAGACTTGCAGAGACTCTTAAAGGAGTAGCAGAAAGCCCATCCCCCCATGTAAAAGTTGCTCAGCCCTTTCCCACAATCTCCAATCTCAGTTGCGAAGCCAGCAGCAATTTAGGTTTCTAAGAGAAAAGATTGCCAGAATGTAATGTGGAGAAACTTGCGTTTTTCTACAGCCTTGTTCTTTGGAAGTGTTTCATTACAGTAGCTTTACCTTTTACGCGTGCCAGCAGTACGTGCAAGCACACCCAAGCAGTTTTCACTTGGACCAGCACACAGCATGGAAAGTTTTGGTCAAGCTTGGTCGACTTGTAAGCAAATGATGATGAGAACTGGAGGTCAAACCAGGTCACAGCTTATGCCTCCAGCTCTGTTCATGCAGCCCAGCTCTGGTATTACCTGTGTAGGTATTTAATCCTTTAAACATGCTACTACCTCAGCAGTGGTGGGAGCTACACAGAGCAGTTATGCTGAGCTGGGAAGTTAGAGAAAGTATTTCCTTGGATGAGTTCTCAAAGTCCCTTTACAGCTGGTTGCACCTTTCTTCTTGCTGTGTCTGCAGGGAGCAATGTAAATTCAAGAGTTCACACTCTGAAACTGTGGATGAGGATCCCAAAGTCAAACACAGCCTTTGAAAGGTGAGAATTCAAACGGCCTTTAGATGGCATCAGACTTTCACGTTTGCTGCCTTCGTTCCCTGCAGTCCGAAAGCCATTAACAAAGAGCTTTCAAAGAAAGTATTTTGGTGGAAATTTTATGGGCTTTATTCCAGTTGCAGCACAGCGAGATGAAAGCAGACAGCTGGCTGTCAGACTCGTTTTCTTTATTGATTCATTTCAAAATCCAGCAGTGGAGCAGGCTTTGTCCGGGAGGCAAGACTCCTCTGCTCCCCTCGATCCTCTCGTGCTTTCGCAACTAGCTAAGAATATTTTATTTTTTTCCACTTGTAAACTCACTCCACTGAGCAGAAGAATATCCTTATGGTTAATATTTTCTCTCTAGCAGCCCTACCCACAGGCCAGAGGGCTCTCAGTGTTTCAGGACGGATGGGGCAGAAGTGACAGGAGTGCCTGGAACAGCGCTGAGAAGCAGCAGAGCCTTGCTGATCTCCCCCTCGGGTGAGCTGTGGGTGTGTGAATGGAGAACCAGAAGTCATGGCAGCTGTGTCTCTAGGAAGGCCTACAGTGAGGGAAGATATTTTAAAAGGTTAGAAAAATCTGCTGCTTTGGAAGTTCAACCGTGCCAGTTCGGAGGGCTCTACTAAATTTTCAGAACACTTTAAAAGGGAAGGGCGTGCTTTGCCACGGCCAACCCGTTCGTGTCTCCTTGCTCTTCAGCAGATAGATTCTGCCAAAGGCACACTTGGGCATCTTTGTCTCGGTCTTAGTGTCTGAACCGTGTTGGAGGCTGAGGGCTGGGTCTGGTGAAGCACCGCTGCGTACTCACCCTCTTCGTACACTTTTCTCCAAGTCTCTTCTTTTTGGCTTTGTGGGAAATGGGATATTGGGCAAGTTGGACCTTTGTTCTGATTTGTTACAGTTGGTTTTCTGTATTAGTTAAACTTGGGAAGGGAGAGACATAGCTGTTTGTGCTGTTAACTGCTGTGCATGGAAAATCAGGAGGGGGGTGAGATGAGGGAGAGTGGTCAAAGGGACAGATGCCCTGAGTTGTCTCCAAGAGAAAAAAAAAGGCACCTCTGACTTTTTTTCAAAGCAGAAGGTGTTGTCAATGTGTTTCTTACTTGGGATCTGCCTGTAAATGAAGCACATAAAGGAAAAATGGTGGCTGGTAGCATCTGGAGCATGTGTTTAGCAGAACTTCCTTACTGGTCTGTCCTGCCTGACTTTTTGGTTTCTCCTTCCTATCCCTGGTCAACATTTGTACCGGATCAAACTCGGGGAGAGTGAACCAAAGGCTCAAGCTCACATGAGACAGATGCCGGCGTTTTCCCCTCTGGGAAAGTGGCATTAGTGCATCTGCATCGTGCCGATCCTCAGCCTTAAGCTTCACGTCAAGCCGTGCTGTGCCACAGACGTAGTGCCGTGGGCCGAACGGGGAAAACACACGGCGTTACCCTGGCAGAGGCCCAGGCTGCGTTTCATACCGGGTCTGACTGCGCGACAGGGTGAGTACGTGGGGTCACTGTCACCACCCGTGACCCGGAGGTGGTGCACGCTCGCCGGCATCAGCAGGCGCAGGCACCACAGAGGTAAAGGCGCGTTCCCCCGGCGTGCGGCTCTCCTCTCCCTGCGTGCGGCTCTGGCCGGCGCAGGGGAGCGTTGCTCCGGGGGGCCCAGCCCAGGCAGGGGGAGGCCGTGCCCCTCTTGGCTTTGCATCTGTTTGGCCACCCCAGAGGGTGGCCGAGCCCCACGTGTGCCCCACGGGGCCTCGGCAGCCGCCACTGAGCTCTGAAGCCAACGCTGCTCCTTGCCATGCGTGTCCCTTTGCTGCCAGCAGCTCCCGGCTATTGTTTTATTTTAAGGTTGGTTATATTAAGTGAAGAGGGAGAGAATAAAGTTTGGCAGCCAGCAAACGGGGGGGCTGAGGTTCACTGCCTGCCCTGCTGCCCACCCCTCCGGCTGTGCCGGGCTGCCCGGACTCAGGAGACACGTGTCCGCTCTGACGGCATCCCCACGGGTCAGAGCGATGGAAACGGGCCAAATCCCGCTGCCCGGGCCGGCGGGGCACCCTCCCGGCTGCAGGGCCCTCCCAGCGCTCCCAGCGCTGATGCTGCAGGGCCGCTCGCTGCTGCTCGATATTTTTTTTTTTAATCTTTTTTCCCCCTCCTGTCTTCTTGAAGAAGTTACATGAAAAACACCTTGTCCTTTATAGTTGCGTGAGAACGGCTGCATATCAGTGATGCAAACGCAGGGGAGGGAATCAATTAGGGGCTGAATTGGCTGCTGGCGCGTACCCAGCAGCTTCCTACTGCAGTTGCGTGGGGCCGGCAGCGCGGCGCTTCCCCGCGAGCGTCTCTTCAGCCCGACTCCGCTGCGTTTTCTCATCATTAAGATGCCGCCAGAGTTTCTGCAGGGGGGGGTTGCGATTCAAAGGCCGGCGTTGCAGTCACCGGCTGGCGCTCAGGGCCGGGCCCTGAACATCCTCCCCCAGCCCTCTGGAGCTGGGCTGTTTGCGCCGCGGAGCCGGGAGCTGGGCCGAGCTCGGGCTTCACCGGGTGCCGAAGCTCTTTCACTTCAGCTCCAAGTTACTCTTGCGTTTAAATTTCGCCGTGGAAATGGCCGTGGTCTGTGCTGAGCGACGTTTCGCCCAGCTCCCGGGGGAGCTTTTGTTTTGTTTCAGAGGGCTTTGGGTTGGGGGAAAGCGGACGTGTGGGCTCTGGCTGCCTGCGCCGGGATGAGCGCCTTGCAGGGAAAGGTTTGCTGTGACGGGCACGTGGCTGCCATCGCCGCGCGGGGACGGCGACGTCCCCCCATGGCTCTGTGTCCTCGTCTCCCCATGTTTGGAGGGAGTGTTTCGTGTCAGTCCCAGGCAGGATGCTTCCCCCGGCTGGAGGAGTCAGGGGCCTCTGAAGGCCCTTCCCAGGGCTCCCCATCTCTCCAGCAGGAGATAGCCAGTATCCACCATTGCCAAGGGATCCTGCACCTTTCTGTCTCGCCTACTTCAGAGTCATAATTTCCAGGTGCCTTCTGGTTTGCGTTTGCAGTGGTGCCTCGGTGTGACTGCGTGCCTCTGGATGCTGCTGTAGCTTTTGCAAACTTCTCATTTGCAAATGTTATTTGGAAAAACAAAGCTTGTGCTCTGGGTTATTAGGATGGTGAGTAGTTAAGCTCTGTAAGGAATAGCTGCAATGCTCTCGGGCGGCGGCGTTGTCCCGGGCACGAGGAGTCTGCTGCTCCCCGGCAGACGCTGCCGGCTGGTGCTGGGTTTGACCTTCGGCACGTCAGCTGCTGGCTGCTCTCTGACCTCCTCTCCAGGCACGGCACCCATCCCTCTCCTCCCCAAGGTAAAGAAAGTTCAAATATCACCTAAAATGAGGTGTTTGGAATAAAAGGCTGATTTTTCTCAAAGGGCTGAGCATGTTTGCCGACACCAGGGAGAGCTGCAGAAGAGCAAGTTGTTTATTCAGCCCTCGGCTCGATGTGTCAAGAGCCAAATAACTCCTGAGCTGCAAGGGGAAAAGCAGCCCCCAAAACCCAGCAGCATGGCCACCAGCTGTCACGCTTGAGGACCCCATGGGGATTGAGTTTCCCGGTGAACATCCCGGCAGCCGAGGCCTTTCCCTCTCCTCCGTGCCCCGCAGGGACAGGAAAGGGGAGGTTGCTGCGGGCGGCTGGTTTTCTGTATCCAAGGTCTCAAGAGCGGCTAATTGACCCTTAATGAACATGCCTTCGTGTTAAGGGTCTCCGAGTGTTAATGGCGGCGTGGGAACCTGCGTGTCTCACAGGCTGGTGCTTGGTGCAACGGCACTAAGCCAAGGGCCACGTGGTGCGGTAAAGCAGCTGGTGGGACACCACCTCGTTCCTTTTCCCTCTGTCACAACAGCTGAATAACAGAGGTTCTGCAAACTTTGAAAACTTTGTTAAGCTTGTATAAACAGTCCCCAGCTGAGCCTGCCTGTGGAGGTAGCTTGCTTTTAAAATACTTTCTAACCCGAGGTGGTGGGATGGACTTGCCTTGCCGCCACGGCACAGCTTGCATGTTGGAGGCCATCACCATGCCCCTCTGCATGCTGAGGTGCTGTCTCCTTGAGCATGAAACCCCACTCCCTTGGACACCAAAGTCCAAACATCAAACTTGCATGAAGAGAAATGGCAGCCAGTACCTTGAGAAAACTGGACAAAAAATGCATTTAATATGTGCAGTTGCACATGCATCAGCTACAGAAGCCATTGTGTAGTATCACCCTGCCAGCAAGACCAGGCGCAAGGACTGATTCTTGCCTTTCCCACATGAAAAACCTCCAGCCTGAAGCCCCGATGGGCCGTGAAATGGAGGACATTTACCTTGCCACTCCTTGTGCACCACCTGCCAGGTGTTTGGGATGGAGAAGGGGAGGCAGTAGCAGCGGGTAAGCCTTTCTCAGCACAGCTTGCTTATCTGAAGGTGTCCCTGGGGTCTGCAGTACAAGCGACCCGTGGAGAGGGACCTGTGGTCAAAGCGAGAGCCTGGCAGGGCGGGGAGGACAAACACAGCCCGGGCTCCGCTTTGACACCTGGGTGTTGCGGGGGTGCAAACAGGTACCCGGGCAGGTGCTGTGCTGGTGCCTCAGAGATGCTCCAGAGGACCGAAGCCTCATCGTTTCCTGAGTTATGTCTTTGCTGGGTGCCAAAAATGACCCACGGAAGAAGATGGTGTGAATACACTGCAGCAGCTGTGGTTTATACACAGTGCTTTGCCCTGGGCCGTCGGACACTTCCAGCCCCAATTCTGCTTTAGGTGGATGGACGAGACGGAGATGTTGGCTGTCAAATTCACTCAGCAGAAGGGGAACGTGGGGCAGTAACTCCCTTCCCCAAATATCAACTACTAATTTCTTATTCCAGTGACTTCAAACATCCTTCCATCTCTAGCAGGCAGTAGCAAAGTGTTTTCAGTACTTACTCTTTCCATCTGGCTAGACAACTCTCTCAAACACCAATACCTGTAATTACATATATTATGTATATTTGTATATACATGTTACACATGCTAATTATATCTACAGAGGTATTAAATCATTTACCCTGCCTGGCTTCAGTTTTATTTTAAAGTTGGTAAGAGTCAACATTCAACCAGCATTAGGAATACTCTGTATAAATAATTAGAGTTTATTTAGATTTATTCAACAGTGTTTACATCTAATAAGTAACCGCATCCATTTAAGCATTGATCTCCTGGCTGGCACGTCACCTAAATGCGATCATTCACCTTCAGCTGGAGCAGCTGGTGCTTCCTGGATTTATTTAATGGGGCCAGCTTCACCAAAGACCTGGAAGAGGCACGTCAGGCAGACTTTGCTCTGCCACGGTCCGGGCAATAGGAGAATATTTGGTTACTGGAGTGATTTTTCTTATAACCACATGTTTTGGGCTGATTTACTCCATTCAGCTTGATTTCTGCCTCTCCAGTTGCTTTCTGGTACTAGAGATGCCCCGAGTGCCTTCTGAGGGCGAGGATGAAGGCACTATGCCGGTGCTACTGGACGGCCCTGCCAGCACCCTCGTGCCTGCCGGCCTGGCGAGGATGTCTGCGGCCCGAGCCGCTCACTGGGGGCTGCTGAGCTGTTCACAAACACTTCAGGAAATAACAGTGTCCTGTCCCTTCCTTTAAAATGAGCTTTGTACCCGCAGGGGGGACAAGGGGAAATATTTATGATTATTTTCTTACATTGGGCATTTGAGGCTTAAAAGCAAGGTACACGTGCGAAAGCCTCTTCCTCCGCTTTAACCCACGTGGGTGCTGGTGTGAGCACTGGGATGTGCACCCCGTTGCGTGCTGCATGGGGCAGTAAGAGGCATCCGATTTGGCTGGAGGCATCGGGGTGTTTTGCACAGGGGATCAGCACCTTTACCTGTGTAAAAGCTCATCTGAGCCTTTGACCTGCGGAGGGTTCATCCAGGCAGGTCAAAGGCTCCCCTGGAGGCACCTCCAGCCCCCCTGAACCCCCCCACATCAGCATGGCATGGCTCCCTGGGCCTTGTTGTGCACCACCACTTCCTTTCTGGGGTGGGTTTTGGCAAGCCGCCCACGTTACATTAACCCCCAGCGAGATCAGGATTCGGCCTTTAATCCCGGTGCACCCTGGGTGCTGCCCCCCGAAGCAGGGGAGTGCTGCTGCCCCCAAAATACGGTACCTGCTCTCATTTAGAGCTAATCAAGGCTGTCGATACTGCTGTTTTACTAGACGCTCAGAAAAACCACTTACTTTGAGAAATCGATGTTACAGGAAAGACCCAAAGTGGCGTCTGGGCAAATGGGAACGTGGTGCTGCTCCCCCTCGGCGCCTCAATAAACGCCGCCTACGCCGCACGGGGGCCAGCGCCTGCCTCGGCAGAGCCCCGACCCCAGGCAGAGGGTGTTAAAGGCCGCAGGGCGCGTGGGCAGTGCAAAGCGCGCCAGCCCTGCGGAGGGGACAGGCTCACCCGGTCTCTGCTCCGAGGGTCGATAATTAGGTGACTCTTTGCAGCAGGAAGATCATGCGTTGCCGTGATGTTTTAACACGAATTTGTGATCTTGAGCACCGTCAGTGCTTTGACTTTTGTTCCCAATGAGATGAGGGGATGCTGTGAGAGGCGTCTCCGAGCCCTCCTCCTGCTCGGCTGGGCAGGGAGCTGATGCTGCTCACCGGGAGCCTCTCCATGCCCAAGTAGGTGCTTGAAGGAGAGGCTGCAAATTACCCTTGCATGATGATCACGGCTCCGGCAACCTCTGAGAGAGGAAAAGTGGTTCTTACCGTAATTAAGTGACTTTGAAGCGAAGTCTGAGGTCTGCAGTAGAGCTGTCAGGGACGGCTGAGCCTGGTACACTGTGCCATCGCCGCCTGGGCACTGTGTGAGCATGGTGCGGTCCTGGACACCCCGGGCCACAGCAGGACAGCCGGAGAAGCTTTAGAGCAGGAGCTGCTCTGCCCAGGTCCCAGCACTGTCGTCTCTTGGCTAACATGGACTCTGAAGCCAAAGCCTGGCCGCTGCAGGAGGAGCACTGCACACGCTGCCGCCCTCTCCGAGCTGCTTCGGAGCACGGGCAGGCGGAGGCAGCCAGAACTAACCCGCTTTTAGATGGGTTTTAACAGGGCAAATTCTTCAGGTCCTTGGGCCAGCAGCAAGATTTTCCCTGCCAGACAAACTGCAAAGGTTGCTCTGCCTGCCCCAGTGCCAAAGTTTTTGTAGCCCACAAATGGCTTAATATCTGGAAAATTTAGATTAAAGGGGGCATATTCCCATAAGGAGAAAGAAGGAGGTCTGGCACGTGCAGAGTGTTCCCTCATGTCAGGCTGTGCCCGGCATGCAGATCAGATAGCTTTTGCTGGGTGAAGCCAGCCGGGCTCTTCAAGGAACGCACACACGTATGTGCCGTTTTTGACAGCTGCCTCTAAACTGATAGATGTGATTACGAATTGATTTTAGGATTAGATGTAACTCCCCCAGTCCTAAAGGAACGGCAGCACCTCTCAGCACCCGTGTTAACCGAAGCGCTGCCAGGGCTGCAGCCAAGGGCTGGGACAGCCACTCGCGCACTCCAGCTCCAGGGGCCGGGATGGGTGCTCCTCCCCGCCGGCCGGCTGCCTCACCGGAGAGCTGGGATCCAGAGCCGGGGCACGGCGATGCCCAGTGCTGCACTTGCCAGGCAGCAAGCACAGCATCAAGTTCCTGACAGCTCCTTTCATCCCACTGCTCTTCTGTTGTGCGGTGTCTAGCCTGTCTCCTCACCGGTCTCGTTAACGCTGCAGGCAGCTGCCATCACCAAGAGAGGATTTAATATGGATAGGAAAAATGGGAGTGTGGGGTTCTGGCGGTGGGTGTACACACATATACCTGTAGCAGACACCTGTATGTGTGCATTGAAGCTTCTGAAGTTCTCAGTAAAAACATGTTTGTCATTTACATTTTTTGTTTCATCTTTTCCAGGATTATTGTCTTCCTTGACCACCTCTGCTGGGGAAAAAAAATGTGCAAATGTCATTTATGAAAAGAACATTTTTAAAGCAAGAAGAGTCTGTAGAAGAATTTCCCTGTTACACAGATTTAGTTTTTATATCTGTATAAAATTGCACTGGGCAGCAGGGAGCTGCAGTCACAAACTTTCTTTCCTTGGGCCTCACTCTGCGGGGCTCTTACCCACACACTCGGCTTTAACCACGGGGCCTTAAACACCCGGTTAACTGATTTGCTGGGTTCCAGCTGTGCCCTTCTTGTCCCTAAAGCCAAGGCAGAGGAGCTCTTGGTGCCACCAGCCGGTGTCCACAGGGGGCTGGGGCAGAGGGCTCAGGTGCGGCGCCTGCTTTGTCTCCTGTCTGAGGGCTGAGCAGCAGCGAGGGGGACGGGGAGGGACAACCCCAGCTCAAATAGTTGGGGCGGGTGCCTTTCCAACAACGTTTCAATTGAAAAAGATACTGATGTTCCTTCTGACTGGGGAGGAAAGGGTAAGACAGGGCTGAGATGGTCATCAAGTTAATTCACTGGGGCTTGATGGGGTGCTCTTTAATTTACCATCTGCCGCAGCTTAAACGTTGCACGGCACAGCATGCCGCGATCCGGGGTGTCTGGCCGTGTCTGCTGGGATTGTTTTACAGCATTGCAGAGGACGTACGGAGAAGTAAAGGGCCCCTTGGCCGGGAGCGTGGCGAACGAGAACTGCTCTGGCGATGCTGCCGAACCTCTGACCGCTCCTGCCTCTGCTCCCGTACTTGAGAAACAGCACCAGGATGTGACTTCCCACCAGCCACGGCTCACCTGTACGCTCCCTGTAGACACGAGAAAAATCGTGAGAAATGAGGACGTGCAGTAAGTTCCACACAGCTGCTGATGAGCAGGAGCGAGGTTTGCTGTTGTGTCGGCTGCTCTGGAACGTGCTCGGGGCAGCTGCTGCACGGGAATGGGGAGCTGCCCCCAAACCTGCCCGCCGATGGGTGCTCCCTTCCACCCCAGGGAGGAAGCGTGCACCGGGGGTGCTGTGAGACTCTTTGCCATTACCAACGCAGAGCTTTTGGCGTGGTGGAGCTTTGGAGGAAGCCGGGAAGCATCCCGTGCCTGCCTGCCCAGGGTACAGCTCTGGGCAGGCAGCGGAGCTGCATCCTGGAGACCCCCCGAGTCCCACGGGCTGGGCGCTGGGTCAGGGGTCCCCAGCAAGCCTGTTCCGCCGTGCTGGCAGCAGACAGACCCGCATTCCTTTTCCATTTCTGGGTGGGATCAAAATCCCACCCCATTGTTCACAGCTGTCCTGTAGATGCTTATAAATAAACCCTGGCTCCCTGCTGGCTTTGTGCTTCTCCATTTTGACGCACCTTTGATTTCCTCCTGTTCCAGAGACCTTCAAACAAACAGTCCCTTTTTTGTGGTTGTCGTTTCTTTGCTTCCTCCCAGCTTGTGTCCGCACAGGCGTCAGTGCTGGCCCCTGCGCCCGGGTGCAGCCGGGGTGCCAGGTACCAGGTGCCAGGACGCCGGGCGCCAGGACAGGGTTATCTGACGGTTTCCCATAAATTACCTCGTGTTGTAGGTGCGGGCGTTAATGTGCAACTTGGTGGCGAAGCAGCCTGTTTCATCACGTGCGTCTGGCCTGTTAGCGATGGTAGGAGGATGCTGAGCAGGCCAGGGATGGGATGCGGGAGCCTGGTGCCTTCCCAAACCAGCCTTCCCTCTGCAGGGTGAGGCGGAGCAGGTGGGCTCCTGCAGACCCACACATGAGGTGGGTGACCCACGGGAGTCACTGCTGCGCAGGAAGGATTGCACACCCACCATCCTGAAAATACTCAGGGTGTCCAAAGCCAGGTGATTCTCCAACTAATTTTAACGGCAATACTTTGTTTCTGAGCATTTAAAAGCTCACTGCGTGCTGGAAATTCGCAGTCCTTTAAAAGCAACTCTAACAGTGTAATTTGTGTAAATGTTCAAGGAACACTAAAATCCACCCATGATCTGTGTAACTGCCCTTCTCTCTGTATCAGTATCGGGGATTGCCCATTTCTATCTTTCTTTATAATACATGGCTCTATTATACCTGGTCATAAACACAGGTCTGTGCCCTGGGCCAGTACAAGGAAGGGCGTGTTTCGCTTTTTCAGCACTTGCATTGTGAGGGCAGGCTAATTTTTAGCTCCCTCCTTCTCACTTATTTATAGTGTCTGGGTGAAATGTCTCTTTCCTGGCCAGAGCCTGGGGTGCGAGGGGAGCCAAGGAGGGCAGAGATGCTCTGAACATCATCATGCTGCAGAGCCGGGGTGAGAAGTTGTGGCTGTGGGATGAAGTGTTCCCTTTTTTGTTCCTTTTTTTACCTGCTTCTGATGAAGCCAAGATCCCAAGAAACAGCAGGGGCCCACATCGGTGTTATGGCAGCTCTTCTGCCTCCTAAGTTAAAGACCTGTTGGGTTTTTAATCTCCACCTGGGTGATCCCCAAGCAAGACTGAAGTTGCCATCTCCCATATGTGTGCTCACAGTGCTAAGGTTAAAAAACAGCCGAGACAGAAATCTTAAAATAGCTTTACACCTGAAATTCAGGAAAAAGAAAAGCAAGCCCAAGGGCTGCCTTGAGCTGTAGTAACACATGGCCAGCCCCTGAGCTGGCACGCAGCAGCCCAGCCCTGGTGACGTTGGGGACTCTTACAGCTTCACCCCGGCTCGCCGCAGCGCAAGTGGGTGTCTCCTGTTATTTGACATTTTCCTTCCTCCTCCCGAAGGCCGAGACGCCCGTCGCTCCGCATCCCGCCCATGTCTGGAGCCACCAGCTCCAAAGGGGAGCAGAATCAGGCGGCCAAGTTTCCCGGCTCCGCTGCCTTTGTGTGCAGACCAGGTTTATCTGTATTGTTTGACCAGCGCCGGCAAATTACGCCCTGCCTAATGCGTCGTTAGGGAGAGGCAATTAAATACCAACCCAACGAGTACTGCGGCCGGCGGGACTGGGGAGAAGCAGCTGCAATCTGCGTGGCAGCTGGGAGAGACGGGTGGAAAATATTAACCTTCTTATTTATGTCTTTGCTCGAACCTCCGCCGTGTCTGGCTGCCCGGCTGGCGCAGCCCGCGCAGGGCAGAGTTCGGCAGGCAGCGAGCACGGGTGGCACCTGGATCCAGGGAGTTTTGGCTGGTTTGGCTTCAGCCCAGACGGCCAGCGATACCCGTCCTGTGCTGTGCCGGGCCAGCTCACCGGTGGCCACGGGACTCTCTGCTTTCGCCCCGCAGCCCTCGTCTCTGCCTTTCCCCGGCTGCTTTCCAGCCGTTGCAGCCCCGCAGGCTGCTCCTGCTGGCAGCGGCGCCGGGCGGCCTCGTCCTGTACTGCCCTGTACGATTTAGTGCTCCAGCTTGGTTGCCCATCAAATCAACCCTGGCTTTCTATGGTGGCTTCTTCAGCGCCCGTGTGCCCGAGCTGCTGGCACCGAGCTTGTGCCAGCGCCGTCCCGCCGCCAGCCTCCCGCGCCGTCCCCAGGCGGGATTTGCTGTCCCCATCCTGCTTCACCCGCCACGACCCGCAGCACTTTCACGTCTCCCTCCCTCAGCCTCCAACACTGGATCACCCCAAGTGTTTTGAAGGCAACAAATGCCATCACTAATCCCAGGCACCCCAGTAAATAATTTTTTCTTCATTCCCCGGAGGCTGTGAGCACTCTGAGGGATGGGGCCGTCTCGCTGCAGGCTGGAGTGTTTTCTCAGTGCCGTACAAATAAACGGGGGTAGGTTTGAACCAGGATCTCTGGGATCGGCTTTCTGCCAGTGCTGAGGGCAGGTTTAGAGGTAGCCACCTCTGCAAGGAGCTTCTTTAAGCGTCGTCAAAGTGGGGCTCATGGTGAAACAGACCAGCAGCTGGAGCAGGTGATGAGAAAATCGGCGTCAGAGTCTCATCACAGCCAAGGACTTAAACCGGCTGGTGTGGACTGAGTCGTCTGCCACCGAGTTCAGCAGTCTGAAATATGGAGCAGATAATTTGTATTCTTCTCTGCTGCTGGCTTTCCGAGAGTCAACACCCGCAGGTCTGTAGGGTGTTTTGCAAGCCTGAGGCAAAGGGTGGCCATAGGAGTGCCCAGGAAGGGAGATACCCAGCACAGGGCAGCCAGTCAGTAACACACAGCAAACATGTTCCCGCTGGAGACATTTCCCACCACCAGCTGCTGATTTAAGCAAGGTGTGTGTTTCCTGGCTGGCCCTGACAGGGACCTGCAGTCACTGTCTCCTGTCCTGCACATCAGTTTGCAGGCATTTTATTTGGTTGTACTCTGCAAGCTGTTTGCTCTTTGGGGGATCCTATGGCACCTGGGGTCCTGGAGGAAACAACAATCAAAGGCCCGGAGATGAAGAGGGAAGGGTTAAAAGTGCAATGAACAGGTTACACTGTTTTTTTCCTTTACATCCAGAGATTTTTCTAGGCCAGGCAATGCAACAGATCAAATCTCTTCTTCAGACACATATCTGACAGCACCATGTGAGGCGTTGTTAGTGGAACCAGAGCAGGTGAGGATTAGTAAATGAGCTGCAAAGTGGGTAACACGCTGGCCAAGGGGAGCGGAGGGACTGGGGATGTCATCCCCCCGTTCAGCAGAGCTGGGACCCATACGAAAGGGGAGCTGGGAGCAGCGGCAGCGGTTTTTGCTGTGACACAGTTGGTGTAAGATGTGGGGATCTCAGCCGATCGGAAAGAAATCAGGAGCCATCCGTGCGGCGTGGCTGTGGGCAGCACACCAGGAGCCGAGATGTTGTGACTGGTGCGGTGCCGGTGCAATGATCAGCCACGACCGGGGTGAAGGCAGAAGACGCCAGGCGGGACCAGCCTGGGAGGGTGCACGACCCTTCTCCTTAGTTACAGTGAGAGGGGGCAGAGGAAGAGGAGGAGGAAGATGTAGGGAAATACTGGGGAGAGAGAACAGCTTTTAAATCACAGATAATGTTGGCACACAAACAAATGGGTATTAACTGGTGGGGGCTGCTGGGAGGCTGGGAAATTTGTGAAGGGGATTATATGATGTGGCTGCTCGGAATAGTTGGACTAAGTCACCCAGCAGATCCCCTCTGGTTTCACCCTCCCCTTACGACACCAGGTGCTCTGAGGAGTAGCAGTGCCAGTCGATTTGTATTTGAATATTTGGATGTCAAGCAAGTCGAGATGAGCAAAACTGCTTCCAAACACTGCTGTCCTTTTTCTGATCTTGGGATGTGCCAGGAAACCCTCCTGCACCAGCTTCCAGGGTCAAAGCCTGCCTGCCAGTGGCCTGCAGAGGCACAGCGAGCCGTGCTGCAGGCCGCGGAGGTGCTGGAGGGAGATGCTGGTGAGAAATGAAGGACATCACTGTGCAACAGTAATTACACGGTGCGACTCACGGGTTGTCTCTCAATGCGTCGCTCCCACACTAACGTGGCTGAGCCGGCAGCTGGTGGCACTGGCTGCTCCCAAGGTTCCTCCAGAAGCAGATCTCCTCCTGGCAAGCGCTGTCATCCCCAAGCTACGTGCTCCCTTCACCAGCCGGTCTCCATCATAGCTGGCGTGGCTCTCCCCTGCCCACTGCGGCACGGCAGCAGGGCCAAGAGCAGCATCCTTGTGTCCCCGGCCCCCAAACCCACCTCCACAGCCTGTGCCCATCAGGCTCCTGCAGTCTTTCCCGGGGCACTGACCCCTTCTGCTGGCTGCAGGTGAGCAGTAATGCCAGGTCTGGGCATGACCCCTTTCGCACGTGACATTTTTTTAAAAATTTATTTAATTTTTAAAATTAAACTTGTATCCAGCCTTTTATTTAGAATAACTGAGGAGGCCTTTTGAATAGGTAATTTTTCACTATTATTTTGTTGCTACCATTACTGGAGTCAAGTATCAGCTGTGCCCCGATGGATTTCCCCACCTTAATGCCAAACCCAGCTATTGCAAAGTCCAATTCAGCCACGAAATCCAATGGCACTAACTTGTCTGTGCGTACGCCAGGATGTCCCCTTTGTACAGACTGTGCGATGAGTCCAGCTCTGAAAGCAAGGGCAAAGCAGAAACAAGACATTGCTGAAGATACAGCCCCGGGAAGGGCGAAACTGAGCCCCCATCCCTCTGAACCCCTGGGCATTGTTTGTGTGTGCTCTGTCATCCTGTGGGAGAATGGCTGGAAACCTCCCAGGACGTTTCTCCTCATAAAGTGGATGCCTTTCTCTTCCTCTTAGGCTTTATTTTCTGCAGCCGGCTCACTGAGACACGAGACGCTGGGGGGGTGAAATGGAAAAATGAGGCACCTGAGCAGCTAAAATCTGTGCGTGGTCCCAGGGACACACAGCTTTGTAGCCATCAGCACCTCAGGAAGCCCGTCTTGAGACAGCACATCAAAACACAGGGGAATTGGAAGGTTGTTTGCTACGAAATCTGCTCAAGGGCCAGCTAGCGGGACAGAAATAAGATACTCAAAAGTGAGAAGAGGATGAAACTACCATCCATAGAGAGGTGTGGGTTCCTCTTTCCACGCTCTTCACCGAGTGCATCCTGCAGGCCTTGACCTAATGACCCCTCGGCCCTGGCCCAGAAAGCACAAACCTCAGCGATGTGTTGGATGTCACAGATACTGAGTTTAACATAAAAAACTCAAAGCTAGAGCATGCAAAATTGCACACTGTGAATATTACAAGTTCTTCCTGCCTGAAGCAATGTCAAATGACCTTCTCTTTGCCCACTAGCCTAGACTTGAGGATCAATCAGTGTATTCCTAGGAGTGGTGTAAAGTTCGCAGTTCAGCAGCCGGAGAACTAGATCCTCCACTTGGCCTGTTTCACCAGGGACATGCTCTCAGGCCTTTTGCCACATCCATCCTCCCACCTGCCTCGGCAGATCCCATCCACCCCTTATGGAGCCACCCAGACCCGCCAGGAATATTCAGCACTGAATCCACCCACCAAGAGATGTGCTTTTTTCTGCTGGCACAATGCAATTTTAGACCATATGTGTGCTTTCCCTTAAGGGTGGGCAAGAAAAACCTCTTTATTATTTTTATATCAGTACTGCATAGCAACTACTGCGAAAGGCCAAGCTCGAACGGCGAAGAGCTAGTAAGAGCCAAGAAGAGCTTGTGCCAGCTCACAGCCTCCGAGACAGAAAACTTACCATTGCAAAGATGGAGAGTGGGGAGGGCAATTAGGACGCTGCGGGGGAAATGAAGAAATGCTTGCTGTAAAAGGAGAGATCATAGTTCAAGTTTGCTTAATGAATGCCAGAGGAGATCAGGAGGCACCACACACGTAGCTTGTAAGGAGGGATTTCAAAGGAAATGAAGCAGAAGTTTTAGAGGTGCTAGAAGGATGAAACTGTAAGTAATAGCAGCATAAGTGGATCCGGGATAAACGGTACGGCTGGGCAAGACGGGAGCGGGCGAGATGGAACAAAACACCATTTCCTGCTTAGTCGTTTCCAGCACACACAGAAGGGGGGCATCAAACGAAAGATCGCAAAGGCGATGCGCCCTCCCCGCTGCCTCCTGTGCCCGCTGCAGTGTCGGGCACCACGAGAACCCCCAGTGAAACCAGGGCACTTCCCCGAGCCCCAGTAAAGAGCCGGCAGGACCGTTCACGAGCCTGAGGAGCAGCCCCATGCGCAAGGGCTGCTGGAGCAGGCACCCAAACCAGTGACAAGTGCAACTCTCCTGGGGCACCTCTAAGTCATTTTGATCTCTTGTTTAAGTCTAGGGAGCGTCTGGGGAAGCGAAAGGTCATTGAAATGACGGCTTCGTAACAGAGGGCTGGATGCGTCCCCCCACTCCGGGTCTGGCCAAGTGAGACTCAGGCTCTGACAGCATCTCTAAGGAAAGATACAACCCTTGGCTGCAAACATCTGCCTGCTTCACAGAAGGATGTGTGGCCCTGCTGCAAATCCCGGTCCCATGTCACACCTCGGGACCAGGGACGATGGGCGGCAATAGCAGCGGCAGCCAAGGGCCTGGCGGGAGAGCCTGTAGCCAGTGCTGGGGAGAGTTAGGTTTATTAATTCCTGACTAGTGAAGGATGCTCAGAGCAGAGATACTCACAGGGGCCATTAAAACGCTGCCCATAAAACTTCCCAGCTGACTCCTTCCAAAATCCGTGGGTTGAATTGGAAACTTTAGATGAAAGTTTGAAATGAATTAGATGAATAGCACAGAGGACATGAAAATAGCAACATTCCTTCTCTTCTGCCCTTCCTCTTCAAAATGAGGGTAGGTGTTTGATAGCCCATGAGGTTTATCTGTGCTTTGAAAAAGTGAAAAAAATAGTCTGATTGGAACATAAAGAAATACATCTTCTTCAAACCTCTCCTCAAGCGTTTTTTCTTGCCGTGAGCCTTTTCCCTTTTTTCTTTGAACAAGGGAAATATTTGACCAGTAACACTGGATTCTTACCCATAAATAACACACCGACGGAATGAGTGTCATCAGGAAAGAGGGAGTGCTGGGGGGGTGTCCGAGAGCTGGCTGCATCCCCAACATTTGGAGAAATGTTGGTGCTTTGATGGACCATTCACCCACACTCGGGGGCTTGGGAGCTGTTTTACGGACGTGCTGTGGGCACACAGGGGACAGAGGCTGGCAGGGAAGCCCAACGCTGGCAACCGCTTCTTCCCTGACCTCCTAAGGCCCAAACCTGTTGGCAGCCAGACCCCAAGGTTGGTTTTGGCTACCCTATAGAGACCATGATTTGGACCTGTGATGACGGAGAAGACTTTGAGCGGTGGCCTTAGCAGAACCACGAACTGTCTCCAACAAAGATGGGAAACCGAAAAGACGAAATACAGGATTTCACTGACCTCTGTGCATCGCTCTGTGCTGGCAGATTTGTGTACCCCGGTTAAATCGTGCCTGGGCGAGGAGCCAGGCCCCACCTGCGCCCCTTGTTGGGCTGGGGCCACTTGGCTGACCACAAATAGCGATGCTAGTAACACATCTCCTGGGATGGAGCTCATCTGCAAAGCAAGCCCCTACGGCCTGACACACCGCTGAGTGCCAAGTCCAGGGGCTGATTTTTTTGCAAACCAGGTCGCAAATGAAAAAACGAGCGACTGGGTATTTGGAATTGACAAGGCTGGTAACAGGGCAAGGAAAGAAATATTGAAAACCAGAATGATCTTCGTCATAGCCATGCTTCTTTGCAGGGATGGAGGCTTTCTGCTTCCCTGCTGCAGCCCACAGTGTGTCCCAGTGAAGGCGGTGGTGCGGGAAGATCCTGACCCGCACACAGCAGTTGCTGGGGCACTGCTGGGCATCCCACATGGGCACCCAAAGGGACTGCGAGGGCTAACGGTGCCCACCAGCGCTGCTGGAATAACCATCCTGGTAGCAGCTGCAGCAGCTTCTTGGCTCAGGCCTGAGCTCATAAACATCCCGGGTCCAACAGTAAAGCAGAGCCTTTAGGAGTCACCCAGGATCCATCAGAGATCTGCTCCCCCTCCAGGGTACAACTGCTCCAGACCAGCTCTAGCCCATCACCACAACTGTGTCCATAAAAGAAATAAAAATAAAAAAAAAAAGGAGAGATGTCATAACCCTCCAAACAATTTTTTAATATATTGGTATCACTCTTGTGCAGTGAGAAACGCCTGCCCTTGGCAGATGGGCAGCGCAATTATCGCTTGGAAAACAGGTTTGTCCTTCCAAAAGGGCAGCAGCAGCCTTTTAAAGGCAGGTGAAATTTTATAAAAGGATTACAATGGGATTAGCCAGAAAGGAGAGAGAGCAGGTGTCTCCGGGAGCCTTTGCAGACCGAAATCTAGAGTTGTCCTGGCTCCCACCCTTTCAAACCCCCTCCAAACCCTGCCAGGTCTGTCCAGGGGATGATTTACACTGGTGCTGCCACTGGGACAAACTGAACAGGTTAACACCTGCGATGTGGGGAAATAGCGTCTGTGCGTGCGTGATACCACCAGAACGACGTCAAAATACACCCCCCGAAGGGGACTCACCACCCGTGCTCGGAGGGGCGGCTGTGTTTGTGACTCTTTGGCCCAACAAAGGCACAACACACACCCACGAGATACCCGCTGCAGAGCGGAGTGGGATGCTCACTCTCTAACCCGGGGGTTTCTTGTGGAAACTCACGCCACCGGGCAGCTTTGCACCTAAACCCCCGCCTTGCTGTGCCATGGAGCACTGCAAAACAAAAGCACTCGGGCAGTCTTACCTCTTGCCTGGCCCAATCCCAAAAGGATGGGGTGGGTATTTCTTACGGGTGTGAATTTGGCGGCAGCACCATGGGCACTCGACCTCTGCACCCCTGGGCCACGCTCCCCTCGCCGTGCCATGCTGTACCGAGGGCAGCGTGCGGCCACGGGCTGCTGATAAAAGGTCCAGGGATCTCCCACGTGGTGAGCGACGCTTTGGCGACGTGGCGGGGCAGCGGCGGCCGCGCCGACGGCGTGGGCAGTGGGGCTGTGCCAGTGGCTCGCCCCATCTCCTGCTCCTGTGGGTCCATAGGGCTGCACTCGGTCCCTCTGCTTTTGTCCGAGGAGCAGCAGAGAAAAAAAATGCAGTAGAACTTCAGGGTGAGCTCAAAGGTTAAACAAAGTAAAAGAGAAGGCAAATAAGGAGAGCACTCCCTTAACTGGCTGTATTTAGAAGGCTGCCATGCAGGAGGGTGCTGGACCACGGCTGCTGGATGTGCTGGATGTGCAAAACCTCTTCCCTTACTGTTCCTTCTGTGTTGCCTCTCCTATCTGTCTGCGTGCTTTCTCCTGCCCACCCCGTTTTTTGCAGCTCATATCCCCTAGAAACCCTACATCTGCTGCCCATCTCCTTTGGAAATCCTGCCCTTGGACCATTCCTTTGGAAATGGAAATGCCATGACCCTCCTCTGTCCCGGGAGCAGACAGGACAGGCAAGTGTTCCTGCACCTCCTGGCATCACTGACGGGTGAGAGCCTGAGCCGTGCCTTGCCCTTGCCTGTCTCCAAGTACAAACCTCATGGGACAAGGACCGGACGGAGGTGTCCAGGTGCAGCCTCCAACACTTTAGCAAAGGCCCAGCCACACACGGGCTCCCAGGATTCAGATGGGAGCTGTGATTTGGGACTGTTGTAGCAAAGCACGGGGACAGCCAGGCCAATTCAGTGCCCTACTGCTGGCAGCCAAGGATGCACACCCAGAGAAAAAGTGTGAGAAGAAACAGAGCATCAAAGGGTCCAGGGCACAGTCCCCCTCAGACAGGGGTTCTGGAGCTGGTAGCTGGGGCTCAAAGCTCGGCCAGACCCACCAGCGTTCTTGAGGGGCATCTGGGGCATCCTGCAGCCTGGCCAGCCTCGGCAGAGCTGGCCCCAAACCCTTCCAGGATGAGCTGTTTGGGGAGACTTATAATTCAGACTGCTTTTCTCTGTGGAAATAACTTTAAAGAAAAAAAATATCCTGGAACTAAGCTAGAAGGGAAGAGAATCAAAATGATGATTGTTCTGGCTTCAGACCTGGGGGTGTCACAGTGGGGAAAGCAGTACCTGCTACCAGCGGCTGAATCAGCACCGATTCACACAAAGCATTCAAAAAATCCCAGAAGGGTTGTGCAGGTGCACAAGGAGGACCAAGAAATGCAGTAGGTAACAGAGGATGCTGCCATTAGGCACGGGATCTGCAGTACGAACTCCAGATGACGATACACATCCTCATCTTCTTCTGGGAGAGGGGCCGAGAGATTTTTAAATCATGTGATTTTGAAGCAATCTAACGCTGGCTGCCTCTGTTGCCTTTGATGTGTTTTCAGTAACGACTCCTCGTACTTTAAGCTAAGGTCACGGCAAGCCTTCTCCCCGCTGGTGAGCCGGCGGAAGGATGCCTGCAGCGCTGTGCTGAGCTGGGCAGGCGCTTGCGCCCGGGTTTCCAGCGGATGAAACCAGGGCTGTTAGAGCAGAGTCACATCCCCGGCTCGGTCCCCGTGCAGTTACAACGCCAGAGACTTTCTGGGTGACGTTTTAATGGGGGTGTTTGCTGGTGCACACTTGTAAAGCGGGAATCGTGTCACAGCTAGTTGGTGGAGTTAATAAAAGCCAAGTACATTTTGAGTTCTTTGCTTGCCTGGATGTACTTTATGTCTCAGCCTGGCTCCTACCTCCACCCCCTGCTCTGCTCAGCCCCTGCTCTTCCAGCCAAAATCCTGCTCTTGCAGTTGGCCAGATGTATGCGGGTGCTGAGCACACCCCAGCCCTGCAGCAGCGTGCCATCCCGCTCTGCTCTCGGCACACCAGACTCTCACCTCCGCCTTCCCCACTCTTCTCCAGGCCACGTCTAAATCCAGCTGATGCTTCGAGCCCCCACCCTGCTTTCTAATTTCCCAGGGACTTTCTTTCCATCTCCAGGCACTGCTGGTCCATCCTGTGCCATCCATCAGCACATTTCGGGTGGTAGTGGGGACACTCTGCCAGAGGCGGTGACCGGACAAGCCGCAGCACCTCTGATGCAGCAGCAGCCTGGGAAGAACGAGTTGGCCATGGGGTGCTGCTGGAGCCGGCCATGGGGTGCTGCTGCGCCGAGGTGACACGCAGCCACGGGAGAGGCCGGGCTGAGCTGGCCCGACTCCGGCGTGTGCCCTGGGAAGGGCGTGTGACCGACGAAATCCTGCAGCCATGCTTCCCAAAAATAGCCTTCCCAGCAATTGGGAGCCGGAGGGACTTCATTGCATGTGCTGCTGTCTGGGGCATCGCCCCCTCTCAGATGATTCAGGTCCCCGTGACGCTGCGGGCTCCAGGTACCAATTAACACTTACTAATAGGGCATCTTTTAAATGCCACCGTGACCTCTCTTCCCCCCTTACCTCCAGCCAGCGCTGGCCCCTGTGAGGCCGGCGAGCCCGGCGAGGCCCGCGGAGCCACACGGCAGGTGGACACGAGCAGGTCCCCGCGCCCCAGCACACCTCTGGGGCGACGCTTCGCGCCGGCCGCTCCCGCAGGGCTCCTCGGCGGATCCGGCCCAACCCGACCGGCCGGGCAGCAGCGGGGTTTCGCGCTGCCGGCGCAGCACCGCGGCTCGGGCGTTGCCGCCGCGGGTGGAAGCGGAGCCAGGGGGGTGTCGGAGGGCACCTGCTGCCAGCCCAGTGCCAGCCGGGTCCCCTCCTGCTGCCCCCTCAAAACTCATGGACCGGAGATCGCAGATGGCTCCTGGAAGCGCAAAGACTCGCCCCCCTCCTCCTCCTCCTCCTCCTCAGTCCGGGTCAGGTCCTGCGCTCTCTCCCCGGGGCACAGGCACCTGCCCGGCTGCAAGCCAAGGGGGAAATAAGGATACGCTCCCGCCACGGTGTGCCGGGCCCTGACCCCGGGTCTGCAGGGACAGGCACGGGGCGGGGGGAGGCTGGTGCACCCCTGCCTGCTCTCCACCTCCGATTTGCTTCGGAAAAAAATAAATTTATGATTTGCTTTTGGAGTCTGAACCCAGAGGCAGCTTTCTGGAAGGCGCTGCTCAAAAAAGGAGGAGTAATTTGATATTAAACAGCTGGTGCTTGGTGCCGGGGGGGGGGGTCCGATGGAGTTAGGGGCTGCGCCTGCGGTGCTGGCCCCCATCGCCCCCAGGGCTGGGCATCGCAGAGACCCCCCAGCCATCCCGTCACCGCGGGTCCCCGAGCAGGGAAGGACCCTCGGGCAACGGCGGGAGGTGACACGGGGTGACAAGGGGCACGCCGGGTCTGGCTGTGCCTCTGTGTCCGGGGTGCGGGTGCGGCGGGACCCCCAGCGCCACGCTGTCCCCGGGGGCGCGGTGCCACCACCGAAGACCACCCACCCCCGTTTCCAGGGGGTCGTGTGCCGCTGAGGGGGTGCAACACACCACGAGGCTGCTGGGGAGCGACCCGCTGGTCCCCCCCTGCCCCCCGGGGCCAAGCCCGCCCCATCCCCGCCGCCCCCCCGGCGCCGCGCAGCCGCCGGCGCTCTCACTCCGCAGGCGCGGCCGGGCCGGGCCGCCCCGCCGGGGCGCGGGGAGGGGGGGGGGGGGGGGGCGGGACGGCGGCGGCCCGTGGGGCGACAGAGCGGCGGGGCGGGCGGCGGCAGCGCTAGGACCGCGGCGGGCGCCGGGCTCGCCGGCAGACGGACAGAGGGACGGGCGCGGACGCGGCGCCGCAGAGGGAGGCGGCGGCGCGGCGGGGCATGGGGAAGCGCGGCCGGCCGCGGAGGGAGCCGCGGGGCGAGGGGGCGGCCGGCGGGGCCCGGTGCCCCCTTGGGGAGATCTGCAACACGAGCCCCGCGGCGGGCATGGACACCTTCCTCTACAACGTGCAGGTGCTGCTGGAGGCCGCCAGCTACCTGGAGCGGATCGAGAAGGAGAATAAAAGTAAGTGCGGGCTGGTGGCCGCGACCGCGCGGGTGCGTGGCCGGCGGGGGTGGGGGGGACGGTGGAGGGGATAAAAAATAATAACCCAAACTTTTGGCTGGCTGCAGGGGCCGGGGGCACAGTGACAAAGGGCGCCGGCCTGCACCCCCCGCAGGGGAGGCACGCGTAGGACACCCCCCCCCGTCGCGACCGGGGGGAAAGTTTGGGATGGAGAGCGGAGCGGGACGGCGCGGGGGAAGGGGGACGCATCGTGGGTTCTCGGGGAAGGCAGCGGCGGGGGGGGGGCGGCGGGCCGCGCGCGGAGCCGGTGGCGGAGCGGCGGGGGAGGAGGCGGTGACACGTCCCCGCTCCCCCCGCCGGGGCATGGGCAGAGTCACGTAGGCAAGCGGCAGCGCTCGCCAGGTAGCCGGCGGGGAGGGCAGGGCAGGGCGAGCGCCCGGTGCGGGGCGGCGGCCGGCCGCGCCGCCGGCCTCCCGCTCCGCGGGCGCGCAGAGTGCGCGTAGCCTGCGCCTTTGCCCTGGCGGAGCGGTCTGCCGAGCGGGGCGGGGGCGGCGGTGGGACGGCGACACCGTAGGGAACAACGGCGTGGGGAACAAAGGGGCCGCCGTGCCCCCCGCGGCGGTGCGCGCCCGCGGAGCCCCACGCGCGGAGCGGACACCCGCGACCCCGCGCCCGCCGGCGCCCCGCCCCCGCGGCCACATGGTTCGCACATGGAGGCAGCCCGCCGCGCTCATTGGCGGCGGCCTCCCGAGGGGCGGAGCCACGCGTCCCGCTCCGCCAATGCGTGGCGCCGGGGTCCCCCGTGTGACGTCACGCGTTGCCGAGCGGGGCGCGGAGCGGGCGCGGAGCGGAGCTGCGGGGGGGGGCCGGGTCCGCCGGGGGGGGTGGGGGTGGGGGGCGGTGCGAGCCCGGAGGTCCGGGCGCCGCTGTTTCCCCGGGGGTGTCACATCCAAACGCCGCCGGGAGCCCCCGCTCCGCTCTCCCCGCGGCGCTTTGCCCCTGTTCTCCTCGGGTTCCTCTTTCTTTTGGCCTTCATCGGAATTTCTTTTCGATTTATTTTGTTTTGTTTTATTTTATTTTATTTTATTTTATTTTATTTTATTTTATTTTATTTTATTTTATTTTTTTCTCTTTTATTCCTTCCCCCCCCCCCCCCCCCAGTTTTCTTTTTCCCTCCTCCTCATGGAGCGTGTGCTGCCTTTTCTTTCCTGTTTAACTTTACAAAGGGGTCAGGGAGCCCCTCACCGCTCGTCTCCACCGCCCGCCACCCTCTCCTTGCCCCTCGGCCCCTATGGCAGCTCTAGGTCCCACGCCGGTGACCATACAGGGTGCCCTTGTTCTGCGGGAGCAGCTGCGCGCACGCAGGGAAAGGGCTCCCGCTGCGGAGAAGCCGCCGTGCCGCTGAAGCCGAGGCGGTGATGGGCCCTTGTTCTCCGCTCGCCCAGAACAAATCCGGGCTGCTCGTCTGTTTTCAAAAGTTGATTTAATATCGGGGTGTTTGGGGTTTGTTTTTTTTTTTTTTTTCTCCTCACGTGCTAATCGTTGTTTCGTAATGAACCCGCAAAGCCGTGGTTCTGAGGAGCGGAGCAGCACCGCGGCCGGCGGCTGCGAGCGGGGAAATGACAGGAGTTACCAGCAAAACCCGGGTTTGCACGGGAAAGCAGCAGCACCGCCGCTCTGGAAATCAAGTGTGACGCCGCTCGTTTGGTTTTGTTTTTTTCTTTGAGAGCGCTCCTGTCTTGAAGGGGAACTGTCAAAATCGTTTGTTTTTTTTTTCGGGGGGGAGGGAGTAGGATTTTTCTCGCCGTTGAGGTGGGCAGTGTCTGATCTTTTACACGCTCCATTTAAAAATGCAGCATTTTATGCGGTTCCTTGTTTGGAGCTGGAAAGTGAGCAGGGCAGGAGGATAGTGGATTTTTTTTATCGCTAAATTTTGAAAGGAGGCGTTTGCATCCAAACAGCTCCATTCCCGAGCACTTGTTTTCACTGAAGCTTTCACTAACAATCATCCTGTTCACAGTACTGAAAATCCTCACTTTTGTGAGACAATTCTGCAAAACCTTTCAATATTTTAATTTGCAACCGGGACATTTTAGGTTGAAAAGTCCCGTTTAACCAAAGGCTCAACTATTGAACGTGCTGTTCAGAGCGTGACCGTCGTAAACCAGGCAGCTTTTACATGTTGCTGCCAAACAAAGAAAAATGCTGCTGGGATTGGAGAACAGTCTCTGAGCGTTACGGGCCCTGTCTAAACTAAGGAATAGCTGCAGAAGCAGGAGGGTTATGCCCTGTATACATGTCCATAGTCTTGCTGGGAAGAGATTTCTGTGTGGAGCTCAGGTTGTTGCACCAGGAGGGTACTGTGCCCTTTCGTCTGCCAGCGCAGGGTGATTGCTCAGTGCAGCCCGTGCTGGCGGCGTGGCAGGGATGTTGGTAATGGCTGGTCGCTCCTCGTCACTCCGGCTGGCAATTAGCAGTAACAGAGGAGACCAGCTCGAAAAAGTTTGGTGACGGTGACTGCGGCCCAACTGGGTCACAGGCACACCGGGTGCTCGCCTGCTTCCTGCAGGATGCCCGGGTCGTTGGCCCGCGGTGTTACGCAGGGCTGTAAGGAGCTGTTTTGGTGTTCCTCCCGTCAGGGAGGTGCCTGAGTCACAGCCCTGTTGTGCTGGCTGCTGTACACGTAGGGGAATGCCAGTGCCCTGCCCCAGGGAAACGCGGTCTTGAAAAAACAGAGGTAGCAGGTGGGTGTTTGTCTCCTCCTGGCCAGGACGAGCGGTGGGGACGGGGCTGGGTGAAGCGCCGGGATGCTGCCTGGGATCAGCATCGCAGCTGTGAGGAAGCTGAAGCGCTTCAGGAGCTAAAGGCAGGCCTTTAGGGAAGGGCTGTTGTGGCCGGGTGAGCTCAAGTGGTTTTTGTGGTTTTTGTAGTAGTTTTATGCAGTTTCAGTGTCCTCATTTGTTCTTCCAAGCCGTTGGTGGCTGTACCAGGTTATTCACCCTTTGAAAACACTGTCCCAACCAGGAGTGGTTGCTGTTTGGTAGAGATGCCCCCTGAGAGGCAGAGGCAACCCCCCCTCTCTCCAGGCAACCCTGGATCCGAACTCTCGGATATCCCACAGTGTGCATGTCACACCTTATGGTGGTAGAGGAGCAGCTACGAGGCCTCTTTCAGCCCCCCAAACACCCCAGTTTCCCACCTGTGCCTGCAGGTCAGTGGTGCGAGGTGGGTGGTGGAGCAGGACTTTCAGTTAAGGAAGGAGTTTCCTACATGCTTGGTGCCCAGGGAGAAATAAGGAGATTTTTTTTTTTTTTTTTTAAATGTTTATAGGTCCCACATCCTATCGTTGTGGTTGTGACTAATAGCAGAGGGGCCGTGGGTTGGCTGGATGGTGTGGAAGCAGAACCGCAGGGCTGAGAGCCACAGAGCAGAGTAGGATGTACCGTCAGGGCTAAGGCAGGGGGAGGCCGTGCTTCAGGAGTGCCCTTTCAGCACCAGCAGTGAAACCACCCTTGTAATATTCACCCACCTTTAAAAAAATTGGAATAAAAATGATCTGTATTACAGTAGGGTGACGAGGAAGACTTAGAGTCCTGTTATCAGACTGCTTGGGTAAACTGGAGTATTTTAGCTACTAAAATATAACTGAATTTTTTTCCAGTTGAGCCTCTGGAAATGAGTAACAGTGCTGCCTGCCTGCTTGCTGCAGTTCTCATGGCGAGACCACAAAACCCAATCCCAACACACCTTGCTAACTGACACGTACAGGTTTCCAAATGACCTGTTTCTGGAAATTTAAGCTTGGTATCTAAGGAATAGAAACGTCACATGAAAAAAATTACAGCGGCTGTTTTCAGAAATGAAAGTTGTGCTGAGGGCAGCTCTGTTGGTGTATCTGTAACCTCTGCAAATGCCACTTCATGGATAAGCATGGCTGGAAGTCTGTAGCAGCCGAAATGCTGGAGTTGGGAAGATGTTTTTAGAGGGACACGGAGTAAACTCAGCTGAGGTTTAGTATGTGCCAAACATCCCCTTTGCGTGTGTGGACTCACGCTTTTGTCAGTAGGAGTTGCATAAACATGTGATGAATTCTTCGGATGTGATGACTTCCCTGTAAGAGACGTGGTGTGTAATGTGTACTGATCTCCTACAGATACAGGTGTGCGCTGCCATAGACCTCTTCTAAAAGCGAGAAGGCAAGCGAGCCGCTGTACAGGGTGTCCATAGGCACAACTCTAGCAGAGGGGGGCACGCCTGGGACAGTGGACTGTGGCCCCTCACAGAAGACAGCTAGATCTTCTCCAAGCGCTGGCTATGTTTATGGACCTTCTGACCAGGAATAACAAATGGGTGACCCTAGGTTTGTCCTTTGCTCTGAATAATCCGCTCTGAAGTCAGGAGAGGAAAACTGAGCCTTGGGGGTGAGTCAACTGTATTTTCATCATGCGGCTCCTCCCGTTGTTTATGTGCTGTTTGGGGTCTTTTTTTTGACAAGCCAGAGTAAAAAAGTATCAGAAACCTGTAATTAGCAGAGGGCAGCAGGAGCTGAGACTGCCTTCAGTCTGCGCGCAGAGCTCCCGTTGAATCAATGAGAGCTGAGCACGTGGCTCAAGGTCAGTATAGATGGTCTTGGATCTTACAGTGATGTGATATATGGAGCAGTACAGAGCTCCTTTATTTATATATTTTTCATCCAGCTCACAATAAACCCTTTTCATTCCTCCTGGTTCGTGACCTGGCCACAGTGATTCACGCGTTAGCCACTTCCAGGTTGGGTTATTTTGACTCACGCTGTTTGGACCTCGGCATAAAATTCAGGAGGAAGCCACAGCAGGAGAAATGATAGGGCAGAGGTAAAACTGTGGGACTGTGCCAGCAGCACTGCTGAGAACCGATCGCATCCTTTGTCAGCAGAGCATCCTGAGAGCTGGCGGAGCAGCACCTTCTGCTGTTGGCTGCAGAATCCTGCCACCTTCTTGTTTAGCTGAGGGACCCCATCCTGTATATGGTGTGGTTTTTTTCTCGCAGGAGGGCCTCTCTCTCAGTCAAGTGACTTGACCAAAGTCACAGAATAAGTCACTGACTCAGAATAAACTGGGGCACAGCGCAGGTCTGGAAACAGAGCAACACGTCTCCCACAGGAAAGGAGCAAGTAGTCCGAGGAGCCAGTGCACCTGTGGCTTTTGCTTTATTGATTGGCAGAGCTTGGTCTTTGAATTAGGGTGAGGTACACAGCATGGGCTTTATTCCTGTGCAAACTCTTGGATATCCAGGTGGTTTGGCTCTGAGAAGCGTCTGTCCTCACCAGTGGATGGGTTCCAGGCACCAGTGGGAGTGCTGAAAGGGATTATCTGATGCCTTGCGAAAGAATGAGGCTCCCGGCTGAGAAATGAGGCCACGTTCTATAGGCGGTTTAGGTCCCTTACTGAAGGTATTGCAAGCATTGGAAGAGTGTTGAGTAGGTGGGACTTGGGACATTCTCCAGCCCGCTGCTCAAGTCCTCCGATGCTGAGCTGTTACAGTCTTGAGTACAAGAATAGAGACCCGGTTGTTACGGCGTGAGCTGGTAGGTGGGACATTCAGGTATGCTAGAGCCCTTGTTCCCCTGGCTAGAAAAACTGAGGAGTTTCATGGATCTGCTGTCCCCAGAAATTTGGGGTATGCATGAACGTTTCCACTAATTTGAGAGCAGCCGAGAATGGTTCCTGCTGGGGGATCTCCGTTCGTGCCTTGGTGCAGGGGTGTTAGGTTTCAGGGCTTTGAAAGCGGTACTAAGAATTTGCAGGGTTTGTGTGAAGGTGGGCAAAGGAAGCTCTTGGAACTGTTGCCATCTTTATGTTCCTCCCAGAGACTGCAGAGCTGGGATAGGAGGGTTTTAGAAAAAGCCAAAGAAGGGGTGGAAAACCAGGCAGTTTAGCCAAAGGGATTGCCCTTACTGCAAATAATTTTGACGTTGCAGAGCATTGTAATTTCTATGCCTCGTGTTCAAAGCAGAGGGTTGGGCATCTTGATTTGTGAGCTGTGTTCCTGTTCTACCTCTAGCTTAGGGTGTGTCTTCATGCAAGCGATTATGCTGCTTACACCTCAGTTTCCCTTCCTGCAGAATGGAAAGAAAAGAGCTAAAGTTATTTCAGGTTTGAGAAGCTTAAAACATTACTTTCTGGAAAGCTCTTAGAAGATTTCCCTAATGGAAGATGCTAGTTTAATGCAAGTGATGGTGATGTTGGTAGAAAACAGACCACATCTGTTCTACTTGATTAAAATAGTACAGCAGCGTTTCAGATGTAAATATTAATTGATTTCTGCACTGCAGATTTCTTCTTGGATATTTAAATTGTTGCTAAGGAGGAGGGAAAGGCTATCAGGGAGATTAACAAATCCATTATTAAGGCTGGAAATGGAGGGCTGCCGAAGTGCCATTTAATAAAATGTAAAAAGCCCCTTTCTAAAGGGCGAAGCAGCAGAACACACAATGAAAGTGAATCACAGCTGCCAGAAGGGATGCCAAGCAGCAAGCACTTATAATCAGAAAACTGTACTTACAGATCATTCGGAGCCACTAAATTAAATGATCTCATTCTCCCCTAAAATACTGCTCCCTTTGCCCCTCCCCAGCGTTGCCTGTGGATTGCTCAACCGCATTTAAAATGTGACTTTGGGGGGTTTTTGGTCAGCAGTTGAATAGCATCGGGCCTTTCCACCCACTTTTGTTGCTGTCACATACAACTCAGGCATTTTGCAGGCTGACCTGCCCACACGAGCACTTGGGATGGCAACTGAAAGATTTTGCAGATCTGCTGTGGCTCCACGGTTGGCTTGCCTGCCTCTTCAGGGCTCCTTCTTTGGGAAGGTGGCCCGCAGTTTATTCTCAAATTTGTCTTTGTTTCACACAGAATTTTTTTTTGTAATTGTACATTGTTTACTTCAGAAACAAAGACTTGGAGGCTGAACTGATGTGTGAAGGGAAGAGCTGATCCTACATCATTTTGCATAGAACTGATCCTGCTGTTACTTCATTCCAGTGCTGATTTAATTCACCATGTGTATCAGCATCCCCCTCCTTCGTACTCTCTTATTTTGTATCTTGAACTAGCTTCAGGAGGCCGACCCTTTGATATGTTCCTAGACTACCCCTTCATTTTCCAGCCATGGCTTTCCCTATTTAATCTCTAAAGTGGCACCACGTACCTCCAAATGTGCCATCAGAAAAACTAGTGGTGGCGGGTGGTCACAGGAACCTGGCTTGCAATGATTTTGGGGCTTCATCGTGGGTGTTTTGGGGGGGTTGTGGGTTGTTTGGGTTTTTTAATGTTTAATATTGCTAATCCCGAGGGGCGAATGGCTCCCTGGTTTTGGAAGCAGGGTAGAGGAAGCACAGTCAGAGCCCAGAAGTGCTCTTGCATTAACCCCGCTGTTGCGGAGTGCTGAGTGCACCTGTGTCCTTTTCCCTTTGTGAGTAATCCAAGATCATAGAAGTACTCCCTGAGACTGCTCAAATTTGAAACTTTCCACGTGCTTTTAACCATCTGCTCTATCAGCAGTTTCCATTGTAGAAAAAAGAGGTGGAGAGAGAGAGAATACTTCTTCCCTGAGTTCTCCCCCTGACAAAAGCCAATTTTTACAAGTGCTGTGGTCTGGCTCGGTGTAGGTACGTGAGTGGAGGCTGTCCTGCCTGCGTGAGGGCAGGGGCTTGCTGTTCCACAGTGCAGAGTGAGGGAGGTATGTCCCTGAAGGTGTCCCGGCTTCCTTTATTCTTCAACTGTCCTATCTTAAGAGAAACAAAACAAATCAACCCATTGAGATTCAGAGATGAAAAGGACTCTTTAAGAACTGAATAGTGGTATTATTTTTACCTCCATCAGCTGCAAGCCTGCAGTTTTCTGAGGAAAGCTCAGAAATGGTGAATCAGCAAAATGTGTTTAAAGAAAAGTTAGCTACCCTGAATCCACTTTTTTTCAGTCCTTCTCAAGTTGAGCGCTGCCAGCTCTTGCAACTTCATCGTGAGTCTCCTGATATTTTGTGCTCTGCCTAAAGTTCTTGCTACCAGTCACAAGCCATTAATTGAGAATCTTGGCTTTCCTGCTTTTTTTCAAAGTACTTTTCCAGCACCCATTCTGCTGGAGGAATGCTTGCAGATGTAACCAGTCACAGCCTAAGGGTTCAAACCCACGAAACATAAGCCCAATGAGAACTACAAAACAATCTTTGGAGGGTTTCTAAGTCAGTATCAGTTGGAGATTCAGATTTTTACTCTGGATGTTCTGATTGGGATTTTGAATGTTCTCTGATTGTTCCCTTTACGAGCGTAGATCAAATATTTTAGAGACTGGTGTCATACAATTGAATGCTAACCATTTTTTAAGCTCCATTCCATCAAACGTGAAAGTAGTTGGCAGAATTCAGTCACAGAAGTGATCATGAGGGTTTGTGCCTGTGTGAAAATCAGGACATAAATACATTATCATGGTGCTGAGAAGAGTAGAGATGGGACTGTGAGGTGTAGGTGTGACATTATTCATTAAAATGTTGAGATGGTCACGTTGTTACTTCTTACGTGCTGCTTCGGATATACAAAATGGTACATAGTGAGATTGCTCTTTGTGACTTCTTCTGTGATCTCAGAGGTCTGTGTTCCCATTAAAAAATGGGTCTTGCACCTCCGTCTCCCATCAGAAACACTGTATCGGTTCAGGTGTGACTTCCCAGAGACTAACACTTTGTCTTTAGTTGTGCCTCCACACGTGAGATGTGGAAAGCTCCGACCCTGTGGCTGCAGCTTTTTCTTTTGTAGCCTCTTCTTTGCTTTATTCTCGCCCCAGTCCTGGCACTTCAACGTGCAGAAAGCCCTAGCATTTGCGAGGAGAGGGATGAAGTGGCTGCAGTCCCTCCTACCTCCTAGCCAATGTCTGTCTCACCCCTAGCTTGTTGGTGGAGCGTCAAGCTCTGGCCTGCAGGATGCTGTGGTGTGGCAGCGGTTGCTGCCCATGGGTGACTGCCCCAGCCTGTGGTGGCCCAGGGAGGGGGAAGCCATGCCAGCTCACTGCCCCACCATTTACAGCTGGGCGTATGGACAGCGAGCACCACTGGGTTTGTGCCGCTGATGCACCAGGGGCTGTGAGCCAGCAGCGGGTGAGGAGGGACGTGGCAAACCATTGGCACCTGAGGGCCTGACCACCATCACCTCAGGGCCCAGGTGGGCACGGAGCCATCACCTCAGGGCCTGGGCACCGTCACCTCAGGGCGCGGGTGGGCACGGAGCCATCACCTCAGGGCTCGGAGCCGTCACCTCAGGGGTGGGGGCACACAGCCATTGCCGCGGCCGGGCGGTGCGGGCCCCGGTGCCCTCCGTCCCCCGGTGCCCTCCGTCCCCCGGTGCTCGGCGGGGAACTACATTTCCCAGGGAGCCCCGCGGCGGCGCGCGGCGCCCCTCCCTCTCCCGCGCGCGGCGGGCAGAGGTAAACAAAGTGGTGCGAGGCGGCGGGGGCGGCGGGCGCGCGGGGCGGGGCGGGGCGGTCTGAGGGGCCGGTCCCGCCGCGGGGCTGAGGGGCCGGTCCGGGCGGGGGGCGAGCCCAGGCGGGGGCCGAGGGGGTTGGATCCTGGCAGGGCCCGAAGTGGGGGTAAATCCGGGCCGGGACCGGCAGGGGCGGGGAGGAGGGGTGGGGGTGGGGGCGCTGCGGGCCGGGCCGGAGCGGGGGTTGCGGGTGGGGGCAGCGCTCGGCCGGGTCTGGGTCAGGAACAGCTCTCGCCTCGCTGCCTCCCCCGGGGGGAGGATCCCGGTCCTTCCTCCGGCATTTCCTCGCGTGTTCCCCTGCCACCTCCGTGCGCCCACCCCTCGCCCTCCCAGGAGAGCCGCCCCCCCCCCCCCCCCCCCCCCCCCCCCCCCCCAGGGACGGGAGGGCTGTCGGTGTGAGGAGGCCTAGAGACTGGGGAGAGACGGCGATCCCTCGCTCCTCCCCCCCGCAGCCGCCCCCGTTTCCAGCGGGGGAGCTGGGAGCGTGGGGGCAGAGGGGGGCCAGGGGCTGCGGAGTGCCCCGGCTGCCGGCCTGGGGGCCATGGAGCAGGTCCAGATGATCAACATCCAGCGGCTGCTGGAGGCGGCCGAGTATCTGGAGCGAAGGGAGAGAGGTAATGGGGGGAGGAGGGGTGCTGGGATAACAGCCCTCCGTGGGGGGAGCGGGGTTGGGTCAGGGATCCCCGCGGAGGGGTGAGAGTCAGCCTGGAGAAGGGGATCAGGGAGAGTGGTTGCTGGTGGGCTGGTGGTGAATCCCCAACAGTGAGGGGTTTGATGAGGGACAGGGCTGACAAGTCCTCTTGGAGGTGGTGGCTGAGGTGGAAGGTGTTTGCAGGGAGGGGGAGATTGAGGCGAATGCGACTTTTGGAAGGAAAAGCGGGGACTGGTGTGAAAGTTCCCCACCAGGCAGGAAGGATGGTGGTGGGTGGCTCTGGCTTTGCAGAGACCTCGATATCACCGTGAAATATGCCTGGTTTGCCTGGTGCAGGTTGCTTGGACAGGAGGAGAGAAGCGAGGTGCTCTCTGGGCTGTCATGTTTTCTTTTGATATTTTCAGGTGTTTGAGTGGTGTTGTCCTTCCTCCAAGGTTGGCAGAGCCTTTACACTCCCCTTCCTCTCTTTTCTCCACCTCCCAGTCCACTTCCCTCTGAATACATCATCAGTCATTTCCCAGAGCTGTTGTGGTTAAGGGCCTCCCCAGCTAGGCTGACGGGTTAGTGGCGAGGCCTGCCTGCTGACTTCTTTTTTTTTTTTCTTTTTTTTTTTTTTTAATGACCCTTTTTTTTTTTTTTTTTAACGCGCTGCCTGTTGATTCTCGTGCAGAGTGCGAACATGGCTATGCCTCGACCTTCCCCTCAGTTCCAAGTCCTGGACTACAAGACCCAAAGCCCACACGGAGGCTGAGCCGGGCAAGGAAACACAGCGGCAGTGGCAGCAATGCAAGTATTGCCAACAGGTACGATGCGGGCAGGAAGGTGTGGGGTGCAGGGCTGGCCAGGAGAAGGAAGCTGGAGGCAGAGAAACTGACCCTGCAGGGAAAATGGGAAGAGCCCAAGCACAGGGGAATTCGGAGCTGGGACACACAAGTACAGCATCCCTTCTGGATCCATAGCACTGAGAGCAGAGGGCACACAGAGGAGCTGTATCTGAAGTGGCACTGCCAGCTGACTCTGTGCCAAGGCTCAGATGCTGCAGAGGGAAGGGGAATAGGGAGATCTGTTCATAGGGTTTAGGGTGGAGGTAGGCAGTAGCTATTCCCATTATGCACAGCTGATGTCTTTCCAACCCAGAAGTCACTGCTTTTAAGGGACAGCGTGCGTGCAGCCTGGGTGCTTTGGGATTATGGTGACAGGCATGATTTGAAGCAAGGAAATGATGTTTTGAAATGGATCCCCTACAACAAATGGGAGAGAGGGAGACGACTGCCTGCTACGTACATGTTAAAAATTCAGTTCAGGAAAACAAAGCTGTCTTTCACTCTGCCTTTCAGGGCAGTGGGATTTCCCAGCTTTCTGATTGCTTTGTAATTGTAGAACTCCACGTTTTTGACACTTCTCTTATACAATGCCATATTCCTTGGTTTCTTAAGTCTAGAAAAGACAACAGGATTAAGCCTATCGCTTGGTGCTGTGGTATGATCTGCCTCTCCCCTCTCATGCCTATTTTTTTTTTGTTTTCTTTCACTCCCTTCTGTAGTATTGTCAGACTTTGTTGAGACCTTCTGGGATGGAGAAACTTTAGAAAGATAAAGGCAATTGCAAGCTCGCTTTTACTGCGGCAAGGCCTGTGCAATCCATAAGATGGTGGCAGGTGGCTCAGGTGATTAAAGCTTTCTTAAGGCCGTTGGGAAGGACCCGTAAAGGCCTAGGGGAAAGGTGCCTTTGCTTGCAGGGTTTCTGCTTCCCCAGCATTTGATAATAAAGGTTGTTTGAAGTGATGTTAGGACACCTTGCTGTGGGGAAGTTTTCTTCATCAGCATCAGCATATCCTGAGCTCTTTGTATGCTGCATGTTTGTATTTGCCACCCTCCTTCATCCAGCCTCTCCTGATTTCAGGGCTGTTGTAGCCCTTTACTGTTTCCCGTGAAGCGAAGTCCCAAATCCCAGTGACTTTGTGTTGGGAAATGATGACAAATGCTGAAATGAGATCTGTATTTTTCCCCTCTAGGTTTCTCACATACTATTTTTCCATCCCACATCTCTTTCTCTCAAAGGCCTTTGTCATGGCAACCTGCCCTTCTCCAGAGGAGGGCTGGAAGCACATCCCCCTCAGGAGCTCCTTAGCACTGAATCCAGCAGCCTGTAAGCTAGAGAGGGATGCAGAGCACTCCTGGTCCCTGGGGCTTGGCTGCTCAGTGTGCCCTGCCAGTACAGAGCCCCCAGGCACAGCTCTCACGGGCACCTTCCTGCGCTGAGACCAGCCCAGTGGGCCATTTAGTGTGACAGGCTGAATATCTTGGTGGGGGGGAGGCAACAGAGAAGCAGAAAAGATACTTTCTAGTCTTATTTAAAACATTCATTATACAAGGAATACTGAAGCCAAACTGAATCTTTAGAGTGAGAGTGTTACCCAGTTTGTTGCCTCCCGTCCTAGGTTCGGCCTCAGGGAGTGACCAGCATCAGGTCGGCTCCAGGCAGAGACCAGAGCAGGTCTTTTGGGGAGCTCAGACCTTACTCACACAGTTGGAATTGGAAGTTTCTTTTACCACAAGTCGTAGCAGCTTGCACTTGCTGTGGGAGATGGCAGGCCTTCCAGATGGCTGCAGTGCCGGGAAGTGACAACTGTGAAGTTCAGGGTGCCTCCGAATTCACTGCAGTGTGTTTTGTGTGACGCTGAGTATAGCATCATCCTTGTTTAAGGAAGGCTCTGTATCCCTTCCTGTTAAAATCAAAGGGACGATTCAGTAAGTTCTGTCTAGTGGAGTTTGAATGGACTTTGAATTAAATATCAAGCCCTTGATGAGGGGGAAAACTTACATTTCGTGTGTGGACAAGAGATTTTATTAGATTGCTTTTGTCTCAAAATATTTAATTAGTGCAGAGAAATCACACATTTAGATCCTGTGTGGATCTTGTAATTTAAAAGCCTCCCATAAAAATGTCTCTTGAGTAACCTTGGCAAAGCACAGTTTTCTTCTTTTTTTTATTTATGTATACACTTTTAGAAATTGACACGTGTGCATTGTTGCTGGTCTTTGTTGAACCAAATAATCCATGATTATGTGGCATGGGGTATTTACAGAGCCTAGGTGCTCTTTAATTCATCGTTTAAATCCAAGTATTTCCCTTCAGCATTGGCAGCCCAGACTTAACAGCTATTTCTTCCCAACAGGCTCTGGGCTGTCATGGGACAAACACCCAGAAAGTTCTGAGGAATAGGCAGCTCAGCTCTGGATGGCAATGCTGGAGCAAATCTCATTCTTATAGAACTAAGATGGTCTCACAGTCCCAGCAAAATAATTTTATTCTACCACAAACAGGGATGTGCAGATAAGAGGGAAAACGTTGCTTCATTATTTCTAATTTACGTGATGCATTTTTAAAGAAGGATGTTCTGGCTCAGGTTCTCTCTTCCTTTGTTTGTCTCAGTTGTGCAACCCACAGCATGCAGGTTGCTGCAGAGGGGTTCCCCTCTGCAGTCCTCAGGACATCACCTGTATGTCTGTGTAGTGTTTCGCATGGGTGTTTTAAAGACCTAGTGTTGCATGCTCTGAGTTAAAACCTGAATACATTTAAAAATATGCAGTCTTGCTTTAGTCAGGGATATTTAGGTACTGAAAATTACCCACCTGCAAAAACACGTGGAGAATCACAGTCGTTGTGCCCAGAGTTCATAATAAACAAGGGAAACTTAAAAAAAAAAATCCCATTTAACACATAGCTAAAAGCAAAACACCAAGCAAATCAATTAGTCAACCCATATCAATTTTTTTTTGTTGTTTTTAATTTGCTTTTGACAAAAGTATATTCTGGTTTTTGGACTGGGATGAAAAATTAGCAGAGATTTATTGTAACATACAGTATCAATTATTTAATGTTCCTTCCTTCTGAAGATGTTTGTGGGACAGAAGCTGAGTTCTAAAAACTCGATAGAGAAGTGAAGTACGTGCTGGGAGTACAGTTCTGTGGGTACATAAAGTTGCATTCGACATCAGTGGGAACTGATCTTACAGACGCTACACATGCAGTAGGTTTGAAAGGTTCATTATAGGTAGTTAGGATTAGACTGGTTTGATCTTTATACATTTTGGAAAATAATTGAGAAGACTTTTTAATCAATTTAAATCATCATGTCAGCAGGAAATAAAATAAACAGCAGGGATGCTAGATGATTCCCCCCCCCCCCATAATACAATCAGTTTAATGAAGTTAAAATTTATAATGGAATCTGAAATTACGTTACAATATTAGATTGTCATTTGTGTTTTGTTTTTATTTAGACTCTGAGGCATGTAGAAAGAGCTGTTCTTTTTTGGTCTGATCCTGGGGAAATGCCAAGCACCCTCCCAGCAGTGCTGGGAGCCCTCAGCTCTCCCAAGAGGCCCATGTTGTTAAGGGCACTCAAAGAATCTATTGCTTAATTCCATGGGGGAGGGTTTGATCTCTGTCCAGTTTCCTTTTCCTTTCATTTTCCTCTCTTCCCATTATCTTCCCTTGTGTCTGAGGCTTCTTCCCAAGGGCCTTTCAGACATCTACAGTCCGGTAGCAGGTTGCCTGCAGAGCTTGGAATCGGCAGCTGTAATGGGTATGGTAAGGCGTTTTGGACACAGTGTCTTGAAAATCTGGGCGTCTGGGTTTCTTTGCCCTTCCAGATGTTCTAGTGATGCAGCTCCTCATTTTCTCTGTTGTTGCGCTCTCCTCTGCCCCATGTGAAACTTTTTCCCCACACTTCTAAATCCCATCACTTGATCTAGTGCTGAATCTTCTCTGTGGCCCTCCGCTCTCCTAACCTTTGAAGCTATGTTTTGAAGGTAGGGGTGGGGGCTGTACTATTGAAACCCTTCGGTACTCTTGGCTTTAGGCTTAATTTGCTCCCTGAGCAAGGATGAGGGCAGGTAGGTGTGCGTTAGGTACCTCATGTGCCCCGAGTAGTGGCTTCATGTGCCACAGGTTCACAGGCACAGAAGCTGAAAGGATGTGGCATGTGTAGCTGCAAGTCAGCCCTGGCTGTCTGGTGTGCAAGAAAGCCTGATTTACCAGAACAGCAGTGCTGTGCAGCTGTACTTGCTGTGCAGGGGAGGAGTAGGGGGGTTGGGGAACACTTGCTTAAGCACAGTTTTAAATATATTCTGTCTTTTCTGTCACAGGAGGTTCACTGCCCCCCTGATTGTGCTGGTGACTGAGTACCCGGCAATTTTCAGTCCTTCCTACAGCCTCTGGAGTTAGGACAGTGCTGTAATTCTGATTTTATTGGGGGAAAGGAGCCACAGGGGGCTGAGTGGTGTGCCTATCTTGTGTAAGAAATTCCTGAAAGAGCAAATAGCTGTGTCAGCCTGTGTTGGTCTACTTTTCTGCACAAAGCCCCTGCCCCTTTCTTCATGTCCCAGAGAGCTGGTCTCTCAGGCTTTTTTTTTTGACAGCTTTGCTGCTTCCTAGTTCTATCAGTTGTTATTTGTTTCTAGATGATACTTTGTTTATTTGCTTGTGGACTTTTTTTTTTTTTTTTTTGGCCACTTGCACTCTCACTGGATCACACCTTACTCCACAGCTAGTGGGAGTTGAGTTTTTACTTGCTGTGTGTAGGTGGGTTAGAATCTGGCCCTTGTGTAATATGCTGGGGATAGAGACTGCTTTCCGTCTCAAGCCGTGTAGTGCCAGGGAGCTCTGTTCCTGGCTCAGGACTTGGCTTTGCTTCATAGAGTACAAATCCGCATGTATAAAACAGAGAATGGATGAGATTTGCTGTGCTGTGTTTTGATTTATGCCACATTTTGGTAATGTACAAACAGTGTGATTACTATCTGGAATCTTCATGCTGCTGTTGAAATTTTGTCTAGAAATAGTTGGAGATGGGATCTTGCTTTCCAGTAGGGAGTATACGTGAATATGCTAGTTAATTTTTCAAGAAAGGAAAACTGGACAAGGCTGAACTGTTAAGGATTGCTCCTCTGTTAGAGTTAAGGAGAGGGACTGGCCAGCAATATTGGCTGGTAAGTGTGAGCATGACGTCTTTTTGAGAAAGCATAATGACAGTTTGAGTGTTAGACTGGGGAAAATGGATTGCTGGTCCATGCACAAGAGGCAGAATCACCCGTTGTTAAAATCCCACTGTCTTCTGTAGGTTTGTACTGGAGTCCAGCTGATCAGAGCAGGTTTGCAGGTAGGGCTGTACTCAAATAGCTCAGTTCGGCCTCAGCACATCCCATCTGGCTGTTTGATGGAATTTGCCCCAATGCAGGCTGCAAGTGTAGGCAAGCAAGTCATAGTGATGCTGGAGTTTCTGAACCTGCTGGCACTAAGTTATGCCTTTCCTTGTCTCTGCTGATCTACATCAGAAGCTGAGATCTTGCCAACAATTTGGCCAAAAAAAAAAGTATATACCCCATGTAGGCGAGGTTTTGTGTGCAGTGTCTTCTCAGTGATGCTCAGCTTTGCAATACAACTGGCAGGTTACCAGGCAAAACACAGAAAGTGAGGGTGAACCCAGCAAATGGCATGAGAAGCATAAACCCCACTCCCTCATGAGGAATGAGGCCCCCGAAAGTGCTAAGGCTGATGTAGCAGTTTCCATGGGGGAACCCACTGTGTTCCCCTTTGTCACCCTGTTTATTTTATAGCCCTCCAAGTGGGAAGATCCCGCAGAGCTCCAGTGCGTGCTTTCCTTTTTGTATTAGTAATATAGCCACGCATAGGGAAGGCTGTGTGGCAGGAGGTCTATGCAGAAACGCATTATTCTGGGCTGAATTTGTACTTCGATACCTTCAGTAGGTGTAAAATTTAATTTGTAGTCTCTGTCTGAGATGTGTAAACTAGAAGCCTTTGTGTAAACTAGAAGCAGGCCCAGTTGTTGTTATGTGCAACTTAGCTATAATTCACTGCTGCAGCATCTGTCTGCCATGAATTGTTGCTGTCTGTGGCTGAAGGCTCATGATCCCTTTGTCCTCCCAGATTTGGGGGAAACCTCTACAGGAGCGTGCTGTTTTGCAGCAGTGGGACTGCCAGCCAGGGCTCATGCTGTTCATGTTGCAGCACTCTGCCCAGGCACTCTACTGCCGTGGGCTGATTTGCAGTAACTGATAGCAGTGCTGGTGCAGTGACAAGAAACTTCAGATTTTGGTGCTTAGGGTCTTTTGAAATGTGAAGGTTGTTAGCCTCAGCTCTTAGAGAGATTTGGTGTCCTGGGATGGTAGAGAGGATATTTGGGCCAAACCTGGTCATGTGTCCCTGGAATTCCCTCTTTCTCTCTTCCCATTATATTCAGTGTACAGTCAGTTCCCTGGTTTAAGTAGTATTCCTTGTTTGTCAGGTGGTTTTCTTGTTTTTCTTTTTTCTTTTTTTTTTTTCCCCCCTCTCACCACGTTTGTTCTCTGTGTAATACATATGCAGGGATTTATCCTTCATGCTTTTGTTTAACCTGACCTGATCCTTTGCTTGACAGTGAATTGATTGTCACCTGTAGTGTTGTTTCCATCTGCTCCCCTGTTCGTGGGTAAGACTGACTTTTTCCGTTCTTGCTCCTAGTTGAGCTTTCAAATCCATTTCTCTTTCTGACCCAAACAGAGCAGTCCATGTCATGCTGCTGAGTTGATTGTCTTGCTTGTTGGAGTTCCTGCTGTTCATCATCTCCTGATCCCTCCTGACAAACTTCTGCCCAAATTCAAAGACTGGCTTCTGTTTGTTCTCCTCTTGAGAGTGTTGGCTCCTACTCCCTACCCCCTTTGAACCAACAAAGATAGGATTTGTTTTTGTTGACTATTTTGGGCTCTCTTGATCAGAGGCTGTGGGTCTCTGGGGCTGTGCACTTGGCTGGCCTTTGCTTGGATCTCTTCTCTATGAGACACTGCCTTGTTGATCAGCTCAGAGGGAACAGGCCTGCTTTTTCCATCCTGCTGGATATATTCCCATGTCTCCTTTCTGTGCTCCCTATTGTACTTCCGTTCTCTGATATGAAAGTGATTTCACTTCAGTTCTGTTGCTTTATGAATCCAGTTTGAAGTAGCCTAGGTGATTTCCAACTTTATTTTAATTACCTCTTGTGGTGGATTGACCCTGGCTGGATGCCAGGTGCCCACCAAAACTGCTCTATCACTCCACCTCCTCAGCTGGGCAGGGGAGAGAAAATGTAACAAAAGGCTTGTGGGTTGAGGTAAGGACAGGGAGATCAGCCAGTAATTACAGTCATGGGCAAAACAGACTCAACTTGGGAGTAACTTCATTTATTACCAATCAAATCAGAGAAGGGTAATGAGGAACAAAACGAAATCTTAAAAACACCTTCCCCCCACCCCTCCCTTCTTCTTGGGCTTAACTTTATTCCCAATTTCTCTCCCTCCTCCCCCAGAGCGGTGCAGGGGATGGGGAATAGGGGTTTTGGTCAGTTCATCACACATTCTCTGCTGCTCCTTCCTCCTCAGGGGCAGGATTCCTCACCCTCTTCCCCTGCTCCAGCATTGGGTCCCTCCCACAGCAGACAGTCCTCCTCGAACTTCTCCAATGTGAGTCCTTCCCACGGGCTACAGTTCTTCATGAACTGCTCCAGCGTGGGGTCCCTCCCACGGGTGCTGTCCTTCGGGAACAGGCTGCTCCAACATGGCTCCCCCACAGGGTCACAAGCCCTGCCAGCAAACCTGCTCCAGTGTGGGCTCCTCTGTCTCCACAGGTCCTGGCAGGAGCCTGCTCCAGCGTGGGCTTCCTACAGGGTCACAGCCTCCTTTGGGCATCCACCTGCTCCAGCGTGGGGCCCTTCACGGGGTGTAGGCAGATATCTGCTCCACCACGGACCTCCATGGGCTGCAGGGGGTCAGCCTGCCTCACCATGGTTTTCACCACAGGCTGCAGGGGAATCTCTGCTCTGGCACCTGAAGCACCTCCTCCCCCTCCTTCTTCACTGCTCTTGGTGTCTGCAGAGTTGTTTCTCTCACATATTCTCACTCCTCTCTTCAGCTGCAGTTGCACAGTTTTGGGGTTTTTTCCCGCTTCTTAAATACCAGAGGCACTACCACTGTCACTGATGGGCTTGCCCTTGGCCAGTGGTGGGTCCGTCTTGGAGCTGGCTGGCATTGGCTGTGTTGACCATAGGGGAAACTTCTAGCAGATTCTCCCAGAAGCCAGCTCTGTGTCCACCCCCTGCTACCAAAACCTTGCCATACAAACCCATTAGACCTCTTTATACTTTGCTGCTTGCTCTGTGACAAGCAGGCATGTGGTCTGAGTGTAATTCTTTTGCCTCAGTTTTGATTAACATTCCTCTGCATAAGTAAGTTGATTATTTTCTGAACTCTTTATCTCTTTCATCTGTTACACCATCAAGAAGGGAGAAGTTATGGGAAGGGACAGGTGACATTGGGTTTGCTGTTGAGACTCTTACTCCAGTCGATGTTGCTGAGGTGCTTGGGCAGCCGTAAAGCGATGTACAGATATGGTAAGGTAACATGGCACCATTCCTTGTTCGCCTTTAACAGTTAGGCTACAAACTGCAGCAGTTCATGAACTGTTTCACAAGTAGCTTGGCCATCTGGGAGCAGTGGGAGGTTGCCACCTCACTGCCTTCATGTTAGTTGCTCCTGCTTGTGAGCCAGAACTGTAAGAACAGAAGAAATCTGAGCTTTTCTCGTTTTCTTAACATTCCTGTTTCATGGATCTCCCAGATGCTAGATGAGTATGTCCCTGTTGACAGCATGTAACCCCAGACATCAGGACATCTCTTCCTGATATTGTTGTGGCCTGTGTAAGTCTTTATGCCTCGATTTCCCTAATATGACGTGTAGCTAACAGTGATGTTGATGTATTTTCAGGTATATTTTCCCTCTGTTCATCCCCAGGCACAGCATTGCAGCAATATAGTTGTAACATGAGAGATAACTAACAAGTCTAAATACGAGTGAAGAAAGTCTGGCCTGGCCTACAGCCATACAAATGCCATCAGTTTCTTTTCAAACAAAGTGCATTTCGGTCAGGTGGTGTTTACTTCAAAAGCCTCATTTTCCCCAGTGCATCTGAAGGCAGTTTCTTTAGGTCAGAAGATGCGTGTTGCAGAGAAGTACATGTTCCCCAAACAGACTGCTGCTCTGCAGATGACATTGCTATTTCTGGATATGACCATCTTCCTTGAAAGGGTAATGTTATGTGTGGGAAGAAGCATGGTATAGGGCAAAGGGCTGGCATGCTGGGCCCTTGGATTGTTTCCTGAGTGTGCTGCCGAAAGGCTGCAAGATCTGGGCATGTCAGATGACCTACATGGGTCCTACCATCTGTACATTACGTGGTTCCCACCATCTGTACGTTGGGGTAATGCACACACTTTTCTAATCCTGTTTTCAGGAAGCAGAATTGGTGTTTTGGAGCTTGTGGCTGTTGAAGGAAGATGAGACTTAAGATCCCAGGTTTTCTAGGTAGATTTGAAAATTGCCTCCTGTGCCATTATTCTCTTTTCTGTCAGTCCCTGTGATCTCTCTGCTGTGCGAATAGTAGCAGCTATGATACTGGTTCAGGGGTGGCCTTGGAAGGGACTGAGTCCCTGAGCCTGCTGGAAGTCAGCGGGGCAGGGACCGCATATAGCTTTCTGCAGTCAGGCCTTACCCTGCTCTGTAATACACTTGGATATTCAACAGAGAAAAGTTCATTAGCAGAGATATTAAGGTGTTAGCAGGGGATAGATGAAGTCTGTGCCTCAGTCTACGTAAATAATTCATTTTGCTTTGAATGATCTGTTTATGATGAACTTGTAGGGAGGTTGTCCTTCCGAAGTAGCACTTGGGAGAGACCTGGGGGTCAGCTCATGCCTGACATTAGTGTGAGGAAATGTCTGTATTTTGCTGTCCTTATTCTGTGCCATGCTTTTCTCTGTGGGGGAGCTTGGAGGTGCTGTGGTAAAGCCACGTAACATTTTTCCTCACCAGGTCCTGAAAAACATGGTTTTGTCAATGTATTTAAAAAAAAAAAAAAGTAAATCAAGAATCTGTCTGCAAGAAGCTCACACTCCCTTGCATCATGGTTCATAGACTGGTATCTTGCCTTAGTGAAGGCAAAGAATATACTTTTTTCATGACCTGTGAGAATCTACCTGAATTTGGCCAAGTTCTAAATCTTTGTAGAAGATGTCAGCTGCTGCATGGGCAAGGGAGGTGGGCTAGGGTTTCTCTACTGAAATGGCTAAGATGGCTCCCAAAATGAACATACATCAGCCTTTGTGCCTGATCTGTGTGCATGAGCCCCTTCTGATGTGGTTAACTGTGGTCTAGGAAGGAAGGAGTTGGTTTCCGAGGGACCTTTGCTCACTTGGCATGGAAGGCAGATGGATGGAGCAGTGAATAGCACGTTGGAGAACTCACTTCACTCCTGGCCCCTGTCAGCAGCCCTGTGTACATTAAGCAAGTCCCTTTCAGCCTGGCTTGTCATAGGAGACCCTCAAATAGTCTATGCCTTATATTGTGATTTTTTTCCAAGGTACGAGCCTGGGAACTGAGCTGCAGAAGTGCTGATGAGGCACAGCCGTAAGGGGCATCAGCAGGAGTTGTGCTTTGAACGTGTAAAGTGGCCCAGAAAACCAGGCCCTTGGGGGATGGTGGTCTTCAGAGAGGCGCTTGGAGGGACGAGAAGCTGCAACTCCAATTTCCCTATTTCTTAGCTTCTGATTTGGAAAGCGAGGATGCTTGACAATAAACGTGCTTGTGAACTGCCTAGCCACTGCTCTCGGTGAGCCTGTTGAAAAGCCTGTAAGGAAACCACCGGTTCTGTATTCAGAGCAGGGCTTGGCTTGAGGCCATGCCTTGAACAATGAGGAGAAAACAAAATATTGAATAGCTGCTTGTTCAGCAAACCCAATTCCTCTTGGCTGTGCAGGGCCCTGCGTGAGGGAGTGTATGAGGTGGGACAGCACTTGGGGCTAGGTCCAGCCTCTGCACGTGGGCTCTGAGGTGGCACAGGAGAATGCCCACACCAGCATGCTTGCTCCCAGCCTGTACAGTGGCAGGGGAAGCCAGGTGGGGGCTTTTTTGCTGGTCCCAGACTGTGGCACTGAATGCAAAACAACATTCTTGCTGTTCTGTGGCCTGTCTTGGAAAACCCTTCACCTGCAGACTGCCACTTTGTGCTGCTTAACAGAGCATTGCTTTGGTTTTGGGGAGCCCAGTTCTGGGACTGGGAGAGACTCACGATGCTTGGCAAGGAGGAGCTGTCTTCCTGCTCTTTCCTCCCTTGTGCTGAAAAAGCAGAACGTCCACCAGCAGAACAGTGTGCTTTGTTTGGGACTGCGGCTGCAGTTCCTTCCCCACCTGAGGGTTATACCTAATGTGTCTGTCGGATATGTTTTATCAGTAAACCAGTATTACTTTGCTCTTAGCTTCAATTTTAGATTTTTTTTTTTTTCTCTGACACCTTGTGCAGTGGTGTCTGAGAGTAGGGTTGGCTCACTTGGCAGGCAGTTGGCAAGACATGAGGACTGGTTTAGGTTTGGGTTGTTGCTGGTTGGGGGTTTTTTTTCCCACTTTCAGCTTACAATTAAATTTTTTTTGTCTTTGACCCAAGAATCAGACAGCACAAATATCCTTGTTAGATGTCTCTCTGGGATGTCTGAGAACAGCAACCCACTGATGCAAGCCTTATCCTGGGGTTCAGGGAACTCCAGATTAAGTTCCCTGCTCTGCCACAGGCTTCTTGTGTGAACTTGGGAAAATCATTTAGAATTTCTGTGTGTTGGTGTTGTGCCCCCTGCATAAAAAGTGTTAAGGAAGAGTTTGTTTCTGAGGTGTTGCAAACAGAAATAATGATTATAAGGGGCAGGTGCCAAACTGAGAGGGGCTGTGTAAATACTGTAGGTGGCTTTGAAGACATTTAGTTCATCGAGGGATGTGGGAAGTGTACCTTTTAAAGTGGTTTTTGACTGAGCGTTGCAGGAGGCTTTTAGGATACTGTGTAGAAACCCAGGGGCAGGTGTCTTTCTGCAGTTGTGAACGGCACAAAGGAGCTCTTTTCCCCTCATTGGGCTGAAAACGGACTGTGGGGCCATGTCTTCTTTTCCAAAGATGACCAGACATGAACAGATGCCAGTACAGCTATGTCCCCTTCTCTGTTGGAGGTGGAGAATGTGAACTTTGGAAAGGATCTGGCTTGATCCTGGGAAAACTACTTTGATCGGAGCCTTGGGAGGAATCTGATACCATGTCCATCTGAGAGTGGCAGAGAAACTAGCCAGAGTTTAGGGCCAGGTTAATCTGTGCATCTCCATTGATGTCAGTGAGAAGGTGAAACAGTCTGTTCTGTCTCCTCACTTCAGCTCCTCATGGAGAAGCATTTATTCTGGACCTTGAGGCCAGAGAGTGTAGGGGGATCATGGGATAGTAATGACTAAGATAACTTTTGTCTCTAGTATTGCTTGGAAGGAAATGTTTTGGTGGTTTTGCTGATAGGCAAGGCTGAGGTGAGGCTCGTGTTAGACTTGAGGCTGGTACTTGCAAAGGGCATAAGGACATCAGCAGGACTTCAACTTCAGCCATGCCATCTCCTGTTCAGCTGCATCCCGCTCCTCACTGTAGGAGCTTTTGGCAGCACTGAGTGCCATAAGATGCGGTGTTCCCAAGGCTCCTGTGCAGCCTTCCGAGAGCCAGGCTCTTGGGCCTCCCAGAAGCGAGGTGGGTTCACAAATCCCTTGGAAACTCAGCCCTTGAGCATCTCCATCTGGGCAGCAAGATTTGACTCTTGTGTGGCTATTGTTTGTCTTACCGTTGGGCTGAAAGCCTCACATTTTGCTACTGGTGGAGCTTCTCCATAGGCTTGCCAGACTATGGCTTGTCCCATTGGTTTCATAGACTACTTATGGTGTTGATCCACTGCTACTTGAAACCCTGGCACAACACTGGGGTTCTTCAGCCAGTAAGTTTTGTTTTGTAGACTCAGGTGGATTTAAAATTGAAAAATGCAGTTTATCACCCTTCCTTTTCATTTGTTTTGCCATTTGGCTGTTTCCAATAGAGTAATTTCTGAAGAAGAACTTCCAGAAAAGAGAGAGCAGTAATGTAGCTCACTGGTTCCAGAAGGATTGGTTGACCTTGGCTTGGGGAATGGAAGTAGGCATTTCCTGCAGGGGAATTTGATGGCCAAATGAATGGGTGTCAACAGAGCCAGAAGGCAGGAAAGGACTGTAAAATGAAGAAGAATGAGATTGTATATGGTGTGATGATGCATAAGCAGCAGAGGTGGCTGAACATGAGTGAAGTAAGACAGAAAGCGGTTGGCCTGGTCTGTGGATAGATGTTCTTGCTGTTTTGCTAAACATGATTCAGGTAATTGTGCCTTAGTTTGCACAAGCTGATGGAGTGTTTCTTCCCTGGCTAATCTTTTGTTAAAGCAGAGTGGAGTGAGTGAATTTAGATGAGAAACACTGGCTCTGTGTTGGCATTAAGGACATGTGTTGGATGAGGTAATTTTTACTCCCCTTGCCCCCTTTACTTGGCAGTACTTAAAGCCAGCAGCATCTCCTGAGCCATCAGTATCTCTGTTGTGATGGAGATGGAGCTCTTGGAGTCCTGGGCTCCTCTGGAGCCAGGAGATGGTACCAGCTGCAGACAGGAGGGTGACCAGGTACAAGGGGATGACGGGGTCATTTGGTCTAAATGCCATCTGTGTGTCGTGTAGGACAAGGACTCTTGATTGCTGCGTTTTCCCAGTAGAAAATAGTTACCTCCCTAAGAAGTCAAACCAAAATGCAGATACGCTGCAAATGCATTCGTTGGGCTATTTATCAATATTAAATGTGTAAACCAGAAAGGTCAGCAGTGTTTAATGTCATGTGGCAGCTTTGTGATTTTAATTACAGTAAAAAACCCAATGACAGATGAATTCGGTGCTCTTTAGAGCTTGTTCCTCCCTGACGCAGTTTGTTTTGTTGGCTTACCTGTGCTCAGGGAAAGTTTGGCTGCCTCTGCCATGGTAGGAGAGATTTTATTTAAAGAAAATGGGATAAAGTGACAAATTATTTACACTGTCTCATTTACTGGGAGAATTCAGTGCAGCTTAACGTTGCAGCAACATGTTACAGTGTTGGATAGCAAGGTTGCAGGCAGAATCACAGTAAGTGGTGCAAAGAGGTTGTTGCATCTGACCTTAAATTAGAGTGACTGACAATTGCTGCTGCTGCTTCCCTGTTTCTTTCTATTTTGTACGCAGTTTCAGGTATCCGGGGTAAAGAGGGATAAACTTCAGTTTTTCCTCTTTCAGCTTTTTGTTGTTTAAAATCTTGATGGGGACTGCTCTGCTGTGTGTGTGTTGTTTGCTTGGCTCCTTTGGCTCCTTTATGTTAAGCTTCTAAAACTCTTGATCTTTTCCCAAGCTGTTTTCAAAAATGTAGTCAGCAGGATCCTACTCCTTATATAACATTCCTTCAGTTTTTAGGAGTAGTTATCAGTTTGGGTCTGTTGAATTTATTGTTAAGAACTGACTGCTATAGAAACCTGACTTTTAACTGAGAGCCCTGCAGACGAGTTGTGCTTGAGCTGCTTTTAAATTGCAGCTGAGGTTTTGAGCAGTGCTGGTACGTGTGCTTTGGCTTTTGTTTTCCTCTCTGAACGTGTCCGTACCGGCGTGGCTGTGGTTTCAGCTTTGCAGGTGGGGGCAAGGTCCTGCTTGCCGTGCCTTCCTGACAGGGGGGATGTAAGCTCCTCTGATTTGTGGTCCGTGCTCAACAGTGGTGTCCTTATTTCACTGCATTACACAGGCTGTGACTAGCAGCAAAGCAACATCACACTGAATGTACCAGTTCCTTGCTGTTGTAAATGCAGAGTGTTACAAGAGACGCTGGAACATTCCCTGAGTGCTGCAGTAGTTTACAGCTGTGGTGTTCGTCCTGCACCCATCAAAAAGCTGGCAATGGCATACAAGGATGGAGCTTTGAATTCCATCTGGTGATACTCTCTAGGTTCTCAGTTGATGATAAGACTAGCTCGGTTAAAGAGGTCCAGTTACACTTGTTTCTGTACCTGTTTAAAACATTTTCTTTTTGTGAATGTAGTATCAATAGAGGTTCCTGTACTTTTTTCCACTTCACTGACAGCACTGTCCTTGTTTAACTCCAAATAAATCTTAGTAACATGTGCAGCACAAAGACGAGGGGAGAAAGTTAATCTCTAGATCAGGAGCTACAGAAAATGAAATGAATTATGAACAGAGAAGAGAGAGGGGTTTTTTCCTGTATCTGTTGTGCAAGCGAACAGAAACTGGCAAAGAAAATAAGAGTTAGTGAATGGTGGTAGTGGAGAGCGGTCCTGGCATTTTTCTCCTACATTAACATGAAAGGAAAAATGAAAACTTTTCCAAATGTCCCCAGTAAGACTAAGCAAAGCATAGGCAGGTAAGCGAAGTAACATCCCCATAGGATTCATTCAGTATTGCTGAGATTCTTTCCTTTGCATTCAGCTTCAGTGGGAAAGTGTGGGGGGGTTGGGGTTTGGTTTTTTTTTCCTTCCCACCGATATGGTTAAAAGTCACAGCATAAATTTCCTGACTTGGTGAAAAGCCTGTGACCCCTCTCAGTTGTCTTGTTCATCAGAAGGCAGATAGGTAATAAAGAGTCTCCTGTGTGAGAGGAGTAGGGAGAACCTGCTGTTTTAATTTTGTTCACAGCAGTGGGCCAAACTTTGTTCTTTCAATGCTGGCCTTGATAATTGGCTCGGTATAATATAGGAATTCAAGCCATTGCATATCTCTGGCTTTATAACTGCTAATGTCATAGCCAAGAAGAGTGCAGAGTCCCCTGCAGGAACATACAAGTAAATAAGAACAATAAGCATGTCCCAAAGAACGTGCGGGCAGTGGTTTTAAAGGGCCTCCGCTCAGCCCTGGTGGGTTAATTTGCATCCAAGTTGCCTGTACAAATGGATTTTGCTGGTTTAGATTCTGCGGGGGATGTGGGTTTGGTTTGGGAGATTTTCTGGACTAAATATTACATTCGTGTCTCTGATTCCTGGGAAGCAGACTTAAGGGATCCTTGCTTTTCAGGAGGGAAGGATTTGCTTTGGGAGTTTGCTCAACTTTAGGAGTCTGGCTATAGCGTGCCTTGCCTTTAGGGTATCCCATATCCTGCTTCGCAGGGTACCTTGCACAGACACACGGTAATGTTTTGTTTTTCCTCTGGCCACCCGCAGCTCTCGGCCACGGTTAGCTAAAACTCATTTACATTGTTTTTCACAGACATCCGCAGTTTATTCGTCATCTTCAGTGAGGTTCTAACACCTGTTATGTGCTCCTCCTCCCTTTTTTTGGAGAAGCATTTAATTATGACAGGGTTTCCCTCGGAGCACATCCTCCATTCAGTTCCCTAATTGTAGAATTCTCTGTGGGATTCTCCAGATGGGGGATAGAGGATAATCTTCTCAGAGCTCCGGAAGAAATGTGATGCCAAATTACAGAAAATAGATCCTTTTTATTAAGCTCTTGGGCTTCTTTTACTCTTATTTTAAGGTGACCTTCTGTTAAAGAGAAATGTTGGATAAATGGCTATCCTTTTTAAATAATCCTCACCAGCCTCACCTGGGTTACTAATAAAATTGTTAGATTAGAAATCCTGAAAGGATTTAAGGTTTTTTTGCCACTCGTGCTGTCATCACAGAGGCAAGGAGAATTAAGTTGCCGTTTCCCTTTTGTTTCTAGTTGGTCTCATTTTCAAGCTGCGAGCTCTAAATTAGGGAGTGCTGGCAGTGTGCTTGGCATGGCAGGCAGGTATAAAGACAAAGCCCCGTCCTTTGTCAAGTGGTCACAGTGCCACTTCATGGGTCACTTGCTTCGCTGCAAGCTAGTGCTGTGGCAGTGCTGCCTCAATCTCCAAGGGATTTCCAGGCGTCTTAAAAGTGCTGCTCAGTGCCGCTGATGTTTGCAAACATGGCAGTACTGGCCATCCCATTTCATGCCCAAATGCTGGACGTATCTGGAGTTCTACTAAGTTTGCTAAATCTAGCATGTGACTGCTGAAGGGCTTCAGGGGTTGTCCTTACAGAGCCGATTCTGCTGGAAGGTTCCCGTGTATATTTGATATGCATAAATTAATACTCCATGAGCTCCTGTGTTAGCAGATGACACCGATATTCTTACAGGGTGAATGGAGAAACTAAAGCACAAAGAAACATGACTGCAGTCCTGTGCTGAGGTGGCAGAGCCAGAAGTAGTCTGGAAATGGCAGACTCTGGTCCCCTGTTCTAATCATTGCCTCTCTTTGGGATTTTGTGTGCATTTAAGTCTCTAGAGAACATTTTCTGTAGCACCAATAAGAGTACCAGCTTTGCATGTAGCAGGTAAATACTGGAGGGGAGGAATCTCTTGTCGGCAGGGAGCCTGAGGTTGTAGCTGTAGGTTTCAATGTATGTAGTTGGTTGGCTTTACACTGTGATGTGCTCTTGGGGATCTGTACAGCTTGCAGCAATTGAACTTTGGTGCTGAGAGGTCAAAGGTGGCTAATCCAAATTTTTGTTTATCTTCCAGGTCTACGCACAACGAACTAGAAAAGAACCGGTAAGTAGCTAATGAGCTGAATTCTAAGAAATGCAAGCCTAGTGAGTGTAATATGCTTTAACCTTACACATGCAGGTGCCGTTTGATCAGCTTAGCTGTGAATGACCACACTGCATCACGTAGTTCTAAAAGTTCGGGGGCAGACACAAAAAGATCTGAAAAGAAGCCTTGGTTTTGGTGGTTGGTTTTTTTTTTTTTTTGCTCTCTCTGAAAAGGCAAGAAGTGACCCACTTTTGTGACTAATCTGTATGCAGAGTAAATACCGCTCTTCTTCTGACACAGTGAAATCTGATTGGGGCACTTTCCATACATGAGGTTGCTACGGGATCAGGTTTCCCCGGGCCCTGGGTAATACGTGTTACTGCGAACCGGAGGGCAGAGCCCTGTGCTCTGCACCCTCTCCTTCCCACCCCTCCGCTGGGCTGGGATAATCTCTGCGTCGCAGAAGAAAATACCGTTGTGCAGAGTCTCGGAGGTCTGGCTACCAGCGCTCCTGTGGAGACTCTCTCTTCTAACCTGCTTTAGGATTGTGCCTGTGTATCCTTGAATCTGAAGTTTTAGCAAGCCTTGCAGTTTTGTTACTTGGCTGGCTCTGCTATGTGACTCAACCCTTTTGTAACAGGAGTTAAAGTAAGATAAATACCATTGAGACAAGGGGAGCTAGTTCACACACAGATCAGATTATCGCCTTCCATTCAGGATGCTATAGTTAAGGTTGTGTCAGGGTTTCCATTATAAACTTATCTTGGCTCTTCTGTGGGATTTTAGGGGGGCTGAGGGGGGTGTGTGTCTGTGTTTTTTGTGGCTGCTGGAACAAAGGCAGTGCTCTGGCCAGCTGCTCCTATGAAGAACCCTCAGGGTGGGAAAGCTGAGTCTAAGTAGGTTGATTGCCTCCTCTTCCCTCTTAGCATCCATCATGTAACAAGGGGTGGGAGGCCTATAGGGATGGCCAAAGATGCACAGAGGCTTCAAGCCGCATGTGTATTTCCATTCAGACAAGATCTTCCTATATAGCTTCAAGGGAATTGTAGCTGAGTACCTCATGTTGCCCTCAGTTTCCCCCACATGTGCCTTCCCTGGCAGCAGCAGTGCTGGGAAGCAGCTTCCCCTTTGCATAGTGTGGGTGTCTTCTTCCAGGCTGTGCTTCTGCCTCCTGGTAGCTTTGAGGGTCTGCAGAGTTGTCAGACACCCCTGCCCGTCTGGGGTGATGCAGGGTGGTTTTTTATTTGGGTTATGTTGCTTTCCTGTCCGTCCCCCCCAAGACTCAACCTTTCCAGTCCCAGGTTGAGCTGTGTTGAGAGGTGTGGCTTCTGGGTTTTCCAGTGCCCTCTACAGTTTGTTTATTTACCAGTGAGGGACCGAAAATGCAGTGCTTGGGTCTGACCCAGAACGGAGGGGGCTTTATTCTCCATGACAACAGTAAACCGTCACTAATTTTCAGTGTGCTTATTTGCATATCTAATTGTTCCTGCAAATGCTGCTTGCCCTCAGTACAGCTTTAGAGCAGAGCTGTCTCCATTTTTCACTTTACTAATCTGATCCTCTCTCATTGCCCAAGTTTGCATGGATATGTGACCATCTTTTTCTACCCTCAGGCTTGTGGGGCAGGCAGCGAAGCTTCAGACTCTCTGTGAGATCTCAGCAGCCAGCATTACATACTTGCTGTGCAGCTAAGGACTCACAAGTCTTAATGGGTTTAGGATCTATATGGCAGATACCAGCTATCTGTGTGAGTTGAGGAAGTTTCTGCCTGGATTCCCTGTCTTTAGCTGAGGACAGTTATGCTACCTGGGGTGGGGATATCATGAGGATTTACTACTGCCCAGCACTCGTGAGAGGAGTATTATTACCCGTGCTTCCCCTTATGCCACCTTTTTCTGAATGTTGACAAGCTGTTCGCTTCCTACAGAATTTGTCTTCCCATTCTCAGTTGGTGTAGTATCTCTCTCCTCTTCTCCCTCTGTCTCAGTTAGACTCCCTAGTCCCCACCTGCTCCAGGTTGAAGACTCCTAACCATCAGCCTTCTCAGCAAGGTCTTTCCATTCTGAGCCTCTGTATTCCAGGTCTGTGTCTCAGACGTGGTTTTACAGGCCCTTGGTTTTCATCCTTCTGGGAAGGGCACACATTTGATTGCACTGGGTGGTCTGCAGAGGGAAACTCCTGTGTCTGGGATCTTTGGTGGGGGCCCCACTGCTTCTGGTTTGGGACTGTCTGTCTGTCCCTTAATGCAGGTGCTGTGGCTTGATCAGCTATGCACATCTGCAAACCCAGCTAGACCCTGTGCTGGGTTTGCAGTGTTTGTTACCAGCAATTTGGACAGTGAGCTTCATACTGGAAGCATTTATTTTCAAACTCTGCAGCAGTGTTTTCTGAGTGAAGGGGGTTGTGTCCCGGTTAGAATTTCACCATGTTTTATTTGCTGTGTTGTTAAGTTTGTCAGTGTCTCCAGACTTAACTGTTGCAAAGATAAAAGCCCTGATACTAATGGCTTTGTGGCTGGCAGGTGCTCATTTTCCCTATTATTTGAGATTATTCCTTTTGAATCTCACTGTTATCTCCATTATTGACACACACTGTAATTTTCAAAATTGTCCACTATTAGGTCTCTGACTCTGGTTTTTCCCTTCTTGTCTGTGAACAGCAGCCTTCTTATGTTCAGTTAAATTTGTTTTAACCCATTCAACAATTACACAGAGTTTCTTTCAAGCAGTACCAAGAGAACAGTAGAAAAACAAACCACTCTCCTGCTTCTTGAATATGTGATTACATGGACTTAGTATTGCAGAGCTGATGATGTTTCAATGTATCAGGATTAAGAATCTTGTACCCCTTTGATGTTGAAAAGTAACTAAAAATATATTAGAAAAATTAAAGCGATGTTTTAAGCTCCACTCCTTTTCTTAGTCTTGAAATATTTCATTAATACTCCAGTGGTTCTGCTGAGGAGCTGTTTGGTTTGGTACCAAATATTAGCTGTAATATTTAAGTGACTTCTCTTTCTGCTTTGATTTGTTGGGTTTTTTTTTTTAATCTGAAAAGATTGCAGTGACATTTATATAAGGGGCTTTGTTTGATTTATAAAAGATTAAAGTTAATTTATAGTTATTATCCATCATTAATCCTCATGTTGGAAAATTGTTTGTGTTTTTTAATGGGTATGTGTTTCAGTTTATCTCTGCCCAGGATGAGTCATAGCTTGCATTTAAACAAGAAACCAGTATTCTGCTTCTCATCGGCTGCAAGGCGTAACTAAAACAATGCTTTTTAGTCCTTTAACAGGCCTACCAAAAAACTGATTCGTAAGCAACACCTCATTGTTTTCTAAAACAAAACATGATAAAGCAAGTGACTGAAAGATGAGCTTTGCTAGTGTAATATTTTCTCCAGAAATTATAATAAATAAAAATCAGGTTTAAGTTAAATGGTGTGTGTTATACAGATAACAGAATTAACTGTTGTCTGTGAACATTTTAGACACATGTGAGTTTTGGAAGGATGTGGTCAGTGTGGTATTAAGAGAAGGTACGTGGCGCTGAGATGACTTTGCTGCTGCTCTGTGAAGTGGCAGTTCTGGTAGACCAACATGGTGGTGGTGATGTCTGTCAGAAAGTTAGATCTCCTGATAGAACAAGAAAGATGTTTTTAGAGCTATTGATCAGACTTTTTTTTTTTTAAAAAAAAAAAAGTTTTTCTCTATATCCCAGATTGATCTATTTGGTTTTGGTGATGATTGCGTTGTGATACGGCAGAGGGAAGGAAAACAAAGCTGGGTAATTGGGTGGGGAACGAGTTATTAGGGCAGATTTTTCTTATAGTAACAATAACATAGTTCAAACAAAAGATAGATCTGAGGAGGGAAAGAGAGCTTGGGAGCATCACTGAAATTAGAATTTTCTGGAGATCTCACAGAATTTGCAGCTCTGCAAAAATAGCTCATTTAAAATGAAAAAGGACAAAGTCTGAGAGACAAAACTTCTAGAACAAATTGCTGAAGAATTGTGTTTAGTGCGAAGGCACAGAGTGAGGTGGTATAAGATCCATTCTCTCTGATACCTTTTGAGATGATCAGAAACAAAGTGAAGATGACACAAACACGTAGCAATGATCGAGTACTGTGGTTTTAGCCTTTCTGACTCTTGCCAGGTTCCCTCATCTTATCTTCTGTGACTCCCCACCCATTCTCTCTTTAACGTGAGCGACAGTTTATTGCAGTGTTTCTCCAAAATGGTTTCTCACGCAGAGCTGACTGCTATGCTAGGTTGCATATTTGAGGTAGTGGATGAGATCAAGGAAAAACCCTACTGTACGTTTAGGAGAAAACCATGACCTGGGTCAGCTTGCACTGAAATGGGGCCTTCTGAGGCTCCACAGCAATTGCACAGTTTCCTTCTGTTTCTTTAGAACAGGGGCATGAGTGTGTCCGTTAGCAAAATGCAAAAGAAGGAGGGGAAAGCTTGTAACATAGGGCATTTAAATAGTGCAGACGTGCTGTCTAGGCTGGGAAAGATAGAGGGAAGGGAAATGAAAGCATAGTGAATCCTTGCTACCCAGAATAGACATGGGTGATTGTGCTTTTGTAGTGCTATGTACACTTGCCAAGGCAATCTGATCAGAGTTTGTCTTGAACCAACTAATCAATGTGGTGTTGAGTTTAGTGCTATTTATCAGGAGAGCTGGAACAAGAAACTAATCCAGTAAATTTCATTTGTTCTCTGGAGTGGGCTTTGTTTTCTTGTTAACTTCATGTAGCAAACGTTGACAGTACATATTGTTTTCCTCATTAATAAAACTTGGAACCTGGGATGTTCCCTGCAGCAGTCAAACCATGTCCAACGCAGCTGAGCATGCATCTTTCCTTGACACATCCAAAGGTCAGAGCATGCACTGATCCAACTTGCTCCTTGTGGGAGCTGTAGCTAAACTCTCCTGTCTCCGTGGCCAGTATGGAACGAGAGCTGGAGGTAGCTAGCTGTCTTCGACTGTCGTTTGGGTGATAGATGCCTCCATTTTCAGCTGGAACTAACAATTTTCAGCAGAGCTGAAGCATGTTCCTCTGGTTTAGGAGATCTGGATAACTTATTACACTGCTGTGCCTGTTTAGCCTGGAGAGAGTGAAGTCTGGTAAGGCTAGCGGAGACATGTTCTTTCTGGATCCGTTCTAGCTCAGTCGTTGTCATTTCATGTCAGTCTGCCTTTTGCTGTATTGCAGTTATTTCTTTGCATTGCTCCGGGAACTCACCAGTCAGATGCTGTAGAAGTGGGATCGGTCCTTTTGGCTGACCACCACACTTGTTCATGTGAAATGTTGTCTTGTGCAGAAGCAGCGTTTCGATTCACTTACAACCAGAAGTCTGCAAAGGCTTTGTTTCACATTGGCTGGGCAGCAGAACATTTTGAACTCTGAGTAAAGCTGCTGAAAAGGGACAGTTAGTCTCCGTGCCAAGATTCAAAGGAAACAAAATGATCCTCATTTTGTTGGAAGTCCTTTAGTACTGCTCATATTGGAATTTCTAGTTTCAAGATGATTTTTTTTTTTTTTTAATTCGAAGTGATGCAGTGAAGAATGAATGCATGCCTGCCTGTCTTTCTGCCCCCAGATCTCTGCACCTCCCTTATGAATCCAACAGCAGTTGGAGAAGAAGAAAAAGAACAATACTACTATTTTGGATAAACTGTCGCAAAGCAAAATGTTTTTGTTTCAAACATGTTGCACAATAAAGTCACTGTTATAAGCCAGCTTTCAGAAACAGATATTTACCACAAAGCCCTTCACAACTAAGATGTGTTTTAGGGACACTTTTCTGATGTATTTTCCTCCCATAGTGTACAAAGAACTGTCAGTGCAGGGTGCTTGGCCTTGCCATAATGGTCTGATGCTGAGAATCCTTTCATCGTCTTGCCTCCCAAAAGGGAGACTATAGAGGAAACCCCCATCTTAGGAAAAAACATGCTCTGCAGTCGGGTCTTGCCACTTACTCACAGAGTTCTTGCATTCAGCATCCCATACTTAAGATTTTCAGAGTAGTGAACAGAAGAGGTATCAAATGGTGTGTTACTGGTTACTTACTGCTTTCAGGGAACCAGGAGGGGGTCAGGTAGCTGCTGTGGACCTGCAATGAAAGCAGTCCTGTGTACTTAGTTGGTATCTGATTTGGAGTGCATCATTGCCGGCTTTGGTTCTTGAGTCCCTTCCCAAACTTGCATCCTCAAATTTCTACTTGGGTGTGTTGCTGCAGTTTTCTTTCAGGCCAGACCCCTTCCAGTTCTGTATGTTTATGGCTGTCCTGAAAAAATTAAAGACTGGGCAAATCCCCTCTGTAATCGGTGAGCTTGGACCAGGAAAGAATCTGGCCCCAGGTGGGAAGTCAAGCAAGCATTCAGCTTTCCTGGCTCAGTTTTTCAGTCATGTCAGGGCTCTGTACTTGTCGTATCTCTCCCAAAAGCATCTCTGGAGACTTTGCAGGCCTTATTTTATTTTTTCCTTTTTTAATTTTTTTTTTCTTTTCTTTCCTGGGGTGCTGTTTGAAGTGCTGAGAGCCAGAAATTCTGATGCAACAACTTTTCTTGTTCAAGTCACTAACATGGCTCATGGGCCTGAAAGCATTACTAGCTAAAAGCTACTTGGGGAATTGCTGCCTTGGAGAAGGTGAAGTAATAGGAATATAATTTTTGAGACAGACTACCTGTTAACTGTAAGTTTCAGAATTTCAGGACTTTGTACTCCTGCGGCAGAAGCTGGAGTTGTGTGTGCTGATCTGTATCTGTATCTGGTACATGTGTCGAGGGTACTATAGCAATATAGCCCATGCAGACTTGTGATAACTGAAGGACATTTGGCATGGGATAGGAAATGTAGGCAAGAAACTTTCTCATTCTTCTTCCTGTATGTGACCCATTTTTTTACCAAACTATCACAACTTTGAGAACCTATAACCTTATGATGGGCCACGGGGGTGAGAAGAGTCAAACGCCACCATTTAACATGAGGAGTAGAAACACACATGGATCCAGTGCCTGGACTAGTGGGCATGTGGGAACAAGTTTGCATCAACTTACTCCTTGGCTTCATTGATCCACATCTTCAGCCAGTTGCTTGCTTTTCCTCTCCTTCACAAAAGTTTCCCCTGTCCCCTCTCTGCTTCCTTCAAAACTTTGTGTTCACTCCTTGTGTCCCCCTCAGTGTCCTCCCAGTCAGTGTTGCCCAGGGCCAGGAGGTGCTGCATGATGCTGTCTTGCTGCCCTCACACCTTCTCCCGTCTGAAAAGGGAAGAGGGGCACAAAGTGAAGGTACTTTGCTGCTGTGGGTGGCTGGGAGGGCTTGGTGCAGTGTGGTCTAGCCCGTTGTTTTGGGAGCTGTGGTGGGTAGTGCAAGTGTCATAGCCTTGTCTGGGAAATGAACGCAAAGGGCTTCATCTTGCAGTTGCTGTGGTTGTTGTGTGGCTGCAAATGGTGCTGCTCACCGGAGCAGTTTGCATAGCTGTGGGCAAACAGACCAAGCAGGTTTCCTCCCAAACAGTGCATGTGACAACCATAAAACAATTAAATGGGCAATGTGCAACCAAGGGTCAGGAATTCTCCTCCCATGAAACATCAGGTAACGTGGAGAGGGCTAAGCCAGGGCCGTGGCAGAACATAGCAGTAGACAGTGTCATCTACCTGCCTCCCTTTCTGTGTGCCATGAGAGTTTGAGTTTCTGTAGAAATACAGATCATCTCTGCCTAGTGCTCTTTGTGTTTGCTCTTTGGTAAATCCTTATGTGCCTTTGCAAAATCGGAGTATCCCGTTTTTTTCAGAGGTGGCACTTGAGTCTGTCAGATGCAGGCATACATAGGGTTTGGATTTGTCCGAGTCTGGAGGAACACAGAGGAATCCCTGGATCCCAGAGCAATGGGATGAGTCAGGTCTTCTGCCCAGTGTTCCATTTATAAAAGAATTAAGGGCTGCCTTTTGAAGGTATCCTTTATGTATGTGTACACTGCTGCCTGGGCATCACTTCGCATTAGCTGTGTAATAAGATTTTCTGTCCCTCTTGCCTGTTAATTATTTACCTTTGAGAGTGCATTCATAAAGCAACATGACTTATTTAGGGAAAAATGAAAAGCTTTTGCAAAGGATGGATGCTTTTTGCTCTTATTTTTTTGCCTAGGAGTTTAAATAGAGTACTTTGAGATTCAAGATGAAGAACGGATTGCCATGAATGGGAGATTTTGCAAATAAGCATGTTCAGCTCTCAGAAAGCGAGGCAGGAAAGGGGATGTAGCAGTTACACAGTGATCTTGTAACTGCCTGTACAAGGGTTTCTGCCCAGGAGGGGCTGATGGAAAGCAGGAGGCATAGCAGAAATTGATACAAAAAAGCTTACGCACTGAAACCGCCAGTGGAAACAGGACATGAGCTTGAAATGCAGTGTTGCTTTCATAGAAATAGACTCTGTGAGTGGTATCAGTGAGTTCACACATGGTCCAGGCTGATAACAGTTCATATAAGGGTGTGGTTTTTGTCGTGGTAGGTAGTAAACAGCTGCACAAAACTTAGTCATGCTTATGAAGTCAAGTGCAGCCTGTTATCTCTGAGTTGACTGGTTGCTGAGCTAGGGTGGAATATCTAAAAGCATCTGAATCATTTAGAAGCACAGCTCTTAATGACTCTCAAATGAATACTTGCTCCTTCACTTGGGCAATTGTTGCTCCTCCCTAGTTGTCTCTACAGTGCTGTAGGTATGCCTAGTCATGTGGAGAGCAGTGCCAAGGGTTCCTGTACCAAATGGCTTACTGTCCAGGACAGTGAGTAATGCAACAACGAAAGGAGGGTGTTTGATAGGTGCTGCTCTTCATGTGAATAAGTGAGTGTATTTCTTTGCAGAGAAAGGGCAAGGACCCTTCTATGAGGGTGAAGGCTGGCAAAGCCATACACCCGTGAGAGGGGATATGCAGAAAGGAAAAGGAAGTTGATGCCAGACTGGATTTTGCTGTTTATCTGTGTATGGGTAGATCTCCCCATGAGCAGCCCAGAAGAGAAAAGGAATAGAACAGGAGTGTTCAGAGGTGAGGTCAGCCCTGAGGAGCTCACTGTGGCTGTCCCTAGCCTTGAAAAGCCTGGTCAGCCAGGAGTATCTCAGGACCTAAGAGCAGGCAGCTGCCAGCATTTCCGTCTGCTACCGCAATATGTTCCTCTGCTCTTCCCACTCAGAGATGGATTGTGCAGCAGGGACTGCTCTGACTCTCCCAGGAAGTTCTGGGCGATGTGTCCTCCACATTTTCCTCCCACGAGGGACTTTCTAGCGCTACTTAAAGACACAACCTGTTGAGCACTCTGGGTAATTCACTGTAATTCCACATGGCCAAAATCCAGCCCTTAGATAGAAAGTGTTCTGCTCCTTCTGGAAACTCAGTGAAATTCTTCAAATGAGTTGTTCTGAAAGGGAGAGTGGGGTATCACGTTTATTGTAGAACTCAGAGGCTAAAAAGAGGTTGCTTTGTATCTCCTGTGTCTTTCATTCCCACCTGTTTGGCCTTGTTCCTGGGGTGGGTTGAGTTGTGGGTTGCCCAGTTAGATTTTGCCCAGCTGTATGGGAATCTTCCATACAGCTTGGAAAATCCCATTCTTTAGCTGCACTTGGGTAGTGTCAAGAGGCCGAATGTGGGGCGAGGACTCACATTTGCACAGATGCACAGAGTTACGTGCAAGCACACACAAAAAGCTTGCAGTTCAAATCTGTGTGCCCGTCTCTTTTCAACAGGGGACAACAGCCCCAGCTGTGCATACAGCTTGCTGTTTCCCTTTGATCTGTCTTTCCAGAGTTTCTCATAGACTGGATCCTGGCGCTCCTCAGAGCTGGCTGCTCTTTCCATGTTTGTAGCTGCATAACTGCATACAGAGAAGCTCGCTGGGGCGTAAGTGGTTTCAGTGCCTTGGGGTGGGCGTTCCTCTTCCTGCAACCCCTCCTGCTGTTTGCTATACTCCTGTCCTTTCCTCGCCAAGCTGCACGGCAGGGCACTGTCCCATTCTGCTAGTGGAAACTGTGCCTTGCAGATGCCTCAGGATCCTCCCTTTTACTTTGCCTGCCTGCTCCCACACACGTGGCATTTCTGCCCTTTTCCAGCTGCATGCAGCAGCTCCTCCTGCCGCTCTGGAGCAAATCTTTTCCTCTGTCATCAGGGTCATAGCTCAGAGAGGCAAAATTCATCTTTGCTTTCCAGAGACTCAGCACGCTGCCCCTGCAGCTGGCTCGGGCCCTGTTCCTAAAGGAGGGTGAGAAATTGCGCTCTTCAGACTTATGTGGTGTTTTGTGACGCTGTCAAAGATGGGGCTGAAAGGAGCCTGCAGCGCTCATTTGGTCTGTCCCCTCGCCCCAAAGCAGGATAAACTCTATCTAAACCTTTCCTGGCAGATGCCGATCTAGTATGGCCTTAAAAGCTTTGACAGCAGGATCGCCTAGGGAGGCAGTGCAACCTATTGCCCTGATTAACTGTTGTTACCGCTAGAAAGTTTTTCGTAATGCCTAACTAAGAAGAAAAGGATTTCAGCATTGTTCTAGGGGAGGAGAAAAGCCATCCAAAGTTGAGTGCCGCTGTGTGTGTGTGGAGAGTCCCAAACGCTGAAGATAGTTATCAACTTTCATAGCAAGAATCACTGTTAGACCCTAGAAGTATGATGAGGAATTCTGGCTGAGATGAGCAATTAGGGGGAGAAAAATGTTCATCTCCCATTTTCCCAATGCATGTGTTTGCCACTTCACCTACCCAGAAAAGCAACTTTGATGCCAAAAGAAGTGGGAAACCGGATGGGAACACTTTGTCTCCGGTGGATAGTCTATGTAATATGACCCTCTTAGGAAATGCGCAGAGCCGGTTCTCTGTGGCGTGACCTCTTTTAAACTTTTCTTGGCTTGGAAAAGCAGCTTACAGGCTTGGTGTTCACTGGAAAAAGCACATATGGGGTTGCATTTCAGTGAAGAGATTGCAAAGGGGGAGAAGAAAAGTCTTGTATTTGGTGCCATGTGCTTCAGGGAAGTATACAAAGTCCCTCTGGAGTCATGAGTGTCTCTTGGAGTTTGGGTTGCGGTTTTTTTCTTAGTGATCTCTGAGAAAAATACACGTGGTGTGAGAAGAGCAGAGTGGGAAGGGGGTTAGTCTGTGGGTTGGGCACACTGTCGATGGTTAGCAGTAGTCAGAATGGAAAGCTGCTATACAGAAGTAGGGGGGTTCCATAAGCCCTCCAAGCTGGCTCTCAGGTCTGTGCAGACAGTGCTGCCTTGCACTTCCCCTCAGCCATCCAGGGAAAGCAAACTGCAGGAGTTTCTTAAAGGCTTTATTTTATTTTTTTTTTCTTTTCAAAGAGCGTTTGTTAAAACTTCAGTTCTTTTAAGTGAAAAATATGAGTAATCTTGCCAGCTCTTGTAATCTCCACTGCAATTCTGGTGATATTCTGTGATTCTCGAATCCCAGCACCCAGAGTTAAGTGTTTTCTATCCTCCACATAAAACCAGTGTATAAGCCAGTGTAACCTATGTATTTAAAAAACAGAAAGAAGAGGAACCATCCTATGTAGATGTTTGCTTTTTTTTAAATCATGTGGTGTTTGAGCTACTCTGGTGTATTTTTTTTCTGTGCAGCCTAAATCGTAGTCTTTTGGATGCACGGAATTAATGGTAGGACATCAGAAACTAAAGGTTTTAAAGAAATAAAAAGCTGTATGACTGCTTGTTTGCAAAGTCAACAATACATCCTTCATGATCCTGACTAAACTCCTTTGAACTTTGCTGAAATTCCATCTTGGGTGTTTCTTGGGACAGAGGTAAAGAGGAGACCTCACATAGCTTTTGTTGCATATGTGGGAGGAGCAGTGAAGGGTTATTGATCCATTTTGAGAAATATGGCCATCTTGTACTCTGGGCATTGCTAACTAGCAGAGAAAACTGAGTGAATTAGCTTCCCAAAGTGTCCTGCTCTCTAGGCACTTCACATAGCAGTGTCATTGCTGAGCTACATGAGCACCTGAAAACCAAGAGTGGATTTAGCTGTGCAGTACTCCGTGAGGGAATTAGGATTAGCTCCATTTTGTGGATGAGCAGTGCGTGCTTCAGTTCTTCAGGGGATTTACCTGAGGTCATGCAAGCTGTCTTCGGACAGGTCTCCTGACTCTCACTTAAAGGTCTTGCCTGCTGCATAACCCTTTCCTGCTTGTGGAGGGAGTTGAAATGTCGGCTCCATTTGGTTGCTGCTCTGCCCTTCCTGAAAGTGCATGCAAGTTCTGCAAGCTCCTGGCTAGCAGAAGGAAAGCACTAGGAGAGTCAAGAAATCTGTGCTTCTGGTTTGCCATTTGGCTCTCATAATGATGAAACCCACTGCAGCCTCTCCTCAGGTGAATGGTTTGCAGTGAAAATGATCTTTTTTATTGTTGTTTTTTAATTATTATTATTTTTAACACCAGTGATTTTTGAAATGAAGTGATCCCAGGATGGGACACTGTATGGAAAATATCTGACCATGAAGCAGTAATTTATCTTGCCTAAATTCGCGAGTGTGTGACAATAAGCACTGCAAAATAACAGGGAAGGAGGGGTGTGATAGTGATTAATGCAGTGCCACTGCAGCTATTTCTGTAAGATCAAGTGGTTGTTTTCTTAATATTGTCCTCATAGTTGAGCAAATGGAAACCAATTACCACCAAACCAGAGGACTAGGTGTTCCAGCTCCTCTTTTTTTTTTTTTTTAATTATTTTTCTTTCCAAAACAAACCGTGACCCTTTCAGTGCCTGATTTGTTCCCAGGTGGGATCCTAACCGTTTTCCTGCTGGGAGAATACAGGGCGAGTAAGACAGCTAATCCTCCCATAAATGTTAGTTTACTCAACTACAGCTGTTCTTGGTTTGGGGGAATTAAAATTGTATCCGTTTGTGGCATTGCTGACTCAGGCAGGGGTCATAATGATCTTCTCCAGCTGATCAAGAGTTCACTAGGTAGAATGTCCTGTGCTTAATATAATGGTTTTTTGAGCCCTATTGGAAGCACTAGGTATTTTGTAGCTGAGCTGAAAAAAGTCAAGCAATTTTCTTGTCTTATGAACACATTTTGTCTTGCTTCCTGCTCAAGGAAATGGTTTCCAAGTGGCCAGCTTCATGCTTTTTTCCCTGTTTGAGGTCTGAGCATTTTTGCATCTCTTGGCCTTTACGCGTGCTCGGAGGAAAGAAAGCGCAAGGAAGGTGTCAAGGGTAGTTAAAGTGAAAGGGCAAGGCAGGGGGGTTGTTTTGTTGGCACTGTTTTTTTTCCCTGAAGGTTACATTGGTTTAATTTTCTCGGTGATAAACCCTGCTCCTCTTTGGAAGAACTGTATTGACAATGAGTTTGTATTAGCACATCAAACCAGTTAAGCAGAAGCAAGGTGTGTTTCCACACTCTCTGGTACCTTTTTTCAAAACTACTTTTCTTTCCTGGTACCTGCATACATAAGAGATCAGGGCATGACCCATCTGCTGTCATAGCGCTGGGAGCTGTGCTTCTCTGTTCAGGTTCCCCTGCTGAGTAACATACGTAGTTAACTTGAGTTACAACTGTTTGTCCCTTAACATTAGCTGACTCCTGGACTTTTGAAATACAGTATTACTGTTCTTTGTGTGCAAAAATCCTTATCCAATAGGAAAAATAGTGCTAGGATCTCTTAAGTTCTCCTTCCTAGTGCTTTTTTCCAAACATACATCTGGTAGTGACCTTGGCTGGTGATTCCTTTTTCCTGGGAAGTCTGAGGTTAAATTTTAAAATAATTTTACAAGGTGAAATTACATGCACTGCTTCCTCTGTTCCAGATGTATGCCCTCTGTACCTGTACGGTAGATGTTTGATGACTCCTTAAATATTTCTGACAGTGCGAAGAGGTATTAGATGAAGAGCACATGCTTTCCTTCTGGCATAAAAGATTTTGTGTAAACAAGTATTCCAAATGGTCACATTCTTAGAATATTTTTTTCATTAGGAATTATGATTTCCTTCTATAAGGTGAAGAAACTGGAATATAGCTTCAGAAAATAAATGTATGGGGTGGAAAAATTCTGTCCTATCTTAAAGAACAGTAAAAATATCTTTTAGCAGCAATAGCTTGTCTGTTTCATTTTAAAATTACATTAATGACAAAAGTAACATATAGTACCAGATCAGAATATATTCTTGATATCAGCATATTCCCCGCTCGTTGTTTTGAAAACAGGAAATACATTTTCCCAAATAACAAGTTGGTAACATCCCTTACTCTGCCATTGGTGGACCATGTCCATCTTACACAGCAGGTGGTTGCTTCTTTTGACTGTTTAGTGGTGTTACTGGTTTAAAGCCTGACTATATTTAGTAGGCACTGAGGTCCAGGGTCTCCTTCAGTACTGTTATGGAGAAACAAAGGCTCTGATTTGAGGTACTGTCTGTGCCTTTACTGCTGTGACACCCTGTGGACCCTGGGTAGCTTTTCCAATGTAGCCAGGAGACTAGTCCAGGGGCAGTCTCCAGCGGCCTGGTGGGAAGCTGCCTTATAATATCTAAGGTTCTCTAGTCTCAGTGCAGGCAGGTGGCCTTCAAAGGTCTCTGGAGGTCCCTGCTAATTCATCTGTTTTCTGTTGTGCACCATCTTTGATTTCTCCTTGAGAGCCTGCAAGGACTCGATGGTAGTAGATCCGAACTGGAGAGCTCTTCTTGTTGCCTGGCAGGCTTAGAGGCAGTTATGGATTATGGGGTGAGAGCTTCTTGTTGTCACGACTGCAGAAACCTTGCAGTATCCTGAAATACCTCCTCATTTCTTTTCAAAGGCATGGTGCTTAGCCAGGAAACCTCTGAACAGAATAATCAAGAATAGCTGGTGAGTTTGGAAAATCTTGGCTATCTTTGCGGTGACCTAATTCTAGCAGTAAAGCTGAAAATCCGTAGGTCGCAGCAAAGCAGGTTACTGCCTCCTCTTGGGCGAGGCAGGTTTCTGCTGAACGGCACAGCTGCTTTGCAGGCATGGTGGTGGTGTGGAGGAGGGCGCTGCGCTGGCTGGAGCAGCGTCGCCAGACTTTGCGGCTGTGAGCACACTGCGTATCCCTAGAAGGATGATTATAATGATATTAGTGAGAACGACGGCACAGGACACCGCTGGCTATTTAAAGAGCAGGTCTATTTTTAACCACCTTTTAACAAAGACAGAGTTTGTACTAGACTAGGCTAGTCAGGGCTGTGTAATTAACTGGCCTAGGTTGCACGTTGGTGTTTACGGCTTGCTTTGCGTGTTCCCTGATAGCCAAGTGCAGGATTGTGACCATATCTTACTGCCAGGGTAGCGAAACTGTGATACCTGCATGGCTGGCAGTGAGCGTGACTGAAAAGTTGGTGCCGAATGATCTTGTGCAAGAGGTACCTGGATGTGACCATACTGGCGGCAACGAGGCTGTGTTTTTAGGTCAGGAGGAGAACGTGATGTAGAGTATTTATGGCCTGTCATGGCTATAGGGTTTAGCATACTGTTGTAAGCACAGCTTAGCCTAAAAGGGGTTTAGCTGGTAACATCGTGTGTTGTGCTACAGTAAAGTTCAGTTAATTACATTCACCAGGGATTAAAATACGTTATGGCTAATGGCCAAGATCAATAATAGTAGATCCTCAATATATAACTTTAGTGGGAGATTAACTTTGATAAATAATAATAATAGACACTGCTCCAGAGCATCTGTTGCTATTTGACATCTCTTGACAACTGTCCAGATTGCTTTCAAAGAAAGGCAGAAAGCCATAGAGGAGCTGGGAGAGGAGGGAGGAGAACCTGATGAACGGGCACTGAGAGCTCGGTGCTAGATCTGGATGAAAATGAAGGGGCGAGAGAAAATACCAGGCACTAATTGACTCCGTTCCTCTGCTGGGCAGATGGCCACCTATCCTGCTCTCATCACCTTTTCATCGTGAAGCACAGGCTGTTATATTTGATCTTTCTGTGCTGAGTTGAAGCAGTCTGTCTCATTGGTGCCTCTGAAGATCAAAGGGGTTAGGAAAGGCTGAGCAGTCAAGTTACAGAACAGCTGTGAGTTCATTCTAGAGGCACCTTCCAAATGGTATCATTTTTATTACTGTGAGCATCAGTATTCAATTTTTTTTTGCTATTCCTTTAAGCATCCTAGTTTTGGAAGTCATGGGATTACAGGTGGTCTCTTTTTTTTTTTTTTTTTTATTCATTTAAATGAATCTTCTGTATTCTAGCTCTCTAGTTCAAACAGAAAAACTTCAAGATATGCAACAAATAGGACCCAAAGGCCCAGAGTTATTGTGTGAACAAAAATAGCCCCAGATATATCACTTCAGCTTCAGAACCACACTGTTGCTTTAGTCTAATCTTTTGGGATCTGCTTGATTTAGTATTTCTGTTTAGACGTCAGTGCATTTGGCAACTGTATTCTTGTTCCAAAGAGTTTCCAATCCAGTAGACCATTGGAGAAGAGGACAGAAACAAAAACCTGAGCAGGCTGAAGGATGACAGCTACTGATAGCAGAGCAGAGCAAACAAAAGGCTGGAGCCGTTGTAGTGCTGGTCAGAGGACAGAGTGAAAGGGAAGGTAACAGACTCAGCGTGAGATGTGAGCAGTCCTACTCCTTGCAGTGCTCTCGGAGATGAGAGTAGGACCCCAAGTCTTCCAGAAGTGTCCTGTTCCCAGCTGTGTCTGCAGTGCTGTGGCCTTGAATCCTGGAAGTGGAAGCTCTCTCACATGTCCACTTAAGGTGTTTGTAGGCCAACCCCTGCACACACTGACCAACGTGATTTACACTTAATGTTTCCACAGCGTGGACAGATTGATCAGCCTTTGGGAGAGATAGCTAAAAGTGCCTGTTACCCGTCCCTAAAGCCAAATCTTTCGGCCAGATCCCCCATATTTCAGCAAGGGATTGGAGACTGCCTGATATCCCCTCCCTCCGTCCCTCTCTTCCCCTTTTTTCATTTTGGAAAGCCTTGAAGTAATTCATTTGCCTTCAAAATCACAATGAAATTAGGAGAGCCCTCTCAATAATGCTCAGTTTTATACCTAGAAGGATCTCAGGAAAGGGGGAGATCTTGACAATTGTGTGACAACAGAGCTGAGGAGAGCATGTCTCCCTGCAGACTGCAGTAGTAAGCTAGAAAGACCCACGTTGGAACGGACCAGTGGTGGCACCAGACCACTTGGCACAAGGTTTGTTGGTCTCGCAGCCTCTGTTTGCTCAGAGCCTGAAGCTCTTTCAAAGTTGGAATCAATGATGAGTCTTCCCACCTAGAAGAGTTGGGGGCAGAAGCAATTTCTGTGTGCCTCTGGGGGTGCACTTGGCCATATGCTAGCTCTGCATTGGAAGGCCACGTCGGGCTCGGGGACAGTCAGGGCAGGGTTTGTAGGACAGCCTCTTTCAAAGTTTACAACAGAGAGTGTGGGCAGTATATTTTAAGTTAAAATCCGTGCTTTATGCTTACCTTAAGGCTTGCAGCTTCTGTTGCAGATGTGGAGAAGGGTTTGTGTGCTGCAAAACTGGCCATTTTTCCAAGTATTTCAAGTTTGGTAAGATGCTTCCTTTCCCATTGTACCTTGTCTTAGTTTTGCGACTGAGGTGGCCTTTGGGCAAAATGCCGCTGTTGCGGAGCGCATCACGACAGTGCTGCTTGTGTTTCGCTGCTGCTTATGGGCTTGAATCGGGATGCCTGAGCACAGTGCCACCCGTTATCTCCTTCTTGTGTGGCTTGTCACCAGGCAGAGGTGCAGTGATTTGTATGACTTTGAAAAGCTGCATTGCCTTGGTGTTTTGCTTTTATTACTATTATTGTTTTTACTGTTGTTTAATTGTAGATCTCTTCATTTGTGGTTGGTTTTTCATCTGCCCTTGATTTGAGAACACAGTTGGGTGTGAGAACACAGTTGGGTGCATGTTCATCTTTAACTTTTGCAGACAGATCTGGTATGTTTAAGATCAGGCTAAAAATGTTGCCCATAGAACTTTTTTGGTCCTTTAAATTTCTATTTATAATACATTGTCAAGTCTTTTTATCGTCAGTTCTGAATTCTCATTTCTTTGTTTATTTTCAATGATAGAAAGGTTTAAAAAAAATGTAAAGATCTAAAGGCACTTTTTTTCTCAGTTACTTTTTCATGGTACATTTTATTAGCATTTAGAATACAAATACTCCTACATGCCAGGGAGCCATTGGTAGAAATTGACTGAAAACAAAGAGGCAAATGAGCAGCATCTCCTTCAACTGGGAGCAAATGCAGGAAAACAAATAATCGTGAGAAGCGACCTGATTTAAAATCAGAAAGCAAGGCTTGTTCTGAATGATTTCACAGCTCAGGTGGAGAATATTAACTTTTAACTGCATATTTCTGAGCCAGATTTCATTCCAAAACACGTGTCTCGTCTCCGGTGTCCTGTGGAATTGGGGTGAGCGGGTGCGAGTGTGTTTATTGCAGGCTGGCTGGACGCCGCCGCAGCTTTATTGCGCGTGGCTGGAGGGCTCGCAGCAATTGCATAATGCTCTGCAGCAGAGAGAGCACGGGCTCGGCTCCACTGCCCGGCTGCCTCGCCAGTCCTGATCCAGGTGCTTGGCAAAACCTCTTCCTTCGCGGAAGACAAGCTTTCAGTAAAGCAGGGGGCAGATACCGTTGCAGAGGGGGCTGGGCTGGGGGTTAGAGACTAGAGTAAGGAGAAAAATCCCAAATTGTATGATGGCTGTTAAAGATAAGCCGCCTCTGACCTTTGAATTGCTTTTAGAAGGAAACCATATTTCCCCCCATTTTCCCTGCCCTGTGGTTTTTGCATGTGTTTCTCATTACTTTTATCTCAAAATCATTCTCATCCAGTGAATTATTGATGTGGGGTCACTTGTGTTTCTCCAGGAATTGCTTTCTTTAACCAGCGATCCCTCCTGAATTTTTTAAGCAATCTATTAGCTCTGAAATCCAAACAAAGTTGGTGGTTTCTAATTTCAGGGTTAAATTAGACGCGACTTTGAAAAGGTGTAGAGGGAAGAGAAGGAGGGCAGAGGGGAAGGATGATAATGTCCTTTTTTCTGTTGGTTCTTTTGGTGCTTTTGGTTTGGTTTTGTTCTGTTTTTTTTAACATCTCTTGGAGATCAAGTGTCTGATTTAGCCTCAGTGAGACTTGAGCATATTCCTAATGTTGAGCACATGCTTAAATCCACTGTTGAATTCAAGCCCTATAGACCTGCAGGCATAGTACAAAAATATCTGGGAAATGCTTTTCTTTTCCCTCGGATGCTCCCTTCTTTCAACACAGAAAAATCAGAATTCAGCATTTTGAAATGCTCTTGGAGGCGAGTTGGTCATTTCCTGCTGGGAGGAAGGCTTGATCTTTTAAAGAGGGGAAGAGACTCTCTGTGTGTGAGTGTGTCTGTGTTTTGCAGATGTTCGGGCCTTGATTCAGCGAAGTCTGTCAGCAGTGTCTGACTAGGGGATAGTGCTGAATCTGGTAAACCTGCTGCTTCAGAGCCGAGTGTGCGCGAGTGTTTGACTCCTCAGCAGAGAAAGTTTCTTGTCTCAGTTTCCATTGCTTCTGCCCATGGTGGAAGCTGGAAGAAAAAAAAAAAAACCCAAACAAATCCAAACAAAAACACAAACTCAAAACCTGTACTAGCAACGAAGCTACAGTCTCTCCAGGGATGTTTGTGTTCAGGGATGGCTCCCTGTCGGTCATGCCTGCAGCCATTGCTGCAACATTCGCAAGAGGAGGATGGACCGGAGTGGGGGGTGGATGGTGTCGCCTACTCTGCAGGGGATGCACAGGGGTTTGGCTGAGCCCACCAGGGCCCAGGGAGGGAAACTGCTGGTGGCCTTCCAGCTCTGGGCTGGGGGGCGCTTCTTGGGCATTGAAGGTATGTTGGTTTCTAGCCCCTGTGTGTAGCTGCTTTATGACCAGCAGACACAAGGCTTGGAGCTGCCATCACAGGTCCCTCAGCTCTCCGGGGACTTCCCAGGCAAGGAAGAGGCTGGTGGTTTTGTGCCCAACTTGCCATGGTGCAGAGTGGTGGGGTAGGTTGATTCCTACCCAAACCTCTCAAAAATATCCTCAGAGGCTTGAGGGAAGGAAATGGAGAAATTTTTTTGCACCCACACCTTTTTCTGCACTGCAGTTTTGATCCAGGCAAAAGGGAGCCCACTGCCTGCAGTGGGATTTGGGTGCATGTCGTACAGTGAGACAGCTGAAGCTATGAGCAAAAAGCACGCATAAATAAAGGCTTCCTCCCCGTGCTTTATATAATCAGAGTGGATGATGTCATTGGGAGCTGGAGAGGAGAGCAGGCTGTGAAATTACAGCCCTCTGCAGCCAGGCAGAGCCAAGTGCAGGGAGGGGCTGCAGGGAGCAAGGGCCAGGCTCCTGTCTGATAGAGGCTCAGGACAGAGAGCCTGGGGGCTCAGGCTTGGAGGGGAGCTGCAGGGGTGGAAGTAGATAATCCAGGTACAGTCAGGAGCTCCTGCACAGACACGCAGGGAAAGGGGGGAGAACAGCACGTACCCAGTGGGCAGCAGTGGGGCTGCCATTTCAGGGGCCAGCATCCCCTTCTTCCACCTACATGCAGCCACCTACAGCTTGTGATCAGCTGGCAGGGCTATGGGGCTGCTGAGTTTGCTCATCCCTCTTCTGCTTCAGTCTCCTGGCCTGTCTGTTTAGGAGCTGTTTGCCTTTTCCCACAGCAGCTTCTGGCAGAGAGAGAGGGCATCCTCGCTCTATTTGCCCTCCACATGCCAGAGGAACTTGCTTCTACGCTCCTCCTGGCCCTGCAAAGGGGAGGAAGCAGAAGCGGGAGAGGGGCTCTGTCCTAGCCGGAGTTGCCAGGTGGAACAGGATAAAAGGATGCCCTCAGCTCTTTGGGACAGAGGTGTGTGTTAGGCTCTGGTTTTCCAAAGCCTCTTGGGTGCTTTCCTCCTTTTCTGGCCACCCTGGTGCCCCACTTGGGAATCTCAAATGGGAGTCTTCCCCCTCATCAGGCTGAGGGGGACACCGGGCTGATCTTTTGGGAGAGAGCAGAGCACCCTCCTTTCAAATCCTCCAGCACCTACCATGTGCTCAGGATGCTGCTGTGAGAGCCTGAATTTTTCCAAGGCCGTTTAGGCAAGAGAAAAGGGCTCCGGCTTCTCAACATCTCCCCTGCAGCTAGCGTTGAAAGGTTTTGCCTCAGCTGAAACTGAAATTCTCCTTCTGTCATCTTCTTGTCTTCCCTGGGATCAAGGCAGCGAGAGGCAGCAGCCCTTCGCGCCAAGCCCGAGTTGTTTCTCTGTTATATAACAATATGGGCATTTAGACTTGTTTTTCCAGATATTGGCAGATGCGTCAAATATTGGCATAATCCAGTGGTTTACATGGAAAGCCGTCTGGCTCTGTCTGGAGCCTGCACAATGCTGGTATTTTCATTGAATACAACAGCCTGCAGCGTTGTCGAAGCCACGTTGCAACGAAGTCCAGGTAAACAAGGGGAAAAGACATTTGGATCGTGGCCTGACCTGTGGGATTACAACTGTCCAGGTACAGCTCCAGGACTTGATAAGAAAGATTAATAGGTTTGTGAGTGCTTTCTCTCTGAAATGGTCTTTTAGCTAAGTTTGCTGTGGTGCTTTTGAGCTCTGGAGTTTCATTTCTGGGTCTTTACTGAAGCCACCCATCAGTGTGTCAGACCTGCCCGTGTGCGCTGTGGTTTAAGAACCCATCATGGTCCACTCAGGCTGTTGGAAGTTAAGAGAGATCAGGGACTGTAACCGGGTTAGATTTTAAAAATGAAAAGGGGAGGTATTGAACACTGTGAAGGGAAGAGAGCTGGGGAAGCTGTTTGGTTTGATCTCTCTGAAGCAAAGCAGCGCACTCGTGTGCCAGGACGGTCTGCGGGCTCGGTTGCTCTTCGCTGTCCCAGTGCGCCAGGCCAGGGAGCTCCCGAGCGGCTCCACCAGTGTCGTCCCCAGCAGCGGGAGGTGACTGCTGGGGCTGAAGGGCCTGGCTGGTCCTGGTCTGCACCAGCCTGCGCACCGAGGCTGTCCCTACAGCTGCTGTATGCTGATGTAGAGCCCTGCGCCTCTCCCTCGGTTAGGCTGTGGTTGGGGATGTAAATGCACTTATGTTTGCAGTGGCATCAAAACTCGGTGTGGCTCAGCTCTGAGGGCAAAGTAAGGGGAAAATCCAACAACAGCACAGAAGTGATTGCTTTGGTCAAACTTCTTCCAAGCGTGCCTAGTTCAGCCAACGCCAGCTGCCTCTGCAGTGTGCTTGTTGCCCAAGCTGTGCGACGTGCCGTCGTGAGCTTATCAGCTGGTGCTCACACCCTCTGTCACAGGCGGGCGTCCCCTCCTGACGCCTGGTGAGCTGGCAGAGGCCATCACCCCCCCTGTGGGCCACGGCCTTTGGCGACCAGCCAGCAGAGCTGCTGGCAGGAGTGGCTTCTCTGGAAACTGTTGGGGTGAGCCTGGGCTGATCTTCCGGGCTTTGAGAGCCAATGTGGGGATCCAGAGCTGGGGCGATGTCCCCTTTGTGGCCATGCATGCTGGGGAAGCAACTCTGCCAGCTTTTCCAGCGTCTTCATGAGGACAGAGCCTGTGACTGCTTTGTCCTACCCCTGCCCTTGTCAGAGCCTGCAGGGCGCAATAACCTTCTTCGATCCACCGTGGTCCTGGGGCACTACAGGCGGTGTTTCCGTGTCCAGGGTTTTACCACCTGGCTGGATCTTTGTGTATAGCTTTTAGGTGCTTAACACAGTCATCTCATCGAGTCTGCACATAACCTAGCTTTTGACGTGGCAGATCAGTGCCATCCTTTTAACCATTGTCTCAGCAATCCAGCCAGTGCTCGCTCCTGCCCGAAGCTGATCGCTGGTTCCAGGAATTGCAGTTCCTGGTGCAGCAGCTGCCCCGGTTCCTGATAAAACCTCCAGTGCTGAGACTCAGCCCAAAGCTCAGGCTGGAGGTGTGTTGTCCATTTCTCTCTGCATTCAGCAGTGGACTGTGATATGTTTGACACTGGTTAGATGTTGATTCCCCACACTTTTTGTTGTCTGTTGCACAAGTAATTCAGTTTTCACCATGGGCTGGGAGCTGCCATTGCCCAGCAGGGCAGCAGGAAGTCTGCAGTCCCTACTTGTAGTTAGGTGGAGCCAGCCTTGCTCCTCAGCCCCTAGATCTGTGCACACATCTTTAGCACTACTCAAGCTGCATTTTTAACTTGGTGACTTGCCTCTATGGCATAGCCAAAAATAGATTCAAAACCCAGAATGACTTTAACCACAAGATCGTCCTCCTCTTCCTTTCTCTAGCTGCAAGAAGTCAGTGTCCAGTCTCATGTGGGATGATATGAACTATGGTGCCAGTGTGAACCAGCTTTTTCATTGCTAGCCCTACAGGTCTTCATGGGACATTGGCCAAACACCTGTAGTGGGTGCACACAACTCCTGTTGATCAAACTCTATGTTGAAAATGGGCTTCCAGGTAGAAAAAAATCCCCCCATGTCAGCCATATGGATTTAATGTCAGTGGGGTTTGCTCTAGAGCAAGCTGAGAAGTAAGAGATGAGATTGATGTTACTACTATTTTTTTCATTTTGATTTTATTATGATTTCCCTTTCCCCACCCCTCCAGTTCTTAATATTTAATGAAAAACACGTGTTCTTCAAGGCCCTTGCTGGTCATATGTAGCCCTGTGGCTGTTCCTGAGTCAGAATGATGGACCCTTCATAAAGAGATTTATAATAGAAACAGTGAGGAGCTCACAGCTACAGCACCGCTGGTGAACACTCCCCTGCACTGACAGTTCATCAGCAAAACCCCTGACCCTTCCACCCTTAATCATCCTTGCTTGTCACTGACATAATTGCCTGATTACAGACTCCTCTCCCCCACCCCTTTCAAACTGGGTGCAATAGTGAATTTGAAAAACAAATGGAAATTAACTGTCCATGCTCTTTTTTTGGTGGTGTGGGTTTTGGTTTGTTTTTTTTCTTCCCCTGCATTGAGATGGATCAGGCTAAGATTCGGTTTCTTTGTGCGTGAGCAGGGGCTGGGATAGGCTTTCAGGACTCTTTTGCACCGGTGTTTCTTGCATGTGAATGGTGGAGCTGATGTCATTGTGTTATTGATTGGGATGACAAGTTTGGACATAAATCATTAATGTCTGGAAAGAGAGAGGGAGGGGAAAAAGGCAACCCACACTTGATAGTTTTCCATAAATCTGCTTTCATTCCTGCATACGTGATACAGAGGAGGAGACAGCAGGAACAGTTTTCCTGTGCAGCCTGAGGATGTGCTCTGCCATGGCTGCCTGAACCATCTTCCCCAGAATGTGGTGCCATGTTCTGCAGAAAATGGCTCATACCAGCAACGCTGTCATGTTTGAGCCTATCCTTGTAGATGTGAGCCAGGGTCAGAAGACTGCCCAGGGGAAGGTCTTGGTCCTCTTGTTCCCACAGACCTTGCACCCCCAGCAGCATTTCAGACCTGGGCCCAGGAGGGAGTAAGAGAGCAGTTCTTGGGAGCTAGCTCCCTCTAGCTCCTTTATCTGCCAGCAGGGATTGTTTGGCTGTTTTGGGCTGACCATTTTTTCTCATTGATCTTAATTTTCTGCAAAAAGACGGTGCTTAGATCAGTTTATAGCAAATGTCCCCAAGCCAGCAGCGCACAAGCGTGCAGGGGGCAGCAGTCATTTGAAACTGCTTTCACTGAAGTTCTCAGCAAAGCACTGCAAATAGCTGAGAGAGAGGAAACCCACAAGATACTTGTACCATTTGCCTCTGTGCCTTGCCCCTGCACAAAGTTCATCCAGATGAGTCAGATTATCAGTTCAGACAGCAAGAAAATAAACAGTGTCTGTCAGAGGTTAGCAGTAATGCAAGTATTGGTGAGCAGCTGGTGTTTGCAGTGTAAATAGTTCAGTGGCAGTCTGTCCTGGTACCTGTGGGGAATCTTGTGATGTGTGGAAAGGGGGGGAAACATGAAAACTGCCCTGTAGGAGGGAAGTAGAGAAAGAAGTGACATTCTCCTTCTGAAAGCATAGCTCTGACCCTCCTCTTCTCCCCTTGCAGCCGAGCTCACCTCCGCCTGTGTCTAGAACGCTTAAAAGTTCTGATACCGCTAGGACCAGACTGCACCAGGCACACAACGCTTGGGCTGCTCAACAAAGCCAAAGCACATATCAAGGTAAGAGCTGCTTTTCCCAGCTGCTTTCCGTCTGGGCTGTTGGGAAGTGCAATTCAATCGCTCCCTCTTGCTGCCTAGAGGTAACTGTTGAAGGAGACTAAAACCTTTTTTTTTTTTTTTTTTTCTTTTTAAAAAAAAAAGGGGGGGCAAGCAAGCCTTGCTCCCTTGGTTAATGATTTATCATTGCTACAAGCCACATTGTTAGAAGAGTCCATAATGAACTCCGTTAACTACGGAAATGATTGATTTGGAGAGCAGGGGTCTTGTTCTGTATTGTGATCATTTGTTGGCAGCTGCATCTCTTTAATGAAAACCATACCTGCTGTTGAGCGACTGCATTTTGATGGGCAATGCAGCTTATATTTTTTCTGATGTGCTAGTGAGTTTCCACTGCTGAAGCGTTAGCACAAACCACAAGAGTGAGAGACAGGGTTGGCTTGCTGGGTTTTTATGTGCGAACCTGCCAGCTAGCCCAGCGCTCTCTGAGATTCGCTTTTGGCAAAGCGGAGCACGAACAGAAAATGCAGCATTGTCAGTTTCTGGAAGAGGCTGAAATACTTTGTCGCAGGTCAGGATAGCGGGAGGGAGGATGGGTGGTGAAGGAGAAAAAGCACTGCCGAAGGGACAGAGTTAGCCTGAAATGACTCCTCCTTATGCAATGTGCTTGTCGTAGGAAACAAAGAACAGTGCCCTGGTAGATTTCCCAGCTGTGATCAAAGAAATCTGTAGTAGGTTATGTAAATCACTTACTGAATAGAAAACTGTTTCTGAGAAATCCTACTAAACCATGCAGCAAGGAACACAGAACTCCCAGGGCACGTTTTTATGTTACAGTGGATCATAACAAACCCTGAATTGGTTTGGTTAAGGGAATTGAGGCCCCGTCGTGGACAGATTTGGTAATGCAAGTGCCTGAACCCATGTGGAATGACCCACAAACTGCTACAATTCAAATCGTTTTCTCTGGAGAGGCTCTGTCCTCAGAGACTTTTTATACTAATGTGTATGATTTATCAGGACTTGAGAGGTGGAAAAGATGTGAGGAGATGGCGTTGTACTTGGAGACTGCCAGGCAGCTTGGTTCAGGGCTCTTTTGCAGCTTAAATCCTTCTGGGACCTGGGAAGGTCTAAGCAAAGCAGGTGGCTGGCAGTGGAGGTGGGAGGGAAGGAGAAAAGGATGAAGCTAATTATTGAGTCATATTTGATCATGCCAGAAACTTGAAGAGGCTGAGAGGAGAAGCCAACACCAGCTTGAGAATCTGGAACGAGAACAAAGATTCCTAAAGAGAAGACTGGAACAACTACAGGGTCCTCAGGAGATAGAGCGAATACGAATGGACAGCATTGGATCTACCATTTCCTCGGATCGCTCGGACTCGGAGCGAGGTGGGTGTTGCTGAACTAGCACTGAATCCCCAGGACTCTGTGAGGGCACGAGATTCATCCATTACGTGTCTCTCAGCTACCCCCTTCTCATGGTCTTTGCTATTTAGGCTGCTGATTTTGCTCACACACATACACACACAAACATGGGTATATATATGAAGAGGTTAGTATTTTGCATGAGTTCAATTTAAATCTGGAAAAAGTGTTGTTATTGTCAACTTGAGCTGATTTCTGTGGCATTGAAAGTGACTTGTTTCTCTGAAAAGCTCTCTAAAATGCCGAAGCATTAATTAGGGAAAATAAAGTGATCACAAGATGGTAGCTAAATACCTGATGGTAAAGTTGAGAGATCCACTGTGCTCTCTGGTCTGCTGAATCTCTCAGCAACACAAAGAGGAAAATCTTAAGAAGATATTAGTGGGACTGGAACGGATGTTAAAAGCAGCATCCACCTTCTCGTTCTGTATTTGGGCCATGGTGTAACCAAGGTACCGTGGTATAGCCAAGCAAACAAAACCAAGCAAATCGCCTCTTAAAATTCCCGGAGTCATTCTACACACACACACACACACTTTTTTTGTTTTTGTGGGGTTTCTTTTTGTTTGTTTGTTTGTTTTCCCAAGCTTCCCATTGAGTTCATCTCCTCTGTTGAAACTGGACAGAGGTGACCTGAGTGGCTAACTGAATTCAAATAGTTTTCTTTTTTAAAATATCTCTGCTGTGGAGAGAGATGTAGGCACAATAGATGGTTTGGTATTTACTGACAGAACGACCCAAAGATGCTGTATAGTTTGGGTGTGAGTCTGTGGCTTTTTTAAAAAAGAAGTCATCCGTTTGGAAAATTCCTAAACAGTATGGGAACCAAGATATCTGGTTAACTAGATCTCGGCTTTCTAAGTCTTTCTTAAAACTAAGCTTTATGCTCTAAAGTCCACTGAGCGTCTCTGAGAGTAAACCCAGCTCCCCATGGTAATGCATTGTAATGCCCTATACGAGTGGTCCCGGCTTTGGCAGTGTAATATCAGGCCAGTAGCACGTTTCAGGGTAACTTCATGCTCCGTTTTCTCTGTTGCCCTCTGTTTTGACATCTGTTTTATGTTGCTTTTTGTTTCCAACACTGGGGTGGTAGAGCTCCAAAGAGGTAGTGGAACAAGTTCAGTGCGTGGGGTGGCCCACCGATGCTGATCGTGCGGCCTGCATGCTGGAGGAGTCAAACCCCTTTGCCAAGTCCCTAAGAAAAAGTCCAAGCTGGCACCTAGTCTTTTTATAAACCGTGTCCACAGCCCGTCCCATTCCAGGGAGAGCACTGAAAGTCTTGCTGCCGGACTGCTGCCTCATCCCTGACTGGGGGAGTCCCAGCAGGTCGCTGCCTTGGAGGGAGCAGTTAGGTCTGTGGTGCTAACCTGTGTGTGTTTCTCTCGTTTTCCTTTTTAGAAGAGATTGAAGTGGATGTTGAAAGCACAGAGTTCTCCCATGGAGAAGTGGACAATATCAGCACAACCAGCATCAGTGACATTGATGATCACAGCAGCTTGCAGAGTATTGGGAGTGACGAGGGTTACTCCAGCGCCAGCGTCAAGCTCTCGTTTGCTTCCTAGAACCAAGTGAGACAACAGTGCAGGGCGAATGATTTCACTGGGGTGATCAAACTGGGTCCTAGATGCCAGTATCCTCTTTCAGAAATGACATATTGACAGCTAGTCCTGGAGGGACCTGTATATAAAGCTTTTTGGGTAAAGGAAGCCTCCACAGAAACCCACGTGTGTTCATTTGGTCATGTTACCAATCCCAACCCCTGCTGGCAAAAAGTTACACCAAACACTAGTCCCTTTGAAGTCAGTGAAATCCATTTGTTTCTGTGGGACCTGGATCTAGACCTTAGTGATGAAACACTTTGTTTTGAATTTATTTGTTTGAAAGAGGATACTAGAGACTCATCCCTTTCTTTCCGTCATGAGATCTGGGAAATGTCAGAATTTCTTACGTTGCATTCAGGTTGAACAACCTAGTTTAGGCCCTTCTGAAGAGCTTTTGTGGTCCTAAAAGGACCGTGTCCTACAGTTTATCACAATCCAATGCTGTCGTAATGTACTAGGAAATCTAAGAAGGCTTACGTAGCCTAGGAATGAGAGTGACGATGGTGATTAAGGTCTCATTCTGTGCCCAGAGAGAGACGGGCAGCAAAGAGAGATGTTCAGGGGAGAACACCATTCAGCTCAGCTTTCTGTTGGACATGTTTAAAATGCCAAGTACCTCTGATACGTGGCTAAAGCAAGAGGTACACACTTGTAATCTACCAGCACATCGTGGGCTGTGTCATGCCTCGGGCTGTGACGCCGACAGCAGATCTCCCGGTAGAGGCGTGCTCATACGCAGGCACACAACCAGCTGAGGACAGAGAGAAACCAGCACACATGAGAGGTGATATGACAGGAAGTCATGCCCAGATACTGAGCCACTATGACCTTTTTATTTGAAGAGATTTTTTGATAAACATTTGTAAATGTGTTGGGAGGGAAAACACCCCAAGTCTGATGTGTCTTTTTAGAGCTTGTCCATATGAAACCTTAGATGTCTTTTATATGAATTTATGCCATGAAAAGATCTCTGTTTTGATGAAGCACTTGACCCAATGAAATGCAAAGTTGCTTTTTGCCATGCACACAATGGATGAAGGCTGTGCTAGCTGGAAGAGGCCAGGTTTGGTGGGGGTTTCTTCGGTTTTCTTTTTAGAATCATTCCCTTTGCTGACTTTTGAAGTTCCAGTCCAGTAGTTAACCTAGTTAAGCTCAGCACGTCTCTCATGTTAATGTAACGTTTTGACTGCACGTCCTGTTCCCAAGGGCCTTGCCATCTTATCTGTGCAGGTGCTGTTCAGAGCTATTATAGCGAATGTTTTCTAATTTTCTCGGAGACGAGCATTCTAACCTGCACTTTGAGGGCTTTGCTTTTTTATTTTTGTCTTTTTAATGGCCAGGATTATTTTGTTTTCCAAGTTTAAAAAACCTTAATAGAGTCCTTGCCTATGGCATTGTTTGAAACTTTGTATATCCTTAAGTAATTTAACTACCCCCTCGTTACTAAGAAAAAAAAAAAAAGAGGAAAAAATGCTTTATAAAATTCATAACTTATTGCTGATTTGAATGGGTTGTTAATTTCAGTCCTTTAGATTTTATTTTATTGTTTTAGGTAGGGCTGGGCAAAAAGAGATAAAATAAAATAAAAAAATAAAGACAACCATATTTAGCAGTGCAGTGGAATTGTGTTTAAATGTTAGCATATGGTCCCCATTAAAGTAGCACTTTAACGCCATTAAACATTTCTGTATCTGAAATGAGTCGTGTTCTTCCATCTTGGTCATTTGTATCACTTTAGCCGACTCTTTGTTCTTCTTGTGCCCTTTGATCCTGCGGTGAGAAGATCCCGAGCGAGTCTGCTGTAGACTTTTGCATTATGATAAGTTGCCTGTGTTTAAATACTCTGATGTTTTCCCCACTTTCCTCCAAAATGTGTCATCCCCTGCCCTGTAAGAGGCACAACACACGTGCTTGAGTAGAGAAATAATCTTTCCATGGCTGTAATGAATGATTTCTGTTTGTTTTGGGTTTTTTAAATGAATTTGCTTACTAAGTCCGGATCAGGTTGCTGTTGAATCTGTTTTCACTTGTATGTGTGTAATCCCGTGGCTCAGTACCTCTGTTCTTCCTTCTGCGAGGTGACTTGGCAGGAGCAGGAGTCTGCCATGCACTGAGTCGAGCTCTAGGTTAACAAATGGGGCCTGAGGGTTTTCAAAGAAGAAATGCTGCTTGGATTTATGTTTGGGAACCATATAATCTCTGGATGACACAAGGTTTGGGACAGTCTTCTGAGTGGTGAAAAGTGGGAAACTTTAGCTCTAGCAAGGCCTTATTTATTTATTCATTATTCTCCTTGAAAGTGGGGCCACTGGCAGCCCTGGTGCTGAGCAGTTGAATACCAGTGGGATTTATTTATTTAGGACCCTTTTTCTGTAGCTGTCCCAGCACCTCCTCCTTCCTGTTATTACTGTTTATTTTAAATGGCCACTTGGGAAAGAAATACCGCAGCTGAGAAACACTGAAGTTCAAGGGGTGGGGAATGGCTTTGCTGTCCTAGTTGGTATGAAACAGTGGCCTGTCTGTGGTTGGAATAAACGTGTCTGAATTGTTTGCTTATATGCTTCAGGGCCAGTTTGGTACCTCTTACCTTTTCTAGCATTGTGGACTCGAAAGGGTCTTGATATAACATGCAAATACAATGGGGAAGATGTAGCAAATGAGCATCCATCCCCAGCTGCCTGCCTGACCGCTCAGCTAGGAAGAGAACCAGGGATAAAACAAGATTAAGAGCCTTTATAATAACTGAAGACGCGTGGTTGGTTGCTGTGGTGCTGCGGGGTTCTGTGCGGCAGGTCTCAGCAGATTTCAGCTCGGGTCTGGATAGTTTCTGATGCGATGGAAATGTTCCTCTGGCTTGTCGAGGTCGTCCTGTACCGCTTCATGACTGCGTTGTGGGCTCTGGCGCTTTCTGTGTGCTTGTACCTCCAACGGGCTGTCCCACGCCTCACGTCTCCCTTCATTGGTCTGGTCTGTTGTGTTGAAATGATGTGCCCAAGATGACTGATGTGCTCAGAGGGGTTGCTTGTAAGTTACTTTTGGATGATGGTACAAGCAATTTGTATGGTTTATGCAGGACATCAGTTAGATGATTGTAATAGTTACTTCTGCTTAAAAATGCAGGAATCTCCTGAATTGTCCCTGTTACAGCAAGCCAGAATAATCCCATCTGCCAGATTAGCTTCAAGGTCATGTCACTTTTCAAAGTACCATGAAAGTTTCTACTAGCCACCCTGAAATCTTGTAAAACAGAGTGAGTATCCAAAGGTGCAGACCCAAACCCTTGAGGGTCGAGTCTCTCATATCCTTTGGAAGCTGAGATGGTCCCTCACACTACTGAGCTCTTAAGAGATCCAGCAGAGCAAGTGAGATTTACTGGTTTTCCCCAGAAAAGTACTCATAGAATCTTACTGTCTGTTTTGTCCTTAAAGAAAAAAAACAAATCTATTTTCATTCACCCCAAAAGATAAAGACACTGAGAGCACGTTGCTGTTTGGGTTCCAAACTCCGGTATTTTTTAATGCACAACTACATGGGATTTGTGCTGCTTCTGCAGCCTCATTTTGCTCCTCTGCAAGTAGAGAGTGAAGTGAAACACTTCACTCCCGGTCTTCTCCCTGGTGGCCCTGGGTTCTTCCCACCACATTAACTCTAGTTTCACCCAGAACCACACTTATCCTCGCCATATGGTAATTTGGGCGTGGAATCACGTTTGCCTTTCATCTTTGCAAAATTGCGTGAGGTTTTTTTATGTTTTGCTTTATGGGTGCTGTTGTTTTTCTGCTTTATTTTTGTGTTTGTAGAGTAGCAGCAGCCCTAAATCTGTTCTCTGCTTAATTTTACAAGAATACAGTGACTTTTCCTGTAAAAACAGAATTGGATGTACTTTCCTTAGCCAACTTGCCCACACAGTAGACATGCTTGCGCGCGCCCAGCTCCCTCGTAAGCTTGTTCTGTCAAGTCCTCCCTCTGTAAATTAGATCTCTGGCGGGTCCTTTTGCTGCGGACAAACCCATTAAAAAGACCATCCAGCATTTTCCTTCTTTTGACACAAGCATATTACAGTATGTCATCTCATGTCTGCAGACAAGGTGGAGATGACTGTCTGGCTGCATTTGTCATGGTTATCCTGTGGCGAGTTGTCACTTGAAGGTCACTTTAATGTCCGTTCCATTAGAGGCATGTCAGCGACGAAGGTGGTCTCAAATCCGTCTGCCTCAAGATATCTGTAGGCCAATACAAAATGGGGTTAACTGTACAGAACTATCATTTCCCAGGTTTTCTGGTTGTGTTTTCCATTTGTTTGCTGCCATCCATTTCTGGTCTGTCAGCTCCCGCCTCCTGCTTTTCTGCTCTTTGTTCTCTTGCACTTGCTGCTCCCCGTTTGTAGTCTGTGTTTCAGTGTTGCCTTGTTGAAGTGGATGAAACGTGTGGCTTCAGTGGAAGTGGATCCGTTGTGTGCACTAAATGGACATAGTCTTCCCCCTCCCTCCCCCAGGATTGTGGGCTTTTCTTCTTGCATATTTTCTGGCACCAATCGTGCATCATTGGAAAGAGAAACTGGGGTCAGTTCCTGGAAGAGAATGGTAAAAACCAGGACTTCGTTCTGAGGTTGGGGAGGTGATAATAATTAAAAAGAAGTCCGTAAATAAGAGAATAAAGTCTGATGTTTTTTCCTGGGGCTTTGTCCTGTGGACAGGTTGTCTGATGAGTGATGAATTCTGTGACCTGATGGTGACTGAAGCTCCTGTGCACCTGCGATGCAGGCTCTGAATTGTCCTGTGGGACCCTCAGGGAAGAGGAGTGCGTCCTTCTTCCTCTGTTCACCTATTTGCACAAAATACCTAGAAAATACTGATGCGCTTTCAAATGTGCTTGGAATTAGCTAAAAGATCTGAGTGATGTTTGGGAGGATGAACACAGGAGAGGAGAGTGGTTGTCTGGGCACACAATGTTTTCCTTTCCCGTTACAGAGAGGCAGGTTGTTTAATGGGGATAATACATCAGCACTGACCCCTGCTTCTCTGCTCGTTTCCTCCTGAGAAGAGGACTGAGCCCTTTGGTCATTAGGCAGAAGCAGAAATAGGAGTCTATGGGTGTTAGTACTGTGGCTGTGGTACTAACTATGAGGTATTTAGGGTTTCTGTTTGGGGTCTTTGACCAAAACTAGAGCTGTCTCACAAGGAGGGATGCTCATGGTGAGGTCCCTTCAACAATATCAAGGACCAGGAATTGCCAAGCGGCCTGTGGGAAGGGCAGGTGAGCCCTGTGAGGGGGGTGTGCTCGTACCGAGCTGAGCAGTGGAGTCGCGCTGCGCCGCTGGCCTGACGGGTGCAGGTCAGAGGTGTGAGACGTCGTTTGCCTTCCGAGACCTTCGACGTTAACCATGCTCCATAAGGGCTACGAGTAATACTGTAACTTATTTTTACCACACTGGAAAAAATCAGCCCCTTAGTTTGTATCAGCCCCATGAGGCCCAGAGCAAGCTGGTGGGGTGAGCTGGTTAATTTGGCCTCTAACAAGTCATTCAACGTCTTGACTTGCAGTCTGCTGTGCTATGGTCGTGTGCTGGAGCTTCGTTTTCCTACAGCACTTACTTGGAGGAGACAAAGCGCTGCAGAGGACCGATGTTGGTCTTCAGCAGGTCGAGGGGAGGAAACCAGCTTCTGTACCTCCCTGGGGCAGGCAGGGTGGCCCTGGCCAGTGCTCGTCAGGCTGTGAAGGGCGTTCAGGTACTGGAAACGTGGCGATTCAGAAAAATTAGGCAGAGAGGGATGATGAGTAATGGGCCCTGAGCACTAGTAATAATGCTAATTGTGCCTCAGGGGATGCTCCCGGGTTGGGATTTTCTGCAGTGAGGTCCTCTGGGATGTTTTGTCCTACAGGTCTGACTGTGGTGTGTATGGGCCTGGAGGACACCGGCACTTCTTGTTGCCTTCCAGCAAGTGATAGCTCTAGCATGCCTCTCCCCACGAGGTGACAGTTACAGGGGTGGTTTGAGAGAAGACAGATTTAGCGTTCATTTGTTCTTCCCCCCGCCCCGTGATCCCCACTGAAAGAAACGCTAGTGAGCCACAAAGCCATTCTGTGCATGTGCAGTCAGCTTTGGGCCAAACTCACCCCTTCCGTAAGGTCTCATCGAGGTCATGACTGTTGCGGCAGGGCTGCATTTCAGCGAGGGTTAATTTTGGTCTGAAGGGATGTTGCCGCAAAGCAGGAGGAACCATCGAAGAAATTTAAAGCATTTTATGGTAGGTGTAACATCGTAGTTGCTAGTCAGAATGTACACAGACCTAGTTCCTAACTTGGCTTGGGCTACCAGGGCTCTAGCTAGCGCTCAGTTTAGCTAAGGCTAGGAAATTCTTTCCATTTAACCGCCCCTTTTCAAAAATACTTGTCCCAGAACAATGAATTGTTTTGAATCTCCTCCTGGAAGACTTGATGGAGAAATACAAAAGCTCTTTCCTCTCCTGGCGTGGCGAACAACTGTACAAAACAGCACTCACCGCCCTAGGGAATACCTGGTCAGCAGGTCTGCTAAAAATGTAAGGGTTAAAACTTGGCAGCACATGTATTCCTCGCAAAGAACTTCTCTTTGGGAAGTAACATCACGCTTCAGTCGAGGTGAGAGCGAGACATTTTCTGCCAGCATCCATCCTGGGGAAGCTTTGCACCCCTGTACAGACCACGGAGTCGTTGCAAGGCGCGTTCGGCTCAGAGAGGGAGTTGTTTCACCAGAGGAAGTGATGCGAGTGCTCTGGTGAGGCTGAGCCTTCACCTCAGGGCCAGGGTTTTGACCTGTCAGTGAAGCTGCTTAACCAGGTCGTATGCGGACAGGTCGCGAGCTTGGCTGGGTGGCGTGGATGTTTACCGCAGCCCTGGCGCAAGCCTGATCCCTCCTTATTTTGCAGTCTAAGTGAAGCACTTTAGGGTGCAGATGGGACAACTTGCGACGCGAAGAGCAGCACCAGCTGCAAGGTGGCGATCCTTCTCTTGGGCCTGGCCCAGGGCCATCTTCCGCAGTCGCAGGCTCAGTGTCGCTGCTGTGCGGCGTGCGGGTGGTGGTTGTGTCACAAAATACCGCCACGGAGCTGTGGGCGAGCGGGGCAGCAGTGGGAAGAACAGAAGGTTGCTGTCGGTTTTGCCTTCTAAACATCTCCAGCGTTGAACTGCAGTCTTGAGCGTTACAGTCCTGTTTTGTACTTACAAACCTTTGAGACCAAGGAGCTGCAGAAGTGACACAACACTCTGGCATAGGGGAAAGCGAAAGAGAAATGGATTGCTGTGACTGGACATTTAAAGTTGCTGCTCTTCAGACTGTTCTAAATACTTAAACTGACTGGAGCATCCCAGATTTGAGAGTCAGATTCGTGCTGGTTTGATTTCCCCAATAGATTACCATTTGTGCAGCATTGAGGCTGTACTAGATAAGCCATTTCCTGCAGTAACTTACTTTTAAGAGGAAATGTGTCGCCCATACCCGTCATTTTGTACAGAATCCTTATCCGAAAGGAACAAATCTGTATTCTCTTCTCCATAACGCCTCCAGCTTCGTGGGTTCGCACTCTTACACTTCACTAACTCTGTCATCTCAGTATTCCTAAAAGAACTGTCTGCAGTCTAGCAGGATTTTGGGGTAGGTACTTACTCTGCTTGCTGAGAGGCCCAGAAGTCAATGCAGAGTGCGAGTTCTGAAAAACTGGGTAGAAATTTTTATTGTTTGGGTTTTTTATTAATTTAAATTATTTATCATGTTTAGAATGTTTAGAGCAGCTAATAAAACTGGGAAACAAGTTATACATTAAGAAAAAAAACAACACTAGCCAAACACTTTCAGCCACGTTTCAGTGTTTGTAAAATAAGGAACACTTTGTTCCTGTAGTTACCAGCACTGCTTAACTCATGATTTATTTTTCTTGATGTGAAGTTCTCAAGGCCACTTTTCTAAGGCCGTGTTCCAAAGCCCAACTACACATAGAAACAGCATCATCAAAAATAATCAAGTGCCACCAGGAAGGGCCGTGTGGCCAAGACAGCAGCGTCGGTGGGGTTTTATTTATGCAAGTTACCTTCAAAACCTTCTCTCTGCTGTGGATCAGCTCCCCCCAGTTCCCGGGGCAGCAGCGTCACTGCCTGTCCCAGGTTAAGGCGCTGAGGAAAAGCGTCTCAAAGCTTCCTTCCAGCGTGTCTGGGCAGCGCCCACAGCTGAGCTACAGCTGGGTGCGTTGGGCAGCCCGTGCTGTATGAAGGGTGACACCAAGTTACTCAAAGGAAACGGTATTTTTGGAAAGGCTCAGCAAAAGTGACCTGGGCTGGACCGGTAGGAGGGAGGCTCACACACCTGGTGCGTTCACTGGGCCTTAAGTTCTCTTTGGGACTAGTGAACAAACAGTCCTGCGACAGACCATTTATTGGATTTATTACAGCAACAGATGAGCACAGGTCGTGCCCGTCAGCTATGGATTAAGTCTCTTGCTCCAGAGAATTTTTTTTGTTCTTTAAAAGAACAGGTGGAGTTAAGGAAAGGCAGAGCCGGCTTCCTTAAACCTCCCGTTCTGCCCACTTCAGCGTGTTTCAGTTCTAATTTCAAGATGCTCTTTTGGGCAGGGGGAGCGATACAGTACAGCTTTGTCACAGCCCTCTGTGAGACCACAGGTGACCTTCCTCAGCCCTTGGCTGGCAGCATTGCAGGACTATCACCTATTTAATGTCACCGCTGAGACTTGTCCCTGTAGGGGGCAGGCTGTGGTACAAATTCCCTTAGCAGGGGGCTAAGATTATTTTAATCTTAAATTAAGAGCTTTTCTATGCAAAAGAAAATTTTACCCACCTGCTACAGGTGAAGAGGAGGAATTAAGCGAAATCTGCTTCACCTTGCAGGGACTGGGTTCACTGTTGTGTAGCACACTGTGTCCAGCGGATTCCACACTTGCCGCTTCCCCTCCCACACACCCCCCATGTATATACTTGGCACTTTGTCAGATATATCCAGCAGATTTTAAACACTTTATTTAATAAAAGTTAAACATACAAAACTGAAATTAACACACTTTGTATTCATAAAAATCACCTTCTCCCATTATAGGGAGAACCTTTTTCTATGTATGGATTCTAAACTACCAGTTGTAGAGTTTAGCTTGAGTTGTGACTCAGGTAACTGATGGACATTTCCACCAATCAGTGCATCAACAATTGCTGACGTGACCTGATCTAGTTAACAAATTACAAAATGAGCTACATTAACATAATATACAGGGAAATAATGGTCAGGGTTAATGGACAAGAACCACCCTTTAATTGGGGTTTAAATGGGGGAAAGCTGCTGTGCTCTTGTCCATTAACTCAGCCCTAGATTTTACAAAAATAATATCTACATTGTATACAGGGCTACCCATTGACTTCTTTAAACACATTACGGGTTCAGAGCTGGCACCACTACCGTAAGTGAGGGACAAGTAACAGAGGAAAGCAAATCACATAAAATACAAGAAAGCAAGAGCTTTTACACGGGGTTTCGCGAATAAAACTGGCGGGGCTCAGCAGCACTGTAATACAGCTGAAGTGACAGTGAACGCGAGGGCCAGTCGGTGACTGAAGGACACGACCTCCCGCCGAACCTTCGCTCACTCACAGCTGACGAACTACGGGGGCTCGAGGCATCGTACCCAGTTCTGCTCCCCTGGATGGGGCGGCCCCGACACAAGGTGCTGGGGCGTACTCCAGGCCTGGGCCCCTGCTGTTAAACCTGCGAGAGGGGAGGCGATGGCTCCTTTCCAAAGCACAACCAGTTCTGTTCTACCACAGTCTGGTCTGGGGGGAGGGGGGGGTGGGTATTTTTAAGTACAGTTCTCTACTTTGGAGTCCAGGTAGCTTGTCCTATGGTTCGCTGGTTACATTTCAATAACCTCCTATGAAAATCTGGTGAGTATTTAAAAAGGAAAAAAAAGCATGTCCTCTGCTTAACTCCTAGCACAGGAAATTCAGACTGGAATTAAAGTCAGATTTATTGTTTCTAGCACAGGAATCATCATTAGCAGTAAGGATCCTATGGCCCTGTTCTGCCCTCACTTACAGCTGTACACATCGATCCTCAGTCGATTGGAAAGGGAGGAATTTAGAACTTCCTTAGCAATTCCATGTGACCTGTACGAGCTACGGATGGAGCCCAGCTCTCTCTCCCCAAGCTGCAGCAGCTCTGTAGTGCCGAGCTTGTGGCTGAGAGAGCACTGTGACAACAGAAACGAGGGAGGCTGTGACGGTGCCATTTTTACACCACCACTTTTCTGAAGGGAAAAAAAACACTTCACTATGAATGGAAGATACTGGAGACCAAAGCTGCAGATAACTGCTGCTTTCAGAGTAACAGGTAACAGCAGTTCATGAAAGCCTTTACCTGCAGAATGTATTTTAATGCAACTACAAAAAGTTTAATGACTAGGGGCGTCAAATCAATAGCTGGAGATTTAAGGCTCGTATCAGCTGAAGCCAAAGTGATGGTGACAAAATGGACTACTCGCTATGTGCCAACAAATAATTTACTTTTAGAAAAATATAATGATAAAAAGGTAAGTGTAAAGCCCTGCAGAGATGAAGTTCCACCTTTTTCCCCCTGTTACTGAGGCATCAAATGCCTGACATTATATTTAGAGGTATCTTGATACTGTGTCATAGGTTTGTCTGCAATTCCACATGTTCCGACTCCAACCTTGCCAGTTACACTCTCAGGGGAAGCAAAAATACTCCTCTTTACCTGCAAATGAACAGAAAACGCCATTTCTGAATAATTACTAACTTGCTCTTAAAACCAAACCAACACACAAAACCACAAGCAAACATTACCCTCTGAAGAGTTTCGAAATCCTCAACTTCTTACCTCTAGACAGGCATGCGTTCTAAGGGCTACCTCCTCCGTGACATGTCACCAGCAAGTGAGACAACAGAGCTGGGGATTTCCTGGCACCTAAGTACTGGATGTGACCGTGGGACTCGGGACCTTGGGTCAGGCCAATAACGACTAAAATTCACCCCTCAAGCTGATCCCTAGTAACTGTCCGTACGGAAGACTGATGTTTTACCACCCCGTCTGGCAGCTCTGGGTGAAGCCGTGATAAAAATGACACAAGGCTTTCAAGGGTCCTTGCTGCCTTTTGCTGCTCTACGCTTGCTGTTCCAGGGCAATTACTTAGCGCTGTGTCTGCCAGGTCATAAACGCAGCCAGGAGTCAGGCTTTGAGGCGTAGCCAGGCCCCCAGGTTCCCAGCTCCAAAACACCCCCTGGCAACGGAGAGGGAGCCCAACTCTCCAAGCCAAGGGCAAGCTCAGCCTCTGCAGAAGAGCACTGCTCCAAAACCATCCAGGACAAAACCAGGCCTTTCCAGCGTACAAACCACCAAACCGCCCACTTCAGAATCCCAAAGGTGAACCCCCTTTGAAAACCCCTTCCTCCCCGCTCCCACGGTACTGCCCAGAAGGCCGTGCCCCGTTGTTGCTCCCGTACTGACAAAAGCCGACCGACCTGGCCTTTCTTGTTTTTAGAGTAGGCTCTGTTGTTAAACTGTTGCCACTTGACTTTCTGGTCCTCTCGTTCCTGTTCAAGTTCTTTAATTCTCTGAGCTTTTTTCAAAGCTTTCTTCTTTTTATACTCTCGTTGCTGGGCTATCATCTCTTTTCTGGAGAGAAAGAAAAAAGACATTTTATGTTTGTGCCTTTTCCTGTAAGAAACTAAAACGCCTGTCAGACAGACATGCACAAGAGTTTTCCATAAGTAAATGACAGTAAATATTCTCCATTTCTAGGAAAAAAAAAAAAAAAGCCTTCCCATGCATCAGCATTATATTGCTTATTTATATATTTGGGCATAAGAACAACCCCACCACAACCACCCCGTAACGCAGTGACCTGTCAACCATTTCTGAAACAGGAAGTGTACCTGTCAGCACTTCCACCCTTCAGAAACATCTTGGGTTTGGAAAACTAAAATAGCCCACTCAAGTGAAAAGCCCAAACGTTTCTAGAGGTCTGCAGGACTCTCATGCTACCAAGTACTGGCCAGGGATGGAAGGAAAAGAACAAAGACAAGTTACTTCAGTAAAGCTGAGGAAATTCAAGTTGATCCACACCACAACACGGCACCCCCCAGAATGATCTCTTGGGGAAGGGATCATTGTCTATAATAAACTCCGAAATTGTACCACCTTTCCCCCTGCCCTCCCAAAAAGACCCCATTTATAGCCCTTAAAAATACCTCCCTATGTTAGACACAGCAGGACACTGAATAAAGCGCACGTCCCCAGCGATGGGGTCAGCACAGGTCTCCCGACACAGGGACAGGGCGGACGCAGAAGTCCTGCGTGCTGGTGAGCACACGTGCGGTGAGCCAGCTCGGCTCTGAGAGCTGCCCGCGCGAGGTCCGGGCTGGAACCCGGCGGCCCTCTGCTCTTGGTGAAAAGTACTAACTTTTTTTAATCTACCCCTTACATACTCGGTATCTTGAGACAGCATCATCTGAGTAAAAAGTGTATCATGTTATCTCGCCAGGACACAGAACACACACGATGCAGCCACAGTGATCTACCAAACGTCATATGCCAAATTGATTTAAGATCCTTTTTTCAGCAAACACGGGAAGATATTAAAGAGATGTAACATTTCAGAAAAAGGGAGATTCTACTTCATCAACCACTTTTTATAGCTGTGGGAAAAGAAAAAACAAAAAGGCAGCCTTCAGCCTGCGTGTTACTTACTTGGACATGGGTTTGTTGCCACTGTCCTCCTTTGCTTTTCTTCCCTCTTCCACAGGCTTGAGGTTGAACAGAGGCGTCACTTCAGCGTTGCCATATCCCGCAAACGTGACCGCAGCTGTTCCATTCTCCTCATCTATTTCTTCAATCTCAGCTTCATAACACCTGTAAAGATATCATGGCTGTAAGCATGTGAGTAAAGCTTTAATACTCAGCCCTTCAACACCTACACTGTCAGTCATTAAGTAAAAAATTTGCAAATATTGGCCTTCAATTCTGGGGACAATGCACTAATCAAAGCAAGAGATCATTTTCTTAAGGTCAAAGGGACACAAGCACAAAGACTGGAGTCTGCTGTACTTGACCTTTAGCATCAAGAAGCCATGGCCTCACAGTTATCAAGACTAATGATTAATGCTGGGGCTAATCTAATCAGATATCCTGATCTGGTTCTAGTTCTGGCAGGTCATGTGATTGGGGAAAAAAAAGACCCAACAAAACCCTGCATTCACAGAACAGAGCTCTCGGGGAATTCACCGAGCAGTTTTGGAAAATGTCAGCTCACAAAAGCAAAGCTTTGGTTCCGGTTTTCTCTATATGAAAAAGAATTAAAAGCTGAAGCTTTCAAAATATTGCCTCTTCGACACAAAATTTAAAAGTTTTGTTATTGATTTAAAATAACAATTTTGAAATTTTAGCGGAAATCAGTCCATATTTATGTGTATGAAACATTTTGGCCAAACAGACCCCATAATGGGAAAGAGGAAAAAGAGATAGATGACAGTTTCAAAAATATTTAAAATAATCGAGTTTCAATTCAGAGCAAAAGGATGAATCTAAAGCAAACAGAGGAACGAGAGGTTTCACAGACAATATTCCAGTTAACATTTACTAAATTTCTTGTGCAATTTTAGTGGACCAACAACATCTTGAGTTAAGCTAGATGAAAATACATAGAAACCCAAACTGCATGAGGTAAAAAGTATTACCCTCTGGCCAGCTCTTCGTGAAACACTGGCCACTTAAATGTTGCGACAAAAGCAGGGGGTTAACAATAAAAGCAATACATTTAAGTCCAACAGATCCATGTCAGTGGACACTCTGGCACATTCTTCCCCAAGCTCTAACCCAGCGATCAGAGCAAGAAGAATGACTCAATGGTGACCCAAGACAGCACGATTCCATTTTTAAGTTCTCAGCCAAAATCAATTTACTCATTAATAATCTGTGACAGAAAAACAGTTCACTTTGAGGTTTGTTTTCTGCCCAAGACATCAATCGCTACACCAAAATCTGGACATGGTTACTACAGTGTTAACAGAACCACATCCGTTGAACAACAGAGCTTCTCTCCAAGTGGTAATGACTGGGATATGAGACCTGCATAAACAGGACTTTAAAAGAACTGCAGCAGTTATACATTTTTGCAGTATGGAAAGTAATTTTAGAATGTTTATTTCAAAGATTATGAAGGCAGAATGGACTGTATGGGTTCCCAGAACTTCACAGGCCAATGTAATGGAGAGTAAATCCAAAAAGCTGATTAATTCTATAGTTACGTTACACAGTAAACCAGCATTTCCAGTTAAAAACTGATTTCCAATTGGAGGCACAAACTGAGATACAGCAAGCATTTTTCTTGATAGCAACCAATAACATATAGATGAGTGCAATGACAAATTAGGAATTGTACATCCTGACACCTTTACCGCAAGGCAGCTGACAGGTCAGTCTCTGACAGGCTGCCATTTACTGCACTAGCAAATGGCCATTTACCAAAGCCACCCCACTTCTGCGAGGTTAGCGACAAACACGGCATTTCTAGAAAATGACCCCACATCGCTTTGGTTTTTTTATCTAAAATACTGACCTTTAATAGAGTACAATAATAGCTAATATCTTATTTATTTCCTAATTTCTTGTTGCTTTTAGTCGCCCTAGGGGCAGTTCAAACTGAATAAAAGTCTCTTACCATTGAACTATTTCATGTAACTGTTAGAGAAGTTTTCTACACTTACTGTCCATCCTCACTCCATATCGCCATACACCTATCTCCAACCTTCCAGGAGTGACTGGGCAGAGCAGAAGCAGAACTGTCAGAACTTGCAAGAGTTTCCGAAGGTTGTGTTGAAAGGAGATCTTTGGTTAATTCTATGACTTCCTATAAAAGACAAAAACCCCAAAAAGAATAATTTTTTAAGCTCTGTTACCATGCACACTGGTTTGGTTTTTTTTGAAGTTACTGTATTAAACTCCCAGCTGATGCAAAGCGGCCTAAGCTCGGTTTGGTTTTTTAACCCTTTAACTAAACGAACTCATTGCCAACACAGACAGAAAGACGTATGGCCCTCAGGGCAGTGCAGTGAAGCTGCCCGTGCCCTCCTCAGAATTTCAAAGAGCAGCCTGTTATTTTTATAGCAGGTCTTTCTAGATTAATTGTTCATGCGTAGGCACAAAGACGCAGCTAGACAATCTCAATTAAAAAAAAAATCAACATTGTGACTCAGCACACACGGCTGCACGTGAAGGTGGTTATTGACAGTATGTGGCAGAGCAAGTACTCCGCAGGACAGTGCTCTGAACACAAAACCTGAAAGGACATAAAGCTTCTGTGCTCTCTGTGGCTGGCAGTTTCTTCCATCCCTTCCCCTTTGGGACTGTCTCCCTATATTATACTTAGTAATTTCTAAACCACACAACTGTGACTATAATTGCAGCATATCTCAGTGATGAAACGTTTTTCAGTTTGCTGAAACATATGTGGACTGGCTGAACTGAAGCACCCAGAGCCAGGGAGCAGGAGGACCTTCCACCACTGCCACTCTGTAAAGCCCTCTCGCTTACAGAAACCGTTCAGGTGCATACTGAAGAAATTTGTTTCCTTAAGTCTCTTCGATACAAGTGTTTGTTTTTCTCCAAATTCCCTGGCCTTAAAATTCCAAGTCAGGCCTTCCCTTGCTAATCCAACAAGACAAATAAAGTAAGAAATTTTTCCAGTTCCTTTAAACATTATTCATTCCCAGGCAGGAGCATGCGAAAGCCCCTCCCCAACTTCCTGGCAATATTATATTCTTATTCTGCACAATCAAGACCCGCTGGTTTCCACCAGTGTTAAGTCAGAGGAGCCAGCACCTAAAAGGCCATTTAAACTTTCTGTATAAGGCAAAGCAACTCTGCAGTCCTTAAAGAAGAAAAATTCTTCAGTTTTTTGAGTATCTCAGCATGAACCATTGTTTATCTGTAACCCTCCCCTAATTTAAACATTTACTGTTAGTTAGGAGAGTGACAATGTTCAACTGAGGCTCAGTGGAGCCTGAACTTCCCCCCCAGTTTCACATCCTAGTTCAGCTACAGGCATACGAAGAGTAGCTTTGGAAAAAGCAGTAAAAGAACCTAAAGGATCATAAGCAGTTCCCAAATGAGAAGTGACTGCAGTATAAACTCACAGGTGTTTTTATCTGACAAACTACACAACTGGCATGAACGGCCTAACAGTTTGATTCTGTGGCAGCTGTTAACGTCTGAATTTCCAACACCTTCCTAACAAAAGTTCTGCTCTCTGTTTTAGAGGAGCTGCTAGTTCCTAAGCGCAACAGTAAGCACGGAAACGTGTTTACAGCTACTTCCACTTTGGTCTCCATTTTCCCTAACACTACTGCTGAACCAGAACAGATCCTGATTACCAAGTTACCCAATTTGAGGGTGCCGCGCAGAACATAAAGCATTGGCCTAGTTTTCCCTCCCAGCCACAAAATCCCAAACTATTCCTCAACACACGGACAGCTGTATCCTGCAAGTCCAGGAGGCACCGTGGTCCGCAGTAGGCATCTTATCTCAGCAGGTCAAATACATCAGGCACAAGCTACCTGAGAGGGAGTGTTTCAGCTACGCGGGCTACAAGCAACATGAAACTGTTGAGTTATTTGTGCCACATTCATAGATGGCTTGTTGTAGAACTCAGATGTCAAGAGTTTCAGACAAGTCTACCAAGGGTTCTTTCAATTTGATAAAGTCACTTACACACCAGGCTATAAACGGCAAACTTTTGGTGAAAATCTTCATCTGATGTCCGTGTATCAGTGCTAAGCACACAAGATGGAAACATTAATTTTATTGCAACCCATGAGACAGTTCTAAGTCTTTACCAGAATAGCTCATTCAAAGAAAATTTCTGAGCACAAGTTAACTACCACAGCAGCTCGGTACAGCCAAACGGGCTGAACAACATGGCTTGCTGCCACATCCCCATGTCACAAAGGTGTGACCCGCAGAGTGCTAGTTAGAGTTTGCCAAGATTTGTCCTGAGCAACTGGTCTTTAGAAAGCCAGGCAGAGCTCTACACTCGAGATCACAATGCCCACAGATGCCATCTCCAGTTACAGAAGGTGACAGCTGCCACCAATTCTCCTCGACACAAAAGGTAAGTTTGGTTCCTGGGTGATGGACACTGTCCTAGAAGCACTTCAGTGACATGACAAGTGACAAGCTAAGTATTTATACAAATTTCTTCTGATATTTACTTTAATCTTGTTACTCAGGAATAAGCTAAGTGCATGAAACGCACTAATGCATCACTATTTACAACAGAAAAACACCGTTACAATTGCACAGGAACCACCTCTCTGAACAGCCCAAAAGCTGTTTAGTGGCGCCGCTGAAGCACCAAACCCATTTTCGCACTTGTCCGGCTGGCAGACGTTACATCTGCAAAACATTACGTCATTTTCAAGGTGGAACATGTGGATAGCAAACCTTTTGGGGACGAGAGTGTAAAGATCTTCCCCATTCTGTGCAGAAAGCTTTTATAAAAAAGTTTGCAAGTTGTCCTTTCACATCAATGATCTCTGCATATCAAAGCCAAGGTCGTGTTGGTATCGGAAGTATCATCCCATACGGGTTTTGCTGTGCATTTTAAAAATATAAGAATATACACATGCTTTTAACAGTGTACAACGAAGGACGTCCCGATGATCTACAAAGTGCCCCGTGGGCACAAAGCCGTTGTGATTTAAAAGGTATTCTACAGATCGCTGAGTGGAGGCGCTGCTCGTACCCTGGCTGAGGCAGCACCTGTGTTGCTGCTGTTCCCACACAGAACAGCCGTTACCGAATCCCGGCCTGGGTACTTTCACCTGTTTTTAGGTCTGAGGGCTGAAGCGATCCACAATAGCAATGAAGCAGCACCTTGGAATATCACAACAAGGTTTAACAGTACCGCTGGGGGGGTTAATGCCAACGTGTCTTTAGATGCACAAGACTCTAAGACCGCTTATCAGCTTAAAATGAGGCTGGTGGTCTTCCCGCCACCGAACACCACCCTAAGGGCCGGAAATGGTCTTTAGCTCCTAAGAACGCGGTATGCTGTCAAGGGTTTAAAAACTGCAGGTGGCAAATGAAGAGCACAAAACTCTTCCTTTCTTACACAAAACCCTTAACACAGCCAAGGTTCAGCTGAACAAGGGATACTGCACTACATGCTGAAGCTTCTGTCGCTGCAAATGCGCGCAATGAATAAACAGATTCTGGATCATATGGTCTGACAACAGGAAAATACGAAGAGGAGCACACTGTTAAGCCCAACCCTCAGGCTTTGGCATAATATAAGCAACAAAACACAATGACTTTCTAAAAAATGCTTTAAAAAAAAGAAAGAAAAAAGCTATAGTAAAGACAGCACTGGCATATCTTTCATCACTATGAAGTTTTTAGCAGAAGAGTTTACGCTATATAAATTAGTACACTTTTTTTACTAATCTACAAGACAGGTTTAAAATAGGCCACACTCGTTTTTTTTTTTTTTCAAACCATCCCTAACATAATTGTATCAAATTGTGTGAAAAAAAGAGTAATAAACCTGCCAAGGACGTATTTTCTCTGCAATGTAAATATTTAGGAAAAATTAAACATTTGTTTAAGACCCTAAAGTTTCAGCTACTCATACCCTTAAGCTCTCACCTGTAAGTCTTTCTTCAGTTTTAGTAAGTCTTCATTTTCTGCATTCCCAGACAAGGCAGCCTCAACTTGCTGAAGCTGAGCTTTGTAGCTAGCTAACTGCTTAGCAAGGTCTTCCGACATCTGCAAAAACCGTACAAACACACACAACACATCAAAATGACAGGCCTGCTGCCTTTTAATCGCACCTTGTGGTGCAAGTGAAGTGAAACTGATAAACAACACAAAAAGCTATTCCTGAAACAGTAAAAATACAACTCGCTGCGTTTCAATAACGCTCTATTTGACTATAAACAGCCGCCCACTCTAATTCCAGTACTGCTCCACTGCTCCCGAGCAGTTTCTGAACAAGCAAGCTCCAACACGTGTCTGTGCGCGGGCACAAGGAAAACGCGTAACTTAAGAGCGGGCAAGCAGCGGGGCCTTTAGCCCACCTCGAAACTACCCCCACCGTGAGAAGACCACCGCGCACTACAGTATTTCCCCTCCGGTTGCCACAAGCCACAGTCTTCACGTTGACAGCAGCGAAATCCTCCGCGGCACCCGGGAACCGGCCCCGCTCCCGGCCTGCTCCCGGCAGCCAACCGCCCAGCACCAAGGCCGCCGCCGGCGAGCCCAGCCCAGGGCCACCCGCTCCTTGTCGCACCGAGGCGGGCGACTCGGGGCGCGGCGGAAGGGCGAGCAAGGGAGGCAGGGCCCGCGGGGAAGGCCCCGCGCCGGCGGACAGGCCCAGGCCTGAGCCGAGGCCTAGGCCTAGGCCCAGGCTCCCTCAAAGCGCGAAGGACGAGGCCGCCGGAGGGAGAGGCGCGGGGGCGGCGAGCAGCCACCGCTGCTCACCTCGGCGGGCGTGCGGGGCCCGGGCCGGGCCGGGGGGCGAGCGGGGTGGCGCCGCTCCGGGTCCCGTCGGGCCGCGGTCGCTTCCGTCTCCTTCGCCGCAGGCCGGGGAAGGGGGGGGAGGGGCGGGGCAAAGGCCCAGCGCGCGCCGGCGCCTCGCGAGAGCTCCTCGCCGGTCACGTGCCGCCGGTGCGCGGCGCTGGTCGGCCGAGCGCTCCGGCCACCTCGCGCGGCCTCACGGGTCACGTGGAGGGGGAGGGCGCCCCTACCGCCTCGCGAGAGCGGCGCGGGGCGGCAGCGCGCAGGCGCGCGGGAGCCGGGCTGGGGTCGGAGCCGCGGGGCCGGGGCCTGGGTCGCTGTGGGGGCCGCGCCCCGTGTCGTCCGCTGGGGCGGGGGCGGGGGCGGGCGGGCGGGCGGGAGGCTGCGGGTGGTCTCCTGGGGGTTTCGCTGACGGCTGCCGTGTCCCCTCACCGGTCCCGGTGAGAAGGGGGCAGCAGCACCGCCTCGGGCAGGCGGCTGCGGCGCCCTCCCCTCCCCCCCCCGCCCCGCTGCGGCTCGGCGGTGCGGGAACGGCCCCCTGGCTGCTGCGGCTGCCCTGGCAGCGCTGGCACCCGCGGGAGCTGCGAGCGGCGTCGGATTCGTCCTCCTTGGGGCGAGGCGCCGCTCTTGGTTCGCAGAGGAGTGACGTCAGGTTTCTGACGTCTGACCGGTGTAGGGGACCGCAGGGCAGCCGAGGCTGCTGGCAGCTGGGGGGTGCTCTCCGCCGCGGCTTGGTCCTCGGCAGTGTCAAACACGGTGCTCGCTGGGTGCTTACGTGGTGGTTAGAGCCGCGCAAAACCTAGTGCCACACAAGTTAGGAGAGAGGAAGCTTCGGTATTTGCTCCTACACCGGGAAAGGAGAGGGGGAGGAAAAGCTCAGTGACGTCTTCAAGCCTGTCACAGGAAGAAAAAAATTACTTCCTGGTGGAAATCCAGTAGTTAATTTGGCCTCGAGCCTGTGAGCCAGGCGAATGAAGCAGGCACCGAAAAAGTTTGTTAGTATTGCCAGGAGAATCAGTGTCTCCTGCAAACATCGTGTCCCTTGTGGTCATCAGCACGCAGGGCTTCGCAGGAAGATGACTTCACTTGGACTCTTGAGTTTGTTTACATACTAAGGGGATTTATGTCTGCCATGTTCTGTGACACTTGATGTCCTCAGAGGATATCCTGACCGAGGATAAAACACGTCTCTCTATCTTGGTGTATGATTTGAGAATCAAAATGCAGAAATTACTGGGTGCTGTTCACAGACTGACTGATGAGGCCAAGTGTAACAGTGAAGGTAACAGTAGCATCTTCTTAGTATTTTTATTAATAATCTAGAAGTAGATACAGGAAACAATTTCTGGTAAGACTGGACAGGCCAAAAACTGTGGAAAAGACATAAAAATGTATTGATGCAGAGCAATTCTTACGACTTCGTAAGCATATCTATGAGTTAAAATGCACATCAGTACGATCAATTTCGACTTCATGTCTCAGAACAAGAAATCTAAGGCCAGTCTGCAGGACTGAAGCAACAGGGACTGAGGAGGCATGCAGGGTCCAGGTATCTCCAAAGGCAACAGCAGCAAAACCGAGAACATTTCTGTGGTTGCATCAGCTGGACCAAGCGTAAGAAGGTGTTCTATAAAAGTTTTGGTGAGACTTAATACTGAAACAGTATATATGTTTCTAGAGTCTGGAGTTTTATGGGGTCTGCAGACTTCTAAAAAGAGCAGCTGACATTGTTCAATGGCTGGAGAAAACACCCTTTGCTTGGTGAAAGACCAAGATGCCCGATCTGTTTAGCTGGTAAAGGAAGATCAGGAGGTGACTTGATTACAACGTGTAACTAATTTGGAAGGGAAGTAGTACAAAGCACTCAAAACATAAAAACATTGCAACACCCAGTTGGCTAAAAGCTAAAGGTTCAATTACTTTTAAGAGTGGGAGTTTTTTTCTCTTGGTTTCTTCAGCTCAGGATAGTGCCTTTGTAGAGGCTATTTCAACATACACCATCATTCAAACACATGCTGCTACATATAGGAAGACAAGCCAGATCTTGAAACCACTGATCTTTAACTCTTACACATTGGAAATTATGAACTGCATCCTTAACACCAGAATTGTCTTCACCCAAAAAGAGATTAATTTTTTTTTCTATTTGAATAAAGCAGCTCTTTTATATTGAGGAAAAACACAGCGTAAGCAGGATGTCTTCCTGCTGTCTTACAGATTACAACTTTTGCCCAATATGTTTTACAGTTTATTAAATGGTTCGTGCTTGAAGGGTCATCTGCGTCGTAGCTCATTAGCACTGTTTAAGAAAGTGTATCCAGTTGTTGTCAAGGTTTTGTTCTTTCTGTATTTGTTAGGAGACCAAAGCAAGTTCAGGCGTATTTGTGCCATGTCTAAATGCTTCTGACCGCATTCAGTACTTTCACCTCGTCCACAGGTGGCAGAGTAGCTGCCTGAACTGTATCTCTTCATAAATCCTTACTTTCTATGAGATGCTTATACATTGTCGTGCGGTATTACCATATATTCATAGAATTGAGACATAGATTTACAGGCTATAAAGTTCTACTGCAGTAGTATCATCATTGCGAAGCAACTGACACTACGTTACTGGAATGTATATCCTAGAATCATTAGGTTGGAATAGACGTCCAAGATCAAGTCCAACCGTTGACAATTTTGTCATACAGGATACACAGAGTTCTAGTGTAGGTTACTGCCAAATGAAGGTGGGACATTTAAGACGATACTTCATCACAAATGCTGTAGACTCTGTTACTAAGGTAGGGAAACCAAAAGAAAAGGCAACTCCATCAGCTTTTACCTAAGCCAAACTGTTGCCATTAGCACCGAGGCTTTCAGCTGCGATTCCTAGTGGGAAGCTGATGGACACGACCGTACTTGGGGAACAACCAGGGAAAACTGCTGTATCTGGAGACTTTGTCACCATGCTGGTGCTGTGGGGCAGCAGTTAGCATAGCTGTAGTGGTGATAGCCTGCAGCAAGTGGCACAGCTTGTTGGGAAAGGGAGGCTTCTAGTGACCAGCATAGCTGGGGGCTCTGTCTACATTTAGCCTGTAGCCAGGGCTAAGCTATAACAGTTTCTCCATCACCTGACAACCCCTCTCCAGCCAGGGAGGGGAATCAGGAAGAAGTAGAGCACACCCATACATGGAAGTGAAACAGATTTAGTGAAACACCACCAACAGAGATACACACAGAGCTATACTCAGTGACATGAATATCCAGTCATCACAATCAACTGGAGACCAGTCCTTGGGAGAAGCCAGAGAAGAAGCAGAAGGAACCCCAGCAGAAACCCCACAGGAGCTCCCTCTCCTCAGCAAACCTTCCCCCTTTATAATGACCATGACATTATGGTGTGGGCTGCACCTGCAGCTAACCCAGGTCAGCTGCCCTGGCTGACCTGAAACTGCTAATGGCCTGCCAGCATGGCTGGGCTGGGATTCTGTCCCAGCCAAACCAGGACGCACTCATGAAGGGGCTGCCTGTCTTCACGGCAAATTAATTTACAATTGGAAGAGACTCTGGCGCATCCTGCAGCTGTGCTTGGCACGTCCAGGAGGTGGTAGTGGTGCTGCACAGCACGCGTGTATCGCCAGCCGTGTTTAACCAGCAACGCAGGAAACACTCTTGTAAGTCCACAGTTACGTCTGCATTATTTTTGTAGTTAGAGCTAATGAGAATGTATATCTGAAGTTGTTTTTTGAAGATAGCTGGGACTATCCAGTCTTTTGAAATGTGTGCAATTTAAGTAAGACACTTAAATCAGCAATATTCTGCATTCCTTAATGTTAAATCCTGGATCAGCTGAGGGTCAGAGATTGGAGTGCTCAGCAACCAACTAATGCCATAAAGACAATTCTGTCCAAATGGTTTAATGTCCCTGATTTTCAACTTTGTGCAGATAGGTGGTTGTGCACAGCACAGGGACCTAGACACTAGCAAACAATTGGCTTCTGCAAACAAAACAGTCTGTCCTTATGACAGAAATTGCAAGCCAAGTCTAGGCCAAAATGGAGACATGGGATTTTTTTTAGGCTTTTCTGGTAGGCTGCCTGCCTGGCAGGCGTTGCCCTGTTAGTAGGGCAGTGTGTCAGGCTTGAAAGTCATTGGGACATTCATTTGGATCAAACCATTAAGAAAATATCATAGTTCAGTTTTGAGCATTTTTTTCCTGAAGATGTGGGGTTTTTTTTCTTTCAGTTGACTTGTGCCCCTAAGCAAATTTGGCTTTGTTTTTAAATTATTTTTTTACCATTTATCATCATGGGCAGAGCTCTCAACTTCATCTATACAGGCAATTATGTGATATTTCCCATTATGAGGCAGGTTTTTTATTGTTGCTTCTGCAAAAATTGGTTGCTATAGGCTGATTTTTTTTTTTTTTCCTGCACTGGCAGTTTGGCTCTGGGTGAACTTTGGAAAGCTTTGGCAGTTTTGCACTTACAAAGTTACAGAAAGAAATGCTGATTGGCCAGGTACGTAATTAAAATACACAGCTATTCAGTTGAGAGGTTCACATGCCTCTGTTTAAAGCACAGGCCTGACACTTCTTAGGGAAGTTCTGCTTCTTTTAAGGCTCCACTTTTTGCTGTTCTACTCTCCTGAAATTTGGCCTAATTGTAAAGTTTTGAAATACCCAATTTACACAGAAGTTTGTGTGGAAGTGAAGTCAGGTGAGCATGTGCACAATTCCAAACTTAATTAGCTCTCTACAGCCCTGATGGTCAACGCAGATTGTGGTGCTACTGGGAGCTCAACCGTGTTCTGTGCTCTGAATGACTGCAGTAATTGTGCCCATCAGTGAAAAAGGCACGGTGACTAAAACTGAGGAGGAAAAGTGAATCAGAACTGGATGAGGAATGAGAGGCAGGGTGGGGCAGCATGGACATAAGGCAAAAATGTCAGAATTAGGAAGAATGGACCAAAAGCTTGCGTCCATTAGGACGTCATCCGCTTCAGAAGGGTCTGAGGTTCTTGGATTTCCATTCTGCTGCAACTGACGGCTTGTGAGAGCTGACAAAACGCCGGCTTACGTGGGAAATGACAACCTGCCAGTGTGATCATTCATTTTACTGGCACAAGCAGCAGGTCCATTTGATCGGTCTTAATCAGGCCTACAAAACACACACTTGTCAGATGGTATTTTCAGCTTAATGTGAGTCTTCAGCTGGGAGCAATATGCCAAGCCAAGGTGTGACTTCTTTCTCCTGAGGCATTCTGCCATCTGCGTCAGGGAGCATGTCAGTGCTGGAGGTCTGGGGACATCAGAAGGCGGCAGCTTGAGATGCTGCTGCTGCTTCTTCTCGGGGTGCTGGGAAGCCTGTTGCTGAGACTCCTTACGTCCGGAGAGAAAGTTGAGAAGATGAGGGGAGTTTGGAAAGTAGGGAGCAGGGGCCATTGCAGTGGGCAGAGGAGCCTGGAAGGGTTAGGATAGGCGCTTGAAGCAGCGAGCCAGCAGTGTGGGAGGTTTGGGAAGCAGGAACTCGAGGTTAATATGGGAAGAGCGTGGGGGTATTTTGTGTTTGTGTATGGGGAGGGACCTGGGAAGAGAGGAACAAGGAGGACTGCTGTGTTGGATTGTGGGATTGGTATGGGGGAGAGGAGACCCGAGTCCTGTGGTGGGGAGGGTAGACAGAAGGAAGGGTATTGCGTGCGCAGGGAGAGGGACGCTTGTAATGAGGTGTGAAAGGAGAGGGAAGGGGATGTTGGGTGCAGCCGTGGTGACTCTATGTCTTTTCCCCAGTACAGGGTTCCTGCCAGCTGAATGCTGCGCACTGGCTGGGGTTTGTGGCCGCCAGTTAGCAGCTGGGTGGCTGCTCTGTGCTGGTGAGCTGCTCTGCCCTGTCCCGCAGCTGCAGCTCAGTGCTGGCAGTCTGTCTTTGGTGGGCCACCCACACGGGAGCTGGGCTCCTGGTCCAAGTGCTCTGTTCAGAACACAGGATTTACAGTAATCAAGGATGTGTAGTTAAAAATAGGCTGTTGATAGGTCCTGTATCTCTGTTTGCTGAATTTTAAAGGAAAATGAGCTGAAAGAAGTGGAAGAGAGCTTTGCAAGAGATCTGCTGAATACCCCTATAAAGATCTGGATTTACTCTCCTGTGTAGAAGTATCTACGTAGTGTGAGTGAGGTCAACCTGTGTATGGAAATAAAGGAAGCTCAAAGTGTAAACGTAGAGCTGATTGCCCCATGGGACTTGTCACTGAAAGCTGACCAAAGAAGCTCTGATTCAGCTGGAGGCAATTTTGCTGCCGCTGGGACATGGTTAGATTGCTTTTAGGAACTGTCATACGTTCCTAGGTTTTGAAAAATCATAGCATCTTGGCTTGGGACAGCTACCACTCCCAGTGAGGGTTACTTAGGCTGTGTGAGTAGTTTTTTGGTGGCAGTCAAAAATAGGAAGCAGCAATTTGAGACAGTGTTACTTATTTATAAAGAGGGTTCTGATTATTTGCTGTCTATTCTGAAGTTAATGACATCAGAACTTTAATTAGTCACTTGGACACCTTTGGACCTCAGTGTCTCTATTTCTTTGCCGTCCCATAGAACAAGGGATAATAAAACTACCTTATGTTGTAGAAATGAATACTTTAAAAATGCTGCGACACAGTACTGATGAATATCATATGAAAGCCAGCAAGAAAATGAAGAATGAAGAATTCTCTCTCTAAAATAGAATTTGAGGAGTCCATGGCAAATTGTGAGTTCCGCTGATGTAGAACAAGGTTGTCAATGTCTGGCATCAGAGCAGTATCAAGAGCTATTGAAGTCTGACTGTGTCATGCCATGTTCTGCCTCCATCCTGTGAACCCAGAAGTTGCCCACAGTTAACGTTTTTAATGCTGAACTGTGATAAGGTTGCTTTTGCAAACAACACTGTACAGGAGCCTTCGAAAACGTTAACTGTGCTATAGTAGCTGCAGAATTCACATGCACCAGTGTGCTTTCTTTACCAACGTAAACACCATGTACAATTTGCATAAAATGCAAAATATGCACATCTCTGTTCCAAACTTTTCCATCCTTCATTTTACTGACAGACTTTCAGACACATTTTCCTGAAGTGAGAGAATTTCTGGAGTATGCACGTAGCGGTGAGAGGCGGCAACCACCCATCCTGTTGCGTGAACGAACTTGTTAGATGTTCCCTTCTACATCATGTTAGTCACTACTTAAGCAGCGAGACTGTTTTCGTGTGGTTTAGCATCCTGTTCCTGGTAATCAGAGTGTTGTCTCGTGTCCTACAGCTGATGCATGCTTAGAGAAACTGAAAGTCCTTCTACAGATGTTTCCTCTGAAAATGAAACTGAAATGTCTCTTATGGTAGTTGTCTTGGACGTCCTTGCACCTTCTGCAGATGAAGTCAGTTTGGATCCTTGGTCAGCAAGTTGCGTTTTGCAGAGGCTACTAATAAAAGCAGATTATATCAGATAGGCACTTAGAACTCTCTTTACCAAGGTTTCTATTTATATGTCACTTGAAGGAAAAAATTGTGGCTGATATTTCTTTAAATGCTAAATTTCATATAAAAAATATTGTGGTATCCATCTTAATGTGACAGGGAAACCAAGATGACGGGTTACCAAGAGCGTACGAAGATACAGGAGATTTGGAAGCCTGACTACATGATTCTTGTTCACACAGAGGTGTCAACACCATGTTTGGGGTCTGGGATAATTTTTACTCGCTGTGTAATGGCTAGAAATCTATGGGAGGTTTTTATTTGATTAGGTTTTTTTAATTTTTCTTTCAAGCTTTTTAGCAATTTCATCTTACTCTTCTTAAGTGCAGTGCTGTCTACATCCTTTACTTACAAGGGAAAAAAAGTATAGTTGATATGTTGGGCTGTTTCATACACTGGATTTTTTCCCACGAGGCTTTTGCTTCCCCATGCTATGCTTGCTTTATGAGAAGGTTTCAGTTCCTCAGTGTGGTTATAGATCCAAAGTCTTTCCAGAGCTTTAGTGCTGCAGAAGGATTTACAACTCGGCTCGGTACTTTATTAATTCAGGGATAGGTGGTGGATTCCGATTAGGTCCCCTGAAATTATGGGGATGTTTGTCCCCATCTTGGTCAAGCCTATTGACGTAATTTGGCAAGAGGGTAAAATATGCTGTTCGATAGGATTTGACCCTGTGCTGTTACCAGCGGAGAGAGCTTAAAACAAAAAGCAATGTCAGTGGGAACAAGATGCTGATTATCGTCAGTGACTGTTATAATGGGTATTATTTGCTACTGTTGCAGTATCTTTTGAATTAAGCAACTGAGCCTATAATCACACTAATTAATGAGACGCAGCCTGCTTTTCTCTGAGTTTTCCGTTTCACACCAGGTCATTAATGTACTGACCTTTTCCAGGGGAGGTGCAGGCAAGAGCGTGTGTAGACGAACACTTGTTCTTCCTGTGTTTGGCAGGAGGATTTGATGTGTAGTTTTAATTGAACATGGGAAGTCACAGTGTTTTACAGAGAAATAATGGTGGACAGCTAATCAGCTGAAGTGCAGCTGAGAGCTGAGCCTTCTGAGTTTGAAGACTTGGTGGGGTTTTATGTTTGCTTTTTTTAAGCATCAGTCTCAGAGTCTCCTTGGAATTTGCCAGTCACGCAAATAAACGTGAAAAGCTAAATATGGATCCAAACTGCTGCAAGCAGTGCTGATCCATAGATTTTATCTGGAGCCACAAAGCAGATGTCTTACGTGTCAAACTTTTTTTTTTCCTTTTTCTATCCTCCCTCCCACACCTGATGAAACTATTTAGCTTTGAAATGTTGGAAGGCCGCATACCTGAAGTGGCAGTGGGCTTGTTTAAACATCATTTTCTGGTATTAGTTTTGTAGATCCAGGTATGACTAATAAGGAAGTTTCTTCATTCAGTGTTCGTGGATGACCAATTTGTACTAGTATGAGGAACAAAGCTGGTATGAGGAGGTCGTGTCGCCCAGGGAGCAATTCAATCCCCAGAGTGAGTCATGATACTGATATCTTAAGCCACAGGGAGAAAACATGGTAGCAAAACTCAAACATTGGGTTTCTTTCTTCTGCCCTTTTTTTTGGAGATATTTCTAAGCAGGCTTGTTTCACTAACACTCGCGGTGTTAGTGTTTCTAGGTTTAGGGCATTCATTTGGGCTCTCTGCCTGCCTTTGATTGTAATAGAATGAAGATGGTCACTGCCTGGTAAATCAGAATAGTGAGCATGGGAAATACCATTTGCATATGTCTAGATGAGTTTTCATAGTACATTCCTCCTTTTTTAGTCACTTAGGGGATTTGAATATACCTTGCAGCAGTGGAGAAGCTAGAGGGGTTTGTGGTGTTGAATTATGTTTTTCCTTCAGAGATGCTGTTTCCTTTGGAGCTAGAGAGCAAGCACAACATAGCACAATTATCATATCAAATTATGATCAAATTGATAATGTTAGCGGGTCTGAAGGCAGTAAATGCACCCCTAGCTCTGAGGTATATAGGCAGGCCCATTCCATATCACAGACTTCTCCACGTCAGAGTTGCTGTGTGCACGCAGAATAGTTTGCTCCACACTCTCCTCCCGGGATCACTGCTGAAATCAGAAGGGCAGGTTATTTGCAGTTGACAAAGCTTTTAGTGGCATCTCCAATTAAGTCAATAGATATTTCCTAATTCCATTTCCTGCTGCACTAAAAACTCCCTACCAGTAGATGATGATGCTTTTCAAACCATGAAACCATCTTAAAAATTTAATCTGGATAATATGTAAAACCAGTAACAGAATCAGAGTTCAATAAAATACGGACGTGATTTCAGACTGATGTAAAACAAGGCCAAATTAGGCTGTGATATAATTTTAAGGCTAACCTTGAGGGAGCTGTTGTCAGGAACTGTGGTACAGAGTGGTTGAAGTATTAGATCAGCTGTGTTAATCCTTTTTTTTTTTTTTACTGAAACCTCTTGGGAAATAATCTTTCTAGATTTCTTTGGAGCATCTGTATAGATCTAAGCAGGGAAATGCTGTTGTTCTTGAAACTCTAAATCACTGAATGAGTCTCTGTGGACAAGTCCTATCATCAGTTGTACTAATAATGTAAATGATTTTAGTCCAGAGTGTTCAGTAGATATCGATTCACTTCTTTTTTGGAGCTAGTCAAGCTTTCAGATAGTATATTCGCATTTACATGATATTAAATGACTCCATGTGTCTAATTAGACCAGTTAAGAACCTTCTACAATTTGTTGATTGGAGAAATTGTTGAAAGTGAGAAGGAAAACTTTGTCATAAGTAGATGTCAGTATCCTTGGCACAGAAACAGGAAGAGAGGAAGGAGAATATAGAATAATAGAAGGAAGGAAATTAGGTGTGGTTTAACCTACAGATGAGAGTTAACAATTTGGGTTCTGCTGCAGGAAGAAATGCAAAATTGAGTCAATGTATAGCGCATACCACACAGACATGCTGAAGTGAATAAAATGTATATTCATCTCACAAGAAACAGGAGAGTCTTGGGAAGCTGTTTGTTTTCATTAGGCAAATTGGCCTCTGTGTTTGTCTTCAAAGCTGTAAACCATGTAAGCCAGCATAGAGCAGCTAAGCGCCATCATTTAGACTTCACTGTCTGCTTCACTGTGATTTGCTTTTGTGTAAAAAATTATTTATCTGAGATTCTAAGTTTGTTTAGGGGCTGTTCCTGTGATGGCATACCCTTCAAGTGCAGTTTAAATAATTTTTACAATTTTCTCTTTTCTAACGTTTTACTATTAAGATAGACTTCCATTTGAGGTAACTTCAAGTTTGTCTGTAGTTCACTTGGCTGGGGACAAGTCTCCGAGATGTCCCTTGGGCAGGGAATGGCCCATTGAGAAAGCAGCTCATTCACACAGGTAGCGTAAGGATATGGGCACCAGTGGAAAGGCTGTCCATGCGTAAGTAGTGCCATGTTTAAGGTAGGTGTAAAAGCTGTATGTAAGGTGCAGAAAATCTGGGTGCTTTATGGTTTCAAAGGCTGGCTACGCGTTGAAGCCATTTAGGAATCCCACAATTCTGGTTTCAGACTGTTGCTGGTGTGGTCAGGTTTGATCTTCCTTTTGCTTCGTGCAAGCCTCTCAAAACAGAGGACGTGCAGGTAACTCGTGCACGCACCCGTCTTCAGACTTTGCTCAAGGTTGTGAGGAAAGGTAACTGAGATAAGGTGCCTGGTGTTTGGTGATCCAATGTAGGCAGTTATTGACACCTCTCACGGAAGAGCCAGGCTTTGCTAGATCAAATCTTCCAGGCAGAGGATTTTTAGGGATTACGTGGAGAGGGTGACTTAAAACCTGGATGCCTGACGTATTGGTAGGGGTTTTGTTCTGCCAGGACTTTGCAGTTTAACCCTGGGCAAAGTTACTTACCTCTTGTCCTTGCTCCCCCTGGGAATACCACAGGGCAGAAGCTAACACACACAGAAGAACTGCCGGACGCTCAGACTTCTCTGCTGCAGCCTATAATGGAAGGAGGGTGCTTGGTCACTCATCTAAGTCATTTAGTTACCCGTTCCTGCTTAAAATAGCATCAAGTCAGCATGACGCATGCTCTGCTGTGTTGTGGCCCACATAACATATGCTGAGGTACAAGCTGTGAGCCCTCCGTTCCTCTTCCCTAACACGGACGGCAGACGTCACCTTCCTTCCCGTGTGCTACCGCAGCCTGACCCTCGTGTTCGAACCGTGCAGGTGGAGTGACACGGAGGAGATGACGGAGCCAGAAGCTTCTGAAGCACACAACTTCAGAGAGTTTGAACTTACAGAAATAATATATCAGGTAAATCTGCGGCTGTAAACGAAACCTTGGGACACTTGTACAGCCGTGACTAATCCTGCGCACACTGTGACTCAGCTAGTGAAGCATTTATCAGGAGAGGTCCCAGAGCACTCAGTTATAAACTAATAAATAAAACCATCTTGTTTTCTGTAACAAACAGAATCATTGAATCTAATTTCACCGTCTGTTCCTTACCCCTTCAAAAATAAACCACCCAAATGTTTACAGAGAGAGGGAACATCATTTGTAGTAAACAAGCCCTTTGCCTTAAATTCATGTGTTTGCCTCCTGGTTGTTTCTCTGTTTCAAAGTTCAAAATCTTAAAACTCTGAAACCTGATTGACTCCAAATTATTTTGTAAAAATGTGGTTTTGGTCTGCTTTGTGGTTTATGAGCTGCATGGTGACGAAATGGTGATGACCAGATGTAATTCGTCAGGTTTATATCATCGGCACGCTATATATGTTGGCTGAGGGTAGTTAGAAGAGACTGTAAGACACACAGGGTTTTTTGATGGACTTGGTAAGAGAACTTAAAATAAGTACATTACTCATAGTTTGGTTTCCCCATAATAAAAAAGCCCACAAAATTCTAGGCTGAATCCAAACTTGACATCTGATTTATTCTAAAACATGAACTAAGGCATGCAGATCCTATTGGAAATTTCTGCAAGGCTGTTAGATTTATTATGCTTTTCCATATTTTATTCTTTCCTTTTTTTTAAACTTTGAAAATAACATTTACAAGAAAAAAATGAGTTAGTAAAATATTTTAAGAAAAATCACGTTTTCCAGGTGTTTTTGTTGGCTTTTTGGCTGAGTCAACCCCTAAAATAACAAGTGCAAATTTTTTCTCCCTCTCTTCAGCTCGAGTTGTGGCATTTACTGCAAATTAGTATTTAAGGCTGCGTCTTGTACTTTGGGTTTGTTTTGTGGTTTACAAACTGTGCCTGTCCCAAGATCTTTGTGCACAAAATGTAGCGACCTCTGCTCCAGATGAACGTACAGGGAGCGTTGCTGTTGGTGCAGGGGCACTGATCTAAATGAGGATGCTTTTTTATGACTCTTAAACCACTAAAATGTGGGATTGTGACCTCTCAAGTCAAGTGGTACTGCCAAACTCTTTGTCTGTATTACTTTATATCCTGATTGAGTCCGGCACATTTTCTTCATATTTGTTCTTTCATTACAAACTATTCTTCTTTAAATACAGTCAATGTCTTCAGAAATAGAGCCTGTCCAACATTTTAGCCCATCTGTTTAGTTCTCTATCCTGTGCCTGGATTTGAGGAGTCTAAAAGAACTTTTAAACCAAATATAGCCCAAATATCCAATTTTCTCGCTGTTTTAAATCAGGAATAGATAAACATCGTCTGAGTCTGAAGGTTGTGTTTGGCCTTTGATGGCCACCCTAAAAACAGTATTTCACGTGTTCTGTATTTTTCCTGGTTCTTTAGTTATGAGTAGTGTGAATGGATAGAAATAACTTCATTTTATACAGTGATAAAATTGGTTGCTCTGAAAATGTAATTACTTGAAGATGTCTCAGTTTTGCTTCACACTTTTGTTGAAGACAGTGAATTAAGCTATCGAGCAGAGTGTAATTAGTTGATCCTGGAAAGCAAAACGCCTCAGGGCATCTGTTCATTATTTAGAATATTTATCCTTAGGTCATCTGGATGATTCCAGCTGGAATGCGTAGTAGGTGAAATTTTACAGTGGGAGCCTTTTGCTAAACCTAAAACAGGCAGGTAAATGCCAGCTTGTGTCTTAGTGGACAGGAATGTGTGTGTAAAAACTGCATCAGTTTTGATGGACCACATTACAGGCAGCGGTAGTTCAGGGGCTAAAGTGTTGGCAGATTGAGTTACACCAAGGCTGTTCCTATGTAATGCATGGGTGTGACACGTCTCTGTGTTTATAATGTCCAGCCTGAAGTCAGCCTAGTTTTGTCTAGCAAAACTGCTAAAGTTCTCAGCTGAGATGATGCAGACTTGTTGTTGGTGTAGATTTGTGTTGTCAGTTAAGTGCCTGCATGCTTGGCATGAGAATGCCCTGGCAAATTAGAAATACACCTGCAAATACGTTTTAAAGATGCTGAAACATCTCATTGCATAAAGTTGACACATGTTCAGTCAATTAAGCATGTTTCGAAGCCAACAAAATGTAATTGCAGGGTCTTTCTTCTTTTTGAGGTGTTCCTGCCAAGGAGCCCCGCTGGGTGTGTTTTGAAACACAGTGCTTTGACACCTCAGAGTCCTATCTAGAGTCTGCCAGTCATGCAGACACCTTGCTTGTCGGTTCTTCTTCCCCCACCCCTCAACAACATTCACAGCTATCCACTTTCCAGCTGTGGTTTGTTACAAGGCAGGTAAGCTGGCAGATTTGTCTCAAAGTATAATTCCTCTGGATAGTGAAGAGATTAGCAGATACTAATCAGCTGTTAAAAATTAACTGTTTTATTAGTAAGAGAGGAAGAAAATGCTGTTTCTTCCTTTAGAACATCATGTCATTCTTGCTGTTTGCTTTTTGGATAGTGTGTCATATGCGAATGGCATCTGCCAAATACCAAGCAGGCATTTGAGTTATTTGTGTCGTCATTCTCTATGGAATAAATGGAAGGGGCTCGAGTGAGAGCGTACAAGGCAATCTTCATACAGCAGCCTGTCACTTTGCAAAGCAGCTGTGAATTTAATGGGAGGATAAATGAAAAGCGGCTGATAATTAGGCTGCTGGGTGTTTTAGCATTATTATTGTTAATTTCTAAAAATCAATTTGGTAATCAAGAGAATGCTATTGAGAAGCATATATTTTTGGGTTTTAATAACCTAAGCAGGGTTCCAGCTAGATGACATGGTACGTTACGACTCCTGGTAGGAACTGTATGTCAGAAGGGACTCAAGTGTCCCACTGAGCCAAAAGGAAGGGGACTGTGATGGGCAAGATGGCATAGTGAAGCATGAAGTTTACTTGCAATAAAGGGACTGTGAAGCTTAGTTAAGACAATTTTTTTAAAACTACACATAGTGTTAGAGGAGCTTCTCTACCAGCTGGCAGGTACAAGTATCTGGATGCAGTTTTCTGCCACGTAGAGATCATAGAGTGATTTAAGCTATCTTCGATTTAGGAAGAAAACCACAGTCCTTATTAAGAAGTCTCATGCTAGCTAAACAAAAGATTGGAGTTTCAGAAATTAGTGGGGCTTCAGACAAGTATGAAGGGGAGCCAACAAAAGAACTTAGTGCTTAGCAGAGCTTCTTGCACAGGGAGGAGCTGGAGCTTTTGAAACTTCTGTCTCTGATCTACCTCTCTGATTGTATTATTATTTTAGAACATTTATCGAAGCATACGAGCATATGAAGGGGAACAGATAAGGCATAAATTTCTGCCGTTACATGCATACTGGATACAACATTTATCAGTGTTTTGGACTTAGGAGTTGTGAGACACTATGACAGAAGGCATAAAGAAGTCTGTTCTTTCAATATCTGAGTAATTATTCGAAACTCCTCCGTGCAATCTAGAGGAGATGAGACCTTTTGGTATAAATCAAGCTATAAGACATATCTATGTCTGAGTTGAAAACCTTACATCAAAAAGAGGGCCTGAACTTGACACAGTTGACAACAAATTAGAAGTTCTTTACACTCTGCTTGTTTTACATTGTTATGTGGATTTCCTGAAGTTCAGTTTTGAATTCAATTCACATTTGATTTACATGCTCATATCGAATCACGTGACTTGCACAAATGCATGTTAGAATCAAAGTGAGCACTCATGAAAACATGGGATCCTTCAGCTCCAAAGCCACCCCTTTGTAGTCAGGGACTTCACCCTTCTGCAAAAACCATGCTGAATTTTCCCTTTGCTCCCCCTGAATCCACTCATGCAATAATACGTGATTTATTACTCTTTCATTGCTGATGTGATTTATATACCTTTTACAGTGAGCGTGAGAGCAGCTATGAAACTTAATTTCTGTGGTGATCCAGTCTTATTTGTGCTTACAGGCTGTTGCACAGTGCTCGTTTCTCTCAGCCTTCCCCGTTTATCCAGGCAGCCCCTGCTGTCTTTCCCCGGCTGCTCTCTGGACTGCAGAACAGCATTCCAGATCATGCTCTGCTTCCCATAACCTCCCTCCAAATCCCTTAGCCTTTTCGACAGCGTTTGCAATTAAATGCTAACACGGAGTTGCATGGGGAAATAGTTGTGCATTACAGCTGGATGCTGTGCCAGGTCAGCAGGTTTGTGCGCGGCTCCTGCCTGTCCTTCCTGTGCCAACGCAACAGTCCTTCTCTCTTTTTCTAGACTGTGAAACACAGAGGCGGCTAAGTGTACTTACCGCTGTGAGGTTATGATCAGGGGAGGGAGATAGCAGTTTGCTGCAGCAAAATTGTAATCGTTTAAGGGGAACAGGAGCCTTAATGGTAAGAAAGAATCTCCTGCCTCTTGCCGTGTGCTTGGGAGGAGCAATCCCGCATTACCTTTGGTGCTTGTTTTGCAGTTTGCGATGCAACAATAGCATCTTGAAGTGCCAGATCAGGGACACTGCTTCTACAGCATTGCCTGAGATGAAAGAAAGTGTGTAAAAATGGAGATGAATTCTTTGAGATTTGCCCTGCTTCAGCTGTGAATATAGCCCATGCGTGCAGGCATCTCTCTAATGATAGATCTGACTTGGCATGTGAACGTGGCACTGAGTGACAGCTCTATACCGAGCACTGTCCAGATGGAGAGCTCCTGTAAATCTTTGCTCCTGTTCCCCTCAAACCTCGTTATTAGGATCTTTTGTATCCTCACATGATCAGGCGTGAGAACAAGTGCTGACCGAGAGCAAGGTGAGGTGCAGAAGAATCAGGCAGCACTCGTAAGTGGAGGAAAAAGAGGCTGATTCTTACTGTCTTTCTCAGGTATTTGCCAGTAGTTGCTGTCAAAAGCAGGATCCTGGTGTAGTTGATCTTGGTCTGTTGTGGCCAAAGCAGAGATGCTGGCACAAAGAGAGGCGTCATATCATGAGTGGGGGAAAGGGAGAGAGTGGTGAAGTGGCGGAGTGCTGCGGATAGCCAAAATGTAGATTGTGGTGAGAAGTGGGAAGAAAGAGAAGGTGGGAGGGGCATTAATGGAGTAATACAGAAGTTAGGAGAAGAATGAAGGGGCAATGAGGCCAAGGAAGTGACAAATCTATCTGAAGCTCGTTCTGTCAGCAGCCTGTTGTGGCCGGGTAGTAGCAGCACATCCATTTGGAGCTGAATATTGCCTCAGTCATTCTTTTCATAATTCTCTTTCTACTCTAATACTGCAAATTATGCAAATGTGCCAGGTGCATTCTGGGTGCAGGATGCTATGCAGAATCTCTTATGAGCGTGCAAGGCTAATAGGCAGCTTTCGTCCGAACCGCAGCTCTTCTGTGTGACTCAGAGTACTGGCTGCTGTTGTAAAACCCAGTAGTCTGGGACCTGCCAGACTGGTTTGTTTCTCTGATACTTACCTAATAGCTGAAGTGATCTAGTAGGTTCTTCGTGTTCCAGAACCGATATGGAAACGTGCCCAGTTGAAGGCCCTATTTTCCTTTAATCACCTTCCAGATCTCATGCTGCCTGGCTTGATGTGGCAGAGAAGAGTGCTAGTGTTGGTGCAAGGATGGTGATCCGGGAGGGTAACACCTTAGCCCTGCTGCGAATTCTCTTTGGCAAGACATGACAACTTGTTCAACTAGTTGTACAGAGGGATCACCCTTTACTGTAGTGGTTTCCTTTCCATCAATGGTTAATTATTGTCCCCGAGAGCATAACAAAACCATAACACCTCAGATTTTACTTGCTGGTGGCATGACAGATGATGTTGCTGTTGTGGTAATCAGCATGACATGTAGGGGTGGTGTTGGCTCACTAAAATTAGAAAGAACTGAAGGCTCAGCCTAAAGTACAAACATTGCTATTATGTGACTTGCTTGGTTTTGGCTTTTAGCTAACAATTGTCCCATCAGAGTAAGGATAATGCACAGCAGATGAAGAGTAGTGATTTTAGTGAACTCTCCACGCAGGTGACTCATGTGTTGTTCTATTTGCTTTTTTCTCAGTTTAATTTATTGTAAAAGGCCAGCTGCTATCCCGAAACATATGCCAGGGAAAGAAACATGAAAGTGCAACGGTACAAAAATCTTCCTTTTTGGTTGTTTCAGAATGTTCACTCACAGACAGTTATTCCTGCTGCTTTGATTTAAAGAGTTGACTTTTCCTTTACCTCCAAACTGATTCACTGTCAGCGATGATGAGAGGCATTTAGCTCCTCCATTTTTCTGTTTCTCTGTTCTCAGTGAGTAACTCCAGTATTTCTTTGGTTAATTAAAGTTTACTGCAGGAGGAGCAGGAGTGGGTTGAGAGCACTGATGAAGAGATGACTAACAAAGTAATCGGCATGTGATTAAAGTGTGGGCTGCCAGGCACAGATTAGCCCTCCCTGGACTCTGCTTTTATTTTAGCTCCATGTTTTGAAATAAGTCTGTGTAATAATATATAGAATTTCTATCCCATCTAGCTTATCACACTAGAGCAAACTAGACAAAATGACTCAATTTCAGAAGGCTCTGATTCAGCTCGGGCTGCAGCCTCTCATTGCAAATGTGGAATTAGGTGACTGACTCCTCTTTTGTTTCTTTCAAATTCTTGCCCTGTGGGAAGTATAAGGGGGAAAGAGTTGGTCAGAGTCGAAAATTAAGGTGGCATTATAAAGCCTCGTGAGATACATCGGTGACAATCACATCACAAAACTCTGTGTGAACTGACAGCTGCTGAAGGGTGGGGAGGATGTGGAGGTTTGAGTGGTGGCTAAATCACAAAGAGGAATCTTCCCAGAGGGAGAGCTGCCACACTTGCACAGAAAGTTGTTTGTTTGCTCCTTGAGGTGGTTTTTACAGGGGTTTTTTTAACAAAAAAATGTGGGGTTTTCAGGTTTTTTTTCTTTTTAAGTGAAAACACCTGCCTGATGCAAGAGGACAGAAAGACTTGCTTTAAATGTGTCATATTAACACTTCCTCTTGCTACTCATATTCTTTTCCCCCTCTGTAATTCTAACGTCCCATGAATCTTACTGAGGCATTAGCTTAGCTTCTGTGCCGTTAACAGAATAGTGATCTGAGGGAAGCACCGACATGCAGAGAGAGTACGAGATGGCCACTCCCCCCCCAGTTCCTCCAGCTGCTGTTATGGCCACAGTGAGGACAGCGTTTGGAAACTAGAAGAGCGAGCATACAAGCTGAAGGTAATTGAGGACACAGCAGGGAAGGAAAGAGAAATCCTGCGAAGAGGTGATGTCCGTGGCACACCAATGACACAGAGGCTTCTTTCAGTGGTGACTGCCATACAGTGCGGTGCTGAGGTACTCATCCCATCGGAGAGCATAAATGGCATCATCCAGGTTGCCTGAGCAGCTGCTGCTAGCAGCACTCTTCTTGAAATACGGAAGTGATGATCAAGAAAGGGAACTTAAATCACTGAATAAGTTATTCATGGATGATTTGTGGAATCTTAGAATAAGGAAATAGGAAGAAAAAAGGAAATCCCAGGTTCCTGGAGGGTTCGGTAAAGTTTTAGTATGTCATTTTTCTCAGAGCATAGCTCACAATAGCCCAGTACTGCCCATTCTCAGGAGCTTTCTGTCAGAAGAGGCAAAGTTGCCACTTCCAGCTGCTGGGGACATTGCGGAACCATCAGGACACTGTCAGTGCACTGCTGTTGTACTCGGTGGTGGTAAAATAAATGAAACAATTCTTATCAAGGAAGGGATAGTACTTCTGAATAACTGATTTGTAATCGTTGCTTAAGACGGCTGTGACAATCTGCATTTATTTGTGAGTGAATGTATATCAAATTAGTATTAATTACTTTCTTCTTGTGGGGTGAATTCGTTTACCTCTGATTTTAAGAAGTTATTTAAAAAAGAGTTCATTTTTCATCTACTTAAAGCTGACAATTGAATGTTTGATTTAGAAGAAATTACAAGGTAAAATAGTGTCTTAATCGGGTTTCTTGGCACAGCACTTAATGATCCTCTCTTTAAAGCCAAAACAAAAAAACCTACGGATGCATTATTTATAATGTAAAGTGAAAAAGAGATTAGATGCTGCGTGTCATAACGAAGCACGAGTAAGCCTGCATGTTAGCTAAACAATATCTACAATTTGCTAAGTTAGTTGCTGCCTCTATACAGAAAAACAAAGTAAGTCCTAAAACCACAAGGTCAGCAAAAGTCATTCTTGAGATAGAAATGATCCTTCAGGTGCACCAGGCAGCTAACAACAGTTTTACAAGCGCCATGTTCAATTCAGTGTGAAGCCCTTGAAATTAGTGCAACTGCAGCCCCAGCCTTCCCCTTCTTGTGTTCAATTCTTGTTTATTTAAATATGGGACTTAAGGGAAATGACTAGAAAAACTGGGTGTTGAGCACTGTCGTGCTCTTCTCTTAGAATCATAGAATAGTTTGGGTTGGAAGAGCCCTTTAAAGATCATCTAGTCCAACCTCCATGTCTTCTTTATCTTGATAGAAATTGGAGCCTGAATGTGAATACAGACTAGGGTGGGAGGGTGTTTGGACTGGCTCCATCCCGCCTTGCTCCTGACCAGGCATGGGGAGGGAGCAGCCCTAGGTTTTAGAGATTTAGACGTAACCTGAGGGGCAGTGGTGTGTTGTTTGTAAGTCTGAAAAAGTCTTTTTAAATGCCTGTGAAATCAGACTGTCTGAATTGGTTTGTTGGTGTGGGGTTTTTTTGTTCCCCTAAGCTGATTTCAAGACCATTAGTGACACTTTCATTTTAATCTGGAATCTGGGAGCCAGATGAGTGTTTAAAAAAACCCCCAAAAAACCAAAAAACAGACATGGTGAGGGAGGAGATACTGCTTAACACAGAGTTTGCATTGCAGCTTTAACTGTTTTGAAAATTAGCTTTTAAAAAACCCAAACAGCTTCCTTACTAAAACAGGTCGTTTGGCTGTGGTTTTGCTTTTTACAGCAAGGTTGCTGAAGTCATGTTAACCAGCTTTCATGGCAGGTTCCCCATGAGGCTAGCACAGCAAAAAGTACTTTTTTTTTTTTTTTGCATCTGGATCAGTTACCCAGTCTGGTTGCCAGCATGAGTGTCCAAACAGCTGCGCCAGCTCTGGTAGGAATGGTGTGGGATGTGGACTGCTACTAAGGAAATTCTTGAGGAGCTACATTCACAGCGACTTTTGAACCAGTTACTACTGTAACAGTCCTGGATCTGGCCATGCTGATGAGTGATTTGGAACAAGGAGGAGAAGCATTTCTTGGCATGTGGTTATCAACCGGCAGCTTGAGATAGACAGGTGACATGAGTTCCTTGTCTAGGTTTTTGTATGGCATCAGAGCACCAAACCACTGAGTAAAACTTGTGGCAGGCACTGAGCTGCAAACAAAATTGCCCTCCTTTGTATCTGGCGTGCCAGAAGATTCCTGTGATCTCTGGAAATCACAAGATGACTGGGGGCTTAGCAGGTAGCTAGATTCAGTTTTATTTGTTAGTCTCCCAGCTTAATGCTCTGCTGTAATATTTTACATTTTATCAATCCTGTCTCTAAAATGAATGCTGTTTTGCTTAATGGCAATGAACATGAAACCGTCTATTTTTCTATGCAGCTGTTTTCAAAGGTGTCAGTTTTGGTTGTCCTTTTGAATGCTGGTGTATATGCAGCTTGGAAACCTGTTGGTCTCTGTGCATTGTATTACACTGCAGTAAAATGTTGTTGAGAGAACTGGAGGTACCACCAGTGATATCTGCAAGGGAGACAATGACGCTGCCTGTAAGGACAAACTAAAAGAGCTGACAGTTGTTTTCAAGCTTCCCCTTTACTTGTCCTGAGTGAGGGAGCGGGGAGGAAGGACATGCTTTTTGCAGATGGTAGAATGATTCACCAGTTAATGGGATCTTAATGCCTGGCAAGAAAAGATGTCATTAGCTGTGCCGAATCGCTGTATGATACGCACATTTGGTCCAGCGTATAGCACGCTTCTGTGCACTAGTTCAGCCTGCTGCTCGCTCACCGAGTTCCTCTCTTACTCCTCTGCTTGCGCACGTCAAATGTTGCTTTTGATAAGCTCTGATGTCTGGGGCAAGTGACTTTCTAATGGACAAGTGCTCTCATCTGCTAGGATGACAAAGAGCTACTCTTTGCTTATTAATAGTGGCTTAAGAGACAAGCTGCTGGTTAATCAGTGGTGAGATACGCAATTGGGTTGCATTTTTTAATTTAAATCCTCTTCATTTGAAATACGCAATAACATGAGACATCATTATGGCAACTACTGTGGTCAGAACTTCTTGAAGTGAGTTACAAAATACTGTTTTTGTTCGTACCTTCAATATTCATTAGCCTTTCACAGCTAACTAGCTTTCAGGCTTCAAGAGTTCCAGGAATACTTGCGCAATAGGGATTATATCTTGATCTTTCACGCTAAAACTGACGTGCCGTGGTGGGGCATCATAGTACTTTAGCAGTGGCTTTTCCCATGACCACGGTTCATGGGATAGGCTTCTACTTTACTCATGGGAAGTTACACAAAGCAGTAAAAAAGGTTTTAAACTTTAAATGAACCAGGCTATTACAGAAGGTAACATTTGTTTTCAGGTTGCAGGTTAGTTATTGTCCAAGAAAAGGATGTAATTTCTGTGTTACAACACTTAGACTACACCATTTTAAAGCTATTGATATTCCTAAGAGGAGCAATATGTTTAAAAAAATAAATAAAAAGGAAAAAAGAAAGGGGGGCTCTGTTTCTGTTTTTAATAGGGAAAGGCTTAAATTCTTCAGCTGGAGAACTCGTATGTCTGCGTCAGTCAGCCGAGTGACTCAGTGTTGTGATGCTAACGTAGATCTGACTCTGGATTGGAAGCTTGAATTTATATAACAAAGAAAAACTCAACATAGTTTAGGTTGAGAGAAGTGAGTAATTTTTGTTTTCTTATGCATAACCAAATTCAAAAGCTTTTCTCCTTCTCCATTGTATTTCCCTCTTCTCCTGCTCTTGCATATTTGTTCTGACATGCTAACTCAGAAATAACTGTTCCTCTCTATTTCATAGTAGAGTTGTGTTTTTTCTGACAATCTGAGGATTTCATGATAATTTTATGTTTTAATATTCAATAATAATTTAATATTTTAGAGAAATGGTATCTCCTTTGGTTTAGCTTCTTTAACTTGGAAGGCAATTCTTTGAAGAAGGTAAATCACAGCAGTCCTGCCTTTTTTCTGGATGAAGTTTGAAAACCAAAGTGTTCAAAGATCACTGTGGTCTTTAAGTCTCATCTATCTTAATCTAAATAAACTTTCAGTGGTAGGTAGGTCCTTCCTTTCTTCTGCGTTGTTTTAAATGATAAGAGGACGTGACGAATTACCTTCACTGTGGAATTATACAGAGCTAAAATTTGCTTTCTTTGGCTAGCTGCTTTACCTGCTTCGTGTGTGCATTATATCAGGGAAACCAGCGTGATTCATAATGGAGGAGAAAATAAAGTGGTAGAAATGATAACAGGTGTTGAACAATACCCATTTGTAAGGTGCCACTGTCGTATCTCAAAGGGCTTTATAGCTCTTTTTTGACTTCCAGCTGTTGTCTACTAGTGATAATGTATTTGAAGACTATATTATGTATCCCATAGGGGAAATTTGCTGACAAGGTTTTCCTGTAGCTAACACAGAGATTTGGATGTGCCGCTGTAATTTATTTGCTGTTTTGCAGTTGCTGTACAGCAGGCAACATTATGCTGGCAAGGGATGTGCTTTTTTGCAAGAGAGAGATTCTGTACTGAAAGCCCCAACCCTGTTACATCTCAGCAGGCTCTCACGCTGCAGTGTACTGCCAGTAGCAGCCCCTCAAAATGTCTCTACCCAGATGCCACAGACATCCATGGCTGCCAGCTGTCTAGCACAGATAAAGCTAGAAAGAGATTTCACCAATACTGTCATTCAACGATCTGGGGTAAACAGTTCTTTAAGTCTGTTCTGGAGGATGTGCACTCGAAAGTGGAAGGAAGGGAAACCTTTGGGCTACGCAAAAATAGGTCTAGTAAATTATCTTCCGGGAAAGCACTTGTGTGCCATCTGGGCTATGAGGCTGACAGTGATAACAGGGCATAACTGGTAACAGGGCATAATTGACCTAATGTGCTTAATAGGGGAGTACCGTGTTAGGAATAATGTTAAGTATTTTCCTTGTATTTCTTTTCCTGTATTGTACTAACAAGGTTACAAAAAGAACTTATCAGCAAGTAAGTTACTTTGTATGACACTACTCTTTATAACAAAAAAGTTTTTTACAAACAGCATCAAATTCTTGCAGGACAGTAGAGGTACAACATCACTTTACACACAGTCTGATGGACCTAAGCAGGGAGTAACAGGTTTGAGGTCGCTGGAAGTGGATAGAGGAGTTCTAGGTCTTGGCTGTCTTTCGGAACAAGCTGCCTGTAGCAACGGTACGTCTGGAATGTGGCTGGAATGGTCTCGGCTTGCCAGGACAGGCTTTCTCTTGACTCACTTTATCCTCTGACTACAAGTGAAAGGGACCAGAAATACAAATGCTGGCTTAGCAAAATGAGAAGCTAGTATGTGCCCAGATGAGCTGTCAGCCGAGGATACGGCTTGGAGGCCCTGGCCAGAGATGTCGGAAATGTCAGTCTTAAGTCAGACATCAGTTCTTTTCCTGGTTTTGGCCGAGATAACTGGTCACCAGTCTAGTACCTTTTGAGACCAGCTGTGAAAAGCTGAGCACAAGCTGTAGCCAGATCTTTCTGCAACAGGGCATCATCTGATTTATTTTTTCCTGGCATTCCCAGTTATCTTTTTGTGTGATTTGAGGGGAGGTGGAGGAAAAAAATATGGGTTTGCTGCAGTGCAGTGTAATATACATGTTGTAATATGCAATACAAAAAAAAAAGAAAATAAATACAATCAACTCACCCAACTTTGGAATGTGAGCAATTCTCTCCTATTACCCAGGAGCAGTCACCTCAGGAGCTGCTCATGTGTAATGCACCAGTCATAAACCAGTGGGAGTATGTTAAAAATCAAGGAATGGAGTGGAAGGGGGGCTGGGAGGTAGTCTTGGAAATGAGTAGTCCTCTCCCACTTGACAAGGTAGCTCCATTATCTGAATTAGTATAAAAATACCCACCCACCCCAAGGAATGCACTAAGTCACTCCCTCCATGCCAGATATCTCTGATTGAGAGTAATTGCTTGCTTTTGACGGAGCACAGGGTGGATCTCTATGGAGTGCTTGAGTAGGAGGTGAAAAATCAGTAGCTAATGTGATGGCTTCTGGTTTTGGTTTATTTATTCTGAAGCTGTTCTTCAGGCCCAAACAGCAGCCTCCCAGGGAAGGTGTCTCTGCTTGGGATTCATTATAGTTATTATCAGCAGCAACATGCCGCTGGCTAATTGCACTTGGTTTGTGAGTGACAGCCTTTGATTGGACAGTATTGCTTCACCCTCCTGGGGAAGGGGATACTTTTCAGGCCACAGATTAAGTCATTGCTAGATGATAATTTCATGGTATATTATGGCAGCACATGCTTGAACTAAAGACTGCCACTGCTTAACTCCCTCAAGCTATCTTTTTCAGAGGTCTACTGGAAATAGGAAGCAGGGCTCAGATCTTGCTTCTGAGTATCTGCCAGTTTGTAGCAGCATGAAGCTCATCCCTAATAGGACCTGGGTATAGAGTTCAGTGGCTTGATGCAATGAGGTCCAAGTTGTCCAATTGGATGCAGGGACAGTGATGGAAGATGTATGGTTGGGAGCGTCACAATGAGGCATTTCAAAGAGCAACTTCTCTGGACAAGCTTTGGGTACAATTTCAAGAAACTTAGAAGCTCCTTCAAAAAGTAGCTGCTGTCAATAATTATTAAAGCATCCCCCTTTGTCATTCAGTCTGCTGGACAAGTGTTGCTGCAGACCCTGTGTTACCTTTGACACTGAGTGTGGAGCATCATTCAAAGACCCATCTGCTCATTCATTAGTAGCTTTTGGTCTTGGCTGAGGCCAGTGCTTTGGAAATGACTTGAGGAATGTGTGATTCCTGTAGTGTTTTGTGTTTGCTATTTGAACTGAGCTGCTTAAGGGATGTACGCAGCATTTTGCTGACGCGTTTTAACTACCATCTGCAACCCTTAATGAACACAATGTCCCTCTGCTTGCCCTGGCATTTTTTGTAGCTCTTAATTTGCACTACTGCTAATGTGGAACACTGATGCAGATAGCCTGTCATCAGTATTACTCTCTCTATTAACTCTGAAAGTCTTGGCTGCGCAGAATGGTGGGGTTCTCCTGACTCATTGCAACACTTGACGTGAAAGTGTTTTTTATGAATCTGGTTGGAAAAAACCTAACATAAATAACTGAGCAAATTACAAATCTCTAAAGCAGTACGAAAATACTGCTTGTTAGAAACAACTCTAAAATTTCCACCTAAAATCATAGCCCATTGTGTGTAAGGCTCACAGCAGTTGTCAGTGGTGTGGTGGTCAAGACTGCAGGGGCTGTTGTTCCTGAATTCCTCAAATGAAAGAGAGAGTGAGATTTGAGCAATGATAAGAAGTATTAGCAAGATATGTCCCTCAAAACAGAGATTTCCCTGAATTGCTGTGGGGAAATACCTCACCTTTGGCATTTAGGAAGGGTTGGGTTTCTCCATAGAGGGGAGGCGATGCCCTGAGGTCAGCTGGCTCTCTTCAGCAGCTCAATCACTCCTAAACTTCCTCTTCTGGGTATCTCATTTGTTAGAGATAGACCAGCTGCTCTGAAAAGTCAAAGGAGAGTCAAATCTTTCTTCCTGGAGGGTATATGAGTTAGAGAGGAAGGAAGGCAGGGGAAACAACTGATCTCTTCATTGCTTTTCTTTATTTCTGTTTTCAATAGGGCTATAAATGTCACTTCCCTTCTAATGTATCTGGAGGTTGAAGTACTCCTGCTACTGGAGGGGTTCATATGGCTCTAGCAGCCATGTAAGTTTTCTTTGTGCTGCTCTCTGTCTCTCTTCTTGAAGGAAGCATCTAAGGGCAGGATAGGTAGGTGCGTATCCTTTCCTATTAGGAAGCTTGCTTTTGAATGGCTCCAGGTCTTGTTTTTTGTTTGTTTTGGTTCTTATAAAGGTTACTTAAAATAACTTAGTGGCCTTCATCGAGCCTGTAATAGGCAGGGGTCTGCCTCACACAGAATTTTTATTTTCCTTCTGCCTTCCCAGCTATATCACTTTAGCTGGTAGTCTTAGGACAGAAAATAATGAATGAATGGGTGCATTCTTTCCTGCCTTTCCTAGAAGGTTCATCAGGTGACGTATATTGTGTAGGAGGAAAATTGGCTTTGTGTTTGCCCTCGGACTGCTTTGTAAGTAAACCAGGGAATTCAGCACATAGAGATGTTGGTCACTTCAGTTCCTTTTGCATAGAATTCACTTAGCTTTCTTTACAGAAATATTTATGAAGCTTTAATTAATTTTTTCTTGTGTAGCTTGAAGTACTCTGGTGAGCAGAGCTCAATGCAAGGGTTTAAACAGCTGAGGCAAATGATAATACACATGCTTAGAAAAGCATTTGCAAAACGCTTTATGAAACTGAACTTTGCTTCCCACACACACCTACATCTGATGCATCATGCAGCGTCTTCCTAATGAACTCTGCAGTGGACTGGAGCAGAGCTGTGTCTTTAGAGGTGCACTACAGAAATAGAGGTAGAGAAAGGAGAGTTTTCTGGCTCTGTCTGTCAGGTACTGGCTCATTTTAAGGACTTATCTATCTCTATTTATTTGTTGTAGAAGAATCTCTGATTTCCTTTCAACTTCAGCGTGACAGGTAGCAGAGGTTGCCACCAGCTCTTGTAGACACAATATAAATAGGTGAGAGATAGGAAACTGAAATGCCTGTAGGCAATACGGGTAAAAATACAGCTGAAGCAATATATGCTTCACAGTCTCTTGCTTCCTGTGTTTTTAATGGACATTGTTGGCTGTAGACAGTGATGCTTTGTCTGCCAGGCTGGTACCTTCATTTGTTTCTCTTTTCACTTGAGGAATATATTTTTAACAGTAAAGTTCTGTATGAGGGTCAAATGAAAACTTTAGGACTCACTGTGGCAGAACTGCACAATCCACATCATATCCTGTTGTGCACATTGACCCTGTCTTTGCAACAGCATATCTGAGCATGAGGCATGTCTGAGATATTGCATAAATTTTGTGGCTTAAACTCAAATGCAGTAGTAGTTGAACCTCCAAAACACACAGACGTTTTGCACATAGAGACTTTTTCATATGCTAATGCTCTGGTATCTGAGCGTGTTTGCACATGCTGATGAATGAAATTCCTCTACAGCCTCTCTTTTATCAGAGGAATGATTTATAATTTTTAGGCACCCACAGTCACAAGGGAAGCCAGGAACAGAATCTGACTCTCAGTTGACTTAACCATGGAACCATCCTTCCTCCCACATGCTGCGTGGGTTCAGATAGATGCAGGGGGAGTTGACCTGGCTGTTCCTCATGAAGATCCGTATTTCGTTTCTGGCCAGAAGGTCAGAGATAGGGAAGAGTAGTTAAAAAAATATAACTGAAACCTATCAATCTGAAAATTATGAAGTCAGTTTTGCAAGGCTGCTTTTTGCTCTTGCTGGTGTGAATTTCTCCTGGGTCAATTAATCTGCCTTATAAATGGGACAATTCCAGGCTTTTGATAGAAATTTTCTGTTTAGCTCTCATCGGCACATAAACTGTTGTTGCTTGAAGAGTCAAAGGAGTGAAGTCCTATTTTTTTGGATATGGGTGTCAGAATTCAGTAACTTTCCTCCAGGACTGTCTTCTCCCTACAAGATGCTGCTTTTCTCTCCTGTCAGGCTACTTTTTATACTGAGATTTTTTGCAGTTTATTATAGCTGCATGCTACAAAAATACTACTTCATATGTACATTTAGCATCTTAAGTTAATTGGTAGTTAAGCACATGTGTTCAAGATCAACTGTGTTTTCCCATTGTCTCTGCTTGATCAGCAGCTTTGTAAGAGTAACTGGGCTACTTTGATGGGGTTAGAGTGGTTGAGTAATACTTGTGATAGCCTATTGACCTACCTGATTTCAACACTGTTTCATATTCTTCCTCGTGATGAAAAGACAGAATTTTGCTAACAGCAGTAATCTGTTAATTGGACTTGAACTGTGGCCTATTTTTAACATCTTGAAGCTCTTTCAGCCAGTTTCTTCCCTTTTATACTTGCTCACTGAAGACAGCAGAGAGTCTTACGTTCTCATATCTGTGCAGAGAGGAAAGTGTCATTGCAGTGAATGTGACACTGATCATTCATGCACATATGAAATTGTCTTGGCCCCTTTGAAGCTGACTTCTATTGGCTCCAGCAGGTGAGGGTTTTGCAAAGAGATAGATTTCAGAGAGGATAACCATATTGATTGAACTTAACTAGCATTCCTGGTGTTCCTCCAAAAGTAAGGTTGCCATTGCAGACAACAGTTGCTTAGTAGACCTAAACACATCTCATACCCAGGTTATATCTAGCCATAAAATGGTAGAGAATTTATGGGAGCATTTAATGAAATTCAAGGAGAATTTAGGTTCCAGAATGACTTTTAATATTTTTTAAATTTAATGCAGCTGTGACTTCTGATTTAAAAAACTGTTCTTTGAGCAAATAATTTTTAGTTTCCTTTAAAACTGAGAATAAATTGGTGGATATTCTGAAAGCATGGGAGAAAATATAAAGGAACAGATTCAGCTGAACCAGTTGGAAGATAGTGTAACACTGCACCTCAGCTTGGCAGACCTGAGTTGTCTCAGGTGTCTTTGGGCATATTGTCTAATCCCTCGGGGGTTCAGTCTGCTCTGCGATGGGGATGATATGACTGCTTCCTACCTCAACAGGGCTTGTGGTAGTGAATACCTTTAAAGATTAAGAGGTGACAGAGCTGGGTTGGTGTTGCACAAATGCTCTTACAAGTAGAAATGAGGGCACAGTGATACTGTGGAGTTTTCAGTGGCGGGTTTTTTCTTTCCCACTGCTCCAACTCTAGCACAAGCAGACGTGGAAAAAATTTTCACGAGCACCAGTAGAGTGTTAGGAACTGAGCAGCAAGTAAGTAGGCAGGCTAGTGGAATTCCAGTGATGTCAACCAAAGTCTAAGTGATATCAAGGGCAGTGTTTCTCTTCCCTCCCTGCTCTGCCCCACCCTGCTCCTCCCCAAGGAGTAGTTTCAGTTTTTAATTGTGACCTCTAGTGTAAATTAAAAATAAGTCTACACCTTTTCCCTTTCCTTTTTCCCATTTGGACAGGAAAAGCCTGAAAATATTGAATCCAATGGAGCTTTTCCCTCCAGTGATTATGTACAGGGAGATTAGAGACCTGGTTCTCCATAGGTCACTGGTTTCTAAGTTTCTCTGCCAGTGCCCAGTGTAATGAGCAAGCTGTTTCCCCAGGGAGCCTCTGATTGCAACCACACTGGAATAACTGCTTTTGCTGCCCACACTTCTTTCTAAATCTTTACTAACACCATGTTTTCTGCCAGTCTTGGTGACAGGAGACCGGTGACAAAGGTTCTCATGTTTCTGGCTCTGTGGCAGAGTGCTGGGCACCCCATGTCACCAGGCTGTAATAAATGCAGACCAGAGGCCATAACCAGTAGTAGAAAAATCTCACAAGGTGGATCAAGCAGACATGTGAACTTGTGTTGCACGGCTCCTGCTGCCACCTGGAAGGTGGATATACTCTGTAGCCTGTAGAACAGCTAGGGAATAGACAGAGATACCACAGGAAGGCAGTGCAGGAGTTGCTGCTAGAGAGGTGCTCAAGAGAACTTTTGGAGCAGGAAAGATTCTCCCTTGCACAGCTCAACCCACACCAGCTACAGAGGTGTAAAATCACACAGTGCAGTGCTGCACTCACATAGTTGTAATTTCCTCATCTGGAGTTCCAGGAAGGAAAAAGAGGCTCTCTTTTCAGTACAGCATTTCTTAGATCTCTAGCAAAGATTACTACAGTATTTCTTCTTCATCTAACGTCTTTGCAAGCTTTCTGATCGTGTCACAAGCATCTTTCTTGTGTTTTAACTGCATATAAAAATAGCCACGTTAGGAGTGAAATTGTCATGAAAGCCTCACTGAAATTACTGTAATTTGTTACTGTAAACAGATGATCTGTATGTCTTCAATTACATTTCAGGCAAGCAATCTCTGAAAATGCAAATGTGCAGTTTGGTGCGGCATGGGCTTGCAAGGAGGAGGAAGAGATGTGTAGGAGGACATTTTTACTACTGCTTGAGTTCTTGATGCTGATGGTAATCAGCAGAGGAAAGTATAGTTTATTAAAATGCAGGTTGTAGCAAAAAGTATCAGCTAAGGACAGTGGCTGGATGACGAAAGGTTTCCAAAATACATCTTTCACTGCATAGCTCTCAGGTTCAAATCTAAACCAGGATGTTTGCACTGTTGGATGCTGGATTTTGTATTACAGTAGCAATGAGAGACCCTATCCAGGACAAGACCACAAGTTGGTAAGCACAACAAGAATGTGGTCAACAGTATTCAAGTTCTAAACAGTTTGCAATCTGAATACATTATTAAAAACAAACAAACAAAAAATGCCTAAACCATGTTCAGATCCCCAAATGCTGGTGTTGTCCTCATGAAGCTGACCTCTCTGAGACTTCCCCTGTATTCTTGCTGTATCTTCCATGCAACTCAGAGGATGCTTCTTAGGATTTTTATGTTCCCCATGGACAGCTGTCCATGTAATTAACTGATGTCCATACAGCATGGCAGGTCTGCAAATTAAGCTGCCTTCCTCTCTCAGCAGTAATTCTCATGGCTGGAGTCTTGCACCTAGCCTCTGACTTTTCCTGCGCTTCCTCAGCAGCTCCATTTAGGCATTAGCTGGGCTGACCTGAAGGGCCGTGGTGGTTCTCCTCAGCTTAGATCAGGTCCCCAGGCTCCAACACCAAGTGCTGTGATCAGGTTAGCAGGTTGGCTGCATGGCATTTAATTACCTGACAGTCTTGCCTTTGGCAGCTGTGATCAGTGGTCTGGAGTGACAAAAGTCCTGAGCTTTTCAAAGTACATAGAGCAGCTTTTCAGCAGAAGAATAAAACATTACAAGAGAAAAGCTTTACAAGCAGAAAAACTAGAAAGTGGTGTCAGCACCCGTGTCTCTGGGACCTCTGGTTCTTCTGTTCCCTGTACAGTTCCCTCCCTTCAACCTCTATACTTCCATCCATTCCAATATTTTGTACCAGATTATTTTCTGCTAGGGATCTTCTCAGAGTGTGAAAGGTGGGAACTGTTGCTTTTCATTTCTTATTATACCAGTAAATGTAAGGACTATGTTTAGACTGTTCCCCCTTTTACCCCACTAGTTCAGCAAATCCCTAAAACAGGGAAGCAGTCCAATAATAATGGGACAAACAGATGGAGAAACAGCATCCATGGTATCTACAGTACTATAGTATTTCTTGCCTCTTCCTCTTGTCTGGATTCTGCTGTGTCTGGTAGATGCTGTTAAAGATAGGATGGTAAAGTCAATTAATTTCAGGTCTAATTCAAAATCCAGGAATTTCCCTGTTCATTTCTTTTGTTGTTTTTAGGTTTTGCTTCTTTGTTTCATGGGTTTGTTTCACCCATCATACATCGAAAGAAAAGAACATACAATTCAAGGCAGGTTCAATAATGAAAATACGTCAATATCAAATCCAAACAATATTGTAAAGCTCAAACTGAGGCTTCTCCATATGGTATGTTGATATTGCCAGCCAAAAACACAACATGCAGTTTCCAGAGCTGGGTTCGGTGAACTTTAAAATCTGTACAAAAATAACTGGCGACAGCTTTCCTCAACGCAAAATCTTTTCTGCTCTCTCCCAGAAAGAGCTGTTCCCCTGCCGGTTTTCAGCACCTCCTCCTCCCCGTCTGCTTGTTCCTTCCTCCCTCTGTTCTGCTTTTTCCCACGTTTGTATGAATATCCTCCATCCCCAGTTCTTGTTCTTGTGACAGAGAGAGAATATATCAGAGCTCTCTACCCATCTTGCAATTCCAGAGTCGTTACATCACCTGCTGCTGAGCAGAGATGATTCCCTGCAGCTTTCCCTTTCCCAAACATGGTCCATCTTGGACCAGGACAGTCGTCTGGTTGTATGAATCAGTATTGCTGACCAGTGTCCAAAGGCTGCTGGTTCCCTTGCCCTCAAATTTCCTAAACAGCAAGCAGCTCCCCAGACCCGGAGCAGAACACAAATGTGTGGCTGAAACCTCAATTTAGCTTGAGCTGAGGAGAGAGCGGGCTGTGTGATGGTGCTCGCCGACCATGGGTTGTGCGAGATGGGAGGTCAGAAATTCCCTCTGTCACAGACCTGCTCTCGTGGAGGTCTGCCACCCACTGAAAGTGGACTGTATGTTGCCGGTCTTCCTCTCTGCTGTTGTTCCTAGCTTTGGGAGGCTGCCACGGCTGTAGTTCACAGGAAGACCCAAACGTGACGTTAGTGTGCAATAATTTACCTTCCCAGTGTTGTAGGCCAATGAGAAGTGGGAGTGATGCCTTCAGGCTTACTTTGTAGGTCACCACGATTTTACTTGATTTTTATCAGGAATTCTTCCAATATTATATCTGTGGGTGTAATATCCAGGATATCATTCACAGAATTGATATCCAGGGGAACTGTGAAAGACCTCTCTGTCAGAAGCGTGGGAGCAACATGCCTCCTTGCTGAGTTATGATCAAAGCATGAGGCGCTTGTTGCACTGAAGCGGGAAATCAGGGGGCAGAGTGCTGAGCTAGCAACAGTGCTAATAGCTGCATGGCTGACTGCTGATGGCAGTGAGACGAGGCCAGAAGGCGATTGCAGGACAACCAGTAGGTGACAACGTAAAATGTTGCTTTCCTCTTGTTGTTTCCTGGGCAGGATATCTGCCCTCAGATTGCTGTTGTCAATGATTTGATTCGTCTCTTTTCTGTGTCCCTAAATAATGCCTTTTTATCACATCCTACTCTCTCACTACTCATTTCAGGTCTGTTAAGTACCACCTGTTATCTATCTCATGTAAAAAAATATGTTACTGCATTGCTGTTCCTTAAGGCAGAACCTATTGGGTTAGTCTGGTTTCTGGTAACAGCCACACAAGCATGGGTATTTCTGCCAAAACCCATGAAACTACCAAGGACAATGACCAGCATAGGTTCAGTCAAACATCTTAGTGTAGCTATTTGTTGTGTTCTTTGCTTAGGTCAATTCACTCTAAAGCCTCCAGCTCTGAGGGGTGAAAGCCACCCCCAGCGACCCTGCTGCAGTAGGGCTCAAGGGCCAGAAGTGGTGCGTGTCATATGTTTGTGACTGGTCTATGTGCAGCATCTCTGCCCGCATGGCCATACCTATGTACGTGTGGGCATGTCTGCATGGTATCAGCCTGCTGGTAACGGGTGCAGTTAAATGGGGATAGAAGTCCTTACATCAGCAGGATGTGTTCCTGACATATAAGCACTTTTTTACAGCTTGTGTTTTATAGACGTTTCATAGAGAAATGGCTCACCTTTAACCACTAAAGTTACACAAGTACAAAAATGCGCATAGAACAGCACTGAGTGGGAATGTAACGAAGTAACAAATGATGATCAAGGCTGATACTTTGGGGGAACAGAGGTTTCCTCTGGTTTTGGTGGGAGTTCTGATGAAAAATGTGTCATTGTGGAGTAACCCAGCTGCAATGAGATCAGTAGGAAAGCCCTTTATTTTCTATCACTTCTCTCTCAAACCATATCTGTCCATCAGTGTGGAAGGGAAAATGCATCATAATGCTGTAAGGCATGAATTAGAAATGACAGGACAGATAATAGTGGACGTCACAGAGATGAGTCAATGCTGAAAGAGGTAGATGAACAATATGAATACCAGAAGATGTTCTGAAATCCTAGCGCCAAAAAAGATGTATTTTTACATTGTGGAAAGAGTCTGAAGTATGATTGAAATGAAACCTCAAAAAAGACGCGTAAAATCCAGGGCAAGCCAGGGAGTTAAAAGCACATGCAAGAACTTTAATTAAACAGAAAATCAAGAGGTATAAAGATATTGTTAAGTTAGCTTGCGTTAGAAAATCACTTCATAAAGAGAGAAAAATGAGAAAGTTTGTTGCAAAATCTGATATTTTTTTGTGTCCCAACAGACATTGTAGACCCCATTCCTCTGAAAGCAAAAAAGTAGCAGTATCACACTTGTGTTAATTATTTCTAAGTGTATGGACATTTCATAAGAGTGAAAAAATTAAATAATTTTTAGTAGAAGTCTAAGATTTCTTTACTAAGATATCAATGTAATAGAGCTGCAGTAGTGTGGAATTGGTGGAAACTTGATTGTAATTTTACTCCTTATTTGCATTAATAATGCTATGGCTTTGTTTTGGTTAATCATAGCTAGGTTTTGGTGCAGGAGTTTGAGAACGTTTCTGTAGTTTTGAAGCACATCTTAGTGGTAATGCTAAGCAAGTTTTGTATTCTTTTTCTTTCTTTCTGTCCTTTCCATCTTTCTTTCCTTTGTTTCTTTCTTTCAGGAAGATGATATTGTTACAACAGTAAGGTTGAAGGAATTAGCAGTTCCTCAGCAAAAGGCCTACTAAGAAAACTGGAGTAACTTAAACCAGAAATATATCATAATGAGTGTTCTTTGGTTGCATTGCAGGGTATAAAGCACCCAAGGATGCCAAGGAGCCAAGAAAGACATGGAGAGTCATGGTACTGGATAACCTGAGTCAGGGGAAAGGGTTGAAAGCTGTGGCTAGCAGCACCGTTTTCCTTCTGGTGCCCTGAAATGTGGTTGACTTTATGGGTACAAATGAAGAGAACTTTTTAGGCCACCATACTTTAACAGCAATATTTGAAATAGGGATCAGGGGAAGAAACAAAAGGAAGAGAAGGGCCCAGCTCTGACCTTTTTCTGGGGAGAGAGCAGATTCAGGTTTAGCATAAAGGGAAGAAAATGAAGGTTGTAACTAATACATGTTTTCTGTCTCATTGAGTCATCTGAGGGGATTCTCCACTGAACAGTGGCAATGCCTACACCGTCAGTGTGGGAAAGGCCCTGGTTAGGACCGAAGTCCTCTCTTCCCCTCCCTCTCAGCTTAATGGCACTGCTGGAAACTTTCCAAAATAAAGGTCAGTTTTCTGAGGGATTTGCCTGATTTGCTTTTAAGGCCCTTTCTGGTTTTGAATACCACATTTATCCCCACCTGTGCTCTTCTCAAAAGAGAAGAGAGGGAAAGCAGTTAGTAGTACAAATTTCAGTGTATTGGTGTAATATTTCTCAGGCTCTCCAGTCGTGTTACCTTGCTTCATGCTGTGTTAGTCTCTGCCAGGTTAGTCAGTGGTGTGACAAAAAAGAAATGGTGAAAGGATGCTAAGTGGAGCTGACATGATGGACATGTGAATCTGTTGCTGCATACTCACTACTGACTAGCATTGTGGCAAAGACTGAAAACACATCCCGTCTATAGAGTTTTATGTGCCTATTGTTTAGGGCTGAGCCTCAAATTATTTTCTTGGGGCACAAAGGGTGCTGGACAAGAGTAGGTTCAGGGACAGTTGGACTCCAACACCAGCATCCCAAGGGAGCATGTAGAAGCCCCAGCCTCAGCTCCACGGAGGCTATTCTTGCCCAGAAAATTTTGATGGCAGGTGTAGGCCAAGGACAGCTAATAGAAGATCACAGGCTGGATTAATTGAATCCACTTGTCACCTTCATGATTTTAAGAAATTAATGTTTTCAAATTCTTGTAATCATTAAGAAGGGTTCCCCTGACTGACTGCTGTCCATCCAGAAAGCCTTAGATTTTATCTAAGGTGGCTGTGTTATAGCCGCAGTTTAAAGCAATCTTGTGTATACTGGCTGTTCAGAGAACAGGGCTATCTCTGCAGGAAGATAGGGAAACCTAAATAAGGCAAAGTACTCAATGAATTTCTCTGCTTACAGTCTACAGTGTTGGTTTTTTATTGCCCCATTGTGTCTGGAGTAACAAGTCTTTATTCATGTGGTTTTGGGTTGTTTTTTCCTAGGATGCTCTGGGTCTTTTTCTCGTTCCCATGGACATCTACAGAAAATACCCTCTTTGTTAGCACTTGCTATGTTCCCCTCATAAAAGACTGTGATAAGTCCATGGTGAAACGAACCATGAAAACTGAAACTCTGCTTTTAGTCTGAAAGCAGTGTCTCTAGGTCAGATATAAGCACAACAGCAGAAGAAGCTATCACATGAGTCTTTTTCTGATAAATGCACCTGGGAAGTCTTTCTCAGTGGTGTGGTTTGCTAAGGGTTTAGGCATGTAATTATTGTTATGTTGGGTGTCTGTTGTAGATGCAAATCCTTTATGAATCACTAAGAAAACAGAGTTTGGTCTGTCACATGCAACTTCCACTCTGTCATCTAGGAATGTCTATAAGGAACATATTTCCTGTGCAATGCATTGTACCCTGAGTTGTGTGCTGGGCTCTTCTGGTGCTGAGCTGGAAATTTAAAATGTTCCTCCTGTGCCCCAAGCAAAAAAAAATATTAACAAAATACTTAAAAGCTGATCTTGGCAAGATAGGAGAGGTTTTGTGACAACCAATGTTGACAAAAGGCAATACAAATTGATTTAGGAGGTTTAAAAACTTGGGCAGAAATCAACATTGAGGTTTGTCTTGGGCAGACTTCTAAATCTGGGAAGAAAATAATCCAAAACTCATGTTGTGAAAAAGAGAAATCTAGGAAACGGTAATTGCTAAAGAGAGCCAGAAGGGACAGGGATATTAAGCTGACAGTGGTAAGCAAAGCAGAAAGATAATGTCAAATTGGAAAGTGTTGGGAAGAGTGATAGGTCTGGGTCTTGGTGGGAAGAAACAGTTGAGTTTATGCCTGGCTAACACATGGTCACTACCTTGCTTAGCCAGCACCTGAGGCAATCCAGAGAGATTTACGTGGGCCAAGACTAACCACAAGTCAATGCAAAACATTATACTGCTTTAATTATCAGCAGTAAACTGAGTCTTAGCAGAGTAACCCAGCCAGTACAGAGTTTCCTGGTGTATAGGGAGATTATTATCTGTGCACAGACTACTTTCTTTATAGCTAGCTAAAGAAAACAAAAGAAATAAACATGAAGAGTTTCTTATTTCTTTGAAACTTACTTATTTAAGCAAGGATGATGGCAACATATCTTAATGTCACCTGCAGTTATTTTTTAATAGACTGAATAGCCATTTTAGGTTTTGTCAAAGGCTCCGTGGTTATTTCTTTTGACTTTTCTTCAGGTTCTTTAGGTTTGGGGGTTTTTGAGGGGAGGAACACGGGTCTTCATATTTCCTTCCCCTTTCCAGTCCTTCAGTGACGTTATGGGCCTGTGGGTGGGAAGCAGTTTCCAATTTTGTTGCTGCGATCAGCTGTGGTTGCAGTGAATGCCCTCTGGAGATCTGGCTACCTGATGCTATCTGCACATTAGGCAGATAATTAACAATTATTATTTGTGACTTTAGTCATTTATATATGCAGAAGAGCATAGCTGGGGTGAGGATTTCTGGGCCCCTTGGAAAAATATGACCCTAAAATTGTTAGCATTTATGTTTCTTGTTCATAAAATGTATTTTAAGTGAATCTGAAGTCAGGAATGAAGATCTAAAATTAGCTCATTGGGATAATTAAACTTGTTGGTCCCTTGCAGAATGATTAAATGTACTCTCCGGGAGGAGAGAGGAAATTGCATCTTGCTGAGGACAAGAAAGAAGTGGCCATAAAGTTTTTTTTTGAGAGGCACAATCAAGAACACAGCCTCAGTGAAAGGTAATGAATGAAGAGCACTTTGCACAATTACAGCTGCCCCTGCCTCATGCTGGGGACATTGTGATCACTGCGGTGGCATCCTTTTGTTCAGCAGAGGCTCCCTCCACCACCATGCACAACCCCGGTCACCTTCTGATGCCTTGATTTCAGCCGGGTGGATTTCATGCACTGCATCACCCACGCAGATAAGTACCATGTGGAGTCATTTCACCCCAAGCTGTGTGGTGGAAAAAGCCTCCTCTCACATGTGGGTGGGTGTGTGTCTCTTCTGTGCTTGGTGCCGCATTGTAGGTTTGTCCTGGAAACTTACCTTAGCTCCCAATCCTGTAACCACATAGACAAGGAGCCCTTATGCCATCATGCATATGCTTTTAGCGTGTGTTCTCTTATCCATCTGATGAGGCAGGTTAGAGCCCAGGCTGCTTTTGAAGCTGAGCTCTGACCTGCCCACTTTGCAGTAAGGATGTAGATAAAGTCAAGGGGAAGGGAGCTCTGCTGTGGTAATGTTCCAGCATGGTCCTGCCAGCTATTGGGCACAGCTTTTCCTCAGGCATCTCTCTTCTTTCTAAGCGAGCATTTTATCCAGGTGGGTTTTGAGGACTTCGGATATTTGGGATTTTGGGGTATCTCAAAGCCCAGCTGCAAGTGTGGAGCATCAGAAGGTGCTGGGCTCTGTGTGAACTGTAACTACAGTGTATGTGAAATAGAGTTGACGCCACCATGGACATATCAGACTACCCCCTTCCGTGTGTTACCCATTACATACACATCTATTTCTCTCTGAGATGCTCTGGGAAGAGATGAAAGTTCTTGGGCCTAAAAGGAGCCCTTTCAGTGTGCCTTTGAGAGTTGAACCTTCAGTGTGTCCTGGCTTAATGTCTTCAGGAAAGAGTGTGGGCGCCTCAAGTCTGCATTCATATCGTTGTGAAGCTGGAGACACCAGGATGGCCTGGACCGACACTGTCCCAAGTGAAAAGCTTCCATGGCAAAGACTCCCATATTTCTGTAGCTGCTTCAGCACCTTTCAGGACACCAGGAGAAGCTTTCACAAAAACATCAGATGTCACGCAAACAATGGCACATCCAGAACTCCCAGTGTGTGTCATGTCCAGGTCTCCCACCCTGGTGAAAAGCAACTGTCCAAGGTCCTCCTCAGTCCTCCAAAAATGTTGCAACAGCACCATACCCAGTCTCATAGGACAGATGTTCTAGGAACAACTGTAGCAAAAAGGCTGTGAAACAAAGAACAAGGCTCTTGGAATCTTCTCCAGAGAATGTGAAGAAAATCTTTATCCTCAACAATTCACATTCCTTCTTTTTCCTCCTCCTTTGTTTGACAAATTGTTTTCTATTTACAGCCAGCACTTTTTAATGCATTCTTCCCTCCCCCCAGCCTACTGGGTTCCTATTTTCTCCTTCTGACAATGTTACCATATGGTTCTGTTATTCAGAGATTCCTAAACACGTATTGCAACAGTCCTGAAAAATAATTAGGTGCTGCTATGGTGTAAAAACCACATCTGTGATCAATGGCTCCCTCTGGAAATTATGGAATAAAACGTCCCAGGACATTTTTCTATCTTTCTACTTTCTCCCTGCCCTTTTATGTCCCTTCTCACCCCCCAAAAAGTATTACAATAAAGGGAGGAAGGTCTGTGTGAACAGTTATTTTCTTTTTTTTTTTTTTTTTTTTTTTTTTTCTTTCCCTTAAAAGCAATGCACAGTGTGATTGGTGTTTTCTGAGCTACGAATAGGGAAAGAGATCTCCAGGGAGAAAAAGGTATATATTTAGACTCTGTACATTTAGAATAGAACTTAATTCTACGGTGATAACCAATGATTTGCACCCTTTAATCCAAAAGCCCTTCTGTGCCCTGTGGGGAATACAACATATGTCCAGCAAATTGGTAACCATATGCTTCGGTGAACATGCAGTCCCTCAGCCCTTCCCCTGCTCCATTCGTATTGATGGTTCCCTGCTAAAGCAGTCCGGTCTCATCATTTACTGTGCCTTCATTGAAGGCTTTGTCAAGGGAAGGGTTCTTTTCACATTCCTTTTAATATTGCACATTCTGTGTTTTTGAAAGGTTTCAGACAGTTGTTTTTGCTGGAGAATTGATGAGTAAAAGTTTTCTCAGATCCTGATGGAAGAGGCAGGCATATCTCCTATACAGCTTTTTTTCCCAAGTGTGTATTGGGAAAATAAATGAAAATCAATGTTATCAAAAACAAGTTTCACAGAGGCTTTTCAAAACTGATTTCCTCACAAATCCTCTGTTTCACTCTATCATAATATCAGCCCTCTGGTACTGCTGCTAACACTGCACAGATACAGTATTTGTAATGAAATAAGCCTTCCTTAGCGCATCATGAAATAGAAACACAGAGGGCACTGATACATGTTTTCCCCTCTTTGTGGTCACCTTTAAAGAGAAATGCTGTAATAGAGCAGGAACATTGGCTGGAAGATAAAACTAGTTCATGCAAAGGGGGACCAAGAGCGTTAGCCTGCCACTTCCCTCCTCCAGCAGGAAAGATTATCCCAGATAAGCAACAGCAGGGTAATGTTCAACAAATTAGCTTGACTGATGAACCCTGAACTCTTGTCAGTATTAAAGCCTGCTAAGTTAAGCAGGCCCAGGCTTTATTATGAGGACTTATCCTCAGAGGCAAATGCAACATAACCTATTTTTTCTTACAGGTACCACATAGGAGGAGTCTGGGTCTTGTTCAAAGATCCCAACAGGCTTTTACAGATGGAGTTATTTTTCCTAACCTGAACAAGCCAGTGTGCTGACAGTGACTGGAGGTGAGTGGCTTTCGTGGTGCATGGTTGGGGTATCCTCTGCTAAGTGCTCTGCATAAGGACGGTCTTTGTTCTGTGTTTGCACCGTGATGAGGAGCTTGGGGCGGCTTAGCCCAGGACTGGTCTTTCTAGGCACTGCTGCAACAGTGATAATCTAGGCAAGCCTTGGACGGTCTTGATTACTCACCTGAGAGCATGGTGTCTTAACAGTTCACATGCCTTTTCCACGTTTCCTCCCACTGCGTACCCTCAGCCCCTCCCAAATTCAGACTTGAAAAACCAGTGTGCTGTCAGTCCTCTGTCAAAGGGTGCTTCTGGGTGAGCACAGTATTAAGGTTTACCAAGCCCACTCTTCATCTCAGCAGCCAGGTGTTACTTGGTCATTTTGTGAAGGTTTTCTCAAAGGGAGGTAAAAAAAATAAATCTTCCAGACTCCGCTGTGGCAGTGGAGTCAGCCCAGTGCAAGGGCCCCAGTGCAAAGTAGGAATCGTGGACTGTAGTTGACAGCTGAGTGGTCACAAAAGAACGGAACAAAGTGTGCTGTGGGGGTGGCGTGCCTTCCAAGGTTTGAAAGGTGGGAAGCCCCTCTTCTGTTTGTCCAGCCCTTCTTGTGAAGGCAGCCTCCTCTTTAGCGCCAGCCTGTATCACAGTGGGGTACAGCAGTGAAGGGAAGGCAGCACAGGGAGTCAGTGCAGTGCCACCAGCCAGGGGCAATGGGAGAACCTGAGGCGATGGGTGCCAGCTGCTGGGGTTGGCAGGCTGGGAAACCCAAGGGGACACCGCTGGGCAGCTCAAGCCTGGAATTGAGCTTTGCTTTAATGCCTTTTAGCATCCTGAAGAATTGTTTCACAGTTAGTCTTGAAGCAGTTTGGGAAGTGAGGTGTGGGAGCAAATCACACAATCCTCTGACCCCTCTGTTGACTTCCTCTCTTATCTATTCAAGAATGGTAATTTCTTTAAGCCAGAGAGAAAAGTGGTTGCTAAAAAAGGAAAAACACACCTTAAATATTTGCTAATACGTATTTGAAAACCATCTGGAGTGGGTGGAGTAATTGGTGTCAGATGTGAACTCTCTTGGGATGTCAGCAAAGGGATGGGAAATGTTGGTGCTCTGGTTTTATGGTTTGTCTGTGGGCTCCCAGCACTTCTGAGGTACAAGAACAAAGATCAGCCTTTTCTTTGAGCTCCAGCATCTGCTGGAAGGGGCCTTAGAGATACAGTTCCCATGAGGAAGAGAATATTTGTCCTGTCACAATGTCAAATTCTCTTCCCCTCCTATTCCCAATTTGGCGTGGTGCTTGCATATCTCCTTCCCCAGGGTACTTACTTGGTTTCAGTTGCCTAAAGGGCAGATTGGGAGACAAGAAATCAAGTTTTTTGTTCTTGCCTTTGCCAGAATATTCTTGTGACCTTGGGCAAACGGGTTTCTGTGCAAGACTGAAATAATCTTTTATATAACACAGGAAGTCATTCCCTATTTCAGAGAAGTGTGGGGAAATTTGGTTCACATTTGTAAGATTCAGACTTGAGCTGAATTGGCTTAGACTGGTTAGGAGAATCTGAGTTTGAGACTTGAGTTCAATCCCTTCAGTTAATTTTTGAGATTCTGCTGGGCAGGCTGCTGAAACTGAATAGCCTTCCCAGCAGATAGGCTAAAATAGATCTATGTTTATTCTGGAGGACTAACACAAATAATATGTACATAATTCCTCAGAAATGCGTAGACTTCAGTAGAAAAGCTATTTTTGTTACAGAAAAGGCTCAAAAAGAAAATATCCCTGGAAAGAGCTGTGCTGTGTTCATTGAATATTGCTGTGCGTCTTTGCTTCTCATCTGCTAGCTGGAAAGGAGCATCAAACAAAAGCCTTTTTGTCATGAAAATCACCCACCAACCTCTGCCAACTGTCAGTCAGAGAAACTATAAGTTTGAGAGCCAGATGTGCCACCCACCAAAAATGTGTATGTGAGCTTGGGTTAAACAATAGAGAAAGAAATTTGCTGTCATAATAGTCCAGCACAACGGTGCAAAAGCAGCTCTGCCAGCACTGCTCCTCTCTCCTGTCAAGGGAGTTGATGGGACCATCTGGCTTGCTCTGGGTTCAAGTTTTCATGGGCACCATTCCCATCAACACCACAAAATGGAAATAATTTGTTCCCAGACCTGATTGCAACACAAGTTGTAATTGAGCCCTTGACTGTTACAGTCTAGATTGGGCCATAGGCTAATTTAGGATGAACCAAGAATATAGATGGGAACAAATATGACAGAGGAATGTCATAGGCTGAAACTGAATTTGGCCACAACTCATAAATGAAAATTTGAAAAAGCAAATCCCCAGACAGGCACAAAGGGTTTTATGAAGCTGTTCTAGTTCACATGATGCAAATTCAAGGTTTAATGCCACCAGGACTAACAACTTTTCACCACTTCCTTTCTTCTTCCTGATGCCAGCTGGTACTTTTGGGGACTGGGGAGTCCCTGATGACACTGCATCCTAGGCACATGTCAGCACACCAGCTTCAAATACGGGAGCTGAAACGACAGCAAGTGCTCTGGGTTGAGCTGGAGGTGTAGTTGAAAGGGACCATCCAAGAAAGCAGCTGGTTGCTTTGGGAGTATCCTGGAATCACAGGAATAGTATAGTTTGATACTGATGCTGCAGCTGTTTGAGACAGACTGCAGGCTGTTCAAATCAGTTGTCAGCTCAGCAAGCCCCAGATTGCGGTACCGCGTGCTTAGTTTGCCCGAATGGACAAGCAAAGGGAGAAACCACCTTTAGACACAGCGACAGTCACTTGCCGCACCTCAGCAGGTTTAACAGAGTAGAGCATCAACAGGGGCATCTCCAGTGGCTTTTCAGTATTTACTGGAACAGTGGTGATTCTGAGGCAGGAAAAATACTTCACAATAGAAATCCCTTTTACCCCTAGGTAAACATGTATGCCATAAATGATGCTATGGATGTCATGCAATGCTGGGGTATTTTTGTCTCTAGTGGCTAGCATACATTGAGCTCAGGATTCCTGCTATCCAGTAATTTCCAAATACTTTGTTTGACATGTCAAATCACAGGCCTTCCTGCAAGGTGCTCATCCGACCCAGCCTGGCATCCTGTTGTAGGTGGCAGGGGTACGTGGTACTAGTGCAACTATGCTGATTAGGTGTGTGGGTTGCTTCTGGTTTGTTTTTAACCAAGAGGGTTGTAAAGCTTCTTGCAACTATGCTGCTGTTCTAGTAAGAGGAATTTTTTATATAACACAGTGATTATTCCCTTCCCGCTCTGCAAACTGTGCCTCTGCTGGGTACAGGTGGGACTCCACCAGCGGTACTGGGGGCTGGTTGACACAAAGTATTATCTCCCTGTGTAGCAGTGCCCTGGGTACATTTTAGGATTTTTAGCCATCACAGCATTCAGCTGTACTTTTACCATACATAGCCAGGGAAGAGTTGCTGATAAAATCCCTTTCTCAAGGATTGTGTTTGGAAGGCATGTATGTGGGCTGCAGCTTTAACTGCATCATCTTTGGTTTTCGTTCCATTACCCATAGATATCAGATATATTCAAATTCTCTCCTACTTTCCAGAAAACATTGATCAAAACAGTGCTGTGAGGCTGAGCTGGCCATTGCCCAAAAATATTATATGAGAGCTGTACAGCTACTGACAAAAACAGCAGATCGTCTCCATCAAGCTGATAACAAGCTACAGACTTATATTTCCTTCCTCTCTCCCTCCGCAACTCCTCTCTGCCTCAAAAGAAATTTCTCAATTTTCCCCCATAACAGAGCAATGAAGTACTACTCTTTACAAAGCCAAAAAACTGTTTGTGTTTGACTGCAACACAAAAAGCTGCAAACCAGGCTTTCAAAGGATAATAATGCTTTAGTGCAGCTACATACATGGTAAAAATTGTTTGAGGAAAGCAAGATGCCAGAATTAGAAATTCAATGCCGGAAAACAGCATGCATTTCCTGTCACTGTGATGTTATTATATAGAAAAGGCTGTTGCTGGGCCAACTCTTTTGTATCTCTCTTTGCTAAATAGAGAGAATCTACCCAAATATCAGCCCTTCTCTGCATCAGCTCAGTGATCTTCTCAGTAACTTTCAAATAACTGGCCCTAACAGACTTGCTCTGATGTAGCCTTCTTCTAAGTAAGTGCCTCCTAAATGAACTTCTGATTCATGGTGTGACACCAAATCACTCCATCATTTGCTGTGTTGCTACCTCAAGCAATGATCTGGGGAGTTTAGTAACTGAAAGGGCGACCAGGAGAGATTTACTGGCTCTGTTGGTGTTGCAGACCAGATTGACTCAATATTCATGGCAAAATCGGGGTACAGCACTTCTCCTCCAACGGCACAAACTTGGATCACTTTCAGTAGCAACCCCATTTGTGTTCCCATTATGCTGGTTTATAACACGGAAATGATCTACTGTTCATGCTTTTAGAGAGAATTTAATCTTGCTTGTCCTTGCGCTGAGCTCAATAACTTCTGGCTTTTTTTTTTTTTTTTTGGATGAAATGAAGAGCCCAGCCCTACCATGGTTAATGCAGGCACAGGTGATGCAGGAGTGACACAGAAAGATCTGCAATTCAGCTGTCACCTTCTTTCTGCTTGTTGAAGCAGCTGTATCAAAGTTCATGTAACATCGAGGAGGGGGAAGGTTTGTTGTCAGCATTTAGATCTGAAAAACTGGAAATACTGGGTCCTGTCGGTGGCTTCCTCACAGAGTTCTGGCCTGGAGACAGGCCTGGACTGAAGCTTTGAGCTTTTTGCTTTTCCAGTGTTTGGGGAAGCACAGATTTCAAATTGCACTAAAATTCCTTCAAATTAAAATTAAAAATTAGAAATCAAAAGGCCAAATTCATAAATGTGTGATGGGCTATAACCCAAGTAAGTAATATTGCACCATTGCTTTCTGCCAGTCTGGTGGGTCTTCTGGATGGGGTGAGTTGGACAACGGGTGAAAGTTGAACTGTTACCTTGCCTCTCTGGAGAGAGGTTTGGCCAAAGCAGTCTCATCCACAGGCTGCAGTGAGGAAATCGTGGCCCTAGGGACAAGCAAAGCTGGCCATGTCAGGTCACTCTCCTATGACTTGGCAGTTAAGATCTGCATTTCCACACTGCCAGGAACCGCCTGTGCCCTTTGCACTGACTGGCATCTGTGCTAGAGGCTTGGGGGGAAATGTCTGAATGGCTCCTGCCTAAGCTAAGTCTCTGCTGGGAAAGACCGTCCCATCGGGGTTGAGACGTGTGCTAAAAGTTCAACTGGTGCTTATGCTGCTGGACAGGATCCCCATAGGTAGAGGGCATCAGTCTCAGGCCTCTGGACTGAGTGCTTACAGTATTTCTTTATGGTTTCGAAAGGCAGGAGAAAGCAGCTGTTGTGTTCCCCTTGCAGCTTTCCCTTCTAAAGAGGAAGAACTGCTCAGTTGGGAAGCAAAAACATGCCTCATTTTGACACGCAGCTTTAGGCTACAGTCTTCCGCAGTTTCTGGTGACCAGTGAACCAAGGCTGTTGGCTTTTCAGCAGTACAGAACGCTTGTGAGGTTATTTGACGTTGCTCAGGCGAGTGGAATAGAGGTACCACTCCCACATTCTCTAAAATTAGGCATTCACAAATCTGTAATCTCAGAAACTCATTACTGGGCTGTTCAGTGCTTCACATCAGCCCAGCTTTACAGAACTGCCCATGCTGACATCCATCATATTGTTTGCTACAAATTAAAAATCTGCTGTCACAAAACTTGTTCCACTAAAATGTAGTGGCCTTTACCCACATAAGGCCAGAAGGAATTGCGCAGTGTACTGATTTGTTCATTCTGTGTGTATAGTTTTGTATAGATATGTATGTGTGTGTGAGTATAATTAATGACCAAATAGTATTGGCTCAGTTAATTTTTTAGAAGTAAACAATTCTACCTTGGATTTTATTTTTTTTTTTTATTTGTATCTTGTCAATGCTGGGGATCCTCAGTACACACAAAGCAGGTTGGGTTGCAATTGATGAAGCAAATATCTATTTCTGTCATTCTATGATGGATGCAGAATGAACTTTCAGTAAAAAAAAGGTCAGCATTGAGACATGTCACCTTAGAGGTGGTACTATTATGTTGCTACTGCAGTTCACTTTCTGGTTTCCTCTATGTCTTCTTCTAATGTTTCACATGAAAGTTCACCTCTGAGGTAAATGTACTCAGTGGGGACACTGAACATCTACTCTAGCTAGCTGTTACAAATGAAATTATTTCTCTAGAGAGCTAGTAGTGTAGATTGATGCTTTAGGTTTGCACTGTGGCCGGAAGAAGCAGTCCTGTCCTCCCCTGAACATTTGGCTACATCTTCCTGACACCTCCCATCTTGGTGCTGGCACTTGGGATGGAGAGGATTAGTTTCTACCTGTCTGAAGACTTTTCCTTTTCAGGATTTTGTTTATCAACTGGATCAGTAGACCAGTGTGGCACTGCACCTAACCCAGTGATGAGTGGTACCCACACGAGACAGCTGATGGCAATGTATGGCAGGGAGGAAGCAGACTCAGATTGGCTTAAACTGATCATGAAAACAAATCCTTTAATGAAAGCTGCTGGTCTGTGTTAGCACTAGTTCTCCTTCCATGCATGTCACAGCCATCCTACCTCCGAGCACTGGTGGGCTTCCTGCTTGAAGTTGTTTGCAGAGTCTTCCCCACCCACTGAGGTCCAGCTTTGCTGTAGGTCAAGCCACATTACAGAGCTGAACAGAGACTCAAGTTTTCATCTAGTTAGATCTATCTGGGGATTTACACTGCACCCTCACTCTAAGGTTTCACTTCTTGCTTCTCATTCAAAGGAACTACAAAACCTGAAACGAAAGTTAGTTGAAGGCACGATAGCTCCCTTGTTACCTTTTTTCTTTTGGTAGCAAAGGCATATGAAACTCAGTCTCTGGGTAGCACCGAACTTGTTGGCCAACTTAGTTCGAGAGGCCTTTATTAAACTTACCAGGCCAAGGTGTACACTGGGACCAGAGCTGGCAGTGCGACCTTCGGTGTTGGGCTTGGTGGTGACAGGTTTGTTCTTTTAGGGACAACTCCACTGGGTTTCGTGCTTCAAGTGCTGCTGTGTGTTTCTAAGGCAAGTTGGCTAGATGGCGCTGGAACATACTTGTGTCCTGACAGGAATGGGACTGGTTTAGGATCAAGTCAAAGGATTGTTTTAGGGTGAACTAAGGAAAAAAAAAACCAGCTGACTCTGCTTTTCAGTGCAGACATGACTTCATGAGTCTCCCATGCAGAGCTGGAGGGGGAGTTTCTGCTGTTTGCTGTGTCCTCCAAGCACTTTGACTTGGGACAAGGGGCCTGTGGGGTTCATGATCACTCAAGGTGTCTGTTGAGTGGGGTGAGGGGTCTGTTAGCACGTCTGTACAGCACGTCCATACAGGGTCACCTCATGGGGAATGGCTCTGCTTCTCTTCTGTGTGAGAAGTTTCAATGACAATGAGCAGTATGTCTTTAGTGAGACTGCTGTTTTCTCTGAAGAACAAGGAGGCATGATTTAAGGGAATTAGTAGACCTACCTCACTCCTGACATCCAGAGCATCTCATAAGCGAAGTCCAAGCTCTGTGGTGTTCACAGACTGATAGCTGAGATGGGAAGTATTTCTTCTGTGGTTGCTTTTACAAGAAGAGCACTTTTAAGGTTTTCTTACAAACTGGAGCTATAGAAAGCTGTCATAGCTGTGTAGAGAAGACTCTTCATCTCTGTTCTGAGAGTATTATATGTTTATTTTAAAATATGAACGTATTTTGTGTGACTTTTGTTTGTCTGATGAAAGTCCCAGTGCCATCTGGCAGTTGAGCTCCAGCACAGGTTATCTGATCTCAGTCACTCAGTGAAACCCCGTGTAGTTTCTGAGTGCTCCAGCTGGTGTCCATCAGACAGCATCACATAAGGCCATGTGCTCCATTTGGGTTCCTATAAAACCATACAAAATGTGAGAGGGCCTCTAAAGAAGGGTCCTTGCAAGGCATCTCAGTTTCTTTGTCACCCCTTCTGGATGCTCTTTACTGACATGATGCTTGTCCCCAGATGCAAATGTGTTGGTTGCACAGCACTGCACAATAAAAGGAATGTTTCTTCCCTGAGAGCTAGGTGTTGTCTGTAGCCCACTGTGAGGCTCTCTGGGGATTCCTTTCTCTCCTGAAAGGTTTCCACTGGTAAATTCACAACATTTTGTTCAAAGTGACTATGACCAGTATTATTTTGTAGGCCTCTCACTCACTGTGTCCTGCTCTGCTCTGTTTTCCAGCAGCTGTGAGCAGACAGCAGAGCTGCTCCAAACTCTGTCTGCCAGAAGCTCTTCCTTATACCTATCTGACGTGTCCAAGTTCCTGAGGGCAGATACAGCTTTGAGCGCAGATTAAATCAACATCTGAAGAACTTAGAGTCCTGGGCAGCTGCTTCTCTCTGTTAGAAAGTTGACCGAGGGAGGAACAGAAGGCAGTCAATGAGCAGAACTGACTCTGGTCTGTATCCAGGCCATGACAGCTCTGCTTTGTTTCAAAAGCTCTCTGCTACACATAACTAGCGGAGAGTCTCTAGGGCAAAAGACAGCATTTCTTCCGTTGCTATTAATAGTTGCTAGAGGATTTGGTGCAACATGCTTGGGACTTGAAGGCCTGCAGCAATTAAGTATTCATGTCCTAATGCTGAACTCCTTCTGAGAGCACTTTCTGACACCTGCCTCTCTTAGGAGCTGTGTGTCTTCAAAGGCTGAGTAAGCCGGACAGGAGAACAGCTACTTGGGCATGACTAGAAATAGCATGAAAAGCTTAGCAAAAGGAAATGGCATTCCTTGTGGGGATATCTATGAGGCAGCATTGCAAAGGAAGTGGTTGAAACCCATGAAATTTGTGTCACTGCAGGCTGAGTTGAGCAAAGCGCTGAGGCAGGGAATGGTCATGGACTGCTCACAGATGACCTTCAGGATTACAGTGCCCAAGTCCAGTGTCTGGGATCTTCCTTTTCAGAAGAGAACTGGGAGGAAAATCCTGCAGCTGAACAGCCCCGTGAAATCCCCACCTTTTCAGTGGCTTAGCAAGATTGACAAACAGGGACGTTCTTCAGAGTTTGGGTAGAGCTGAAGTCTATCACTAGGTGACCCTTCTGGACCCATCAGCAGGAATTTCTGCTGCCTCTGCCTCAGTTCAGCCCACTCCCAGGCAGAAGGGTTAGGGTCAATTGTTAACCTCTGCTGGCCTGCACTCCTCCAGAAGGCTGAGAGGCAGAAGCTACTTTGTATACAAAATTCTCAGTCTCTGAGGGAAAGGCACTGCCCAGACCAACCAGTGCAGCTCTCCCACCCCCAGTTATCCCACAGCTTCATTCCCACGTTGTCGTGGCAAAGAGGAAGCAGTGAGCTAGACCAAAGACATTGCTGTTACTTAGTCAGTTCAGCCACCAACCTCGTCCTTCCAGACTTCTGTGGAAAGGTGGATTTTTCTTTAAGTCTCAGATTTTTGGTTCTAGCCTGGCAGATAGAGAATCACACAGGCTGTGGGACCTGTCTTTTGGGTGGATGTGCTCTTTCTTTCGTCTGCAGGTCAGAAATTGCTTCTAAAATCCGTGCATACAATGAACCAGACAAGGTTTTTTTCCTTAGGCAAGGGAAGTTTACCAGAATAATTATACTTTATGTTACACCAGTGTTTCCACCCTATATGAATGTTCTTATTTTGAAATAAGTATGTCCAAACAGAGCTATTCTGGTGTTCTTAACAGTATAATTATGCTAGTAAATTCTGAGTGGAGATCAGCCTTTAGGCACCGATGTTATTTTGTAGGGTGAAAAGCATTGTTACAGACAACCATTATCTCTTGATTGCTAACAATCTTGTGTTGACTTATGCTGTTACTTATTTTCACATCTCATTTTTTCAGACTCTTTCAGAGTCATCTTTAATTATTTCAGGATCTGAGATCCTTTTTCCCTGCCTCTCCCTTGCATCTGAAATGTCTTCTTTTACAAGCTGAATTTGATGACAATCACAAGTGCAATTTGAAAACATGGCAGTTCTGAAATTTCATTACACACAAGCCCCTTCAGACAGGGCTCGTACAACATGTGGCTGTCCCCACAAGCCCAGCAGCAGTACACTTAACAACTTAGGCTCAGCATTATTGTCAATATCTTTTGCAGATGGCAACAGCTTGTGCCACGTGAGAGGGAAGGGAAATTTCCTAGCAGACTGCCCTTATGTACAAGTTTAATAGAGACACCTTTAGAAGGACTCTGTCATTAATTAGAATCACAATTCCCCCTGGGGTATTGATGCAGGCTGTGCTTGCAATGTGTACAAAACCACAACTCTCGGAAATATGTTTGGCAGAGCAAACGAGACACGCGGCATCCTGAAATCCTCCACCTGAGGAAAAATCAATGTTGCTTTCCTTGAAGTGCTTACGAACATCAGCACCCAGCAGCCAGGAAACCTTACGAAAGGAAAGAGCAATAATTCAACAGATCATTATCTATATTGTGTTATGGACATAGGGCCTGTTTCGCTGGGCAACATACGCACGAATTAGTGCCTAGCAGCCCCGGTCAAGGGTACGTCTGCACAGTCACGTTCCCTTGCCAGGGCTTAAGTGATACTGAGATGGTCCTTGCTAATGCATCCAAATGGCTGCAGGAACCCAGCAGCCCCCAGCTGTCCGGCGAGGCTGAGCTACCATATGACTGTCTGCATCGGACCACGTAGACGCTTCCTGTGATATGGGACGGGCTGTGCTGGCATCTGTGTGCGTGCACAGGCTGTGATGACTGCAGCCAGAAAAGACGAGCCAGGGATCTTTTTTGTTTTGAGAGGAGAAGGCTTGTGCATTGTCTTGCAGTTGTCTCATTTCCCATCCATCCCCCTCGGTGAACGTGAAGCCCTGGGCTGGAGGCATATCCAGCTGGTTCCCAGTATCGTGCCCATACAACCATATCGTTGGCATATCTTTAGTGAGAGGAGAGGCGGTTCATAGCAAACCTGTAGGGTCAATTGTCTGCTTTTAAAAATCTTGTGAAACAGAGATCTAAAAAACGTTTCAGTTACCCAAATCTTGTCCAGGAAACACTGAGCAGAATTATTTAAACCTTACCCCACTCTGTGGCCCCTGTGGCCTGGGAGGGGGCTACGGGGCTTCATAATGCACAAAGGTCAGTGCTGGTGCCGCATCTTTTGAGAGCCAGGCAAGAAGCGTTTCTGTCCAGTAGAAGCCAGGAGGAGAAGTGACTCCAGTAAGAAGCTGTTACACGCTGGGCTGTTCTCGAGATGGGAGATGCCTTTCTAGAGCCCTGCCTCACCTGCCTGAGGGTTGTCTTGACCACCAGACTAGAGTCTGCTCTGTGGAAGAAGGGGGTGTGCAAGATGTGCTCTTCGTCCGTCTTGTTAGGAGTGTGTCACGCTGCATAAAGTAATTCACTGCTGAGCCAGAGATGTGCTTCTGCAGCCCAGTGGCTCAGAGGCTGTCATGAGGGACAGAGGTGCCAGTTTCAGTGACTGCTTCAGGCCCTGACAGGGCTGGAAAGAGTGATGGGGCTGGAAAAAAAAAATTGGATTTTAGCCGAAGTCCATATTGTGAATCCTGTGGTTCTTGTATTTGCCTCAGTTTTATCTCTGCTAAAGTAGAGATGGGCTCACAACGAAAGGCAAGAAGAGGTGTAAGGGGAGCCCACCACCTCAGCAAGAGAAGTGACAATAAACAATAGTTATTTCTTCGCTGTTACAGGTTTTGCAGGATGTCCTAATTACCTTGACATTATTAGTGCGGAAGTTGTGTTCTGTCCACCCACTAAGTACAGGAAACATGCCCAGCGTGTAATTCTATCCTTCACCTCGCATGCCTCGATGGGCTGGAGTCTGAAAGGAAACTGAATAGCCTGGAAAGGTTAACCAGAGACAGAGAGAAATTAACCCTTTCATTTTCACTCACCTCCCATTATTTTTAGAAAGCAGAGTTGGTGGGTGGAGCACAGGGTGGTGCCATAGAGAGGTTGTTTACTTCCAGGCTTAGAGAAGTGTTGGAGTATTAGATCCGCCGGTTTCAAGCAATCACAAGGGATGCTGTTGTGCAGCCTGTATCCTTCAGACATACTCAGTAAGCGTGTAAAAATTTATTGTGGTTTATTTGGTTATTTATTATCATGTCACTCAGACTGAAATCAAGTTTGCAAGCTCATTGTGTCAAACTGCAAAACTGGGAACAGAGGCATTACACAGAGTAAAGAGTCTGCAATCTAATACGTGATAGGGCACGTATTAAAAAGCTACAGAAGAGAGGGTTGTGGTCATACAGCTTCAGGCTTGTCTTTATTTCCTAAATATGAAAATTTGCAGGAAATATTAACGGTCAAAAGAGGCCTTGCTGTTGTGGACTGATTGTTTCCTCTCCGTGCCCTGGTTGGAGCAGGTATCCAGCAGAGCAGCAGCTTGTGGAGCAGGGATGCTCTTCTGGTTATACTGAAGGGATAAGTACAAACCCAACCGGGGTTCTGTGTGTGAGATGCTCAGAGATATTTACACAGTGGAGTCTGGGTAGCTGGTAAAAAAGCAGACACAGTTGGAGTGGGGAGTATGGAGGGACACAGTACAAGAACAGGTGAATTGTGTAGGTGTGGATGTGATGTTTGAGTTTTGGAAAGGGAAGCAATAGGAAGATACTCGTTAAGGCAAGGAAGGCCACAGACACCTCAACAAGCAAGGAAACTAAGTTAAACACAAAGGTTGAGTTAGTTGGCTTGTGTGCATTTCAAATGCTGCTCTAATTTGTGTCTGTAGGACAACAAGAATTAAATGGAGATAATCCCTTTACAATGGTTTAATCAGTACAGGTGAGTCAGTTAGCATTGGGATTGTGTAAGTGTAGAAATAATTGTTTAAGTAAGGCATAGCAAAGCGATGGGAAGAAAAGCTGGTGAGTGGAGCAAGATATACTCATAAAAATATTTGTTCTCTAGCCATTTGGCAAGAGGTAAAGACGAAGTCAGAATAATGTTGCACTGTCTTATTTGCACACCAAGTACATGCACACCAGAGTCTCTGCACAAGAAGAAAAGAATTGGTCACGTTTATATTAATAGGGTGAAAAATACCTGTGCCATTCACTGTTCATCCATTCTATGTTGTCTGTGAGGAATAGACAGGTTTATAAATTTGGTGCAAATGGCTATGAAGTGTCCTTTGAAAAGACATTGCAGTGCTCTGAAGCTTTCCATCTCTGAGGGGTCTGCAGGGGCAGGGGTGCTTTTCGTGTTTCACTCTGAGGACTGCCATAGAAGGGACCTGCTATGCAGGAGGCTTGGCTTTTGCTCTCATTTGTTCTGTGTTTCCCATTCAGACATAAAAATCATTCTGCTTGAAATTACCCATCTGGTCTTTGTGATTCAGGACAAAGCCACAAAAAAATCAAGATAGATTCTCCTCCCCTCCCTATTCAATATTGTGTACTTGAAAATTATAGTCAGCACTGAAAGCAGATTTTTACTTGCATTTAAACACTTCCCTGAAATATTTGCTGTAGTGAAGTAGGAAGTGAGGGAGGGAGAAAATGTGAATGCCACAAAGCAGTATGAATCCTGAGAACTTCAGGTCTGAAAATGTTATAATTGAGTTATTTGTGGCTTAGAGCTTTTCTCGGGAGCAATTTCACAAAACTAGACATTAGGTTTACATGAAACGCTCACTTTGAAACCACGACTTGGATGCCTTGTGGTGTTATGCTTTATGGGTGGTTTCTTTGTTTATTTGTTTCTTAAGAAAAAAAAAAATAGAAATTTCTCTTCATCCCACTTGAAAAGACTCATGTTAGAAAATTCAGAACTTGATAGAAAAAAATGCAACATTTCTGAGCTTCTTGAATTCCTTCTGTTATGCTTTCTGTGTCTCTGCTGATAATGCAAGTAAGGATGCTTAGAAAAGTGGAAGAAGTCGTCACCAACCTGGTTGTATCCCTCTTCTCCAATTTTTAAAAATCTCGTCCTTCAGTATTGTTTCAAGAAACCTGCAAACTAAGCACCTCCAGATGATTCAGCTGACGAATTTATTTTTGTTTCCAAACTTGTACTAAGGAAAGAAAAAATGCAGTTTTCTGGTCTCAAACTTTTAAGGACAACCGACTCTTACTCATTTCATAACATTTTTATTTGCATTTGGGATCAGTTGCTTCTGTCATCAGGTGGCCGGCCGAACTGGAATAACAGGCTCCTTTCTACCAGTTCCTTTTACTAATTTGACAGAAAGAGCTGCTGCAACTATGTCCTGGAGAAGCACAGGTCACATTTGTTTTCCTGCTCCTCCCTTCCAGCAAAATGAGAATCGTAGGAATGAGTGCCGAGGAAGTGGTATGAGGAGGTGACACAGCGGCTTTCTGATGGCATCCTGTGAGTGCTCTGGGATCATCCTCTAATTGATGCCTCTGGGCTGGCGGAGGATGATGTGATGCAGGAACAGGAGCATGAAGGAGGAATGCAGGAGGTTTTGAAGGCTGATAATGCTTCCATGAAGCTTGGAGAGCAGGCATTATAGGTTTCAAACAGAGACCAGGGAAATAATATTTTAGAGCCAAGCAAACAGCCAGCCAACCCAGGAAGGACAATTAGCAAAGCTGAATAAGAGCAGGCTGCGCTGAGGCCTAACTCGCACTATGTTTTGACAGAGACTGGCTTAAGTTTCTCCTCTTCAATGTGTGTTTTTGTTCTCTGCTCTTAGCCCCCTTTATTGTGGGGCCAGTTTGAGATGCCAGATCTGAATATGATCTAGTTAAGATATTTTAACACAGATCAAATGAAATTCCCCACTTCCCTGCAATGAGCATTGCTTTGTCATTTATAGCACTGAAGTAAATTGTTATTTTGTTTGAGCTTCCTCTGTGTTTCCCTGGAACCCAAGAAGGGGAGGGAGCCTTTTATGCTGGGGGGGGGAGCGGAAAGTTAACTTTCCAGTAAAGCCACAGAGTGTCAAATCAGTCCAAATTGTTATTAGTCACCCCAGGACCAGATCAGCTGGTGGCTGTTTTGGGAATCCACGAGGGATTTTTTTTTTTCCGACTGTCTCTCCCCTGTGGTGGTTAAGTCACAGCTTGCTCGTGGCCTGCCGACGGCTGTGCACAGCCTGGGCTCAGCGCTGGCTTCTCAAAGCCTGACACATAAATGAGAACAGCAAGATTTCACTAATTCCTTACCATAACTTAATCCTCCCATCCCTCTTCATAGCTGCCAAGCACTTGAAAAGGTTGGAAAAAACAAACCAAGCCTTGACGTACATGCTGGTTTACTTACTAGCAATTTACTTCCCAGGAAGAAGCACTTATGGCATGCAGAGAGGCCGTGCTGCTTCTCCTGGTTGGGGTGCAGGGGGAGGATTGCCCATCGCTGGATTTTCTCTTTCTCACTGCAAAGTGCTCCCTTATGTCATGGCCTCACCCTGTGGACCTCTGAAGGACCAGATCCTGCAAAAGGTGGAGAATCCTGTTAAAACAGCACTTGTGTAAAAGCCTGGCCCCGGACATTGCACAGGGTGGGGGGCAGAAGGTGGTATGTGGCAGTGAGAAAGCTGTTTTCTCTCTCTCTGCTGGGGGCTGGATCGCAGAGCATCAGGTTGGTCTGTAGTGCAGCCCCGCAGCTGATGGGTACGTGGGGCTGCGCTGTTTTGGGCTAAACTGAGCAATGTAGAAACAAAGCTGTTGCCTCTCATCAGACTGCAGTCCCTCACCCAACACTGGTCACCTCCCTGGTGGTGATGAACACCCCATACCTCTGCCAGGTAGGGGTAGCGGCCAGCCTGCCCACTCATGTCCTTCACCTGCATGTGGACAGCTGATAGTGGAGCTAACTACATGCTCCTAATTTTCTCATATTAATCAATTCTTGCCTCCTCCCCAATCAGCTTTTCCTTTGTCGTCATCACTTTCCCCACTCGCTGTCCACCCTAGTCCCAGCCCTCTATTTATCAATATTCAGCTATTATTAGGTGGCCCAGAAATGCATGTTCGTTAGAGCACTGGTATGACGAGAGCTGCAGGGTGCGTTTTTCTGCATTATTGACATCCTTCCACTCTCTGCTGTGAAAACATACCGAACCATCACTTTCCCATTCTCTGGCACTTTCAATCTGTAACGTTGGCAGGGCAGAAAGATCCTCTTTCACCCTGCTTTTGATCAGTCCCTTTTCTTTGCCATTAGGGGAGGTGGTGCTGGCTTAACAGGGACGGTGGTAGAAAGCAGCAGAAGTGGATTCTTACATCTGGTTCACTCACACCTGGTGTCTGGGGTGGATGGACTCGGAGCTGAGCTGGCTTTGGAGTACACTGGCCTCAAAGCAGGCAACAAGAAATAATTGTGTTTGTGCTCACATGGAGCGTTACACTGGCTGCCCTAAAGGTGGTCTAATCCCATGGGGCTCAGAAGTGTGGTGGAGAATTCAGAGTCTTGATTAAATTGTCCCCGAGGTAGAGATATTTTTGGTACTAGTAGTATTTCCTTTTTTGAAGAGAGACACATAATAACATAACCAGCTTCCTTACTAGCAGTACTGAGGACAGCTGAGATCAGAATAATTATTTTTAAGTAGCACATATGGTCACTTTTATGTCTGAGTGTGGTTCTGTTGCTGCTTCTGTTTCACCCACTCTACTGAATTTTGCTCTTGACTTCTCACACAGTTTGGACTAGCAGTGCTGGGGCTGTTCTTTAGGTAGGTTAATTGTTAAAATCTCCCCTTCCAGCCTTATCTAGCTGGGAGGGTTACCCTCATGCATGAGCTTGGCTGCTGGAAGTGGGGCTGGAGGCTGAGGCTTCGCTGCCTGCACAGGCATCACTAACCTGGTCGTTGTGAATTTTTTTTCATGTGCTTTTCTGATCCTACTCTGTTCCAAACTACACCTATGGGAAAAGTATTTGCACTTAGGTCTTTCATCAGTTAGGTGTGTTTCACAGAGCCGGTCATACTTCTTCAATTGAAAAGCCAAAAATCTGTAGCTCCAGAAAGAGGCTTGCCAAAACTTCACACACTTTATAAAATGTTTCTCAACAAGATGTAAATCTTTCTGCTGTTAGGCTCCTGCCATAACCACATGGGCACACAGACACTTGGATCCAGTGTAAATCTGTCCTCTCCCATGTTAGCACTAGTCCTGATGCAGCCCCGTGGCCATAGGCACACAGGGTACCGCTGCAGGGAAGTCTGAAGGAGGGAGCCACGGAGAGGGCAGGCACTACCTGTCTTGCTTCAGCTTGGTTATCTGCTGCTTCAAGTGGCTGTTCCCTCCACACAGCCTAAAGGTGTTGCTTTTGCCATGGTGCAAGGCATTTTAGCAGCTACCTATCACCAGAGAGAAAATCTTTTTTTCCCCCACAAACCTGGTCCTTGTCACCTTCTCCCACTATTCACGACAGCTCTGGTGCTCCTTGAAAGCTTTGGAGGAGCTGGTTAAATTTGCTATGCTAGAAAACTTCCTTTTTCTTTTATATTTTTCTGTGGTTTCCATTTTCTGAGCTGGGTGTCTTGCAGAGGTATCAAGCTGGTTCATCTGGAACATGTGGCTGAGCACCGAGTCTGCAGGAGGTGGCAGAGAAGAGCAGGATCCTTTCTGTTTAGGCTCCCCACACGATGCTTATGCCCATGCCTTTCCCCAGCTGGGTGGGTGGCAGGCTCAGTGTTGCTGTGGCTGCAAGGCTGTGGCTCCCTGCGTGAGCCAAGCAATGACTGACTCGGGTAGGTGGCCCACCAGGACTCAGTTATGCTTTGCAGATCCTCTCTCTGACACCAAGGAGCGAGTGTACAGTGTGTGCTGGCATCTGCTCCAGCAAGTCCGGGGTCTGTGGCCCTCAGAGAGCTCATGGACAGATACTAGCCAGTGCTCTGCTCCCCATGAGCCTGTTGACACTGCCTTTGGTCATGGTGAATAAGCAGTGGCTGTGACACTGACACCCTTCCTGTAGACCTCTAAGACTCGTAATTACCCAAATTAACATCACTTTTCTCAGATGCACGTGTCACACTTATCTCATCTTCCTTCTTAGGTCCATCTCTACAGCCCTTCAGGTACATGTGGCTTCTGCAGTCCTCTGGCCTTTTTCTCTTGTCCCAGTGTGGGCTCATGGAGCGTGCAGTGCAGCTCTGTGGGATTCTGCCTTCGTGCAGGATCCTCCAAATCATGCGCAACAGGAACGGAAAGCTGTCACTTGATCACTGGCTGGAGGAAAACGTCCGAGCCAGCTGATTGTGGAGCTGGAAGAGGTTAAAAATTAACCCCGCAATCATATATGTGGGTAATTGACTTTATGTTGTTTTTGTAAGCAGTGCTGGTGTCATTCAAAGCAATGTGAAGTAGGGCAGGGCAGGGGGAGAGGGAGAAATGGGGTGGGGATGGGCAGGAACTGGAAATATTTGTGGTTTATGATATCAAACAAAGAAGAAAGCCTTTGATTTTTGTAAAGGGGGAGATGCTTTGCTCATGTTCCTCTGTATGGCTTTGTTAAGAGAGATTTATATATGTTTTCCCCCATTACACCAAAGATATACTTATCTGCATCATCTGCAGTGCCAAGAATGTCAAGCATTCTCTTCACCATTCATGCATTGATCTTCCTCGAAGGACACAGACATGAAGATGTTTTTTGAACATCCCTGCCATGCAGAGACCAGGTGGCTCCTCCTTATTTCAGAGACTCATAACTTAGTGAGGTACTAGCAAAACCATTAGGGATTTAACACAAAAATCAGTTCTCCCACCAAGCTTCGTTTTCACTGCACGGTTAACCTGTCCCAGTCGCAAGCAGAGACCTGCCCATATTTCTGTGACCTTGCTGATGTGCTGCTAATCTGTGTGTATCTGGCCACGGAGCCAGACTTTTTTGGTGCTCAGAGGCTGCAGGATTCTTCCGCCGCCACTTGGTTGACACAGGAGAGCTAGAGGAGGTGCATTGGAGCACCACTAGAATTCAAGTGATTTTTATTTAATTCTCCTGTCTGCAGTCACAGTGCAAAAGAGGTAAGGTCCAGTCCCAGGTTCTGCCCTCTACAGCCAGCCAGGTAAGCTGGTCTGGACTGGGAGCACACCCTGGCCCAGTCAGAGGTTTCTCCCCTGTGTATGACAGAAGCCACTGATTTTGATTTGAATCTGAATATGAGTTGACCGTGCAGTGGAGAAATATCCCCAGAGTGGCTTCTTGGGATTTGTCATAAGTCTTCAGCTGTGGACAACCAGAGTGATATGACCTGAATTTCTAGTGTTAAAATTGGAGAGAAAAGGTATTGCAGGTTGGGTTTTTTTTTAATTCATCAGAAAGAAGTCACCTTTGAAGGTCACCTTTTAAGAATTCCTTGGCTGTTCCTGGCCAGACGGTATTTGAGAGGCAATACTGTTTTCTGTGAAAACAACTCTGTAGAAAGGGAACACTTTATTTTCACATCCAAAAAAACCCCCACAAAACAAACAAACAAAAAAACCAAAACAAAGAAAAAAAAACCCAAACCAAAACAAACAAAAAACAACCAGGCAAGCAAACAAACAAACAAAAACAAAATTAAAAAAACACCACCAACAACAAAAAAAAACCCCTAGTCCCTGTGCTGAAAAGTCTGATTGTACTGGACCAAGCACAAAATCTATTACAGAGGTATTAATTGCCTGCGCTGTTTATGTAGTCACACATTACACCTGCTATTTCCCGTAGGAGTCTAACACAAGTAGTGTTTTCCATCCAAAGTGGATATGATGCTGAAATACCACACAGAAAAGGAATTTGCAAGGAACAGGCCTGAGCTGTGTTAAACCAATGACTTAGCATGACTTAAAAAGAAAAAAGCCACCTAGGAAAACCAGATGATTAAATGTGCCACCATTCAATTAAAAAGTCATCCTTTCCTGTTGTTGAGTGAGTGCTGGGCTTTCCAAGTTCACCAGTCTTTCCTGGGATGAGTGACTCATGAACCTGATAGGAAAATGCACCTGTTTTTTAGCCAGAGGTTAAAGCAGCTCTTCAGTTACCAGAGTAAACAAAGAATTTATTTCTGTCTTTAGCAGTTACCCTGCAAAGTCCAGGAACACAGGAAGGCTGGCAGGAGCAATTAGGTTTGAGCCAAGTTTGCTGAAGTCAGTAGAAGGTCTGCGAAGTCCATAGTAAAATGCTCGTAGATGCCAGTGGGATTTGGCCCATGCCTTTTGCTTAGAGGAAAAATGGGAGAGAAAAGTTAGTGCAGTGATTGTGCTGGCTGCAGAGGACTCCAATGAGCTGGAGGTGTCTGCCATGGTGTGGGACATGTATTCTCTTCTCTGGCCCAGAGATGTCCTCTGTACTCTTGGTAAAAGAGCAGCTGTCAGTCACAGAGATGTGATGGGTATATATACATTTGAGACTATGAGACTGATCAGACACCACAGTAATGGCAACCATGAGAGTGGCTAAAATATTTGGAAATGAGAGAGTTGGATGTATTGATATCATGGAAGCTGAGATGTTCAATTAGCTGGGAGTCACTTATTAATCCCAGCATGAGAAATGCGATGTGTTTGATCTCCATTGCGGACTGCTGAAAAGTGCAAACACAACATCAGCTTATTTCAGGTCAGCACTCAAGATGGTATAAAGACAAGATGGATTTTAGCCTTTATTTAACTGCATTTAATTACATGCATGAGCTTCAAAGTGCCTAAGGCCTATGGATGGTGACCTAAGGTCTGACTGAAAAAGGAACAACAGCTTAAACCTTAAGCTCGTTCGTTAGACCATATGGCATGACTGCACCATGTGATGTTTCAAGGAGGGTTGTTAGGAAGAAAGCACCCAGCACATCCAAAGCATTTGCCGAGATTTCCAGCTTCACTCAGAAGACTCTGAAGCCAACCTCACCCGCCCTCTGTACTAGCATGGCTCGGGAGCTTGGCTGGGACAGACAGGAGGCAGTGTTTCCAGCCGCGCCTCCCTGAGAAGTCTCTAGTGCCCTCAGATCGAGCATACTGACACTTGGAGAAGAAAAAGAACACTTGAATTTTTCTTTCGGAAGATTCATGTGGCTAGGAAATTCCAAATAACCAAATGTAAGGAAAAAAAAAGGCAATCACTAAAGGCTCATTATCTTAATTTAATTTTGTTTTAATTAGTGTTAGTAGGTCAGGTATTGTGACAGTCATCCATTCGTATTTCTGGCTGTGCTTCGTTTCAGAGAACCATATTCATTGGTCTGGGTAAAGCACAAAGTCTCTCTTTCTCCTTTGACTAGCACAACATGCTTGCAAATAAAGTCTTGGAGATCTACCATTAAAAAAAGAGAAATGATCATAAAAAAACTGCCCATGGAACCAAGACCTGCTGAGATATGGCTAAATGTAATTGCTTGTGGCAGATGTTCATGGGAAAACTGGAAGTTTTTAAACTGCTTAATTATTGCATAAGCAGAAATGCTCAGAAATGCAAAGGATACAGCTTCAGTATGTCACTACTTTAAATGACTGCAGCATGATTCTGTCCATCGCAGGAAGTCTGTGCCATGTTGATTCACAGCCTGATCTAGCTTAGATGGAAAACGTTGGTGTAACAAATCACCAGCTGGAATGTTTTGAATTTTCAGTGCCTGTGCAGTGCTTGGCATCCACACAGAGCAGCCACCCCAGGTGCTCCCACTTTGAAGATGATCAGCTCCAGACCCTCACTTTCATCTTGGTCACATATCCAACTGAAAGGACCTTGACGTAACTGTGTCTGTTTCACATTTAAAAGAGAACTGCTTAAAAGCTGCTTAAATAATTTGTGTGTGCATAGAAGAATCTCAAAGCTTTGGCTTTAATTCTTGAAGCAACCTCATTTGGTGGGTATTATCCTGATTTATATAGGAGTTCAATGAGGCATGGAGAGTGAGTGTTTTGCTTTGTGTCAGTTTGTATCAGTAAAGGATACCAGCCCTTACCACCCTCCATGAATCACCTCAGTGGGCTAATGTCCACCTGCTATGTCTCTGAACCATACAGCTCAGAAATGTCATATTCACATCCTCAACATGTTTCCCCTCCTTGCCTGCTGAGTGCTACCTCATACAGCGTATGAGGAAACGTGATGGGCTGTGCTGTCTCTGTGCTCAGCAGGGTGAGATTTGTTGATTTCTGCATGCAGCAGTGGACTCAGATATGTTTATGGCGTAGTCTTGGGGTTCCTCCAACATATGCCGATGTTTCTGGCAAGGAGGAGACATGGGAACATAGTTACATTGGTGTTCAAGGTCTCCACCCCTCTTACAGCTCCATCATAATGTCTTTTTGTTGTTGCGTGCTGGGCTGAGCTTCCCTCTGCATCCCCCAGTCTTGGAAGTGCCTCATCAAGCTTCTCCCTGGGAAAGTCGGTAGATGGTAACACTGAGGCAGGGAGTCCCTGGCTCTGGAGCCTGCTTCTGCTACCTGGCATCCCAGGCTGTGTGCAGTATTGCCCATACCCTTGGCAACTCACTTGGGTCTGCCTTCGCTGCCTGAGCCAGCTCACCATGGGATCAGGCAAGGACCAGCACTGACGCAAGGAACCGGACAGAAGACCCTGACCAAAGAGAAGGGAGAAGTCACAGTGGCCTCAGCCTGGTCCTGTTGAAGGTGTCATGAAACTGCCCCCTAAGACTGATCCTCCTTAAAGAGTAATCCAGCATAGGATATATATTATAATGATCATGACGTTATGGTGTGGGCTACCCCTGTAGTTAACTCAGGTCAGCTGCCCTGGCTGACTCCAAGCTGCGGACGGCCTGCCCAGCGTGGCTGGGCTGGGATTCTGTCCCAGCCAAACCAGGACATTAGTCTACGTAGATCTTCTGAGAACTTGAGTTACTCACTTTTCTTTCCCTTCCTGGCATGAACTGTTCTGACATTTATACTGTTTAAACCTGGTATAATAGTATTTCACTAATTAGTTCTTTCTAGAAAGTTTCCCAGATATGTGTGTTGCCAATATACTTATTTAAAGCCAGGCATTCTAGTTCATCTTCCTTTATTTTCAGATCACTGCCATTTGTACAGAAATGGGTTTAAATGTGATCATGGGCTAGCTACATATTTTTGTGTGGTTTGTGTGTGTGTGCGCATGCACCTTACTTAATTGGGTCTTCATTTATGGAGACTGATCTCTGTTTTCCACTCATCTCCATTGCCTTCTGTCCTATCTTTTTTCTTTACAGAGAGATTTGAGAGCTTCAACCAAACTGCATGTTCTTCCATACCACTCCCTTATCCCCAGTCTTTAATTTAAAACTCTCCTGCAACTCTAACTCCATTAAGTCCCAGCTCCTTTCTGTCTTGTTTACATAGATCTCATTTTTTCCTCATAGGCTCCACTTTTCTAAAGAGCTTTCCCCTTTTCTAATAAACCCAGCAACGTCTGTAACAATAGCCTTGCAAGCTTCAAACTTTCATTTTGCATACATAGAACTATTTAATATCACTTATCACCCATCTCCAGGGTTTGAAGCACTCTCCCTTGCCTGCCCACTTGTGCTCTTCCCTTTGCCACAGTTAATAGCACCATCAGTCATGCTGGAAAGTTACACCCAACCAATATTAGGAAATGCTCACTGCTGCCGCGTAAATCCCTGGTGCCACCAGTAACAGCGGAGGAGGAGGAGGAGACCGAGGAGGAGGAGGAGGTGGAGGAGGAGGAGTTCCAAGCATATGGACTTTCAGTCAAGTGAAATGAAGCCAGGTGGTTCACACACACTGCTTATGGTCACATTCCCTCATGGTGAAATCTTGCCCACTCAACTTCAGCTGGGAATGTCGCCATTTGCCATTCTGGTGGGAATTTTGTGCTGCTTGGAGATTTCAGCCTCACGCTGCATTTTGACATTACTTATGCCCCAGCTGCACTTTTCTTCCTGTCCCTCCTTGGTACAGGCACAGATATTCATCCGACCCATGAACAGCAAAGAATAAGGTATCACATCAGCCTCTCTGTGTTCTTAAACTACGCCTCTTCCACACTGAGCACGAGACAGAGTCTTCAGCCTACACAGGCTTTATATTTACAGTTTTTTCCAGTCCTTTAGGTAGTTTCCTACCGTAATGCACAGGCACTGATCAGAACTGGGTTGCACTGTCTCAATGAACCAGATGAGTGCAGGCTGAGGGATAGGGATGTGATATACACACAAGAACAAGCAGCGTGACATCTATTCTGTTTCCCTCCCTAGGTGCTCCCGAAAGCTCTGCTCTGCATCTAGCCACCGTGCCGGGCTCCCTCTGATCCATGACCACAACTCTGTGCGTCAGATGTCACTCCAGAGCAGCACAGCTCTTTCCCAGGAGATAAGTGAGGGTTTTTTTTGCCTACACAACAGCTCTCCTGAGCTTTCCCATGCTGAGAGGGAGGGCGGGAGGGAGGAGATCCGGCTTCCTCCCTGTCCGAGCGCCAGCCCCGTGGGCCTGCCATGGCACTGCTGGGAACATCCAGGGGCATTATGCAATTTGCAGAGGCGGTTTTTCATGCAGCCTGGCACGGCAGCGTCTGATAATGGCTCTCCCTTTGTTTGTAGCACACAATCAAGCCCGTGATCTTCTCTCAGTACAGGCAGCCCACAGTGTTATGTCCTGTACTGCTGTGATGACGAAAGCAGGGCTATGCACAGGACAGGGAGCCCCGCAGCGCTTTCATCAATGAATCACCTACCCTGAGTGCTAGTTAGGCACAAATCATTAATGGTCTAAAAGGGCTGGAATAAGCTAGCTCGGCTCCAGTGGAAGTGCAGATTGTGTCTTTTTCAGGAGGCATGGGAAACCCTTCTTAAGTCTGTATTTAAACTTTTCGACTTTGGCTTCTGAGTAATGCCACTGATTTCATTTTCCAAAGGTCACAGGAGAATTCTCTTCTGCCATCTCCAAAGGGCATGACAAATGTTCCTCTAACAAAGTAACAAATTGTTCGACACAATGCACTTAGCAATTACCTTGCCATAAAGGTATTTACAGCAGGTACAGTAAGATAAACCAGTTTATTTCCTATTGTTTTTCAAAGCGGAAAAAAAAAAAAAAAAGGAAAGGCTGTAGCCATTTTGTGGTGAGTTTGAGGGATAATATAATTTTACTGAATGGTTTCATGGGTCTTAAAAGATATTTTAATAGACTTAAAAGTCTGTTTGTAGACTATCCCTTTTGGAGATCGGAAAACATATTCACTTCTGTATTCTGTGTATCTATTTAAATTGCGTCCAAATTTAAAGTCATCCATAAAATATTTATTCAGCACCTTTTCTGAATGCTCCTTCCCATGTAGTCTTTATTTACAGGATCCTGTGCTATTTTCACCAGTATCATTCTGCCTCCTGCATGATGCTCTTGCACGTTTTGGACTCAAATTCCCTTCTAACATGGTGGGCAAAGCAGTCATCCACTCAAGAAATTAGAAGCAAAGACTACAGCATGTTACTGAACGCAGATCTGTTACCAGCACAAATCTAGATCTGTCTGGCAGGAGGGAAACCAAGCCTGCACCAGCAGCAGAGTGCTCGCTGGCCTCTGGGTTAGAAACACCGTGTCACTGTAAAGCCGGTTAGACAAGTGTGCACCCGCCTCCCTGACCTCTTCCACTCGGCAGTCTTTTCTTTGCATTTTTGTCTGAGAGGCTGATGTGGGACTGAACAATGGAAACCAAACTGCCCCTCCAGCCCTCAATCTGGTCCCGGTACATCCTGGTGCACATGTATCGGCTGGGTGAGGTGATGGCGAGATTTCATCACTCCAGCATGTGGGTAAGTAAAGTCCAGTACAATCATCTGAGTATTTTTCACCAGCATGAAATAAAAATGAGTAGAACAGGGAGACACAGCCACGTTTGATGTAAAGGCTGTCTGTGGCTATGAACGGGCAGGTGATTGCATCTACTTTTGCTGCAGGAGGCAGTGTTAATAGCTCTCTAGAGTGAGTGTCCCAGGAGAGCACCTGTTTCCTTGGGACTGGGGGTTCAGACATAGCCCTGGGCCAGAGACAGCACGTCCATGCAGGATTTCCAGCTTCTGTATGAAAGTCTGGGTGACCTTTAGCACTCCTGCTATACCTGTGCAAGCAAAGTTCACTGCTCTGAACTTTCTTTAGTTCACACACCACTAGTAAGAGGGAAGATGCAGGTAAAGTATCGAGAAATTGGTGCAAAGGAGAAAGGGTCTGTGGCTCTGCCACCAAGTTCTTGTGCAACCTATATTGTGTAAAATATTTCTGACATCTGTGCATCCATTTCCAATCTGTGATGTGAAAATAGCCATACTTTATCTCACCCATGCACTGCTGTCCTAAATTATAAAATCTTCCAAGGAAAAACAGCCTATCCCAGGTTAATATAGAGTCTAGCCCCATAGGGCACTTTTCCTCCTGTCTGTTTCCTCATGTTGTGTCTGGGCTTTGCAATGACTGTCACGTAGGGTAAACTGACATGTTTGTGTTACGTGCATTTGTGTCCAGCCTCGAAACGTTATTTCATTCCCTGAGGTGTGTGCTGTTATCAGGCAAATGAAATGGCCCAGTCCCCTGGTAATTATTCATTAGGTAAGAGTTAATGTGTGTGTGTGTGCAGGGCCGGCAGCTACAAGTGGATCCCACAGGAGAGGTCTGTGAGCCAAGCTTATGTCAGCTTTAGGGTAGGGATGGGTGAGTAACTGGAGTAAAAACAACAGAACGGTAAGATCAGTAGCAGTTTGCCCAAAACTTAACCCCAAACCTTTTCTTTTCATCCCGAGGCCAGACTTTACCATTCAGATCAGGCAGCTATGAGACTTGGGGTGGATTTGCACCCACATCTAGAACAAATCACAGAACCTCACTGAGGCAAAGCAATGTTTGGCGCTCAAATCCAGCTGCCACCTGTGATTTGATGTAAGAACTTGACGCTGGTGGGATAGGCTGGACTTCAAGGCTTATTTAAAATGAGTCGGATACAATACAGGGGTGGAAAAGGGCTGCTTGGGAGTTGTGGGGAGCAAACCTTTTCTTGCAGGCTTCAGCATCGGGGATGTAACAAACAGGAAGAGCACTGGTGACATTACAGGTCTCAGGGTTCTGGAAATTCTGCCTGTTGGGCTTTTCTTAGTTTCCACCATCTTCTGTTCTCTCTGTCTCTGTTGTTCACCCACATAATTACATAAGTTACCACCAGCTAAAACTGCATCTGCCTCCTTAATAGGTGGCTCATTATCTAGGGAGGGAAACAGAAAGGGCAAAAGCTTTTATGTGCCAACAGCAGTGCTGAGATGTTCATGTGCATTACAAGAGAAGGAAAGGGCGTAACCCGTCTGTCCCAATTTATAGCCAGATGGGCTGAAAGAGTCAAGGTGCAATGAAGGTCAGTGTGGCTGGGAACGGGGTGGAGGCAGTGCAAGATTACTCTCTTGACATAAACGCAATTAATTCTCCAACAAAGTCCCTCTCATCCTGCAGAATGGAGTGAGGCAGTTTTCTCTGTGTTTAAAAGTACTCTCACAGCTTTGATCTTTTCCTCTTTTCTGGAAATGTAAGCTTGCAGAGAGGGTCTGGCCTCATCTGGGATGATGTATTGGGCCATGTGGTGCTGGCCTTGCAAAGCGGCGTAGGCAGGTCTGCTGTTCTCTTTACTGCATCATTCTAGAAAATTCTCCTAATATTCTGGTTACTGCAGTAATGGCAACATACTGCTGGGATGCCCGGGTACCCTGTCTGCTTGGAAATGCTGTGGCGTCACTCCTTCTCGTAACAATGGGGTTTTGTCCAGTTTCGGCCACGCACAGGATATTTAGCTATAAGTGAAAATGAAAAAGCAAATGAGAGAGAACAAAGTTTCGTATCAAAACTCCATTTCCAAGGCCCTTAAAATGTGGAAGTATGTAACCATGCTAGCTTGAAAGCCACCCTTTAGCACTGCATACTCTTGGGTGTCAGATATATCCCATTCTAATCAGTATATTGTGGCAATCAACTGTAGACAGGTTTTTCTTTTATTGATGTTTAAAATAAACACTTGGTTTGAACTCAGGACAGAGCTGGCACCAGGTATCAGGCCTGGTTTCTGTAGAGCTTGTGGCAGATGTGTACTGATCTAATCATATGGGGGTGGGTTTTGTGCTGCTGCCAATGCTGGCAGGAGACCAAAATGCTGTGGGCTCCCCCAGCCATAAAAATCCATGAAGTTTTGCAGCTGTAGTTTCATTTCGTTTCACTGTCTGACTAACCTTCTTCTTACTTGATTTTATTTCCTCTAAACATTTCCCACACAGAAAGTCTGAAATTCCAAGTTGCATTTTGAGAAAGTTTTAAAATTAACTTCTCCATTTATGTGAGATGACCCTGGGTTTTGGTAATAAAATGTGCCAGGGGTAGGGGGAGAGGGAAAGAGAAGACTTCTCGGTAGGGGGTGAGTGCTGATGACTTTAACAAAGTCACAGTGTAATATGCTGTTCTGCTGACTTCTTCCTTCTTTAATTACCTTCTGAATCCCAAGAAGCTGAACCATGCCTCACCAGCTCGTTATGTCCCCCGAGTTTGCTCTCCCCAACAAATAGGTGCTTTCCCTGCAGTCTCTCGAGGCTCTTTGTTGCTGCTCTGATACATCAGATGTGTTTGGTTTGCACATTGACGTTTGTGTTTTCCGCACTGCTTGTGTTTTCCAATTCCTTGGAGCAGTGAGGTTGCTGCTGAATTGTCAGAATCAAGGCAGGATGCTGACTTGAGGTTACTGTCAATGGCCTCATTATGTTAACACGGGATATTTTAAGAAATAGAAAAGATGTGGCATTTACTTTTCTGGGAGAGGGAGGGGAGAGAAAGAGAGTATGTGTGGATGAATGGACTTAGACTGCAGCTCCCCGCCCCCATTGTTCAGTTAGCAGTGACTGACTGGCTCTGTCCACATCATTTGCTAGCCAGAGCACTGATGGCTTCTGATTTGTATTCCCAGGCGGCTCGCAGTGTGCTTGGCTCACCCATGCATGGAAGGCAATGCGACCCTTCCACCTCAAGAGTTCCTCGTCTCTGGACCTGGACTTGTGCAAAGCATTTGACGCTGTCCCGCACGACATCCTTGTCTCTAAATTGGAGAGACAAGGATTTGATGGGTGGACCACTCGGTGGGTAAGGAATTGGCTGGATGGTCACACTCAAAGAGCACCTGCAGTGCTGTGTCCAGCTCTGGGGCCCCCAGTACAAGACAGACATGGACCTGTTGGAGCAAGTCCAGGGAAGGGCCACGAAGATGATCAGGGGCTGGAGCACCTTCCCTGTGAGGAAAGGCTGAGAGAGTTGGGGTTGTTCAGCCTGGAGAAGAGAAGGCTCCAGGGAGACCTTATAGCGGCCTTCCGGTGTTTAAAGGGGGCCTATAGGAAATCTGGGGAGGGACTCTACAGGGAGGGTAATGTTAGGATGATGAGTAACCGTTTCAAACTGAAAGAGGGGAGATTTAGATTAGATATAAGGAAGAAATTCCTTACTGTGAGGGTGGAAAGGCACTGGCACAGGTTGCCCAGAGAAGCTGTGGCTGCCCCCTCCCTGGCAGTGCTCAAGGCCAGGCTGGATGGGGCTTTGAGCAACCTGGTCTAGTGGAAGGTGTCCCTGCCCATGGCAGGGGGGTTGGAACTAGATGGTCTTTAAGGTCCCTTCCAACCCAAACCATTCTGTGATTCTATGATTCTGTGATCTCTGTCCTGAGGTATCTGTGTACCTGAAATGGGCACAGCCTTAACAGGCACAGCAGTGGGACATGCAGAATCACAGCATCATGCCGATGTAAGTCAGGGCTGCAGCGGTCTTCTTCCCTCCTTTGAGCCAGCACTAGGGTTGGTGTGGCTGGAAAGCAAGTCAGTTTGGGAAAATGAGCTGAGAGAGAAGTAATACTATGAGGAAAAAAATAATTAATTCTCTATACACTTGCTTTCTGGAGGAACATGGCTATGTGTGGCCAAGGCTAAGGAGACTTCTCTGCTCAGAGGGATTCTCTCCCTCCAGATATTCTTGAGGGAGAATATCAAAGAACAGGATATTGCCTGCAAATCTTCTGTCTTAAATGAAATGACCTGTGCACAGCCCATATCTCTGAATCAAAGGGAGCAAGTTCATGCCCTTCCTCCCTGTTGTCAGGCCGTTGGGAAGTAGTTGGCATAGCCCTTATCAAAGGAAATGTGGTCCTTTCCTTAAGCTTGTCTGCTCAGTGGTGTTGTGTAAACACAGATCAATAAGGTGACACAAATCCTATCCTGTTACCAGTATTCAGCAGCAAATGAAGCACCCTTCAGCTTAGCATATTATCATTTCATGCATTTACAATTGAAGACTTAGATAAGATTAATTACTTTCAAGGTGACTCTTTACAATTGTCTGCTTATAATGGAGTTTGTAACCAGTCCAGTGTGGCTTTGTCACTAGGAGAAATTGCAAACAATTTAACAGTTGGATAGAAAAGGTTTATTTAACAGGCCTTGTGCTGCTTCTCTTATATTTTGCTTAAGAGAAAAATAACTCCCTAGCAAAGAGCACATCCAGCACAGATAGTGAACTTGATAGAGACCTGTCTGCCACTGGGTTTTTTACTTTATTTTTGTTGCTCCAATATTTTAGGCACCCTGTTCTCCTGAAGCCTGTGAGTAGATAAATGTAGCGAAGTTACAACAGAAAAGGGCCATACCTGCTGGGTGGAGTGACCAGATTCCTGTACCTATCTCTGAAAGCTTTTTTCCATACAAAAGCTGAGAGAAGGGGAAGGAAAGGAGACTCTAAATTCTACCACAAAACATTTATTTATTTATTTAAAACATGCATATTTTATTATTTGTTACTCTGCCTTATGCCCAACTGAAAGAGACCAACTGGGTCCAACAAAAGTGCTGGCCCCTCAACTGATGGAAGGACTGCAAAGCAGAACCCAGCATTCCACAGGGAGCAGGATACAGAGTTGGGTGGGATCTCCCCAGAGGAGGTGCCAGTGCCTGAGAAGTAGCCCTCTGACTCCTGCTCAGGCAAAGTGCTGATGTTAGCATGAGAAGTGGACAGGCTCTGTGGTGTGCTGTCACGTGTGTACCTCCACCACAGCTTGGCCACAATGGCTACATGAATTTTATGGTTGTGCCTGGCCTTACAATATATGGACCAGGAAGCATTATCTTTAGAGGTACATGCTAGTTTATCCCACATGGGGCAATCATTTCTGGTTTTCTTTCCCAAGGCAGCATGCAGGGAAGTTGATTAGTACTCACTGTAACACTACTCACTGTGCTTGGGGGTTAAAGCACAAGCAATACAAAGCCCTTAGCTACACCCTCCAAAAACGACAACAAAAGCCAAGATTTCAGGGTGGGTTGTTTTTGATGAGTGGCCTGTTTCTGAATTTTGAGGCTTCCTACTGCCCACGTTTTTCAGTCCTGTGAACTAGAAACCTGTGCTTTTACTTTTGGTATTAACTCTTGAGCATCTTAGATATTGCTCTGACTCCCAAAAAGATGGACTTCCTGGAAAACACCTTATATCACAAGATCTGTGGTAGAAGCCTTGTTTAAGCTACTGAATCGTAATGAAAAAAAACACATGAGTTAGGTGGGAAATGTGCAACTCTCCTGCAATCCTATCCCATTTTCTAACAAGCTCTCGTTTCCTCCCAAGTTACAAGATCATTAAGCGGTTGTCTTCTCATTTCTGAGATATCAGCAAACCCTCCTCTGCAAAACTGAAAATGTTTTGAATGAAAAAATGCAGGGTGAGATTCTTCAAGCTTGGCTGGGGGAGTAGAACAACTCATCCCCGCTACAATGAAAAGGGAATGGATCCCTACATCGCCTGGGCAGCCCTGCTTGGGACATCATAGCTGGGACTTTTCAGTCTGTCACATGCCAAGAAGTGACAGCAGCAGAAGACCTCTGCTGTGAATGCTGGCCGTGCACAGATAGAGGAGGATCTGCTTCAAAAACAAATAGCTCCTGAGCTGGTCTTCTCTGGGTGTCTGACTGCAGCTTGTTCAAATGTAAGTCAATCACCTTAATTAAGAGCTCTGCCCGGGAGGCTGATCCATAATAGGACTTCATAATGCGTTGGCAGCATTGTTTTACTGCCGGTTTTATTACACACGGAGTACTCACATCACATCAACTTCCCATAGCATGAGGTGTTTATCTCCTGCGTGAGGATTAGCACAGCACTGTACCACAAAGTCTAGTATAGCTGAGTAAGTGGTTTAGTGTAATCCTCCTGAGGATTGCTGTCCTGAAGGCATTCCTGGGAGGGCTCTATGCTTGCACCAGGCTTTTAGATGACGTTCAATCAGGTTTTCAAGGGGGCTTTTTTGGAGTTTATGCAGCTTTTCTGTGACACAGTCTGTCTCCAAGACATCTGGGCAGCGGTTGGGTCAGCAAAGACCGTCGCAGAGCTTAAAGCCAGTTGGTATTGCTGTATGAAGAAGACCCCACCAAGTCATCAGATGATCAAAGTATGACTTTGGCAAGTGGGGCACCCCAGTACAGAATTCAAACAGGGTCCTACCTGGACAGTTGTGTTTGCTGTTGATATCTGGCATTTATAGATGTAGATCCTCAACATACTTCTGTTTTGCATTAAGGCACCTTCAGAACAGCCAGTCATGTTCAGCACTGCTTCAGGCGTGCTCTGCAGTAGCAGGGTAAGAGTGCTGCTGCTGAACTGTCCAGGCACTTGGAAGTCTGTTTCCTAGTGTTTAGAATAGAGAGCAAACAGGAGCTCCTCAAAGTCACGGCAATTTGCCTCCTATATCCTCTCTTCTTTTTTAGCCACTTGGTGAAATTTTCTGGTCTGGGTTATGTAGGAAATTTGGCCCCAGTTCGTATATCTCGAGTGCAGAAGAGACCTTTGAATTAAAGATACTAACCAAAGTTTTCCAATGGGAAAAGAAAGAAAGCAGTACCACTCTGTCTTAAAAGTGACATTTCTAGACTAAGAAGGTCATACACAATGACAAAATAGAAGGTCCTACACAATAACAAAACAGAAATGATGGTAGCTGCAGCAGGAGCCTTGATGGTGAGGGTGATTTTAAGCAATTCAGATATAAAGCATATCCTTGGGGCCCTGGCAAGGATGCAAACTTCTCTCCCACACAACCTCAGTCATTCTTGAAAAGCCAAGTTCTGGAATTTTAAAAGGGAAAAATATTACAGCAAGAGCACCAACAAACATGAAAATCAGATGTTAAATGATTACTAATGATCTTATCAATGTGTTGTGTAATTGGGAGGGAGAGGAGGGAGAAAGAAGCACTCAACATTCTTCAGGTTTATTTTTTAATTATTCAACGGAGAAAGAAGCACTCAACATTCTTCAGGTTTATTTTTTAATTATTCAATGATTATCGATGGGACTAAAGCAAATTAACTCCAGAGTTTTGCAGAGAGGTTTCAGCTTTATAATGGAGAAGGCATTGTGGTGTTTGGGGGATGAGGGCAAATGGAATCCTGCAGTACCAAAGAAGCCAAAGTAAGAATCAAATACCAAGATTGGTGGAAAGATAAGGCTTTTATCTGGACAGCTAATTTTATCTTTTTTTTAATCAGAACCCAAATGCCTGGAGGCACCTACAGCAGATTGAATTGTTTACTGGTGGGCATCCTGGCGTGGTACCCATGGGATAGTCGCACACCCAGGCTGTCCCGCTCCATGCAGGTACGTGCCGTGTGCTCTGCTGGGTCAAGCAGAGATGTGACAACGACGTGAACGTGTTGCAGAGGCCGCGTACATTTAGCTCTCCAGTTCAGAAACAACCCAGAGAGATGATCAGACACTTGGGAGACATAATTGCTCTGGCAGCCCAACTGGGCCACAGGATATCTGTGGGCAACAGATCTGCAGCATGGAAATCGAGGCAGCTGGTGCTTCCCCTGTGCAAAAAGGCCAGGGCACAAATCTCAGCTGTGTGCGTGCAGCACTCCTTTTGCTACTGGAGCAAGCTGTGGAAAGCACTGGGCCTGGTCAGTTATTTAGCTGTCAGTCATGAACTTTATCCTTGACCATTCTGAAAAACACTGTATTTTATTGTTGCGTTGGGAACCATGAAAAATGCAGGCCCTTTGTTCTCACAGCATTGCAAGTCGCCCTGTGGATCATCTTATCAAATTATTTAACCCCACTCCCAAGCATTAAGATCTTCAGGCCTTTTCCCCACTGACTCTGCTCTTTGGCAGTCTTAGAAGTAAAAAAGGGGTTGTTTTTTTGGTGAAAATTTGGAGGTTGGCAAAGGTCGCTAGAGTCAAACAGTGAGAGAATCACTGACTTACTGGGAAAGCCACGTGCAGCAACTAAATGCACATATTTAGGCAGTAATTTCAGTAGTCTTTTAGAAATCAGATTGCTTTGCTATGTTTCTCTTCTATGTGCTCTTCTAGGTCTGGCTGGTTTTCTTTTGTTGTTAAGAACAAAACACACCTTATTTGCTGCAGAAAACAAAGGCCCGTTTGGGATCATTATGGCTGGTGGTACATTCAGGCTGCTGTTTGCCACTGTTTCCTTCGGACATGAAGCTGGTTTGAGAGGGTCCCCCCACCCTGAGCCCCACTCTTGTCCTGCCCACCCACTGCTGCATGCTGTCCCTGCACCACGCAGGGCAGCTGTGGGTGGCCTGTGCTGTGACCCCAAGCACTGAAATCACTGGAGGGGTTTTTTTAGGAGGTTACAAAGAGCCGTTTAACCTGGTTTCACAGAATGTCCCAGTGAAAGAAATAATGCAGCAAGTCAAACCAGATCATTTTCTGTGGGATTAATGAGCTGAAGCAGGTCTTATGAGCCCCAAAGCCAACACAAAGGAGGCAACGGGAACTTCTCCTAGGAGTGGGGATGGGGACAGGGATGAGCAGGGAAGGGAGGAGGAAGAGCGTTTCCCACTTTCGGTTACAGCAGCTCCATCATGACATGTCATTTCACCCTCTGTTGTGCTGCTGGGGTTGGAAGTAGCCCTGCTAAAAAAACAGACTGTGGTTTGGGTTTAGGTGGATTTTTGTGTGCGCGAACCCGCGTCAGCTCCAGAGCACGGCCCCACCACCGCTTGCACTGGCCCCAGCAGAGGAAGTGATTTGGGGATGGGGGAAGCAAAGGGGGAGGGAATGAGCTGGCAAGGGGGACGCTGAGCTGCCGGGAGAGGGAGGGGGATTCCTCAAACCCCCCTATCAGTCAGTCATGACATCAGCCATGTCGTACAGACCACTTTCCTGCCACAGGAGCGTGCAGCCTGCTTCGCCCCTCTCTCGCCAGGGCCGTACGTGGTTTCTCTCCGAAGCCGCGGGGTCTGACGCAGCCGACGCGCTCGCCTGGCCCAGTCGTGCTGCTCCGGCCCCGCGGCGGGATGCTGCGTTCGTTCGGAGCCCTCTGCGCACGCCTGTCTGACGGATCTCCCCCGCCGTTGCCGTGACAAAGACAACGTAGGCGCTGATGTGAGCCGGGCTGTAAAACCCAGCGTGCAACTTCCTCTGGAACGTGGAGGCAATCGCCTCCTCCTCCGGTGACAAGTGCGGTGACCTGAGCCAGGCCTCCTCCCCGCTCGCAGGCATGAAGCAGGCCTGACCTTTGGGACCAGCAGCGGGGTCTCCTTCAGACGATTAAGCCGAGGCTTTCTGGAGGTTGTGCTTTAGTCAGTCTCAAGCTGTAGGGGTTGGGAGGAAACACTGGGTGACGCGTTAAACTTACACCTTACGGGAGGTCAGGTTAAGTGATCTGGTAGAACACTGGCCTTCAACTCTAAGGTGGGGGCAAGTTCAGTTTTCATTTCACTGCTAATTGCCATAATGGACTGTTCCCAAAATGTTTCTATCAATCACAGCCCTCATTGCAATGCAGGCCTCCATGCAGCTGAACTTTGAAGAGATTTAGCCCTACTTGTACTGTGGCTTATTTTGCTATTAAAAATAATTTTAATTTCTAATTTGTGATTCTTAATTTGTGTTACTGCTACCAGTCCTTGGTCCTTTATCCGTCAATGCAATAACTGAACATGTTTCACTTTGCCTTGTGCCTGTGGCAGAGTGGAGTCCTTTTCACCTCATTTGATAGCTTGGGAAATGGAGGCACAGACAGCCTGTTAGAAGTAAGTTGGGCATTAACTAAAGCCCTGGGTTTAGATCCCTGTTTGACCATAGACATGCTTTATCAACTCACATACATGTGTTTGGTTTTTAATCTGGTCTTAAGTGACTACATATGGTTTAAGGTACCAGACTCCCACTGAGTTAATATAAGGACTAGGATCCTAGGCAGTTTTTAGTGGTATAAGGGCACTTTGGACACAGCAACAAATACTTTCTTGTGTTCTTAGGGGAAAAAATTGAGGTCAAAAACTAAACTTTCTCAGGAAATTTGTGGCTCAAGCAGGAGAAAGGACCCAGGTTTCCTGAGCTCCAACCATTTAACATTTCTTCCCCAACCCCAAGCCTGTCTGAGAGCACATGCTTGGAAGGATGCCTATTTAGATACAGTGAAGACCTTTATTCTTCTCTCCTCACAAGTGTAAACTTCTAGGAGGTCATGTATGTTTGGCAGGGAAGTCACATCGTTTAATATACCCACTTTGTGTATGTAGACAAAACATCAGGACCAGGACTGAATACGTGGGTATGGGGAGAGAAATCCCATCTGTGCAGCGATGTTGGTTATGGTTTCTCCCCACCAGCTGGTCTGGGTGATTACATAACGTATCAAACCAAGTAATCCCACTTTGTGTGATACGTACTTTTACAACCACTCTTAAGCAAAGAAGAGTGTGTCCTCCTTTAACTGTACTTTTAAGAGTGCAATCAGCAAGCTGTTAATTAGCTGGTTAGCTTAACAGCCTTAGGGGAAGCTGTGCCTGTTTTCCTTCTCCCCAGATCATGCATCCCGCTCCTGGGAACTGCTAAGCTCTCATGTCAGGATTAGACAAGAAGGTAAGGTGAAAAAGAGTAAGGTCAACCAAGCTCTGCTTCCCCACAAACAGACAGCTGAAGTTATGAAGACAAAACCCCAGGGAAGGGAGGACTCCACGAGAGAGGGGCAACAGGTGGAGGAAACGTGAAACACATCCCAGCAAATCCATTATGGACAAGTATTAGCACTTCATCTGCAGCACATGACATTGAATCACTGTTCCAGCTGCTGAGGCTTTGAACTGTTTTGTGAAATTTGTTCGAAGCCCTGGAGGAGGATTTAGCTCCTAAAGCTCTCCAACCTGCTTGGGGGGGGGGGGGGTGTCAGTTAACAATTATTGCAAGACAAGGCTGATGACCTAATTCCTGTGCTGGTGTGAAGGAGGCAGGCTGAGGTTGTGATTGAGGCCTCTTTTTAGAAACTATTAGCAAAGGGGAGCCTGTTCACCTTTTCCCCTGTAAAATACAAAGCGAAGATGCAAACAAGCATACACACATGTGGGTGATTGACTTGTTTGGCTCTTGGTGCCTTATCCAGGGCACCTGCTTGCATAGCTGTGACTCCAGAGGTGCCTTTGGGATTTCATGGACTGCAAAGATGTGTCATGTATTGCGTGGCATCCTCAAAAATCCCATGCTCAGCAGAGCAAATGCAAAGCTAGAGAGCAGGTAGTGTTGGAAATGAAGAAGGGAAAGGGAAAGGGAAAGGGAAAGGGAAAGGGAAAGGGAAAGGGAAAGGGAAAGGGAAAGGGAAGAGCTTTTGGATGCCATTCATGATAAGATGGCTGGATAGAGACACCGTAGGAGTATTTCAGAAGAGGGAGAGGAGAGCTGGTGAGAGACCAGTAATGTTGTGACAGGAATCCAGAGCTGTTTGTGAGCTTGGGGAAGGAAGTATAAGGGGTGTAAGGTCTTGAGCCCAATTTTTTTTCTTGTGGAAGAGAGTTTCCTTTTCTTAGTGGTACCACACCCTCCTTCCACCCAGTCCCCAGACTATAGGCAGTGCCTGTGCAACCAAGTGATCTTTGCAGGGAGAATTATAGATGGTCTCATCTGATATGTGCAAAGCAGGAGCCAGGCATGTCCTAAAGGTAAGGAGCTGACTGGCCACACTGGGGTTTGACGTCTCCTGTCAACTCAAATGCTTCATATTAGATGAAATGGGACCTCACAGGCGGGTTGCTGCGAGAGAAGGGAGAGAGGAAGCACCGGTGTCCTGCTCTGGGAGGGAAGGGTCTGATAAGCCCGCAAGTGCTGAGCGTAGATAGTTGTCAGAGTGGTGTGATGCTCCGCGCCACCTGCCATGGAGTCAGAAAACCTCAGAGGGTTGCCAGCTACTGGGAAATGCACTCGCTGTAACACTGGAGTCAGGCAGCCTGTGAATAAAATACCAGTCATCCTTCACTGGTATGCATGTCGTTGGGGGTTCCTGTTTTCATATATCATCTCAGTTGCTTAATCATGTTTGATTTCCTGGGCTGAGATGCAAATTAATTTCCTAGACTATGTGTCCAGCCATATTCTGCAGGTAGCTATTCTTGATGAGCTTTGCTCCCTTGATTTCTTTTGATGGGATGCTTTAGAGTAGGGACAAAGAGAAACCAGAGTCCATTCGATTGACATCTGCTTTTGTTTTAAACACAACAAATTTAAATGCAATATAATTAAAATTTTCTTGTCATGGAAAAATTAAAAAAAAAATGGGAGAATTAAATATTTTGTTTCAATAACTGGAAATATGAAGAGATCAATCACATTAAAAATATATCAATGCAGGACAAAAGTTTTAAAGTTAAGAGAAAATTCATCTAAATGAGAATGTTAAAAATTAAACTTCACTGATACTGACACAGTCTTTCTTTTGGGATTTGTTTTTTTCCCCACAAAAAATAATTTAGCAGGTTTCAAAGTAAGTATTCTCCCTTATTTGAGAAAGGAAAGGGTGAGAGGGGTGGAGAGACCTTGAATCAGGAGTGGTTCTTCGTTCCAGTTCCACTGTTGGCCTCTGCATCCCTACCCTGGATTGAACCAAAATCCCAATTATTTGTAGTGGAGATTCTTGTTTGAGGCAGATCAGGATTGATCCTTTCCGAGGAGTAACCTATTGCAAAATTACATTGAAACCTGAGGAGAGGAAACAATCTTTGCTTTCTGCAATGTTCCACCTTTGCAAGGTAGAGAGAAGAGGTAATGAGCAAAGGCACTCAGCCAAGGCTCTGAAACGGGCTTGTGTAGATGGGAGAAGTACCCCTTTGTGTCTCAAATGGACTTGAGCTCCTCTGAAAATCTGTTTGCACCCTTCAATAGGAGCCTCCAGCTCTGAAGTCATTGAAAAGCCATCCTAAGGTGCCAAAATTGCATTTTAACATCTCTAATAGAACTGACTACTTTTTGCCCATGCTGATTTTGCATGATGAACAAAGCCATTGCCTGACGTCACCTGGATTTCTGTAGTGGTGGGGAGGGGGGTCCTTATATCGGCATATTTGTCACAGGACAGAGCAGGGCACAAGCAGTGAAGCTCCTCAGGGTGAAAAATAGCAGTTAAAGGGTTTGCCGTGCCCTCTTTGAGAGCAGTTGCCTTGTTGGGTCCTGTGTGTCTGATGGAGACATGGGGTGGCTGGCTAGGCTTGAAGCGTGAGGAGACAGAACAGCCAGAGGGCAAGGGCTGGCTTACAAACATGCACCCTGTCCTGGTTTGGCTGGGACAAAATCCCAGCCCAGCCATGCTGGCAGGGCATTAGCAGTTTCAGGTCAGCCAAGGCAGCTGACCTGGGTTAGCTGCAGGTGTAGCCCACACCATAATGTCATGGTCATCGTAAAGGGGGAAGGTTTGCTGAGGAGAGGGAGCTCCTGGGGGTGGTTCCTGCTGGGATTCCTTCTGCTTCTTCTCTGGCTTCTCCTGAGGGCTGCTCTCTGGTTGATTGTGATGACTTGATACTCATTTGGCTGAGGATAACTCTCTATATCTCTGGTGGTGTTGGTGGTGTTTTCATTAAATCTGTTTCACTTCTATCCATGGGTCACCTCATTTTTCCTGTTTCCCCTCCCTGGCTGGAGAGGGGTTGTCAGGTGATAGAGGCAATGTTATAGTTTAGCCCTGGGTACAGGCTAAACATAGACACCCCCAAATGCCTCTGAAGAGGGAATGTGTGTCCTCTCTCTGTCTAGCCAAGCAGTCTCCTTGCTTTAACAGCCCTATGCAGCAGCAGCTCAGCCAGAGCCGCTCACCCTCAGAGAGAGTCCATCGTTGGCTGCTCAGGATGCTTCCAGATCTGTGAAGACAAGACCCTGAGCAGTCTTGGTCCTTTGGTCCTCTCTGCAAGCTGTGCTCCAGAGGCAAGAGAGGAATCGCATCGTGGGCAGAGAGCCAAGCAGTACAGCACCTGTGCCATGTGGTGGATGTCACCACTTGCTGGAGACTTGCAGTGTGGTATTCCCTGGGGCTGGAGACCAGCACCAGCAATGGATCCATGGCTTGTTATATCTTGTGTGCCTGTTGCACCTTCATTTCTCTCATCCTTTTCCTCCTCACCCATAAAGCTCAACCCTGGATATGTAGGTGCCCCAACATTGTCTACCCCCACAACAAGGGAGCAAGTCAGATCCTTCATACTAGCACAAGCAGAAGCCCCCATGCGGAGCAGGAGAGAGAGCAGCCAAGCCAATCTGGTGAGCTGAGATTGACTTAGCATACTCTGCCTCCTCATAGCAATATTGGAAAGAAAACATTTAATTTAAGAAAATGTCCATCTAAATAACAGCTGCTCTGGGCTACTTTAGCTTGTGTTGTAGCTGTGTGTTTATTTAACATGTGCCTTCATGCTACAGCGTTCACTGCACACGGGTACTGCCACAGCAGCAGCAGTAGCACATGCCGCATTTTCTGCCATTTGAAATGCAAAGGCTTGTCCCACAGAAGCTCAGACATGCCCTGGCTGATGGGAACAGCGTCCTTTTGCATGATGGTTTAAAAATAACACTTGCACTCACAGAGCGGGCTCAGCAACAAGACACGCTTTCCCCTGTTTCTACAGTTCCCTGAGAGCACAGCTGGATGTTTCTAGGCTGCGTTAGGCAGGTCCCTGGGAAAGGAGCTGTGGAAGCGGTAGCAGAAGTGGGGCTGACCACAGGAGGTGGAGGGAGAGATGACTAAGTGGCTACCAGTTGTAGGAGGCGGCTTCAGTATCAATTTATTATTGCACATTTGATCGTCTGCTGCAGATTTCTGTGTCATCAATCTGGTGCTGAGTGATTGTATCTTCACTCACTAAAAAAAAAAGATGAGAAGAGGTTATGCTGATTTGAAACCTGACTCAATGTTTTCAAGGCCTGACCAAAGTCAGGAGAAAGAAAAGATGGTTACCTGTATCTGAATCATGTATTGCTGTGGTTACAACAGGCAGGGCTCTTCGCTTGTGGAGGGTGCTTGGGGCCATCTATAATTTCAGGCATTGGTGACTTGATCTGACTCCTTCAGTCATAATGGTAGAAAATTGGTAGGTCTTTTTAGAGCTTGACCTTCCTGAGTGTCACTATCAGAGACCTCATTTGCAGTCATCACAAACATTCTCAGTGTTCAGTGGTATATGTGGTAGCACAGAATTTGCACAGCCTGAGCAAAAGCTAGTTTGAGAAGCGCTGATCTATAGTGTATTCCCTCCTGCTTTGTGCACCTGGTGCAAGACATTACTAGCCGTGGTCCTCCCTTGACTTTCTTGGGAGGAAGTCTTCCTCAGTCTACCAGATTCAAGAACACAAAAGGACAAAGAAGCATTTCTCCTGGTCCGTCTGCTTGCTGCCTTTTATATTTATTGTCAGGGGGCTGGTCAGGGTCATCCTGGCTTGTAACACAACCAAAGGAGCCTTGGAGAGCCACTGTCATCTTGGACCTGGGTCGCTCCTGGAGCCACCTCCTCCCTTGCTGCTGAGACACGCCACATGGCTCTTGGCTGTATGAAGGTTTTGGTGTGTCACTTGTCAGCTTATAGCAGAACTGGCAAAGGTAAGGAGGGTGCTCAGAGCAGCCTCTGTATGAAGGGCCAAGTAGGCAAGGTCTGACCAGCTCAGATGGGGCTCCAGGACCTGTCACATCTGGGTGGCACAGGGATGGCAACGAGGGAGCCGTTGTTATACTAGATCATGTAGTAGAATCAGATTAAAATATCAGGTAGCAGTTTTTAGAACAATAGAAGGTGCTTTTTCACACACTTTGTCTTGCACACAGTGGTGAATGAAAAATCCACTGAGAGCTATTAAATACAGAGATAGTATCTTTGGTCCAGGAAGTCTCTGGTATTTCTGGGGAAGTGTCACTACAGGCTTTCCTGGCATTTATATCTTCCCCAGGCGGCTGTTACGGGCGGCTGTCAGAGACAGGATGCCTGGCTATGACGACCAGACAGGTTGGCTGCCCGAGGAACAGCCTGTCCCTGACACAGGTACAACACCCTGCTTCAAAAATCACTGTCTTCCCATAGCTCATTTGCAGTTCCCTGCTTGGGTGGAAGTTTTCAGTGCAGAATTTTGCTCAGTGGTGGCAAGGAAGCCCATCCCTCACTGAAATCTTCATGTGTTGGAGTGGGATGGTTGGGGTTTGGGAAAATCTGGACCACAGTGTGGACTATTTCTGCATGACCTGGTCCTGAGTAGATACTAGCCAACTAGCCTGGCCTCTAATGTGTGAATGGAGCAATGTTTTTCTAAAGTGTCATTTTTCGTATGTTCACATAGCCCTGGAGTCTTCAGACAATGTAAGGAAAAGGCCCTGCCTGTTTTGTCAAGGGCTGCACAAGAGTCTCCAGGACAGTGTTTGGAAATTTGCTAGGTTTTCTAGCAAAATGTGTAGGTTCTTCAAAATAGCAACTTGTCACTTGCATCATCAATGCCCCATGTTACCAATACAGATTGGTTTTCAAACTGAGACTGGTGAAAGAACTCAGAGAACTTCAAATGGGTCATCTTAGCTGCCTTCCAACTTTTCTGGCCTTATGTTATGGAAGAGAGCATACAGGAAGGGAGAGGAGATGTAAGAAAATGCAATGTGCCGACTTTTGATGGTTCTGCATATCAAACTTCTGTTCAACATATGAGAGTACTCCTCAGCTGCTGGTGTCCATGTCTGGGACTCTAGAAGGGCTGCTGGATCAAGCTTCAGTCTTTCACCACCAGCCTTCAGAGACTGCCCTTTGGAAGCTGCAGCCAAAGGATTTTCTTGCTGAACAAGAAAAGATTTCAGTTTTCACTAAAAGAACAGGTGTTTGTATGGGCAGGAGGTTGTGATAGTGCAGAGTTGGAGGGGATTTCCCATGGGGACTTCTGTTCCCTGAAGAATCTTTTCACTTCGTGGTAGTACCTGTGGGCTAAGGACCATGAAGTCTCCATGTGCCCTCCTTGCTGTCTCAACACAAGAAGTGTAAAATAGCACAGCTTGTGCAGAGATGCTGTGGAGCACTCTCACCTGCTCAGGGCTTAATTTCTCTGCTGTGGCCATGACCTCAGAGGCAAATCCTGACCACTAGCACAAAAAATAACCAACTGCTTTGGTAATATCTGGGGTGAACTCTCATTCGGGGAGGGTGTGGGGGGAAGTGTTATTTCTACTTTCTCCCATCATACAGGCATCAAAGGTGAGTCAACCTCACAGACGATGAGTTGTGCAGTCATAAAAATGTAAGCAATATCATTTTCATTACAGATGAATACTCTTCCCCAGGGAGCAACATTAGCGTTTTAAAGAACTGAGAACTCTTCTTGATGATATTTTATTTTGATTTCTGCTCCAGGCTCTCAGAGCTGCCACTCAAGACTGTCACTTTCTTTATGAAAATTTTATTTCTGGAGCAGCACAGGACAATAACTAACTCCATAGGTAATCTAGAAATAATTTACAAGAAGACAAATTGCAGCCAGGAAAGGCTCGATCACTTGGGAAACCATGTGCCCTACGGTATAAACTTAACTCTCCTGCACCACCGTGGTTTTGGATTCAGAGGGGACAGTTTAGTGCACACAGACACAAATTTGGTACCAGTACCACATCCCCTCTAACATGGTCATTTCTCCTGGACTTCTCTGACATCTCTGATCTTCACAGGCTCTCAAGATTGAATTGACACCCCCAGCCTCCCTTACCAATCCCCTGCATTTTGGGACTCCTAAAATATGGGCTTCTGAGGAGAAAACAAACTGCTCCACTGCCAACAGCAGATTCTCGTATTGCCCGAGGAGCTAGCACTGATGAACCACCACTGCTTTTAGACCAGCAGCTGCACAAGGTCCTGTATACCTTACTCTGCCACTCGCAAAACTGCAATGATGTCAGTAAAGCAGGGGATGTTTAAGACAGATGACATGATAACCCCTGAAACAAGGCACTATTCTGCTGCAAGTGGCATCTGCAGACAGCCTTAACTGGCAGACAAGCTGCATCTCAAGCCATTTATGTCTGATTTCCTGGCAGAGTGGAAAAGGTAAACTTTGTTTTCTTTAAAATGAAAAGGTGGGGTGGTTTGTATTTAATTTGAAAAGGGGGAAATAAGCTCTACATAGCCAGTGGAAAACCTGCTTTAAATGTCAAAGCATCTACAAACAAGGAGAGAACACCTAAAAGACAAAATGTGTGCTGATGTTCTTTTTCCAGTACACTTGGCCATCAAGCTGACCAGCATCAATCCGTTGACATTCAGCTATCCCAGATACCTCGGAGCTGTTTACGAGTGCCCATGGATGTACGTTTGATTGACTAGTGAACGGCAGCCAAGCCAGAGAAACTCTGTTGAGTGTGAACTCTTCCTTTCTCCTGCTCAGGGCTCCTCGTAAGAGAATGTCTTTAAAATGTCCCCTTTCTAAAAACAGAGGGGAGGGGGAGAGGGCTTTGAGGGGGCAATGTATGAACAGGAAGCCAGTTTCAGTCGTTTCTGTGCAGCATTGATTTGACTTTTCACTGTCATTGGTTGCACAGAGCCATGGAGCAGATTTCCGGGTGAACTGAGCATAGATGAGCTGATGGATTGTTACTGACAAATGCCCTGTGTAAACGCGACGGCCGATCAGCACGGGGACCTGTGAGCCAAGGAGGGAGCTGTGAGGGGGTTGCTTTGGACAGTTGAGTGCTTCCTTCCCCGCAACTTCTGCAAGGGTTTGGGAAGTGAGCAGAGTTAAGGCGAGTGTGGCACAGAGGGGCGGCACTGGCAGAGGCACGTGTTCGTGTTGGTGGCAGCAGCACAACACAAAATGGTGAGCAGGGGTGTTAGTCCCCCTCCCTGAGTGAGCAGTGGGGCTGGTTCCTCTGACCAGCAAACCATGGCGGGCTGTCCAGGCACACGTGCTGCTTAAGGTCCTCTGCTGCCAAGCTCATCAAACCTGGCCTCCCTCCATCCACAGGTACCTGGTACATCACAACAAGTCACAGCCCTGTCCCTTCAAAGCCCAGCTGGGTGGCTGTGCAGGGTAGAGATGGTAGGTCTCCTTCCCCTTCTGCCTGTAAGTCAAACACTTTCTGAACGTGCCACTGCAACAGGAAACCTGGCTTTGTATTTGCAAGTGCTGTTGTGCTAAATGATGCCTCTGAGCCCTCCTGCTCTCTGCTTCCCGTGCTCTGAGTGCTCTGAGGTGGAAATGCAGGAGCAGTTTGAGCCGCAGGCATGAGCAGCCTGGTGAGACCTCAGCAAACTCTCTCTTAATTATTTACAGAGGCTCCTTAGGCCTCTACGGGTAAGATGAACTTAAAAGTCGTTTAATATACACCTGCTGCTGTGCTTAATGCTGCTTTGAGAGAGTCCTTATCCACCATGAAAATGGAAACAAGCTCTCGGCTCATCACAGCTGCTCCTGCATGGAGTCAGCTCTCCTCCAGCACCGGGAGGGCAGGTAGGGCATGGTGAGGAGCCAAGCTGGCTTCCTGGCAAGGATGGGGAGGGAGAGGAGGACTAGGTGAAGAAGGGATGAAGGCTCAGAGTCCTGCCAGCACAGCAGGAGTCAGTCTGGCTGGAACAGGGCTTGTGCTCCCTGGGAAGATTTTGGCCTGACAGCGCAGTTTGTTGCAGAAATGTGATGGATCTACCTTGTTGAGGAAAGAAACAGGTTTGCTCAGGTAACTTCTGCCCCTGGCTCTCCCACTCTTTGTCACATTGCAAAAGATGAAGCGGTTGGCCACTGAAGAGGCCACCAGGTAATTTCAGTCCCTGGCAGGTTGGCTGTTGGCTCTCCTACGCTGCATAAGTTCCCTGGGAACATCACGTGTCAGGAACCCATATCAGAGGAAGAAAATATACAAAGCTGGTTGAAGATGCTGCTGCTGCCTGGGATGAGGTCAAAGCCCATTGATTTGGTCACACCAATCTCTCTGTGACTCCTTCTCATGCTGCTTTCTTTACCACATCTAATGTAGACTGCTCAGGCTCATTTTTGAGGTGCATCCCCACCCTCCCTCATCTCTCTCTCTCCTGCCTGCATTGTCAGCTCCTACCTTGCTTGGCTGGCGACTCCATTACTCAGTTAAACCCTTAAACTAGCAGAACATGACTCCTACCCCAAGGTGCCTCTAATGTTCTACAGCTAGTCTAGTGATTCTTTGTGCCTCCTGGAACTTCCTGGGGTGTCTGTCTGTCCGCATCCATCTGTTGTCCTAAATTTCAAGCCTATTCAGACAGGGGCTTTCTGTTTCTTCTGCACCTGGAAAGCCTGAGGACAGAGGGTCCCCAGCTGAATTCAGGCCCTACATCTGGTAACAGGTGATTTATATTCCATGGCAGCAGAGTCGGTTGGCTTCTTGCGGAAGTCTCCTCCCTGCAGTAAAGGCCAAGTCCTCGTCACCTCACAGCAAATAATCAGACGAGTAAATGAATCTGAAATTTCAGCTTCTAATCAGAGGATTTCCTGAGGGAGGATAGCCGTGGTTTCCCATGGTCAGAGGTTTTCATCTCTCCTTCCTAAAAAAGAGACAAAAATATTGTCTTAAAGGTGGATGAGTTATACAGCAGTGGCTGAAAAAAATGTCTTGTGCCTTATTTCTCCCACATATATGGAGCAAAAAGGGGAATCCTTGGGTGAAGAGCAAGGACAGCAGTCTGATGGATTTGCCTAAACTCAGAGCAAAAAGCTCAGCTCCGCAGGGTGAGAGCAAGCCGAGCAGTGGGGCAACAGCATTGACCTCCTCTGCTCCCTCTTTTCAGCTGCTCCCCACTAGCAAACACCAACGTTGCAGCACCACAGCGTTTACTTGCTCTGAGCGTTGCACCCTGTCAGCCCTCCTGCACGTCAGGCACATCGGTGTGCCCAGCTCACGTGAGTCACCCCCGTCACGGCTGTGATCTCGGGGTGCCCATGGACCCGATGGGGAAAGCAGGCTGCTACCTGCAGAAGTGGCATTGCTAGAAGGGCACTAGCCTGGTTTCAGTGTCCTGGTTTTATTTGTTCGTCCAGTGGTTCCACCCTGCGCCCCACCCCGACAGCGGTTAGCGTGGCGTTAATTACTAGCCGTCCCGGTGGGGATTGCGTTAGGCTGAACGTCTTACAGATTAGACCTGTGTGGGTCACTCTGCCAGGGCAGGTGAGCCGTGGTCAGTAGGACGCCGTGACACACTGCCCCGAGCAGCTGCCGGCAGGATTCGGCATGGCTGTGGGTACCGACCTGTGCCGGGGCAGCGCTGGCAAAGCTGGGGCGCAGCCGGGGAGCCTGGCTGAGCGCCGGGTACGTGTGCCCTTTGCACGGGCTGCAGCAAGCAGTACCAGCACAGGCTGTTGTAAAGTAACTCCCTGGGATGTACTTGTCTAAACAAGCCTCAAGGGCACAGCTTTCCTAGAAGCTTCTAAGCAAAACAGATCTCCCCTTGCCAAGACAGCTTTGCTGTGTAACGGTGATGTTTTTGTGGGTAAAGCCCGGGACAGGGGTTCATGCGACACAAGTGTGGTACCATCCCTGCCACTGCCTCCTCCTGCATGACGTCAGGCAAACCCCTTAGCCTCTCCATGCATCAGTCGCTACGTGGGTCTGGGTGTGAGGAAGTCAGGAGGCTAGGGAGCCCCTGGGGTTCCCTGAGGCATGGTGCCTCAGAAGGGTAGCCACTAGGTGGTCCTTACCTGTTTCTTGACTTATTTTCTTCTTCAAAATACTGGATGAGGCTGCCCGGTCATTGCAGCTGGATGCAGCACTGCCCATCTGTGTGAGCTGTGCACCCCTTTCTCGGGGCTTGCCAGCCCACAACACTTCGCCTGACTGGAGCATCACTGAGAGAGTGACTCTGGCTTCACAGCCTAGCACCAGGCAACTGCAAAGCTCTTTCTGTTCATTTGAAAGCTAGCGTAAAAAATTATGATAAGCTAAATCTAAATCTATGCTGCAATTATGTGGGATTCCAGACCTTGCACCTGTAGCATAATACATAACAGAGCCAGATAACTACCTCGTCTAATGATTGCTCTGAACAGCATACAAATCACATTATGCAGGGTGAGCTGAGAGCCATTTTTCAGTCAAAGCTGATGAGCTTGCAAAGACTTTCTTTACCCAGCTCTCTGACTGCAGGTTTGTCCTCTCCTCTTTGGAATCCTTCCTGTTATTCTTCTACTTTCCTGTCACAGGATGCAACATTCATTACAATAATAGATCAAACTTTGAGTGGAAAAACTCTGCTTTACAGTTGTCTTCAAGATTTCCCAGTTTTGTTCCTGTTTACTGATCTGCATCCCTGACCTCTCAGCTCACCCTGCCAGGTACAACATTGTAATAACATGGCAAAACCAAACCCAGCGGGCCTGTGTGCATACCCGTAATTAGCAGGTAGAGTGTTTTCACAGGATACTTTGATGGGCAAAAGATGGACCATGCAGCTTTTAATCTGCCCATCACTTTTCAATCACTATATATCTAGGCCTTAACATAATTCAGTTTTTATACAGAAGGATATGAGATTATCTTGTTCAGTGAGCTCATGGTGGCTAAGAATAACTGAGGCAAGCCCCCTGCCTGTCAGGGCAGCCCTCTCAGGCAGATGTAGGCGTTTTATGCAACACAGGTGGTCAGACACTGCGACAGGGTTTGCAGTGAGGTTGTGCAATTGCCATTGTTACTCAAAACTTACCTGAAGAAGACCCCAAAATCCAACATTATCCCTGCTTTGAGGCCTCGAGGGATCTCCTGAGGTCTTCTGAGATGCTGTGTGCTCTGTCAGAGCTCTTGTAGCATTGTCAGCTGTTGCAGCAGGACTCCCTGCAGAAACCCTTCCCGGGGAGGACTTGCCACCGTGACAGTGACCAAGCTGGAGAGAGGAAGCTCAGTGCTGCCTGAGGATGATACAAGGCATTGGGTGTTCATGCAGTTTGCTGAAACATGCACACAGCTCCTGGGCAGAACTGGGGAGGGAACATTGCTTTGCTGCTTCCCGTCCCTCGTTGCAGTCATAGTTAACACATGTTTCCAAAAGCATCTTAAAACCAAAGTCCTGTTACTTGGAAGCAGATCTGAAGTCCTCAGTGCTTAAGTCATGTCTCAAACCTAGTAATGAAATTCTTCTCACCTAGTATTAATCACCCAAACTCAAGGTCTAAACTAGTTGTATAATTCCTCCTGTAGTTAAAGGAGAGAAGCATCTGTAAAAATCAGTTCCCCTTATCCTCTTAGCTGCCCTCTTAAGATGGGATAAGTCATTCTCTGGAGGTACCTTTGCTTATGGGCTTAGATAACTGGGAAAGACCTGGGAAAGACCAAACTCCTAAATATCAAACAGGCATGGGCAGAAGAAGAATCCCATCCTAATGACGTAGCTTCTCTGGGAACTCAACCCAAGCTTAAAATTTCTGTATCAATTTCTTGACCTGGAAAAGTCAAGTGCTTTAGAAACTCTGACTAGACAGCGTACTCTGGCTGTCTGTGCTTAAATGCTTTTGAAATCTGGTCAGAGATGGTCCCAGCAAGTGCTCCAGATTCTCTAGTGAGATATACAGGAGGAAGTTTCGAGGCAGAAGAGCAACATCAGTGCAAATTTGTTTGGAGAGGTTTTTGTTGACGGGATTTCTGTGGGTATTTTTTGCTTGTTTGTTTCCTGTTACTCTTGTGCTATCAGCATGGAAATATTAAATTATGTGACCGATGTAGCCAGTAAGACTAGCCACAACTATTATATAACGTCTGGTTGCAGTAAACATCTCGGTGATTATTTCTTTGATTGCAGTGCAAGCATATCCTGTGTACAATATGTGGGTTACCAGGTAGAGTTATGTCATGACTCAGAATAAGCCAATACCATAAGCAACTGTTAATGAAGGGTGGGATTTTCATTAGTTTCTCTGTATTGACCTATTTCAGTTCCTACCGAAGGCAGCAGCTGAAGAGGGAGGTCCTCGGGAAGGGAAATCTCAGAAGATTTATGGTTATTGGGCACTTGCTCATATCAGAAGGCGAGGGGCAGGTGTGAGGGAGGCTGAGCAGCATCGCAAGGATGGGAGGAATGGTCCTGCGCTTGCATGAAAGGTTTGCCCTCGAGCTCTTGCCTCCCTGCATCCCGCATCGCACCAGCCCAGGGCCTGCAGGGGTATAAGTGCAGGGTAAAAAAAAAAAAAAATCTCTGAAGGGTGGTTAGACCTAAGTGCGGTGTCTCTGGCTCAGGAAACCCTTTGGCTGCAGAAGGGGAGAGCGTGCTGGGGAAGGTTCGCCGCCTGTTCAGCCTCACACTTTTCCCTTAGGCATCTGCTGTGGGCAACCGCTAGAGACAGGATACTGGGTTACAGGGATCTTTGGTCTCTCCCAGGGTGGCTGTTTTCATGTCGTGTTCTGTTAGATAATCCGAGGCTCCTTCTGTATTAAAAATAAAAACCTTGAACTCACATATTTCCTTATGGAAAAAAATAGCTATCTTGGGATCCTGCTTATATAACTGGAATAACTTTTGTTCTCCACCCCACCAAAAGAAAAGCAAAAGGCTTTTATGTTGTATAAGATATTAATGAACAGGGTTTCCTCTGAACAGAGGACGTTTGGAGCACTGCTAAAATCTCCACTCAGGAGAGGTTCAGTCCCTTGGTCTGGGGACGAGGGATCATACGCAGCCTTTCTAAGCCATTACAAAACCACATCCCGCTGATTTTAGGAACTTTTACCGACTTGCCCTCTGACTGTACCTATTTTGTGATATTGTTCTTTTACAGAAAAAAGCACCCAGCTCTCAAAGGAGGAGAATTAAGAGGGTTTATGACATTTTAAAGGAAGGGACGTTAAATTGTGCTCCCAGTTCCACCTTTGATTTGAAAAGGGAAAGCAGCAGAACAGTTTTCAGGAACCCCAGCCTAGCCCCATTAGAGAGGAGGTAGCATGAGACTATTTGACCAAACTAAAAAGGAAAATTAGGCAAAGGTGACAGAAAGAGAGAGGTAACAAGTGACTTGCTAATAGGGAGATAAAAATTATACCAAGTCACAGGCAGATTCAGGAACAAAGCACTGATCGCCTGACAGCCAGTCCACCCTCTCTGCAAATATTATTCATCAGGTAGCAAAATTATTCTCATGAATCATTGCCTTGTAAGAAATTTTAGAAAGCTCACAGCAGTGATGGAGTGATTGACTGGATTTTGAGCTTGCCTGCTCAATCCTGGGAAAGCTCCACGCAGAGGAGGGAATCAGTACTCGAACACCTGAAATGCCCCACAAGCAAACAGAGAGCATGGGAGGTGGACGGTACACTGGTTCTGGGGTGGTTTTTTAATAGTCTAAGAGATTTTCAAGAGTTCCTCTGCAACTGAGAAGCAGAAGTGGTTTGGATTTTCCTATTTTTAAGCCTTCCTGTCTATAGTCTAATTTAGGATGTAATTAAGGGATTTTTTAAAGAGACGACAGCAAAAAGAACCCAACAGTAACTGATCTCTAGTGTGTCTAATGCTGGAAAAAACCCAGACAATGCCTGTTTCATCTCCCAGGTTAAACATGAGCTTTCCCTCTGTACAGTTTCACTGCTGTACATATTTATTTCCAGTAGGTACCTGCCTGCTTTACCAGTGTGGCTCACATACTGCTGGTGTGAACATCATCTGGCAGGGGCATGTAGGGCACAGCTTTGTCCATCTGCTTCAGCATGTGGGCTAAAAGGAGCTCCGTTCACTCTGCTCCCCTGTGCAGGTGACGGCTCTGTATATTTACTACACTGGGGCTGGGGGGAAGCATGTAGCTGTCAAACCAGTGCAGCTGCAAAACTGCCCCCTGAGGTGTCCGTGTCCTGCATCAGCAGCCTCCTGGGTGGGAAGGATGGCTCCATGCTTAGCTCAGGGGTGGCTGGGGTGGTGCAGGGGCAGATCGCCTGGCTGAGCATGTTCTGCGAGAGGTAGATGTTAAATAAGCTTACTGAGGGGTGAACTAGAGCTATTCTGAGTACCCTGGGAAGCCTGGGGTGCATAGCCCCAGCTTGGGAAAGATCCTGGATCCATCCTGCTTAGGTACTACAAGCTACCTTTAGCTTTATCACCCCAAAATTCCTCACCTTAGTATGCAGAGTTGACTTAGCAATAGCCTAGAATATTTTCCACATTCATGTGTAACTACTACACCTTCCCTTTGGACTCTCCACTGCTGCATATAAGGTTCTTGTTGAGCATCTTAGGTTATAAATGCCTTGAGGCAGAAATGGTCTTTTGGGTCTGTGTTTATCCAGTATCTGGCTTCCTGCCAGTCTGGCCAAAGGCTGGAGTCCCTTAGTACCTCCGCATCACAGAGAAAGATTAATCATAACAATCCTCAGCCTCTTGCATGTCTAGATGATGAATCCTTCCCACACCTCTGTAGTAGCAGTGTATACAGCAGATCCATCAGCAGGGTGTGACTTTTCAGTGCCCC